>NC_068935.1:48872723-50122723 GCF_023091745.1 Budorcas taxicolor
GCTACACCATTTTACTTCCTAACACCAGAGTATGAGTGTTCCAGCCATTTCACATTCTCAACATCATGTTAGTTCTTTAAAAAATTTGGCCATTCTAAATGAGAATAAAGTAGTTTCTTATTGTATTTCCTTTATACTAGTGATGTTTATCACCTTTTCATATACCTATTCGTCATTCCTATGTCTTATTTTGCAGACTAGTTTATTCAAGACTTTTGCCCATTAAAAAAATTGAGTCATTTGTCTTTTGTTTTTAATGCACAAGTTTTATTTTTAGAGCAGTTTTAGGTATACAGGAAAATTGAGCAGAAAGTACAGAGTGCCCATATTCTACCTCTTTCTCCCTCATAAATTCTTCCTATTATTCACATCTTTCCTTACTGAAAGATATATTTGGTATATTTTTCACAGTTGAAGAGCCAATAGTGATACATTATTATTAATTAAAGTCTGTAGTTAACATTAGAGTTCACTCTTTCAATTGTACATTCCGTGGGTATTGAGAAATGTATAATGGCATTATATTATTATACAGGATAGTTTCATTCCCAACAAAGCTTCTCTTCGCCTATTCATTCCTACCCCTCAACCTGCCACTGGAAACCACTAAACTTTTTACTGTCTGCATAGTCTTGCTTTTGCCAGAATGTCATATAGTTGGAATTACATAGTATGTAGTCTTTTCAGATTGGTTCTTTCACTTCAGTTCAGTTCAGTCACTCAGTCGTGGCCAACTCTTTGTGACCCCCATGGACACAGCATGCCATGCCTCCCTGTCCATCACCAATTCCTGGAGTTTACCCAAACTCATGTCAATTGGGTCGGTGATGCCATCCAACCATCTCATCCTCTGTTATCCCCTTCTCCTCTTGCCCTCAATCTTTCCCAGCATCCGGGTCTTTTCAAATGAGTCAGCTTTTTACATCAGGTGGCCAAAGTATTGGAGTTTCAGCTTCAGCATCAGTCCTTCCAATGAACACCCAGGACTGATCTTTAGGAAGGACTGGTTGGATCTCCTTGCAGTCCAAGGGACTCTCAAGAGTCTTCTCCAACACCACAGTTCAAAAGCATCAATTCGTTCACTTAGCAATGTACATTTAAAGTCTACAATGTCTTTTTTGTCCTGGTAGCTCATTTTTTTAAATTGCTGAGTTATTCCATTGTCTGGATATGCCACATTTTATTTATCTACTGACCTGTTGAAAGACATGTTGTTTGCTTCCAAGTTTTGGCGATTGTGAATAAAGCTGCTATAAACATTCATGTGCAGACTTTTGTTTGGATATAAATTTTCAACTTATTTCAGTAAATACAAAGCAATGCAACTGCTGGATTGTATGTTCAGCTTTGTAAAAAACTGAAAAGACTGTCTTCTAAGAGTTTTTTATATTTATTGTTCATTTTTAGGAGTGATTTATATATTCTTGAAACACATGTTCTATTTAAATATTCTAAAATCTATTTATCTATTTTGTATATTAGTTCTTGATGTGTATATTTGTGTATATATATTCAGTGGCTTGTCTCTTCATAATTGCTAGAGCATCTTTTGGTAAACAATATATTTTTCATTTTTATGAAGTGCAATTTATAGTGTTTTTCTTTTCTGGATAGAGGCTTCATAGTTTTAACTTTTGTCTACCCTAGAATGAAGTAGGGTATGAGGTTGAAGTGAAAAATCTGTAATACCAATAACAAGTTGTATTCCTAACCATGACATCTTTATTTCTGAAAACCATTCTCTACTGCAGGTAATGAAGTTCCCTCAGAGAAATGGCTATTTCCAGATTGGGGGCCAGAAAAGTACAAGATGACCCTGGAATAGTTTATTATCCATGAAAAAAAGAAAGTTCTCAAAGAGTAAGGTAAGTACATCCAAAGGACACAGGAGGTGTTTTAAAACAGTTCTCACTTGGGAAATTTTAAAAATTCGAGCTTTGACATGAGTATAGACAGTAATGGGTTACAACCTTTGAATAAAATAGGAATCCAAGGGGCTTTACTGATAAAAAACATGAATAATAGGATGGAAAAATCTCTTTTTTAGTAGAATGCAAGCCGCCGCTGCTGCTGCTGCTGCTAAATCGCTTCAGTCGTGTCCAACTCTGTGCGACCCCATAGACAGCAGCCCACCAGGCTCCCCTGTCCCTGGGATTCTCCAGGCAAGAACACTGGAGTGGGTTGCCATTTCCTTCTCCAATTCATGAAAGTGAAAAGTGAAAGTGAAGTCACTCAGTCATGTCTGACTCTTCGTGACCCCACGGACTGCAGCCCATCACGCTCCTCCGTCCATGGGACAAATACTTCTTAACGAGTACAAGATAATTGTCATAACTTTGGAGTGGGAAACTTGACAGAAACCATCTTAACCAACTGCTAAAAGTTACCATCACACATGATGGAATAAAAGGGTATTGTGTGCTTTCTGATATGATGCACTGAGAAAAACTCCCCAGAGGCATAGTATGAATCTAATAACAGAGAACTATCAGGAGTGGAAGAACAGTTTGTTACTAGAAAGCCTGCAATCTCCAAAGCTAAGGTCACATCAAGGAAAGACTTGAAGTGACATGACAGCTAAATGTAACACATGATCCAGGACTGAATTCTGGACCTAAACATTTCATTGGGGGGGACAATTGAAGAAAATCTTAATAAGATAAGTGGATTAAATAATAGCATTATATCCTTAATTTGGGGGTGTCCCAGGTGGCTCAGTGGTAAAGAACCCATCTACCAATGCAGGAGACACAGGCAGGAGACCCAGGTTTGGATCCCTGGATTGAGAAGATCGCCTAGAGAGTCCCATGGACAGAAGAGTCTGGTGGGCTATAGTCTATAGGATCGCAAAGAGTTGGATAGGGCTGAAGCAACTGAGAATGAGCATCCTTAATTTTGATAGTTAGGCTAAGGTTTTATAGGACAGTGTACTTGTTTATAGCAAATACACACTGAAATACCATGTAGAAATAAGCCTTCATGCTTGCAGCTCTCAAGTAGTTTAAGAAAAAAAATACAATACAGAAATGTACTGATAAGCATACAAATACTGACTATGAGAAAAAGCTACACCTAATATGCTAAAGGGGGAAGGACATGTAGGGATTTAAAAAAATCATACAGGTTTCTTGTATGTTTGAAATTATTTCAAAACAAATTTTAAAAGAATGAATATTCAGAATTAATGTGTAAACCACTTTACACTTTAAAACTTACTTTCATATCCATTTTCTCACTTGAGACTCACACTGGCTCCGGGAGGAGGCATTTTTTATTCATTTTTATAAATAGGGAAATTGGATCTGAGAGGTGCTCAAGGGCTTGTCTGAAAGAGAACACGACAGATGTAAAAGCTGTACCAGGTATTTGCACCCCTAGTCCAGTCTTCTTTGCACAATTCCACGCTGCCTTTAAAGATAATGTCCTATGTTTGCCCAAGGCATGTTACTCTTCTTCCATGGCCCTTCATGTCCCCATTTGAAATCTGAAGTACTTTCATTAGTGGAGCACTCTGCAGGTTCTTCTCTCATTTAACAACTTTGGAGCCCATAGAGTAAGAAATTGGCTCCCTCCCCTCCAACACTGTGACATCCATTGCCAATTTGCATAGCAACTGGTATACTTGAAGGAACCAGTATGGGGTTTGAGAAAGGTACTGAGGATACTCTTTTACATCACATGCTTCCTCTTTTCTAGGGAGGACTTTTTAACTCATTTTTAATGAACTCATTTTTCTGTGTAGAGAGAAATAGACCTGAGTGGATAAGGAGGAAACAAGGGACTTGAAGGGAAACCCTAGGGAGCCTGAGAGGAGAGGATCATGGGACTCAGCTGAAGGGTGACCAGTGATGCTGCAAGGACTGAGAGAAACCTTGCTTCCGGTCTCTCAGATGTCCCAAGTCTGCTGGCCTCTCCCAGGTGACCACCATGGTGGCGCAATGATGAAAGAAAGTTTCTGGAAGTACAATTGCCTCTTTACTCAGGGAAAGCATCATGTGTCCGCATCACAGATGTGGCACAGATTCTCCCAAGATGGAAGGAGGAAATAGAAAATGTTACAGGTTGGCCTTCAGAAGGTCATAATGGACACTGGTTTTCCCTAAAAACAAAACCAGAAACCTTACGTCTCGTATCTATGAGAGCAGCGTGTTTTGAACTGACAGAAAACAAGACCAAAATGAAACCTTATGTTATGCTTCCAACAACTTCTTATTCAAGAGTAAACATTTTTAAAAAGTTAAACATCATAGCTAGATTTATGGATACCATGATAAGAGAAGTGAATTACCTACACATTAAACTTAAAATACAAGTAGTAGAGTCACTGTAAGACTAATAAATCACAATTCTCTGGTGAAAAATAATATGCAATCTGCATGCAGTGCTTTATTTTTGACAAACACCTTTGTATTTTATCATTTGATCTTCACTGCAACCTTATGATTTGGATCCTATTACTAGGAATATTGGGCTTCCTTTGTAGCTCAGTTGGTAAAGAATCTGCCTGCAATGCAGAAGACTTGGGTTCAATTCCTGGGTTGGGAAGATGCCCTGGAGAAGGAAATGGCAACCCATTCCAGTATTCTTGGCTGGAGAATCCTATGGACAGAGGATCCTGGAAGGCTACAGTCCATGGGTTCCCAAGAGTCGGACATGGCTTAGCGACTAAACTACCATTAGGAATATTTATTGCAAAGGAGTCTGAGACTCAGAAAAATTAAGAGACTTGCTCAAGTCACAGTAAGTAAGAATACGAGAATTTTGAAATTTCAAAAATTCTTTTCTTTTCCTAATGCTTCTCTAAAATGTGCTTCACTGTTTTTATGTAGGCACACATATTCATTGGAAAACATGGTTAGCCCTGAGTCTACCTTTGTCATATGTGACACTGCCAGTTCTAACTATAAGTAGCACCATGATGGTACATGAGTGGTGGTAGATCATAGTGGTAGATGGTACATGGTGTTAGAGGGCAGCAGTATGTGTATATCCATGTGGATACAGACACAGAAAGAGACAGATGTGAACATACACATACACACTCCTGAGCAGTTCCTCACAGGAGATGGTTACTTTGGACTTGTCTCAATTGTACCAACAGAATTTTAATTTTAATTTATGGACTGAAAGAGGATATGGAGAGGTCAATGCCATTGACAAGAGGGAGCATGCCATGCCAAGCAGGGACATCTGGGAAACACCAGGTTTTAGTCAAAATGAAGAAAGGAGTGAGGGTGAAGACTTAGGCCAGAGAGACTTTACTGGAGTTTTCATGGGAAAGGCTAGGCAAGGCTAGGTAAACAGTTGAAGATTAGCTAGTTTAAATAATTCTAGTGAGCACTGAGGAATAGGGACTGTCCCTAATGTTTGGTACCTGGCCCTGAGTTGATTTAGGTCAGAGGAAATACTGACTTGGTGTCTGTGACTTAGATACAGGAGACAGTTTCAGAATCTGAGATCTGGACTGCAGGGGAGACATAAACAACTTTGGCTGTTAGTTTGGCCCTGTAATTAATGAATATCAAATAGACAAATATAAAATTAAGAAAATAGGACAGGACTCTAGATTCTTAGGGCTTCCCAGGTGGCACTAGTGGTAAAGAACCTGCCTGCCAATGCAGGAGATGTTAGAGATGCAGTTTTGATCCCTGGGTGGGGAAGATCCCTTGGAGGAGGGAATGGCAACCCACTCCAGTATTCCTGACTAGAGAATCCCAATGGACAGAGGAACCTGGTGGGCTACATACAGTCCATAGGGTCGCACAGAGTCAAACATGACTGAGGAGACTTAGCACGCATGCACGGATTCCTAGCATAATATCAATTCTTTGATATGAGGTTCATGCTTTTATTAATATCTGCAGCCTATCCTGAGTTTTTCCATGTTTCAGTTCTCTGCTGCCATGAAACAAACCATGCCAAAACTTCATGGTTTAAAACAACTGCCATTTTATTTGCTTATGATTCTGTCAACTTGGAGTTCATGTAGTTTTGGAATTCATGAGGCTCTCTTTGAGGTCAGCTGGTGTCATCCACTCAGCTACATTAAGGTGATGGCTCTGTTGAGCTGGAGTGTCCAAGGGGGAGCTTCATTCTCAAGTTTGTCTGCTGCCTTGTGGCTCCTCCACATGACCTCCTTTTCTCCATGGGGGTACAGTGAGCTTCTCTGTAGCATGACGGTCTCTGGGTAGTTAGACTTCTTATATGGTGGCTGGCTCCCGCCCAGTAGGGAGCATTCCAAGTGACAGGCAGATACCTCAGGTCTTTAAGACTTTGCCTCATAAGTTAAAAATTGCTTCTACCACAATTTATTTGTCAAATCAAGTCACAATGCCAGCCCAGATTAAAGGAGCAGATGAAATTGTTTCTACCTTTTGATGGGCCAAAGGTAAAGAACTGTGGCTTGTGGCTCAGCTGGTCATGAATCTGCCTGTAATGTGGGAGACCTGGGTTTGATCCCTGGGTTGGGAAGATCCCCTGGAGAAGGGAAAGGCTACACACTCCGGTATTCTGGCCTGGAGAATTCCATGGACTGTATAGTCCATGGGGTTGCAAAGAGTCAGACGTGACTGAGCGATTTCACATTTGATAGGTTAAATGGCAAAGAATTTATGGTTATTTTCAACTCACCACATCCATTATCCCTCATGAAAAATTTAGTCTAGATCAAAGTAACTAGCCAATTTGAAAGAGAGGTCTAAAGTATACTTAAATAAACACAAATTATGCCAAGTCACAGTCTTAACACTTACAAGAAAAAATTTATGATGATGCCAGATACTTTCTAAAATGTATGAAAATGTCAGAAACAAACCAACTATATAAACTCTTGCATGTTCAACATACTAACTATATTAAAATAAGTAAGAATGAAAAACCATGAGAAGAAAAATCTAGTGCAATATACTGTGGGCAATAAATGCTATATTACAGCCATCTAAAAACATACATGAAGAATACTGATTACTTAATAATAAGATATTAACTCATAGAAATCATAATTCGGTTATAGAAATCTGATTTTTCCAGTTCTACATCTTTGAAACTGTGAGTGTATTTGTTGCCATCCTTCTCCCACATCATCTGAGAAACTGAGCTATGTTGGATCTCTTTGGTTCTGAGGCAGGAATGTACCTAAGAAATTCAGAAGTACTATGCAGTTATGAAGAAGACAGCTCTGTGCATCATATCTCTGTGCCTCCTGATACGTGAGGGAGTTTGACATACATTTGTTAGCAGAACTATAGGTATTAGGATTCTGTAAACACTATGTATGTGTGTGTGTATACATATATATTATATCTATATACACATATCTTCCACACACATACACACACACACACACACACACACACACACACACACAATGGAAGGAGGCAAACCAAAGTTTGGATTTTCAATAATCCTCTTAAGTGAGATTTTGCAGGAAGAAGAAAAGGTATTGGGAATGTTTCCTTTTTATTTCAGCATGCCAGTATTAGTTAATTTCTTTTGACATAAGAATATGTTTCTTCAGTACTTGAATAAACACGTAAAAATGTTTCAGTGCACTTTAGTGAGCTGGAGAGGATGAAGACAGGAGGAAGAAAGCTGCACTGTCCTATTCCTCTCTTTAGGCTGAAGATCTCCACAGCCCCGCAGGTGTGGTTACTGTAAAAACACAGCCCCAGGTGGACCAGATTAAGAAAAGTGAGGGGGAGGTGTGTATGGGTAGAGGCCCATATCTTAGTAGCATCCATTTGACCCTCTGGCAAATATTCCCTTCAAAGCTGTTTTCTGCTCCTGTCTGCATATTTAAGTGTCAGCTTGAGTTTCTCAATCTGTACACATTCCTCTGGAAGATGAAAAATCTAGGAATGTTTTCATGTTTATTTCAAGGGAATCTTACAGTCTGACTGCTAGGTATATACCAGGGCAGTGTTTGGAGCTTGGAAGGAGGTAGAAATGATCAGCACCTGGGATCACTCACTCCCTTGGCCTTGGGCCCGTGCTCATGCCAAAGCATGGGGTTTGAACTCCCCTTGGAACGTTCTGGGCCAGAGCTGTTCTGATAAAGTTTCTGAGTCTGAGATAAGTCATATGGTGTACTTACTGCCGCCAGCATCTTCACATAGCCATAAAGGAAGTCACTTTAGAGGAAAAAGGGGAAGAAGGAAGGGGCCATGCAGTCATAAGCGGGATAAATGGGCAAGGAGGGTCTTGTAGGCCTTGACCTTGGTTGGGACAGCCTCACAGGCACCAGGAAGCTGGTTAACATGAGCATTACAATTCTATATAATTTATCTAGTGATACTACCCGCCTCTTCCCAACTGCTTCCCTGATGAACTGCCTGTCTCTTTTTTTCTCCTTCCAAGTTGGGAAGTGAAGTGAAGTTGCTCAGTTGTGTCTGACTCTTTGCAACCCCATGGACTATAGCCTACCAGGCTCCTTGGTCCATGGGATTTTCCAGGCAAGAGTACTGGAGTGGGTTGCCATTGCACCTCACAAAATCCCTGCTCAGCTCTGTGGTCAGTTCTGGCCTGGGCATTTCTTGTTCTCTAGGTACCCAGAGCCCTCTCAGAGGTAATACTAGTGGTTGATTCCTCTGGTTTCCTCCCTGACCTCCTCTGTCATGGGTTTGTAGGAATGGGAGTAGGACAGCAAGGGTCTAATCATCTCTGGGTCAACAGACCTTCCTAATCCACAGAATTCCAGTGCAGAAATAATTTTCAGTGGAAGCACATGGGCACAACAATCAGAGAAGCTGAGACAGTGGTATCTGTCGTACCACCAAAATACTGCTCTCCTGGGTTTAGGCAAGTCTATAACTCCTGGGTCTCAGGCTTCCAGAGGGCCCATCCCCACATATGGTCTTTGTGCAAAGGTCAACAAGACAACCCATGTCAATCGCCAGATCCAGTGCCTGCGGCAGGATGTGTGCTTCTGGGACTAAAGCCCTGGGCCTCTCCTCCAGGATTAGGGTCTAGAGCTGGAAAGTAGAGATGGATACTCACTGTGGCCCCAGGCAGGTTCACCTTCCACCCTGAGCTGTGAATGAACAGGAGGCCCAGAAACCTACCTCTAACACTTCTTGTCCCTTCATTCTAGCCACTGAACACTTACGGAGCAACTAGTTAATGCTTTCAGATGCAGAAGATGAAAGGATGAATGAGAGAGGGTCCCTGCTTGGTTTCAAGGGCCTTCTGATCCACTGGGGGAGCTCACATCCCAGGAGTGTTCAAGGGTTCATATTCCCACCTTCCTGTCCTTTTCCCTGCCCACGCTCACTGCAGTGGGATCCTCCTCCTCTCCCTTGGAACTTTGTCTTGTTTCACTCCTCTTTCTCAGCTTCTCACTTCCATGGATGTCCATCAAATCTATTGTAAAAGGACTGAATAGGGTTTAAAAATTTTATTTTGCCACTTTTATTACATCAGCCATAATTTCACAATGGAAACTATTCATGATCAGACAACTTGAGCATTTCTGAACACTCTGTGCTGCCACCACTTGTAAATTCTATCTTAACATCTGAACCCTGTGATTTTTTCATCCACCAAATATTTATGGAGTTTTGCTGTCGGCCAGGCACTTTTCTTGCATTATGGATAGAGCAACCAACAAAGCAAAGCCTCTGTCCACACAGACTTCCATATTAAAGTGGAGGCCGACAAATACACAAAGTGCTGTATGATATGATGGCTACTGGTGTGATAAATGCTGTGCAGAGAAATGAAGTGAGGCAAGGGGTTAGAGATTACTGGCAGAGAATGGGGTGCTCTGATAGGTGAAGTGGTTAGGAAAGTCCTCTTTGAAACCCGAGGGAGAAAGAGTCAGGCAATCAAATGAGGAGAGAGCCTTCCAAGGCAGGAAAAATAGAAAGTACAAAGGTCCTGGGGCCAGAGCTACTTGTGTGCAAGAATCAGCAGGGAGAACAATGTGGTTAGAGCACAGCAGGAACTGAGAGGAGGCACAGATGAGGTAGGGCCTGGTAGGCCATTACCAAGACTTTGGTTTTTCTTTTGACTGAGAAGGGAAAACTATTGGAGGGTTTACAGCAAGGAGGGGAAGTGATCTAACTTTTGTTCTAAAGGAGTCCTGTCCTTACTCTGGGGAATACATACACTATAGGAAGAGAAGAATGGAAGTTAAGTGGTTAGTTTCAACAGCCTGTGTGAGAAAGGAGGGCTGGGACCAGGGTGGTATTGATAGAAGTAACAAGAAGTGATTCGACTGGGAATATATTTTAAAGGCGTTCCAACAGAATGTGGTGGCCCAGAGGCTGTCTCCCCAACTCATTTGTCAACTATTTGAATAATCGCATTCAAAGTAGAAAAGCAAAGCCATTTTTAAAACACAAGTGTTTATTGTTAAGCAGGGGATAAATACCCAGTAGTCAAGGGACACTAACATTAGGACAGAAGTAGAGTCAAAGATAGGCAGGACTCCTGCAAATGGTGATTGGATGCTAAATTTTGCAGAACTTTTTACACTTTGCTATTTACAAAAATAATTTTAAACAAAGGGATAGAAGTACACAATACTATTTTCCAACCAAAGAAAAATCCCTTTTAAATATCGTTTTGTCATGAAAGACAGGACCCCTGAGGGTCTTTCATAACTCTTACAGGGTGTGACGCTGGCGTGCAGCCAGCACTGCTAACGGTTCTTTGGGTGAGGGAGATTTCATAAGCCAAGAAATGTGTTAAAACCACTCAGAGGGAACCCAGGGGCTACTGGCCCTCCAAGGAACACCGAGATGTATGAGTCGGCTTGGCTGAAGGGTGGTGAGTCCTTTAAACCTGAGCAGGTTGAACCTCTCTGAGAGATGGGTCTTTCGCGCTTGCACGGTCCAGGCTACGGCCCGACCCACATCCAAGGTTGGGTCTTCGCCTTTATCCAGCGGCCCCGGGATCTGCGAGCGCGGACCCCGAGCCCCCGTCCGGGCCACCCCGGCCCCGCCCCTTGCCTTCCCCGGCCCCGCCCCCTCCAGCCGGGCGGTGCCTGAGCGGGGCCGTCAGCTCGGCTGTGTGGGCGGAGCTTGCGCCGCCGCCGGGACCCCTGCGCGCACCGCCCCTCGCCCCTAGCCACCGCGCGTCTCCTCCGACACGCACTTCCTGCGAGGCCTCCGAGAGCACCTTAGCCTAGCCGAATCGAACTGCGCCCTGCCCTGCCTTTCCAAGCTGTTCGCAATGGTGGATGAGCTGGTCCTGCTGCTGCACGCACTTCTGATGCGGCACCGCGCCCTTAGCATCGAGAACAGCCAGCTCATGGAACAGCTTCGGCTGCTGGTGTGCGAGAGGGCCACCCTGCTGCGCCAGGTACGTCCGCCGAGCTGCCCTGTGCCCTTCCCCGAAACGTTTGACGGCGAGAGCTCCCGGCTCCCCGAGTTTATCGTGCAGACGGCGTCTTACATGCTCGTCAACGAGAACCGATTCTGCAACGACGCCATGAAGGTGGCATTCCTGATCAGCCTGCTCACCGGGGAAGCCGAGGAGTGGGTGGTGCCCTACATTGAGATGGATAGCCCCATCCTGGGCGATTACCGGGCCTTCCTCGATGAGATGAAACAGTGTTTTGGCTGGGATGACGACGAAGACGAAGACGAAGATGAAGAAGATGATTATTAGGCCCGGAGACCCTCGGTCCTAGAGGGGGAAGGGCACTGCCCGCCGCCACCCCCGCTGCCTCCCCGCCTCGCCCCGCCCGGAGCCACCGCGCTCCCCTAACGCTGTGATCCCCTGGCCTTTCCCTCCCCTCTGGTTGTCTTCCTCACCCTACACTCTCTGCCGTAGTGCATTGTCTTTGTTCCAGGCATAGTGCTCTCCAGTCACCTGCTGCTGAGGCTGGGGCGTCTCTGAAGTGCACTCTGCTGCCCACTCTGGCCAGCCCCAGGACCCTCACTGCTCATTAGAACTGTGTTCTGAGCCCCAGCTCTAGGGCAAGCCCCTCTTACAAACCGGTCAGCCTATACTCTGCCCTGCCGACTGTCAGGCCTGCACCTCTGCCCAGCGACCTGCGCTGCCACCCAAGCACCCTCCACCAGATTCCAGCGATAGACCCGGCCTTTGGAGATCAGGAGCAATCTAGAAGATGCCTTTGTGGGCTACACCTCCTGGGACACTGATTTGGACTGCTCACCAACAACTCCACCCCCCTCCCCAGGGGCTAATCTTTAAACTTGATTAATTGTTCCCTACTAACTCCAGGTCTTCCTCCTGGCCCACCAGATTGCTGCAGGGGCCCATTGTGCCTGGCAACCCAATTGTTGACATTTCTCCTATGCACCAGTTTTGCACACCCGTCATCTTCGTTTCAAAATTGCAGCAGTCCCATCGAGGTGTGCATTTGGACAAAAATACTAAAAACCAAACAATACAAACAAAAGCGAGTACTCAGCCCAGCTCCTCAATGCTACCTGGAAAAAGCATTTGCATTCTTTTCAATAAATTTCAAGCACTACCGAAAAAAAAAAAAAAAAACCAACAACAGCAAGTGTCTTTTCATGGTTAAGGGCTATCATTGGCCTTTGCCACTTTCACCCTGACTCTCATTATTCCCACTGGTATCAGGGAATCTAATTCAACTTTCAATCTCTGTACTCCCCACTGTCACGACTAAGCTCCAGAGGACAGTTACTACAGGGCTTTATGGGGAAACTGGTACTACCCCCACTGATGCCTTTCTTATAGCCCCGGTGAAGGGAGTGTTCTCTGGTGCTTCTGAGGTGGCATGGGTAAGGGGTGGCTGGGCAGGCAGGTGGCACACCATCCCAAACTGGGACAATTTTGAGAGAGCTTCAAGGGGACACTATTAATAATTAGACTGGAACAAGTACAAGTCAGGACACAATATTTCTATTTTCATGAACTTTGGGGTTCTTTCTCAACATGGTCAGAGATGTTCTGCCTGTTAACTCTTAGTGCCTGTGGGGTGCTATTGATTTTAGGCTTCAATACATAGTGTAGCACATTGTTTTAAAACCCCTTTTAGGTGCTTGAGCTAACATTAAATCCCAGATCCTGGATAAATGTGTGCATACTAAATGGAGCCCGATTTGAACATTTCATCTTCCTCAGGCAGATCCCCTTAGATTTCCCACCCATCCATGTGCCCCAGATTCCTACCTGAAGAAACTGACAAGATACCTAGATCTTGTACTGCTGCTATCTGAGCTATGCTGAGATCTCTTTGTGGGCCCGGAAGGCTCAGAGGCACTGAGGTAGTGGGGTGAGTGTTGAGAAGAAACTGCATACCTTTGTGAGGCAATTACCCAGTTAAGTCGCTGCAGTGTTAAGTCAGGGAACCTTGGTCCAGGGGTTTGTGGGGGCTGCCTATGCCAGCCAGGACCTGTCATGGAGGATTTGAGCTGTTCTGAGTTCTTATCTGTATCTGCCCCAATGTCTTCATTGTACCATATCCAGAGCCAGCCCTACCTTAGAGCTTCTAATTTAGGTAATGAATTTCCTTGTTGTTTAAGACCTTTCAATGCTAAGTGTTCTTTTATTTGTACTGGTAAACCTCACAGTGTGGGTTAAATGAGATCCTAATCATTCTCCTGGGTAGTTTATGGGTGTGGCTTCAGTGAGATCACACACATGAGATAGTTTGAACTGTCCCTGCTACAGGATGAGCACTCAGTAAACTTGGGCTCTTACTCTTAGGCCTGGGAACCGAAGCATCATTCCAGAAACACATCTCTTGCTATGACCTTGGCTTCAGTAGGAAAATGTCAGGAGTCCATAGGAGCAGGGTAGGCTCAGGGATAGTGGAAATGGGAGCAGCACGAGACTTTGTTTACTCTTTTGGATCTGGCATGAAGTCAGATGAAAAGTCAGTTTACAGTTACTTTGGTGAAGAGGCAAAGTCCAGAGCAGGAGTCATTTTTCCAGCCTAAGCAGGTTGTTTCTGGAGGGTGTGACAGGGGTAGATAACCATATAGCAGAGGAGGTTGAGGTCCATCCTGGGGGTGGATGTGGGAAAGTGCTGGTCAAGAGCTGAGAGCTGAATGAAACCCAGTGAAACCAAAAATCAGTCATCTGAAGTAATCAGTGGCCTGGGTAGATTTAGAAGAGAAAGAGATATGATGGTCAAAGAAATGTAGATCTTGGCCTTATGGTGAAATCAATTTGTTGGTTTTATGGTGCCTTGGGCCAAAATTAGGATGCTACCTTGATACAAGGTAAGGTCCAGAAAGAGAATCTAAACTGATTAGATATGAGGGTGACGTTTTCAGGGTGGAAGTTGAAGGCATGAATAGATGAGATCTCCCTACCACCAAACCAAGTGAGTCCTTTCTTCTCATGGGGAAGTAAAGGGTCTCTGGTCAGTGAAGATGCCAACACAGTGCCTGAGTAGCACTCATGACAGCTAGGCCAGGAGCTTCTGGAATCTGAAATGCACACATCCTGGGCATGTATGCATGGGTGTGAGCTGACTGTGTGTGTGTGTGTGTGTGTGTGTTAGTGTCCTTCATGTGTCATGGAGGAGCAGGTTATGCTGTGAGCTGCAGAGAGGGGCAGTGTTAAGAATCTGGCTCCTTAGGGGCAGATTCTGCAATAAAAGCATCAATACTAGCAAGGGCATGACTCCCATGGGAGGAATTCATGATAGTTTGATTGTAGCATAAGCACAGCAGAAAAGAATGGAGAAGCAGATAACCACATCTGAACAGAGTGTCACCACTCAGATAGAAACTATTAAAAGTAGGTGAAAATGTTGAAATAGCAAGTATGAACTTCAGACTCCTGAATTCCCATCACACTGGACTTGAAAAGGTCACTGAAATTATGCTGTTAATGAAATCAATCATATTGTAGATCATACTCATGGAATCATATTAAATCTTCCAAAGTATGATTGAATTTCTCTAATCACTTGAGTAGGTAAGCAGTGCCATCCATTAATCCTGTCTTATTGTGTTTTGCAGGATGGTATGTAAAGCTAAAGGTACATTATGTACATTGTGTTTGGTTATGTTCTGTTATTATAACAGTGATTTGGAAGTAGAGGGAGATGTCTTCTTGAAATTAGTGGAATATTTATTTTTTTAATAAATAAATTTAAATAATTTTTTAACTTCTTAAAGCAATTAAAATGAAGCTAATAAAGGGGTATCTGAATTTAGAACATTCCTGAGAATGTTTTCCTTGATGGATGATCAATGTGGGATAATTGTATGAAGTATATATATTATTTGCTTTGAAATATGAATTTTGCTGGGCTTTATGGTAAAGAACCTGCTTGCCGATGCAGGAGACTCAGGTTTGATCCCTGGGTCTGGAAGATCCTCTGGAGGAGGGCGTGGCAACCCACTCCAGTACTCTTGCCTGGGAAATCCCATGGACAGAGGATCCTGGTGGGCTACAGTCCATAGGGTTGTGAAGAGTTAGACATGACTGAAGCTACTTAGTGTGCATGCCTGGATGAATTTTGCTAAAGTAGCATTAGAAGTGTCTGGTAGTTTGCATTACTCAGTAGTTCAAGTATATTTCCTGCAGTCTTATGTCCACTTATTCCTAAAATTAAATACAAGGAAATATGACCTGTTTGGTGTCCTTCGACAGTGCTGGAACCCCTACTTCTGATCATTCCCCTTGCATTTTTTCCCTTCTTGTCTGAAATGCTTCTGTTATTATTTATCTTCAAATATTGTATTGTCCAGAGAGTTTACAAAAAACAACAACAACGCAGTTAGCCCGTGATGGATAATAGCTTGTTTGAAATAATTATGAACTGCATAGAAATATTTGTTAAAGGAGCAGAAGCCCTCCCCTGAATGAGTTAGGGGAGGTGGTGGTGAGATATTGCAAAGGAGGTTTCAGAATAGTTAGATAGCAGCATTTATGTACCTCCTGGTATGTCACTTATGATCGATAACAAATTAACTTTTCTTAATATCCATAATATTTGCATACCTTCTTCCCCCACCCTAAATGACAAAGGATTTCATGAGCAGAATTATAATAATGTAATTCTTCTATTTTAATCAAGTGTTAGTCACTCAGTCATGTCCAAATCTTTGTGATCCCATGGACTGTAGTCTGCCAGGCTCCTCTGTCCATGGAATTTTCTGGGCAAATACTGGAGTGGGTTGCCATTTCCTTCTCCAGATCTTCCCAACCCAGGGATCAAACCGAGGTCTCCCACATTGCAGGCAGATTCATTACCTGTGAGCCACCAGGGAAGCCCATTTTAGCCAAAGTCCCTACTTACATGACAAGTCAGTTCAGAATCAGTCAGCTCAAGATAAAAAACTGTCACAAGACTCTTATGTTCCTCACCTAAAATTGTTACTTTTAAAACAAATAACAGTAAAGGAAAGCAAAGGGTATTTCAGTGGTAACTGAAGTAATTGGGGTATTTGTTCTTTAGACACAGATAATTGCACTGCCATACAAGTCTTTTAGAACTGCTCATATGAATGAACACAATTAAATTTTTAACATGTTCACAAGTAGGGAGAATAATATAATGAGTCCCCATAGACCCATCTCCATATTCAAAACTTACCAACATTTTTGCTTCACCTATCCCTTTTCTTTCTTATAATTTTTATGGAATATTTAAAATAAAATCTCAGATATCACATTAATTCACTCTTTAATATTTCAGTATGTTTCTCTAACAGATAAGCCTTTAAAAAACAATCCATAATATCATCACCATCATGTACTAAAATACTATGACTCCTTAATATTTAATACTCCATATTCAAATATCCACAGTAACTTTAAAAAGTGTTTTAAATTATTGTTTGAATTAGGTTTCAAAAATGTCGACACAGTGCCTTTGGTTTATATATCTCTAAAATCATCTTTTAACTAATAACAATGGCCCTCCATCTTTTTTTCCCCTGAAAAATATTTATTGAGTAAACCAGGTCATTTGTCCTATGGAATTTCCTATATTCTAGACCTGCTTAACTTTTTCATATCCTTGCCCAAGTTTCTCTCGGATTGTTGGTGTTTCTCAATTTTTTAGAGGCTCTTTATTCATTAGGGATTGATGATACATGTTGCAAATATTTATTTTTATAGTGGTGTAAATTTTTGGCCATGCCATGTGACAGGTGGGATCTTAGTTCCCTGAGGAGGGATTGAACGTGTGCCCCATGCAGTGGAAGCACTGAGTCCTAACCAATGGGCCATAAGAGAAGTTCCTTATTCCCATGACCATAATCCTCCATATGTTTTAATCTTAATATATCAGATAACTGAATTAAATAGTAACTACTTAGTCTAATTTTCACTCAATGTCTTTTAGTTAGCTAGTTTCTTTTTCTTTTTCACACCCTTCATCATTCATTTTTTAATATAAATTTATTTATTTTAATTGGAGGTTAATTACTTTACAATATTGTATTGGTTTTGCCATACATCAACATGAATCTGCCACAGGTATACACATGTTCCCCATCCTGAACCCCCCTCCCACCTCCCTCCCCATACCATGCCTCTGGGTCGTCCCAGTGCGCCAGCCCCAAGCATCCAGTATCATGCATTGAACCTGGACTGGCGATTTGTTTCATATATGATATTATACATGTTTCAATGCCATTCTCCCAAATCATCCCACCCTCTCCCTCTCCCACAGAGTCCAAAAGACTGTTTCTTTTTCCATTTTTAGTTGTTTCTTCAAAAGGTAAAGAACCCTGTAAAACTCCTGGAAACTATGTAGTCTGAGGTTTTGATGGTGAATGACAGTTTTGTTTTAGGTAGTTTTTTTTCTTTCCTAGCTCCACTGTCTTTTAGCATTGAATGTTATTTTCTAGAAGTTTGAGGCCATCCTAATATTTTTCATTCACAAACTCAACAAAAATATCAAATCAATTGTGAATGAAAAATATTAGGATGGCCTCAGATTTCTAGAAAATAACATTCAATGCTAAAAGATAGCGGAGCTAGGAAAGAAAAAAAAAAACAGAAGCAGAAGATATCAGGAAGAGGTAGCAAGAATACACAGAAGAACTGTACAAAAATGAGCTTCATGACCCAGATAATCACAATGGTGTGATCACTCACCTAGAGCCAGACATCCTGAAATGTGAAGTCAAGTGGGCCTTAGAGAGCATCACTATGAACAAGCTAGTGGAGGTGATGGAATTCCAGTTGAGCTATTTCAAATCCTGAGAGATGATGCTGTGAAAGTGCTGCACTCAATATGTCATCAAATTTGGAAAACTCTGCAGGGGCCACAGGACTGGAAAAGGACAGTCTTCATTCTGATCCCAAAGAAAGGCAATGCCAAAGAATGCTCAAACTACTGCACAATTGCACTCATCTCACATGCTAGGAAAGTAGTCTAAATGACCACATATTTGCAACATGTAGTCAAAATTGTCCAAGCCAGGCTTAAGCAATACATGAACGGGGAACTTCCAGATGTTTAAGCTGGTTTTAGAAAAGGCAGAGGAACTAGAGATCAAGTTTCCAACATCCTCTGGATCATGGAAAAAGCAAGAGAATTCCAGAAAAACATCTGTTTCTGCTTTATTGACTATGCCAAAGCCTTTGACTGTGTGGATCACAATAAACTGTGGAAAATTCTGAAAGGGATGAAAATACCAGACCACCTGACCTGCCTCTTGAGAAACCTGTAGGCAGGTCAGAAAGTAACAGTTAGAACTGGACATGAAACAACAGACTGGTTCCAAATAGGAAAAGGAGTACGTCAAGGCTGTATATTGTCACCCTGCTTATTTAACTTATATGCAGAGTACATCATGAGAAACACTGGGCTGGAAGAAGCACAAGCTGGAATCAAGATTGCCAGGAGAAATATCAATCACCTCAGATATGCAGATGACACCACCCTTATGGCAGAAAGTGAAGAACTAAAAACCCTCTTGATGAAAGTGAAAGAGAGTGAAAAAGTTGGCTTAAAGCTCAACATTCAGAAAATGAAGTTCATGGCATCTGGTCCCATCACTTCATGGGAAATAGATGGGGAAACAGTGGAAACACTGTCAGACTTTATTTTTGGGGGCTCCAAAATCACTGCAGATGGTGACTGCAGCCATGAAATTAAACAACGCTTACTCCTTGGAAGAAAAGTTATGACCAACCTAGATAGCATATTGAAAAGCAGAGACATTACTTTGCCAACAAAGGTCCGTCTGGTCAAGGCTATGGTTTTTCCAGTGGTCATGTGTGGATGTGAGAGTTGGACTGTGAAGAAAGCCGAGTGGCAAAGAATTGATGCTTTTGAACTGTGGTGTTGGAGAAGACTCTTGAGAGTCCCTTGGACTGCAAGGAGATCCAACCAGTCCATCCTAAAGGAGATCAGTCCTGGGTGTTCTTTGGAAGGACTGATGCTAAAGCTGAAACTCCAATACTTTGGCCACCTCATGTGAAGAGTTGACTCATTGGAAAAGACCCTGATGCTGGGAGGGATTGGGGCAGGAGGAGAAGGGGACGACCCAGGATGAGATGGCTGGATGGCATCACTGACTCGATGGACATGAGTTTGAGTGAACTCCGGGAGTTGGTGATGGACAGGGAGGCCTGGAGTGCTGCGATTCATAGGGTCACAAAGAGTTTGACACGACTGAGTGACTGAACTGAATTGAAGTATTACTCATTTTTTTGGTCATGTTTTTGTGTAACTTGGTGTGAACATTTACTATGTGGATTTGAGATCTGCTTCCTTTCTGCAAAAATTTCATAATTATTTATTTAAATATGTATAATGCATGCTGATACTTATTTATGTTGACTCTCTTTTATCTGCCCTCTATATCTTAAATTTTCTCAGATTTTTTACAAATTTTTTCTTCATTTTCATTTTATTCTCTTTACTTCAGTCAGTCCTGTCCTCTCTGTCCTTTACAGTGATTTCAGAAGTATCTTTCATTCTTTGTGTTGCTTCCCGTTTGACTTCATATGTGACAGTTTTGTTTTATCCAACTTCTTTGCCAAGTGTCGCGAGCTCATGCTTGTTTCTGTTGACTCGTGCATATTCCTGAATCACATATTTTTCATTTCTTCTCTTGTTGTGTAGCTATGAATTCTTTATATCTTTTAAATTGATGGTGATGTGCTGTGTTATGATATGATGGGTGATATAAATCAAATATCTTTTCTCGGCAGTTTTCTTGTTGGGAGTGTTATTTGCCATTTTTTTCCTTGTTTCTTCCCTCCTGTGGGAGTGCATCTAGGAACCTTTCAGTATCTTGCCTCCTTTCCGATAACGCTGTTCATGCTCAGTAAAGAAGCTATAAGTCAGCCTTTCTTGTCTCTTTTAGTCTAGTCCCAACAGCATTTTCTCTGGCAGAAATAACTCAGTGTTAGTGACCTGTGTATTGCATACTTCCCATTTTTCTGAAATGAGACAAATCTGACTCTCCATTCCCTTTTCAAAACATTTCCATAGCACTTTCATGTTTTCACTGTACCTGAATGTACCTAGATGGTTTCCGACATTATTTTCAGAATCAACATTCTGTACTTTCTATTCTTGTCTCTGCTGCTCAGTAGTTCTTATCTCTTAATCACCCAAGATAATCTCTACCCCTGAGAAACATGAGCTAACCATTGAGAGGGATTGAATAAGATTCAGCTCTGGGGGTGGGAGAACCTGAAAAGTAAAAAGTGAATTAATGACTTAGAATGTTTTCTCACTACAGCTGCGTGTGTGTTTGTGTGTGTGTTTCAAAAATAGGATCAATTTTAGTCTCAATTTTTGGAACAACTTTTTATCCCCTGTGTAACAAGAAGAAAAATGGAAGGGTTTTAGCCATCTGTGAAGAGGCACTGCATATGTAGCAGATCCCATCAACATGTATATGGGGGAAAAAAACAAATCTGTTGTCCATTGGAATAAGAAATGAAGAAGGTAAAATTAGCACCAGAAATTGGACAATAGAAAAGATTTTTAAAAAAGCATACATGGAAAGTTTTATTTGCTACAAGTTGAGAATGGATTGTTCCTCACACAAAGTTTGAGTTCAATGAAAATATATTGGGAATCAGAAAGGCTGATCCCTGTTTAGCTTTGCCTTAGATTTACTCTCCCAAACTGAAACAGCTTACTGAACTCTCTGGTTTTAAACTTCTGTGCCTATGTCATGGGAATAATTATATCTTAGGGCTAGTATAAGGAAAAACTGCCTAGTATCTTATCTGGTAGTCAATTAATATTAACATCATTCTTTTCTTCAATAGGTATTATTTAGTAAAATAGGAGTATAAGATTGGCTGTTATGCTAGTTGTGTGCTTTGGTAGAAAGCCACTGTATTGGGGGATTTGGAGTGTTAACAGAAAATGTGGCCAGCACATCAAAGTGTTGGATATTAATGAGTGTTAAGAATTAATTGATATGTGAACAACATTTGACACTTTAAAATTACTTTCACACATCAACATGAATCTGCCACGGGCATACATGTGTTCTTCAGCTTGAACCCCCCTCCCACCTCCCTCCCCGTACCATCCCTCCAGGTCATCCCAGTGCACCAGCCCCAAGGATCCTGTATCGAACCTGGACTGGTGATTCATTTCTTATATGATATTATACATGTTTCCATGCCATTCCCCCAAGTCATCCCACCCTCTCCCTCCCCCACAGAGTCCAAAAGACTGTTCTATACATCTATGTCTCTTTTGCTGTCTCGCATACAGGGTTATCATTACCATCTTTCTAAATTCCATATATATGCATTAGTATACTGTATTGGTGTTTTTCTTTCTGGCTTACTTCACTCTGTATAATCGGCTCCAATTTCATCCACCTCATTAGAACTGATTCAAATGTATTCTTTTTAATGGTTGAGTAATACTCCATTGTGTATATGTACCACAGCTTTCTTATCCATTCATCTGCTGATGGACATCTAGGTTGTTTCCATGTTCTAGCTATTATAAACAGTGCTGCAATGAACATTGGGTACATATGTCTCTTTCAATTCTGGTTTCCTCGGTGTGTATGCCCAGCAGTGGGATTGCTGGGTCATAAGGCAGTTCTATTTCCAGTTTCTTAAGGAATCTCCACACTGTTCTCCAGAGTGGCTCTACTAGTTTGCATTCCCACCAACAGTGTAAGAGGGTTCCCTTTTCTCCACATCCTCTCCAGCATTTATTGTTTGTAGACTTTTGGATAGCAGCATTCTGACTGGCATGAAATGGTACCTCATTGTGGTTTTGATTTGCATTTCTCTGATAATGAGTGATGTTGAGCATCTTTTCATGTGTTTGTTAGCCATCTGTATGCCTTCTTTGGAGAAATGTCTATTTAGTTCTTTGGTGCATTTTTTGATTGGGTCTTTTATTTTTCTGGAATTGAGCTGCAGGAGTTGCTTGTATATTTTTGAGATTAGTTGTTTGTCAGTTGCTTCATTTGCTATTATTTTCACCCATTCTGCAGGCTGTCTTTTCACCTTGCTTATAGTTTCCTTTGTTGTGCAGAAGCTTTTAATTTTAATTAGGTCTCATTTGTTTATTTTTCCTTTTATTTCCAATATTCTGGGAGGTGGGTCATAGAGGATCCTGCTGTGATTTATGTTGGAGAGTGTTTTGCCTATGTTCTCCTCTAACAGTTTTATAGTTTCTGGTCTTACATTTAGATCTTTAATCCATTTTGAGTTTCTTTTCCTGTATGGTGTTAGAAAGTATTATATTTTCATTCTTTTACAAGTGGTTGACCAGTTTTCCCAGCACCACTTGTTAAAGAGATTGTCTTTTTTCTCCATTGTATATTCTTGCCTCCTTTGTCAAAGATAAAGTGTCCATAGTTGTGTGGATTTATCTCTGGGCTTTCTATTTTGTTCCATTGATCTATGTTTCTGTCTTTGTGCCAGTACCATACTGTCTTGATGACGTGGCTTTGTAGTAGAGACTGAAATCAGGCAGGTTGATCCCTCCAGTTCCATTCTTCTTTCTCAAGACTGCTTTACCTATTCGGGGTTTTTTGTATTTCCATACAAATTGTGAAATTATTTGTTCTAGCTCTGTGAAAATATTGTTGGTAGCTTGATAGGGATTGCACTGAATCTATAGATTGCTTTTGGTAGTATACTCATTTTCACTATATTGATTCTTCCAATCCATGAACATGGTATATTTCTCCATCTATTAGTGTCCTCTTTGATTTCTTTCAGTAGTGTTTTATAGTTTTCTATATATAGGTATTTAGTTTCTTTAGGTAGATATATTCCTAAGTATTTTATTCTTTTTATTGCAATGGTGAATGGAATTGTTTCCTTAATTTCTCTTTCTATTTTTTCATTATTACTGTATAGTAATGCAAGGGATTTCTGTGTGTTGATTTTATATCTTGCAACTTTACTATATTCATTGATTAGCTCTAGTAATTTTCTGGTGGAGTCTTTATGGTTTTCTATGTAGAGGATCATGTCATCTGCAAACAGTGAGAGTTTTACTTCTTCTTTTCCAATTTGGATCCCTTTTCTTTTTCTGCTTTGGTTGCTCTGGCCAAAGCTTCCAAAACTATGTTGAATAGTAGCTGTGAAAGTGGTCACCCTTGTCTTGTTCCTGACTTTAGGCGAAATGCTTTCAATTTTTCACCATTGAGGATAATGTTTGCTGTGGGTTTGTCATATATAGCTTTTATTATGTTGAGGTATGTTCCTTCTATTCCTGCTTTCTGGAGGGTTTTTATTATAAATATATGTTGAATTTTGTCAAAAGCTTTCTCTACATCTATTGAGATAATCATATGGCTTTTATTTTTCAATTTGTTAATGTGGTGTATTATGTTGATTGATTTGCAGATATTGAAGAATGCTTGCATCCCTGGGATAAAGCCCACTTGGTCATGGTATATGATCTTTTTAATGTGCTGTTGGATTCTGATTGCTAGAATTTTGTTAAGGATTTTTGCATCTATGTTCATCAGTGTTATTGGCCTGTAGTTTTCTTTTTTTGTGGCATCTTTGTCTGGTTTTGGTATTGGGGTGATGGTGGCCTCATAGAATGAGTTTGGAAGTTTACCTTCCTCTACAATTTTCTGGAAGAGTTTGAGTAGGATGTGTGTAACCAATACAATATTGTACAGTAATTAGCCTCCAATTACAATAAATAAATTTAAATTAAAAAATAAAAATAAACAAACAAAAATAAATAAAAGTCACTTTCATATTCAATTTCTTATGTGAGACTCATGCCAACTCAGTGAAGAGATATTTTTATTTACATTTGGAATATTAAGTCTCTGAGATGCCCTAGGACTTGTTCATGATAAAAAATGTTAGAATGTGAGCTAGAGTTCCCACTTGAGTTCTGTACTCTTTTTACAGTTTCACACAGCCTTTTGAAAGTAATACCTTTTTTCAGGTTGTCTGTCTCCCATGGACCTTCATTTCCTTGTTTATAATCTGAAGTATTTTCATTAGTGGGCCACTCTGCAGGTTCTTCTCTAATTTAATAACAAAGTAGCCCTCCAAATGAGCAACTGTCACTGTCTACTCCAACTCTGAACCCCTGTAATTTTATCTCCATTTTCCGCAGTTGCTGGAATACTTATAGAAAACAGTACAGGATTTGACAAAGATGCTGAGGTGACTCATTTTTTAAAAGCAAGGCCCCCAAACACCCCCCAAACCTAAATGTCCATCAAAGGAGATAGACAAATAATAATAAATTACATCCCCGTGAACTACTTTGTTGTTGTACTTAGTCACTCAGTCATGTCCAATGCTTTGCGATCCTATGGACTGTAGCCCACCAGGCTCCTCTGCCCATGGAATTTCCCAGGCAAGAATACTGGAGTGGGGTGCCATTTCCTAATCCAGGGGATCTTCCCGACCCGGGGATTGAACCTTCATCTCTTATGTCTCTAGGATTGACAGGCAGATTCTTTACCACAAGCGCCACCTGGGAAGCCCATGAGCTACCTTGCAAGGGTAAAAATAATGAATTCTTTGTATTTTTGAGGGGATATTCCAATAGGAATTGTTAAGCATAAAAGTACTTCATAAATACATGTAAAGTATGATGATATTTATGAATATTTTATATCCTAAATATTTAAAAACCTAATATTTTAAAATGTGTATGTATATGAAAAAAAGAACAGGAAGATAAAAGCCAAAAATTTATTAATATTTACCCTAGATGGGATTAGTATGAAATAGAATGTTTGCCCATTAATCTATAGTGCTCAGATTTAATACACTGAGTACTAATATAATGTAAAACATAGAATTAGTACTTATTCTGGATAAGTTTTAATGAAAATTAAAAAAACAACTTGGTAACATTATAAAATAGTTCTCTTTTGGAAACAATAATTCATATTTTAGGAACCATAAACTTATTCACAGTTTGTTGTAAAATAAACACAATTGATTTTATAAATCCTGGTATGTTACTTTAATTCTACTAAATAATCAATAAAAAACTTTTTTAATCAATAAAAACAGCCTATACTCAATTATTTCAGTAGCAAGTCTGGTCAGTGCCGTTAGAAATAGGTCATTCTATAATACCTTTTAAATTTGTCCCTTTCTTTTCAGCTGTGATTTCCTTAGGATAAAAATCCTCATTGCTTGCCAGGTTTATTTGTGTAGACTCCTAGATGACTTTTCTTCTTTCAGTCTCTCTTCCTTCTAATCTGTTCTTTTCATTGCTGTTAGTGTTGTCTTTCTAAAATGTAAATCTTAACACTTTACTCATTCAAAATCTTTTTGTGATTCCCATTTCTTCAGAAAGTACTTAAATTTAATGACATAACATTTATGTCTGTATTACTATTTTTAAAAAATATCTTTCTATTGAGTTATAATTAACCTATCATAAAATTTACCTTTCTATATGTACAGTTCAGAACTTTTATGATATTCACAAAATTGTGTAGCCATCACCACTATGTAGTTCTAGAAACTTTTCATTATCTCACAAAGAAATCCCATACCTATTAGCAGTTACTCCTCATTGCCCCATCCCCCCACCTCACCCCTATCCTTGGGAACTACTAATTTCTGTCCCTATGGATTGCCTATTCAGGACATTTTTTACAAATAGAATCATGTGATATATGGTCTATTGTGATTGATTTCTTGTTCTTAGCATACAATTGTTGTAGCATGTATCAGTATTTCATTTCTTTCATGGCTGAATAATATTCTATTGTGTGGATATACCACATTTATACCACATTTTGGTTTTCTATTATTCAATTAAAGTAAATTTAGGTTGTCTTCAATTTGTGGCTACTATAAATGATGCTGCTGTGAAAATTCATGTACAAGCTTTTGTTTCAATATCTATTTTAAATTATTTTGGGTTTCTATCTAGGAGTAGAATTGCTGGGACATATGTAATTCTGTGCTTAACTTTTTGTAGAACTGCCAGATTGTTTTCCAAAGTGGCTATACCATTTTATACTCCCACTAGTATTATGTTAATTTTACAATTTCTCTACATTCTCAGAAACACCTGTTATTGTCCACATTTTTAATTATAGTCATCCTAATTGGTGTTGTCTATCATTGTGATTTTGATTTGTTTTTCTCTAATGGTTAATGATGGCAAGCATTTTCTCTTGTGCTTATTGATCATTTGTGTATATATACATATATATATATATATATTTTTTTTGGAGAAATGCCCATTTTTAAATTGGGCCATCTTTTTATATAAGAGTTCCATATGTGTTCTGGATACTATGCTTAATTATTATGGATGTATATTTACAGATATTTTTACCTATTTGATGGATTGCCTTTTCATTTTTTGATGCATAAATGTGTTTAATTTTCATGAAATCCAATTTATATATTTTCTCTTTGATTAGTTGTGCTTTTTGTGTCATACTTATGAAACAATTTCCTAACACAGAGTCACAACAATGAACACCTTTTTTTTTTATAATTTTTATAATTTCTATGTTCAACTTGATAGATATGAGTGTGAGCAAGTTCCAGGAGTTGATGATGGATAGCCTGGCATGCTGTGGTCATGTGGACATGACTGAGTGACTGAACTAAACTGAACTGAATGTTTTATATATATGCTTTCATAGTTCTCAAAGTTTTAAATTTTACATATTTCATTTTGGCCTTTGGTTCGTTTTGAGTTAACTTTTATATATGATGTGAGGCAGGGGTTTAAATTCATTTTTCTGCATGTGGCTATCCAATGTCTCAGGCTTCTCTGGTGGCTCAGTGGTAAAGAATCTGTCTGCCAATGCAGGAAATGTGGGTTTGATCCTTAGGTTGGGAAGATCACCTGGAGAAGGAGATGGCAACCCACTCCAGTATTCTTGCCTGGGAAATCCCATGGACAGAAGAGTCTGGTGGGCTATAGTCCATTTGGTTGCAAAGAGTCAACACAACTTAGTGACTAAACAATAATGACAACAACAATCCAATGTCCCAACACCATTTGTTAAAAGGAATATTATTTTAACACCATAAATTGTCTTAGCACTCATCAAAAAATCAATTGGTCATGTATGTATAGGTTTATTTCTGCTGTTTCTCTTCCTTGGACAATTTTCCCCACCTCTCTTTATCTAGGTATCTCCATCTATCTCTGATCTTACTTGAAATGTAATTTTCTCAGAGTGACCTTACTTGGCTAATACCTCCCCTTCCTAAACAACACCAATTTACTGTTATAAACTCTCACTATGCTTTACTTCTCTGTAGGTGCATTTGTAAAAGAATCACTTATGTGATTTTTTATTGTCTCCTATTAGAATGCAAGCTCTTTGAGGTTCGGGTTCTTGCTTGTCTAATTCCCCACTGTACCATAGTGTCCAAAACAATCTTGACCACCTGGTATGCACTAGTAAATATTTGTTGTATAAATGGTTGAATGAATGAATGAGTGACTTTAAACAAGCATTGTGAAAAAGGTTTGTGCGTGAGATAACTGAAGTTTGGGGGATATCAGAAAAATTCAGACCTCATTACCTTACTAAATAAAGCAGAGAGAGACTTCAATGAGCATGCCCTAAGAAGAAAAGTACACCTTTCTGCAAAAGAAGGATGGCATGGAACTCTTTTTGTAAAGTGTTTTTGGCACTTTTTGAGCCATTATTATCTCCTTCGCGTGCATGTGATTCACGGGGTCACAAAGAGTTGGACATGACTGAGCGACTGAACTGAACTGATTATCTCCTTATTTAATTTACCAAAAAATGTAGTAATCAAGGACAACTGAAAGTAGAATCTTTCTGAGGTTTACTAACAATGTACACAGAGTCTGCTTTCCACATTATTTTGTTTTCAAAGGTGACCTTAAAGTCTTATGCTCTGCTAGAGATAGGAGTATTTGAAAAAAATTTCATTATCATTGAAAACACTGGATTCATGTTGCCACCCTAGGGAAGTTAGGAAATGCCAGAGATCTAAGTTCGAGGTTAAAGGATGCTTTTGGAGAATAAAAGATAATGGGGTTTGAAAAAATATCATCACAGAAGCCATGCTTATCTGCATGCAGTAGTTGTCTGTTGTGAATTTATTTTTCTTCTTACAAACCTCCTTACTTCCAAGTCCTTTTCTTTTTCTATACTTCTCCTTTTCAGTTTCCCTCTGGTGGCTCAGATGGTAAAGAATCTGCCTGCAGTGCAGGAGAGCCGGGTTCCATCCTTGGGTCAGGAGGATCTGTTGGAGAAGGGACTGGCAATCCACTCCAATATTCTTGCCTGGAGAATTTCATGGACAAAGGAGCCTGATGAGCTACAGTCCATGGAGTTGGAGAGTCAGACACAACAGAGTGACTAACACTTTCACCTTTTCCACCTTTTCAGTCACCCATGGGATAATTAAAGCAGTGTATATAAGTAAACTCAGTTTATATATCTTTAGGTCAAAAATTGCTAATGATGAAATAAAAAGAATTCTGGACACCATGTTCCACTCTGCGGTAAGCTTGGTATAACTGTCTCTGTGACGGTAGCTACCCTCATACATATGAATGGATCAATGGAATTTGAGAGACTACTTTAAATATTCTTGTCGTATAAGCATTGTGTATTAATTTTTGGTCATTTCCAAACTTTATTTTGGAAGAATTGCACATGGAGAATATAAGCAACATTGGTAGTAATTTTTGAAATTGTGATGGAAACATTTATTCAATATCTAGTACTTACATAACATTTTTCTTTGTGGTAGTTGGTGCTTTGGTTCAGATGTTTACTTCTTCAGTGAAGTAGGTCTGTCTCAGCTTACTTCCCTTGACTCAAATATACATGCATCAGACTCAATCTTACTCTTTTCTTATACTCCTTTAACACTTACACTGGATTATTCCACAAAAACTGAGGGAAATGTTTTGATCAGTTGTAGGGCAGTCAGCACATTTTTAGGAGTTAAAGAGCAAAAAGAGAAGACATTATCTATTTACTGGGCTTTACTTTGCTCTTTGCTAATAATATCAACATCAGAGCCCTGACCCTGAGAGAGACTGTTTCACGGACATGTAGTTCTGAAGCTAACATAAAGCTGGAAACTTTCCTCCATGGTAGTCATCTCAAAATAATATCTTGATGTCTTTTTATATCAAGATGTTGCTAGATAGAATTTGAAAAATGCTCATAGAGTGTAAATAAAATCATCAAAATCATTGAATAGTAGGCTATTTTTAATTAAATTTAATTAATTAATTTAAAAATATCTACAACTGTACTTGGAAGACATAACAAAATACTGAAACCTCCTTTGGCTTCTGACTATACATCTGACTGTACACTATGTGAAACTTCTCTTGCAGAGGTATCTCAGCAAAGAGAACATAAAACATATGGCCTTCGTTTTCCTGACACAATGATTTGACTGCTGCTTTTAAATCCCTGGCACTCATGATTCTGTTTTGCAAAAAGAAACTGTTTAAATGGAGGTCCAGTGTCAATGATGTTAATGGCCCTATGGTGATACAGTTCACATCAAGGATGAAAATGTTTATGGGCTTTTATAGGTCTTTGTCTGTCTTCAGTTGAGTTCAGTTCAGTTCAGTCGTTCAGTCGTGTCCGACTCTTTCCGACCCCACGAACTGCAGCACACCAGGCCTCCCTGTCCATCACCAACTCCCAGAGTTCACTCAAACTCATGTCCATTGAGTTGGTGATGCATCCAGCCATCTCATCCTCTGTCTTCCCCTTCTCCTCCTGCCCCTAATCCCTCCCAGCATCAGGGTCTTTTCCAATGAGTCAGCTCTTCACATCAGGTGGCCAAAGCATTGGAGTTTCAGCTTCAGCATCAGTCCCTCCAATGAACACCCAGGACTGATCTCCTTTAGGATGGACTGGTCTGAGGAGCCATATTAAGTCTTTTTGTAAACACTGAAATTGAGGTAGAAATGGAAGTACCCAGGATTACCCTCACAAGCCTGCGTGAAAATTAAGATTAGATTTTAGAATTCCTGGATTCTGCTTTGTTGAGACATATTGATAAAGAAAACTGTACATGGAAGCAGTTTGCAAGAAGGGGGGATGTGTCCTGGGTCTTCAGTGGATTTGCTTATGTAGATATGACTATCAATCTCTTGGACATTTTAATGTTAGGCATCATTAATGTGTTCTCATGGAATGTGGAATATAATAACATTTCTGAATATGTACATTATGCCAACTCTCTGATAAGCATAACATATCATGATCTCTAACATTTATTATGATTTATTACAAGTTTTCAAAATATTATATTCTTCTGTTTAACAGGAAATTGATGTCCAGTGAGATATAAAACTTTCCCAAATTTTATGAGCTGAGATTCAAATTCAGGTCTATGTGATCCCAAAGGTACCAGTACACCATGATTCTGTTTGAATAATCAAATGCATCAAATAAACATATAATAGAGGAGTGAATATACATGAGAAGAGTAATATTTGAAGGGTGAATCTCTGACATTTCTTGTGGCTATTGAAACAAATTACTACAAACTTGGTGACTTAAAATAGTATAAATTTGTGCCTTCACAGTTTTTGAGTCCAGAAGTCTGAAATTAAGGTGTATGGAGGTCTGTACTCCCATTGGAGGCTCAAGAAGGGAGTCTTTTTCTTTATCTTTTCAGCTTATGGTGGCCAGTATCACTCTAATCGCTCCTCTGACAGTCATTTTGCCTCCTCCTCTTCTGTCAAATCTCCTTCAGTCTCACTCTTAAAAGGACACTTGTCATTGAATTTAGGGATCATGCTTGTAAGCAAGAATGATAGCCTCATCTCAAGATCCTTAACTTGTTAATTACATCTGCAAATACCCCTTTAAAAAAACTTTTAAATTAATTTAGTTTAATTGGAGGATAATTTATAATATTGTGGTGGCAAACCACACGTCAACATGAATAAGTCACGGGTACACATGTGTCCTCCCCATCCTGAACCCCGCTCCCCACCCCATCCCTCTGGGTTGTCTCAGTGCACCAGCTTTGAGTGCCCTGTTTCATGCATCAAACTTGCACTGGTCATCTGTTTTCTCTTAAATCATCCCACTCTCACCTTCGCCCACATAGTCCAAAAGTCTGTTCTTTACATCCGTGTGTCTTTTGCTGCCTTTTAAAAATAAGGTTCACAGTTTCCAGGAGATAGAGTGTAGTCATGTATTTGTGTGAGAGGGGGTATTGTTCAGCCTGTGGGTAATGGATTTTTATGGTTAGACTGAGTTGGACCAGGGTGTTTTCCCTGCTTTTCCCAACTGTGGATCCCTGGGGGAGATGGAATTGTCAGACCATTCTCAAAAGCTTAAAGAGATGGATAGGCTTAATAAGTTGAAGAGACAAGGAGTGCATTGAACCAATGTAACAGGTTATCCCTATGAGCAGAAATCAGCCAATATAAAAATCACTGATAGAAAAGTTAAAAGATTCTATAGGAAAAACTAGTTTTGGAGTGAATATTCACCTGGTAGACTCTGTCTTCAAGGGAATTACATTCTAAGCAGCATGACAGTTTATTGAGTAAAACAAGGGCCTATTATAACAGTTTATCAGATACTGGATGATTTTTTTCATAAAAATCCACAACAAAAGAATAAATTTTAAGGGATGAAATCTCCCATACTGGGGGAGATACTATGAAGAGCAGAATAAAACTGAACAGCCCTGCTCTAAAGACAAAACTACCCACCCTTCCTCTCTACTTAGCAACAGTCAGAGTCCCTTGACCACTATTTTGATTTGGAGTCATTAGGACTAATCTCATCTTATTCTTTTATCTTTTATATCTCAGGTCCATAGGTATCTCAGCTCTCCTTGTCTCCATAGTCATCTTGTACATCTTAAAAAAAAAAAGAAAACTATTTATCAACTCTTAAAAACCATCTACTTTGCATTCTAGATATCAGAGACAGTGTTTAGTAAAATCTTTATTTTCAGTAACTTCTCTTAATATTTCTTTACCTCCTTATCCTAAATGAAACTTGGGTCTACACTAATGACTCTCACTGTAGCCTTTTTAAATGATTGGTTTCTTTTTCTCTAACACACCCCGATTACTATTGATCCTGAAGTTAGGATAGGTATTTTTATTGCACCTCCTTGCTGATGACAGACTATTCTCTCTTCCTCCTCCTCCCAGCTTGGAATCTTATGTTATTTTATTGTATATCTCCTGTTATCTCTTGTGATGGTTAATTTTATGTGTTAATCTGACCAGGCCACAAGATATCCAGATATTTGGGCAAAAATTATTCTGGCTGTGTCTGCGAAGGTGCTTTTAGATGAATTTAACATTAAAATTCATAGACTGAGTAAAGCAGATTGCTCTCCCTTATGTGGGTGGGTCTCATCTAATCAGTCAAACGCCTGAATAGAAGCAAAAAAGCTGACTTTCCTCAATATGCAGAGGGAACTGCACAACTGCCTTTGAGCTAGGACATTGTTTTTTTTCTTGCCTTTGGACTTGAACTGAAAATTATACCATAAGCTCTCCTGGTTCTCAGGCCTTTGGACTTGGACTGGGACTCTATCACTGGCTCTCCTGTGTCTCTACCTTGCTAACTCCAAGTCTTGGGACTTCTCAGCCTCCATAATTGTGTGAGCCAACTCCTTATAACAAATATCTTTAAATTCTATTGGTTATGTTTCTCTGGAGAACCCTGGCTAACACATGCTTCTATATTTTACCCATCTCCTGACTTCCAGTTTACTCCTCTACAGGCATTAAAGACATTTTAACTTCTGACACACTATCACTCTCATCAATATCATTCCTGTTTCAATCCTTGGGGATTTCAATATTCATGTATTCCAACACCCTGGCCTCTCAGTTTCATGACCTGTTCTTTAGTTTTATTTTCTTTCCCAACTTTCCTACTTGTTCACATGGCCATATCTTATCCTGTTATTGTCAACAACTCCAACCCCTCCACAATATCAGTGTCAAGCATCACACTTGACCACCAACTCACTCCCTCTCCTACCCCGGTAACAACTATTTTATCTCACTGGGACCCCTAGTATAGTGACTCTGCTAATTTTTGTCTATCAACTCTCTCCCCACCCCTGCCCCACTGCTGCCATGAACATATCCTCACTTCCATCTACATTGTCTTAGTGTCCATAGTCCATTATTACCTTCAAATTTGTTGCATCTCACTTCTTCATCATACACATTTGACAAATCCCAAGCGTGACTGAAGCGACTTAGTAGCAGCAGCAGCAGCAGCAAGCCTGGTTAAATCAAACATGGTTGGAGAAACTCATGCAATCATGCCAACTGGTCTCACTTTAAATCCAAGATCACCACCAGCCTCAAATGGATCCTTAAATCTGTATAGCTATTATGCTATAATAGCCATTTCCATTAACACCCTCGATGACTATTTCATGCCTCTCCTTTTACAAAAATGAAGCACCTACTCCCTCCATTTGCTTCCTGTTTAAGTGAGAGAGTAGAGATAATCAGAAGAAATTTTCCTCAAACCGCTATTAATATCACCGCATCTTCCCACCAGCCAGCTTCTGTGCTCATACACTCAACCTTTGTTCCTGGTACTATGAAGTCTGTACTCCCAGCTGAAACCTTTGCACTTAATCCTAACCCTGCTCACCAACTCCAAAATATCCATCTTACAATTCTCTTCTTCCTTTTCTATATCTTCCCCCCCACCCTGCCCCAGATCTTTCTCATAAACATAGTTTACTAATGTTTCTCCCATTCTAAAACAGCAAACTAAATAGCTCTCTTGATTTTGTTTCCCTCTTTGGCTGCTGCCCCACTTCTCCTTCCCCTTGATAGCAAAAGCCCTTGAAGGAGTAATCTATACTTGCTATCTTTGGTTCTTCTCCAACTTTTTCTTGAGGCTTTCAGTACTACCATTCTGTATGCAACTGATTTTATAAAGGTTGCTACTGTGAACTGAATTGTGTCTCCCCAGATTCATATGTTTAAGTCCTAAACTCCAGTACCTCAGAGATAATTGAATTAAAATGAGGTCACTGGTTGAGCCTGAATCCAATAGAACTGGGGTCCTTATAAGAAGAGGAGATTAGGACACATGCCTCAGAGGAGAGGCCATGTGAGGGCACAACAAGAGTCTGCAAGCCAAGGAGAAAGGCCTCAGAAGAAATCAAACCTATGAGTACATTTATCATGGGCAGTAGCCTCCAAAACTGTGAACAAATAAATCTCTCCTGCTTAAGCCACCCAGTCTATGGTATTTTGTTATAGCAGCCCTCGTAGCCTAATACAGTTACCAGTCATATCCATGTTGCTAAATCTTAAAGCCCATTCTCAGTCTTCACATAGCTTGGTTTTTAATCAAATTCTGATATAGGTTATCATTTCTTCCTCTTTGATACAATATCTCCACTTTGTTTTAAGGATATTACCATCTCTATATTTCCTCATACCTCACTGGTTTCTCCTTCTCAGTGTCTTTGGTGAACCCCTCCTCCACTTTCCCAATTCTAAACTTTGAACAACTCTAGGGCTCAGTCTTTAGACCCCCTATGCGTTCATTATCCATCACTCCCATTACTACCTCTCTTGTCCAAGGTATGATTCCTAGCCTGGATTATAACAATTATCTTCTTAACTTGACTCACTGCTTCTACATTTGATTGTCTGTACTCTGTCCTCCACACTGTAGCCACAGTGATATTTCTAAAGTAGTTTATTATTTCTCTGCTTAAAACTGGTGATTCTTCCCTCTACCAAGGTAAAAACTTTACAATAAGGTCCTTATGATTTTACTCCTGCCCATCTCCGAACTTCTCCTCTGGCTCTCCCCTTAGCCACTGTACTCACTCATATTGATATTTCTGATCTTTTAAAAATTTGCCAGACATGCTCCCATCTGGATATATTTACATTTGCTTCATTTTGCCTGGAATGGCCCTTGCCCAGATATCTGCATGTCTCTCTCCTTAACCTCTTTCAAGAATCTGCTCAAACATCACTTCTTAGTTATGTCCTCCCTGACCATCCTTTTATGCTATCTGCATGTGCCCTACTTCCCCCGAGAGCACACAAACTGCACTTTACTTACTGTACCTCCTTACCACACACACTTGAATGGAAACTCCTTGAGGGCCTGTATTTCTGTCTGATTTGTTTGCCTAACGTCTAACATGGGACTTGGTATGTATCTGGGGTTCCATGAGTATTTGTTAAGTAAGTTAATGAATGACCAAATTACATTAATAACACAAAACTGTATCATTTTTCTCTAAACAGCACTGCACAGAGGAGAAAGTTATGATAAATTTAAAAAAAACTCTCAAAGTTATTTAGAATTCAAAGGAAGAAAATCTAGAGAATCATGGATAAAAGTCAAGTTCTATAATTGCTGATTTCTGGCTGTGATGCCTTACAGTTTTTATGTTTAAAAAATCCACTTGTTTTAATGGTTTTCATTTGGGTATGAATTGAATAGTTTCTTGAATTTTCCTTACCTAAAAAAGGACATTGAGCACCATGTGTGTGGAAGATTGCACTCTCCAATGAGTGAGGAAATAAGAGGGGGCATTCTAAAAGCTAGGATATTATGATATCACCCGCTGAAACAAGACATTTTTAAAACTGCTTTTTATCAACATGATTTTTCTGCATCCTGTAGAGTTTGAAAGCATTTATTTTGAAGTACACATGGTATTATAATTGCCCAGTGTCCAAATAAAGCCTCCCAAAGCTTAATTGTTTCTTAGTAAAGTCCATGAAACCTGCTGTGAAATGTAAATATGAAAGCTGTTTCTCACTTTTTCGTTATGTTACCAGTAAAATCAAAGTGTTAAAAAGATTTTCTGTGTTCTTCTGCACTGTTCACTTTATCCTATTATTTTTTCTGCTTTATATGATTTAGGGTTTTTTCTTCCTCTGTATTTGTAAGGTTTATTTCCTTTTCCAGCCTTCATGAAGACTTATCAAATGGTTCTTTGGCTTAGTCCTAGCATAGTATCTGGTACAGTATAGGCTCTCAGTAAATTTTGAATGAATAAAGAAGTATTCATTAAACAAAATTAAATCTCTTTCACTCATGTTTCTCAAAGGGTAATTTGCAAAGCACCGGCATCAGAATCGCTGGGATGCTTTTTAAAAAAAAATACACATTGCTGTTATCCACCCATGACATACTGAATAGAATGGAAACACTGAAACCTGAGAAAAGTTATTTTAATCTGCTATTGTTTGTCACGCTGTGTGTTATAGGTGCTATGATAAATAACTGAGATGTTTTCTATCCTGTGAAACAGTTCAACATACAAAGAGGAACAGGGCATGGATAACAGATGACTAAACAAATGCTTAAATGTAGGATGTGGTTAATGCTATGAAAGAATAGATATGGTGCTTTGATAAATAATAACAGGATGATCTGCTTTCTATTGGGTATTCAGGAAAGTTCTTTCTGGGGGGTAACGTTTGAGACATGAAGATATTTAAAACCATAGGACTCCCTTACATTTAGAGGTTGGAAAGAGGAGGGTACCCTAATGAGGGTATTTGAAGAGTGAACAGAGGCAGGACAAGAGTATGATGAGCTGTTTCATCTGGACCCTGACAACCTTACATGTTTTCCTGTAGACCACATAGGCCAACCTAAAGGTTCATGTATAAATGTGGATGAAAATATTACCTATTTCATAGTCAAGAATGCTCAATAACTGTTAAATATTGTCTATTATTTTAACTTAGATTGCTTGGAAAATAGAGACTTTTTAGTCTTTATTTTTCCATTATTATTTATTTTTGGAAGAATTTCTTATTCGTGTTCTTTGACAATGTTATAATGCTCCATCCACCTTTTTCTTATTGGTTTTCAAAATCTTGACCTTAAAATCTCTATCTGCAAAGTAAAGTTGTATCAGCTGATCTTTAAAAGGCTGTTCTAGCTTGTATTCTTCATATTTCTAAGTGTCTTGAAGCCAGAAGCATTACATTGAGAAGGATCTGGACCCCTACGAGTTTTCAAAAGCATTTGGAAATTGTACCTTATGAAAATGACAGCCTGCATTTGCAAGTCTGTTTTTTTCTTGTTAAAAATATAATATTCTACATATTTATCTCTAAATTGCTTAGTTTTCACTGGTTAGAAGAAAGTGTTTTATGAACAACACCTTAAGTTAGCCTAGTCATTTATTCAAAGCCATAATCTCTTGCTTTGAGATTCAATTGTTTGTCTTTGCAAAGGAGTAATATCAGATGATGCACTTAAACTTGATAAAAGTAAACTTTCCACCCAGACGGTCCTGGGTAATTTCTTTGCTTCAGAATTTTCTCCTTGTAATTAGTAATGGTAATAGTTGCAGTAACCTACATGATTGAGATCAGCAACATAAGATCAAGACTAGAAATAATCCATTTTCTCTGCATTTAGGTCATAACCCATCTGTAGGCCAACAACAAAAACTACATATGCTTGTTGCTTCTTTTACCCACAGATTCTCTATGGGATACATCCTGGCTGTAGCAAACCTTCCTGGAATTTTAATTAAGACCTCAGTCACCTATGGTCACCAACTAAACTCACTTACAGAGTTGTATGAAAAATATAAATTTAGATGTATGGGGACCCCTGGAGAAGATATGATCTCTACACACATGGCCAAGTTAGGACATGCTATTTACTGAGAGACACATTGCTATACCTCAAATTGGTGCCAGGGTACTAAGGTTGTAGTAATTTAACCTGAGTGTCAATTCTCTCATCTGACAAATAGGAATAATAATGCTGTGAAGTGGGCATTGTTATTATTTTGACATACTTTTTTTTTCACATTTATATAGCCAAACCTTTCAGGTTTTTTCCCCTTACAATGTTTTTTATTTCATGTGTTGTAGGACAATGCCTGATTAGATAAATAAATACTTACCCAACTTGTCTTTTATAGTACTTTTATCATTTTCCTTTTTACATTTATCTCTTAAATCTTCTTGAAATTTATTTTACTCTTTGGTGTGAGGCAAGAACCTAATCCCTCTGTCTTTTCAAACACTTAGCCATTTGCAATACCATTTATTTGAGTAATCCATCATTCTGCCACTGTTTGTTGTGCCAGTTTCTTTTTCTTTTTTTTTTTTTGGTGCCAGTTTCATATGTACTATTGTGTGTAAACATAGAAATGCAGCAATGTCTCTTGATTTCTCCATTCTGTTCCAGTTGTTTGTCTACCTAATCCTTTATCAGCATGAAACTTTTTAATTACTGTTGCTTTATAATACATATTAATATATGAGTCCCTTTTCTGCTTTGCTTAGCTAACTTTGTCAATCTATTATTGTATGTAAAACTCAGAATCATTTTTGTTAGCTTCTGAAAACTGCATTAACAAATATGTTAGAGGTGGGCTTTCACTCCTCCATTATTTTAACTCCCTATCTATAAGTATAATCAATCTGATTTTGGGATTGACTATCTGGTGATGTCCATGTGTAGAGTCTTCTCTTGTGTTTTTGGAAAAGGGTGTTTGCTATGAACAGTGCATTCTCTTGGCAAAACTCTGTTAGTTTTTGCCCTGCGTCATTCCGTATTTCCAGGCCAAATTGGCCTGTTACCCCAGGTGTTTCTTGACTTCCTACTTTTGCATTCCAGTCCCCTATTATGAAAAGGACATCTATTTTGGATGTTCATTCTAGAAGGTCTTGTAGGTCTTCATAGAACCGTTCAACTTCAGCTTCTTCAGCGTTACTGGTTGGGGCATAGATTTAGATTACTGTGATATTGAATGGCTTGCCTTGGAAATGAACAGAGATCATTCTGTCGTTTAAGAGGAGAGTGAAAAAGTTGGCTTAAAGCTCAACATTCAGAAAACTAAGATCATGACATCTGGTCCCATCACTTCATGGGAAATAGATGGGGAAACAGTGGAAACACTGTCAGACTTTATTTTTTGGGTTCCAAAATCACTGTAGATGGTGATTGCAGCCATGAAATTAAAAGATACTCCTTGGAAGGAAAGTTATGACCAACCTAGATAGTATATTCAAAAGCAGAGACATTACTTTACCAACAAAAGTCCATCTAGTCAAGGCTATGGTTTTTCCAGTGGTCATATATGGATGTGAGAGTTGGACTGTGAAAAAAGCTGAGTGCCAAAGAATTGATGCTTTTGAACTGTGGTGTTAGAGAAGACTCGTGAGAGTCCCTTGGACTGCAAGGAGACCCAACCAGTCCATTCTAAAGGAGATCAGTCCTGGTGTTCTTTGGAAGGACTGATGCTAAAGCTGAAACTCCAGTACTTTGGCCACCTCATGCAAAGAGTTGACTCATTGGAAAAGACTGATGCTGGGAGGGATTGTGGGCAGGAGAAGAAAGGGACAACAGAGGATGAGATGGCTGGATGGCATCACCGACTCAATGGATATGAGTTTGAGTGATCTCCAGGAGTTGGTGATGGACAGAGAGTCCTGGCGTGCTGTGATACATGGGTTTGCAAAGGGTCGGACACGACTGAGCGACTGAACTGACTGACCTATAAGTAAGTGTATTTATGTATGCAGTGTTTTGTGGTTTTTGGAAAAGAAGTAGATAATTATCTTCTTTAGGTATGTACTGTGATCATACAATTTAAAGTCCAATGTGTGTGCTAAGTCACTTCAGTTGTGTCCAACTCTTTGTGATCCTGTGGATGGTAGCCCACCAGGCTTCTCTGTCCCTGGGATTCTCCAGGCAAGAATCCAGGGCACTTTTAAGACTGAAAGAGGGTAGGATAAATATGTAGGGCAGCAGCTCCATGTTGGGATTCTGACAACCTTGCATGGCTCCACATAGACAAGACTCAAACACAGACTGGCCTAAGTCTTGGTGAAAATGCCCTGCTAACCTCCTAGGAACAGGGCAAAAATGGAAGCCTTGTGAATAGCTGTCACAAGTAATTTCTCATTGGACTCCTGACCTTGCAAGAGGCTGCTGAGAGGCAGTTTATCTGCCTCCTTGGTTCCTATGAGGTGTAGAATTTTCTACCTCATTCTTAAAACACAGTTGCAGACTATAAAACTACTTAAATGAAGTCTGGATGGGCTTCTCAGCAACCAAACAACCTACTGTTTATGTTGTCTTCCACCTGGTTGTCACTGATTTGTTATCTTATAAATCAAATGATTGATTCATGAAGATGGCACCATGGTCTTACTTTTGCTGGCTGGGTAATAGCAAACTTTTTCAATCTACATGGCTCCATTTTCCCTTACCAGCAGAATCTGTCGCCCAACTTGACAAAATGCTAAGCCTTTTAACATTCAGGAACAATAAGAGTAAAGTGCAACTAAAATATCAAACCAATTTTGTTCTCAGCATTGTTTCCATGATACAAAAGCAGTTCAGAGGTGGTTTGCCCATAAAAGTTTTACGCCATCAGCAACATTGATAAAATACTTTCTCAGTCATATCTCCTGGTAGGCTCTTGGGCTCTCCATTATTGTGGTGGTGGCCCTGGGGGAGGGGTTCCCAGGTGGCGCTCATGGTAAATACCTGCCTGCCAATGCAGGAGATGGAACAGACATGGGTTTGATCCCAGGGTGGGGAAGATCCCCTAGAAGAAGGCATGGTAACCCACTCCAATATTCTTGCCTGGAGAATTCCATGGACAGAGGAGCCTGGCAGGCTGCAGCCCATAGGGTCACAAATAATTGGACATGACTGAAGTGACTTAGCACTCATGGATAGCCCTAGAGGAAGATATTTAATCAGATGTTCTTTAGCCATAATCACATGCTGACTCTAGAACATTGTGGAAAGTACAAAAAACTAAAAAGACAACTCCTATAAATATTCTCTGTATATATCCTTCCAGTCTTTATATTATGTATTAGTCTTGCATGATTATAATAATGTACAACCTTTATATTATGTATTATTCTTGCATGATTATAATAATGTACTATATATGTTTGTATGTGCCTTTTTCTTTTCTTAATGCTCTTAAGTGCTTTTTAAACATTTTAATGACTACATATGTTTCCATCAAGTGGATTTGTCAGTTTTTGTAAATACCATCAATCCAGGAGAACCTATTTTGTGAAGTGATTTCTTTTCTTTCTTCGGTTTTTAAAAAATCATAGCCAGTAATTTGATGATAAACTTATCCAGCCCTTAGGACAGATTCCCAGCAGAGAAAGCTATTTTTTTTTTTTCAGGTTCTTGATGCATACTGTCAAAATGTTGTTTAAAGGGTTTGTCAATTTACATTCCCATGGGCATCTGTGGTATCCATCTTCTAGCTCTGAAAGTGCAAAACAAATCCCAGAACCTCATAATCATTTATATTAACTTTCTGGGAAGGTGAGGATCATAATGTTTCTGAGTCCCAGCTCATTCTGCTCGCTGCACCACAAGCCAATGTATCCAAAAGACAAGGTGTTGAGGCAAGGAAGAGACTTTAATCAAAGAGCTGGCAGACTGAGAAGATGGCAAGCTAGTGCCTCAAAATAACCATCTTATTGGGGTCTGGATGCCAGGTTATTTTATAGATCAGAGATGGGGGGGTGGGTGAAGAAGCAAAGTAAAAAGGCCATTAATCTTGAAAACATCTCTTAGAAGGGCAAGCCTCAGTCAAGGAAAGTGTTAATATTTTTTCCCTGCCATCCACAGGTGGACAGGGTTCTGAACAAAGGCTCTTTAGTTTAACAGTCAGGCAGAGGTGCAGGATTCTCTGACGGTTTCAAAGTGGAATCAGAATTGGCTTCCTGTCTGCAAAATAATGCTTATAGGGACCAAGCAAGTTAGTGAAACACTAGATCCTTTTTTTCATAATAAAAAAAAAAAAAGTATTGCATTTTTAGTGAACATTTTTGACAGATAATTTTTCCTGGCTGATGTATTTTTATTTCTGTTATATGCATGGTAAATATCTGTAATGGCAGAGTAATTAATGTCTCATACGGATTTGAAGCTCTCAGATATTCCGTAGAGTTCTGACAAAGGTAGAATGCACATAGCAAGAGGATGCATCCTGTTGTTGACTAAAGATCTTCACGTTGTCCTGACTGTGCTATTTAAGACACAGAATAGACCAGTGGTTCTTAACTATCATGAGAGTAATGGAATTCTTTGAAGATCTGAAGACATGTAAGGACTTTGTCTCTAAGTAAAATCAACATATGGACAGAAACATCAAATTTGCAGAAATTTTCAAGTTATTGATGATCCTCTTGAAGTATATTTGTAGATTCTGAAACTGAGTAGGATCTCATAGAACTCTCTTGAGCACAAAAGCTTTTTCTGGTTCTCTCATTTTTTATTTGCAGGATGAAAAGACTTCAGCTGCCTGAACATTCCCAGAGTATCAAAGGGCTGATTGAAACAGTTACTAGTCAGGGAAGTAACGGAATGAAGAATCAAAGGAAGAGCAGTCAAGAAACAATAATGCAGCCATTAAGACAGCATCCTGGTTCCCCTTCAAGGGATATACTTAACAATATGTTGAGTTCTTCCACAGGAACTAAACCTGCAATCCCCTCCCCTGCTAAGGGGAAGGATTCCTTCAGGCTGCCTGTCTGTGTTCATGTTAAGTCTCCTCAATCCTGTCATCCCGACTCTTTGCAACCCTGTGGACTGTAGCCCACCAGGCTCCTCTATCTATGGGGTTCTCTGGGCAAGAATACTGGAGTGGGTTGCCATGCCCTCCTCCAGAAGGATCTTCCTGACCTAGCGATTGAACCTGCATCTACTGCATTGCCTCCCGCAGCAGTTGGGTTCTTTACCACTAGTGCCACCTGGAAGCCCAACTTCAGGCTGAGCCCAAGATTAGTGGTGTACCACTCTGTTAACTTACCTTCAACCCAATCAGAAGAAAGTCACATTCCCCACAGCCTTCACCCCAAATTTTGCCTGTAAACTTCATCCCCAAACCATCTGGAAATTATGGGGTTTTGAATATGAGGCACCCATTCTTTTTGCTTGGCTCTGCTATAAACATGTTCTCTGCTCCAAACTCCAACATCTGAGTTTATTTGGCCTCACTGCATGAACTTGTGTTTGGTAACAATTTCAGATGAAGAACTTCTGGCTTAGGCTGTGATAGCCCTACCCTAATGTGGCCCTGTTATGTGCTGGTCTCAGCCTATGGATAACCACTGTTAGTGCTGGACTGGATATTGTAGCTCTGTTTTTTGTTGTTGTTTGTTTGTTTGTTTGTTTTTGTTGTTCAATTAATTTATTTATTTTAGTTGGAGGATAATTACTTTATAGTATTGTGATGGTTTTTGCCATACAGCAATATGATCAGCCACAGGTATACATGAGTCCCCTCATCCTGAATCCCCCTGCCCAGCTCCCTCCCCACTATCTCTCTGGGTTTTGCCAGAGCACTGGGTTTGGGTGCTCTGCCTCATGCGTTGAACTTGCACTGGTCATCCATTTTACGTATGGTAATATACATGTTTCAATGCTATTCTCTCAAATCACTCCGCCCTCACCTTCTCCTACTGATGTTCTTACTATCATTGCAAGATGTCTTCAACAGTAACCATCAGGAAACTGGTTAAAAAATAAAAAAAAAAAAGACTTATTACTGGCTTACTACTTACAGGTTCTGGAAATTGCATGGCATATCTGGGGCCACACAGTGAAGTCAAGATTAGAGAGATAAAAAGTGTGGACCTAGGGTTCTGCTTTTATTGGGGTTGAGGGTGAGGGCCTGTGGTTCCTTGTGCTCATTCTTTATCAGTGAATTTAATACATACGAGTGGGAAATTAGTGTATAGGAATGCAAGGGATTTCTGTCTGTTGATTTTATATCCTGCAACTTTACTATATTCATTGATTAGCTCTAGTAATTTTCTGGTGGAGTCTTTAGGGTGTTCTATGTAGAGGATCATGTCATCTGCAAACAGTGAGAGTTTTACTTCTTTTCTAATTTGGATTTCTTTTATTTCTTTTTCTGCTCTGATTGCTATGGCCAAAACTTCCAGAATTATGTTGAATAGTAGCAGTGAAAGTGGGCACCCTTGTCTTGTCCCTGACTTTAGGGGAAATGCTTTCAATTTTTCACCATTGAGGATAATATTTGCTGTGGGTTTGTCATATATAGCTTTTATTATGTTGAGGTATGTTCCTTCTATTCCTGGTTTCTGGAGAGTTTTTAAAAAATGGATGTTGAATTTTGTCAAAGGCTTTCTCTGCATCTATTGAGATAATCATATGGATTTTATTTTTCAATTTGTTAATGTGGTGAATTATATTGATTGACTTGTGGATATTGAAGAATCCTTGCATCCCTGGGATAAAGCCCACTTGGTCGTGGTGTATGATCTTTTTAATGTGTTGTTGGATTCTGATTGCTAGAATTTTGTTAAGGATTTTTGCATCTATGTTCACCAGTGATATTGGCCTGTAGTTTTCTTTTTTTGTGGCTTCTTTATCAGGTTTTGGTATTATGGTGATGGTGGCCTTATAGAATGAGTTTGGAAGTTTACCTTCCTCTGCAATTTTCTGGAAGAGTTTCAGATTCAATGCAATCCCTATCAAGCTACCAGCAGTATTTTTCACAGAGCTAGAACAAATAATTTCACATTTTGTATGGAAATACAAAAAACCTCGAATAGCCAAAGCAATCTTGAGAAAGAAGAATGGAACTGGAGGAATCAATCTGCCTGACTTCAGGCTCTACTACAAAGCCACAGTCATCAAGACAGTATGGTAATGGCACAAAGACAGAAGTATAGATCAGTGGAACAAAATAGAAAGCTCAGAGATAAATCCACATAACTATGGACACCTTATCTTCAACAAAGGAGGCAAGAATATACAATGAATTAAAGACAATCTCTTTAACAAGTGGTGCTGGGAAATCTGGTCAACCACTTGTAAAAGAATGAAACTAGATCACTTTCTAACATCATACACAAAAATAAACTCAAAATGGATTAAAGATCTAAACATAAGACCAGAAACTATAAAACTCCTAGAGGAGAACATAGGCAAAACACTCTCTGACATAAATCACAGCAGGATCCTCTATGATCCACCTCCCAGAATACTGGCAATAAAAGCAAAAATAAACAAATGGGATCTAATTAAAATTAAAAGCTTCTGCACAACAAAGGAAACTATAAGCAAAGTGAAAAGACAGCCTTCTGAATGGGAGAAAATAATAGCAAATGAAGCAACTGACAAACAACTAATCTCAAAAATATACAAGCAACTTATGCAGCTCAATTCCAGAAAAATAAAGGACCCAATCAAAAAATGGGCCAAAGAACTAAATAGACATTTCTCCAAAGAAGACATATGGATGGCTAACAAACACATGAAAAGATGCTCAACATCACTCATTATCAGAGAAATGCAAATCAAGACCACAATGAGGTACCATTTCACACCAGTCAGAATGGCTGCGATCCAAAAGTCTACAAGCAATAAATGCTGGAGAGGGTGTGGAGAAAAGGGAACCCTCTTACACTGTTGGTGGGAATGCAAACTAGTACAGCCACTATGGAGAACAGTGTGGAGGTTCCTTAAGAAATTGCAAATAGAACTGCCTTATGACCCAGCAATCCCACTGCTGGGCATACATACCGAGGAAACCAGAATTGAAAGAGACATGTGTACCCCAATGTTCATCGCAGCACTGTTTATAATAGCCAGGACATGGAAATAACCTAGATGTCCATCAACAGATGAATGGATAAGAAAGCTGTGGTACATATACACAATAGAGTATTACTCAGCCATTAAAAAGAATACATTTGAATCAGTTCTAATGAGGTGGATGAAACTGGAGCCTATTATACAGAGTGAAGTAAGTCAGAAAGAAAAACACCAATACAGTATACTAACACATATATATGGAATTTAGAAAGATGGTAATGAAAACCCTATACGCAAGATAGCAAAAGAGACACAGATGTGTATAACGGAATTTTGGACTCTGTGGGAGAGGGAGAGGGTGGGATGATTTGGGAGAATGGCATTGAAACATGTATAGTATCATGTAAGTAACGAATCGCCAGTCTATGTTTGATACAGGATACAGGATGCTTGGGGCTGGTGCACGGGGATGATCCAGAGAGATGATATGGGGTGGGAGGTGGGAGGGGGGTTCAAGATTGGGAACTCATGTACACCCGTGGCGGATTCATGTCAATGTATGGCAAAACCAATACAGTATTGTAAAGCAAAATAAAGTAAAAATAAAAATTAAAAAAAAAAGTCGGAAATTAAAGCAGAAGAGAAAAGACAAGGGGCAAAAATGGTTGGTTATCTAAATTAAATGAGATCTCTAAAGCAAAACAGCCTCTTGGGTGGGAGAGGGGAGGTGTGTGGGGCTGAGGAAATGCTGAGGTGGTAGGGAAAGAGAGCAGCCTGGCTCTTTATCTAGTCATATGGGTTGCCCTGGGCAATGTGTCCATTTGAGATAGCTATCTTTGAAAGAGCTACCTCTGAACTAAAGGGATGCCTCAGCAATCAGAGCTGAGCTAAGCACTTACATTACAAATGAAAAGCCAACTGCCTGGGTTTGCGCCATAGGCCCACACCAATGTGTGTGGTAGACCACGCTGAGCACAGTGCACTGTACGTCCTGGTCTCTGGACACCACATTGCCACATTTCTTTCCCGAACCACAGGGAAAACTGGCATGTGAAGCTCCCAGCTCCTTGCTTGCAGGAATGACTTCCAAGCTACTCTCCCCCTTTTCTCTGAGTATTTCCTCCATAAAATCTAGTATGTTACATTTAAAATTGTTAGCCATTATCTTTGTGAGATAGGTATGTATTTGGAGCAGTGATCCTCAAATTTCAGTATGCATTAAACTCACCTAGGTAGCATCACTGACTCAATGGGCATGAATCTGAGCAAACTCCAGGAGATAATGGAGGACAGAGGATCCTGGCATGCTTCAGTCCATGGGATCAGACACCACTTAACAACTGCACAGCAACAGCATTCACCTAGGAGCAATTTTTAACATGCAGATTCCCACTCTGAACACTCTGATTAGGTTTTCTGGGCTAGATCTTAGATATCTTTTTATATAAGTGTGTAATTTTAGGATCATTTTGGATAAACATAAAACCTGTGAAGGTATAACCGAGTTCTTATAGTTCAAGCAGTCAGTTTAATTTCCTGTTATTAACATTTGATATTAGCCTTGTAACCTGAAAAAAATGCACAACCTAAAAGTTGAGAATTAAGTTTCATTTGGTGAACTTATGGAGGACTTAAGTCCAGGAAACAGCCTCTCAGATGGTTCTGAAGGGCTGCTTCGAAAAGGTAAGGGAAGAACTAGGATATATGGTAGCAGAAAAACAGAACAAAACAAAACCTATAGTCGAGGATCAAAAGATTACTAAGGCCCATACTTCGTTCAGATTATTTTTGTTGTTACTTAGTGTTCTTTTTCTTGTACGAGGCCATCCTGTATCCTGCATTACATTTACTAAAATTTTTCATTTTGGTAAACATGCTTGGTGGTTTCACAATTATCAACCAGTATCCTCATGGAAAATGACTTTGCCAAATAAGTACAACACTTTATATACAGTTCCTTTTGCCTTTACTCATACAATAGCCACTCATTTCCAAAGTTACTTAGATCAGTATCTTCTCTTCCATCCTATTCAGTGAAGTTGTTTCATACTCTTGTAATACAGTTAGGTGAATTTTTTTTTTTTTTTTTTGTCAGTCAGTGTCTGTATCATTCTATCCTAGAATCTCTCAATTTTATAAATGATTTTTAAAATTTTTCATAATTTAATGTTGGCTCCTTATGCTGTAAGATTACATGGATTTTCACATATGCATAGTGTCGTGTATCAATAAATTTAGTATACAGAACAGATTCACCACCCTTAAAATAATCCAGCGCCTTGGCCATTAAAACTTCTACCCTTTTGCCCCCCACAAACCTCTGGCAAACACACATTTTTTTTTTTTTTACTGTCCCTATTATTTTGCCTTTCCCAGAATGTCATGTAATTTATACCATACAGTATGTAGCCCTTCCTGACTGGCTTCTATCATTTAGCAATATGCCTCCTAGGTTTTTTGTGTTTTTTCATGACTTGGTACCTAATTTATTTTTATTACAAAATAGCATTTCATTGCTTACATATTAACTATAGTTATTTTTTCTTTCAATTTGCCTATTAAAAACATCATATTTGTTTTCAGTTTGGTGCATATTAATACAGCTGCTGTGAACGTTCCCATTTGAATTTTTATGTGAACATCGGTTTTCAAATCAATTGAGTAAGCATGCAGGACCACAATCACTGGATCATATGGTAAAATTAGCTTTTGATCATATGGTGAGATTATCTTTAGATTGCCAAACTGTCTTTCAGAAAAAGTAACAGTACCATTTTCCATTCACATCAGCAATGAAAGAGAGATCTTACTGCTCCATATCCTCTCCAGCAATTTATATTGTAAATGTTCAGGTTTTATCCATTTGAATAGCTGTGCAGTGGAATCTCATTGTTTTTATTGTATTTTGTATTTTTTAATGAAAAATTGCATTCAAAATCTTTTCATATACTTATTTTCTTTGGTATGATATCTGTTGTCAGTTCAGTTCAGTTCAGTCGCTCAGTTGTGTCCAACTCTTTGCAACCCCATGGACTGCACCACTCCAGGCTTCCCTGTTCATCATTAACTCCTGAAGCTTTCTCAAACTCATGTCCATTAAGTCAGTGATGCAATCCAACCATCTCATCCTCTGTCGTCCCCTTTTCCTCCCACTTTCAATCTTTCATAGCATCAGGGTCTTTTCCAATGAGTCCGTTTTTTACATCAGGTGGCCAAAGTATTGGAGTTTCAGCTTCAGCATCAGTCCTTCCAATGAATATTCAGCACTGATTTTCTTTAGGATGGGCTAGTTGGATCTTCTTGCAGACCAAGGGACTCTCGAGAGTCTTCTCCAACACCACAGTTCAAAAGCATCAATTCTTTGGCGCTCAGCTTTCTTTAAAGTCCAACTCTTACTTCCATGTGTGACTATTGGAAAAACCATAGCTTTGACTAGACCTACATTTGTTGACAAAGTAATGTCTCTGCTTTTTAATATGCTGTCTAGGTTTGCCATAGCTTTTCTTCTAAGGAGCAAGAGTCCTAATTTTATGGCTGAAATCACCATCTGTAGTAATTTTTGTGTCCCCTAAAATAAAGTCTGTCACTCTTTCCATTGTATCTCCATCTATTTGACATGATGTGATGGGACTGGATGCCAAGAAATTAGTTTTCTTAATGTTGAGTTTTAAGCCAACTTTTTCACTCTCTCACTTTCATAAAGATGCTCTTTAGTTCTTCTTGGATTTCTACCATAAGGGTGGTGTCATCTGCATATCTGAGGTTACTGATATTTCTCCTGGCAATCTTGATTCCAGCTTAGTTTCATCCAGCCAGGCATTTCGCATGATGTATTCATTATAGAAGTTAAACAAGCAGGGTGGCAATATACAGCCTTGACGTACTCCTTTCCCAATTTTGAAACAGTCTGTTGTTCTATGTCCAGTTCTAACTGTTGCTTCTTGACCTGTGTACATATTTCTCAGGAAGCAGGTAAAGTGGTCTGGTATTCCAGACCAGAATGTTCCACAGTTTGTTGTGATCCACACAGTCAAAGGCTTTAGCATAGTCAATAAAGCAGAAGTAGATATTTTTCTGGAACTCTCTAGCTGTTTTGATGATCCTGCTGCTAAGTCACTTCAGTGGTGTCCGACTCTGTGCGACTCCATAGACGGCAGCCCACCAGGCTCCCCCGTCCCTGGGATTCTCCAGGCAAGAACACTGGAGTGGGAATGGATGTTAAAAATTTGATCTCTGGTTCTTTTGCCTTTTGTAAATCCAGCTTGAACATCTGGAAGTTCACGGTTCATGTACTATTGAAGCCTGACTTGGAGAATTTTGAACATTACTTTGCTAGCATGTGAGTTGAATGCAAAAACAACACACAGTTGCAGATGTGACTGGAGATGGAAGTAAAGTCCAATGTAGTGAACAGCAATATTGCATAGAAATCTGGAATGTTAGGTCCATGAATCAAGGCAAATTGGAAGTGGTCAAACAGGAGATGGCAAGAGTGAACATCAACATTTTAGGAATCAGTGAACTAAAATGAACCAGAATTGGTGAATTTAACTTAGATGTCCATTATGCATACTAGTGTGGGCAAGAATCTCTTAGAAGAAATGGAGTAGCAATCATAGTCAACAAAAGAGTCTGAAATGCAGTACTTGGATGCAGTCTCAAAAACGACAGAATGATCTGTTCATTTCCAAGGCAAACCATTCAGTATCACAGTAATCCAAGTCTATGCTCTTCAGCTTCAGTAAAGCTGAAGAAGCTGAAGTTAAACAGTTCTATGAAGACCTACAAGACCTTCTAGAATGAACACCCAAAAAAGATGTCCTTTTCATTATAGGGGACTAGAATGCAAAAGTAAGAAGTCAAGAGATGTCTGGAGTAATAGGCAAATCTGGTCGTGGAGTTCAAAACGAAGCAGGTCAAAGGCTAAGAGAGTTTTGTCAAAAGAACACACTGGTCATAGCAAACATCCTTTTCCAATACTACAAGAGAAGACTCTACACATGGACATCACCAGATGATCAATGCTGAAATCAGATTGATTATATTCTTTGCAGCCAAAGATGGAGAAGCTCTATACAGTCAGCAGAAACAAGACCGGGAGCTGACTGTGGCTCAGATCATGAACTCCTTATTGCAAAATTCAGACTTAAATTGAAGAAAGTAGAGAAAATCACTAGATCATTCAGGCATGACCTAAATCAAATTCCTTATGATTATACAGTGGAAATGACAAATAGATTCAAGGGATTGGATCTGATAGACAGAGTGCCTAAAGAACTATGGATGGAGGTTCGTGACATTGTACAGGAAGCAGGGATCAAGACCATCCTCAAGGAAAAAAAATGCAAAAAGGCAAAATGGTTGTCTGAGAAGGCCTTACATATAGCTGCGAAAAAAAGAGAAGCTAAAGGCAAAGGAGAAAAGGAAATACATACCCGTTTGAATGCAGAGTTCCAAAGAATAGCAAGGAGAAATAAAAAAGCCTTCCTCAGTGATCAATGCAAAGAAATAGAGGAAAACAACAGAATGGGAAAGACTAGTGATCTCTTCAAGAAAATTAGAGACACCAATGGAATGTTTTCATGAAAAGATGGGCACAATAAAGTACCAAAATGGTACGGATCTAACAAAAACAGAAGATATTAAGAAGAGGTGGCAAGAATACACAGAATAACTGTACAAAAAAGATCTTCATGACCTAGATAAGCACAATGGTGTGATCACTCACCTATAGCCAGACATCCTGGAATGCAAAGTCAAGAGAGCCTTAGGAAGCATCACTATGAACAAAGCTATTGGAGGTGATGGAATTTCAGTTGAGCTATTTCAAATCCTAAAAGATGATGCTGTGAAAGTGCTGCATTAAATAAGCCAGCCAATTTGGAAAACTCAGCAGTGGCCAGAGGACAGGAAAAGGTCAGTTTTCATTCCAATTCCAAAAAAAGGCAATGCCAAAGAATGTTCAAACTGATATTCATAGTCATCCATTGTATTACTCTTTGAGAAACTCTGGTAAAGAATTAAGACCTTGGGCATTAAATTTAGGCAGGCATGTCTTCAAGTTCTGGCCCCAAACTTCATATCAAAGTGACCTTTCTCAAGTCACATCATCACTATGAGCTTTTGTTTACTTATCTGCAAAATGTGTTCATAGTATCTCCAAAATAAAGTTGTGAAGATTCAGTGAACTAATGCATGTAAAGCAGTTGATATAGTTCCTGGTATATAATGTAGCTATTGTTGTGGTTATGAATTTTATACAGAAAAATATAGTTCTCTTAACTTTAATTTCTTCTAGAAGTTACTGTGAAAAACTGTTTTTATAAGTAATAGTTTCTAAAACTTCTGAATAAAATTTGAGGTTAAATTGCATGTTTATTTAATATATTTATATTTATTTAATATTTTGAACTAGGTTTTACTTGTAAAGATTGAAAAAATACACATGCACACAGACTGGGGAGAGATAAAGAAACAGAGAGACAGAGACAGAAAGACTAATGATAAATTTACATAATATCTGGTGTATAGTAGACCTATTCTGCTTTTTCCTTATATACTGAAGTAGGTGACCAGCATGAAACTTCAGAAACCGCTTTTGCTGTGTTCCATCAATCACAGTACCTTCTCCATACACTGAACAAATCTTTCTTTGTGTAGTGGAGTTTCAATTTTATCTTTCTTGAAATAATAAAGCATAATATGCCTAAAATGTTACTTTCTTCTTCCATCTTCAATATTAAAATAGCTACACAAAAATTCACCTATTTTGATCATTCTTTTAATTACACACTGATTTGACAGCTGTCACAATACAATCTAACAAAATTTTTTGAATGAAGTTTAAGACAACTAAGTGCTACAAGAGTCAACTTATGGAAAAAACCTAACAAACTTTTTGGCTAACCCAGTACATTGTTTGCAGTATTGGAGACCCAGAAGAAGAAGAAAGGGAGAAGATATAGAAAGCTTATTTACAGAAATAATGGCTGAGAATTTCCTAAACTTGAGTAATTTGGGCATCCAAGATCATGAAGCTAATAAGTCACCCCCAAATTTCAAACCATAGTGATCTTCTCCAAGATGTATTATAACATAAACTGTTCAAAAACAAAAAAAAAAAAAAAAAAAAAAAGAAAAAAAAGAAAGAAAGAAAGTTCTAAAAGCAAGGAGTGGAAAATGTTTTGTCAGGAGAGACCTTACAGGCCAGGAGAGGTAAAATGGTATATTAAAATTGCTGACAACAAGCAATTCTCACCCAAGAATACCCTACCCAGAAAAATTGTCCTTCAGAAATGAAGAGAGATTTTTTTCCAAACAAACAAAAGCTGAGTGAGTTTATCACCGTTAGGCCTGCCTTACAAGAAATGCTGAAAGGATTTCTTCAAGCTGAAATGAAAGGTGCTAAATATTAACACGAAAACATTTGAAGATATACAATACCTTATAAAAGTAAGCATATTGTCTGATTCAGAATACTCTCAAATTGCAATATGGTGATGTGTTTACTACTTAATTATAATATAAAAATTAAAGCAATATTAAAATAGCTACAGCTACAATAATTTCCAAACAGCTACAGATACACAATATAAAAAAGAAGTAAGTTGCAACATCAAAAACATAAAAGTAGGCAAGTAAAAAAATATAGGTTTTGCATGCAATCCAAATTAAATTTCTTTCAGTGCAAAATAGACTATTTTATATATAAGAAGTTTTAGTTACGCCACATGGTAACAACAGAACAAAAGCAACAGTAGGTTCAGAAAAGATAACTGGAAGGCAATCTAAATATACCACTATGGATAATATCTAATTCACAAACTAAGACAGCAAGAGAGAATTTAAGGAACAAGTGAACTACAAAACATCCGGAAAACAAAGATAAGGAAATGAGGCTCTGAAAACTAGTCTTTTTTCACTGGTCACATAGGGGATAAATATCTGAATTTGGATTGGAACCTTGGATTTTCATTTCCAAAATCAATTTTCATATGCACTATGCTCAATTGTCTCTCATGGTTCAAGTGAAATGGGTATTACAGTTCTGGAGAGCAATGACGTGACATCCAGAAAAATCAAAAAAGACTTACATGACAAGATATTCTTTTGAGTAATTGTCCATAATTTTATCTTAGGTTTCATTTCAGAATATCTGTCCTTGGACTGTTCAAGTATTCTTTTGGTTCTCTTGGTAGTGCATATAATGTGACAACATCCATCTTTAATGATGATCCTTATTAGACAAATGATCCATGACTGAAAGCAAAGATGATTTTATTTTATATTTTGGAAATATGTGTAACAGAGATTCCAGCAATTGTGTGACATTTATCTTCTTAAATATTCCAAACCTAACAACTGTGTGGTTGATGTAATTTTTAAGAAAGTCAGTCACTTGATTTCCCTAAAGTAACTGGGATGTCAAAGCTAAAATGCAAGTAACTATGCTTCATTTTAACCTCTGCATTTCTTAGCACAATATGTCTTGTCAAGATCTTCATCAACTTGTACACGCAATTATTGGTTTATAATTTGTCTTTACCTTCATTTGATATTTGACAGGTATAAATTCATTGCACTTATATTATGAAACTTAACATAGTACATCTGTTCTCAATGCGTGCTAGTTTTACATTACAGTAGCACCTTGGACAGAGAAGGCAATGGCACTCGACTCCAGTACTCTTGCCTCGAAAATCCATGGATGGAGGAGCCTGGTAGGCTGCAGTCCATGGGGTCGCTAAGAGTTGGACACGACTAAGCAACTTCACTTTCACTTTTCTCCTTCATGCATTGGAGAAAGAAATGGCAACCCACTCCAGTATTCTTGCCTGGAGAATCCCAGGGACTGGGGAGCCTGGTGGGCTGCCGTCTATGGGGTCGCACAGAGTCGGACATGACTGAAGCGACTTAGCAGCAGCAGCACCTTGGACTTCAAGGAGATCAAACCAGTCAGTCCTAAAGGAAACTGACCCTGGATATTCATTGGAAGGACTGATGCTGAAGCTGAGACTCCAAAACTTTGGGCACCTGATGCAAAGAGCTGACTCATTGGAAAATACCCTGTTGCTGAGAAAGACTGAGGGCAGGAGGAGAAAGAGGGGACAGAGGATAAGACGGTTGGATAGCATCACTGAGTTAATGGACATGAACTTGGGCAAACTCCAGGAGATAGTAAGGGACAGGGAGGCCTGGTGTGCTGCAGTTCATGAGGTCACAAAGAGTCGTACGTGACTTAGCAACTGAACAACAACAACAAAGCACTCCTCAAGGGGTGGGCATATGAATTCTTCATCTGTATTTGATGTTTGGTGCTCAGTGCAAGGCCACTTCCTTAGTGTTTCCTTTGAATTCAACAAATATGTGTTGAGATTAATAAAGCCACAAAATGAACCTGTGGATATATAAGATTATAATCTTAAGATATTTTATTGACATCAGAAAGTTTTCATGCTCACTCTTATTTTTGCCTGTAAAGAATACACTCAAGATTAATGTATGCATTTGATATAGTAATATCTAGCATAAGATTCCAAGTTGGAATCTTGAGGACTTACTTGGATTTCACATGAAGCATTACTATTATCCAGATCAATTCTTTTTATATCAATAGAGTCAAAGAGTTTTGGGAAAGATGCCTTTATAGAGTGTGAGTAATCTGAGATTTTTCTTTCCACCAAAATACATTTTCAATTGTTCTTAATTCTCAGCGAGTGTCATATATAGCCCATGGCTCTTTTGATATCATGAACATCTTTATGAAGTAAAATATGCTTGAAATTCATTTTAAAAAGCAATGTTACCTACTGCATTTTAAACAGGCATTTGTCCTTTCTCATTGATTAATGAGGATTATTGATTTGGCTTGTTTATGACATGCTTCTCAGTATTAGAGGGTATTAACTTATCTTTCCTTCATATTTTATTTCCCCTAGAGTTTTCTAAAGCAGTTAATTTTCTACAGGTGCTTTCATGATGCATCTATTCCCAAGGACAGAGATGCTCAGATAAGATTTGACAATACATAGAAAAAACTTCCTACAGCAGCATGGAAAAAACTTTTACCTGTCTGCTCTCTTGGTGGGGAAGAGAAGGATTAATGGAGCAGCTAAAGAGAATAATTGAATTGTTGTTATGGATTGCTTAATAAAAGCAGATTTGTGCAGCAATTACATTTAATGTTACATGATATTTACAAGGTAACTATTTTGCTGTAGGCTGAATGAGAAGATATATGTGAAATGCAGAAAACTGTTGAGTGCTGTGTCTGAGAGGCATCATAATTATTATTAAAGTGAAAGTGTGTTTAACTCTTTGTGACCACACAGACCGTAGCCCCCCAGGTTCCTCTGTCCATGGGATTCTCCAGGCAAGAATACTGGAGTGGGTTGCCATTCCCTTCTCCAGGGGATCTTCCTGACTCAGGGATCGAACCCTGGTCTCCTGCATTGGAGGCAGATTATTTACCTTCTGAGCCAGCAGGGGAGCCCCTATTATCATTAAGCTATTTCCTATTCGAACTGCTTTCAAAGAACTTACCACACCTCCTCCACATGTCAAGAGCCTGACTCCAAATTAAGACAAGACAGACAATAGATTTTGAACTCCATGGATTTTTATTATTGGATTTTTATAAATTCTCTTCAAGCAGCACCCAACTTCAGTTTCTAAAATTGTTTTATGTCAAAGACTTCCCTGGCAGTTCAGTGCTTAAGACTGTGCTTACACTGCAGGAGGCATGGGTTCAATCCCTGCTTGGAGAACTAAAAATCCTACAAGCCTTGCAGCATGGGCAAAAAATAAAACAAGTTTATGTCAGTCACGTGTTCTTATTAATGTGTATGTTACAACCAAATGTGACCCAGGACAGCTCCCAAATGCTGACTTCAGCCTAAGGTACCTGCACTCTAATACCACTTCAGTTCAGTTCAATTCAGTCGCTCAGTGGTGTCTGACTCTTTGTGACCCCATGGACTTCAGTACGCCAGGCTTTCCTGTCCATAACCAACTCCTGGAGCTTACTCAAACTCATGTCCGTCGAGTTGGTGATGCCATCCAACCATCTCATCCTCCATCATCCCCTTCTCCTCCTGCCTTCAATATTTCCCAGCATCAAGGTGTTTTCCAATGAGTCAGCTCTTCACATCAGGTGGCCAAAGTATTGAAGCTTCAGCTTCAGCATCAATTCTTTCAATGAATATTCAGGACTAATTTCCTTTAGGATTGACTGGTTGGATCTCCTTGCTGTCCAAGGAACTCTCAATAGTCCTCTCCACCACCACAGTTCAAAAGCATCCATTCTTTGGTGCTCAGCTTTCTTTATAGTCCAACTCTCACATCCATACTGGATGACTACTGGGAAAACCAGTTGGCAACCAGTAGTTGCAAACCAGTTTTTGGCAAAGTAATGTCTCTGCTTTTTAATATGCTGTCTAGGTTTGTCATAGCTTTTCTTCCAAGGAGCAAGTGCCTTTTGATTTCATGGCTGCAGTCACCATATGCAGTGATTTGGGAGCCCCCAAAAATAAAGTCTGTGTTTTCACTTTTCCCCATCTATTTGCCATGAAGTGATGGGACCAGATGCCATGATGTTAGTTTTCTGAATGTTGAGTTTTAAGCCAATTTTTTCACTCTCCTCTTTCACTTTCATCAAGAAGCTCTTTAGTTCTGCTTCACTTTCTCCCATAAAGGTTTTGTCATCTGCATGAGTACTATTCAAAGGACATCTGAGCTTTTTTGGTGGGCTACTGTGACCACCCTTCCAGCCCTCATTTTTCCTAATATATCTGCTTGAAATTTCAGTCACTTCATATTTTGTGAATACAACTTTTCCTCCATCAAGCTGTCACCTAGGTCTGCCCTCCTTGGTTGTAATCATGCACAACTTTAGGTCCTTTTTCTCTTAATGCCATTGGAAACAACTCACATGCCAACTGTTCTGTGTTCTTCAGTGTCTCCCCACTTTCACATTCCTGACTCCTCTAATTTAAATATCCTCAGTTCTGGCCAAACTTTTCCTCCTAAAACTGTTTGATTCCCTTTATCTACAACATTCTGTTGTAATAATTTGTCTCCTCCAGTAGTGGTGGGTGCTGCCAGGTTGGATGACCCCCATCCTATACCAGTAGAACTGGTTTATTGGATCCAAGTGCAAATTTGTGTGGACTTTTTGATCATTTTTTTTTTTTTTTGCTCTGTAATTGGGAGATAGTATTCTCATTCTGTCTCCTCAGTGTTCAGTTGTTTAAGATATTTCTCAAATGTGATTATTGGATGATTTGATAATAAAAATAAAATCTACCATATATTTAGTTCTTACTATGTGATAGTCACTCTATATGTCTTCTTTTAATTTATCATCATAATAGCTCTTTGAGCTTATTGTTATTATATTATTTTAATCTGTGACAGTGTATCATATAATGAATTTCCAATAAATACCTATTGAATTAAGGAATGAAATGTTCAAGAGATTAAATAAATTTCCCAAGGCCCCACAGATCATAAGTGGCATTTTATGGGACCCAGGTTTAATCTTTCTAAGTGTTATAATGTATAGTCTATTTTAAAGGAGATTTTGAAGATGATAGTCTCCCAAGCACTTACTGATACATACTTGACACTATGTTTATTGTTACTTTGAACTTTTAATGGTTTTTTTATTCACTAACTTATTCATATACTTTGTAAATATTTATTGAGTGCCTGCTGTATGTCAGGCATATTGAGGGCACTGGACATACTGTAGTGAATAAGATAAACCAAGGTTTCCTTTGCTAATTTTTCAGAATGTTCTGTTATTTAAACTCTGTCTGCTTAAGTGCTAAGGAATATATGGCAATTCCTTATATACTCTATACCATTTATTCTTCTCAATGTTTTGTGCACAACAGGTGTCCAAATGTCTGTTGAATGGCATGATGATGTCATAGGAATAGTACTAGATTGGAAGCCAAGGTAGGCCTTTTGCATTTACTATCCCTGTGACTTTGCACAAGTCACTTCATATATATGAACCTCAACTTCCTTATCTCAAAACAGCAACAATATTCCCTGCCTCATTAATTCACCAAATCTTATTATGAAAATCAATGAGTTGAGGGGATATAAGTGCTTTTTAAGGTTCAAGACTCAGAAATTTTTCTCATTCTTGTTATAGCCATTGTTTACTGACCAGGTAAGCACTAGAATATAATTTTTAACTTGGGAAAGAAACTAGTAGCAAAAAATGGGAAATGAGGCTGAGGTTAAGAAATTAAAGTTAGTATGTTAGCTTTGAAATTTCTATCATTCTGGCTGCTGTCTTTTGAGTTGCCTTCAATTTGTTGTTGTATTTTCAATATGCTATCCTAATAGCGACTGTCACTAACAGTTTAATATGCTACAGTGTACCTGGAAAAAGTGATAGTGTTTGGAACCTTTAAGAGTTGTCAGAGTTATAGAGAGACATTAGTTTAGGCCTCTATCTCCATCCTTGTTTTCCCTCAAAATCTAGAGAGCTAAGGAACATCAGGTAGGAAGGAAATGACTTGAAAAATATAGGTGAATGCCTCAAAATTTTGCTGTGCTTAGTGCACACATGAAAAGAGGAAAAAAAAAAAAGACACCTAGGTTTTTATGGGCTTTCTTCCTGGAGAAGTTTCAAGAATTTATGTTTATTGCATAAACTGATAATTATTTATGACATTTCCTCCACATAGTGGAAGCTATGGTGATACTGGAGTGAAGCTAAGAACAATACGGTATCTCTAATCTTGCATCTATCATGCAAGCATGGGCTTGATAAAGGACAGAAAGAGTAAGGACCTAACAGGAGCAGAAGAGATTATGAAGAGGTGTCAAGAATGTACGGAACTATACTAAAAAGGTCTAAATCATTGGGATAACCATGATGGTGTGGTCACTTACCTAGGGCCAGACATCCTGGAGTGTGAAGTCAACTGAGCCTTAGGAAGCATTACTGCAAACAAAGCTAGTGGAGATGATAGAATTCCAGTTGAGCTATTTCAAATCCTAAGAGATGATGCTGTTAAAGTGCTGCACTCAATATGCCAGCCAATTTGGAAAACTCAGCAGTAGCCACAGGACTGGAAAAGGTCAGTTTTCATTTCAATCTCAAATAAGGGCAGTACCAAAGAATGTTCAGACTACCAGACAATTGTGTTTATTACACATGCTAGCAAGGTTTTGCTCAAAACCCTTCTAGGTAGTTTTCAGCAGTATCTGAACCAAGAACTTCCATATACACAAGCAGGATTTAGAAAAGGCAGGGGAACCAGAGATCAAATTGTCAGGATCTGTTGGATCATGGAGAGAGCAAGGGAGTTCCAGGAAAACATCTATTTCTGCTTCGTTGACTACACTAAAGCCTTTGTGTGGATCACAGCAAACTGTAGAAAATTCTTAAAGAGATGGGGATACCAGACCACCTTACCTGTCTCGGCCTTCCTCTGGTAACTCAGCTGGTAAAAAATCTGCCTGCAATGCAGGAGACCCTGGTTTGATTCCTGGGTCAGGAAGATCTGCTGGAGATCTAGTGGAGGCTAACCACTCCAGTATTCTTGGGCTTCCCTTGTGGCTGAGCTGGTAAAGAGTCTGCCTGCAATGTGGGAGACCTGGGTTTGATCCCTGGTTTGGAAAGATCCCCTGGAGAAGGGAAAGGATATCCACTCCAGTATTTTTGCCTGGAGAATTCCATGGACTGTATAGTCAATGGGGTCGCAAAGACTCAGACATGACTAACTTTCATTTTCACTTTACCTGTCTCCTGAGAAACCTGTATGCAGCCAAAAAGCAACAATTAGAACCTTACATGAAACAACTGACTAGTTTAAAATTGGGAAAAGTGTATGACAAGGCAATATATTGTCATCCTGTTTATTTAACATCTATGCAGAGTACATCATATGAAATGCTGGGCTGGATGACTCACAAGCTGGAATCAAGATTGCCAGGAGAAATATCAACAACCTCAGATATGCAGATGATACTACTCTAATGGCAGCAAGTGAAGAGAAACTAAAGAGCCTCTTAAGGAGGCAGGCTCATTAAGAAAGAAGAGAGTGAAAAAGCTGGGTTAAAATTCAACATTCAAAAAGCAAAGATCATGGCATCAAGCCCCATCATTTCATGGCAAATGGGAAAATTAGAAGCAGTGGCAGATTTTCTTTTCTTGAGCTCCAAGATCACTGTGGTCATGAAATTAAAAGATATTTGCTCCTTGGAAGTAAAGCTATGACAAATCTAGACAGTGTATTTAAAAGCAAAGACATCACTTGGCCAACCAGGGTCTGTTTGTTCAAAGCTATGGTTTTTGTAGTAATCATGCATGGATGTGAAAGCTGAACCATTAAAAAAGTCCGAGAGCTGAAAAATTGATGTTTTTGAACTGTGGTGTTGGAGAAGACTCTTGAGAGTCCCTTGGAGTGCAAGATCAAATGAACCAATCCTAAAAGAACTCAATCCTGAATATTCATTGGAAGGACTGAGGCTGAAGCTGAAACTCCAATATTTTGGACACCTGATGTGAAGAGCCGATTCATTGAAACAGACCCTGATATTGGGAAAGATAGAAGGCAGGAGGAGAAGGGGATGACAGAGGCCGAGATTGTTGGATGGCATCACCGACTGAATGGACATGAGTTTGAGCAAGCTCAGGGAGATGGTGAAGAACAGGGAATCCTGGCATGCTGCAGTCCATTGGGTCGCAAGAGTAAGACAAGACTGAGTGACTGAACAATGACTGATAATTTCTGTCAATGTTGTTGTTAATATCTACAAAATTTGCACGGTTTTCACTCCTTTACTTCCAAAGTTTGAAGTAAGAACATTTTTATAGTGAACATTTTCTAATTATTTTAATAAAAATACAATGGATCTTATGGAACAATTACAAAGAAGGGAGCGTATGACAGAAACATCAGGGAGAAAGAGGACCATTGTGAAGCTATTGGTAAAGATACAATATGGGAGGGTGGAAATTATAGGCTGCTAGGGGGTTAGATATATGGTTTAATACCGTTTCTTGTTTGTGTAGCACTGTACAGTGTGTGCCCCACGTCCAAGAAGCAGGGGCTGCGTGGGCGCAGGAGAGCTGAGGGGAGCTACTCGACATTCAAGGTCAGGAGGGGCAGCCATGAGGAGATAGCCCTCATCCAAGGTAACGACCAGTGGCTGTGCTTTGCTGGAGCAGCCGTGAAGAAATAACCCATGTCCAAGGTAAGAGAAACCCAAGTAAGACGGTAGGTGTTGTGAGAGGGCATCAGAGGGCCCTCTGAGACCATAATCACAGAAAACTAGCCAATTTGATCACACAGACCACAGCCTTGTCTGACTCAATGAAACTAAACCATGCCCTGTGGGGCCACCCAAGAGGAGTGGGCATGGTGGAGAGGTCTGACAGAATGTGGTCCACTGGAGAAGGGAATGGCAAACCACTTCAGTATTCTTGCCTTGAGAACCCCATGAACAGTATGAAAACGCAAAATGATAGGATACCAAAAGAGAATCTCCCCAGGTAGATAGATGCCCAATATGTTACAGGAGATCAGTGGAGAAATAACTACAGAAAGGATGAAGGAATGGAGCCAAAGCAAAAAAATACCTAGTTGTAGATGTGACTGGTGATAGAAGTAAGGTCCAATGCTGTAAAGAGCAATATTGCAAAGGAACCTGGAATGTTAGGTCCATGAATCAAGGCAAATTAGAGGTGGTCAAACAGGAGATGGCAAGAGTGAATGTCAACATTCTAGGAATCAGTGAACTAAAATGGACTGCAATGGGTGAACTTAACTCAGGTGACCATTATATCTACTACTGTGGGCAGGAATCCCTTAGAAGAAATGGAGTAGCCATCACAGTCAACAAAGGGTCCAAAATGCAGTATGTGGATGCAATATCAAAAACGACAGAATGATCTCTGTTCGTTTCCAAGGCAAACCATTCAATATCACGGTGATCCCAAATCTATGCCCCAACCAGTAACACTGAAGAAGCTGAAGCTAAAAGGATTCTATGAAGACCTACAAGACCTTTTAGAACTAACACCCAAAAAAGATGTCCTTTTCATTATAGGGGACTGGAATGCAAAAGTAGGAAGTCAAGAAACACCTGGGGTAACAGGCAAATTTGGCCTTGGAATACGTAATGAAGCAGGGCAAAGACTAATAGAGTTCTGCCAAGAGAATGCACTTGGTCATAGCAAACACCCTCTGCCAAAAATACAAGAGAAGACGGTACACATGGACATCACCAGATGGTCAACACCAAAATCAGATTGATTATATTCTTTACAGCCAAAGATGGAGAAGCTCTATACAGTCAGCAGAAACAAGACTGGGAGCTGACTGTGGCTCAGATCATGAACTCCTTATTGCCAAATTCAGACTTAAAGAAGAAAGTAAGGAAAACCACTAGACCATTCAGGTATGCCCAAAATCAAATCCCTGATGATTATACAGTGGAAGTGAGAAATAGATTTAAGGGACTAGATCTGATAGATAGAGTGTCTGATGAACTATGGACAGAGGTTTGTGACATCATACAGGAGACAGGGATCAAAACCGTCACCATGGAAAATAAATGCAAAAAGCATAATGGCTGTCTGGGGAGGCCTTACAAATAGCTGTGAAAAGAAGACAAGTGAAAAGCAGAGGAGAAAATGAAAGATATAAGCATCTGAATGCAGAGTTCCAAAGAATAGCAAGAAGATGTGGTACATATACACAATGGAGTATTACTCAGCCATTAAAAAGAATACATTTGAATCAGTTCTAATGAGGTGGATGAAACTGGAGCCTATTATACAGAGTGAAGTAAGCCAGAAAGAAAAACACCAATACAGTATAAGTGTCAGTCGACTCAGTCATGTCCGACTCTTTCCGACCCCATGGACTATAGCCCACCAAGGCTCCTCTGTCCAAGGGATACTCCAGGCAAGAATACTGGAGTGGTTTGCCATGCCCTCCTCCAGGGCATCTTCCCGATCTAGGGATTGAACCCGGGTCTCCTGCATTGTAGGCGAATTCTACTAACACATATATATGGAATTTAGAAAGATGGTAATGATAACCCTGTATGTGAGACAGCAAAAGAGACACAGATGTATAGAACAGTCTTTTGGACTCTGTGGGAGAGGGCGAGGGTGGGATGATTTGGGAGAATGGCATTGAAACATGTATAATATCATGTATGAAACGAATTGCCAGTCCAGGTTTGATGCATGATACTGTATGCTTGGGGCTGGTGCACTGGGATAACCCAGGGGGATGGTACTGGGAGGGAGGAGTGAGGGGGGTTCGGGATGGGGAACACGTGTATACCTGTGGTGGATTCATGGTGATGTATGGAAAAACCAATACAATATTGTAAAGTAATTAACCTCCAATTAAAATGAATAAATTTATATTAAAAAATTAAAATTAAAATATAAAAAGAAAAAATATATTTTCAAACAAACAAACAAAAAAAGAAAGCCTGCCTCAGCAATCAATACAAAGAAATAGAGGAAAATAACAGAATGGGAAAGACTAGAGATCTCTTCAAGAAAATTAGATACCAAGGGAATATTTCATGCAAAGATGGGCTCGATAAAGGACAGAAATGGTATGAACCTAACAGAAGCAGAAGATATTAAGAAGAGGTGGCAAGGATACACAGAAGAACTGTACAAAAAAGATCTTCACGACTAAGGTAATCACGATGGTGTGATCACTCACCTAGAGCCAGACATCCTTGAATGTGAACTCAAGTGGGGCTTACAAAGCAACACTACGAACAAAGCTAATGGAGGTGATGGAATTCCAGTTGAGCTGTTTCAAATCTTGGAAGATGATGCTTTGAAAGTGCTGCACTCAATATGCCAGCAAATTTGGAAAACTCAGCAGTGGCCACAAGAATGGAAAAGATCAGTTTTTAGTCCAATCCCAAAGAAAGGCAAGGGAAAGAATGCTCAAACTACTGCACAATTGCACTCATCTCATACGCTAGTAAAGTAATGCTCAAAATTCTCCAAGCCAGGCTTCAGCAATACATGAACCTTCAACTTCCGGATGTTCAAGCTGGTTTTAGAAAAGGCAGAGGAACCAGAGATCAAATTGCCAATATCCGCTGGATCATGGAAAAAGCAAGAGAGTTCCAGAAAAGTATCTATTTCTGCTTTATTGACTATGCCAAAGCCTTTGACTGTGTGGATCACAATAAACTGTGGAAAATTCTGAAAGAGATGGGAATACCAGACCACCTGACCTGCCTCTTGAGAAACCTATATGCAGGTCAGGAGGCAGCAACAGTTAGAACTGGACATGGAACAACAGACTGGTTCCAAATAGGAAAAGGAATACATCAAGGCTGTATATTGTCACCCTGCTTATTTAACTTATATGCAGAGTACATCATGAGAAACACTGGCTGGAGGAAGCACAAGCTGGAATCAAGATTGCTGGGAGAAATAACAATAACCTCAGATGTGTGGATGACACCACCTTTATGGCAGAAAGTGAAGAGGAACTAAAAAGGCTCTTGATGAAAGTGAAAGTGGAGAGTGAAAAAGTTGGCTTAAAGCTCAACATTCAGAAAACTAAGATGATGGCATATGGTCCCATCACTTCATGGGAAATAGATGGGGAAACAGTGGAAACAGTGTCAGACTTTATTTTTTTGGGCTCCAAAATCACTGCAGATGGTGACTGCAGCCATGAAATTAAAAGACGCTTACTCCTGGGAAGGAAAGTTATGACCAACCTAGATAGCATATTCAAAAGCAGAGACATTACTTTGCCGACTAAGGTCCACCTAGTCAAGGCTATGGTTTTTCCTGTGGTCATGTATGGATGTGAGAGTTGGATTGTGAAGAAAGCTGAGCACTGAAGAATTGATGCTTTTGAACTGTGGTGTTGGAGAAGACTCTTGAGAGTCCCATGGACTGCAAGGAGATCCAACCAGTCCATTCTAAGAGTTCAGTCCTAGTGTTCTTTGGAAGGACTGATGCTAAAGCTGAAAGTCCAGTACTTTGGCCTCCTCATGCTAAGAGTTGACTCATTGGAAAAGACTGTAATGCTGGGAGTGATTGGGGGCAGGAGGAGAAGGGGACGACCCAGGATGAGATGGCTGGATGGCATCACTGACTCGATGGACGTGAGTTTGAGTGAATTCCGGGAGTTGGTGATGGACAGGGAGGCCTGGAGTGCTGCAGTTCATGGGGTTGCAAAGAGTTGGACACGACTGAGCCACTGAACTGAACTGATATAGTGTGTGCAATGTGCCTTGTGCTCAGTCACTTCAGTCCTGTCCGACTCTTTGTGATCCTATGGACTGTAGCCTGCCAGGCTCCTGCATCCCTTAAATTTTGTTTGTTCCTTTCATCAATACTATAATGTTAGTAGGCAATTAATCTTTTCTGTTTATACCCATTCAAATTTCTTCTCCATTTTTTCATTGTGACATCTCTTTTTTTTAGGGTAAATATCCCCTCCCTAACACACAGAGGAATGCAAGGTACTATGATTGACAATCCCACCCGAGCCACATGAATAGTGAAGTTTGCAGAAGGATACAGTGGTCTGGGGAACATTATTTACATGCCTGAATGCAGTGATGCTTAAGATCTGCTCCACTCTTCTCTTTTTAAGATGACATTTTTCCCTTGTGTCTCCATTAGTTTAAGTTGGGCTTCTGTTTCTTGTAGCTGAATAAATCCTGAGTAAGCAACCCTCAGTGTACACAAGAGGAAGCTAAGAATCATACAAAGGGGGCTTCCCAAGGTCATATACCTAATATGTAGAGTTAATACCCAGATCCAGACTTCTTGACTCAAGCCTATACACAATGTTCTGTATTTCTGACTCTACCATTAAATACCTGTAAGGTTTTGAATAACTGTCTTAGCAAGTCTAAGCCTCAATTTTCTTCATTTGTAAAGTCAGTTAGCTAGATCAGTGAGTTCTAGTGTCTTTACCAGCCTTAGTTTTCTCTTATTTTCCAATTTAAATATTTATTTATAATTAAGCAAGCAAGCCATGAAAAATTCTCATTGTAAAAATTCTAAGCATTACATATTATGCTAAAGTACCTTTGACGACTGGGTTAGTGACTTTTCCTTCTCATCAGTTTACTGTATATCTTTTAGGAATTTTTCTATGTCTTTACATGAATATGGATGTTTCTGTAGAAATATTTTATTTGCTTTTTGGTTTTTTGTGTATTTTTAACTTAAATTGTCTCATATTGTATGCATTTTTGCACAGCCTACTTTCATTTTTCATTGTTATATGAGTCTTATAAATTGTTCAAGTTAGTGTATATAGATCTACTTCCTTCTTTTAAACTCTTCCATGATATAAGTCTACCATATTTTATTAATCCTTAACATTTTGATGGATATCTGGATATATTGTAGTTTTTCATTATGACAAACAAGACTGCTATGGAATGTCTGCATTTGCTTTTTGTTAGTGTTCTAGGATAGATACTGAGGAATGCCAACTTTTCCCATCAACAGTACATGAGGATTCCTATTTCTCTGCATCCATTTCCAGCCCTTAATATCACTAAGCTTTAATGATGCTGACAATTAAATAACAGTTTAAATATGCATTGTTTTGTGATTTTGGAGAGCTTGAGCAGCTTTATATATATTTATGATTTTTTCCCCCTGTGGATTACCACATTTTGCAGTTCTAAGTATCTGGCTATGTGGTTCATCTGGTTAACCATGGTCTCAGTGTTGCATTGGAGAGTGTTACTAGTGGTATGATAATGGGAATCCTCTTCTCTCAGAAAATTTTTGGGCTGCATCTCACTGTACTGGCTTGTCTACCAAAGTGTGTTTGGAGAACTGACATAAAGTTACAGAACCTCATGTTTGGAAAAGAACTGAATTTTAGTTGTCATTTAGGCCTACCCAACCATCTGATATGCAAACACTGTCTTCAAAATCCTAGCCAAACAAGCATGCAAGTAATGCTTGAACTCTGCTTCTTAAGATGGCCCACTCCATCTGTGGACAGTTCTGTTGATTAGAACAGTCTTTAAGGTATTAAAACAGATCTTGTCTCCCTGTAGCTCTACCCACTGTCTTGAGACTTGGAGAAGAAATTTGCTTCCTCTTACACTTGATAGCCCTTCTGATATGTGGTGACAGCAAAATCATTTTTTCTTTATGTTAAATGTGCTGGTTGACATATGATCCTTATTTGATGTGGTTTTAAGGTTTTTTTCCCCTTCACCTTCTTGACTACTTTCTACTGAACAGCTCCTAGTTGATCTGTGCCCCTTAAAAAAAATAAAGTGTGTTACTGAATTCAATATTTTAGAATGTACCTAAAAATAATAATAAATAATGATCATAATAATAGAAGATATATTTTATTGAGCATCAAGTACTATGTGGAGCACTTTACATGTATTAATTCATTTAATCCTTACAACAGTACTAGAAGTTTGGCATATTTTTTTCTCATTTGGCCAGTGAGGATACTGAGGCACAGGGAAGTTAAATAATTTACTCAAGATTGTGTTAAACAGAGTGAAACTAGTCTTTCTCCTATTATGGATATCATATTTCAATGTATGTGCCTAAGATCACATTAATTTTATTTTATATTTTTATTTATTTTTTTAGTTTGTTACTTATGGCTGTGCTGAGTCTTAGTTGCTGCACGGGCTTTTCTCTGGTTGTGGCAAATGGGGGCTACTCTCTAGTTGCAGTGTGTGGGCTGCTCATTGTGGTGACTTTTCTTGTTGTGAAGCACAGGCTCTAGGGTGCACAGGCTTCAGTAGTTGTGGCACTTGGTCTCAGTAGTTGCTGCTCTTGGACTTAGTTGCTCTGCAGCATATGGAATCTTCCCAGACAAGGAATCAAACTCATGTCTTCTGAATTGGCAGGTGGATTCTTTATCACTGAGCCACCAGGGAAGCCCCTAGTTTTGTTTTTTTTTTTTTTTTTAATTGCTAATCAATTCATATTAAGTTAACTGTCAACTAAAATCCCAAATCTTATTTAACGGACTATGTTAAGGTACTGCTTTCCATTGTGGACTGCATTATGTTTGTCTTTGTGAACCTGTATATAACCTCACTTAGTCTATTGTAATTGGTTGCCCAAAGTGCTATTCAAGATCGTTTTGTAATCCCATTTTTCTCCCTGATTTAGTTAGCTGGCTCTCTCATTGTGGCGATTGACTTCACACTTGACATTCTCATGTACAGCACCATATACTATATATTTTCAGTTTAGTTATACATAACTGAAGTGCTTACTTTATTTTGATTTCCTTTTCTGTTTGTATGCAGAAGGTAGTTTCCCTGGGTGGAGGGTATGGGTAGTATTCTACAGTTTTATAGAGATCATTTACTCCATTTTTCCTTCCTGCTTGAAGGATTGAAAGCACTTACCAACTTGTCATATGCTTCATGTAATAGTGTTGTTCATGTTTCTTTCAGGTTTTTTTTTTTTTTTTTTTTCAATCAAGGATGTGCTTGAAAATGATACTGTGCACAAGACTGGTCAACTTAGTTTCTGCCTTTCTACTTGAGAAAAAAAAATTAGTTTATTAGCTATAAAATAAAATGCCTTTTCTTATACTCTTCAGAAGCTTGAATTGAAAAATTAGTTCAAAAATTAAGAAACTATTTTGGACACATTTCGGCCATTTTTTTTTAAACTTTGAACTCAACAGTAGATGAGGTGGTATAGTGGAAAGATCAAGGAATAAGGGATTAGTGAGATTGTGGGCAGGAGATCTGGTTTCTACTATTAGTTTTCTCACTGTTTGGCCATATGAACTGCCAGAAGTCATTTCTTTTCTGGGATGTAAAATCTGTAAAATGAGGTGACTGGAATGAATGAGATAATACCCCCCCCACCACCACCACTCAAAAAGTACCTTGAATTCAATATAATTGTTATAATGTATCATAATCTTCCAAAATATTGAAACAGCCTTATATGGGTAATTTATAAATCTCTACTCAAGCTTCATATAAAAAATATTCTGGGGCTTTGTTTAGGAGAAACATTACCTATTAAAATTTGGAATGCAAAATATTATGAGAATTACTTAGAGCTGGTTCTGACAAAAATAGCAATCACAGTTGGATCATTTGGAAGTTTTTTTTTTTTTTTTTTTTTTTTTTTTAGCTTAAGTCCTTGTATATCTGACTGTAGGAAAATCAGAGCAGCTCTTTCAGTTTTTGGTATTGAAATGGGAGTCAGAGGCCCCAGTCCTGTGCTTGTATCCTACAATAGATCTCTAGGTGGACAAGCCCCAAGAAATGCTGGGAGCCTCTTGAATTTCCTTCAGACACCTGCACCATCAGCCACCAACTTATTAAAAAACAAGTTTCTGTGAAAATGCTCATTTGCTTTCTGTGTCTAAAAAAAGCATCACATAAAAAACATTTGGGAAGTATCTTCAAATCTATTTGTAAGTATATGTGCAGTGATGAAAAGAAGGCAGGTTGAATTGCCTGATTTCTTTAATGTAATATAGATTTTGAAATGACTTTGTCATAACCTTATGGTATAAATGAAGGTAATAGTGAGGATACAGTTTATTTACATGGTTTTTAAAAAATCTATCCTATTTGGGATTTTTTGGCTTTTTAAAAATTTTCTGTTTGTTTATGCTAAGAATGTATTTTACTGAGAGGAGAATTTGCTGTTTTGAAGTGTTTTGGGATTTTCTTTCTTTCCATTTAGTTTATAGGTACATTTATCTGTTAAAATATGCATAACTTAATAGTGAGTGGTAATTTCCATTTCTTTGTAAGATAATCAAATAGATGCCAGCAATGTACAACACTGGAAAAAAAATCTGCTTATTTGTCTTTGTGACTTCTGGGAAAAAAGCATCTTTGGAGAGAATAAGATGATACACTTAAAATACTTAGTATACTTAAATATATGTGTTGACTTAAATATCTTAATTCCGTTTTTCTCAGAATAGTGATTACTTAATAAGTAAGTGGACAAATTATTGTTAAAATTGGACATAAATTCAGCAGGAATATATATAATATATTGCATGAAATGAAATGATTAATAATAAATAAATATATCAGAACTATTCAAATATCCAATACACTGGTAACTCAGAAGTAAACTAATGGGGAATAGGAATCTTAGGCATATCAGAGTAAATTAAGACATAACAATAATTATATATAATAACTGTATACATAGGGTATATTTACTTATTGCATCACTTTCCCATTCCCCATTCTTTCTTAAGGGAAATATTTACACATCTTTCTAGCCATAATATACTGGATGCAAAAGACTCATTTGTTTTAAATCAAAGTATAGTATATGTATAATGTTATATAAGTAACGTATAAAATACAGTGATTCACAGTTTTTAAAAGTTATACTTCATTTATAGATATTATAAAATATTGGCTATGATCCACATGTTGTACAATATATATTGTAACTTTTTAATATATAATAGTTTATATTTCTTAACCCCACCCCTATATTGCTGCTCTCCACTTTCTTCTTCCCAATGGTAACCACCAGTTTGTTCTCTATATTTGTGAATCTGCTTCTTTTTTGTTATATTAGTTTGTTGTATTTTTTAGAGTCCACATTTAAGTGATATCATACAGTATTTATCTTTCTCTATTTGACTTATTTTGCTTAGCATAATGTCCTCCAAGTCTATCTATGTTGTGCAAAAGGCAAAAACTTAATATTTTTCATGACAGAGTAGTATTCCATTGTGTGTGTGGTATGTGTGTGTGTATCAAATTCATCTTCTTTATTCATTCATCTGTTGATGGACACTTAGGTTGCTTCCATATCTTTTCAATTGTAAATAATGCCACTACGAACATTGGGATGCATGTATCTTTTCAAGTTAGCATTTTCGGTTTTTTGGACATATACACAGGAAATGAATTGCTGGATCATATGGTAGTTCTATTTTTAGTTTTTTGAGGAATCTCCATACTGTTTTCCACAGTGGTTGCCTCAATTTAAATCACACCAACAGTGTATAATGGTTCCATTTTCTCTGAATTTTCATCAACACTTATTATTTGTGTTCTTTTGGATGATAGCCATTCTTAAATGTGTGAGATCATTGTGGTTTTGATTTGCATTTCTCTGATGATTAGCAATGCTGAGAATCTTTTCATGTGTCTATTGGTCATCTGCATTTCCTCTTGGCAAAATGTCTTAGTTTTTTTTTTTTTTTTTAAATCATGAAAGTATATTGGATTGCCAAAAGCTTTTTCTGTGTCTATTGAGATGTGATTTGGGGACTTGATTCTGTTAATATATTATGTTACCTTAATTTTCACATGTGAAAACCAACCTTGTATTCCTTGGATAAATCTGACTTGCTTATGGTGTTTAACCATTTTCAAATATTGCTCTGTGAGGTTGAAAATATTTTGCTAGTGACTTTTACTTGTATATCCATGAGAGATAGTGGTCTGTGGTTTTATAAGACAAGTAAGCTTTGTCTTATTTTGGATTTAGGATAATACTGGCCTTACTGAATGGGTTGGGATATAATTTATTCTCATATGTTTGGGAAAAGTTTGTGAAGGATAATATTTATCAGGGCTTCCCTGGTGGCTCAGAGGTTAAAGCGTCTGCCTACAATGCAGGAGACCTGGGTTCGATCCCTGGGTTGGGAAGATCCCCTGGAGAAGGAAATGGCAACCCACTCCAGTATTCTTGTCTGGAGAATCCCATTCAACCTTGTATTTCTTGGATAAATCTGACTTTCTCATGGTGTATAATCATTTTCAAATATTGCTCTGTGAGGTTGAAAATATTTTGCTAGCGACTTTTGCTTGTATGTCCATGAGAGTTAGTGGTCTGTGGTTTTATAAGACAAGTAAGCTTTGTCTTATTTTGGATTTAGATAATACTGGCCTTACTGAATGGGTTGGGATATAATTTATCCTCATATGTTTGGGAAAAGTTTGTGAAGGATAATGTTATTTATCATTAAAAGTTAGACAAAATTCATCAGGGAAGTCATCTGCACTTGAGTTTTTCTTTGTGGGGAGGTTTTTGATTTCTAATTCAATCTCTTTTCTTTTTATAGCTCTATTTGCATTTTATTTTATTTTTTTGGAACCAGTGTGAATATTTCTAACTGCTTTAACCCCCCTCGAGTAATTTTTAAGTTTTGCAGCTATTGTTCTTTTCATCTGCAGAATTTTATTTAGTTCTTTTTAAAGTTTCTATTTCCTTATTTCTATACTCTATTTTTGAGTGCACAAATCAGGTTTCACCAGAAAATCAGAACCATATCTATACTATAATGTAAATATGGTAGGATATATCTATATTTATCTATGTGTCTATGTATTTAATGTTTCTATCATTCATCTATCTATGTATTTATCATCTATCAGTCTAAAGAAATTTATTAGAAGAAATTGCCTTGCTTGATTTTGGGGGCCTGCTAGGCACATCTGAAATCCATAACACAGCCCATCAGGAAGTTCAGCCTTCAACTCTTGGGCTTAAGTTGAAGGTAATGTTCACAGGCAAATTTCCTTCTTCAAGAAAGCTTCAGTTCTGCTCTTCATTAACGCCTTTAAATTGGATAAATCATTCCTACTCAGATTATCTAAAATAATGTCCCTTACATAAAGCTTACTGATTATGGTGTTTAATGTCTCAGTTCAGTTCAGTTCAGTTCAGTCGCTCAGTCGTGTCCGACTCTGTGTTGCTTTCAAATTGTGATGCTGGAGAAGACTCTTGAGCATCCCTTGGACTGCAAGGACATCAAATCAGTCAATTCTAAAGGATATAAATCCTGAATATTCATTGGAAGCACTGATGATGAAGCTAAAGCTCCAATACTTTGGCTATCTGATGTGAAGAGTTGATTTATTGGAAAAGAACCTGATGCTGGGGAATATGGAAGGTGGGAGGAGAAGGGGACGGCAGAGGATGAGATGGTTGGATGGCATCACCAACTCAGTGGACATGAATTTGAGCAAACTCTGGAAGATAGTGAAGGACAGGGAATCCTGGCATGCTGCAGTCCATGGGATCCCAAAGAGTTGGACAAGACTTAGTGACTGAACAAAGACAAGTCTGTTCAGGATGCTATAGCTAAATCTAAGAGCATTTTGAAAATATGCTATATAGCAAAGTCATAAAAACAGTCATTAAATGACGGTATTAGCCCAAGTGCTGACATTTATTTTGAATCATCAATAACTTTAGAATAAAAAAGATAATGAAAAACACAAAATACCACAGACAATGTAGCTTATAAACAACAGAAATTATTTTTAACATATTTGAAGACTGAGAATTTTAGGATTATCACACCAGCAGATTTCGTGTTGTGGCTGGTGAGGACCTACTTCCTGATTCAGAACTGGTGCCTATTGGCTGTGTCTTCACATGGTAAAGGAGTGAGGGAAATCTTTGAGATATTTGCAAACAGTTTCTTAAATCTTTCACTTGCCTTTTTGTTAAATCTTTCACTTGCCATTTTTGTTCTCTTAACAACCATTTTCGAAGAAAAATTTTTATTGCCGTGAAGTACAAGTTACTGATTTTTTCTTTTATATTTTAGGACTTTGCATTATATTTAAGAAATCTTTGCCAAAAATAGGTTCCCAAAGATAATGCCCTACACTTTCTCCCAGAAATTTTATGTTGGATATTTTATATCTCTATCTATGATGTATTCTGAGTAAATGTTTGTATATGGTGTGATATATGGATTAAAATTGTTTATTATTGCTACTATTATTTTTTGCATATGATATCTAGGTTTTTTTTAGTGTTTTTGTTGAGAAGACTATCCTTTCTCCACTGAATTATCTTTAGGAAACTGTCAAAATCAACTGACCATTTTGTGTGGGTCAATTTCTGGACTCCATATTCTTCTGTTTTGATTTATGTGTATATCTTAATGACAATACCAAACCATCTTGGTTACCATACCTTTATAATAAATCTGTAAATCAGATAGTATTAGTTGTCCAATTTTGGACTTCTTTTTTGAAGTTTTAATGAGCATTCTAGGTCTTTTTAATTTTCACGTAACTTTTAGAATTAGCTTGTTCATTTAATTTGAAAAAAAACCTGCTGAGATTTTCATTGAATTGCACTGATTCTGTAGATAATTTGGGGGAGGAATGAAATCATAACAATATCGAATCTTCTGACCCATACATATAATATGCATCTCAGCTATTCAATTTTTCATTAATTTTCATTTTTTCATATCCTTTGTCACATTTATTCCTATGTATTTCATATTTTTAGTGTTATTAGTTTCTAATTTTCACCATAGAAATATCATGGATTATTGTATATGGATCTTGTATTCCACAATATTGCCAAACTCACTCATTATCGAAATTTTTTGTAGATTTTAAGATTTTTCTACCTAGGTAATATGGCTGCCTCTTAATAAACAGTGTTACCTCTTCCTTTTCATTATCAATTAATTTTATTTATTTTTCTTCCCTTATTGCATTGACTAGAAACACTAATACAATATTGAAAAGAAGTGGTCTGCATTAATTATCTTTTCCTTATTTTAGAAGGAAAGCATTTGATCAATTTCATATTAGTTTTAGCTTTTTTAATAGATATCTTTTATCAGATGGGAAAGTCCTTTTCTAATTCTATTATCAGGAGTGGATATTGGGTTTTGTCAAGTGCTTTTTCTGCATCTATGGAGATGATCATATGTTTTGTTCTTTTCTGGTATATTGATTGTTGAATAACATTGATTATTTTTCTAATGTTAATCCAACATTACATAAAATTCACTTGGTCATGGTATATTATATATTTTGCATATTTTTAAATTTATTTGAAAACTGGTTAATATTTTTTGAATTTATTCTCATAAAGGACATTGGTCTGCAGTTTTCTTTTCTTGTAATCCTATTGTCTGGTTTTTGTATTGAGGTAATGTTGGACTTATATAATGAGGAATGATTTTTTTTCCCCTGTAAATTTTCTGGAGGAGTGTGTGTAAAATTTGTGTTATTTATTGTTTGGATACTTGTCCGAATTCCAATGAGAAGTCTTTTGCTCAGAAATTTTCTTTGTATGAAAGTTTTATATAAAACTACCATTTCTTTTTATAGATATAATGCTGTTCAGGTTATCTATTTATTTTTGTGTGAGCTTTTAGTTTTAATCTCAGACATGTAATTTACATTACTAGAAGTTAGATTTATTTTATATATTTCATATGTCTACTTAACATGTTCAGCCTTTCTTCTTGTGACTTAAGCACATGGAATATAGTTGCAAGAGATGTTCTAATGTTCTTGTCTAATCATTTGATCACATTCTGGTCTGTTTTTGTTGAATGGTTTTTATCTTCATTATTGGTCCTATTTCCCTGATTACCTAAATTCCTGGTAAATTTTTATTTGATGCCAGACAATATAGGTTTTTTTTTTTTTTATGCTATATTTTGTCCCCTAAAATTATTCTCAAAATTAAACCTGAGTTGCTTTAAATTTACTTGGAAACAATTTGATTCTTTTGAGGCTTGTTTGTAAGCTTCATTAGACAGGACCAGACAAGCTATCAGCCTAAGACTGATTTTTGTCCAGTACAGAGGCAATGCCCTCTGAGGACACTACCTGATGCCATCTGAAACACAAGGTATTCCAGTCTGAGTTGTAGGAATAGGAAATATTTCCTCTCCTGTGAAAGCTCTAAGAACCGTTCTTTCTGCTCTTTTCTGGTGAGTCTTTCTCCAGCCTCAGGTAATATTCTCATATTCATGCACTGATCAGTGCTCAGATAAGGAGTTGAAGAGACCCTCTACATATCTCTACAGTCTTCTCTTTGTGCATTTTTTCTCTTGTATTTTGCCTTCAGAATTCTCACTGCTTTCCGTCTTTAAATTCTCAGCTCTCTCTTAGCTTAAGAAAGCCACTGAGTTCCACTTACATTCTCTCCCTCTGTGATACAGCCTGATATCTCCCATCCAGGAAGTAAGGTTTCGTTTTGTTTCCGCTCTTGCTGGACCTTATCTCCAACATGTGAAAACCACTGCTTCATATATATTATCCAGTGTTTTTAGTGGTTTCTGCCAGGAAGATAACTTCATTCCCTGTTACTCCATCTTAACTAGATGTTTCGTAAGATATTATTTTATTATTCAGCTCTTTATTATGAGAATAATATTTTCTTATCAAAATTCCAACCAAAATAGACATGTATACAGAAAAATTATACTTGTCACCATGCTGCCCACCCTATATTCTCCCAAATTCAACTTCACCCATGATCTTTAGAGGAGAAAAAAAAAAAAAATGAAGTCACTCAATCCTGTATGACTCTTTACGACCCGATGGATTGTAGCCTACCAGGCTCCTCCATCCATGGGACTTTCCAGGCAAGAGTACTGGAGTGGATTGCCATTTCCTTCTCCAGGGGATCTTCCCTACCCAAGGATGGAACCTGGGTCTCCCACATTGTAGGCAAACGTTTTACCGTCTGAGCCACCAGGGAAGTCTTTAGAGCAAACAGTTTGCAATTGGTATGTTCATATATAGAAAGTTTTATATTTATTTAAGTATATACATGCATATACCATATATATGTAGGATACACATATATGTAAATGTTATGTATATATAAATATTTTAATCAAAATGAGATGCTAAATATTATTTAGTAAGTTACTTTTCTTGTTCTGTATCTTTGATTCATTCTACTATATGCCATATCAGTTATTTGCAGTTGCTCAGTCATGTCCGACTCTGTGACCCCACGGAATGCAGCACGCCAGGGTTCCCTGTCCATCACAAACTCCTGGAGCTTGCTCAAACTCATGTTCATTGAGTCGGTGATACCATCCAACCATCTCATCCTCTGTCATCCTCTTCTCCTCCAGCCTTCAATCTTTCCCAGCATTAGGGTCTTTTCAAATGAGTCTCTTCTTCACATCAGGTGGCCAAAGTATTGGAGCTTCAGCTTCAGGAACAGTCCTTCCAATGAATATTCAGGACTGATTTCTTTTAGGACTGACGGGTTTGATCTCCTTGAAGTCTAAGGGACTCTCAAGTCTTCTCCAACACCACAGTTCAAAATTATCAATTTTTTGGTGCTAAGCTTTCTTTATGGTCCAACTTTCACATCCATACATGACTACTGGAAAAAACCATAGCTTTAACTAGACAGACTTTTGTCGGCAAAGTAACATCTCTGCTTTTTAATATGCTGTCTAGGTTTGTCATAGCTTTTCTTCCTAGGATCAAGAGTCTTTTAATTTCATGGCTGCAGTCACCATCTGCAGTGATTTTGGAGCCCAAGAAAACAAAGTCTCTCACTGTTTTCGTTGTTTCCCCATCTATTTGCCATGAAGTGATGGGACCATATGCCATGATCTTAATTTTTTGAATGTTGAGTTTTAAGCCAGCTTTTTCACTCTCCTTTTTCACTTTCATCAGTTCCTATTCACTTTCTGCCATAAGGGTGGTGTCATCTGCATATATGAAATTATTGATATTTCTCTGGGCAATCTTGATTCCAGCTTGTGCTTCCTCCAGCCCAGTGTTTCTCATGATGTACTCTGCATAGAAGTCTATACAGCCTTGATATATTCCTTTCCCAATTTGGAAGTAGTCCATTGTTTCATGTCCAGTTCTAACTGGTGTTTCTTGACCTGCATACAGATTTCTCAAGGGGCAGGTAAGGTGGTCTGCTCTTGAAGAATGTTCCACAGTTTCTTGTGATCCACACAAAGGCTTTGATGTAGTCAATAAAGTAGAAGTAGATGTTTTTCCATAACTCTTGCTTTTTCTATGATCCAGCAGACGTTGGCAATTTGATCTCTGGTTCCTCTGCCTTTTCTAAATCCAGCTTGAACATCTGGAAATTCTCAGTTCATGTACTGTTGAAACCTCGCTTGGAGAATTTTGAGTATTTCTTTGCTAGCATGTGAGATGAGTGCAATTGTGTAGTAGTTTGGACATTCTTTGACGTTGCCTTTCTTCAGGATTAGAATGAAAACTGACCTTTTCCAGTTCTGTGGCTACTACTGAGTTTTTCAAATTTGCTGGCATATTGAGTACAACACTTTCACAGCATCATCTTTTAGACTTTGAAATAGACATATCAGTTCAGTTCAGTTCAGTCGCTCAGTCGTGTCCGACTCTTCGCGACCCCATGAATTGCAGCACGCCAGGCCTCCCTGTGCATCATCGACTCCCGGAGTTCACTCAAATTCATGTACATAGAGTCGGTGATGCCATCCAGCCATCTCATCCTCTGTCTCCCTTTCTCCTCCTGCCCCCAATCCCTCCCAGCGTCAGAGTCTTTTCCAATAAGTCAACTCTTCGCATGACGTGGCCAAAGTACTGGAGTTTCATAGACCCATCTAATTATTTTAATTTTCTGAAGCAGTTTAACAGACACTTGTTGTTTTTCAGTTGCTTTAGTCATGTCTGACTCTTCGCAACCCTATGGACAGTAGCCCAACAGGATCCTCTGTCCATGGAATTCTATAGGCTGGGATACTGGAGTGGGTTGCCACACCCTCTTTCAAGAGATTTTCCCAATCCAGGGATCCATTCTGAGTCTTCTGTCTCCTTCATTGACAGGAGGGTTCTTTACCACTAGCAGCATCTGGGAAGCCCCATATATATAGTAAAACTTCCTAAAAGTATAATGTGCATATTAAAGTTTGGCAGGAATTGCTAAAATATCCTGCAAACTAATTGTACTTTGTATTCTCCTAACCAACAGTGTGAGAGCATTTCCTCCTCTTACGCCAGTGTCCTTTTTTTTTGTCAATCAGATGGAAGCGAATTGTCCTTTTGTTTTAATTTATACTTACCTCTTGAATAGTGAAGTTGAATATCTGTTTTTATGCAATCAAGCAATTCAGCGAATTGCTTATTTATGTCCACCATTCCTTCCTTCCTTCCTCCCTTTCTTTCTTTCTTTTTCTTTGATTCAATACTTTTATAGATTATGCTACATTTAAACCTATTACTAAGAGATAGCTATTTTTCCTTGGGCTATGCAGTATCACCTTGTTGCTTATCTATTTTGTACCAAGTATTTTATATCTCTTAATCTCATACCCCTATCTTTGTTCACTGCCTTTTTCAATTGGATTATTTGCTTTTCTTTTTGATTTATATGTTAGCTTTATATTTTCTATTATACACATTGCAATTATTTTCTCCCAGTCTCTTCTTTATGTTTTAACTTTGTATACTATTTGCCATAGAAGTAGTGATTGAAAAAGTGTTTTCTCAGAAAGAATAGACTCTTTCTCTTTTTCTCTCTAAGATTCTCCCTCTTCCATCACCAGCAAGGCCAAACAATACAATTGTTAAGTGGGTTTGAAAAAGAGAACAGGTGCCTCTGACATTCAGGAGCTCTGCCTGAGTGTTTCTACAAGCTTGTCTGGCACTCATAGCTTGGTATTCTCTTGTTAAACATAAATACATTCACAGAACATCATCATACAAGGTCCCTCTGGGACCATGATGGATTAGGGAAAAAACAAGTCCACTCCGTAATCACATCTGAATGTACACAAAGTTGGACACTGTGCAAATTATAAAAAATGATCACATATTTCTCTATCCTGGCTAATGCTACTGTTGTTTCTTTACCTGTTACAGCTTTACCTTTTTTTAGACTGGCCTCCCAAAGCCTGAGTGCTAAGTTGCTTCAGGCGTGTGCAACCCTGTGCATCCCTATGTACTCTAGCCTACCAGGCTCTTCTGTCTGTGGAATTTTCCAGGCAAGAATACTGGAGTAAGTAGCCATTCCTTTCTCCAGGGGATCTTTCCGACCTAGGGATCAAACCCGTGTCTCCTGCATTGCAGGCAGATTCTTCACCATCTGACCACCAGGGAGGAAAGATTGAGGGCAGGAGGAGAAGGAGGTGAGAGAAGATGAGATCGTTGGATGGCATCACCAACTCAATGGACATGAGTTTGAGAAAACTCCAGGAGATAGTGAAGGGCAGAGGGGCCTGGCGTGATACAGTCTATGGTGTTGCAAAAAGTCTACATGACTGAGTGACTGAACAACAACAACCCCACTTCCTGATAGCATCTGATTCAGAACAAAACTGCTTCTTTGACACTTTCCCCCAATCATCCTATATAAACCCAAATCCTCTAACAATCCCTTCTGTTATCTTCTTACTGAGTTGTTCCACAGTTCCTATGGTGTGTGTTGCCTCTCACTGCAATGAATGGTAAATCCTAGTTGTTTAACTATGGTGTGTTCCTATTAATCATTGGCTAGAGGACTTTGAAAGAATAATATGAACTTGTAGCTCATAGTCAAACTGTTTTATTTTTTAATAGAAAAGGTCATATCCAGTCCCATGAAATCCCTTACTACTTTATTGCCTTACCATATGTGTGTCATACAAAAATCTGACTTTTGAGAGATACTTTGTACTTGAGGATAAATAGTATTGGGGAATCAGTGTACTATGTTTGAAACAGCACTGCATTTGATGTGAGGAAATTTGAATTTGGAACATAGTAGCAGGATGGTTTGGAACGAATGTGTTAATCTCTCCAAGCTTTGATTTCATCATCTATAGAAGGAGATAATAACTCTTATTTAACATGCTAGTAAAGTAATGTTCACAATTCTCCAAGTAAGGCTACAACAGTATGTGAACTGAGAACTAGCAGATGTTCAAGCTGGAATTAGAAAAGGCAGAGGAATGAGAGATCAAATTGTCAACATCTCTTGGATCATCAAAAAGGCAATCGAGTTCCAGGAAAAACATCTCAGTTCAGTTCAGTCACTCAGTCGTGTCCGACTCTTTGCGACCCCATGAATCGCAGCACGCCAGGCCTCCCTGTCCACCATCAACTCCTGGAGTTCACTCAGACTCACGTCCATCGAGTCAGTGATGCAATCCAGCCATCTCATCCTCTGTCGTTCCCTTCTCCTCCTGCCCCCAGTCCCTCCTAGCATCAGTCTTTTCCAATGAGTCAACTCTTCGCATGAGGTGGCCAAAGTACTGGAGCTTCAGCTTTAGTATCATTCCTTCCAAAGAAATCACAGGGCTGAGCTCCTTCAGAATGGACTGGTTGGATCTCCTTGCAGTCCAAGGGACTCTCAAGAGTCTTCTCCAACACCACAGTTCAGAAACATCAATTCTTCGGCACTCAGCCTTCTTCACAGTCCAACTCTCACATCCATACATGACCACAGGAAAAACCATAGCCTTGACTAGATGGATGTTAGTCGGCAAAGTAATGTCTCTGCTTTTGAATATGCTATCTAGTTTGGTCATAACCTTTCTTCCAAGGAGTAAGCGTCTTTTAATTTCATGGCTGCAGTCACCATCTGCAGTGATTTTGGAGCCCCCCAAAATAAAGTCTGACACTGTTTCCACTGTTTCCCCATCTATTTCCCATGAAGTGATGGGACCAGATGCCATGATCTTTGTTTTCTGAATGTTGAGCTTTAAGCCAACTTTTTCACTCACTTCTTTCACTTTCTTCAAGAGGCTTTTTAGTTCCTCTTCACTTTCTGTCATAAGGGTGGTGTCATCTGCATATCTGAGGTTATTGATATTTTTCCCGACAGTCTTGATTCCAGCTTGTGTTTCTTCCAGTCCAGCATTTCTCATGATGTACTCTGCATATAAGTGAAATAAGCAGGGTGACAATATACAGCCTTGATGTACTCCTTTTCCTATTTGGAACCAGTCTGTTGTTCCATGTCCAGTTCTAACTGTTGCTTCCTGACCTGCATACAGATTTCTCAAGAGGCAGGTCAGGTGGTCTGGTATTCCCATCTCTTTCAGAATTTTCCACAGTTTATTGTGATCCACACAGTCAAAGGCTTTGGCATAGTCAATAAAGGAGAAGTAGATGTGTTTCTGGAATTCTCTTGCTTATTCCATGATCCAGCAGATGTTGGCAATTTGATCTCTGGTTCCTCTGCCTTTTCTAAAACCAGCTTGAACATCAGGAAGTTCACGGTTCACATATTGCTGAAGCTTGGCTTGGAGAATTTTGAGCATTACTTTACTAGCATGTGAGATGAGAGCAATTGTGTGGTAGTTTGAGCATTCTTTGGCAATGCCGTTCTTAGGGTTGGAATGAAAACTGACCTTTTCCAGTCCTGTGGCCACTGCTGAGTTTTCCAAATTTGCTGACATATTGAGTGCAGCACTTTCACAGCATGATCATTCAGGATTTGAAATAGCTCAACTGGAATGCCATCACCTCCACTAGCTTTGTTCATAGTGATGCTTTCTAAGGCCCACTTGACTTCACATTCGAGAATGTCTGGCTCTAGATGAGTGATCACACCATCGTGATTATCTGGGTCTTGAAGATCTTTTTTTGTACAGTTCTTCTGTGTATTCTTGCCACCTCTTCTTAATATCTTCTGCTTCTGTTAGGTCCGTACCATTTCAGTCCTTTATTGAGCTCATCTGTGCATGAAATGTTCCCATGGTATCTCTAGTTTTCTTGAAGCGATCTCTAGCCTTTCCCATTCTGTTGTTTTCCTCTATTTCTTTGCATTGATCACTGAAGAAGGCTTTCTTATCTCTTCTTGCTATTCTTTGGAACTCTGCATCCAGATGCTTATATCTTTCCTTTTCTCCTTTGCTTTTCACTTCTCTTCTTTTCACAGCTATTTGTAAGGCCTCCCCAGACAGCCATTTTGCTGTTTTGCATTTTTTTTCCATGGGGATGGTCTTGATCCCTGTCTCCTGTACAATGTCACGGAACCTCATTCCATAGTTCATTAGGCACTCTATCTCTCAGATCTAGGCCCTTAAAACTATTTCTCACTTCCACTGTATAATCATAAGGGATTTGATTTACATCATATCTTAATGGTCTAGCGGTTTTCCCTACTTTCTTCAATTTGAGTCTGAATTTGACAATAAGGAGTTCATGATCTGAGCCACAGTCAGCTCGTAGTCTTGTTTTTGTTGACTGTATAGAGCTTCTCCATCTTTGACTGCAAAGAATATAATCAGTCTGATTTTGGTGTTGACCCTCTGGTGATCCATGTGTAGAGTCTTCTCTTGTGTTGTTGGAAGAGGGTGTTTGCTATGACCAGTGCATTTTCTTGGCAAAATTCTATTAGTCTTTGCCCTGCTTCATTTCACATTCCAAGGCCAAATTTGCCTGTTACCCCAGGTGTTTCTTGACTTCCTACTTTTGCATTCCAGTCCCCTATAATGAAAAGGACATCTTTTTTGGGTGTTAGTTCTAAAAGGTCTTGTAGGTCTTCATAGAACCGTTCAACTTCAGCTTCTTCAGCATTACTGGTTGGGGCATAGACTTGAATTACTGTGATATTGAATGGTTTGCCTTGGAGACGAATGGAGATCATTCTGTCGTTTTTGAGATTGCATCCAAGTACTGCATTTCAGACTCTTTTGTTGACCATGATGGCTACTCCATTTCTTCTGAGGGATTCCTGCCCACAGTAGTAGATGTAATGGTCATCTGAGTTAAATTCACTAGAATGTCGATGTTCACTCTTGCTATCTCCTGTTTGACCACTTCCAATTTGCCTTAATTCATGGACCTGACATTCCAGGTTCCTATGCAATATTGCTCTTTATAGCATTGGACATTGCTTCTATCACCAGTCACATCCACAGCTGGGTATTGTTTTTGCTTTGGCTCCATCCCTTCATTCTTTCTGGAGTTATTTCTCCACTGATCTCCAGTAGCATATTGGGCACCTGCTGACCTGGGGAGTTCCTGTTTCAGTATCCTATCATTTTGCCTTTTCATACTGTTCATGGGGTTCTCAAGGCAAGAATACTGAAGTGGTTTGCCATTCCCTTCTCCAGTGGACCACATTCTGTCAGACCTCTCCACCATGACCCGCCCGTCTTGGGTTACTCCATGGGCATGGCTTAGTTTCATTGAGTTAGACAAGGCTGTGGTCCTAGTGTGATTAGATTGACTAGTTTTCTGTGAGTATGGTTTCACTGTGTCTGCCCTCTGATGCCCTCTTGCAACACTTACCATCTTACTTGGGTTTCTCTTACCTTGGGCTTGGGGTATCTCTTCATGGCTGCTCCAGCCAGGCTCAGCCACTGCTCCTTACCTTGGATGAGGGGTGTCTCCTCACTGCTGCCGTTCCTGACCTTCAACGTGGGATGGCTCCTCTAGGCTCTCTTGAGCCCAGGCAGCCACTGCTCCTTGGACGTGGGGTTGCTCCTCCCGGTTGCCGCCCCTGGCCTAGGGTGACGGGTGGCTCCTCTGGGAAACATCTACTTCTGCTTTATTGACTATATCAAAGCCTTTGACTGTGTGGACCACAAGAAACTGGAACATTCTTCAAGAAATGGAGATCAAGAAGCAACATCTAGAACTGGACATGGAACAACTGACTGGTTCTAAATTGGGAAAGGAGTACATCAAAGTTGTATTTTGCCACCCTACTTATTTAACTTCTGTGCAGAGTACATCATGTGAAATGCCAGGCTGGATGAAGCACAAGCTTGAATCAAGGTTTCTGAAAGAAATATCAATAATCTCAGACATGCAGATGACATCACCCTTATGAAAGAAAGTGAAGAGTAATTGAAGAGCCTCTTGATGAAAGTGAAAGAGGAGAGTGAAAAAGCTGGCTTAAAACTCAACATTGAAGGAATGAAAATCATGTCATCTGACCCCATCACTTCATGGCAAATAGATGGGGAAAAAAAGAAAACAATGTGAGACTTTCTTTCGTTGGGGTACAAAATCACTGCAGATGGACACTATAGCCATGAAATTAAAAGACGCTTTTTCCTTGGAAGAAAAGTTATGACAAGCCTAGATGGCATATTGAAAAGCAGAGACATTGCTTTGGTGACAAAACTTCGTCTAGTCAAATTTGTGGTTTTTCCAATAGTCACGAATGGATTTGAGTGTTGGATTATAAAGAAAGCTGAGCACCAAAGAATTGATGATTTTGAACTGTGGTGTTGGAGAAGACTCTTGAGAGTCCCTTGGACTAAAAGGGGATCGAAACAGCCAATCCTAAAAGAAATCAACCCTGAATATTCATTGGAAGGACTGTTCCTGAAGCTGAAGCTCCAACATTTTGGCCACCTGATGTGAAGAACTGACTCACTGGAAAAGACCCTGATGCTGAGAAAGATTGAAGGCAGGAGGAGAAGGGGATGACAGAGGATGAGCTGGTTGGATGATATCACAGACTCAATGGAGATGAGTTTGAGTAAACTCTGGGAGTTTGTGATGGACAAGGAAGCCTGGCATGCTGCATTTCATGGGGTTGCAAATAGTTGGACATGACTAAGTGACTGAACTGAACAGAACTGATCTTACAAAGTTGTTGTGAATATCAATGATATAATGTATATGGAGCCTTTTGTAAACTACCAACCTGCTCTGTAAATTTGGAAGTCTTAAAAAAAATTAATTTTAGAGCTTGAAAGGAACTGGTTGAATGCACACTCCCTTTAATCACCTCATTCTATTCAAGGGGGACAAAAACAGAAGAATTGGTGTGTCTTAGATCCTAAAGTGACTTAGGGGGTTGATTCAAGGTTAGATTTCACGCGGCGGTCCTAAGACAGTGGAGGAATAGGATGCGGAGACTACTTTCTCCCTCACAAATTCATTGAACATTTGAAAGTTGAGAAAATTCCACCAAATGACTTCTGAATGCTGGCAAAGGACATCAGGTTCCCAGAAAGGCAGCCCATTGTCTTCAAAAGGAGGTAGGAAAAAATATAAAAGATAAAAAAAGAGACAAAAAAGGATTCATGTTGATGTATGGGAAAACCAATACTATATTGTAAAGTAATTAGTCTCCAATTAAAATAAATAAATTAAAAAGAGAGAGAGAGACAAAAGAGGGAGGGACGGAGATCCGTCCCAGGAAGAGAGTCTTTAAGAAGCGAGAAGTTTCCAAATACCAGGAAACACTCTCACCAGCAAGTCTGTGGTGATCCTTGGAACCTCAGAGGGCAACATAACTGGGAGGAAAAATAAATAAATTATTAAAACCCACAGATTACATGCCTAAAGGCAACTCCTAGCAGAGAAACAGCACAGACACTCACATCCACCACTAGTAAGCATGGACTGGACAGGGAGGCGCAGGATGCATTGCTTAGGGTAAGGACCAGGCCTGAATGCCCCCAAGGGCAATCTGAGGGAACTAACTAGAGATAGCAAACCAGACTGTGGGATAGCTATCCCACAAAAAGCCCTAACCTAAGACACTGCCAGGCCCGCTCACAGAACGAAGGACTGAGCAGAGCTAGCCAGCTGCAGACTGGTCATCCCCCACCAGAGACAGGCAGGCGAGGGCAGCCAGAGCTGGAAGTGGGCAATCGAGGCCCCAGAGAGACATCCTCTACCAAACCTCAAGTAGGCTTCATTGCTAACCAAGACTCCTTGGGATTCTGGATGGTCGACATCCGCCAGGAGGGTTGTAGCCAGAGATCAGTTCCCCAGAAGAGACGCATGGCACACCTTTGTACACCCAGAAAACCAAGCGACAGGGATAAGGGAGGCAGTAAGTCACAGCCCCAACTGGGGGTGACTGTGCTTACCAAGCACCTGGTCACCTGAGCTGCTCAGACCAGGGAAGAGCACAAAACACAGGCCCAATCAAATCTGTGCCTTTGTAGAGTACCCGAAAACCTGAACCTGAACTTAGATCTGGGAAGTGCCCTCAACCCAGGGCCCACCTCAGACAGTTTCTGGAAGAGCAACCTTGAGCTTGAGCAGTGTAGACTGGGAAAGCACACAAGCTGTGAGCAGGTGCAAACCCAGTGTGGCCGAGACACTGGGAGCACTCTCCACAGATGCCAGTGATATTTGTTTGCAGTGTTCCTCCCTCCCCACAGCACGACTGAACAAGTGAGCCTAAAAAAAATGTGACCACCACTGCCCCCTTGTGTCAGGGTGGAAATTAGATACTGAAGAGGCTAGCACACAGAAGAAGCTAAAATAAACAGAGGGAACCACTTTGGAAGTGACAGGTGCAATAGAATAAAACTCTGCAGTTACCAGTAACTAACTAGGAAGGAGCCTATAGATCTTGAGAAGTGTAAGCCAGATCAAAGAACTATCTGAAAATGAACTGAACCTACACTGCCCACAACAACACCAGAGAAAGTCCTAGATATATTTTACTATTATCATTTTTTAAATTAATTTTTTTAACTTTTAAGTCTTTTGTTACTCCTTTAATTTTCATTTTTATAGCCTACTATTCAGTTCAGTTCAGTCGCTCAGTCGTGTCTGACTCTTTGTGACCCCATGAATCATAGCACTTTGCAAAAAAGTCTATTTTAAAAGCACACTTCATATATATATATTTATAACTTTTGCTACTTTGTTTTTTTTCTTTAATATTGTGTTTTTGAGAATCTAACCTCTACTCTAGATTTTTAATCTTTGCTTTTTGGTATTTGTTATAAATTTTGTACCTTTAAGAATCCAATCTTCAGTACCCATTTTTACTTGGGAGCGAGATTATTGGCTGGATTGCTCTCTCCCCCTTTGGACTCTCCTTTTTCTCCACCAGGTCATCTCTATCTCCTCCCTCCCCCTTCTCTTCTCTACTCAGCTCTGTGAATCTCTTTGTTTATTCTGGGCTGTGGAGAACACATAGGGAACTGATTACTGGCTAGATCAGTCTTTCTTCTTTTGATTCCCCTTTTATCCTCCTGGCCACCTCTGTCTCCTTCCTCCCTCTTCTTTTTGATTCCACTTTTATCCTCCTGGCCACCTCTGTCTCCTTCCTCCCTCTTCTCTTCTCTGTGTAACACTGTGAACATCTCTGAGGGATCCAGACTGTGGAAAGCACATAGAGAAGTGATTACTGGCTAGCTTGCTCTCTCCCCTTTTGATTACCCCTCTTCTCCTCCTGGTCACCTCTTTCTCCCTCCTCCCTCTTCTCCGTGTAACTCTGTGTACTTCTTCGGGTGTCCCTCTCTGTGGAGAAACTTTTCATCATTAATCTAGATGTTTTTTCATAGGTACTGTATAGATGGAGAAGTCTTGAGGCTACTGTAAGAATAAGACTGAAAACCAGAGGCAGGAGTCTTAAGTCCAAATCCTGAGAACACCAGAGAACTCCTCACTCCCTGGAATATTAATTGATAGGTGCTCATCAAATGCCTCCATACCTACACTGAAACCAAGCACCACCCAAGGGCCAACAAGTTCCAGAGAAAGACATACCATGCAAATTCTCCAGCAACACAGGAACACAGCCCTGAGCTTCAATATACAGGCTGCCCAAAGTCACACCAAACTGACATCTCAAAACACATTACTGGACACTTCATTCCACTCCAGAGAGAAGAAATCCAGCTCCACCCACCAGAATACTGAAAATCTTCCCTAACCAGGAAACCTTGACAAGCCAGCCATCCAACCCCACCCACAGCAAGGAACCTCCACAATAAAGAGGAAACACAAACTGCCAGAATACGGAAAGGCCACTCCAAATACAGCAATATAAACAAGATGAAAAGGCAGAGAAATACCCAGCTGGTAAAGGAACAGGATAAATGCCCACCAAAACCAAACAAAAGAGGAAGAGATAGGGAATCTACCTGATAAAGAATTCTGAATAATGATAGTGGAAATGATCCAAAATCTTGAAAACAAAATGGAGTTACAGATAAAGAGCCTGGAGACAAGGATCGAGAAGATGCAAGAAATGTTTAACAAGGACCTAGAAGAAATAAAGAGTCAATATATAATGAATAATGCAATAAACGAGATAAAAAACACTCTGGAGGGAAGCAAAAGTAAAATAACTGAGAAAGAAGATAGGATTAATGAGATAGAAGATAGAATGGTAGAAATAAATGAAACAGGAAAAAAGAAAAAAATAATTAAAAGAAATGAGGACAAACTCAGAGACCTCTGGGACAATGTTAAATGCCCCAACATTCCAAACATAGGAGTCGCAGGATAAAACAAAAAGAAATGCCATGAGAAAATACTTGAGGAGATAATAGTTGAAAATTTCCCTAAAATGGGGAAGGAAATAGTCACCCAAGTCCGAGAAACCCAGAGATCCCAAACAGGATAAACCTAAGGTGAAACACCCCAGCACACATGTTAATCAAATTAAAAAAAAATCAAACACAAAGAACAAACATTACAAGCAGCAAGGGAAAAACAACAAATAACACACAACAGGATTCCTATAAGGATAAAAGCTGATATTTCAATAGAAACCTTTCAGGCCAGGAGGGAATAGCAGGACATAAAATTTTGAAAGAAAATAACCTACAGCCCAGATTACTGTACCCAGCAAGGATCTCATTCAAATATGAAAGAGAAATCAAAAGCTTTACAGACAAGCAAAAGCTGAGAGAATTCAGCACCACCAAACCAGCTCTCCAACAAATGCTAAAGGATATTCTCTAGACAGGAAACACAGAAAGGGTGTATAAACTCGAACCCAAAACAATAAAGTAAATGGCAATGCGATCATACTTATCAATAATTACCTTAAACATAAATGGGTTGAATGCCCCAACCAAAAGACAAAGACTGGCTGAATGCATACAAAAACAAGACCCCTATATATGTTGTCTACCAGAGACCCACCTCAAAACAGGGTACACATACAGACTGAAAGTGAAGGGCTGGAAAAAGATATTCCATGCAAATAGAGACCAAAAGAAAGCAAGAGTAGCTATACTCATATCAAATAAAAAAGACTTTAAAACAAAGGCTGTGAAAAGAGACAAAGAAGGACTCTATAATGATCAAAGGATCAATCCAAGAAGATATAACAATTATAAATATATATGCACCCAACATAGGAGCACCACAATATGTAAGACAAATACTAACAAGTATGAAAGGGGAAATTAACAATAACACAATAATATTAGGATACTTTAATACCCCACTCACACCTATGGATCAACCAACTAAACAGAAAATTAACAAGGAAACACAAACTTTAAATGATACAATAAAGCAGTTAGACCTAATTGATATCTATAGGACATTTCACCTGAAAACAATGAATTTCACCTTTGTCTCAAGTGCACAAGGAAACTTCTCCAGGATAGATCACATCCTGGGCCATAAATCTAGCCTTGGTAAATTCAAAAAAAACTGAAATCATTCCATCTTTTCTGACCACAATGCAGTAAGATTAGATCTCAATTACAGGAGAAAAACTATTAAAAATTCCAACATATGGAGGCTGAACAACACACTGCTGAATAAACAACAAATCACAGAAGAAATTAAAAAAAGACAAATCAAAATATGCATAGAAATGAATGAAAATGAAAACATGGCAACCCAAAACCTACTGGACACTGTAAAAGCAGTGCTACGGGGAAGGTTCATAGCAATACAGGCTTACCTCAAGAAACAAGAAAAAGTCAAATAAATAACCTAACTCTACACCTAAAGCAACTAGAAAAGGAAGAAAGGAAGAACCCCAGGGTAAGCAGAAGAAAAGAAATCCTAAAAATTAGGGCAGAAATAAATGCAAAAGAATCAAAAGAGACCATAGCAAAAATCAGCAAACCCAAAGGTAGTCCTTTGAGAAGTTAAATAAAATTGACAAACCATTAGCCAAACTTATCAAGAAACAAAGGGAGAAAAATCAAATCAATAAAATTAGAAATGAAAATGGAGAGATCACAACAGATAACACAGAAATACAAAGGATCATAAGAGACTACTATCAGCAATTATATGCCAATAAAATGGACAACGTGGAAGAAATGGACAAATTCTTAGAAAAGTACAACTTCCCAAAACTGAACCAGGAAGAAATACAAAATCTTAGCAGACCCATCACAAGCACGGAAATGGAAACTGTAATCAGAAATCTTCCAGCAAACAAAAGCCCAGGACCAGATGGCTTCACAGCTGAATTCTACCAAAAATTTAGGGAAGAGCTAACACCTATGCTACTCAAACTCTTCCAGAAAATTGCAGAGGAAGGTAAACTTCCAAATTCATTCTATGAGGCCACCATCACCCTAATACCAAAACCTGACAAAGATACCACACAAACACACACAAAAAAAACTACAGGCCATTATCACTGATGAATACAGATGCAAAAATCCTTAACAAAATTCTAGCAATCAGAATCCAACAACACATTAAAAAGATCATGCATCCTGACCAAGTGGGCTTTATCTCAGGGATGCAAGGATTCTTCAATATCCACAAATCAATCAACGTAATACACCACATTAACAAAATGAAAGATAAAAACCACATGATTATCTCAATAGATGCAGAGAAAGCCTTTGACAAAATTCAACATCCATTTATGATAAAAACCCTCCAGAAAGCAGGAATAGAAGGAACATACCTCAACATAATAAAAGCTATATATGACAAACCCACAGCAAACATTATCCTCAATGGTGAAAAATTGAAAGCATTTCCTCTAAAGTCAGGAACAAAACAAGTGTGCCCACTCTCACCAGTACTATTCAACAGAGTTTTGGAAGTTTTGGCCAGAGCAATCAGAGCAGAAAAAGAAATAAAAGGAATCCAAATTGGAAAAGAAATAAAACTCTCATTGTTTGCAGATGACATGATCCTCTACATAGAAAACCCTAAAGACTCCACACCAGAAAATTACTAGAGATAATGAATATAGTAAAGTTGCTGGATATAAAATCAATACTCAGAAATCCCTTGCATTCCTATACATTAACAATGAGAAAACAAAATGAGAAATTAAGGAAACAATTCAATTCACCATTGCAATGAAAAAAATAAAATACTTAGGAATATATCTACCTAAAGAAACAAAAGCCCTAGATATAGAAAACTAAAGAACACTGGTTAAAGAAATGAAAGGGGACAAAAATAGACGGAGGAACACACCGTGTTCATGGATCAGAAGAATCAATATAGTGAAAATGAGTGTACTACCCAAAGCAATCTATAGATTAATTGCAATCTTTCTCATGCTACCAATGGTATTTTTCACAGAACTAGAACAAATAATTTCAAGATTTGTATGGAAATACAAAAAACCTCGAATAGCTAAAGCAATCTTGAGAAAGAAGAATGGAACGGGAGGAATCAACCTGCCTGACTTCAGTCTCTACTACAAAGCCACAGTCATCAAGACAGTAAGGTACTGGCACAAAGACAGAAATATAGATCAATGGAACAAAATAGAAAGGGCAAAATTAATCCACACACCCATGGATACATTATCTTCGACAAAGGAGGCAAGAATATATAATGGAGAAAAGACAATCTCTTTAACAAGTGGTGCTGGGAAAACGGGTCAACCACTTGTAAAAGAATGAAACCAGAACACTTTCTAACACCATACACAAAAATAAACTCAAAATGGATTAAAGATCTAAACATAAGGCCAGAAACTATAAAATTCCTAGAGGAGAACATAGGTAAAACACTCTCCAGCATAAATCACAGCAGCATCTTCTATGATCCACCTCTCAGAATATTGGAAATAAAAGCAAAAATAAACAAATGCGACCTAATTAAAATTAAAAGCTTCTGCACAACAAAGGAAACTATAAGCAAGGTGAAAACACAGCCTTCAGAATGGGAGAAAATAATAGCAAATGAAGCAACTGACAAAGAATTAATCTCAAAAATATACAAGCAACTTCTGCAGCTCAATTCCAGAAAAAATAAAGGACCCAATCAAAAAATGGGCCAAAGAACTAAATAGACATTTCTCCAAAGAAGACATACAGTTGGCTAACAAACACATGAAAAGATGCTCAACATCACTCTTTATTAGAGAAATGCAAATCAAAACCACAATGAGGTATCATTTCACACCAGTCAGAATGACTGCTATTGAAATGTCTACAAGGAATAAATGCTGGAGAGGGTGTGGAGAAAAGGGAACCCTCTTACACTGTTGGTGGGAATGCAAACTAGTACAGCCACTATGGAGAACAGTGTGGAGATTCCTTAAAAACTGAAAATAGAACTGCCTTATGACCCAGCAATCCCACTGCTGGGCATACACACTGAGGAAACCAGAATTGAAAGAGACACGTGTACACCGATGTTCATCGCAGCACTGTTTATAATAGCTAGGACATGGAAGCAACCTAGATGTCCATTGGCAGACGAATGGATAAGAAATCTGTGGTACAGATACACAATGGGATATTACTCAGCCATTAAAAAGAATACATTTGAATCAGTTCTAATGAGGTGGATGAAACTGGAGCTGATTATACAAAGTGAAGTAAGCCAGAATGAAAAACACCAATACAATATACTAGCACATATATATGGAATTTAGAAAGATGGTAACTATAACCCCGTACGTGAGCCAGCAAAAGAGACACAGATGTATAGAACAGTCTTTTGGACTCTGTGGGGGAGGGCAAGGGTGGGATGGTTTGGGAGAATGGCTTTGAAACATGTATTTTATCATATGTGAAATGGATCGCCAGTGCAGGTTTGATGCATGATACAGAGTGCTCAGAGCTTGTGCACTGGGATGAACCAGAGGGATGGGATGGGGAGGTAGATGGGTTCAGAATGGGGAACACATGTGCATCTATGGTGGATTCATGTCAATGTATGGCAAAACCAATACAGCATTGTAAAGTAATTAGCCTCCAAAAACAAAAAAATAATAAATAAATAGAAAAAAAAATAAGACAGCAATTGTGACCTAAAAAAGAAGAAGAAGAAGAAGAAGAAGAAGAAGAAGAAGGTGGTGACAGAGGATGAGATGGTGAGATATTTAGGTAGCATCACCAACTCAATGGACATGAATTGGAGCAAACTTGGAGATAGTGAAGGACAGGGAAGCCTAGCATGCTGCAGTGTGTGGGATCACAGCGTTGGATAGGACTTAGTGACTGAACAACAACAACAACAACAGCAGAGACAGAAGTTGATTATTGGTTGCCTGGGGCTGTGAGGTAGGTGGGAACATTGGGGAATTGACAGTTAAGGGATGTGAGGTTTCTTTTTGAAGTGATGAAATGTACTAAAATTGATTGTGGTCATGATTGCACAACTTTGTGAATATATAAAAGCCATTGAATAATACACTTTAAATCAGTGAATTATAGTTAATTACATTTCAATAAAGCTATTAAAATAGGAAAAAAAAGGTTAGATTTAAGATCTTGTGATCCTTAGTCTAGCATCCTTTCTATTGCATTAGATATCTTTTTTCCTTTACTCTTTCTTTATTTGCTTTGCTGTAATAAAAGTCATTCTATTAAATGATCTTTGATAGGTCACACTATCTTTCAGAAATTAAGCTCTCTGAATCCCCAAATTATTTGCAACATTAAAGATTTCTTGAGATTATGGTTAAGCCACAGAAATGTATTTGAAAAATAATTACCAAACACTTTATAGCTGAATGATTCTTGTGGAATTACTATTTTCTTTTCTTTTTTTCTCTTTCTTGTTTTGATACATTAACCATCTTCTTCTATATAAGATTCAGAGTCTTATTTGATAGTGCTTTCACTTGGTTATAATTGTGTGCTATACAATTATGTTTGCTCTGGCCTGCAAAACAGAGTTTAAAAAAGAAACAAAACAAAACAAAACAAAATAGATAATCTTGGAACCTGAGGAAAGTATTCTCTTCACTGATTACAAATTGCTATCTATTTGCTGGTCAGCTTTTTGTTCTGGTTACTTATTCTTTCTAACATGCTTGGCTGCACAAATCACAAAACAGAGGGATGAAAAAGATCTTTTGAAATCTGTATTTGCTATGTTGCAAGCTCAGTAGTCATATGGAACAATAAAGCCCAAGGCCTTAAGTACAAACCAGAATTTTGTTGTCCTGCTTTCCCCATTAGCATTTTTAGTATGTGTCTTTTTAATCATTGATGTAATTGAGTGCTCGTTGGGAAAAAGAGATTGTGTGTGTGTATGTGTGTGTGTGCACGCATGTGTATCTGTGGGGGGGGGGCACCAAAATTATAAGAAGCAATATATTATGCTATAGGCAAAGATGGTTATATAGGCATTGCAAATAATCAGGAATTTCTTGTGAACTTTCTAAACACTTCCTAGGAATTGATTATGCAAACATATATATTATATGTTTCCATCATTTTAGAAAGAATATTTACTATATAGCCTTACCCAAAGGATTTAGACTATGGGAACTGACATCAAGGCAGATGAAAAATGAGACAAATAAACAAATGAACCTTTTCATTCCCTTCCACACTCACTTTTCTCACATTTTGGAGACTTATTGTGTGCCTGTCTCTGTTCTCACCAGGAGAATACAGAGTAAGTAAAACATAAGTCTGCCCTTATGGAGCTATAGCAAAGCTTCTTAATGAAGCAAGAGGCAGAAGACACAAAGGAAGGAGACTAAGTGCTCTCTTGCTAGTGATCGTTCTAGAACTTCTCTTAGCTGTGTTGGTGAGGCATCTGCTATACAGTCTATTTTGCAGACTGAGCTTCATCAGTTGTGCACTTCTTTGGCTGAAGGCCTCACAGAACTTAAATATTAGTGTAGACACATTTTTAGGAAGACATTTCTGCCTTCTAGGTTCACATATGACATCACTGAATCAAATATAAATGACAGTGTTTTTTTTTTGGCTGCTGATATTAATATAGGCATTGGTAAAAGATTATTTTGAAAAAGATTTATGACTAATATAATCTTTATTTCCTCAAAAATTTGATAAAATGCATTACTAAAATATCAGAAAATGTAGACTCCTGTGAGAAGAAAAAGTTTGCAAAACCAAATAAATTTTATTGATAAGAAAATTGAATCTCAAATAGTTAAATGATATCTCTAGGCTCACCAGCTACTAAGTGCCAGAGCTACAAATAATAACTCATTTAATCCTCCCAATAACCTTTTGATTTAGTTACAATCATTATTCCTCTTTTACAAGAAAGGTAACTGAAGTCCAGAAAAGACAATTTACTTGCCCAGGGCCATGTGCCTAAATAAGTGGGAGAGCCAGGATTTGACCTGGAAGTTTGACTTGGGAGTCCATTTTTAACTCTACTCTACCCTGCTTCTCCAGGAATAGCTGTAGTCAGTTTCTAGGCTTTTCTTCCCTCAATCTCTCCCCATTTATGCCCACTTCCCCCACCCCCCTGTTTTATACTGTGGTGCTAAATACACATATGTACAAATACACACAGACATATCATAACACATTTTACACATAAGAATGTATGTATGTGTGTGTATACCTATATCTTCTTTAATTTTCAGTGTGTCTGCAGAACTATGGTTGATAAATGACTTAGCTCAGAGAGCAAAGAGACTGATTCTGTTTTATCATCAGCCAAAAGGAAAAAAAAAAAAAAAAAAAGCTTCCTTTAGGCAGTCTAAGCATAAGGCAAGATGAACAAGATGCTAATTAGCTCTAGTTCTATCAACCTGCTGTCCTTTATTGGGGGCCCGAGAAGGAAACAGGTTAGATTGTGCATAACAATATGGTCCACTGGCCTGATTACAAGGCTCCAAGGGGGCTTTTGCAGTGTTAGCATATGGACGTTTTGCAATATTTACAGGGGAAAATGTATGCTGATTGGCAAACAGGTTACAAATGGTTTCATGTTGGAAGCCTCTTTAATTTCTACCCATAGGTATTGTTGCTTACCATTCTTTCAGATTTCTTTTTAATTCAAAAAGATTAATTTTTTTCAATTATAACCTGACCTATGATTTTTCTAGAGGAAAATATGAAAAATACCATTAGAAAAATAATTTAATGAAAATAATGTTCTTTTTAGAGTAATGAATCATGAGGGTGAGTCTCATTTCTTCCCTGTGCATTCATTACCCCCTCCTTATATGTGGGTTTCCCTTGTGGCTCAGCTGGTAAAGAATCTACCTGCAATGCAGGAGACCTGGGTTCGATCCCTGGGTTGGGAAGATCCCCTGGAGAAGGAAAAGGATACCCACTCCAGTATTCTGGCCTGGAGAGTTCCTGGGTCTCAAAGAGTCGGACATGACTGTGTTACTTTCACTTTCATACCTGGAAAAAATTAACCCTTCAGGCACCCTGGTTTCACTTTAAGTTAAAGTGAGTTTCATTTTAAAGTAATGCTGTTATAATAAGTGATGCTGAGCATCTTTTCTTGTGTTTGTTAGCCAACTGTATGTCTTCTTTGGAGAAATGTTTATTTAGTTCTTTGGCCCATTTTTTGATTGGATCATTTATTTTTCTGGAATTGAGCTGCAGGAGTTGCTTGTATATTTTTGAGATTAGTTGTTTGTCAGTTGCTTCATTTGCTATTACTTTCTCACATTTTGAAGGCTGTCTTTTCACCTTGCTTATAGTTTCCTTTGTTGTGCAGAAGCTTTTAATTTTAATTAAATCCCGTTTGTTTATTTTACTTTTATTTCCAGTATTCTGGGCGGTGGGTCATAGAGGATCCTGCTGTGATTTATGTCGGAGAGGAGAGTGTTTTGCATATGTTTTTCACTCATTATCAGAGAAATGCAAATCAAAACCACAATGAGGTACCATTTCACACCAGTCAGAATGGCTGCAATCCAAAAGTCTACAAGCAATAAATGCTGGAGAAAGTGTGGAGAGAAGGGAATCTTCTTACACTGTTGGTGGGAATGCAAACAAGTACAGCCACTATGGCGAACAGTGTGGAGATTCCTTAAAAAACTGGAAATAGAACTGCCTTATGACCCAGCAATCCCACTGCTGGGCATACACACCGAGGAAACCAGAATTGAAAGAGACACGTGTACCCCAATGTGCATCGCAGCACTATTTATAATAGCCAGGACATGGAAGCAACCTGGATGTCCATCGGCAGACGAATGGATAAGAAAGCTGTGGTACGTATATACAATGCAGTATTACTCAGCCATTAAAAAGAATACATTTGAATCAGTTCTAATGAGGTGGATGAAACTGGAGCCTATTATACAGAGTGAAGTAAGTCAGAAAGAAAAACACCAATACAGTATACTAACACATATATATGGAATTTAGAAAGATGGTAATGATGACCCTGTATGAAAGCCAGCAAAAGAGACACAGATGTATAGAACTGTCTTTTGGACTCTGTGAGAGAGGGCGAGGGTGGGATGATTTGGGAGAATGGCATTGAAACATGTATAATATCATATAAGAAATGAATTGCCAGTCTAGGTTCCATGCAGGATACAGGATGCTTGGGGCTGGTGCACTGAGATGACCCAGAGAGATGGTATGGGGAGGGAGGTGGGAGGGGGTTTCAGGATTGGGAAAACGTGTACAGCTGTGGCAGATTCATGTCAATGTATGGCAAAACCAATACAGTATTGTAAAGTAAAATAAAGTAAAATTAAAAAAATAAAAATAATAAAAGAAATAAAGTAATGCTCTCTAAAATTCCTTAGGGGTGCAGTGGTTAGGACTCTGCACTTTCACTGCTGGGGCCCCAGGCTCCATCCCTGATTGGGAAACTAAGTTTCCGCTGTACTATAAGGCCAAAAAAAAAGTAATGCTTTCAAAACTCTATTAGGTCTCAGTACTGCCTGAATTTTGGTTGTTTCTTAGCAAGCTAATTTTTTCACTCTCTGAAATCTTGGTCCTAGGCTCTTTAATCTTTTTATACACTCATTGAATCCCACCTAATCCCTCCTTGGTGCTTCCCTGGTGGCTCAGATGTTAAAGACTCAGCCTGCAATGCAGGAGACCTAGGTTTAATCCCTCAGTAGGGCAGATCCCCTGAAGAAGGAAATGGCAACCCACTCCAGTATTCTTGCCTAGAGAATTCCATGGACAGAGGAGCCTGGCGGGCTGGGACAGTGTGTGGGGTTGCAAAGAGCCAGACACAACTGAATGACAACACAATCCCTGCTTCCTAGGTTTTTCTTTTTTTCCCCTATCCATTCACTGCTTTTATTTCTTTCATACAGAACACTTATCAAAAACTGATCTGATGTAGTTTGTGAAAGAATTTAGTGGTGGATAAGATCACAAAGGCAGTTTTTGATCAGATTTTATAGACCTTATATACTCAGCTTTGCTGACTACTCTATCTTGTATTCAGCAAAGTGTCAAAGAGAATTTTTTAGAGGTTAAATTTATGAAAACAGGAACAGAACATGGGAGGCAAAGTATATCAGTCATGAAGTTACAAATTTGAAAATTGTAATATCTTGATATAAGATGAGCAAGACCTGAATTAGATATTTTGTGAGCATGACAAGGTAACAGACAAAGAAGGACACTGAAAAAAGACTTGAAAACAGCTGATGGAGAAGAGAAGTGCTTCTTCCTGATTCTCAGCCCACAGGGCTTAGAAGATAAGGTGTTGATATTGATAATGAGCACATTTCTCTCCAGGGACTGACTGACTCCAAAACTGGAGTTAAATTTACTCTTTTGGCTACACTTAAATTGACATGATGATGTATGGAATTATTTCTTTTATGAAATCATCTCTTTAAAAGTTTTCTTGTATTCAGACTATTTGTTCTGTTTGCTTTTTCTACTCTAAGTAAAGATCACTGTGTGCTTTTTCTTTGTTTTTGGCCAAAGACTGTTGCAAAGCAATGAAATTGTGACCTAGTTTTGTGGGCAGAAAGACGAAGGTCTAGAGGGAAAACTGATTTGGGCCAACAGATGTAGTTTCAGTCATGTTGGGTTTAAGGTGATGTCAAGATATCCCTGTGGAAATGGCAGTTGCAGAGATGGAGCTTGAGTTCAGGGAACACTTGAAATGGTGAGTGCAGTCTGGACAGTCATTCACCAGGCTGCAATGGCTCTGACACATAGCCAGGAGCAGGTTTGAGCCTGAAGATTACATTTCACAGCCAGCAGAGGAAGTAAAGCCAATCAAAAAGACAGATGAGATTCAGACATAAAGTTAGGGGAAAAATAAGAGAATGAATAGCCAAGGAGACGTTTTGCAAAGCTTGGAATAGTTGACTATACTGAAGGCTGGAGAGAGCTGTCAAAGAAAATAAGGACTGAGGATTTTGTAATGAAAAGGTTGATCTTGGAGAGTATATTTTCAGTGGAGTGGTAAGAGTGGGAGTCTTATGGAAAAACAATGAGTCAATAGTGAGGAAAAGAATCAGAAAAAGAAAGAAAAAAATAGATCTAGGTGGTGGTATTTTTAGGAAAAACTTTAAAAAATAGCTTTAATATGTTATGTTTTATTTTGTGGGAAACTCGTCTGCCTGCAGTGTGGGAGACCTAGGTTCAATCCCTGGGTTGGGAAGATCCCCTGGAGAAGGAAATGGCAACCCACTCCAGTACTCTTGCCTGGAAAATTCCATGGACTGAGGAGCCTGGTAAGCTACAGTCCATGGGGTCACAAAGAGTCAGATATGACTGAGCGACTTCACTACTTTCACTATTGTAAAGATTAAAAATATAAAAATGTACAAAACAGAAAAACAGATAAAAGCAACAATACAGAAAAATAACCATTATTGTTTTGATACACATACTTGGGAACGATTATCTATGCTTATATTCTTAGTTGTTTTTTTTTTTGGGGGGGATTTGCATTTTGTTTTAGTTCTCCATACTTCAACTGTATGGTTTAAATCTTAATACCAGACATTAGAAAGTGACCCCATTTGTTAGGCATATGGAGAAAAAGAAAAGATAGAAACAGTCTTAGTCACACACTACTAATTCTTTCTCTCTACACACTGGCCCTTGATAGAAAACTCATGCATTGAAAATCCTTGCTAATGGGATTAATGTAATTTATTGTTAGTACAAAGTCAATGTCTCACTCTGGAACATGGTTCAGTTGTATGGATCTCCATTACTAATCTTTCTTTTCTGTCTCACAGTGATCAAGAGGAGTACTGTTTGGTTCATTCTTGAGACTATTACTAGGGCTCAAAACATGTATACCAGTTCTCCCAATGGGAAGCTGAATTATATTCATGTACTCAGAGTAGAGCCACACCTGTCAATGGGCTCTTTGCTGAAGACTACCACATCAGAAGTAGGGCTGTTGTGTCTTATTGGCTTATTCCCTCCTAAGAGGCAGAGCAGAGGGTGTCTAAACTATTGATTTAGCTACTTTATCATTCTTAGGGAGACAAATATAACAAATCGGACACACTCATGGAAGGGTCTTGTGGACCAAGTACAATAGAATATCTTGATTCATGATATACAATTAGCCAAATCATTGTTGCTGTCTAAACACTTGCTTTTGACTGTGTTAGAATGAAGAAAAAAATACATCTACAGAAAGAGAAACTCCTGTATAAGTTGAAACCTGTATCATAGTTTTCATTCCAATCCTTGAGGGTGAGATAATTACAGAACTTTAAGGAAGATTTCCTATATACATATATTCATAAATTATTACATATATTGAATCATACTATATATTATTTGGTAACCTGCTTTTCATCGCATGATATATTCACATATTAATAAATACAGATTTACATTATCACTTATAATGGCAATGTATGTTCCATAATTCACTTCATAAACCTTTTATTAGTGGTTGTTCCAGGTTTCCTGGATATTATCAACACAAGTAACATTGTGGGAAATTTCCTTATGCATACAGTAGTCCACCTTATCCCCTCTTTTGCTTTATATGGTATCAATTACCTGTGGTTAATTTCATTCTGATAATATTAAATAGAAAATTTCAGAAATAAAAATCCAAATGTTTTACATGGTGTACATACTGAGTAGCAAGATGAAATCTCATACCATCCTGCTCAGTCTTGCCCTGGACATGAATCATCACTTTGTCCAGTGGATCCTGCTTATTAGTAACTTGGTAGCTGACTTGGGCATCAGATTGACTGGAGCAGTATCAACAGTACTTGTGTCCAGGTAATCCTTATATCATTTAGTAATGGCCCCAGAACAGAAAAGTAATGATGCTGGCAATTCAGATATTCTCTTATGGTTCCTAATTTATAAATTAAACTTTGTCATAGGTGTTCATGTATAGGAAAGTAGGTAATATAAATAAAGTTTAGTACCATCTGTAGTTTCAGGCATCCACTGGGAGTCCTGGAATGCATCCACCATAGATAAGGGGGGACCACTGTACATAGATTTTGCACCACTCAATGAGTTTCTGGGGATAAATTCCTAGAGTTGAGATTTTTAGGTCAAAGACTGCCAATATGCTTTCTAGATCAAGGAAATTATGGGCCAAATTGCCAATATCCAATGGATCATAGAAAAAGCAAGGGAATTCCAAAAAAATGGCTACATCTGCTTCATTGACTAGGCTAAAGCCTTTGACTGTGTGGATCACAACAAACTGAAAAATTCTCAGAGATGTGAATACCAGACCACTTTACCTATCTTCTGAGAAACCTGTATGCTGGTCAAGAAGCAACAATTAGAACTGAACATAGAACAACGAACTGGTTCAAAACTGGGAATGTCAAGGCTGTATATTGTCACCCATGCAGAGTACATCATGCAAAATGCTGGGCTGGATGAAGCATAAGCTGGAATCAAGGTTTCTGGGAGAAATGTCAACAACCTCAGATATGTAGTACTCTAATGGCAGGAAGCAAAGAGGAACTAGCAGCCTTTTGATGAGGGTGAAAGAGGAGAGTGAAAAAACCGGCTTAAAACTCAACATTCAAAAAACTAAGATCATGACATCTTGTCCCATCACTTCATGGTGAATAGATGGAGAACAAGAAAACAGTGACAGATTTTATTTTCTTGGGCTCCAAAATAAGTGGGGAGGTGACTGCAGCCATCAAATTAAAAGACACTTGCTCCTTGGAAGGAAAACCATGACAAACCTAGTCAGCGTGTTGAAAAGCAGAAACATCACTTTACTGACAAAGGTTCATCTAGTCAAATCTATGGTTTTACCCATAGTCATATGCGAATGTGAGAGTTGGACCATGAAAAGAGGGCTGAGAATTGATATTTTCAAGTTGTGGAGAAGACTCTTGAGAGTCCTTTGGACTGCAAAGAGATCAAACAAGTCAACCCTAAAGGTAATCAACCCTGAATATTCATTGGAAGGACTGATGCTTAAGCTGAAGCTCCAATACTTTGGTCACCTGTTCCAAAGAGCCGACTCATTGGAAAAGACCCTGATACTGGGATAGACTGAGGGCGGGAGAAGTGGGTGACAGAGGATGAGATGTTTCGATAGCATCACCAACTCGCTGGACCTGAGTCTGAGCAAACTCTCAGAGATCATGGACAGAAGAGCCTGGCATGCTATAGTCCACAGGGTCGTAGAGACGGACACGACTTAGTGGCTGAACAACAACAACATTAGAATTGCTCACTTTCTCAAGCTGATTATCAGTAATTCTAATAATTTTTCTCTTGCCCTTGTGCTGATTTTTTTCTTTTCTTTTAAGCTTTTCATTGTTAAATAGAACATAAATACAGAAAGTGCACAAAAGGTGGTAGTATATGGTTTTCATCTCTACCACCCAGATATCAAGCAATAGAATATTGCCACCCAGCACAGTACCCCTGGCATGTACTCTGTCTCAGTTACTACTCCCCTTCTCCCTCAGACTGTAGTTTAACAAATTTGAGACATCTGTCTGTCTTACAGGCAGCCTCTAAGTGACCAATAGAGAAATCAAGATCAAAGACACTTAGACTAGGAATACATGATGAAGCGAGGTCTTGAAGAAGGCAGGAGGGGCTACAATCAGATAAACTGTATCATTAAGAGATGTTACACCACGCATGTACACCCGTGGTGGATTCATGTCAATGTATGGCAAAACCAATACAGTATTGTAAAGTAAAATAAAGTAAAAATAAAAATTAAAAAAAAAAGAGATGTTAGTCATGGAAAAGAAGCATTTCTCTTCCTTTTTGTCAGAGAAGAAATAAAGGAGGAAAAATTCATTCAATCAGTCATTTAACAAAGATTTATTAAGTCCTTACTAATTAGCAACACTCTAGAAAGCAATAGAAAGATTTTAAAGAGGAAAAGCTGTACATATGCTGTGTTGCTAGATAAGCCTCATCTCTTCAAGAATGAGTAGATGAGGTCATAGGTTCTGAGTGAGAGCTGTTTAAAGGAAACCATACTTGGATGTTTGAGGAGTGTGAACAAGATTTCAAAAAGCTGCAGTGAGGAAAGCCCCAAGGAATCAACACATTTTCTTTGCAGGGCTCTGGAATAAACCAAGTCTAGGATTTTGTATTGAAAGTTAAGCTTGGAAATCTCATATTATACATCACAGTGAATCTTATTGATTCCATTTTAAAAATTGCACCTGCCATGGAGTCATGCCAAAACACACATACAAAATTAAAGCTCAAAAACCAATAAAACATAACAAGAGCTGAATGCTGCAAACCCAATTGCTTATTAAAAACCATTAGCCTTAAAATGTTAGCTTGTCAGAAAACAATTCTCTTTCTCCAATGTCAGCTTTAAAGGTCAGCTAATTGGAAATATATAGAATTAGTTCAGGCAGGGAATTCAATAAAGCAGATCCTACAGTGGAATTAGGCATCATCAGGCACATGTCCACAGAACAGAGCTCTCATTAGGCAAGTGACTATTCTGCTATTTTGAGTTTGAAATAACTTAAGGGTTTTTTTTTTTTTGTCATCTTGTAAAATATCCCGTTTGATATAATATTTTAATTTGTCACTTTAAGAGTGCTTGTAAATACTAGGACACTTGAACACTTTGAAATAAAAATATCCAAATAAGCTAGGCAGTGAGCTTTTTTTCCCCCTGCTTTCTTTCAGCAAGGAAGCTTTATCTTTTTTTTTTATTTTTTACTTTCAGTTCTTTGAAAATTAATCTGTGTTTTAATTTTCGATTGATATAGAATGGAGTGTGATTACTGAGGTCTTATAATTTGGGCTGAGAGAAAGCAGTAGAAACTGCTTTTATGTTTTGTGCTGGGCAGGGTGGTTGTTGTAAATGCTCTGGGCTGTTTAAAGACTTGGGAGAAGGGAGAGAGCATTGTTTTAGTATCATAAGGCTCGGAGAACTGCAAAGGTGACTTGGGAAAAGTTATTTATAAGATCACTGAGTAGAACATGAAAAATAAACTATTTTGCTTCAAATATGATAGTTTTTCATTACTATTAACTGAATCAGAATTTGAATTGGAAGGGATTTTATGTCATCTGGTTCAGTGATTTCCTAATGCTGATTTCCATACTAACACCAGGCTGGGATGGTATTTTCACCAATCCATGACACACTTTTAAATAAAATAAGAAAATAGTGTAGAGAAGTTTTCTATGAAGTGGCATTTCTTGTTTTTAATCCCAATATTATGATTCTTTCTACTTTTTGATCCTAAAATATTATTTCTTCTATGAGATGATGGATGTACAAGAAGGGATGTCTAAAATGTCCGTGGTTGATAAAATAAAACATTGATGGTTCCCCAATGTATTTTATGTTATTGTTTTTATTCAGTTGCTAGGTCGTGTCCAATTCTTTGCAACCCCATGGACTGCAGCATGCTAAGGTCCTCTATCCTCCACTGTCTCTTGGAGTTAGTGCAAATTCATGTCCATAGGTCCAACATATTTTATAAATTGTATTTAATTATGAAATATTGGGTTGACTGAAAGATTCCTTTGGGTTTTTCCATAAGATGGTATAAAAACTTGAACAAACTTTTTGACCAACCCACTTGCATTCTGGGAGCACTAAACTGACTTTTATTTTTTATTATTTTTTAATTTAAATTTATTTATTTTAATTGGAGGCTAATTACTTTACAATATTGTATTGGTTTTGCCATACATCAACATGAATCCACCATGGGTGTACACGTGTTCCCCATCCTGAACCCTCCTCCCACCTTCCTCCTCGTACCATCCCTCTGGGTCATCCCAGTGCACCAGCCCCAAGCATCCTGTATCCTGCATCAAACCTGGACTGATTTGTTTCACATATGATATTATACATGTTTCAATGCCATTCTCCCAAATCATCCCACCCTCGCCCTCTCCCACAGAGTCCAAAAGACCGTTCTGTACATCTGTGTCTCTTTTGCTGGCTTGCATACAGGGTTATTGTTACCATCTTTCTAAATTCCATATATATGTGTTAATATACTGTATTGGTGTTTTTCTTTCTGATTTACTTCACTCTGTATAATAGGCTCCAGTTTCATCCACCTCATTAGAACTGATTCAAATGTATTCTTTTTAATGGCTGAGTAATACTGCATTGTATATATGTACCACAGCTTTCTTATCCATTCGTCTGCCGATGGACATCCAGGTTGCTTCCATGTCCTGGCTATTATAAATAGTGCTGCGATGCACATTGGGGTACACGTGTCTCTTTCAATTCTGGTTTCCTCGGTGTGTATGCCCAGCAGTGGGATTGCTGGGTCATAAGGCAGTTCTATCTCCAGTTTTTTAAGGAATCTCCACACTGTTCTCCATAGTGGCTGTACTTGTTTGCATTCCCACCAACAGCGTAAGAGGGTTCCCTTTTCTCCACACCCTCTCCAGCATTTATTCCTTGTAGATTTTGGATTGCAGACATTCTGACTGGCATGAAATCTGACTTTTAAAGGGAGAGAGAAAAGTTTGCTCTGCACCTTGCCACTTAGTACTTTGTTAGAGCAAATAAAACTATCTCTGTTCTTTTGGAATTTGGGGCAGGTCTGACATGAAGCTACACTGTAGTTAGATGATCCGGATCTCAGCTTTGCCCCACCATTCTCTTCCTCTGTGGTGCTGAATTCCTTTACTTCCCTGTGCAGTCTATTGTGTCCTTCTCTTTCCTACTTCATCTTTCTCTCAATAGAGCCCAGCTTTGGAAAGAATCTACTTTAAGTAATTTATCCAACTCAGATACAAGGTGAGGGTAAACTGGAAGTGTACAAGGCATCATCCCCTGCTCCCAGTTTTTTTTCTCTCCCTCTCTACCAGCTCAGTATATAGATGAGATATAAATTCTTGTATCACTTTAAGGAACTTGGATTTCTTCTGTTCTTCATTGCTCTCCAGCTACCCTCTCATTTCTTTTGTCTACTAAACACACTCAATCTACTTCCCTCATTTCTTCCCACTCCCTTTTCAATTCACTCCAAATTGTTGTTGTTGTTTTTTTCCTTAGTCAGTGGGAACTGCTTTCACCAAGGTCAACCACAGCATCTGTGCTACTAAGACAATGGTCAATTTACCATTTTCATCTTACTCAACTTCTCAGTTTCATTAAACACAGTATCAGTTTCCTCTTCAAACACAGAAATAACAAGATTGTCCCATTTCAGAGCTTTTGCATTTAATTCCCCTGCTTCTTCAATGCTTGCTCTTTCTGATATTACCCTTCAGATCTCCTCTGAAATAGCATTTCCTTAGAGAAGGCTTCTGCTAATGCTCAATATAAGATAATTATGTCCATCACCCCAGCCATCAATCACTACTGCCTGATATTCTCTTCTAGCATCTCAAAACTTCCTTCACAGCACTTATAACTAACTGTAAATTATATGTGTTTTACTTATTTGACTCTCTTAGTACATGAAGTTATTAATATATGAAGGCAAGGACTGTTCATTGCTATATTCATTGCTGTACCTCCAGAATACAACAGTGCTTGATGCAGAAGTAGTTATCTAATAAGGAGTTGTTGAGTGATTTAATATGTAGATGAGTACTAATTGTCCCATAATTTACTTAGTAACCTCAAGTTGAAAATGCATGCTATGTCCTTTATATTTCATCTCTATAATGATTCTAGCATCTGTCCCTTTCAATCCTTACTTCTATTTCCCTTGGTTAACTCAACATCACCTCTTATTTTAACCATTTAATAAAACCCATAACTCTTCAATCCATTCTATACATTGCTGTGAACTTTATAATCTTCCCAAGTCTCGGGCTTTGTTTTTCAATACAAATACAAAAACAAACAAAAAACCTTCACAAAAACCAGCAAAAACGAAACCTCCCCTTTCCTAAACTTTCTACCCTGATATTTATGACCTTTGAAGATCTGGATCTAACCCCTCTCAGCTGTAAGTGATCATGATATCTCATGAATTCAACATTTTATTTTTTTGAGGTACCTCTCTTATGGAACTTTTATGATTCATTGTGGAGTTACCATACCATTATAGTAGAATTAGAGAACTTTGAGAGTGGATGCATGCTGTTTTCTAATCTCACCATTGAGGATACTTCTTGATTTATTCGTGGTTTATTCGCTAAGTCATGTCCAACTCTTTTATGACCCAATGGAATGCAGTCCGCCAGGCTCCTCCATCCATGGGATTTTCCAGGCAAGAATTCTGGAATGAGTTGACATTTCCTTCTTCAAGGGATCTTCCCAACCTAAGGATTGAACCCACATCTCTTGCTTGGCAGGCAGATTATTTACCACTGAGCCACCTGTGTAAGGTCTATAAATATTTGTTATATAAATTATTACATGACCTTTTTCTTGCAGTTCTATATTCAGGATCAAACAAGGTACAGAATATAAGAACTGATTGATTACAAACCCATAAAAATGTTTAATTATAACTTAGATGAAAATAGTTGATGCTATAAATGATGTTGAAGGCAATAGATGACTTATTAGCTCTGGTAATGTTAAATATTTTTGCACAACTAATCCTTGTGGCTTCCTGAGCCAAAATAGGAAAAAAATTCTTTTCCTTGGAAGCTGTCCAACTAAAAGGCTATCCAATTAATCACAAGACCCTTAACAAAAACTGTTGATGCATATAGCCTTCTTGCAGACAGAACTGCAAGTTATGAAGAGAGCTATAGCCTCAGGAAACACACTAAGATGAGACAGTAAAATGTGGGAAAGCCCACTGTGAACATTTCCAGCAGAGACTGACTGCTTGGAGGTCCTCGTGTTGATATCTAAGCACACTGTTCAGACTCCCTTCATGACCCCTATAGTTCCTCATGTGACATTCTTGGTAACTTAGCAAAGGAATTCAATTGACCAAACACATACTTAAATTTTTTTAAACATTATTTTGGAGTTGAATGGAAATGATGTAATAGAATTAAGGCTAGACTAGTAGATAGGAATTTGCTTCTATGGGGTATTTTTTAATATAGTATTTCTCAATTCTAGTTGCACATTAAATTTATTTGGAGAGCATCCAAAAATTCAGAGGTCCAGGCTCCACACTACATATTCTAATTTATTTGGTCTGCAGTGGATCTCAGGCATGATATGGTTTCTGAAAGTTCCCCATTTCAGTTCAGTTCAGCCACTCAGTCATGTCCGACTGTGACCCCATGGACTGCAGCACACCAGGCTTCCCTGTCCATTACCAACTCCTGGAGCCTGATCAAACTCATGTCCATTGAACTGGTGATACCATCCGACAATCTTATCCTCTGTCATCCCCTTCTCCTCCTGCCTTTAATCTTTCCTAGCATCCAGGTCTTTTCCAATGAGTCAGTTCTTTGCATCAGGTGGCCAAAGTATTGGAGTTTCAGCTTCAACAACAGTCCTTCCAAAGAATATTCAGGACTGATTTCTTTTTGGATTGACTGGTTTGATCTCTTTGCAGTCCAAGGGACTCTCAAGAGTCTTCTCAAACACCACAGTTCAAAAGCATCTATTCTTTGATGCTCAGCTTTCTTTATGGTCCAACTCTCACATCCATACATGACTATTGGAAAAAAAAACATAGCTTTGACTAGATGGACTACTGTTGGCAAAATGATGTCTCTACTTTTTAATATGCTGTCTAGGTTGGTCATAGCTTTTCTTCCAAAGAGCAAATGTCTTTTAATTTCATGGCTGCAGTCACCATCTGCAGTGATTTTGGAGCCCAAGATTATAAAGTTCCTCACTGTTTCCATTATTTCCTTATCAATATGCCATGAAGTGATGGGATCAAGGATGCCATGATCTTAGTTTTATGAATGTTGAGTCTTAAGTCAGCTTTTTCACTCTCTTCTTTCACTTTCATCAGAGGTGCTTTAGTTCTTCACTTTCTGCCATAAGAGTATTGTCATCTGCATGTCAGAGGTTATTGATATTTCACCTGGCAATCTTGATTCCAGCTTGAGCTTCATCCAGCCTGGCATTTTGCATGATGTACTCTGCATAGAAATTAAATAATCAGGGTGACAATATACAGCCTGACATACTCTTTTCCTGATTTGGAACTAGTCTGTTGTTCCATGTCAAGCTCTAACTGTTGCTTTTTGACCTGCATACAGATTTCTCAAGAGGCAGGTCAGGTGGTCTGGCATTCCCATCTCCTTAAGAATGCTCCATAGTTTGTCATGATCCACACAGTCAAAACTTATATGCAGAGTACATCATGCAAAGTGTTGGGCTGGATGAAGCACTTCATCTGGAATTAAGATTGCCAGGAGAAATATCAATAACCTCAGATATGCAGATGACACCAACCTTATGCCAGAAAGCAAAGAGGAACTAAAAAGCCTCTTGAGGAAAGTGAAAGAGGAGAGTGAAAAAGTTGACTTAAAACTCAACATTCAGAAAACTAAGATCATGGCATCCAGTCCCATTATTTCATGGCAAATAGATAGGAAACAATGGAAACAATGGAAGATTTTTTTTCGGGGTGGGGGGGGGGGGCGTCCAAAATCACTGCAGATGGAGACTGCAGCCATAAAATTAAAAGATGCTTGCTCCTTGGAAGAAAAACTATGACCAAACTAGAGAGCATATTAAAAAGTAGAGACATTACTTAACCAACAAAGGTCTGTCTAGTCGAAGCTATTGTTTTTCCAGTAGTCATGTATGGATGTGAGTGTTGGACTATAAAGAAAGCTGGGCACCAAAGAATTGCTGCTTTGGAACTGTGGTGTTGGAGAAGACTCTTGAGAATCCCTTGGACTGCAAGGAGATCCAACCAGTCCATCCTAAAGGAAATCAGTCCTGAATATTCATTGAAATGACTATTGTTGAACCTGAAACTCCAATACTTTGGCCACCTGATGCGAAGAACTGACTCATTGGAAAAGACCCTGATGCTGGGAAAGATTGAAGGCAGGAGGAGAAGGGGACAACAGAGGATGAGATCATTGGATGGCATCATTGACGCATTGGACACGAGTTTGAGTAGGCTCTGGCAGTTGGTGATGGACAGGGAAGCCTGGCGTGCTGCAGTCCATGGGGTTGCAAAGAGTCAGACATGACTGAGCAACTGAACTGAACTGAACACAGTCAAAGGCTTTGGCATAGTCGACAAAGAAGAAGTAAATATTTTCCTGGAACTCTTTTGCTTTTTGGATAATCCAATGGATGTTGGTGATTTGATCTCGGGTTCCTCTGCCTTTTCTAAATCCAGCTTAAATCTGGAAGTTCCCCAGGTAAATCTAATTTTTTGCCAGTGTTGAGAACCATTACAACTCATCGAGGACTGACCTTCTCTGTAGGTTATTAAGGAGTAAGATAATTGATATTCATGGTCTTTTGGTTTCACTACAGTATTTTTTTCTCTCATAAAGCTGTAAGCTTGAGATGTGAGTACTGCACACTCAACACCTATAATAAATATGAGTGAAACTCCAAAGTCACAGAATATCAATTAGTATTCCATTGGGCACTAGTTTTTCCAGTTATATTTTTTAGGAGTTAAGAGAGGATTGACATACCCTGTGTAAGTTCTATCAATCATGATCTAGTCTCTGAGTTAACAAAGTGGATGACTGACATTTGAGATACTTCATGCTTTATCCCTCTTTATCTTCTTATCTTCTGTTTTCATCTTATAGGATGCCTGATTCTCTTTCCGGCTTATGCTCCTATCATACACAATTATTTTACAGTCCCCTTCACTCCAATAATGCACAGGCTTTTTACATCTATAGGATGTTGATACGATGTTTCCTCTGCTTGGATTCTCTTCTTCTTGTCTGTCTAAAATTTTCCTACTCGCCCTTCAATACCAAGAGTTCTTAATGGTGCATGTTCTGAGTTAGGAAGAAAAATATACGTGTGTGTGTGTGTGTGTGTGTGTGTGTGTGTGTGTGTGTGTGTGTATGTTTGTTATATACATTTTTATTGGAAGAAGTGTCATAGATTGCATTATGTCCCCCCAAAGGATTGTGACCTCATAAAGATTAAAATCCGTTCCTCTTGCTTATGGTCAGATGTGACACAGTTGAAGCACATTCTGACAATTCCTAGTCTCCAACTGCCCTAACCGAGTTTCCTGTCACACTCTGTCTTCATGTGGGTTCCCATGAAAGTGAAAGTGAAAGTCGCTCACTTGTGTCCAACTCTGTGCGACCCCACGGACTATACAGTCTATGGAATTCTCCAGGCCAGAATACTGGAGTGGGTAGCCCATAGTGCTTTAAATACTCTGTTTCTATATCATTTTTACTTGTATCCCTTTGGACTTGGAGCTCATTGAAGGCAGGGACAATGGTTTATTCATCTTTAATCCCAAAGCTTTTTATACATATGTTCATTCGTCTATAGCTAGGTAGAATATTGAAGCTTGGAATCACTATGTCTATCTCTTCTGCTCCAAGAAAAATTTCTTTAATATTTTAATAATATGAGTTCTGGAAATAAAAAAGAAAAGAATTCATAAAATGGGGGGAAGAAATGTCAGCAAAATAATTCAAGAAAAATTTGCAAAATGTAAAGTTGTTTATTTACATTCTAGAGGACTAGCACCCACAAAAATTAATGAAAACAGACTCATGCTAAGATACATCAGGGTGAAATTTCAGAATACTGGGAACAAAGTGAAATTTAAAACTCAGGTTTCCAGAGGATTAAAAAATAGAAACAAAATGGCTTAATAACTTTCAATGTCATCAATATAAAACAGAAAGTAATGGAATGAAGGTTAGAAAATTTGTAATGAAAATGATTCTAGACATATACAAGCTAAATGTATAAGTAAATGATACTCTCAAACTTATGAGCTTTCAAAAATTTAATCTCTCTGTGCAGTTTTCTCAGGAAGCTATTGGAGACTTTTCTCCACCCAAAGTAAGAAGTAAACCAAGAAAGAGGAAGATGTGGAATGTAAAAAAAAATGCGGTGCAAGAGAGAGACAAATGAAATCCCTAGAAGGTTACTGAAGGGCTCTTTGCCTTTCCATAACAACTTTAGAATCACTTTATCAGTTTCTGTTGAAAAGATAGCTGAAATTTTGATAGGAACTGCAGTGAATCTGTAGATCAATTTTTTTTTTTTTTTGTAGATCAACTTTTGAAGTATTGACATCTTAATGATTACTTTTCAAATTTGTGAACACAGGATTCATTTCCGTTTGTTTTTATGTATAATTTATTTCAAAATATTTTATAGTTTTCAGTGTACAAGTCTTAGACTTTTGTCAAATTTATTCCTAAATGCTTTATTCTGTTTCATGCTATCATATGTAAATTGTTTTCTTTTCATTTTAGATTGCTCACTGCTGATATGTAGAAATACAACTGATTTTTGTACATTGATCTTGTACCTTGATATCATGCTGAACTTCATAGCTATAATAGTTTCTTTTCAGGCTTCTTAGAACGTCCTATATGCATCCAACCAGTCCATTCTGAAGGAGATCAACCCTGGGATTTCTTTGGAAGGAATGATGGTAAAGCTGAAGCTCCAGTACTTTGGCCACCTCATACGAAGAGTTGACTCATTGGAAAGGACTCTGATGCTGGGATAGACTGGGGGCAGGAGGAGAAGGGGACGACCGAGGATGAGATGGATGGATGGCATCACGGACTCAATGGACGTGAGTCTGAGTGAACTCTGGGAGATGGTGATGGACAGGGAGGCCTGGCGTGCTGTGATTCATGGGGTCACAAAGAGTCGGACACGACTGAGCGACTGAACTGAACTGATATGCAAATAGAGGAAATTTTATTTAAAAAAAAAATCTGGATGTCATTATTTCTTTTAGTTGCATATTTGCCCTGCCTAGAATCTCTATTACAGTGTTGAATAGAAATGGAAGAGTAAACATCCTTGCTTTGTTTCTAATCTTAGAGGGAACTTTTTCAGGATTTTGTCAGTAAATATGATTGTAGTTAGCTGTGAGATTTTACAGATGCCTTTAATCAGGTTGAAGAAGTTCACTTTTATCCCTAGTTTGTTGAATAGCTTTTTATGAAGGATATTGAGTTTTACCCTCTTGCCTGGAAAATCCCATGGACAGAGGAGCCTGGTAGGCTGTAGTCCATGGGGTCGCTAAGAGTCGGACACGGCTGAGCGATTTCACTTTCACATTTCACTTTCATGCATTGGAGAAAGAAATGGCAACCCACTCCAGTGTTCTTGCCTGGAGAATCCCAGCGACGGAGAGCCTAGTGGGCTGCCGTCTCTGGGATCACACAGAGTCGGACATGACTGAAGCGACTTAGCAGTAGCAGATTGAGTTTCACCAAATGTGTTTTCTGCCTTATTGAGATGGTAATCTTTTCTTTTTCTTTTTTACTTTAATTCGTTGATTTTCATGTTTAGCTACTTTTTCCTTCCTGGGATAAATCTCAGTTGGTCATGGTGCATAATCATTTTATAGGTTTGGTTTGAACATTTTGTTGAGGATTTGGGGGAGAGTGCTGTGTTTATAAAGGATGTTGGTATCTAACTACTATTGCTGTGTTGTTTATGTCTTCAATTCTGTCAGGTTTCGTTTTGTCTATTATCAGACTCTTTTTTGGTGCATATATATTTTAATCCTTATGTTTTCTTCACGAATTGACACTTATAGCATTATAAGATGTCCATTTTTATCTTCAGTAGCAGTTTATTTCTCTAGAGTCTATTTTGTCTGACATTGGTATATTCTCTAGCTCTCTCTTGGTCATTTTTTGCATTGTGTGTATTTTCACTTTTACATTCAACTCAATTTTGTATCTTTGGATTTAATGTGTGTCTTTTGTAGACAGTAAATGATTCAGTTATGGGTTTTTAAAATGTATTTCTTCCAACTTCTGCCATATACTTAATGTTTTTAATCTATATTTACAGCAATCACTAATAAGACAGGATTTAGTCTGCCATATTGCTGTCTGTTTTGTGTATGTAATTTGATTTCTGTTCTCCTGTTCTCCCATTACTGCTTTCTTTTGTGATAGGTAGATATTTTCTAGTGTACAGATTTTAATTCCTTCAGTCCATAGTGAAAAGTGAAAGTTGCTCGGTCGTGTCCAACTCTCTGTGACCCCATGAACTGTACAGTCCATGGAATTCTCCAGGCCAGAATACTGGAGTGGGTAGCCTTTCCCTTCTCCAGGGGATCTTCCCAACCCAGGGACCAAACCGACGTCTCCTGCATTGCAGGTGGATTCTTTACCAGCTGAGCCACAAGGGAAGCCCTTCAGGTCATAACAAATCGCTAACTCTGTTCTGTTCTCTAGAGTGACTGCTAGGATGCTCATTTTCACTGTGGTTGTGGATTTGCATTTTTTGTGAATATCATGGAGTTGAAGCAGAGGATGTGGCAATACAGAAAGTTATAATGCAGAAACTGTTAATTTCCTGATTTAGTTATTTGTTCTCAATGAATACTCAATTACTACAAGCCTTGATTAATTTACATAGTTTTGTGAACACTGATTTTGATAATGTCAGCATTTTTGTTGTTTTTATGAAAGACATAATTTTCAGAGATCATATGTCTGTTTTCACTGACAGCCCTTTATTTTAAGTTTTATAAATGGTACTGGTATATTATTTTGATACCAATTTCTGTCTCATTTCTCTATTGACACAATGGTGCTGCACAACAAAGCTACCTCATAATACAATGGTATTAAAAAAAAACTTAATATAAATGTCACTTTTAAGATTTGGATTATTTTGGGTGAATTTGTTTGGTTAATTCCTCTTTTCCACTTGGGCTTATTTATGTCTGTGGCAGGATAGTTGTTGGATACAAGATACATGCATGCCAATGTTCATAGCAGCATTATTTACAGTAGCCAGGACAGGAAAACAACGTGTGTCCATCAACATATAAATGGATAAGGAAGCTGTTGTATATATATATAGAGAGAAAGTAGTGTTCCATTGTGCATATAGATATATTAATATATACACATATGCATACATATGTATGTATATATATATATATACACAATGGAACACTATTCACTAATACACACACACACACACACACATATATATATATGTAGGTATATATATACAGTGGCATACTGAGGAGTGTTCTGTTGTATTTATCCATTTACCTGTTGATGGACATTTAGGTTGTTTTCATGTTCTGGCTATTTTATATGTAAATAATGTTGCAATGAACTTTGGGGTGCATGTATCTTGTATCCAGCAACCATCCACATATAGGTACATATATATAAACATGTGCATATATAAGTATTTGCATATATATATATGTATTTATATATATATGTATTTGTGTGTATACACACACACACAATGGAACACTGCTTGGGCATAAAAAAGGATGACATTTTTTCATTGGCAGCAACATGAATGGACTTGGAGGGATTATGCTAAGTGAAATAAGTCAGGCACAGAAAGACAAATATTGTTTGATATCACTTACATGTGGACTCTAAAAAATACAGCAAGTGAGTGACTAAAACAAAAAAGAAGCAGACTCACAGATATAGAGAACAAATTAATTGTTATCTATGAGGAGAGGGAAGTAGAGAGCAGCAATATGGGGTAGGGGATAGAGGGTTAATGTCAGGGTTCCTTTGGCAATATATGAAATCATTTGTGTGAAACTTTTGAAAACTGAAAAGCTCTATAGAATGTAAAAAATCTTTCATCTAATAAAATATATTATATATATTTATTTACATAATTATGTATATATAGTTATTTAAATTGGAAGATAACTGCATTATAATATGTTGGTTTCTTCTGTACAACTACATGAATCAGCCATAAGTATATGAATATATGTATATATGCTGTGCTGTGCTTAGTTGCTCAGTAACGTCCAACTTTTTGTGACCCCATGGACTGCAGCCCACAGGCTCCTCTGTCCATGGGGATGCTCCAGGCAAGAATACTGGAATGGGTTGCCATGCCCTCCTGCAGGGGATCTTCCCAACCCAGGGATCGAACCCAGGTCTCCCAATTTCAGGCGGTTTCTTTACCATCTGAGCTGCCAGGGAAGCCCAAGAATACTGGAGTGGGTAGCCTATCCCTTCTCCAGGGGAACTTCCCAACCCAGGAATCAAACTGGGGTCTCCTGCATTGCAAGCATATTCTTTACCAGCTGAGCTACCAGGAATGTATATATATATATATATATATATATATATATATATATATATATATATATATCCCCTCCCTCTTGAGCCTCCCTCCCACTTCCCCTCTCTATATATAGTTGTTATTATCCATTCATCCTTTGGCAGACATTTAGGTTGTTTCCATATCTTGGCTATTGTGAATAATACTGCAATACACATGAAGGTGCAAATAGCTCTTTGAGATACTTGTTTTATTTCCTTTGGGTATATACCCATAAGTGAGATTGCTGTTTTATTTCTAATTTTTTTGAGTACCCTCCATATTGTCTGCCATAATGGCTACTCAAATTTTCATTCCTGCAAACAGTCTCTTACTCAAATCTCAAAGCTCCCATAAAGGCATTTGTGTCCTCTGGTTGCCACCAGATTATTGTTGCTGAGAGGGGATATGAGTAGAGGATCTCCTATTCCACCATTTTGCTGATGTCACCTCCCTCAATGTTTGTAGGGATCTACAAATTTTTTCACTTAAATTATTCTAATATTTCCTGCTATCCAATCCTACTGGAAATGGTATTTTAAAGTTTATTTTTCAATTTTGGTTGCTAGTAGATTAACAACTACATTTTTATATTGACTTGCTGTTCTGTAAATTTTTCTTGTCCATTTAACGGTTCTTTTATAGATAACTCAGAATTTTCTATGTAAACCATCATGTTGTCTTCTAATAGAACTTTACTTCTTCTATTCCCAAACATAGAACTTAAAAAAAAATATTCTTGCTATATTTCACTGGCTAGGGCCTTGAGTAAATCAATTTTCTTTTTGGAAGCCTTATGGAATATGTTCAATATTTCCGAGTTAAGTGTGAAACCATAGGTTTCACCTATAGTTTTATACATGCTTTTTCTTTCTTTTTTTGGGGGGGAGGGGCAAGGGTATGAAGAGTTCCCATCTATGTCCAGTTTTGTTAGAGGTTTTTCCATGAATGAATATTGAATTTTGTGAAATATTTTTACTGAATCTATCTAAATTATCATATGTTCTTTTTAAATTTTAGTTTGTTAACATGGTAAATTGCATTGGTTGATTTTAATCAAATAAATCATCTTTTTATTCCTTGGATATATCTCACTTGGTCATTGATCAGAAAAGAATTAACATTGCAGTTGGAGACTGCTGTCATTGGAAAGGCTTACTTGCTCAGTTTGCTTTAGGCTGGTGTTTGGCAACTTGGATTTTGGGAGAGCTCTCTTCACTCCAGCTGATAAGGTTAGCTCACTGTGCTTAAATTGTTTGTGCAAACAATGTGGTTATGCTGAACATCTGCTTTCCTTTTTGGAGTCCAGAATGTATGTGCTAGATGGACAATGCCTAGAAAATCAACCCACAGTAAAAGCAAACTAACTAACAAACGAAAATCCCTTGAAATTGAGTCTTTAGTGAGATTTCCTGGTGGACAGCATTTCACACATTTTATTTCAACTTGTTGTAGAAAATAAGCATATCCTATCTAACTTTAGTAGAAGAGGATTCTCCAAAGGTTGTCCCGGATTTTCTCTGTACTTCGCCTCATGTGACTTTTTCCTTTGCTGACTTTGCTTTGTATCCTGTGCCTGTGTTTGCGCCTATGTTCATGAGGGATATAGATCTATAGATTTTTAGTGATAGTCTTGACAGATTTTGAAATTAGGGATATGCTGATCTTGTAAAATGAGTTGAGAAGTAGTCCATCCTCTTTTTTTGAAATAATATGTATAAATTGGATACTACTTCTTTTTTAAATGTTTCATAAAATTCAACAGCCTGAGTGTGTGTTTGTGTGTGTGTGTGTGTGTGTGTACAATTGGTGTTTAAAAAAGTTATACATCTATTGTTTATTTACAAAATCAATTTTTAATATATGTGAGATTATATATCTCTATCTATATATCTATATTCACATCTACATCTATATATGTTTCACTTACTTCTTATGTAAGTTTTTATAAGTTGGGTCTTTCAATCAGTTTGTTCATTTAATAGATTTTCAAATTTATTGACATGAAGTTGGATTTATATTCTTTCAATATCATTTTACTGTCAGTAGGACCTATAGTGTTGCTTACCTGTTTCTTTCCTGACATTGGAAATTTACATTTTCTCTTCTGATTCCTATTTTACTAGGGATATATCAAGTTTATTAATCTTTTCAAAGCACCTTTTTGCAAACTCTTACCTGAGTGAAAGCAGAGATCCATTTTACACGTATAGATTTGTTATTTAATCTAAACATTTTGTAAATTCCAGTATTATGACTATTTTTCTTTTCTTTCTTTTTATTTGTTTTTTTAATATAAATTTATTTATTTCAATTGGAGGCTAATTACTTTACAATATTATATTGGTTTTGCCATACATTGACATATGAGTGATGTGAGAGCAGGTTTTCTACTTTCCAAACTGTTAAAATAGCCTTAATTTCTGATTTCTACTTTAGCTATTTGTTTTTTTGCAATGAGTTTTGTAAAATGTCAATTCTTAAAAATGTATTGAAATTTTCTTCATGACCTGAAATAAGGGTTAAGTTGACAAGCTGACTTGTAGAATAAATTCACCTAGCTGCTTGGTTTTTTTAAGTAAAGATTTTTTTTTTTTTGGCATACAGCCATGTTTGTTCATTTAGGTATTATCTATGACTGATTTTGTACTACCACGTCAGAGTTGAATGCTTGTGGAAGAGACCTTAAACTTCACAAAGCTTTAAATATTTACCAGATACATGGCTCTTTGCAGAAAATTTACAGACCTATGACCTAGAACACAGTCGATATTTGTAAATGGTCATTGTGTGCAAGTAAAAATTCTCTTGCTTCCCTTTTCTCTCTCTTTTCCTTCTGTCTCTATTTACACATACACACACATACATACACAGACACGCAAACACAAATTCGAAAAAGAATAGTAATGAAATTGTTCAAAAATTTTTGTCATTTGATTTTTTTTTTCAGTTTTGAAGAGAAACATATTTTTAAAAAGCTACCCTACTGAAAAAAGCTACCCTGTTGACTTATCTTTGTGTTGTCATCAAATTTAGCTTCATATATTTTCAGGCTACATTGTCCAGTTTCTAAAAGTTGAATTTAGGTAGATTATGATTTTTATCATGTTGAAGTATACTTTATGTTTATCAAGGTTTTATACTTTAAATTCAATATATTCCAGTGTTAGTATGGTACACTAGCTTAATTTGGTTAGTATTTTCCTGGCGTATCTTTTTATATCTTTAATAATTTCAAGTTTTCTTCTGTTTTCTATTTTGCTTATAAGTGCATTTATTGTAAGCAATAAAGAGCTGGATTTTTAGATTGGAATATTATCTTTCTTATCAAATCAATAAATTTAATCAATATTCACAAGAGGAGAGTGAAAAAGTTGGCTTAAAGCTCAACATTCAGAAAACGAAGATCATGGCATCTGGTACCATCACTTCATGGGAAATGGATGGGGAAACAGTGGAAACAGTGTCAGACTTTATTTTGGGGGGGCTCCAAAATCACTGCAGATGGTGATTGCAGCCATGAAATTAAAAGATGCTTACTCCTTGGAAGAAAAGTTATGACCAACCTAGATAGCATATTGAAAAGCAGAGACATTACTTTGCCAACAAAGGTCTGTCTAGTCAAGGCTATGGTTTTTTCCAGTGGCCATGTATGGATGTGAGAGTTGGACTGTGAAGAAAGCTGAGCACCAAAGAATTGATTCTTTTGAACTGTGGTGTTAGAGAAGACTCTTGAGAGTCCCTTGGACTGCAAAGAGATCCAACCAGTCCATTCTGAAGGAGATCAGCCCTGGGATTTCTTTGGAAGGAATGATGCTAAAGCTGAAACTCCAGTACTTTGGCCTCCTCATGTGAAGAATTGACTCATTGGAAAAGACTCTGATGCTGGGAGAGATTGGGGGCAGGAGGAGAAGGGGACGACCGAGGATGAGATGGCTGGATGGCATCACTGACTCGATGGACGTGAGTCTGAGTGAACTCCAGAAGTTGGTGATGGACAGGGAGGCCTGGCGTGCTGTGATTCATGGGGTCGCAAAGAGTCACGACTCGCAAAGGACACGACTGAGTGACTGAACTGACTGACTGAACTGATATTGTATATTTGGAAATATTTACATCTTTTTATGTTTTCTGTTTATCATGCATTTTATTTGTTTTTTTTTTCCAACTGTCTTGATTTATACTGAAGCTTTTATCAAGCTTTTGTAAAAAAAAAAATTGTTTTCCCTTAGGAACTATACCTTATATGTCTGTATTTCTGGTGGGTTTTCTTTAAATTTTTAGCATCTGCAGTAACATATACAATTTTTAAAACAAGTTCTAAAGTTGCTCAATATCTCTAGTCTCCTACAATGCAAGATAAAGATCTTAGAATGTTCTCCAAATCATTCAATCCCCACACGAAGTGAGAGTTGCTCAGTCATGTCTGACTCTTTGCATCCCAATGGACTATACAGTCTGTGGAGTTCTCCAGGCCAGAATACTGGAGTGGGCAGCCTTTCCCTTCTCCAGGAGAATCTTTCCAACTCTGGGATCAAACCCAGGTCTCCCACATTGCAGGCGGATTCTTTACCAGCTGAGCCACATGAGAAACCCAAGAATAGTAGAGTTGGTAGCCTATCACTTCTCCAGCAGATCTTCCTGACACAGGAATTGAACCGGGGTCTCCTGCATTGCAGGCAAATTCTTTATCAACTGAACTCTCAGGGAAGCCTGAATCCACATGGCCTGTGTCCTTATTTATTGTCTAAAACTTAATTCTTCCTTTCAGTACAAATAGAATCTGTGTTCTTTGTTGGGTATCAGGTATAGTTTTCGCATGCACCTTGCTTGGAGCAAGGGATTGCTCTCAGATCCAGCTTCATTCAGGGTGGTAGCTCTGATTTGTAGGGTTTTTCTTTTCACCTCAAGGAAATCAAATGAATCTCTGTCTAATTCCTGTTCTGTGACTTCAGTGGCACATCCCCATTGTTATGGGGCTGAATTGTGTTTTCTGTAAATTCATATGTGAAATCCTAACCCCCTAATCCTAATATCTTGGAATATGACTGTTTGTAGAAATGCTGTCTTTAAAAGAGATAATTAAGATAAAAATTAGGTAATGATCCGGGCTTAATCCACTATGCTTGGCATCCTTGTAAGCAGAAGAGGAGATTAAGATACAGATAGGTACCTAGAGAAGACCATGTGAAGACAGAAGATGATGGCTATTAACAAGCCAAGAAGAGAGGCCTTTAGAAGGAACCACTTTGCTAACTTCTTGATCTTGGACATCTAATCTCCAGAATGGTGAGGAAATAAACATCTACTGTTTTAAGCCATCTAGTTTGTCATAGTCTGTTATGGCAGCCCCAGCAAGCTGGTATACGCACTCTATATTTCTGTTCTACTTGTGGTACACAGATTTATTTATTTATTTAAAAAGCCAGTTATGTCTTTTTATTTAAAATAAAAACTCATTCATTTCTATGTGAGAATTGGGGTGGGAAGCTTTGTTCTTTTAGATTGATATTTAATTGGAGGATGATTGCTTTGCAGTGTTGCATTGTTTTCTGCTTTACAATATCACAAATAAGTTATATATATATATATATATGTGTGTGTGTGTGTGTGTGTGTGTGTGTGTGTGTGTGTATCCTCCCTCTTGAATCTCTGTGTCACTCCCCTCATCCCACCCCTCTAGGTGGTTACAGAGCACCAGGCTGGGCTCCCTGTGTTACATAGCAGCTTCCCACTAGCTATTTTACACATGGTAGTGTATATATGTTAAAGCTACTTTCTCAATTCATTCCACCCCTCCTTCCCCCTCTGTGTCCACAAGTTCATTCTCTATGTCTGTGTCTCCATTACTTCCCTGCAAATAGGTTCATCAGTACTGTTTTTCTAGATTCCATATATATGTGATATTTGTTTTTCTCTTTCTGACTTACTTCATTCTGTATAACAGGCTTTAGGTTCATATACCTCAGTTCAGCTGATTCACATTTGTTCCTTTTTATGGCTGAGTGTGGTGTTGGAGAAGACTCTTGAGAGTCCCTTCGACTGCAAGGAGATCCAACCAGTCCATTCTGAAGGAGATCAGCCCTGGGATTTCTTTGGAAGGAATGATGCTAAAGCTGAAACTCCATTACTTTGGCCACCTCAATGCGAAGAGTTGACTCATTGGAAAAGACTCTGATGCTGGGAGGGATTGGGGGCAGGATGAGAAGGGGACAACAGAGGATGAGATGGCTGGATGGCATCACTGACTTTGGACATGAGTCTGAGTGAAGTCCGGGAGATGGTGATGGACAGGGAGGCCTGGCATGCTGCAATTCATGAGGTCTCAAAGAGTCAGATACGACTGAGTGACTGAACTGAACTGAACTGAATATACCATTGTATATATGTACCAAGCTTTTTTATCCATTAATCTGTTGATGGATATCTACATTGTGTCCATGTCCTGGCTATTATAAATAGTGCTGCAATGAACACTGGGGTACATGTGTCTTGAATAGTTGTTTCCTCAGGGCATATGCTCAGTAGTAGGATTGCTGGGTCATATGGTGGTTTGGGGCTTTCCTGGTAGTTCAGATGGTAAGAAATCTGCTTGCAATACAGGGAATCCAGAGTCAATCCCTAGAATGGAAAGAACCCCTGAAGAATGGCTACCCAATCCAGTATTCTTACCTGGAGAATCTCATGGCAGGCTATAGTCTATGGAGTTGCAAAGAGTTGGACATGGCTGAACATGCACATACTGTATGCCATGGTAGATTTCTTCCTAATTTTTAAAAGAACCTCCATACTGTTCTTTACGGGGTGGGAAGCTTTGAATATGAACTCCTAGAATCATTTTTAATTGAATCTCATCCTCTCTTCTTTGTATAACATTCAATATGGATTTTTAATGTAAACTCTGAGTGACATACTATGATTAGGACACACTTTGCTTTCAGAAACAACTAGAAGACAGGAAACATAATGGTCATTTTTGTATTCCCCTACATGTCTAACACAATGCCTGATACATCATTTGTGTTCAATACATTTTTAGTAAATTGACTAATGGAAAGAAGATTAAACTAGAGTCCAGAAATCTAGGTCCTATCATAGCTGTATATCTCACTAACTGGGCAAATCAGTTAAGTTCTCTGGGCCTCATTTTGTCCTCTTGAACCATGTGTGTCCGAGTTAGGGCCTCTTAGGTTAGAATATTGCAAACCTATATATGTCCAAAAAAGTATGCCTAGTCTATCCAAGGTCATGTAGAGAGAGAAAAAAGTTAATGGAGTACAATTTTCCACTTGGTTCTCCTCAATTACTTTGAAATCAATAACCAGTCTAGGCACTTCTTAGAAGCAGCTCTACAGCCCACCATTAGTCTCCAATTGACTAAACAAATCTAGACTTAAAACTTACTTTTGCTAATGGCAGGTAATGGAAGAATCAGAATCTCCCAGAGACCACAGGGTTCATTTCCCTTCACACTTTACTTGCTGGATCAGCAGTTACTGCTGTACTTGAGCTGTATAAGGCTAATAACCCTGGAGCAGAGAAAAAAAATACCTCACTTACTGTTTTACAGCAGTCACTATCTGATAATCACAAAATAGTTTCTGGGTCAGTTATGTGTCCTTAAGGTAAGACCAAAATGCCAGCTCAAATAATAGGGCAATGGAGTGCCTTAATAAAGAGATTTCTATAAAATGCTTAGAGGCACTGGTCTTAAAATTGCAACAGATTTTCTTTCATGCCAGCTGCTACCTAAACTTGGTGCTCTATGAAATATATTTATTTAAAAGTTTAACTGAATTTCACTGATGTTGGTGGCAAATGTAATATTTGAATGCCTCTATTAAGATAAGTACTATTAAGCAAGAGATTTATGAAGATGTGTGCAAAGACTATTCATACTTTACATAGAAGCTCTGTCTTTGAGGGAATTCAATTAAAATTCCTGTACTCATACAGCTCAAGTGCCAGAAAGGGTTTCAGCTGGAAATCTCTCCTTCGAATAAAGAGATTAAAAGGATGGATTTTTAGTTCCTTTTTTAAATATCACTACTCAGTGTTAATAACTAAGTTTAATGAGGGTTTTTGCCTCCGGTTAATCTCTTTACAATTCACAGGTTTAGAAACTGTGGAAGAAAGAATCTTCTGCCTCAGTGTACATTATCTCTTGGTTGACTGTGAGTTTAAAAAGATGACAGCAGGTTACAAGCAGTTCATTGACAAGTATTTAAGGCAATTTATGATCCACAGGCATATTGGTTAGGAAAGTCATTATTAACAAAGTTTCACAAAACTTTTTAATATCTATGCTTGATATTCCTGTTAGTTCTATGTAGGTCAAATCTAGCCTGTAGGAGACATCAATCTGCCTCATGAGTTTAGTCCCAGGTTAGTGAGTGTCTATAGCAATACAATTTATAAGGCTGAAATCAAAATAATCTGGGGAAAGGAGATCTCTTAGAGGTACCAGTTACCACTTAATCAAGGGAAAAAATCTATCTTACCTGTTTTTGTGCTGGTATCCCACTGTTACAATTAGTTATTGGGCCAAATTCATTTATTTTTCAACAAATATTGATCGAATGCCCACTATGTGCCAAGCAGTTTTCTAGACACCGAGCTTACAGCATTAAAGAAAACAAGCACATTTCTAATCTCATAGAAGGTAAATTCTGATAGGAGGATATAGGCATGCAGGAAGGATTGTGTAGTAGTTGAGTATGGTTTAAGTTAGATATGGTCACCAGAGAGACCTCATCAAGAAAATGGTATTTGAGTAGAGATCTGAAGGAAGTGAAGGAGTAAACCATGCAGATATCTGAAGAAGAGCATACTAGGCAGATGGAACAGCAATTACAGAGGCCCTGAAGCAGGAAGAAACCTGATATTATCTAGCAATAGCTAGGAGGCCAGTGTAGCTGGGTCAGAATGAGTGAACAGGAGCATAGTCTGAGGTCAGGTCAAAAGATATAGGGGATTGCCATGCAGAATCTTATAGACCATTATATAAACTCTAGCTTTTTCAGTGAGATGGGAATCATCACTGAGTTTGAAGCAAGGGAGGCAAATATAGAAGCAAGAGGTCCAACGAGGACGCTATTGTAGCATTCCAGGGGAAAGATAATGGTGTTTTTGGTTAAAGTAGTAGCAATGGAGTTTGTGGAGAAGGTGTCAGAGTCTTGATATAATTTGAAGTTTTAGTGATGGATTTGCAACAGGATTTACTGATGGATTTGCAACAGGATTTACTGATGAACCAGATGTGGGTTGTGTGATGTATTGGAGAATTAAGGATGGCTCCAGAAATGGCAACCCACTCCAGTACTCTTGCCTGGAAAATCCCATGGACAGAGGAGCATGGTAGGCTACAGTTCATGGGGTTGCAAAGAGTTGGACATTACTGAGTGACTTCACTTTCACTTTCCAATATTTTTGCACTAAGCACCTGGAGCTACAAATTTTCACATGGAGAAAACTGCGGAAGGACAAATTTGGTGGTGGTGGTGATGGGGAATAGGAACTCAGTTTGATACGTGGTAAGTTTGAGATGCCTAGTAGTTGCTGGAAGTGATGGTATATCATTAAGAGCACACATTCAAGAGCTAAACTATCTGAATTTAAATTATCTTTCCACCATTCAGCAGCCATGTGACCTTGAGAAAATTACTTGATAAGTGTGTGTCCCTATTTTCTCATCTTAGAAGGGAATGATATTAGTACATACTTCATACAGCTGTTTTAAGGATTAAATATGTTAATGTTTAGAAAAACTGCTTAAAATGAGGTTTAGAAAAGAATAAACACTATATGAGCTCAGTTGTGTCCGAATCTTTGCAACCCCATGGACTGTAGCCTACGAGGCATCTCTGTCTGTGGAATTCTTCAGGCAAGATCACTGGAGGTGGTTGCCATTCCCTTCTCCAGGGGATCTTCCCAACTCAAGGACTGAACCCCAGTCTCCTGCAATTGCAAGCAGATTCTTTACCATCTGAGCTACCACGGAAGTCCATATAAGCATTAGGTTTTATTATTGTTATTATTATCATTGCTATTATTTATTCTTACTATTAGACATTCCAGTTGAGCTGTCAACTATGCTACTGTCTGTTTAAGTCTAAAGTTCAGAAGAGGACGTAAGTTTGAGACTAATTTTGCAGTCATCAACATATAGATGGCACTTAAGCCAAGAGACAAGGAGAATAGCAAAGATATGAGTGTAGGTAAACTTTTCAAGGGCACTGGGACACACTGTGCATTTTAGAAGTTTGGAAAATAAAGAAGAATTGAAAAGGAGATGGAAAAGGAGTGGTCAGAGAAGTGAGAGGAAACAATGTGTGGTATTCTGGAAACTAAGAAAGAAACTACATGAGATAAGGCCTCAGAAATAAGTTGTGGTTTCAATTCTATTTAATTCAATTTACTTGTGACCTTGACAAGAGCAGTTTTATTGGGGTGGTAGGATCATAAGCTTTATTCTGGTTCAATAAGAAATATAAATAGTATAGACAATTCTTTCTAGGAGTTTTGCTGTATTTCTAGAAATTGGCATGAAGCTAAGCAAGGAAGAGGAGCCAAGAAAAGTTTTTACTTAGGATGGTAGAAATAGTATATTTGTATCTGATGATATTGATCCAGGAGAGAAGGAAATGTGATGATGTTGGAGAGAGATAATTATTGCACTGTTATGATTAAGGCCAGTTTCTCAACATTACTGGGCGGGACAAGACATTACTTTTTATTATCTCTGAGAGCTTTAACTATATAATAAATAAAATTGGGTGTGGACTTTGATATCACTTAAAGAGGGAGATAAATTACCAGTAACATTTCTGAACAAATCAGAGAAGGGGGGTACTTCGGGGCTGACTTCCTTCCTCACATTGATAAGCCTTGGAAGCCGCTAACGGTCATAGTCTTAAAAAGGCATATGTTGATAAAAGCTCATATCAGCAGTTCCTGAAATCTCAACAACAAAATTATATTATGAATTCCTGTACTTTTCTTTTTCATCTGCACTGATCCCAACTTAGTACAAGTCCCTATTGCCGCTCATCAGAAGCAGAGTAATGGGCTTCTAAGTGGTCATCCTACTTTGATTGTTGCCGCTTGCAGTCTCTTCTCCACACAATATGAAGAGAAATCCTTTTGAATGGAAGTTATGTAATATCAACATTCTACTTCCTCCAAGGTCTGTTGTGAATGAAAATTTTATACCAAACTTGGAAAATCACAAAATGTTAACTGCTTGATATGTCTATATCAAGGCTTCCCAGGCTGCTTAGCAGTAAAGAATCGGCTTGCCAATGCAGGAGACACAGGAGATGCGGGTTCGACCTCTGCCACCCCTGGCTGGGGAGATCCCTTCTAGGAGGTTAACAACCCACTTCAGTATTCTTGCCTGGGAAATCCCAAGGACAGAGGAGCCTGGTGGGCTAGCGCCCACGGGGTTGCAAGAGTTGGACATGATTTGGTGACTAAACTACCAACACCACCATGTCAGTATCATGCTAACACAGGTTCTAAGAAGCTTGCTTCGTTCTCATTTGACACACATTTTAATATGAGTGTTGCCTTATTGTCACAGTTTATTCTGATTAGTGGACTTTTCTGGTGGCTCAGTGGTAAAGAATCTCCCTGCCAAGAAGGAGACTAGGGTTGGATCCCTGGGTCAGGAAGATCTTCTGGAGAAGGAAATGGCAGCCTGCCCCCATATTCTTGTCTGGGAAATCTCATGGACAGAGGAGCCTGATGGGCTAAAATCCACGAGGTTGCAAAAGAGTCGGACACAACTTAGCAACAAAGTCACAACAACAAATCTGATTAATAATCATCTGCAGCAATTAAAGATGAAATCTACTTAGAGTTCTGAAAGTTTCAAGGCTAACCTGTAGAAATTGGCAAGTTGATGGCAAAGCCTGCTGGAAAAGTTATCCACAAAACTGTTATGATTTTACTTTCCTATAGAAAGATATACAATGTATATCTTTGTATATACATGTATATACAAAGATCCATGTATCTAACTTAGCAGCCTTAGGCATTTCTTTTTTGGTCTATACAAATCATTATTTGTCAGTCTTTGAACCAGCTCTTATTTCTTTCTTATTTATTCTTTTACTAATGAAGTTAATAAAAAGTTCACATATGCAGTTATCTGTTTATATGAGAATATTGTAATGTTCCTCATGATATTTTAAATAAAGTGTAAAGTCTTTAGCTATAGCCACAAAGCCCTATGTGATCAGGTTGCTATCTAACTCTGAGGTCATCCACTACCACTCTTCTAAGCCCTGTTGGCTTTTCTAGAGCACAGTAAGTCATTTCTGATCCTAAAGCCACTTCAATGTGCTATTATATCTTTTTGGAGAGTTTTTTTCCCCCAGATTTCTACTTTGACTCATCGATTATATGAGACAGGTCTCTACTTAAATGTAAGCCCCTCACAAATGCTTCACTGAGTTCCCTATCCAAAATATCACAGCTACATACCACTCTATAAAACTACTTAACTGGATTTACTTTTTCTAACATTTCACTGTGATCATTTTGAAACACATAGCTTAATGGAAAGGAATTTAGACTGAACACCCATCCATCCACCAGTGAGATCCTATCATTAAAATTTTTGCCATTGCATAATATTTTATAAATTCATTTATGATTCAAACTTATCATTTTCATGCCCAAATGCACCCCCCCAACACTGCAATTTAAAATCCAGAAGTACAGTGTGTTTGTCTGTTTTAAACACTGCTGTATCCTCAGTGCTTGTAACAGCACTTAATATGCAGAAGATGTCATAGATTAAATGACTGGTTCTAATTATTTAGTCATCTGCAATAGCATTATACATCCATGTCCTATGATAGATGAGTAGGATCTCTATAAGGAAGGAACCTCAGCCTTGCATAGGCTTTCTTCTCAGTGGAGCAGCATTCAACACGCACTTAAACCTAGTGTCATGGCCCATGGTCCAGGCCCCTCACTATAACAGTTTCTGGGGAAACTGAGGAAGGGTTCCATAAGCCCTGACATCTTAGAATGGGTATCCTTACCCTTAAAGCTGTCACTACTGTTGGGCCCCTTAGACTTAGGCAGGTAGGGGCACATCATCACAGGAGATTTATTAGGCTAAACAAATTTACATGCCTACTATAATTAATGTTTAGCAATCAAGAGATGTTTTACTTAACTGACAGAAAAACATCCAATAGTGCATTAACTATTTTTACCATTATAATAACATTTTCCTCTTTTAATAATTTGATTGCATTTGATGGTATAGTTTAAGACATAATGGGGTAGTAAGAGTTGTGTGATAAAGAAAGATAAATATATTACCCAATTTGAACTATGTGTCAAACAATGGTAGATTTAAGACTTCATTTATTGGAATGAGCTAAAGAGAGAAATCACATGCAAAAGTGATAAAACTATACATTTTAGCTTTCATTGGTAAAATGCTAAAGAAGTAGTCATTTATTAGTTCCCTTGATAATCACAATGGTGATATTAATCATAATGGATTCACTAAATAATAATGTGACTATGAGATGCAGTGCTAGACATTCTAATTTACTTTTTGAAATAATTAATAAAATATACTCAGAAGTATTGGCCTCTTGTTCTGGGGAAACATTTTAAATGGAAAATGTTAATTTTACTGGTGTCACAACTATATTATAGAATTAATGATGATATTGTTCACCTAGATGTAAAAAGGAATTTTAATGCAATTTAAATTTCTTGAACTGTATTTTTGTGGATTTCAGTTAGTTTTACTTTGCAGAATGAAAACTGAACACAGCATATTTTGATATGTGTAAAGTGGTAAATGGGATAGCCTTTAGATACTTCTCTAAAACAGTAGAATGTAATCTATTTGCAAGTGAGTCTTCTATGTACATTTTCCTATATAATTCCTATAAATTTATTTCTGATATTCCTATAAAATATAAGAAGATTATGTGAATTAGTACACCTAAATGTATTGAAGTCTCCTTAAGGATATGGTGCCTAAAGAACCCTTTCAAGTGTCGGCATGATTGCAAATGGCGGGAGTTCTTTTCAGAAGATAATTTCACCCTTTGTGGAGTTAGAGCTATTCCAGTGGGTTAGATCAATGTGCTTTAAAATTTCAGGGATATTTCAATATGGTCATTGGATCAGATTGGTGAAAGGTATTCCTTCAAAGGGACAAGTATGTTCTTAAGTCAGTATTTTCAAACCTGTGTAAGACCAGCATGACTTTATGTTAATGCAATTTGCTTCATGAAGCTGGTGTAAGGTGTGTAGGATGACAGTTGCCTTGTTAAAGACTTGTCATAGGTCATGTTCTCCAACTTACTCATTGCATACACAAGGAAAACATGTCTTGCTCAGGGAATAAACTTTGAAATGGTGAGGTATTTTAGAAGGCTGTTCGGTAGAAACGTGTATTATCTATATAAACTTCTGATCATATTTAGGTATAGTGTATAGAGATAAATTTTGCTTGTCCAATTCACAGTGAGATATTTAGCAGATTCAGGTTATCAGTCTTTTTCTTGTGGTAGGAGCTATGATATATTTTCCAAGTAGACAATATTTTAATGAAAATAATATGTTTTCTTCATTTAAATTAAGAGGTTTAATCTTAAGGATTTAAATTAAATGTCTTGAATTATTTTAATTTGAATTATTTATATGTTTAAAATGAGAGCTTTAATTTTATGTATTAAAACTCATATATGAATGATGTACCTAAATTCAACTCTTTAGTTTTATAATCAGAAATTAGAAATTATCCATGACACCATTATTAAAAACAGAATTGAATCAGTGTTTCCCCTCCCACACAGGTGTTTATCATCCTCATCAAATCTAGTGAGAATATCCAACACACTACTGAAAAAAAGCGAGCTAATTAAGAACTACCATAGGAAATATTTTTTTATTTGATTGTATTTGTGAAATAGCATTTTTATTTGATTACCAAAGTAATACATGTTAATTGCTCTAAGTGTAGCAAATGCATAAAACTACAAAGAGGGGAAATAAAAATAATTTTACTTCTTAGAGATGAGATCTGTGAACAGGCTGGCATTTATCTTTCTACTTTTTGTTTCTATGTATATATCTAAATATATAGTCATTATTAAATAAAATCTTAGCCTATGATGTTGTTTGCTGCTGCTGCTGTTAAGTTGCTTCAGTCGTATCTGACTCTGTGTGACCCCATAGATGGCAGCCCACCAGGCTCCCCGGTCCCTGGGATTCTCCAGGCAAGAATACTGGAGTGGGTTGTCATTTCCTTCTCCAATGCATGAAAGTGAAAAGTCAAAGTGAAGTCACTCAGTCGTGTCCAACTCTTAGTGACCCCATGGACCACAGCCTACTGGGCTCCTCCGTCCATGGGATTTTCCAGGCAAGAGTAGTGAAGTGGGGTGGCATTGCCTTCTCCATGATGCTCTTTAGTGATTGCTTTTTGGATATGATATATCATAAAATTTTGCTACAAGATTTTAAGATTCTTTTTAAAAAAATATTTATTTTTAATTAAAGATAATTGCTTTACTGAACTTTGTTTTCTGTTAAATCTCAACATGAATCAGCCATAGGTATACATATATCCCCTCCCTTTTGAATCCCCCTCCCACCTCCTTCCGCATCCCACCCCTCTAGGTTGATACAGAGCCCCTGTTTGAGTTTCCTGAGCCATATAGCAAATTTCCGTTGGCTATCTATTTTACATATATAACCACATTCTTAACAGCTCCATCATTTTCTACGTAATGATGCCTTAGGCTCTGGTTAAAGAAGACCAAAGCATGTTTGAGGAAGGTTGAAAATAAAATTTAGGGACACCTATTGTTTCTACTCATAAGTTTTATTAAGATAGAAATGATAGAAGGATAGGAGAGGCATAGGAGACAGCTGAAGTAGGACAGTTTCTGAATGTCTCCTTTCAGTTCATTTGGAGGTCAATCCCAAAGTGATGAGGAATGCAAGAATCTGTTAGATCCATCGAGTCTTGAGAAAACGAGCTCATACATAGGCTCTTATGTCTACCGGAAGGGTCTCCAAAGACATTATTTTTCTACTCAAGAAACACTATTACAAGACTTAACTTTAAATTTTCAAGTCCTTGAGTAACAACAGAAAAATAGCACAATAGGAATTTTCTACCATCTTTAATGTCAAGAGAGAACATCTCGACCTGCAGTTTCTGCCACAAGGGAAAGTGAGAGCTTATGAGTTAGTAAAACAGCTTCCCTAGCTGTGCATGGTGCTACTAAAGAGGCTCATTTCTTTTTCACCCAATCCAGAATAAAGCGATGTGTTGCACAACTGGAGGGCATGGAGGGGCTGTGAAAACAGTAACCAGGGCTCTCCAAGAGCATCAAAGTGTTGTGGGTCCTAAGAGCTTTGACGAATTCATCAGAAAGCCTGCCCACAAATCACAGGGGATGACTCACTTGTAGATCCTGCCAGTGGGCCCACAAGAACCCCCCAGTGCTCCTAACCACAAACACACCCACACTGTGGCTAGCTCCCATGAATGCTCTGGAAGACTTTGAGTGTAAGCTTTTGTATATGTCTCGTGAGGTTACTGGAGGGATTCCCTGGTGGCTCAGACGGTAAAGCATCTACCTGCAATGAGGGAGACCCAGGTTCGATCCCTGGGGTCAGGAAGATCCCCTGGGTTGGGAAGATCCTCTGGAGAAGGAAATGGCAACCCACCTCAGTACTCTTGCCTAGAAAATTCCATGGATGGGGGAGCCTGGTGCGCTACAGTCCATGGGGTCACAAAGAGTCAGACACGACTGAGCTACTTCACTTTCTAGAGAGGTTACTCAGAAAATTGGCCTGATTCTGCAGGATTTAAAGAAAGTACACTAACTTGAGAGTTAGCATCACCATAAGGAAAGCAAATAGGAGGCTGTGAGCACTCAGCCTGGCTTTGCAAGATTGAGAGAAGGCATACAGTTTTAGGAATTCATTTCCCTGACCACACACAATAAGAGGAAACAAAAAGTGTGGAAATGGTGTATTCATAAAAAAGGTCGACAAAACCTCAGAATCTCCAGAAGGACTAAAAGAAGGTATTTTTGTCTCCAAAGCAGTGAATAGAGACTGGAGGACGTGACTGCTTCTTTAAATGTGAAGACAATGGTGTAATACATCAAGAAACATAAGAAGTCAAGTAAGCATGGCAACACTAAAGAAGTAATGATTATTAATCAACCAAAAAGAAATCAATATACAATAATCAGTTGTGTTTCTGTAACTTACAACAGACTATTGAAAAAAGAGATTAAGAAAATGGCCCAATTTACAATAGCATCAAAAATACTTAAGAATAAAGTTGAGGAACTGTGTATTTAATGTAAATTTCATGAGTGAACTGTATACTAAAAATTTTAAAGTGGTGATGCAAGAAATAAGATGCAAATAAATGGAAAAATATCCCTTGCTCATGAATTGGAAATACTAGTATTGTTATAAAATTTATTCCATACAAAGTGATCTATAGGTTCTATGCATTCCCTATCAAAACTGCATTAACACTTTTTTTTGCAGAAAAAATGCTGAAGGTTGTATGGAGCCACAAATGACCACAAATAGCCAAAGCAAAGCAATCTTGAGAAAGGATAACTAAGGTGGACATGTTGCAGTTTGCAATTTCAAGCTATACTACAAAGCTATAGTAATAAAAATAACATGTAACTGACAAAAAAAACCATACAGACCAATGGAAAAGAATTGATAGACCCAAAATAAGCCCATGCATATAAAATCAACCAATATTTGATGATTCAGAAAAGGTAGTTTCTTTAATAAATAGTGTCAGGAAAACTGGACAACCACAATGCAGATGAACAAAACTGGACCCCTGTTGACACCACTCACAAAAATTAACTTGAAATGGATTAAAGCTTAAATACAAGACCTTAAACTATAAAATGTAGAAGAAAACACAAGGGAAAAGCTGCTTGACATTGGTCTTTGCAATGATTTTTTTTTTTAGTGATACCAAGGCACAACCAACCAAAAACAAACATTTTTTATTATATATTTTCTCAGTTTGTGTATGCTACACATTGACAGTAACTCCAGAATATTTCATTTATAATTTACATATATATTGAAATATTTATTGCCACCTCATTTCCTTTCTTTCATTATCGTTTTCTCTCTTAAGGCTTCTTTTTTGGTTCATTTGGTGTTTGACTAGAGTCCCATAATCTTTTCTTGAAAATATCACTCAGACAGGGTTGTGGTTGATATATTATCTGATGGGTGATTTATATATTGCCGAAATTTGTTAATCACAGTTCTTCTTTTTTTTTTCTTTTTTTCCGGTTCTTTGTCCCTAATAGTATACTATTTCTAGTTGCTGACATTAGACATGACAAGCTTCATATTTGTCTGATTTTTAAAAAAAATTACTTTATTCTGTCCAGATGATTGTTTTCTTTTTTTTTTTCCTTTTTTTTTCTTTTTCTTTTCCACAGTGGCTGCACCAACTTTTATTTCTGCCAAGAGTGCAGAAGAGTTCCCTTTTCTCCACACCCTCTCCAACCTTTTTACTGGTAGACATTTTAGTGATGGCCATTCTGAGTGGTGTGAGGTGGTACCTTATTTCAGTTTTGATTTGCATTTCTCTAACAATTAGCCACGTTGAGCATTTTTTTTTATTTCTTTTATTTCTTTTTTTAATTTAAATTTTATTTTTTTACTTTACAGTACTGTATTGATTTTGCCATGCATTGACATGAATCCATCACAGGTGTACATGAGTTCCCAACCCTGAACCCCCCTCCCACCACCCTCCGCATATCATCTCTCTGGGTCATCCCAGTATACCAGCCTCAAGCATCCTGTATCCTGTATCGAACCTAGACTGGCGATTTGTTTCTTACATGATAGTATACGTGTTTCAATGCCATTCTCCCAAATCATCGCACCCTCTCCCTCTCCCACAGAGTGCAAAAGTCTGTTCTTTACATCGTGTGTCTCTTTTGCTGTCTCATATATAGGGTTATCATTACCATCTTTCTAAATTCCATATATATGTGTTAGTATATTATATTGGTGTTTTTCTTTCTGGCTTACTTTACTCTGTATAATCGGCTCCAGTTTCATCCACCTTATTAGAACTGATTCAAATATATTCATTTTAATGGCTGAGTAATACTCCATAGTGTATATGTACCACAGCTTTCTTATCCATTCATCTGCTGATGGACATCTAGGTTGCTTTTATTTTGTAGTTTGGGAACTTCCCAGGTGGCGCCAGTGGTAAAGAACCCACCTGCCAATGTAAGAGACATAACAGATGTGGATTCTATCCCTGGATTGGGAAGATCCCCTGGAGGAGGGCATGGCAACGCACTCCAGTATTCTTGCCTGGAAAATTCCATGGACAGAGGTGCCTCGTGGGCTACATTCCATGGGGTTGCAAAGAGTTGGACATGACTGAAGCAACTTAACAGGCGTGCATGCACACCTAATTGTATGTTCCTTAATGAGTCCTTTCTGTAAATTCCTCAGTCTTTTCAATAGATTCATTCACATCTTTTCAGTTATTTGACTAATGATTACTTCTGTTGAATTTTCTCTTTCTGGACCTCCTATTCATTTGTATGATCTGGATTTCAGTTCAGATTTACATCTCTTTATTTGTGCCTTGTGTTTTGAGTTATTTTTTCTCCTACTAGGCCCTTCAGGCATTTCATTTTGGTTTCAATATCATCCTCTTCATCTTATCAACTGAAAATTTAACTTCAAAAAGCATATTTCTGGTTGTTCCGTAGTCTTTTCATGCAATAATTGAATGTTTTTAAGTGTTTTTATTAAAATTGTTGTCATCCATCTCTTCTAGCAGTTTCCTTGTACTAGTAACCTCCTGTTACTTTGTTCTCTCTGGTAGTTTTCTTGCCAGTGAATCATCTTAAATTAGTTATTTCCCTTTACTTGCTCATGTATCTATTTACTCTCAGAGCTTAAAAGAAGCTGTTAAGTTTCACTAGACACTGTTGGTCTTGCCTGTGTCAGGTAACATGGTAGTTTCTGTCCTAGTATGTTGGTGATGTACCACCTAGCAAGTCATCAGCTCCCTGTCAAGGTACCAGCAGAAGTATTTCTGTTCTATGGTCTCCTTAGTTGGAAACATGTCCACTCTATCTCTTAGGGGATAGAAGACTCAAATCACTTCTTAAAATCTTTCCATAGCAAAGAGTGAGCTAGGGAGACTGCTACTCATCTTCTAAGAGGACTTGTAGATCTCCTCTTGCCAAACTCTTCCCAGCAGCTCCTCATTCCTGAGCTCTGCAGCAAATCACCAAGGTCTAGCTTGAGTCACAAAAGAGCAAATTCATCCTCTATTTTTTTTTTTTTTTTTGTGAGGACTGCAGCAGAGCTAGGGCTTGGTTTATATAGTCTTGGGGCTCCATAGGTTTTCTGTCTCAGCCACTAGGCTGGTAAGGAGAGTAAACTGGCAATTGGATTAGAATTGGAGGTGAGACATGCAGAGATGAATGTTAAAATTGGGATCTTCCACAGTCTTTCTCCATTTCACTTAACCATTCCTCACATGACATGATTTGATTCTCCTTACATAACATCCAACCAGTCTATCCTAAAGGAAATAAGTCCTGAATATGCATTGGAAAGACCGATGTTAAAACTGAAGCTCCAATACTTTGGTCACCTGATGTGAAGTACTGACTCACTAGGAAAGACTCTGATGCTGGGAAAGAATGAAGGCGGGAGGAGAAGGGGACGACAGAGGATGAGATGGTTGGATGGCATCACCAACTCCATGGACATGAGTTTGAGTAAACTCTGGGAGTTGGTGATGGACAGGGAGGCCTGGTGTGCTGTAGTCCATGGGGTCACAAAGAATTGGACATGACTGAGCGACTGAACTGAACAGAACATAACATCCTGGTCACATTCATTAGGCTACCCTCTAGTTTTCAAATGCTCCAAGATAGTTGTACTGACTATTGCAGAATTGGTAGGGAAATTAGAAAAAAAAATAGTTTTATTTAGGTTTCAGAGACAAAGCATAGCAGACCTCTGACCTTGCTTCTAACTTGCCTGGACACTGCCCTGGCTGGGAGTAACTGTAAGTGACTGCCTGCTGTGAGTTCAAGACTTGCAGCACCTTAGATAAGATGGGGGAGGAATCTTGAGATTGTTGAATCCCTGAAGGGGGCCTTGCCAGGCTTAGCAACATCCCAAGTTTTTCAAAACAAACATCATTACCATGAAACTAGGCTTGCAATTTGATCACAGATTGATGGTGATAATCAGTTTGCATCAATCCTGGGATTATATAAGCAGGAACCACACTGCAGTCTTTGAAGTCTCACCCACAGAGTGGACGTTTCTGCCTGGGACCCTTTCCCAATTAAGACTCCAGATGTACTGTGACATGGGACTCCCCAATGCTGCTTATTTATTTATTTATTTATTTTGGTGTGATCCCATAGTTTATTTAAAAATTTTTTTAAAATATGTTTATTTTAATTGGAGGTTAATTATTTTACAATATTGTATTGGTTTTGCCATATATCAACATGAATCCGCCACAGGTATACATGCGTTCCCCATCCTGAACCCCCCTCCCTCCTCCCTCCCCGTACCATCCCTCTGGGTCGTCCCAGTGCACCAGCCCCAAGCATCCAGTGTCATGCATTGAACCTGGACTGGCGATTCATTTCACCCAGTGCTGTTTAAATCTAGATGTTGGTCAAAACCCAATTTGGTGATGCATCCTCTGATGTCTCTTTCTTTTTTAATGTTAGTATGTTGAACTAAGGTAAGTAATTCTCTAATAAGTATTTATATTATTCATTAGTATATAACGAGTGGCTTATTTTCCTAACAAATCCTTTGAACCTGAGACAAAAGTAAAAACTTTCAACAAAACAAGAATATGCACAATGAGTAACATAATCATCAGCAGATTACTGCCCCTAAAGAATTAGGAACACTTCAATTTGCAAAAATGGAGCTATCCCCACTTGAAAGTAAACTCCTAAGAAAATAAAATTTCTCACATTTACTTTAAACACATAATCTTTTAGTCATTTAAAACTATATGGCATGCAAACTTTCATTGTTTATCTTCTTAGTAATTAGAGCAGCACATTTTAAGATTACTCTGAAATGAGAAATACAGATTTTCCCCCCAGAGACCTAGAAATGAAATAACATGCTTTAAAGGTTTTCAGGAAAATGATATTTCATCAAGCAAGATACATGAAAAAAAATTGAGAAGCACCCAATATTTGTATCTCATTTTCCCTACAATATTCACTGTTTAGAGTAATTAGAAAACTCTGCCCAGGTGATGCTAGTAAAGAATCCATCTGCCAATGCAGGAGACATAAGAGATGCGGGTTCTATCCCTAGGTTGGGAAGATGCCCTGGAGAAAGAAATGGCACCCCATTCCAGCGTTCTTGCCTGGAGAATCCCATGGATGGAGGAGCCTGGTGGGCTACAGTCCACAGGGTTGCAAGAGTCAGACTGAGCACAACACACACTCTGAAGAGGATAGTTTTTAATGATTTTGGAGAAACCACCTTCTCTAGGCCAGCTGCTATAACATTAGGCCACATCTTCCTAGGATCCAAAATTTTCTGTATTTATACGGTATTTCATTGATTTATAATTACTGTAATCATAAATTCTGGAATTTCTAGAATGTTTTCATTTGAAAGTTTCTGTAATATTGTCAAGCCATATTTTGCAACACTGGGCTCAGAAATATGAGTTGTATGTTGCATTTGGATTTTGTGGGAGAATTTCTCCAAGGTTATAGAGGATGAATATCTATTAACCAGATGATGAACAGGTAATGGATTTGGAACCTCTAGCCTACTTAGCAATTCCTTCCATGTAAAGTGAAAGTGATCTTTGTTTTATGAAAACTAGTCTTGACAGTCTTGATATTGGGAAAAAAGAAACTGTAATTTGGAATGGATGGTTTAGTCCCTAATGCCTTACCAGAAAAGTTGCTCTGTTCCTGTTGTTATCTGTTCTGACTTGCTACTGTGAAAATAATATTTAATCCCAATTATAAAGACTTGGAATAAATGAAGGCCAGAAATCATTAAAAACCTATTGGTTTAATATAACATTTTATTTTAATGTTCTTTTTGCTACTTTTCACCTAACCTTTTCAGTGACCTAGTGTGCTCAGGCATGGTATAGAATAACCAAGGGAAGTAGGACAGTTAATTGACGTTCATAGAACTCCATCTGAAAAAGTGTTTTCCACTTTTTGTAATTTATTGGATTCTTAAATGTAATATATTTTGATTGTATTTTAATTACTTTTCTGAAATGCTTCAGGGGCTGGTTTTTGTAGTATATGTTATGGAGTCATGCTGTCTAGTAGAGTAGCAACCAACTAGAACTAGCCACATGTGGTTACTACACTTGACATGTACGCAGTTCAAGTGGAGATGTGCTGTAAGTATAAAATACGAATTAGATTTCAAAAGATAATGTGCAATATGTTATTAAAAATTTTATATGCTGAAATAATAATTTAGCTTTATTGGGTTAAACCAAATCTACTTTTAAAATTAATTTCATAAATAAATTAATATTTAAAAAATAAATAAAATTAATTTCAATGTTTAAATGTTTGTATTGTGGTTATTGAAAAATTTTAACATGCATTTCTATTGTTCAACACTTGTATAGTGAAGAGAGAGTTTTAAATGATTTAAAGGAGAAGCTGATAAAAAGCTTTTGCTGTTATTATCTCTGTTGGAAAGAATTTCAAGTAGGACTTAACTACTCAGAAAAGCTAGTCAGCTGCTGGTCCTTCATGAAGAAAAGGACAGTGCCAGTGTGCTTTAGTCAGTTCCTCACATTATATTTTGGGGCCTGTGACTTACTGTGTCTGGCCCATATCAGATATTCCACATATATGTGTGAATTGATAATGACTGGCTTGTGAATTAGGAAATTTTTGAGTTTTGTCTCTAGCTCTGCCATAACCTAGCTCTGTGACCTTGCACAAATCATATCCCTTTTAATTGTCTCAGTTTTTTTATATGTAAAATGAGAGAATTTAATATGCTGACTAAATAATTTTCAGTTCAGAAATGCTGTGGTTCTATTATGTGACTTCATATTGCTAGTCTACTAGGCTGTTAGAATCCCCAATTCTAAAGAGGCACAGAAGTTTCTGCTCTAATGAAGATGAGTTTAGTTTGCATGTGTCTGTCCCCTTAGACTGATTATTTCTTTTTTTCTTGACTATGTTAACATAATGAGGTTCTGGAACCTGTACACCCTTCTGTGACCCTTACCTGGTAAGTGAAATATTTCCCCTCATCTCTCTCTTTACCCTCTATAAAGTTCAATACATTTATTATTAGCCATGTCGAAATTTTAACTTTAATTTTGCATTAGAATATGCCTAATTTCTCAGCCCATATGAGCACATTTAGACTTTGAGGCATAGGGATGCCTTACTGGATGACACAGCGAATCTGTCACCACTTGGTGCCTTAGTTTATTACTCCATAGAATCTAGTTGGTAATACTCTCTATGTTCCTGCTGACCTGTGTGAGGAAAAGTTCTGCTCTGGCAGCTGTACTTTCAGATGAAAGATGAAGAAGAACTAGACTGGATAATATGTGCCAAGAAAAAAAATCCCTTGAGGAGCCCATTTAGCATCTTTTGTTCCTTTCTATCTATGCTTTAAATTTTGCTGTTAGCATTGGTTCATACCTACTCCTCATAGCCCTGTTTTCCCATATATGTACCTTAATAATGGAGAGGACAAGAACTACTTCTGATAATTTACAGCTACACAAGGAGTATAAATTGTTTGTTTCTGTGTACTGAATAATTCTGTGGCTTTGTCAAACTTAGATACTTCCACCAAAGAGCTCGCTGTTTGACATATCTATATATGTCTTATATAGATACAAATAACTCTAAAACAAGGAACATATAAGTTGGATTGCCATTAGAATTCAGAGAAGACAATTTAGAAGAATTAAGGAGGGCCTTGGGCATATTTATGCTGGCCTTTTAGGGATTGGTAACAAGTAAACATGGGGTGAAGGTGGGAGGGTAAAGGATTAAAGGAAGGAGGAGCAATGTAAGAAAGGCAGAAGTAGGAGCCAAGTTAATAGAATAGTTAATAGAATCTCATTTGAATTGATCATAGAATAGACGGTTAGTGAAATGAAATTTGTTAGATTGTTTTAGGGTTGCAAGGGATCTCTAATGGGAAGCTGCAAATTTGAAAGATCTGAAATGTCATGGCATGATTTGCAGACATTATCTCCAATTAGCACAGTTCTCTCACTCACAATTGGCCAGTATAGTGAATATTATGGCTCTCCACTCAGATGCTAATCTCAAGTCTGTGCCGTCTGCAACAGAGAATTATAAACCATTTGAAAAGCAGCTCCTGCTGTTCTACTCTACTGGATGGTAGAGTTAGAATATCTAAGCATGGGACTTGAAGTGATCACAGAGACAGAGTTGCACATTAAGAGCTGGATCCTGTCAGACCTCCCAGTGCATAAGGACAGGAGGACCCAGTAGGAATCCATTGTAAAATTGCAGCAATGCATTCAAGAACAGGATTGAACAGCTGTAAGCTGTAAAATCTATGTGTCTCCCTGCTTCATCTCTATGCATTTCTAAGGCAATTTTCCTTGCTGTTCATTAGGGATATATGTGGAGTAGTCAGGTTAACAGGACTTTTCAACATCAGCAGGATTTGTTAACCAACTATTGACATTTTGGTCCAGATAATTGTTTATTGTGGATGTCTATCCTATGCATTTTAGTTTGTTTAGCAATATCACTAGTCTCTAACCACTAGATACCTGTAGTACACCTCAGCTGAGATAGCCCAAAATATCCCAAGATTTTGTCAAACATCCTCTAGGGGGCAAAATTAGCCTTGTTTGAGAACCACCAACCTAGAATAGCTACTAAAATAATATTTATTTATTTATTAATGAGGAGTCATAGGGTTGAATTGCAATTTTGCCCTTACTGACAGTGTGACTTTGAGTCTATAAAATGATGGTCATAATAGTAATCCACTTACAGTTTTGCTGGGAGAATTAAAGAAAAATAATGTATATAAAGCATTTGCTAGAGTGTTTTATGTGTAGAAACCACTCAACTAATGTTTTACTATTATTATCACTAACATCTTTTAAGACCTAGATCAAATATCACTTTTTACTTGAAGCCTTCTCTGATTTCTTTCTCACAAAACTACTCATTCTCTGTTCTGAATTGTACTAAAATTTTGTGTTTTATAGGCCATGGCACATCAGTTTATTGTTTTCAGTGTCTGTTTATTCAAGTGGACTATGAACTACTCTCCAGGAAAAGGGACAGGGCCGTATATGTTTTGGGATCATTTGAGGTATCTAGCATTTGGCACAATTGCCAACATCCTTTGAATCATAGAAAAAGCTAGAGAATCCCAGAAAAACATCTACCTCTGTTTCACTGACTACACTAAAGCCTTTGTCTGTGTAGATTACAACAAATTAAAAAATTCTTAAACAGATGGGAAAATCTGTTTGCAGGACAAGAAGCAACAGTTAGAACTAGACTTGGAACAACAGACTGGTTCCAAATTGGGAAAGGAGTACATCAAGGCTGTATACTGTCACCCTTGCTTATATAACTTCTCTGCAGAGTACAACATGTGAAGTGCTAGGCTGGATGAAACACAAGCTGGAATCAAGATTGCTGGGAGAATTATCAATAACCTCAGATATGCAGATGATGCCACCCTTATAGCAGAAAGCAAAGAGGAATTAAATAGCCTCTTGATGAAAGTGAAAGAGGAGAGTGAAAAAGCTGGCTTAAAACTCAGTATTCAAAAATGAAGATCATGGCATCCAGTCCCATCACTTTCTTGCAAATAGATGGGGAAACAAAGGAAACAGTGACAGACTTTATTTTCTTGGGCTCCAAAATTACTGTGGACAGTCACTGCAGCCTTGAATTTAAAAGACTCTTGCTCCTTGGAAGAAATGCAATGACAAACCTAGACAGCATATTAAAAAGCAGAGACATCACTTTGCTGACAAAAGTCCTTATAGTCAAATCTATGGTTATTCCAGTAGTCATGTATGGATGTGAGAGTTGAACAATAAAAAAGGCTGAGTGTCAAAGAATTGATGCTTTTGAACTGTGGTGTTGGAGAAGACTCTTGACAATCCCTTGGACTACAAGGAGATCCAACCAGTCTATTGTAAAGGAGATCAGTTCTGGGTGTTCTTTGGAATGAATGATGCTAAAGCTGAAACTCCCGTACTTTGGCCACCTCATGTGAAGAGTTGACTTATTGGAAAAGACTCTGATGCTGGGAGGGATTGGGGGCAGGAGGAGAAGGGGACAACAGAGAATGAGATGGCTGGATGGCATCACCGACTCGATGGATGTGAGTTTGAGTGAAGTCCGGGAGTTGGTGATGGACAGGGAGGCCTGGTGTGCTGTGATTCATGGGGTCGCAAAGAGTCGGACACGGCTGAGCGACTGAACTGAACTGAACTGAACTGAACCCTAGTCCTAGGACCAGAAGTCATACACATTATGTAAAATATCTCTTCTGAGAATATTCAGTGGAAATTAACCATAGGAAACAGTTATTCCCTTTAAAGAGACTAAGAATTTTACACAGACACCATGTAGCGGCAATAGAACATGGGAGGAAAGAATTAAGATGACATATTCACACAGACCTGGGCTTGAAACCTGACTTTACCTTGTATTAGCTGCCTATCCTTAGACCAAGGATACACCTGCCAATGCAGGAGATGCAGGTTTGATTCCTGGGTCAGGAAAATCCCATGGAGAGGAGAATGGCAAACCACTCCAGGTTACCAAAGTGTCAGACATGACGTATCAACCAAACAGCAACTCAAATATTCTTTAAATCTTTTCTAAAAACTTCTAATTTTTCATTAACACAATAAACATAAACTGTAACGAATATTGTTAGAAGTCTTAGAGATACATTTTAAATACAGTGAATGGTGAATTATGACTGTGGTTTATGTTTCAAAGCCAGTTTCACATTAAACACCTTTTCCTTTGTTCTTCATTTTCCAGTGAGAAAGAACTGTTTCCCACTAATCAAAAGTGCTAGTTTTCCTTTTGACTTAGATAGCACAGAGAAGAAATTACCAAGAGGGAAGAAAAGGCTATAATTCTTTTCTGATTCTTTATATGCCATTCTCATCCCATAGTGCAAAGCTGTTGACTAGTGTGAAACTCTGTGATTGTGTTTCTTCAGTCAAAAATTTCAAGGATTTTTGCTTTTCTCTTTCTTCATTTGTTTTATTTTACCACATACTACTTACTTCCCCATATTACTTAGAGCCTATTGCTTCTGTCAGTACTCTAAATAAGCTATTAGAGAATGAAATGAATGGAGCAAATATATATGACTCCCAATTACAGACTATCCAAAAAGGCAATTTGAAGTTAGATGCATACAATCACAACTTATGTACAAACTTATTGTTTCAAAATGCATTTATGAGAGAAATAATTTGGAGAAATTTAAAGTGTATTCACAAAAATTCTGATAGATGTTACAGAAAGTCTACCCTGGAAAATTAAAATAAGTTTCTCAGAAATAGCCAATGATGTTTTTTTCCCTTTCATAGTTCTAGTAGTAGAAACCATGGTCATTTTAACGCATACTGCCTGGCACATAGTTGCATCTCAGTGAATGTTTGTTGGGCACATGGATGTCAAAATAAATAGAATAATGCAATATTGTTTATATGGCAAAAAAATACCATATGCACAAACATACACACTGAAAGTGATATTCATTAAAAGTGCCCTGATTATATACATAATAGTCCTTATATTTTATAAAATATTAACAAAATATTCAATAAGATAAAAGATTTTAATCTGCAATGTATCTTTTACATGTTTTCAAAGGGTTGAAGTAGGGACAGTAAATAGCAAATAAATATATGGTATGATTCAATTTAAAAAAAACAATGAAAGAGCTTCCATTTCTGCCCATGAAGGAATAACCAATTTAGCACTTTCCCTCCCAATACAAAAATTAGAAAATAAACATTTGAAACAATCTCTTTTCAGAGATCACTACAATGGTCAGTGCAGGACTGTGATCACTAAGAGAAGGGAAATAAACAAGGTGAGCTCTACAATCATTCCAACTCCCTCCCAGGAGGTAAATTTGTACTGTGAGAAAGGAAAGAAGAATTCAAATAAACTACTATTGTTTCAATAAGTTGAAGAGTAGAAATTGAAATTCAGGTAGGTTGAAATAATTGAAATTTGCATAGCAGAATAATGGAGAGGAAGGAACTATTCAGAAAAAGAACTCCAGATAGCTTCATGGGGGCCTTTTGAATATTTGTCTGACTACTAATTAACACATTTGCAGGATGAATTTTGTGACATCCAAGAAAGAATGATTGCTTATGAGTCATAAGTTGAAAATTTTCCAGAACTCACTGTCACTGCCCCCCCCAGGAACGCATGAGTAAATGAAGAAGTCAGATTTATTACTCATCTCAGTGAGGGCTAATGAACACCAGGGTATCTTAGTAAGAGGGTGTCAGAAAGAACCTATTATAGGGTTTAGGCTTTGGTTGGGTGGCTTGAGAAAGGGTCTAAGGAAGTAATGCTTTGCTCTTAATTTGATGCTGTTAGAAAACAGAGGCAGTACTAGGAGTGGATATCAAAATAAATCTTCTATAGGAGGGCAGACTAGGGCAAATATAAAGCTATAATTAGAAAAGCAGCATTTGCTCCTATTAGCAGAGAGAGGGGATATTAATATTTTGTGGGTTACACAGTGATCTTATTTTGTGCTTAGACAAAGTTATAAAATGAGCTTGTTTTATTTCATGTTATCATGGTCTGAAGTTGATGTTCTGTGAGACTGTTTATGTCCAACTAGAGAATATGGCTTAGCTGAGTGCCAGGCCAACTTCTAACAGCACTGAAGCCTAGTTATAAGAGTCAGAGAAATTCCCAGATGTGAAGGACTGTTTCTTTGTCCTCCTCCCCCACCACAGGGATGAAATATCTTCAAAATCCTCACCCTAATACTTTAAGCAATCAGCAGACTTGTCCAAGAGTACATGCTACTCTAGACTCACCCTCCTAAAGCTTCAAAACAAAGCTTAAAACCAAAATCCAAAACTTTAAAATCACCATCCAAAAAAATCAAATAAGATGGTATGGGGAGGGAGGTAAGAGGGGGGTTCAGGATTGGGATCACGTGTACACTCGTGGTGGATTCATGTTAATGTATGGCAAAACCAATACAATATTGTAATGCAATTAGCCTCCAATTAAAATAAATAAATTTATATTTTTAAAAAAAGAAGAAAAAAAGAAATCCTTAAAATTAAACCCCCCAAATCTTCATTTAACTTTCTAACAAAACAAACTGAACAGCAAATATATTAAATAATCTCAATGAGTGGGGTGGGAGTGAAGGTGAATATGAATGGAAACCATGAGCAAAAGAATTTACATAAACACTGCAGACTGTTGGATGACCCAGTTTCCCTTTGGTGTATAGGCTAACAATTCTAAAACCACTTGACATGTATACTGGAACTGGATACCTAAGTAAATATATGATGGATTGTGGAAACTCAGTTACTCACTTTTGGAATGTGGAAGTTTGGTGGATTAAGTTGAAAATATCAGTATAAAATCATATTTAGCTTAATATAGATACAGATGGCTACATATAGAAATATGTATAGGTATGGGTGCAACCCATTCCAGTACTCTTGCCTGGAGAATCACATGGAGGGAGGAGCCTGGTAGGCTACAGTCCATGGGGTCACAAAGAGTTGGACACGACTGAGCGACTTCACTTTCTTTCATGGGTATATACAAAATTGTGTATATGTACATATACTCACTCATTGTATCAGTTGAGAGGGCCTAGAATTGATGACAACTAACTAGCAACCAACATATCTAGGGCTCAGAATTTAATTTCTAATATCATTCTTTTTAAAAAATAAATCAGGGCTTCTTGAAGAAATGGCTGATTCTAGGACTGGGGCAGAAAATACACAATATGAGCCTGGAGCTCTTATAATACCACAAAGTGATCTAAAGTGAAAGAATAGGGGATTTTCCACAGGACACAGAAACCAGCAAAAAGAGCTCCTAGTGGTCCAAGCTGGAATAATATGAAAAATAAAATTAATAAAGCAGTATTTAGCTGTAATGCAAACTATACTGTAAATGTCTGATATAAATAAATTACTGAGTAAATAAATAAATGGAAGACAAGAGACAAATCTCCTATATAGAAAAATTCCAAATAATTTGTGTTGATTATGCTGTACTCAAGAGGTGGAGCTTAAGTCTCCTTTCATTGAGTGTTGGCAACATTCAATTATTTGCTTTGAAAAAATAGTGTACGGAAAGGGAAGGGTAAGTATACTGTGGAGAACATGGCATACACTATTTTGGCTAGGTGTTTAAAGTTAATGTGATATATCACCTGATATCGTGTAGCCCTGATATGATGTGATGAGAATAAAAGAGTTCATCTCTGTGGTATTCTTCCCTAAAACTTATAGCTTCAGTTTAATAATAAGAAAACATCTGACAGATCCCAGCTGAGGGATATTCTACAAAATACCTCATGAGTAATTCTCACAGCTGTCAAGGTCATCAGAAACAAGGAAAATTTGAGAAATAGCTAAGAGGAAACTAAGGAAGCAAATTACCAAATATAATATGGTGCTCTGCATAAGATCCTGGAGCGCATAAAGGACAACAGGTAAAACAAGAAATACTGAATGAAGTATGAATTTTAATTAATAATAAATCAAAGTTGGCTCATTTGTTATGATAGATACACTATACTAGTGTAAGATGTTAACACTAGGGGAGCTGGCTATGGGATTTTCTTGTATGTGAACTTGCTATACAAGTTTCACATCTTTACAGTAAATCTAAAACTATCCTAAAATTTTTATTAAAAACTCTTCAGAGAACTGGGAATAAGCGCATGATGCCATATCATGCAATATGTGTATATTAGGAATCTAAGAGAGAAAAGGGAGAAAGATGGTAACAGAAAAAAATCATTTGAGGATAAATGGATGTAATTTAGTACATTTGACTGAAAATATTGTAAATTAATAGAACCAAGGAATTCAGTTAACCACAGGAGGATAAATACAAAGAAGACAAAGCTGAAGTAATCACAATAAAATATTTAAACAAGTAGAGAAATAAAATTAAAGGCAGGAGGGGAAAAAAGAGCATGTTACCTGTAGGTGAATGCAAAGACTTATTACAGACTTCTTGTAAGGAATTATGAAAGGCAGAAGACACTTTGACAAAATTTTTAAAGTGCTACAGGAAACAAAACTGATAAACTAGATGTCTTTTTCAAAAATCACTCAGTCATGTCTGATTCTCTGCAACCCCATGGTCTGGCCAAGGAATTCTCCCAGAAAGGATACTGGAGTCGCTTGCCATTCCCTTCTCCAGGAACCTGGATGTCTATATCCAGTCAAAATATATGAAGATGAAGAATTACAGAAATTTTCAGAACAAAATGAAGCAGAGAGAATATTTCAAGCAGTCCTGAAGTATTAGAAATGTTATAGGAAGTTCTTCAGATTAAAGAAAATGAAATATATGACAATGAAGTTTGGATTTTTACAAAGGATAGGGCCTAAAATGATGAGTGTTTATGATGAGATTTAAATAATTTTTTTATTAGTTAAGATAAAAAGATAGGAGACACAAATGACCAATATCAGGAATGAAACAGGAGATATCACTATATAGCCCATAGTTCTTTCATAAATAATATACATTTCAAACAACTTTATGACCATATATTTGCACCTTAAATGAAATACACAGTTATCATGAAAGACATAATACTTAAATATAGAGAATTATAATAGGTTGACATTGTGTACCTATATTGTATATAAATGTACAATTCATATATGCTAAAAAAGCTGAATGCAATTTCCTTTTAAATATAATACCAACATTGTTTTCCCATTTGTACTATATAAATACTTCTAATTATGCTTTCCATATACCTCTCATTAAAATTTTGTTATTAAAGAAAAGGAAGAAAAAGTCACAATGTTTTAACCATGATACGAAATATTTAGCACTAAAGAGCTGAGATCATACAGTACCCTTCTTGCTTTACCATGATCATGAAAAGAGAATAAATCATTCTGGTCAAAATCCCTTAAAAAGAAATAACTATGAAGAAAAAATGATTCCTGGAATGCAGTTATAATGTAAACTTGCCCTTGAAGCACTTGACTTTGGACCATTCAGAGTTTAGAAGTCTTCCTTGACAGCTAGCAATTATTTTTATTTTGTTTTCACAAAATCCAGAAAACAAGGGCTTTGGTCACAAAAAGCTGACTAAGCTATGTACTTCCTTATTATGCAACTTGATGGAATTTACTTAACTGAGCTGAGTCTCACATCCATACTTATTAAGTGGGACATAATACTTATGTATTCTTGTTGTTATTGTTCAGTGTTAAGTTGTGTTCAACTCTTTGCGACCCCATGGATTGCAGCATGCCAGTCTTCCCTGTCCTTCACTATCTCCCTGAGTTTCCACAAACTCAGAGTTTGCTCAAACTCAATGGCATCCATTGAGTCAATGATGCCATTCAACCGTCTCATCCTCTGTCTCCTTCTTCTCCTCCTGCCTTCAATCTTTCCCAGCATCCAGGTCTTTTCCAATGAGATTGCTCTTCGCATCAGGTGACCAAAGTATTGGAGCTTCAGCATCAGAAGTGCCAGTGAATATTCAGTGTTGGTTTCTTTTAGGATTGATTGGTTTGATCTCTTGGCAGTCCAAGAGACTCTGAAGAGTCTTCACCAGCACCACAGTTTGAAAGCATCCATTCTTTGGCACTCAGCCTTCTTTATGGTCCAACTCTCACACGAGTAAATGACTACTGGAAAAATCATAGCTTTGAATATACAGACCTTTGTCAGCAAAGTGATGTCTCTGCTTTTAAATATGATATCTAGGTTTGACATCACTTTTCTTCCAAGGAGCAAGCATCTTTTAATTTTATGGCTGCAGTCACCATCTGCACTGATTTTGTAGTCCAAGAAAAGAAAATCTATCACTATTTCCACTTTTCCACATCTATTTGCAAAGAAGTGATGAGACCGGATGCCATGATCTTAGTTTTTTTGAATATTGAGTTTCAAGCCAGGTTTTTCACTTTCACCCTCATCAAGAGACTCTTTAATTCCTCTTTACTTTCTGCCATTAGAGTGGTATCATCTGCATATCTGAGGTTATTGATATTTCTCCCAACAATCTTGCTTCCAGATTGTGATTCATCCAGACCCGAATTTTGCATGATGTACCTTGGTGGTTCAGATGGTAAGTAATCTGCCTGCCGTGTAGGAGACCTGGGTTTGATCCCTGAGTTTTGAAGATCCCCTGGAGGAGGGCAACCCAATCCAATATTCTTGCCTGGACAATTCTGATAGACAGAGGAACCTGGTGGGCTACAGTCCATGGGGTCGCAAAGAGTTGGACATGATTGAGTGACTAAGCACACAAGCATACACACACTCTGCTTATATAAGCAGGGTGACAATATACAGCCTTGATGTACGCCTTTCCCAATTTTGAACCAGTCCATCATTCCATGTCTGGTTCTAACTGTTCCTTCTTGGCTTATCAGGAGGCAGGTAACATGGTCTGGTATTCCCATCTCTTTAAGAATTTTCCACACTTCATTGTGATCCACACAGTCAAAGGGTTTTGCGTAGTTAAAGAAGAAGAAGTAGATGATTTCCTCGAATTCCCTTGCTGTTTCTATGATCTAATGGATGATGGCAATTTGATCTCTGGTCCCTCTGTCTTTTCTAATTCTAGCTTCTACATCTGTAAATTCTTGGTTCATGTACTGTTGAAGCCTAGCTTGAAGGATTTTGAGCATTACCTTGCTCGCATGTGAAATGAGGACAATTGTATGGTAGTTTGAATATTTTTTGACATTGCCCTTCTTTGGGATTGGAATGAAAACTGACCTTTTCCAGTCCCATGGCCACTGCTGAGCTTTCCAAATTTGCTGACATACTGAGTGCAGAACTTTAACAGCATCGTCTTTAAGAATTTCAAATAGCTCAGCTAAAATCCTATCACCTCCATTAACACTGTTTGTCGGGATGCATCCTAAGGCCCACTTGACTTTGCACACCAAGATGTCTGAATCTGAATGACCACACCTTCGTGGTTATCTGGGTCCTTAAGACATTTTTATATAACTAGTCTGTATATTCTTCCCACCTCTTCTTAATCTCTTCTGCTTCAGTTCACTTCAGTTCAATTCATTTCAGTTGCTAAATTGTGTCTGACTCTTTGTGACCCCCATGGAGGCATGCCAGGCCTCCCTATCCATCACCAACTCCTGGAGTTTACTCAAACTCATCCCCATTGAGTCAGTGATGCCATCCAACCATCTCATCCTCTCTCATCTCCTTCTCCCCCTGCCTTCAATCTTTCCCAGCATCAGGGTCTTTTCAAAAGTGTCAGCTCTTCGCATCAGGTGGCCAAAGTATTGGAATTTCAGCTTCAACATCAGTCCTTCCAATGAATATTCAGGACTGATTTCTTTTAGGATAGACGAGTTGAATCTCCTTGCAGTCCAAGGGACTCTCAAGAGTCTTCTCCAACACTACAGTTCAAAAGCATCAATTCATCAGTGCTCAGCTTTCTTTATAGTCCAACTCTCACATCCATACATGACTATCAGAAAAATCATAGTTTTGACTAGACAGACCTTTGTTGGCAAAGTAATGTCTCTGCTTTTTAGTATGCTGTCTAGATTGGTCATAGCTTTTCTTCCAAAGAGCAAGCGTCTTAATTTCATGGCTGTAGTCACCATCTGCAGTGATTTTGGAGCACAGAAACAGAAAGTTTCTCACTGCTTACATTGTTTCCCCATCTATTTGCCTTGAAGTGATAGGACTGGATGTTATGATCTTAGTTTTCTGAATGTTGAGTTTTAAGCCAGCTTTTTCACTCTCTTCTTTCACTTTCTTCACAAAGGTCTTTAGTTCTTCTTCACTTTCTGCCATAAGGGTGGTGTCATCTCTATATCTGAGATTATTGATATCCCAACAATCTTGATTCCAGCTTGTCCTTCATCCAGCCTAGCATTTTTTATGATGTCCTCTGCACATAAGTTAAATAAGCAGGGTGACAATATTCAGCCTTGACATACTCCTTTCCTGATTGGGAACCATTCTGTTGTTCCATGTCCAGTTCTAACTGTTGCTTCTTGACTTGCATACAGATTTCTCAGGATGCAGGTGAGGTTATCTGGTATCCCAATCTCTAAGAATTTTACACAGTGTGTTGTGATCCACACAGTTAAAGGCTTTGACATAGTCACTAAAGCAGAAGTAGATGCTTTTCTGGAACTCTTTTGCTTTTTCTATGATCCAATGGATATTGGCAATTTGATCTCTGGTTCTTCTGCCTTTTCTAAATCCACATCTTCTTCATCTCTTTGCTTCTGTTAGGTCCTTGCTGTTTCTGGCCTTTATTGTGCCGATCTTTGCATGAAATGTTCCCTTGGCATCTCTAATTTTCTTGAAGAAATCTCTAGTCTTTCTCATTCTATTGTTTTCTTCTATTTCTTCACATTGCTCACTTAAGGTTTTCTCTGCATTCAGTTGGATATATCTTTCCCTTTCTCCGTTGCCTTTCACTTCTCATTTTTCAGCTATTTGTATGGCCTCCTCAGACAACCATTTTACCTTCTTGCTTTTATTCTTTTGGAATAGTTTGGTCACTACTTCCTGTACAATGTTATGGATCTCCATCCATAGTTCTTCATGGATTCTGTCTACCAGGACTAATCCCTTGATTCTTTTTTTTTTTAATGTATGCAAAATTTTATTTTATTTTTTTTAATTTTAATTTTTACTTCACAATACTGTATTGGTCTTGCCATACATTGACATGAATCCACCACGGGTGTACATGCGTTCCCAAACATGAACGCCCCCTCCCACCTCCCTCCCCATAACATCTCTCTGGGTCATCACCGTGCACCAGTCCCAAGCATGCTGTATCCTGCATCGGGCATAGACTGGCGATTCGATTCTTACATGATAGTATACATGTTACAATGCCATTCTCCCAAATCATCCCACCCTCTCCCTCTCCTTCTGAGTCCAAAAGTCCGTTATACACATCTGTGTCTTTTTTGCTGTCTTGCATACAGGGTCGTCATTGCCATCTTTCTAAATTCCATATATATGAGTTAGTATACTGTATTGGTGTTTTTCTTTCTGGCTCACTTCACTCTGTATAATCGGCTCCAATTTCATCCATCTCAACAGAACTGATTCAAATGTATTCTTTTTAATGGCTGAGTAATACTCCATTGTGTATATGTACCACAGCTTTCTTATCCATTCATCTGCTGATGGACATCTAGGTTGTTTCCATGTCCTGGCTATTATAAACAGTGCTGCGATGAACATTGGGGTACATGTGTCTCTTTCAATTCTGGTTTCCTCGGTGTGTATGCCCAGCAGTGGGATTGCTGGGTCATATGGCAGTTCTATTTGCAGTTTTTTGAGGAATCTCCACACTGTTCTCCATAGTGGCTGTACTAGTTTGCATTCCCACCAACAGTGTAGGAGGGTTCCCTTTTCTCCGCACCCTCTCCAGCATTTATTGCTTACAGATTTTTGGATTGCAGACATCCTGACTGGTGTGAAGTGGTACCTCATTGTGGTTTTGATTTGCATTTCTCAAATAATGAGTGATGTTGAGCATTTTTTCATGTGTTTGTTAGCCATCTGTATGTCATCTTTGGAGAAATGTCTGTTTAGTTCTTTGGCCCATTTTTTGATTGGGTCGTTTATTTTTCTGGAATTGAGCTGCATAAGTTGCTTGTATATTTTTGAGATTAGTTGTTTGTCAGTTGCTTCAATTGCTATTATTTTCTCCCATTCAGAAGGCTGTCTTTTCACCTTGCTTATATTTTCCTTTGTCGTGCAGAAGCTTTTAATTTTAATTAGATCCCATTTGTTTATTTTTGCTTTTATTTCCAGAATTCTGGGAGGTGGATCATAGAGGATCCTGCTGTGATTTTTGTCGGAGAGTGTTTTGCCTATGTTCTCCTCTAGAAGTTTTATAGTTTCTGGTCTTACATTTAGCTCTTTAATCCATTTTGAGTTTATTTTTGTGTGCAGTGTTAGAAAGTGATCTAGTTTCATTCTTTTACAAGTGGTTGACCAGTTTTCCCAGCACCACTTGTTAAAGAGATTGTCTTTTCTCCATTGTATATTCTTGCCTCCTTTGTCAAAGATAAGGTGTCCATATGTGTGTGGATTTATCTCTGGGCTTTCTATTTTGTTCCATTGATCTATATTTCTGTCTTTGTGCCAGTACCATACTGTCTTGATGACTGTGGCTTTGTAGTAGAGCCTGAAGTCAGGCAAGTTGATTCCTCCAGTTCCAATCTTCTTTCTCAAGATCACTTTGGCTCTTCGAGGTTTTTTGTATTTCCATACAAATCTTGAAATTATTTGTTCTAGTTCTGTGAAAAATATCGCTGGTAGCTTGATAGGGATTGCATTGAATTTGTAAATTGCTTTGAGTATCGTACTCATTTTCACTATACTGATTCTTCCGATCCATGAACATGGTATATTTCTCCATCTATTCGTGTCCTCTTTGATTTCTTTCATCAGTGTTTTATAGTTTTCTATATATAGGTCTTGGGTTTCTTTAGGTAGATATATTCCTAAGTATTTTATTGTTTTCGTTGCAATGGTGAATGGAATTGTTTCCTTAATTTCTTTTTCTACTTTCTCATTATTAGTGTATATGAATGCAAAGGATTTCTGTGTGCTGATTTTATATCCTGCAACTTTACTATATTCATTGATTAGCTCTAGTAATTTTCTGGTGGAGTCTTTAGGGTGTTCTATGTAGAGGACATGTCATCTGCAGTGAGAGTTTTACTTCTTCTTTTCCAATTTGGATTCCTTTTATTTCGTTTTCTGTTCTGATTGCTCTGGCCAAAACTTCCAAAACCATGTTGAATAGTAGCAGTGAAAGTGGGCACCCTTGTCTTGTTCCTGACTTTAGGGGAAATGCTTTCAATTTTTCACCATTGAGGATAGTGTTTGCTGTGGGTTTGTCATAGATAGCTTTTATTATGTTGAGGTATGTTCCTTCTATTCCTGCTTTCTGGAGAGTTTTTATCATAAATGGATGTTGAATTTTGTCAAAGGCCTTCTCTGCATCTATTGAGATAATCATATGGGTTTTATTTTTCAATTTGTTAATGTGGTGAATTACATTGATTGATTTGCGGATATTGAAGAATCCTTGCATCCCTGGGATAAAGCCCACTTGGTCATGGTGTATGATCTTTTTAATGTGTTGTTGGATTCTGATTGCTAGAATTTTGTTGAGGATTTTTGCATCTATGTTCATCAGTGATATTGACCTGTAATTTTCTTTTTTTTGTAGTATCTTTGTCAGGTTTTGGTATTAGGGTGATGGTGGCCTCATAGAATGAGTTTGGAAGTTTACCTTCCTCTGCAATTTTCTGGAAGAGTTTAAGTAGGATAGGTGTTAGCTCTTCTCTAAATTTTTGGTAGAATTCAGTTGTGAAGCCGTCTGGACCTGGGCTTTTGTTTGCTGGAAGATTTCTGATTACAGTTTCAATTTCCATGCTTGTGATGGGTCTGTTATGATTTTCTATTTCTTCCTGGTTCAGTTTTGGAAAATTGTACTTTTCTAAGAATTTGTCCATTTCTTCCATGTTGTCCATTTTATTGGCATATAATTGCTGATAGTAGTCTCTTATGATCCTTTGTATTTCTGCATTGTCTGTTGTGATCTCTCCATTTTCATTTCTAATTTTATTGATTTGATTTTTCTCTCTTTGTTTCTTGATGAGTCCGGCTAATGATTTGTCAATTTTATTTATCCTTTCAAAGAACCAGCTTTTGGCTTTGTTGATTTTTGCTATGGTCTCTTTTGTTTCTTTTGCATTTATTTCTGCCCTCATTTTTAAGATTTCTTTCCTTCTACTAACTCTGGGTTTCTCCAATTCTTCCTTTTCTAGTTGCTTTAGGTGTAGAGTTAGGTTATATATTTGACTTTTTTCTTGTTTCTTGAGGTATGCCTGTATTGCTATGAACTTTCCTCTTAGCACTGCTTTTATAGTGTCCCACAGGTTTTGGGTTGTTGTGTTTCCATTTTCATTAGTTTCAATGCATATTTTGATTTTTTTTTATTTCTTCTGTGATTTGTTGGTTATTCAGAAGTGTGTTGTTCAACCTCCATATGTTGGAATTTTTAATAGTTTTTCTCCTGTAATTGAGATCTAATCTTACTGCCTTGTGGTCAGAAAAGATGCTTGGAATGATTTCGATTTTTTTGAATTTATTAAGTTTAGATTTATGGCCCAGGATGTGATCTATCCTGGAAAAGGTTCCATGAGCACTTGAGAAAAAGGTGAAATTCATTGTTTTGGGGTGAAATGTCCTATAGATATCAATTAGATCTAACTGGTCTAATGTATCATTTAAAGTTTGCGTTTCTTTGTTAATTTTCTGTTTAGTTGATCCGTCCATAGGTGTGAGTGGGGTATTAAAGTCTCCCGCTATTATTGTGTTATTGTTAATTTCCCCTTTCATACTTGTTAGCATTTGTCTTACATATTGCGGTGCTCCTATATTTGGTGCATATATATTTATAATTGTTGTATCTTCTTCTTGGATTGATCCTTTGATTATTATGTAGTGTCCTTCTTTGTCTCTTTTCACAGCCTTTGTTTTAAAGTCTATTTCATCGGATATGAGTATTGCCACTCCTGCTTTCTTTTGGTCTCTATTTGCATGGAATATCTTTTTCCAGCCCTTCATAATCCCTTGATTCTATTTGTCACATCCATCCACTGTATAATCATAAGGGATTTGTTTTAGGTCATACCTGAATGGTCTAGTGGTTTTCCCTACTTTCTTCAGTTTAAGCTTAAATTTTGCAGTTATGAGTTTGTAATCTGAGCCACAGTAAGCTCCAGGTCTTGTTTTTGCTGACTGTATAGAGCTTCTTCATCTTTGGTTGCAAATAATATGATCAATCTTATTTCATTAGTGACCATCTGGTGATGTCCTGTACAGTTATCTCTTGTGTTGTTGGACGAAGGTGTTTGCTATGACCAGTGTGTTTTCTTGGCAAAACTCTGTTAGCTATTTCCTTGCTTCATTTTGTATTCCAAGGCCAAAGTTGCTTGTTATTCAAGGTATCTCTTGACTTCCTATTTTTTCATTCCAACCCCTTCTAATGAAAAGAACTTTTTTTTTTTTTTTTTTTGGTGTTAGTTTTGGAAAGTCTTGTTGGTCTTCATAGAACTTTTGACCTGCAGCTTCTTCAGCATTAGTGGTTGGAGCATAGACTTGAATTACTGTGATGTTGAATGATTTGCCTTGGAAAGAAACTGAGATCATTCTGTCGTTTTTGTGATTTTACCCAAGTACTGCATTTCAGACTTTTGTTGACTATGAGGGCTACACCATTCTTCTGATGGATTCTTCCACACAGTATTAGATAAAATGTTCATCTGAATTAAATTCACCCATTCCAGTTTACTGATTTCTGAAGTGTCAGTGTTCACTCTTGTCATCTCCTGCTTGAACACATCCAATTTACCTTAATTCACATACCTGACATTCCAGGTTCCTATTCAATATTGTTCTTTACATCATTGAACTTTGTTTTCACCACCTAACACATCCGCAATTAAGCATCATTACTTCTTTGACTCAACCACTTAATTCTTTCTGGAAATTAAAGTTATTATTTGGAAATTACAGATATCACTTAGAAATCTAAAATGGGTAGATGCCTAATAAAATGACAGCTATTATGATTGGTTTTACATGTTTAGTTTCTTGTTTGCATTTATTCACAGGGCTGGTTTAGGGGTACATAATATTCTCTTGAAGGCTTTGAATCCATTAAAGTTAAAAAATGCTGTTTCTATTGCTAACAAAATTAATACTTCTCTTTTTTTTCATGGATAGGACATATTAACATTGTGGGGGAGTATGTTTTAAACTTGAGTCACAAGGTGACAATTTGAACAATGTAATTGTCTTTGTGTCTGGGACCAAGGTACAAGAATTGCAAGGAGGCAATTCTTTGCTAAACTTTTTGATAATTAGTATATTGACAGGTTGATTGGCAAAGTTACTTAGTAATGTGGCTTTCCTTCTTTGTATTTAAATTAAAATGCAATTTAATTTAAATGTCATCCAAAATAAATTCTGAAAAAGTGAACAACTTGCACTGATCCTATTTTGTCACATGATAATTACATCTTTCATATTAGTCCTTTCGTTTCAATCTTGTTTCAGGTAGAAAAGTTTAATTTATAAGTTTTTATTATAAATAAGACTACAGTTATCACAGAGAAAGAAATAAAATTGCATTGAGGAATTAGCCAACTTACATTCCAAATACAGCTTATTTCTGGTTTGTTATACATCTATCTTACTACTCCCTTCAGGGTACCTCTGAGAGCAATAGTGTAAATGGAAAATAAACAGTGTGTGATCAGAGGTGTGAGGTCCTGCTTAGAGTCTTTTAACACATGAGATATATCATCATCACATGCCATGATCTTGTAGGAAAAGTCAATACAATCTACTCCTGAAACATACATCTTTTACAAGCAAAATAAAAAACAATATATGTGATAAGTCACGTTTATTCTAACGTGGCAAACTAAAGATTTGAGAATAAGCCACAGGGCAACATGTCTTCAATATTAGACAATAACTTTTTAAATTAATTATTTAAATATTGAGTAACTACTACAAACCAACCAATATACTAACTAGATCTGAGATGGGGTTGTGTGAAGCAGAATTAAACAGGGCATAACCCTGGTTATCAAGAGATTTTCAATTTGATAAAATATATGAGTCTTGTATTTTAATATTTATCTGATGTATTTCAAGTTGTGTGTTACATATTTCTCCATATATTAGCTAATGAAATGTCCAAAACAACTCCACTGGGTGATTATCACCCACGTTTTGTGGATGTGGAGAAAGAGGCCCATATAGACAAATTTGATGCCAAAGCTCACAGGTTTTGTAAATCACAGAAGTGGAATGTGAATTCCTGGCCTCCATTTTATGAGTCTAAATGCCATTTCCACCACAATTTCCTCTCTATACTTCGTAGTGAAATATTACAAGAGAGTAACAATGTAGTATAAGAGTTTAAAAGAAATAAATAAATCTACAGTCAAAGGTTTTGGCCATGTTTCATGGAAGAGGAAGCATTTAAATTGGGACTTGGGTGATAATCATACTTTCAATTGGCAGATGTGGAATGGAACAGGAGAAAGAACAGGTCTGTCAGCTAGGGCACATCAGCAATGACAGGCACATTGGGAACCTGGACCCATGGGAGGATGACAGCACCATTAAGTTTAATGGAAAACTTGACCAAGAAAATGCTTGGGATAATTGGCATTTGCCAGGGCTGCTGTGTTGCTGATGATCTTGTCATCCATTTAAAATATTTTATTATTCAAAAAGAAATCACAAAAAGATATCAGTAAATCTGTGCTAGGGACTAAAGTACAGAGCTGGTAAAGAGATGAATAAGTAAATTTGAGAAACATTCAAAAGATAACTCCAGAAAAGGGAAAAACAACTTCCCTTTTCTGAAATGAGACACTGAAATGAGAATGTGCTGAAAGTATACAAAGAAATTTAGGTGGCGTCAAGTGATATTGGAGTAGAGAGAATGAGGAAAGTAGTAAGAGATGAGTTCACAGAGGTAACTGGGGGTGAATAAGAAGGGCTGGTGTGGGGACATCACAAAAGCATTTTGGCTTTGGCTTTAATTCTGAGGATGAGTGTTTTGAGAAAAAGAATGACTTGATTTGATCTAAATGTATAAGGACCAATGTGGCTTCTGGGTTGGGGATAGATTAAAGGAGGGGCATGGCTGAAACCAGGAATCCAGAAGAGGCTATTGCAATAATCTAAACAAGAGTTGATGGTGACTTGGATCAAGATATTGGCAACTGGAAAAATGATAAGTGGATGAATTGCACATTGATTTGAAGGTAGGATCAACAGGGTTTTCTGACCAATTGGATGTAAGGAGTGAGAGAATGAGAGGACTGAAAGGTAGCTCTGATATTTGCAGCCTGAGTAACTGAAAAGATGTTGATATTCATGAGATGAAGAAGACAGAGTAGAGCAGGTGTTGGCAGAAAAATGCAATCTTGGCTTGGGGCATGTGTTAATTTGTGTTAGGGATATGAATATTGAGTTCAGGTGAAAGATCTATGCTAGAGAAATAAATATGGGAGTCATTCCCATCAAGATGGCATCTAAAGTCATATGAATGAAGATCACTTATAAAGAAAGCATTGACAAAGAGACTTAAGTTGTCTTGAAACCCAAGCGAAAAAAGTTTTCCAAAAAGGAGTGAATAAACAATTGGGTCAAATGCAGTACAGAAATTGAATAATATGAGAACTGAGAGTTGAAATTGGATTTTTAGCAATGTGGATATTACCATGTGTGCTGAGTCACTTCAGTCCTGTCCGACTCTTTGCAACCCTATATACCGTAGCCCACCTGTCTGCACTGTCTATGGGATTCTCTGGGCAAGAATCCTGGAGTGGGTTGCCACGCCCTCCTCCAGAGGATCTTTCTGACCCAGGGATCGAACCCTCATCTCTTTCCTCTTCTGCATTGCAGGTGGGTTCTTTACCACTAGTGCCACCTGGGAAATAAAAACAGTTTGGATGGACTGATAAAGGTGAAATTCTGATAGGTTTACTTGAAAATAGGCAGAGAGTAAAAGGAAGTAGAGTTAAAGGTTTTTTTTTTTTTAATGGTATTTTGTTTGCTGATAGATGATATTGGGAGACTGTGTTTGTATTTTGATGTAAATAATGCAATGGAGACGGGGAATCCTATGATACTTTAAATAAAGGGATAATTGCTAAAGCAGCATCCTTCAATTGGCAAGAGAAGATAGCATCTAATGTTTCATTGAAGAAAATGGCCCTAACTAGAAGTAAGAATGGTTCATCCAGAGTAGTCAAGGTCAAAGGAGAGTGGTATATGGTTCAGAGGCAGTTGGGTGGGTAGATGTGATGAAGCAGCTCTAGGAAGTTCATGTCTTTAACTGCTTCAGTTACTTCTATTTAGAAGATCTCAGATGAGACCAAACTATATGTTCTGCTTCCTTATTTATTTCTGTCTTCTATAGAAAAAGTGGTAAGTTCTTCCATTTACTCTTTAAATCATGACAATGCTAAATCTATAAGAAAGTAATCACAGAAAGAAAAATTAGGAAATAGGACTTGGAAAAGTCTCAAAGCAAAATGTATGTTTTATAACATAAAATTATAATGTTAATAGTAACAATAATATTTATTTCAATGTAAGAATTGTTACTATTCTAGGAATTTAATATAAATATTGTTTGTTTCTCATGATTTTCACCTGTTCTATTTTTGGAAGTAAGTATAAAGTAGAATTTATATGACTGAACTTTAGTGATATACCCAGAATGGTGATGCTAATAAATTTATGTCATAAAAGTTATCCATCCATTTTACAGCATTCTGAAGATCTGCTATATGTCAGATACTGTGTAGGTTCTCTGGATACACAGAAAAGAAAGAATAATTCTCTGTTCTTGAAGAGGTGTGGTTTGATGAGAGATAGTAGGGCAGAAAGACAAGAAAGCCAACAGTTGCAATGGAGGTGATAACTGCTATCATGGAGAAACAGACTATAAGTGTCATGGAAACAGAGGTAGGAGTGACTAATTCTGAAAATTGTTCACATTGGCTCATAGATGATATTTTGGCTGAATTTTTAATATAATAACTGAATATAACATTCAACTTTATAATAACTTTTATGTGTTTATTTTATTTACTAATTATCATTATTTTACACATAATATAACATTTCAGTTCAGTTCAGTTCAATCACTCAGTCGTGTCCGACTCTTTGCGACCCCATGAATCACAGCATGCCAGGCCTCCCTGTCCATCACCAACTCCCGGACTTCACTCAGACTCACGTCCATTGAGTCAGTGATGCCGTCCAGCCATCTCATCCTCTGTCGTCCCCTTCTCCTCCTGCCCCCAATCCCTCCCAGCATCAGAGTCGTTTCCAATGAGTCAACTCTTCTCATCAAGTGGCCAAAGTACTGGAGTTTCAGCTTTAGCATCATTTCTTCCAAAGAAATCCCAGGGCTGATCTTCAGAATGGACTGGTTGTATCTCCTTGCAGTCCAAAGGACTCTCAAGAGTCTTCTCCAACACCACAGTTCAAAATCATCAATTCTTTGGGGCTCAGCCTTCTTCACAGTCCAACTCTCGCATCCATACACGACCACAGGAAAAACCATAGCCTTGTTTATCATTTTTAATTAAGTGATGCTTAGTATATGTAAAGATGTACAATCAACAGAACTATGTGATTGCAGAACATTTTCATCACTCAAAAAGAGACCCTCTACACATTAGTGGTCACTTTATTTTTCCTTTTCCTCATGTGTGGCAACTGCCAATCTGCTTTCTGTCTCTAAGAATTTGCCTGTTGACATTTTGTATAAATATGATTATATAATATGTGGCCAGTTGTGTATAGCTTCTCTGATTTAATCTTTTCAAGGTTCATACATGTTGTGGCATGTGTCAGAACTTCGTTTTTATAGCTGAATAATATTCAATTTTTAAAAGAATCAAAGCTTTTGGTTTTGATGACATGAGTTTGAGCAAGCTCTGGGAGTTGGAGATGGACAGGGAAGCTTAGCGTGCTGCAGTCCATGAGGTTGCAAAGCGTCGGACATGACTGAGTGACTGAACTGAATATTTCATTGTGTGAATACATCATATTTTGTTTATCCATTCTGCAGTTGATGACTATTTGGGTGGTTCTTACTTTTGGTTATTATGAATAATGCTGCTGTGAACACTTGGGTATACATTTTTGTGTGAACAAATGTTTCATTTCCTCTCTTTCCTGAACTTATTAATTTGAATCCTCTTTCTGTTTTGGTCAGTCTAGCTAAAGATTAGTTGATTTTGTTGATCTTTTAAAAGAACCAGCTTTTGTTTTTTTATTTTTCTTTTTCTTCTAATCTGTATTTGTTTTTTAGACTTCACTATTTTCTTCCTTCTACTTGATTTAGGTTTACATTGTTCTTCTTTTATAAGTTCTTAAGGTGGTAGGATAGGTTATTGATTTGAGTTTGCTGGGTTTTGTTCCCTTATTTATATATATACACACATATATAGTGAAAGGGTAGGGGACAGAAAACAGGTGAAAGTGGTCAAAAGGCACAAACTTTCAACTATAAAATAAATAATGGGAAAAAAATCATCTCATAGTGTTTCTTAAATTGACCCCTGATTTATTCTTTGATCCACTGGTTACTTGGGAGTGTATTGTTTAATTTATGCAAAATTTCCAAAATTTTTTTTTTTTGTTGATTTCTAATTTTATTCTTTTCTGGTCAGAGAATGTATATTATAGGAAAATTTATTGAGATTTGCTTTATAGCTTAAAATATGGTTTGTCTTAAAGAGTGTTCCATGTACACCTGAGAAAAATGTGTACTTTGCTAATGCTGTATGGAGTGTTTGATATATTTGTCAGGTCTAGTTGGTTTATAGTGTTGTCCAAGTTCTCTATTTCTTTGTTAAACTTCTGTATAGTTTTTTCTATTCATTATTGCAAGTAGTATATTGGTATTTCCATTTGTAAAACTGAGTTGTCTGTATCTATTTTCAATTCCATCAGTTTTTGCTTCTTGTATTTGGGGCTCTGTTGCTCTTGCCTCATGATGTGGCTACCTGCTATTCCACCTAAAATGCTCTTCTTCAAAATCTTCACACAACTGACTAGATCTCATTGTTCAAATCTTAATTCAAATATCAACTCATCAGAGAAGGTTTACTTACCCCCTTTAGCCAAAGAAGCTCTCCTCTGTCCCACACAAATACCATGAACCACCTCTTCACCCATGAAAATAGAAATTACTTGATGACAGGAACTATTCACTTTATGTCCTTCACCGTAAGTGTAGAACTGAGAACAATATCTGGCACATACTAGGCACTAAAGACATTTTTTTCCTGAAATACTGGTATCTTTCTTAAAGTATCATACTATATGTATATATACAAACACATACACACACACACACACACACGCATGCTGTTACTGCTAAGTCACTTCAGTCGTGTCTGACTCTGTGCGACCCCATAGATGGAAGCCCACCAGGCTCCCCCGTCCCTGGGATTCTCCAGGCAAGAATACTGGAATGGGTTGCCATTGCCTTCTCCATATATATACATATATATGCCTTTGTGAAATATGTGAGCATTTTTCCTCTCATAGAAGTGGAATGTACACCTATCACACCAAATTTCATCCCAGTGTCAAGACTAATGATGCCACACATACACCAAGAAAGTATGAAAAGGATACTCACATAATGAGTTACGCATCAAAAATAGAGTTAGGCCAAAAAAAAAAAAAAAAGGGGGGAGAGAAAAAAATAGTAACTATGTAGTGATGGGTAATTAGATGACTGTGATTCTTTCATTCTATAGATATATGGATAGATATAGATACAATCAAAACACCAAGTCGTATGCCTAAAACATATACAATTTTCATTTGTCCATTATACCCCAATAAAACTGAATAAAAAATGGGATCAATCTCTATTACAATTTACCCATAATGATTGATTGATAACTAAAATGTTTCATGTTTAATTTAATGTGGACATATTTATGTAAACCATGTCGCACCTGCAGCATAAGAGCAGTAAAGGAATGACAGTTCCATTGTATGTCTTGTTCAGGATCTGGTATTGTGTATTCTGAAAGCAAAATGAGTGTCTTGGTTTCTAGCAATGTGTAGAACTCCAAAGAGGATAAGGAGTGCCATGGTTGAGACATTGTATTGTGGCTTTGACATGTGCAGAAAATATGTAACCCTGAGTTATATTTTGGGTATAATCTCTCTGGAGGCAAGCAATTCCATTAGTTTTTCAGCCTAAATGAGACAAGCTTGGTTAGGAATTGTTTGACTTGGCCAGAACAGACGGTTAGCCCATTGGCAGTGGCCCAAAGGTCTATAAAGGTGTGAAGATGAGGCCAGTTGTTGGCCAAGACATTCTCTGCTAAAATAACTGCCTAAAGTTTGGCCATTTGAGCTGACCTTTGGGTGCTGTCCTTTATCAAGAATATTCTGATTAAGAGATGAAAAGCAGCGACTCTCTAGCAAGCTCCATCAGGTGTAATAGTGATGATATGATTGGTTAAGTGAATGAACTCCCTTTGTTTTTTGCTATGTTGATCCTAAGGGGCTCCCCAGGTGTCCAAGGGTTCTGAGAATGAACTCTTCTAGCAGTGTGAAATCTAACAGGGGACTGAGCACAGGGGAAGTTAGTCTTTCCTGAATACAGGGTATGCAGAGGGCCCAGGTTCAGCTCCATCCTATAGCAAGGGGGCCTAACTAGTTAAGCTAAGCTTTCAGAGTGCTGTTTCCATAATCAAAGGCCAAATGGGCAGCTGGATATGGAGGGTCATAGGTTCAAGATCTGAGAGAGTCTACTTTTCCAGAAAGTCCAAATGTACCCATAATTGCTACACTAAGGGCATACAACATTGGTCCAAGGTGGGCAGTTTCTTGCATCAGAATCCCATGACACCAATGGCGATCACTGATGGTACAGGGACTCCAAGACACATGAGAGAAGGTTACTAAAGCTTGCACAGTGAAGGAGTCTCAGGGGGCTGTAATAGCAGTGCCTGTCCTATGGCAATTTAAGCAGATTCTAGAATCTTTGACACAGGGAGTCTTGTTCAAGGAGGGTCTATTTGGAAGTTGCAGAGCAAACAAATGTGTATATGAGGAAATGTTGCCTCCAGAATCCAAAAATGTCTAAAACATGTTGGGCTTGTTTTACAATATGGGTACTAAGAAGACTAAAAGCTGTTTCTCAACACTGTCAAGATTAGATCATTCCTCCACTTACCAGAGAATTTTCAGGATCTTAACTAAAGTGGTGGGACTGTGTATTATGTGGGTCATAGGAATCTCCTCAAAGGAGGATGTCATCAGTGTGAAGTCATAATTGTGTACCTGGAAAAAGCTAGAGCTGGTGAAAATATTGCCTGTAAACACTGTATGAGATGGCAGGTGTGGACACTAGGCCCAGTGAGTAGCCAGGTGAAGGTGTTCCTTTTAATGTGAAGGTTAAGTGTTGCTGAGAGGTTGTTGAGATAGGCACTGGATAGATCATTCTAGACAAATGCTTTGCTATGACTACAAAGTATCAACCAGTTATTCAGAGAAAGCAGTACTTTCAATAATATGCATGGAGCTCTAGTGAGCAGGGCCATGACGAGAAGGGTACAAGTTCACACTGAAGCACTGTTCTTGTTTTCCAGGTTTAAGATCAAATAAAAGTTGTCTGTTAAGTGCAGCAGAAGTGGGGATAATCACACCTTCTCTAAATAGGTCTCCTATAATGAGCTTCAATCTGTGAAGACCCTGCTTTCATTTAGATTGATTTTTTTTTAAAGAGAAGAAAAGTGCTATTTTAACTAACTAGAAAGGTCCATAGGATCTCACATATTTTTTAAAATATAAATTTATTTATTTTAATTTGAAGTTAATTACTTTACAATATTGTATTGGTTTTGTCATACATCAACACGAATCCACCACAGGTATACACGTGTTCCCCATCCTGAACCCCCCTCCCTCCTCCCTCGCCATACTATCCCTCTGGGTCGTCCCAGTGCACCAGCCCCAAGCATCTAGTAGCATGCATCTAACCTGGACTGGCGATTCTTTTAAAGGTGATTATAGGGGGAAAAGACTTAATGTTATTAACTCTTGGGCAAGATTATCCATATGCACTAGAGGATATTTTGGATTGATGGATGTTTTGGCTATGGAAAATGTAGGCAAGGCAATAATTCCAGTGGTTAAGGTTAGGTATATCTGTTTCTATTGTATGTTCCTTTACTCCCTGGCTGTTTTTATCAGCTTACCCAAATGTGGGCCAGAAGAGGAACAGAAATCTATGAGGTTTAAAAATTCAATTGTCAAACATCAAAAATGGAATTTAATTATTACACATGGCCACCACATCTACATCACCCCTCTCCCCAGCTGGGATCTCCCAGACACACAGAAATACCAAGTCTTTTTCCTCCTCACCAGTGGTATAAAGTGTTCAGGAAGAAGTCTTCTGTGCTCAGAAATCTTCAGTCTTCAGTGCTCAGACTTCATCCTGTCCTCATTCCCAGTGTCTGGGTAACTATGGACTGGGCCCCAAACTGAAAGGATTCCACCTCCCTCCCTCTTCACCTCCCTGACACTTCCCTTCCCCCCTTCCCCATCATCAAAAAACAGATACACATATCTTTTTATAGCTTTTTGATATTTTAATCATCAACATCTGAGTATCTGGTCTCTACAGAGGTGACCATTGCTGTATGCTTGATCCTTTCACAAACGACTATTCCACCAGCTCTTTTCCTGGATGGACAGCAGATTGCTCAAGATCTTGGGCTCCAGGTGGACACATGGGGGTACTTAGAGAACTGTTGGGAGAACTGTTGGAAGAATCCTCCGGAATTTGTTCATCCACCATTGGCTGATTTTCATTCTTCTTTTTCTTCTGCTGCTGGTGGTGGAAGACTAGCATCGTTGATGTCTTCCATTTATTATTCCTTTCCCAATTCTTCTGAAGGGCTAATTTTAACTTCCTAATGTTCTCTCGTATCTGGTAAGAAAACAAATTCATACAGGAAGAGATTAGTGAAGGAGGATGGGAAGGAAAACTTTTAGTGAACGGGTGTGGATTGAGGAGGGGTTTTATGCCAGGGAAAAGCAGGGTAAGTCTCAGGTAGGGGATGAAGACGAGGAACATGAGTAGGTTAATCTGACCTCACTGTCCAAGGTGTTGAATTGATCAGACTTCTTTCTCTTCCTTCCATCAGCGCTTGATTCTTGTTGCTCCAAATTTACACTGTCTATTTCAGTCTCTAACTCCTCCTCCTTCACTCCCTCAGTTACTCCTGCCATGGTGTAGCAACAGTGGCCTACACCAAGGCTTCTGGCCTCTCTATATACATTCCCAGAACAATGAAGAGCTGCAATCATCAACTTTGATTGGTCAGCAAGAAAGTTCTCCAGCCAATGGTAGCCCTGAAATGGCTTGACATCACAAAGCACCACCTTTGAAAATTTATGGGTGATGGGAAGGGTTCAGAGGAGTCTAGGTGCTCTGGTTAGGAAAAGGGAGTGCTTCTTCAACACTCATTAAAGAGCCTTCCCAAGTTGACTTTCCATGCTTCCTCATGGTCTCTGTTCAGTTCCTGTAGTGTACATGTTAGGAAGCAAGTATTCCCTCCAAATCATTCCTCATGGCCACCCCCATTCAGTGTTTGATTCTATTATCTTCCGGATTTCATTACCTAGTATTTTGTGTGTGTGTTTTTTTTTAATTATTTTGGAAGTTTTAGATGTACAGAGTAATTGTGAAAAGTATATGTATATTGCACAACGAATTCCCCTTATTAACATTGTATATTAGTGGAACATTTATTCAACTTGGTGAACAAACACTGAAACAGTATTATTAACTGAAGTTTGGACTTTATCAGGTTTCCTTTTTTTTTTTTTTTTAATCTAATGTCCTTTTGCTGTCCCATATCCCTTTCAGGATACTACATTGCAATTAGTCAATCCATGTTATGCCTTCTTAGGTTCCTCTTTGCTATGACAATATTTCGATTTCTTATTTCTGAGGAACTTAACAATTTGGAGTCTTGTTTTGTGGATTTAATATCAGATCCTGTGGTGTTACTGATTTTTTGGTTAAAAGTTTTTATGTTTGTTTTTCCAGAGGACCTCAAATCAAGTTAGTACTATCAGTGTTGTGGACTTCCCCATGGCAATGATTGAATTAATCTCTTGGCTTTGTCACACAGGTGACACACACATTTTTTTTTAGAGTCCAGAGGATCAAGATCATTTCTATTTTTGAGGCCAAGGTGGCAGGAGAAGGAGCATTTTGTAAGGTACTAGTGAATCCATCTGCCAATGCAGGAGATGCAGGAGACCCAGGTTGAATACCCTGGAGGAGGAAATGGTAACCCACTCCAGTATTCTTGCCTGGAAAATCCCATGGACAGAGGAGCCTGGCCAGCTACAGTCCATGGAGTCACAAAAAGTGAGACATGACTGACCACCCACAGTCACACACACAGACACACACACCCCCACCACACACAAAGTCATTTACTTTTAGAAGTATGACTTCAGCATCCTACAAAGTACTGCTCTTCCTCCATGAGTGACCATCCTGTATATTGAACAGACCATCAGTTTTTCTCCTCAGTTCTATATAGAAAGGGAGCCAAAATATGGTTGAGACACAACCAGTGTTCACAAGGTAAGCATAATTTCTCTGAGATTAGTATCAGTCATGAGTTATTTTGGAATTGATGCACATGATTCAACGTGAGACTCACACATAAGTCCAGGTTGAGAGACACAATTCAGAACTGCTTTAAAGAGAGTTCCAATCCAATAATCCTTTCAGTATATGACAACTGGCTAAACTGATTTATGTTAGTCAAAGTTTTAGTGGGTGCTCACAAATGCAGCCCAAAGAAGCAAGGTCAAAGCACAAGCTAGCCAGATGGCAGTAGCTCAAAATGCTTGTTCACCAGCATACGGTAGAGCCAGTTCAAAAGCCAAAGTAGAAAAGACACCTGGTGTTAAGGGACAGGATCTCAGTCTTCTGCTCTTGGGACCAGTTGCTGCCATCACTCCATAGAGACAGGATGGTCACTTCAACCAAAATTTGGTTTGGATGTCGAGACTGATGACACATACATCCAGAGAATGAAAAAAATTATTAATCACATATTGAGTTTTTCCGAGGAGAGCAGAGAAAACTCGCAAGCAGATTCAAGAATGGCTTAAGAGAGCAGAGGAAGGAGACTGGCGTGGCTTTTATGCTGATTGAAGGGGATAAAGCTGGAGAGTTCCACACATAGGTCAGGGCTTGGATGATCTGACCTTCATTTTGGTCCAGAGATGAGAGTACTTAGGCTTTATAATCAGATATAGATAAATAGGGGAGGAGGTGTGGTAGGGCTCTTTTATAGAAAACTGTTATGTAAATTCAAGGTGTTTAACAGTTTTGAATTCTCATAACCATTATAACCAAGCTTGTCGTATTGTTTTCAGTTAAAGTGCTCTTCATTAGATTTGTTGTTGTTGTTCAGTTGCTCAGTCATGTACAACTCTTTGCGACCCCATTGACTGCAGCACACCAGGCTTCCCTGTCCTTCATCATCTCCTGAAGCTTGCTCAAACTCATGTCCATTGAGTTGGGTATGCCATTCAATCATCTTATCCTCTGTCTTCCCCTTTTCCTCCTGCCGTCCATCTTTCCAGCATCAGGGTCCTTTCCAGTGAGTTAGCTCTTTGCCTCAGGTGGCCAAAGGTTTGGAGTTTCAACTTCAGTGTCAGTCCTTCCAATGAATATTCGGGGCTGATTTCCTTTAGGATGGACAGGTTGGAACTCCTTGCAGTCCAAGGGACTCTCAAGAGTCTTCTCCAGCCCCACAGTTCAAGGAATCAATTTTTTTTGGCGCTCAGCCTTTTTTATTCTCCTGCTCTCCCATTCATTCATGACTAGTGGAAAACCGTTGCTTTGACTATACAGACTTTTGTAGGCAAAGTGTTATCTCTGCTTTTCAATACAATCTCTAGGTTTTTCATTGCTTTTCTTCCACGGAGGAAATGTCTTTTAATTTTATGGCTGCAGTCACTTTCCATAGTTATTTTGGAGCCCATGAAAGTAAAGTCTGTCACTGTTTCCATTGTTTCCTCATCTATTTGCCATGAAGCGATGGGACCAGGTGATATTATCTTAGTTTTTTGAATGTTGAGTTTTAAGTCAGCTTTTTCACTTGCATCCTTCACCTTCATCAAGTGGCTCTTTAATTCCTCTTTGATTTCTGCCATAGGGTGGAGCCTTCTGCCCCAGTTCAGTAACTAAGTCATGTCTGATTTTTTTGTGACCCCATGAATTGCAGCACTCCAGGCTTCCGTGTCAATCACTAACTCCCAGAGCTTGCTCAAACTCATGTCCATCGAGTTGGTGATTCCATCCCACCATCTCACCCTCAGTTGTCTCCTTCTTCTCCTGCCTTCACTCTTTCACAGCCTCAGAGTCTCTTCAACGAGTCAGTTCTTCACATTAGGTGGCCAAAGTCTTGAAGCTTCAGCTTCAGCCTCAGTCCTTCCAATGAATATCCAGGACTGGTTTCCTTTACCATTGACTGGTTGGATCTTCTTGCAGTCCAAGGTACTCTCAAGGGTCTTCTACAAGCCCACAGTTCAAAAGTATCAATTCTTTGGCTTTCAGCTTTCTTTATGGTCCAACTCTCACATCCATACATAACTAGTGGAAAAACAATACCTTTGACTAAATGAACCACTGTTGGCAAAGTAATGTTTCTGCTTTTTAATGTGTTATCTAGGTTTGTCAGAGCTCTTCTTCAAAGGAGTGAGCATCTTTAAATTACACGGCTGCAGTCACTGTCTGCAGTGATTTTGGAGCCCAAGAAAATAAAATCTGTCATTGTTTCCTTTGATTCCCCATCTGTTTGCCATGAAGTGATGGGACTGGATGCAATTATCTTAGTTTTTTGAATGTTGAGTTTTAAGCCAGCTATTTCACTCTCCTCTTTCACTTTCATCAGGAGACTCTTTAGTTTCTCTTTGCTTTCTGCCATAAGGGTGCTGTCATCTGAATATCTGAGGTTATTGATATTTCTACTGGCAATCTTGATTCCAGCTTGTGCTTCATCCAGCTCAGCATTTTGCATGAGGTGCTCTATATAGAAGTTAAACAAGCAGGGTGACAGTATATAGCCTTGATGTACTCCTTTCCCAATTTGGAACCAGTCCATTGTTCCACGACCAGTTTTAACTTTTGCTTCTTGACCTGCATACAGATTTCTCAGGCGGCAGGTAAGATGGTCTGGTATTCCCATCTCTTTAAGAATTTTCCGCATTTGTTGTGATCCACACAGTCAAAGGCTTTGGCATAGTCAATAAAACATAAGTAGATGTTTTTCTACAATTCTCTTGCTTTTTCTACATTCCAATGCATGTTAGCAATTTGATCTCTGGTTCCTCTGACTTTTCTAAATCCAACTTGAACATCTGGAGTTTTTCTGTTCACATACTGCTGAAACCTATCTTTGCGGATTTTCAGCATTACTTTGCTAGCATGTGAGGTGAGTGCAATTGTGTGATAGCTTGAACAATCTTTGGCATTACCTTTCTTTGGGATTGGAATGGAAAGTGACCTTTTCCAGTCCTTTGGCCTCTGCTGAATTTTCCAAATTTGCTGGCCTATTGACTGCAGCACTTGAACAGCATCATCTTTTAGGATTTGAAATAGCTCAACTGGAATTCCATCACCTGTACTAGCTTTGTTTGTAATGATTCTTCCTAAGGCCCACTTGACATTGCCTTTCAGGATGTCTGGCTCTAGATTAGAGATTACAACATCGTGGTTATCTGGGTCATTAACATCTTTTTTGTATAGTTCTTCTGTGTATTCTTTCCACCACTTCTGATCATCTCCTGCTTCTGTTAGGTCTGTATCATTTCTGTCCTTTATTGTGCCTATGTTTGCATGAAATATTCCCATGGGATCTCTAATTTTCTGGAAAAATCTCTAGTATTTCCCATCCTATTGTTTTGCTCTTTTTCTTTGCATTAATCACTGAGGAAGGCTTTCTTATCTCTCCTTGCTACTCTTTGGAACTTTGCATTCAGATAGGTATATCCTTCCTTTTTTTCCTTTGCCTTTAGCTTCTCTTCTTTTCTCAGCTATTTCTAAGGCCTCCTCAGACAGCCCGTTCACCTTTTTGCACTTCATTTTCTTTGGAATGGTCTTGATCACTGCATCCTGTACAATGTCATGGACCTCTGTCCATAGTTCTTCAGGCACTCTGTCTATCAGATCTCATTCCTTGAATCATTTGTCACTCCCACTGTATAATCATAAGGGATTTGATTTAGGTCATAACTGAATGGTCACTGCCTTCAACTTAAGTCTGAATTTTGCAATAAGGAGATGATCTGATCCACAGTCATATTGGAAGCTGACGGTTTAGCATCATATGAAAAACTATTTATCCCAGCACAGTTTACTAAACAGATCATTGTTTCACCACTGTTTTGAAAAGTCAACTTTCATGTAAAATAAACATACCAAAGTTTCTATTTGAATTCTCAGCTATACCAGATAGATCTATTTTCTCTGATAGCAGTTAATTTTATACTACTCTAATTGGATATGACAAGATCCCATGTAAACTTCTCAGTCTATCCTAGTCTGATGTGTTTATTATTTTAGATGAACATAATGTCTAGTTTATCAATTTTTCATTGGCTTTTCTAAAATACTCAACAAAATTTAAAGCTATGAAAATTCTTGGTCTAAATTAGCAAGTGAAAAATAGTTAAGATACTGCCTTCACCTCTTTAGAATCTATTTAGAGCCATGTAGATAGTTGTAATAGTATACATATCACAGAATGTTTGCAGTTTTTAGTGCTTAAGGTTCTTTTTTTTTAACTTTCATCCTTATCCTTTGAATATTTAACAATAAACATTTTTAATGATTTTAAGCTTAACATTTTCTAAAGCAAACATTATAAAGCAGGGGACATGATCTAGTATATGCAGAATTATTTGAGTATTCACTACTCCAGAAAATCATAAAACATGCATTGAGCAGTGACCATAATATTGTGTTTCCTGTGTTCAGGTGGTTGGGATTACAGAGATGAATGAAATATGCTTGTCCTTGTTGTGTATTGTATACTGGGGAAAACATATAGGTACATGAACTATTTTAATACAAAGTGGCAATTGTTTTAATATAAGTTCTTATAAGGACAGCAGGAGTAATGGACTCTGCTGGCACTGGTGGCTGAGAGACTTCAAAGCAGAAGCACCATTTGTGTTGCGCCTTAAAGAATAAGGGAACTTGCATCATTCAGCAGCTCTGGGTGGGGAAGGGAAAGCAATTCCTTCAAGTGGAAGGAAATATCTAGTCCTAGTTGGTTATGTGGAGAAGGCAGTAAACAGCTTATTACTCACAGTCTTAAATGATGTTAATGTGGAAAGATGGGAAAATATCAGAGACCAAAACAAGGAAGTAAGAGCATCAGGGGAACAAGGGATTTTGGAAGAGTCCCTTCTAAGGAAGCAAGCAAACGAGAACTTGCTTTGAAAAATGCAGGCAGATTTTTCTGAGGAAAGAACTCAGAGCTGCCTTTAATGGAAGGAAGCAACTGTCAAAGCAGTCTGACTAAGCTCAGCATGTTCTGTTTGCAGCTAGAGTAAAAATATGTGTTGCTGTTCATTTAAGACCCATGGTATAGGTTGGAGAAAAGGAAGTAGGTATTCCAGAAATTATTCATTAGGTAGAAAGAGAAGATTAGAAATCAGATACTACTGACACTTATTAAATAAATTAATCATAAGCCATATATAGACACATTATCTAAAAGTACCAGAATGGCTAAACACTGAGCAAAGTGGGACTGTGTACTGTGTGTGTCATAGGAATCTCTTCAAAGGAGGATGTCATCAGTGTGAGGTCATAATTGTACACTGGAAAATGCTAGAGCTGGTGAAAATAATGCCTGCAAATACTATATGAGATAGTAGATGTGGACACTGGGACTGCTGAGTAGCCAGGTGAAAGTGTTTCATGTCCCTTTTAAGGTGAAGGTTAAGTGTAGCTGAGAGGTTGTTTAAATAGGCACTGGAAAGAGCATGCTAGACAAATGCTTTGCTAAGACTACAAAGTATCTACCAGTTATTTGGTGGAAGCAGTATTTTCAGTAATATGTGGAGCCCCAGTGAGTGGTGCCATGACACCAAGGATACGTGCTCACACTGAGGCACTGGTCTTGTTTTCCAGGTTTAAGATAAAGTAAAATGTGTCTGTTAAGTGCAGCAGGGGTGAGGGTAATCACAGCATCTCTAAATAAGTCTCCTATAATGTGTTTCCAGGGAAGGCAATGGCACCCGCTTCTAGTACGCTTGCTTGGAAAATCCCATGGATGGAGGAGCCTGGAAGGCTGCAGTCCATTGGGTCGCTGAGGGTCGGACATAACTGAGTGACTTCACTTTCACTTTTCACTTTCATGCATTGGAGAAGGAAATGGCAACCCACTCCAGTGTTCTTGCCTGGAGAATCCCAGGGACGGGGGAGCCTGGTGGGCTGCTGTCTATGGGGTCACACAGAGTCAGACACAATTGAAGAGACTTAGCAGCAGCAGCAGCAGCAGCAGCAGCAGCTACATAATGTGTTTCAATCTGTGAAGACACTTCTTTCATTTAGACCGAATCTTCAAAAATCCATTCACCATTGTAATGAAAAGAATAAAATACTTAGCTATAAATTTTCCTAATGAAACAGAAAGGCTATTACAGAAAAATATAAAATTCTGATGAAAGAAATCAAAGATGACACAAATAGATGGAGAAATATCCCATGGTCATGGATTGGAAGAATCAATGTAGTGAAAATGGGCACACTACCCAAAGCAATCTACAGGTTCAATGCAATCTCTAAAGCTGCTACTGCTCCTAAGTTGCTTCAGTCGTGTCTGACTCTGTGCGACCCCATAGATGGCACAGAGTCAGACATGACTGAAGCGACTTAGCAGCAGTAGCAGAGTGAAGTAAGTCAGAAAGTGAAACACCAATGCAGTATATTAATGCATATATATGGAATTTAGAAAGATGGTAACAACGACCCTATATGTGAGAGAGCAAAAGAAACAGATGTAAAGAACAGACTTTTGGACTATGTTAGAGAAGGCAAGGGTGGGATGATTTGAGAGAACAGCACTGAAGCATGTATATTACTATGTGTAAAAGAATGACCAGTGCAAGTTCGATGCATGAAACAGGGCACTCAAAGCTGGTGCTCTGGGACAACTCAGAGGAATGGTGTGTGGAGGGAGGTGGGAGGGAGGTTCATGATTGGCAGATACATGTACAAGCATGGCTGATCACGTTGATGTGTGGAAAAAACTAGGACAATATTGTAAAGTAATTAGCTACCAATCAAAATAAGTAATTAAAAACAAAAACAACAACTGAGGGGCAAAGTGTTATTTTAACTAAGTGGAAAGGTCCATAGGGTCTCATATTTTTAAAGATGATTGTAGGGGCCAAAGACTTAATTTTGTTATTCATGGGGGTCAGAATATCCACGTGCACTGGAGGATATTTTGGGGTAATATGTGTTTCTGCTATGGGAAATATAGACAAGGCAATAATTCCAATGGTTAAGGTTAGGTATATCTGTTTCTATTGTATGTTCCTTTACTCCCTGGCTGTTTTTATCAGCTTGCCCAAATGTGGACTAGAAGAGGAACAGAAACTGTTGATGCTTAAAAATTCGATTGTCAAACATCAAAAGTGGCATCTGATTATTACACATGGCCACCACCCATACACCGCCCCTCTCCTCAGCTGGGACCTCCCAAACACACAGAAATGCCAAGTCCTTTTCCTCCTCACCAGTGGGATAAAGCGTTCAGGAAGAAGTCTTCCGTACTCAGAAATCTTCAGTCGTCAGTGCTCAGTCTTCATCCCGTCTTCTTTCCCAGTGTCTAGCTAACTATGGACTGGCTGGTCTGGGGGCCAAACTGAAAAGATTCCACCTCCCTCCCTTCTCACACACCTGACCCTTCCTTTCCTCACCTCCCCATCATAAACAAAACAAAGCAAACAAAAAAAACAGATACACACACATTTTTTTTTTTTTACAGCTTGTTGATATTTTAATTATCACCATCTGAGTTCTTTGGTCTCTACAGAGGTGACCATTGCTGTACGCTGACCCTTCACAAACGACTAATCTCCCAGGGCTTTTCCTGGAGTGACTGCAGATATTGCAAGGTCTTGGGCTCCAGGTGGGCACTTGGAGAATTGTCGGGAGAAGTGTCGGAAGAAGTGTCAGAAGAATTCTCCAGGATTTGTTCCTCCGCCATTGGCTGATTTTCCTCCTTCTTTTTCTTCTGCTGCTGGTGGTAGAAGACTAGTATCATTGACGTTGTCCCTTTATTTCTTTCTGCTTTCTGCTAAAGGGCTAATTTTAACTTCCTAATGTTCTCTCGTATCTGGTAAGAAAACAATGTCGTACAGAAACACATTAGTGAAGGAGGATGGGAAGGAGCATTTGAGAGAATGGATGAGGATTGAGGTGTTTTTTTTTTGGCCAGGCAAGGACACGGTAAGTCTCAGGTGGGGGATGAAGAAGAGGAACATGGGTAGGGTAATCTGACATTCTCAGTATCCTTGTCATTGGATTGATCAAAGGTTTTTCTTTTCCTTCCTTTAGCGCTTGACGCTTGTTGCTCCAAACTTATGCTCTGTATCTCAGTCTCTGCTAACTCCGCCTTCACTTCCTCAATTACTTCTGCCATATGGCAACAGTGGCTTACACCAAGGCTCCTGGCCTCTCTATATACCTTCCTAGGACAATGAAGAACCACAACCATTAGCTTTGATTGGTTAGCAAACAACTCCTCCTTCGAATGGTAGACCTGAAATGGCTTAACATCTAAATCACCACCCATGAAAATCCATGGCAGAGGGGAAGGGAGCAGAGGAGTCTAGGTCCTCTGGTTTGGGAAAGTGTGTGCTTCCTAAACACCCATTAAAGAGCCTTCCCAGGTTGACTTTCCACTCTTCTTCATGTTCTCTGGTTCAGTTCTTGTGGTGTACATGTTACGGAGTGAGTGTTCCCTTCAAACCATTCCTCATGGTCAGCCCCATTCAGTGCTTAATTCTGTTGTCTTCCAGATCTAGTATTTTGTGGTTTCATTAAAAAAATTATTTTAGAAGTTTCAGAATTGCAGAATAATTGTGCTTAGTCTCTCAGTCCTGTCGGGCTCCTTGTGACCTCATGGACTGCAGTCTTCAAGGCTCATCTTTCCATGGAATTCTCCAAGCAAGAATACTGGAATGGGTGGCCATTTCTTTCTCCAACAGAATATTTATGAAGAGTACATTGGTATACTCCACAACTAATTACTCTTATTAACATTTTACATTAGCATGGAACATTGATTCAACTTAGTGAACCAACGCAGCAACAGTTTTGTTAACCAAAGTTTGGACTTTATCAACTTTCCTTGGTTTTTGCCTAATGTCCTTTTGCTGCCCCAATATCCCATCCAGGATACTACATTAAATACAGTCGATCCATATTATGCCTTCTTAGGTTCCTCTTTGCTGTGACAAGTTTTATAGATTTCTCATTTCTGAGGACATTGACAATTTGGAGTTTTGTTTTGGTTTTTACATTAGATCCTAAGATGTTACTGATCTTATAATTAAAAGTTTTTATAAATTTGTTTTTCCAGAGGACCTCAAATCAAGTTAGTATTATCAGTGTTGTGGACTTCCCCATGGCAATGGTTGAATTAATCTCTTGGCTTCATCATGAAGTACACAGATGTTTCTCTCTAGAGCCCAGAGGATCAAGATCATTTCTATTTTTGAGGCCTAGGTGACAGCAGAAGGAGCATTTTGTAAGGTACTAGTGAACCCATCTGCCAATGCAGGAGATGCAGGTTGGATCCCCTAGAGGAGGAAATGGCAACCCCCTCCAGTATTCTTGCCTGGGAAATACGATGGACAGGAGCTGGATTGACTACCATCCATGGTGTGACAAAAGAGTCAGACATGACTGACCACATACACACAGACACAAACACACAATGAGTCATTTACTTTTAGAAGTATGACTTCAGCATCCCACATAGTAACTACTCTTCCTCCATATGAGTGACCATCCTGTATATTGAACAGACTATCAGCTTTTCTCCTGAGTTCCATATAGAAAGAGGGCCAACATATGATTGAGATATATCCAGTGTTCCCAAGGTAAGCATCATTTTTCTGAGGTTAGTATTAGTCAGGAGTTATTTTGGAATTGATACTCAAATTCTACCTGAGACTCACACATAAGTCCAGGTTGAGATACACAATTCAGAACTGCTGTAAGGAGGGTCCCAATCCAATAATCATTTCCCTACATGCCAACTGGCTAAACTGATTTATGGTGGTCAAAGATTCAGCAGGTGTTCACAAATGCAGCACAAAGAAACAAAGTCAAAGAACAAGCTAGCCAGACAGCAGTAGTTCAAATTACCTGTTCACCAGCATACGGCAGAGCCATTTCAAAAGCGAAAGTAGAGAGAAAAGACACCTGGTGGTAAGAAACAGCATCTCAGTCTTCTGCTCTTGGGACCAATTGCTGCCATCACTCCACAGAGACAGAATAGATCCTTCAACCAAAATGTGGTTTGGAGTTGAGACTGATGACACATACACCCATAGAGTATGAAAAAATTCATTAATCATATAATGAGTTTTTCTGGGGAGAGCAGAACAAGCTCTCAAACAGGTTCAAGAATGTTTTAAGAGAGCAGAGAAAGGAGACTGGCTTGGCTTTTATGGTGGTTAAAGAGGATAAAGCTGGAGAGTTCCACAAATAGGTCAGGTCTTGGATGGTTTGAACTTCTTTTAGGCCCACAGAATTTTTAGTTAAAGTTCTTTTCACTACATTTCTTGTTGTTTGATCGCTCAGTCATATCCAACTCTTTGCGAACCCATGGACTGTAGCATACCAGGCTTCCCTCTTCTTCACCATCTCCTGGAATTTGCTCAACCTCATGACCTTTGATTAGATGATGCCATCCAACCATCTAATCCTCTGTCATCTCTTTCTCCTCCTGCCTTCCATCTTTCTTAGCACGAGGGTCTTTTCCAATGAGTCAGTTTTTCACCTCTAATGGCCAAAGTATTGGAGGTTCAGCTTCAGGATCAATACTTCCAATGAATATTCAGGGTTACTTTCCTTTAGGATTGACTGGTTTGATCTCTAGGGGACTCTCAAGAGTCTTCTGCAGCACCACAGTTCAATGGCATCAATTCTTCACTGCTCAACTTCCCTTATGGTCCAACTATCACATCCATATGTCTACTGGAAAAACCATAGCTTTACTAGACAGACATTTGTCAGCAGAGTAATGTCTGCGCTTTTTAATATCTTCTCTAGGTTGGTCATAGCTTTTCTTCCAAGGAGCAAACATCTTTTAATTTCATGGCTGCAGTCATCATCTTCATTGATTTTGGAGTCCAAGATAATAAAGTCTATTACTGTTTCCTTTTTTCCCCCATCTATTTGCCATGAAATGATGGGACTGGGTGCCATGATCCTAGTTTTTTGAATGTTGAATTTTAAGCCAGCTTTTTCACTCTCCTCTTTCACTTTCACCAAGAGGCTTTTAGTTCCTCTTTGCTTTCTGCCATTAGGTTGGTATCATATGTATATCTGAAGCTATTGATATTTCTCCACCAATCTTGATTACTACTTGTGCATTTCTCATGAAGTACTCTGCATAGAAGTTAAATAAGCAGAGTGACGATATACAGCCCTGATGTACTCCTCTCTCTATTTGGATAGTCTTTTGTTCCATGTATGGTTCTAACTGTTGCTTCTTGAGCTGCATACAGATTTCTCAGAAGGCAGGAAAGTTTGTCTGGTTGTCCCATCTGTTTAAGAATTTTCCACGGTTTACTGTGATCCACAGTCAAAGGCTTTGCTGCAGTCAATAAAGCAGAAGTCAATGCTTCCTGGAACTCACTTGCTTTCTCTATGATCCAGCATTTGTTGGTATTTTGATCATTGGTTCCTCTGCCTTTTCTAAATCCAGCTCAAACATCCAGAAGTTCTCAGTTCATGTGCTGCTGGAGCCTAACTTGGAGAATTCTGAGTACTACTTTGTTAGTGTGTGAGATGAGTGAAATTGGGCGATAGTTTCAACATTTTTTGGATAGCCTTTCAATGTGGTTGGAATGAAAACTGACCTTTTCCAGTCCTGTGGCTGCTGCTGAGTTTTCGAAATTTGCTGGCCTATTGGGTGCAGCATTTTCCCAGCATCATCTTTTAGGGCTTGAAATAGCTCAACTGAAATTCCATTACCTCCACTAGCTTTGTTTGTAGTGATGCTTCCTAAGGACTACTTGAATTCACACTCCAGGATGTTTGGCTTTTTGTGTGGGATCACACCATTGTGATTATCTGGGTCATTAAGGTATTTTTTGTATAGTTTGTCTGTGTATTCTTACAACCTCTTCTTAATGTCTCCTGCTTCTGTTAGATCCATGCCATTTCTGTCCTTTATTGTGTCTATCTTTGCATGAAATATTCCCTTGGTATCTCTAATTTTCTTGAAAAATCTCTAGTCTTTCCCATTCTATTGTTTTGCTCTTTTTCTTTGCATTAATCACTGAGGAAGGCTTTCTTATCTCTCCTTGCTACTCTTTGGAACTCTGCATGCAGATGGGTATATCTTTCCTTTTATCCTTTGCCTTTAACTTCTCTACTTTTCTCAGATATTCCTAAGGCCTCCTCAGATAGTCCTTTTGCCTTTTTGCACTTCTTTTTCTTTGGGATGGTCCCGATCACTGCCTCCTGTACGATGTCATGAACCTCTGTCTATAGTTCTTCAGGCAGGCTCTCTATCAGATCTAATCGCTTGAATCTATTGGTCACTTTCACTGTGTAATCATAAGGGATTTGATTGAGGTCGTACCTGAATGGTCACTTTCTTCAATTTAAGTCTGAATTTTGCAATGAGGAGTTCGTGATCTGAGCCACAGTCAGACAGGGAGCTGGCTATTTAGCATCACATGGAAAGCTAATTATCCCAGCACAGTTTACTAAACAGATCATTGTTTCACCACTGTTTTGAAAATTCAACTTTCATGTAAAATAAACTCATGAAAGTTTCTATTTGAATTCACATACATATCAGATAGATCTGTTTTCTCTGATAGCAGATAATCTTATACTTCTGTAATTGTATACTATAAGATCCCATGTAAACTTCTCAGCCTATCCTAATCTGATGTATTTATTATTCCAGATGAACATAATGTCTAGTTTATCCATTTTTCATCGGCTCTTCTAAAATACTCAGCGAATTTTAAAGCTATGAAAAATCTTGGTCTAAGTCAGCAAGTGAAAAATAGTGTAAATATTGCCTTAATCTCTTTAGAGTCACGTACAGAAAGATAGTTGTAAATACTGTGTGGATCGCAGGGTGTTTTCAGTTTTCACTGCTTAGATTTCTTTTTTTAAACTTTCATCCTTGCACTTTGACTTTTTAACAATAAAAATGTTAAATTATATTCAGGTTAACATTTTCTAACTCAAACATTATAAAGCAAGGGACATGATCTACTATATGCAGAATTATTTGAGTATTCACTCCTCCAGTAGCTCATCAAACATGCACTGAGCAGTGACCATAATATTTTGTCTCATGTGTGCTCAGGTGTTTGGGTTTACAGAGATGAATTAAATATGCTTGCTTGTCCTTGCTATATATTCAGTTCAGTTCAGTTCAGTTCAGTTCAGTTCAGTCACTCAGTCGTGTCTGACTCTGCCACCCCATGAATTGGAGCACGCCAGGCCTTTCTGTCCATCACCAACTCCTGGAGTTCATCCAAACCCATGTCCATTGAGTCGATGATGCCATCCAACCATCTCATTCTCTGTCGTCCCCTTCTCTTTCTTCTTCTCCTTCTCATGTATATTGGGGAAGACAAATTCTGAACTTTCTAAAACAGAAATCAGACTCTATTCCTCTCCTTTATCAAACCATCTAGCTGCTCTCCACTGCACATAAGAAAAATCCAGTTCTCTCCATACAAGTTCCTACAAGACATCATCTCTGCCTCTCCAGTTTCAGTCACTGCACTCTGCTCTGCGCTTCTCTGACTGTATTCCAGTTATACTGAACCTTTTGCACTTCCTCAACATACTGTTCTTGGTCTTGCCTCATGACATGACTACTTGCTATTCTACCTCTAATGCTCTTCAAAATCTTCGCACAATTGACTGTATCTCATTATTCAAATCTTGATGCAAATATCAACTCCTTAGAGAAGGTTTCCCCACACCCTTTAGCCAAAGCAGCTCTTCTCTGTCCCACACCAATACCATGAACCACCTATTCACCCATGAAAATAGAAATTAATTGATGACAGGAGCTATTGACTTTATGTCTTTCACTGTAAGTCCAGAACTAAGAACAACATCTGACACCTATTAAGCATTAAAGACATACTTGGTTCCTGAAATACTGGTATCTTCTTAAAGTGTCATTCTCATATGTGCACACACACACACACACACACACACACACACATATATATATGCTTTTGTGAAATATGTGAGCTTACTTTTATCTCATGATGTGGAAAGCATACCCTCCACCCCTAATTTTATCTCAGTGTCAAGACAAAGGAGATATGGAAAAGATTCAGTTCAGTTAAGTGCAGTCGCTCAGTTATGTCCAACTCTTTGTGACCCCATGGGCTGCAGCATGCCAGGCTTCTCTGTCCATCACCAACTCCCAGAGCTTACCCAAACTCCTGCCCATTGAGTTGATGATGCCGTCCAACCATCTCATCTCTGACATCTTCTTCGCCTCCCACCTTCAATCTTTCCCAGCATCAGGGTCTTCTCCAATGAGTCAGTTCTTTGTATCAGGTGGCCAAAGTATTGGAGTTTCAGTTTCAATATCAGTCCTTCCAATGAATATTCAGGACTGATTTCCTTTTGGATGGACTGGTTGGATCTCCTTGCTGTCCAGGGGACTCTCAAGAGTCTTCTCCAACACCACAGTTCAATAGCAGCAATTCTTCAGCACTCAGCTTTCTTTATAGTCCACCTGTCACATCCATACATGACCACTGGAAAAACCAAAGCTTTGACTAGATGGACCTTTATTGGCAAAGTAATGTCTCTGCTTTTTAATATGCTCTCTAAGTTGGTCATAACTTTTCTTCCAAGGAGTAAGCATCTTTTAATTTCATGGCTGCAGTCACCATCTGCAGTGATTTTGGAGCCCCCCAAAATAAAGGCAGCCACTGTTTCCACTCTTTCCCCATCTATTTGCCATAACGAAATGGGACAAGATGCCATGACCTTAGTTTTCTGAATTTTTAGTTTTAAGCCAACATTCTCACTCTCCTCTTTCATTTTCATCATGAGGCTCTTTAGTTCTTCTTTGTTTTCTGCCACAAGTGTGATGTAACCCACATAATGAGTTGTGCATCAAAAATAGAGTTCAGCCAAAAAGAAAGAATAGAGAAAAGTGGCCCATGAAACCAACAGCCATCACCGATGATAGAGGGATATCAAGATATATGAGAGAAGGATGCTAAAGTTTGCACAGTGAAGGAGTCTCAGGGGGCCCTAATAGCTGTTCCTGTTCTATGGTAATTGGAGCAGGTTATAGAATCTTCTGACACAAGGAGTATCATTCAAGGCAGGCCTGTTTGGATGTCATATAGAAAAAAAAAAAAAAACACAACAGTTTATATGAGGAAATGTTGCCTCCAGAATCTAAAAATCTCTAAAACATGTTGGGTTTGTTTTAACAATATGGTTACTAAGAAGACTAAAAGCTGTTTCTCAACACTGTCAAGATTGGAGCAGTTCTCCACCACTTACCAAAGAATTTTCAGGAACTTAACTGAAGTGGTGGGACTGTTTACTATGTGTGTCATCAGAATCTCTTCAAAAGAGGATGTTATCAGTGTGAAGTCATAAATGTGTACCAGAAAAAGCTAAAGCAGGTGAAAATATTGCCTGCAAAGACTATGTGACATGGCAGGTTTGGACACTGGGCCCATTGAGTAGCCAGGAGAAGGTGTTTCATGTCCCTTACAAGGTGAAGGTTAAGTGTAGCTGAGAGGTTGTTGAAATAGGCACTGGAAAGATCATGTTAGACAAATGCTTTGCCATTACTACAGAGTATTTACCAGTTATTCAGTGGAAGCAGTATTTTCAGTAATATATATGTAGCCCTAGTGAGTGGGCCATGACACCAAGGGTACACGTTCACACTGAGACACTGTTCTTGTTTTCCAGTTTTAAGATCAAGTAAAATTTGTCTGTTAAGTGCAGCAAAGTGGAGATAATCACATCTTCTCTAAATTGGTCTCGTATAATGGGTTTCAATCTGTGAAGACTGTTCTTTCATATAGAATGAGTCTTTCCAAAACGCATTCACCATTGCACTGAAAAGAATAAAATACTTAGGAATAATTTTACTTAAAGTAACAAAAGACCTATATAGAGAAAATATAAAACACTGATGAAAGGAATCAAAGATGACACAAATAGATGGAGAAATATCTTATTATCGTGGATGGGAAAAATCAATATAGTGAAAATGAATATAGTACCCAAAGCAATTTATAGATTCAATGCAATCCCTATCAAGCTACCAACTATACTTTTCACAGAATTGGAACAAATAATTTCACAATTTGTATGGAAACACAGAAAACCTCAAAAAGTCAAAAAAATCTTGAGAAAGAAGACTGGAACTGGAGGAATCAAGTTGCCTCATTTCAGACTATACTACAAAGCTACAGTCATCAAGATAGTATGGTACTATAAGAAATACAGAAATATAGATCAATGGAACAAAATAGGAAACCCAGAGGTAAATTCACTCACCTATGGACACCTTATCTTTCACAGAGGAAGCAAAATATGCAATAGGGAAAAGACAATGTCTTTAACAAGTGGTGCTGGAAAAACTGGTCAACCAGCTGCAAAAGAATGAAACTAGAACACTTTCTAACACCATACACAAAAAGAAACTCAAAATGGATTAAAGATCTAAATATAATACCAGAAACTTTAAAACTCTTACAGGAAATCATAGGCAAAACTCTCTCTGACATAATCAAAGCAAGATTTTCTATGACACACCTGCCAGAGTAATGGAAAGGAAAACAAAAACAAACAAATGGGACCTAAGTAAAATTAAAAACTTTTGCACAAAGAAGGAAACTATAAGCAAGGTGAAAAGTCAGACTTCAGAATGGGAGAAAGTAATAGCAAAGGAAACAATGGACAGATCATTAATCTACAAAATATACAAGCAGCAGAGGTTAAAGTGTCTGCCTGCAATCCAGGAGACATGGGTTCAATTCCTGGGTTGGGAAGATCCCCTGGAGAAGGAAATGGCCACCCACTCCAGTATTCTTGCCTGGAGAACCCCATGGACGGAGGAGCCTGGTGGGCTACAGTCCACGGGGTCACAAAGAGTAGGACACGACTGAGCAACTTCACTTTCACTTTCACTGCACTCAACACCAAAAAAATAAATGACCCAATCAAAAAGTGGGCCAAAGAACTAAACAGACATTTCTTCAAAGAAGATATACAGATGACTAACAAACCCATGGAAAGATGATCAACATTACTCATTATCAGATAAATGCAAATCAATACCAGAATGAGGTACCATCCCACGCTTGTTAGAATGATTGCCATTAAAACATCTAGAGATAATAAATGCTGGAGTGGGTGTTGAGAAAAGGGAACCTGCTTATTCTGTTGGTGGGAATGCAAACTAGTACAGTCACTATGGAGAACAGTGTGGAGATTCCTTAAAAATGGGAAAAACCTGCCATATGACACAGAAATCCCACTGCTGGGTATAAACTCTGAGGAAACCAAAATTGAAAGGAACGCATGTTCCCCAATGTTCATTGCAGCACTGTTTACAATGGCTAGGACCTGGATGGAACCTAGATGTCCATCAGCAGAAAAATGGATAAGGAAGTTGTGGTACATATGCACAATGGAATATTACTCAGCTATAAAAAAGAATGCATTTGAGTCAATTCTAATGAGATGAATGAAACTGGCGCCTCTTATACAGAGTGAAGTAAGACAGAAAGAGAAACACTAATACAATATATTAACGCATATGTATGGAATTTAGAAAGATGGTAATGACAACCCTATATGCAAGACAGCAAAAGCGACACAGATGTAAAGAACAGACATTTGGACTATGTGGGAGAAGGTGAGGGAGTGAAGGTTTGAAAGAATAGCATTGAAACTTGTATATTGCCATACGTAAAATAGATGGCCAGTGAAAGTTTGGTAGTCAAAGCTGGTGCTCTGAGACAACCTAGAGGGATGGCATGGGGAGGGAGGTGGGAGGGTGTTTCACAATTAGGGGACACATGTACACCCGTGGCTGATTCATGTCGATGTATGGCAAAAATCACCACAATATTGTAAAGTAATTAGCCTCCAATTAAATAATTAATGAAAGAAAAACAACTGGGGGGGAAAGTGTTACTCATCTAAGGGGAAATGTCCACAGAATCTCATATTTTTAAAGGTGATTACAGGGGCCGAAGACTTAATTTTACTACTCATTGGGTCAGATGATCCACATGCACTAGAGGATATTTTGGGGTCATGGATGTTTTGGCTATGGGAAATGTAGGCAAGGAAATATTTCCAATTTAAGGTTAGGTATATCTGTTTCTATTTTATGTTCACTTAGTCCCTGGAATTTTTTATCAGCTTGCCCAAATTTGGGCCAGAAAAGGAACAGAAACTGATGAGGCTTAAGAACTCAATTGTCAAACATCAAAAGTGGCATCTGACTATTACACACAGCCACCACCCCTACATCACTCCTCTCCCCAGCTGGGACTCCCAGACACACAGAAATACCAAGTCTTTTTCCTCCTCACCAGTGGGATAAAGTGTTCAGGAAGAAGTCTCCAGTGCTCAGAGATAGTCAGTCTTCAGTGCTCAGTCTTCATCCTGTCCTCTTTCCCAGTGTCTAGCTAACTATGGCAGAGAAGGCAAAGGCAACCCACTCCAGTACTCTTGCCTGGCAAATCCCATGGACAGAGGAGCCTGGTAGGCTGTAGTCCATGGGGTCGCTAGGAGTCTGACACGACTGAGCGACTTCACTTTCACTTTCATGCATTGGAGAAGGAAATGGCAACCCACTCCAGTGTTCTTGCCTGGAGAATCCCAGGGATGGGGGAGCCTGGTGGGCTGCCGTCTCTGGGGTCGCACAGAGTCGGACATGACTGAAGCGACCTAGAAGCAGCAGCAGCAGCAGCTAACTATAGACTGGCTGGTCTGGGCCCCAAACTGAAAGGATTCCACTTCTCTCCCTTCTCACACAGCTGACCCTACCCTCCCTTCCCGCCCATTCATCAAAAAACAGACACACACACATTTTTTTTACAGCTTGTTGACATTTTAATTATCAACATCTGAGACCTTAGTCTCTACAGAGGTGACCATCACTGTGTGTTTGATCCCTGCACAAATGACTATTCTGCCAGTGCTTTTCATGGAGTGACAGCAGATTGTGCAAGGTCTTGGGATCCAGGTGAGCACAGAAGGGTACTTGGAGAATTGCTGCCATCACGCCACAGAGACAGGATAAATCCTTAAACCAAAATTTGGTTTGTACGTCGAGACTGATGACACAAATACACAGAGTGTATGAAAAAATTCATTACTCATAGAATGAGTTTTTCTGGGGAGAGCAGAACAAGCTCTTAATCAGGTTCAAGAATGGCTTAAGAGAGCAGAGGAAGGAGACTGACTTTGGCTTTTATGGTGGTTAAAGGGGATAAAGCTGGAGAGTTCCACACATAGGTCAAGGCTTGGATGGTCTGAACTTCCTTTTGGCCCATAAAAGAGAATACCTGGGCTTTCTTATCAGATATAGGTAAGTAGGGAAAGAGGTGTGGTAGGGCTGTTTTATGCAGAAGGCAATGGCACCCCACTCCAGTAATCTTGCCTGGAAAATCCCATGGATGGAGGAACCTGGAAGGCTGCATTCCATGGGGTCTCTGAGGGTCGGACAGGACTGAGCGACTTCACTTTCACTTTTCACTTTCATGCATTGGAGAAGGAAATGGCAACCCACTCCAGTGTTCTTGCCTGGAGAATCCCAGGGACGGGGGAGCCTGGTGGGCTGCTGTCTATGGGGTCGCACAGAGTCGGACATGACTGAAGCGACTTAGCAGCAGGAGCAGCAGCAGGGCTCATTCATATAAAAATGTTATGTAAATGTAAGTTATTTAGCACAGTTTTGAATTCTCATAACCAGTATAACCAAGCTTCTCATATTGTTTTCAGTTAAACTGCTTTTCACTAGATTTTTGTTATTGTTCAGTGGCTCAGTCATTTCCAACTGTTTGCAACCCCATGGACTACATCATATCGGGCTTCCCTGGCCTACACCATCTCCTGGAATTTGCTTAAACTCATGTCCTTTGAGTTGGTGAAGCCACCCAAAGTTTATACCCTCTCTTGTTCCCTTCTCCTCCTGCCTTCCACCTTTCTCAACATGAGGGTCTTTCCAATGATTCGACTCTTCATCTCAGCTGGCCAAATTATTGGAGCTTCATCTTCAGTACCCATACTTCCAATGAATATTCAGGGTTGATTTTCTTTAGGATTGATTGATTTGATCTCCTTGATGTCCAAGGGACTCTGAAGAGTTTTTCCAGCACCACAGTTCAAAGGCATCAGTTCTTTGGCGCTCAGCCTTTTTTATTTTCCAGCTCTCCCATCCATTCAAGACTACTGGAAAAACCATTTCTTTGACTATACAGACCTTTGTAGGTAAAGTAATATCTCTGCTTTTTAATATACTCTATAGGTTTCTCATTTCTATTCTTCCAAGTAGAATGTGTCTTTTAATTTTATGTCTGCAGTTATAGTCCGTAGTGATTTTTGAGCCCAAGAAAATAGTCTGTCACTGTTGACATTGTTTCCCCATTTATTTGCCATTTAGTGATTGGACAAGATGCCATGTTCTTAGATTTTTAAATGCTGAGTTTTAAGCCAGGTTTTTCACTCTCTTCTTTCACCTTCATTAAGTGCTCTTCAATTCCTCTTTGCTTTCTGTCATAGGGTGGTGCCATCTGCAGCAATTCAGTTACTGAATCATGTCTAACACATTGCATCCCCATGGAATGCAGCATGCCAAGCTTCCCTGGCCTTTACCATCTCCTGGAATTTGCTCAAACTCATGTCCATCTCATTGGTGACACCATCCAGTGATCTCATCCTCTGTAATCTGCTTCTCCTCCTGCCTTCAATCTTTCCCAGCATCAATATCTTTTCCAACGAGTCAGTTTTTTGCATCTGGTGGCCAAAATCTTGGCACTTCATCTTCAGTCTTGGTACTTCCAATGAATATTCAGGACTGATTTCTTTTACAATTGATTGGTTTGATCTCCTTGCAGTCCAAGGGACTCTCAAGAGTCTTCTCTAATATCACAGTTCAAAAGCATCAGTTCTTTGGCCATAACTTTCTTTATTGTCCAACTCTCATATACATACATGACTACTCTAAAAACCATAGCTTTAACTACATGGACTTTTTCAGTAAAATCTCTGCTTTTTAATAAATTTTTCTCTGTTTGTCATAGGTTTTTCTTCCAAGGAGCAAGTGTCTTTTAAATTCATGGCTGCAGTCACCATCTGCCATGATTTTGAGCCCAAGAAAATAAAATCTGTCACTTTTTCCATTATTTCCCCATCTATTTGCCATGAAGTGATGGGACCAGATGCTATGATCTTAGTTTTTTGAATGTTGAGTTTTAAGCCAGTTTTTTTTTTTTTTTCCCACTCTCCTCTTTCACTTTCATCATGAGGCTCTTCAGTTCCTCTTTGCTTTCTGCCGTAAGGGTGGTGTCATCTGCATATCTGAATTTGATATTTTTCCCTGAAATCTTGATTCCAGCTTGTGCTTCATCCAGTATGGAATTTTGCATGATTTACTCTGCATATAAGTTAAATAAGCAGGATGACAATATACAGCCTTAACATACTCCTTTCTTAATTTGGAACCGTTCCGTTCTTCCATGTCAGATTCTAACTGTTGCTTCTTGATGAGCATACAGATTTTTCAGGAGGCAAGTAAAGTGGTCTGCTAGTCCCATTTCTTTAAGAATTTTCCACAGTTTGTTGTGTTCCACACAGTTAAAGACTTAGTATAGTCAATGAACACAAGTAGATATTGTCTGGGATTCTCTTGCTTTTTCTATGATCCACCAGATGTTGGCAAATGATATCTGGTTCCCCTGCCTTTTGTAAGTCCAGTTTGAACATCTGGAAGTTATCAGTTCACATACTGTTGAAGCCTAGCTAGGAGATTTTTGAGCATTGCTTTGCTTGTGCATGAGACAAGTGCAATTGTGTGGTTGCTTGAACATTCTTTGGCATTGCCTTTCTTTGGGACTGGAATGAAAACGGACATTTTCCAGTCCTGTGGCCACTACTTCATTTTCCAAATTTGCTGGCATACTGAGTTTAGCACATTCTTAGCATCATCTTTTAGGATTTGAGACAGCTCAGCTGGAATTCCATCACCTCCACTAGCTTTGTTTGTAGTGATGCTCACTTGACTCAGGCTCAATTGACTTCTCACTCCAGGATATCTGGGTCTATGTGTTTAATCACACCATTGTGGTTATCAGGGTCATTATCATCTTTTTTGTATAGTTCTTCTGTGTATTCTTGCCTCCTCTTCTTAATATCTCCTGCGTCTTTTAGGTCCATACTGTTTCTGTCCTTTATTTTGCCCATCTGTGCATGAAATATTCTCTTGGTAGCTCTGATTTTGTTGAAGAGATCTCTATTCTTTCCCATTCTGTTGATTTCCTCTATTTCTTTGCAGTGATCACTTAGGAAGGCTTTCTTATCTCTCCTTGCTGTTCTTTGGAACTCTGCATTCAGTTGGACATATCTTTCCTTTTGCATTACCTCTTCTTGGAGATGGTCTTGGTCACTGCCTCCTGTACAATGTTACAAATCCCCGTCCATAGTTCTTCAGGCACTCTATCTAGCAGCTCTAATCCCTTGAATCTATTTCTCACTTCCACTGTATAATCATAAGTGACTTGGTTTAGGTCATACCCGACTGGTCTAGTGATTTTCCTACTTTCTTCAATTTAAGTCTGAAATTTGCAACTAAGAGTTCATGATCTGAGCCACAATCAGCTCCTGGTCTTTTTTTTTTTTTTTTTTTTTTTTTTGCTGATGGTATAAAGCTTCTCCACCTCGGTTCCAAATAATTTAATCAATCTAATTTCTGTATTGACCCTCTGGTAAGGTCCATGTATAGCTTCATCTCTTGAGTTGTTGGAAGAGGTAGTTGCTGTGACCAGTGCATTCTTTTGGCAAAACTCTATTAGCCTTTGTCCTGCTTCATTTTGTACTTCAAGGCCAAACTTGCCTGTTATTCCATGTATCTTTGACTTTTCCCTTATGCATTCCTGTCCCCTATGATGAAAAGGAAAATTTTTTGGTGTTAGTTCTGAAAGGTCTTATAGGTCTTCATAGAACCATTCAATTTCAGCTCCTTCAGCATTACTGGTTGAGGTGTAGACTTGGATTACTGTGATATTGAATGGTTTGCCTTGGGAACGAACTGAGATCATTCTGCCATTTTTGATATTGCACCCAAGTACAGCAATTTGGACTCTTGTTGACTATGAAGGCTACTCTATTCTAAGGGATTCTTGCCCACAGTAGCAGATCTAATGGTCTTCTGAATTGAATCCACCCATTCCAGTCGATTTTATTTTACTGATTCTTAAAATGTCAATGTTCACTCTTGCTATCTCCTGTTTGATGACTCCCAATTTATCTTGATTCATGGATCTAACATTCCAGGTTCCTATGCAATATTGTTCTTTACAGCATCAGACTTTACTTCCATCACCAGTCACATCCAGAACTGGGTGTTGTTTTTGCTTTGTCTCTTCATTCTTTCTTGAGCTATTTCTTCACTCTTCTCCAGTAGCATATTGGATACCTACTGATCTGGGAAGTTCATCTTTCAGTGTCTATCTTTTTGCCTTTTCATACTGTTCATGAGGTTCTCAAGGCAAGAATGCTGAAGAGGTTTGCCACTCCCTTCTCCAGTAGACCATGTTTTGTCAGAACTCTCTACCATGACCCGTCCATCTTGGATGGGCCTACACAACATGGTTCATAGTTTCATTGAGTTATACAAGGCTGTGTCCAAGTGATCCATTTGGCTAGTTTTCTATAGTTGTGGTTTCCATTCAGTCTGCCCTCTGATGGGTAAGGATAAGAGGGTTGTGGAATCTTCTTGATAGGAGAAATTGGCTGTGGCAGAATCATCTGCATATCTGAGGTTATTGATATTTTTCCCAGCAATCTTGATTCCAACTTGTGCTTCATCTAGCCTGACATTTCTCATGATGTACTCTCCATATAAGTTAAATAGGTAGGGTGGCAATATACAGCCTTGATGTACTTTCCCAGTTTGGAACCTTTCTGTTGTTCCATGTCAGAGTCTAACTTTTGAAGTCTACACCTTAACCAGTAATGCTGAAGGAGCTGAAATTGACTTGCATACAAGTTTCACAGGAAGCAGGTCAGGTGGTCTGGTATTCCCATCTCTTTAAGAATTTTCCACAGTTTGTTGTAATCCACAGAGTCAAAGGCTTTAGCATAGTCAGTGAAGCAGAGGTAGATGTTTTTCTGGAGTTCTCTTGCTTTTTCTGTGATCCAATGGATGTTGGCAATTTGATCTCTGGTTCCTCTGCCTTTTCTAAATCCAGCTTGTACATCTGAAAGTTCTCAGTCCACGTACTGTTGAAGCTTAGCTTCAAGGATTTTGAGCATTATTGTTTCCCCTAGCATGTGAAATGTGTGTAATTGTGCAGTAGTTTGAAAATACTTTGGCCTTGACTTTTTAAGGGATTGGAATAAAAACTGACTTTTTCCAGTCCTGTGGCCTCTGCTGAGCTTTCCAAATTTGCTGGCATATTGAGTGCAACACTTTAACAGCATCTGTTTTGGGATTTGAAATAGCTCACCTGGAATTTGATCACTTCTACTAGCTTTGTTCATAGTAATGCTTCTTAATGACCACTTGACTTCACACTCCAGGATGTCAGGCTCTAGGTGAGTGACCATACCATCATATTTACCTGGGTCTTTAAGACCTCTTTTGTGTAGTTCTGTGTACTCTTAGAACCTCTTCTTAATATCTTCTGCTTCTGTTAGGTCTTTACCATTTCTGTCCTTTATTGTGCCTATTCTTGCTTGAAACGTTCCCTTGATATCTCCAATTTTCTTGAGGTAATCTCTAGTCTTTCCTATTGTGTTGTTTTCCTCCATACCGTTGCATTGTTTACTTAAGAAGACTTATCTTTTCTTGCTGTCTCTGGAACTCTGCATTCAGTTGGGTATATCTTTCCCTTTCTCCCTTGCCTTTCACTTGTCTTCTTTCGTTAGCTATTTGTAAACCTTCCTCAGACAACCACGTTGCCTTCTTGCATTTCTTTTTCCTTGGGATGGTTTTGGTCACTGCCTCTTGTGTAATGTGACAAACTTCCATCCATAGTTCTCCAGACAGTTTGTCTACCATATCTAATATTTCAAATCTATTGCTTGCTCTACTTTGCAATTTAAATTGCACTGACTCTCTTTTGGTTTGTTGTTTACTTGCAATGTCATTTCTGACTCTGTAATCCCATGGCATCTACCTTGCCAGGCTCCTCTTTTCATGGGATTCTGCATGCAAGAATACTGAAATAGGTTGCTATTTCTTTCTCCGGGGGAGGTTCCTGACCCAGGGATCAAACCTAGATCTGCTGCATTGGTAGGTGGATTCTCTACCATCTGAGCCACCTGGGAAGCCATTCTCTTTTGGCTTATCCACAGGCTATAAGCTTCCAGTGCTAATAGTAACCATACCTTCTTCCTATAATCCTGAACCAACTTTGATGGTTCCCACCATTTAAGAATGTGAACAAAATACAGTATGTGAAATAAATAAAGAAAACTATTTTGTTGTTTTTCTTTTAGCCAGGAGGAGCCGGTGAGAGATCACTATTTTTAAATAACACCAAGTCAGGTGCTTTGTTGCTGCTAAGACTGACCTAATGCTTTTAAATGTAAAAAGCAGTCTCTGAGGACATTTTCTATCAAAACAGATCAGTGACTCAATTTTGCAACATAGCCTATAATATCACCTAAATCTTTCATATCCTTTGAATAGATACTTGAACCATTCTCCCATGGGCAAATATGCAAATATGTGGACACAATAAAATCTTGGCTTCATGGAGACATTTCCTTATTCAAATAAAAAGGTAATTGATGATGAGATCCAGATGTAGAGCATATTAATTTGGCTTCATCACAAGGTTACAGTATAGTAACTCTAAATATTTCAATAATTTTTTATAGAAAGAAACTGTCCCCCAAAACAATAATGATGTTACTTTTTTTCTAATTGTAAAAGAAGTTCACTAAAATGTTAAATCCAAGTCTTCAACTTTAGGCTACAAATAGGATTCATACTGATTGTGTGGCAAAAACAATCACAATAGTGTAAAGTAATTATCCTCCAATTAAAATAAATTCTAAAAAAAGCTAAAAAATTCATATTTTATGAGAACATTAAAAAATTTTATATCTCTTTGATCACACTTATTTTTACCTCTAACAAAGATTATTTATTTTTTATCAGTTATGTACCACTTATTATGCTAGGGAATATTGATACAGTGTTGAAGAAAAACAGACATGGTTCTCATGAACTTTATCTTCTAATTGGCAAATATATATATTAATCAGATAGCCACATGAGTGAGTGTATAATTCTATCTTGTAGGACATTTTATCTAAGAATTAGGCAGTAATTTAGGTTTTAAGAGTCTTGAGCCATAGAGACTTTTAGGCACGCAGTTTACATACCCATCTTTGTGTTTTGAAAGATTCTAGTTTCAGCAGAGAAAGTTAATGGAAGGACCTGGACTAGTAACAGGGAGACTAGATAGGAAGTAATATCAGTTGACCAAAGGAGAGAAACTTAGGGTAGACTTGTGACAGTGAAGACTAAGGGGAAAATAGATTCAAAAGATATCAAAGAAGCAACATTGACAGAACCTGGTAATGAGTTGGAAATGTGTGGCAAAGATAAGAAAAGAATCAAGAACTCCGAGGTTTCTGAGTAGCACTCCTGAATGCATATGATGTGTATACTTTAAAGACTTCTGGATAAGACGCTTTCATGAATAAGATCAGGATTCATTTAGAAACAGTGATTTACAGTATAAGGTAACCAAGACTGTTTCAGATTCCTACAAACAAGTTATAGTCCTGACATCCACTCTACATATTAGAGTCAAGTACAGTGGTCCTATAGATGCCATGCACAGCCATGTAAATTGCTTTTCTTGTAAGCTAGAATGGTTGATTATTATCAGTCTATTCATCCGTAAGTCATGTTGACAGCACCATCTAAATGAACTTTTATAACCATCTATTTTCCTGTCTTATTTTTATCTTTCTTTTCTTGTTTGCTTTTTTCCCCTTCACTCAAGTTCACCCTCTCCACCCATATATTTATTGAGCATGTATTAGGATTCATAATTATGTTAGGCAGTAGGAATACAATTGTAAATGAAACACATTTACTGATTTCATGACATTTAAAATCTATTACGGTGTATGCACATTAAGTCACTTCAGTCGTGTCAGACTCTTTGCATCCCTATGGACTATAACCCACCAGGCTCCTCTGTCTATAGGATTTTCCAGACAAGAACACTGTGGTGGATTGCCATGCCCTCCTCCAGGGGAACTTTCTGACTCAGGGATCGAACCTGAGTCTTTTATGTCTCCTGCAATGGCAGGCAGGTTCTTACCACTAGCACCACCTGGGCAATCCAAACACTAAGAAACAAATATTTGATTATACTTGGAAAAAGTAACAAAAGGAAAATATGTAGGGTGCTATGAGGGTGATGGTCTTCTCAGGTGGCTCAGTGGTAAAGAATTTGCCTGCCAATACAGGAAACATGAGAGATGCACGTTTGATCCCTGGTCGGGAAATTCCCCTGGAGGAGGAAATGGCAACCTCCTCTAGTGTTCTTGCCTGGAAACCTCATGGACAGAGAAGCCTTGTGGGCTACAGTCCATGAGGTCCCAGAGGGTGGGACACGACAGCGACTGAGCATGCATGAGAGTGATGCCTAGCATGTATGGTCACATGGGTATACAGAGGAGGTAGCTACTTATGTGATGAAACAACTCTTAGCCTTCTGAACCACGTTTTCTAGAGACAGAACAAAGTAGGACCGTTATCTTCACAATAGGTCTTAACATAGAGAAATTCCTTCTTTTTAAACTTTTTACATCTTCCTATTTATTTTCCTGTATTTTTTTATTGAAGTATAGCTGATTTACAATATTATATTAGTTTCAGGTGTACAGCATAATGATTCAATATTTTTTTAGATTGTACTCTAAGTTATTACAAAATAATATTGATGGCTATAATTCCAGGTACTGAACAATGTATCCTTGTTGCTTAGCTTTTACACATAGTGATTTGTACCTGTTAATCCCCTACCTCTATATTATACTCCCCCCCTCCTTCCCTCTCCCCAGTGGTAACCAGTAGTTTGTTTTTTATATTTGTGAGTCTGTTTCCCTATTACACATTTTGAAATCTTTCTTTATATATTTTAAAATAAAACATACATATTTAAACTTTTCAACAGGATGATTTGATATATATATAGTGAAATGATTATTATAGTCAAGCTAGTAACATATTTCCTCATATATTAATATTTACCATTTTTATGTGTGATGAGAGCACCTGAAATCTCTTCTCTTAGCATATTTTCAGTGTTCAGTGCAGTAGTAATTGTAGTTATCATGCCAGTGCATTAGATGTCTAAAGTTATTTGCTTACCTAACTGCAACTTTGTACATTTTGATCATCTCCTCATTTCCCCCACCTTCTCCAACCCTTGGAGAAGGTTCTACTCTCTGTTCTATTCTCTGCTTCTGAGTTAAACATTTTATTTTTAGATTCCATTTATAACTGAGATCACGCAGTACTTGGTTTTGTCTGGATTATCTTGCATAGCATAATGTCCTCCAGATCCATCCATAATTCATGTTGTCATAATTGGCAAGGTTTTCTTCTTTCTCAAGGCCAAATAGCATATACGAAAGTATATATGTTCAGTCACTCAGTCATTTCTGATTCTTTGTGACCTCATGGACTATAGATCATCAGGCTCCTCTGTCCGATGGAATTCCCAAGCAAGAATACTGGAGTGGGTTACCATTTCCTTCTCCATATATATAACATACACTTTATATATTAATAAAGACAATATACACTTGAATGTTTCTATGTGTTGGAGATTGTGAATAATGTTGCAATGCCTGTAGAAGTGTAGATATTTCCTCCAGATGCTGAGCTCATTTTATTTGGGTATACACTTAGCAATGAGATTGCTGGATCACATTCTAGTTCTATTTTTTAATTTTTGAGGAATCTCCATACTGTTTTCTATAATGCCTCTGAAAATTTATGTTCCCACCAACAAAATACAAAGGTCCTGTTCTCTCCACATCCTTGCCAATGTTTATATCTTTTGCCTTTTTGATAATAGCTTTTCTAATGGGTGTGAGATGATATCTCATTGGAGTTTTGATTTTCATCTCCATGATCATTAGTGATGTTGAGCACTTTTTCATGTATCTGTTGGCCATTTTTATGTCTTGTTTATTCAGGTCCTTTGCCCATTTAGGGAGAGTTGCTGTTGAGTTGTTTGAGTTCTTTGTATATTTTAGATATTAACCTATTATCAGACATATGGTTTTCAATTATTTTCTCCCATTTTGTAGATTATCTCTTTGCTCTATTGATGTGTGGAAGATTTAAAACAAATACAATCCCATTTGTTTATTTTTGTTTCTATTGCCTGTGCTTTTGGGGACATATTAAAAATATCATTACCTGGACCTATGTCAAGAACTTTTTCCCTACGATTTTTTTTTCTAACGTAAGTGTCTAGTTTTGTGGTTTCAAGTCTTACAGTTAAGTCTAATTCATTTTGAGTTGAGCTTTGTATTTGGAGTGAGATAGCACTTCTTTCCTAAAAGATTTTCCTAACTAGTTTTCCTAGAACAATTTATTGAGGAGAAATTCCTTTGTGCTATTACACCATCCCCTGTGTGTTCTATTTTCTTAATCAAGTAATTACAATTCTGGGGAAAAGCTAGGATGCCTAAACTATGCTCTTGGATTTACTGAAAAGATGCATAATATTTAGTTGATGTGATCACTAAAAATCATGTGCTGCAAATACTCTTGTTTAATGATAGTATTTGGAGGCTGAAATTATTTCTTTGGATTTGGTTATATATATATATATTTAAATGTATTTATTTTTCATTGGAGGATAATTGCTTTACAATATTGTGGTGGCTTTTATCATACATCAACATGAATCTGCATTACGTATATATATGTCCCCTCCCTCTTGAGCCTCCCTCCCGTCTCCCACCCCATCCCACCCTTCCAGGTTGTCACAGAGCACCAGATGTGAGTTCTCTATCAGTTCAGTTCAGTCGCTCAATTGTGTCTGACTCTTTGTGACCCCATGGACTGTAGCATGCCAGGCTTTCCTGCCCATCACCAACTCCGGGAGCTTATTTAAACTCATGTCTATTTAGTCCGTGATGCCAAACAAATATCTTATCCTCTGTCATTCCCTTATCCTCCTGCCTTTAATCTTTCCCAGCATCAGGGTTTTTTCCACTGAGGCAGTTCTTTGCATCAAGTGGCCAATGTATTGGAGTTTCAGCCCCAGCATCAGTCCTTCCAAATAATATTCAGGATTGATTTCCTTTAGAATTGACTGGTTTGATCTTGCAGTTCAAGGAATTCTCAAGTGTCTTTTCCAATACCACAGTTCAAAAGCATCAATTCTTTGGGGCTCGGCCTTCTTCACAGTCCAACTCTCACATCCATACATGACTACTGGGAAAACAATAGCTCTGACTAGATGGACTTTTGTTGGCCAAGTAATGTCTCTGCTTTTTAATATGCTGTCTATGTTGGTCATAATTTGTCTTCCAAGGAGCAAGCATCTTTTAATTTCACGGCTGCAGTCACCATCTGCAGTGATTTTGGAGCCCCCCAAAATAAAGTCTGTCATTGTTTCCATATCTATTTGCCATGAAGTAATGGGACCCAATGCCATGATCTTAGTTTTTTGAACATTGAATTTCAAGCCAACTTATAACATATAGTTCTCTATATCATAGAGCAAATTGTCACTGGATATCAAATTTTACATATGGTAATGTATAGGTTTCAATGCTACTCTCTCAATTCGTCCCACCCTCTTCTTCCCCCACTGTGTCCACAAGTCTGTTCTCTATATCTGCATCTCCATTGCTGTCCTGCAGATAGGTTCATCACTACCATTTTTCTTGATTCCACATGTATGTGTTAATATACAATATTTATCTTTCTCTTTCTGACTTACTTTACTCTGGATAATAGGCTCTAGGTTCATTCATCTTATTAGAACTGAGTCAAATGTGTTCCTTTTCATGGCTGAGCAATATTCCACTGTATATATGTACCACAATTTCTTTATCCATTCATCTGTTGATGAACATCTTAGGTTGCTTCCATGTTTTAGCTATTGTAAATAGTGTTGTAGTGAACATTGGGGTACATGTGACTTTTTCAATTATACTTTTTTTTTTCATGTATTTTTTAAATGGAAGGATAATTGCTTTATAGAATTGTGTTGGTTTCTGTCAAACATCAACATTAATTAGCCATAGGTATACATATGTTCCCAGCTCTTGAAACTCCCTCCCACCATCTCCCCATCCCACCCCTCTAAGTTGTTACAGAGACCTGGTTTTTGAGTTCCCTGAGTCATACAGCAAGTTTCCATTGGTTATTTATTTTACATTTGGTAACATAGTTTTCATGTTTTTTTCTCCACAAATCCCATCTCCCGCCTCCCCCCATGTGTCCATATGCCTGTTCTCTAGTTCTGTGATTCCGTTCAGTCAGTTCAGTTCAGTTCACTCGCTCAGTCATGTCCGACTCTTTGCGACCCCGTGAATGGCAGCACGCCAGGCCTCCCTGTCCATCATCAACTCCAGAAGTTCACTCATACTCACGTCCATCGAGTCAGTGATGCCATCCAGCCATCTCATCCTCTGTCGTCCCCTTCTCCTCCTGCCCCCAATCCCTCCCAGCATCAGACTCTTTTCCAATGAGTCAACTCTTCGCATGAGGTGGCCAAAGTACTGGAGTTTCAACTTCGGCATCATTGCCTCCAAAGAAATCCCAGGGCTGATCTCCTTCAGAATAGACTGATTGGATCTCCTTGCAGTCCAAGGGACTCTCAAGAGTCTTCTGCAACACCATAGTTCAAAAGCATCAATTCGTCGGCTCTCAGCTTTCTTCACAGTCCAACTCTCACATCCATACATGACCACTGGAAAAACCATAGCCTTGACTAGGCGGACCTTTGTTGGCAAAGTAATGTCTCTGCTTTTCAATATGCTATCTAGGTTACTGCCATGCAAATAATTTCTTCAGTACCATATCTCTAGATTTCATATGTATATAGACACATTAGTATACACTATTTGTTTTTCTCTTTCTGACTTACTTCACTCTGCATAATAGGCTCTAGATTCATCCACCTCATTAGAACTGACTCATGTGTTTCTTTTTATGGCCAAGTAATATTCCATTGTGTATATGTACCACAGCTTCTTTATCCATTCATCTGTCTAAGGACATCCAGGTTGCTTCCATGTTATAGCTATGGTAAATAATGCTGCAAAAAACACTGGTGTACATGTGACTTTTTCAATTTTGGTTTCCTCAGGGTATATGCCTAGGAGTGGGATTGAGATCAAATTGTCAAAATCCTTTGGATCATCAAAAAAGCAAGGGTGTTCCAGAAAAATATCTATTTCTGCTTTATTGACTATGCCAAAACCTTTGACTGTGTAGATCACAATAAACTGTGGAAAATCCTTCAAGAGATGGGAATACCAGACCACCTGACCTGCCTCTTGAGAAATCTGTATGCAGGTCAGGAAGCAACAGCTAGAACTGGACATGGAACAACAGACTGGTTGCAAATAGGGAAAGGAGTATGTCAAGGCTGTATATTGTCACCCTGCTTATTTAACTTATATTCAGAGTACATGGCTGTATATTGTCACCCTGCTTACTTAACTTATATTCAGAGTACATCATGAGAAATACTGGATGAAGCACAAGTTGGAATCAAGATTGTGGGAGAAATATCAAGAACCTCAGATATGCCTGGAGAATCCCAGGGACGGAGGAGCCTGGTGGGCTGCCGTCTATGGCGTCACACAGGGTTGGACACGACTAAAGTGACTTAGCAGCAGCAGCAGCAGCAGCAGATATGCAGATGACACCACTCTTTTGGCCCAAAGTGATGAAAAATTAAAGAGCCTATTGATGAAAGTGAAAGAGGAGAGTGAAGTGTAAGATTTGACTTAAAACTCAACATTCAGAGAACGAAGATCATGGCATCTGGTCCCATCACTTCATGGCAAATAGATAGGGAAACAATGGAAACAGTGACAGACTTTATTTTCTTGGGCTCCAAAATCACTGCAGATGGTGACTGCAATCATGAAAATAAAAGACGCTTTGTCCTTGGAAGAGAAACTATGACCAACCTAGATAGCATAGTAAAAAGCAGAGACATTACTCGACCAACAAAAGTCCATCTAATCAAAGATATGGTTTTCCCAGTAGTCGTGTATGGATGTGAGAGTTGGACTATAAAGAAAGCTGAGCACTGAAGAATTGATGCTTTTGAACTTTGGTGTTGGAGAAGACTCTTGAGAGTCCCTTGGACTGCAAGGAGATCCAACCAGTCCATCCTAAAGGAAATCAGCCCTGAATATTCATTGGAAGGATTGATGCTGAAGCTGAAACTCCAATACTTTGGCCACCTGATGTGAAGAACTACATCTGCAGTGGTGCTAGGAAAGGTTGAAGGTGGGAGGAACAGGGGATGCAGAGGATGAGGTGGTTGGATGGCATCACCACCTCAATGGACATGAGTTTGAGTAAACTCTGGGAGTTGGTGATAGATAGGGAGGCCTGGTGGAGAAGGCAATGGCAACCCACTCTGGTACTCTTGCCTGGAAAATCCCATGGATGGAGGATCCTGGTAGAATGCAGTCCATGGGGTTGCTAAGAGTCGGACACGACTGAGCCACTTCACTTTCACTTTTCACTTTCATACATTGGAGAAGAAAATGGCAACCCACTCCAGTGTTCTTGCCTGGAGAATCCCAGGGATTGGGGAGTCTGGTGGGCTGCCATCTATGGGGTCACACAGAGTCGGACACGAATGAAGCAACTTAGCAGCAGCAGCAGCAGCAGGGAGGTCTGGGGTGCTACAGTCTGTGGGGTCGCAAAGAGTTGGACACAATTGAACAACTGAACTGAACTGATGGTGGTTTTATTTCTAGTCTTTTAAGGTATCTCCATACTGTCTTCCATAGTGGCTGTATCAATTTATATTCCCACCAACAGTGCAAGAGGGTTCCCTTTTTCCCACACTCTATCAAGCATTTATTGTTTGTAGATTTTTTGATGATGGCTTTTGTGACCAGTGCTATGTGATACCTCACTGTAGTTTTGTTCAGTTCAGTTCAGTCAGTTCAGTCTCTCAGTCGTGTCCGACTCTTTGTGACCCCATGAATCCCAGCACGCCAGGCCTCCCTGTCCATCACCAACTCCCGGAGTTCACTCAGACTCATGTCCATCGAGTCAGTGAAGCCATCCAGCCATCTCATCCTCTGTCGTCCGTTTCTCCTCCTGCCCCCAATCCCTCCCAGCATCAGAGTCTTTTCCAATGAGTCAACTCTTCACATGAGGTGGCCAAAGTACTGGAGTTTCAGCTTCGGCATCATTCCTTCCAAAGAAATCCCAGGGCTTATCTTCTTCAGAATGGACTGGTTGGATCTCCTTGCAGTCCAAAGGACTCTCAAGAGTTTTTTCCAACACCACAGTTCAAAAGCATCAATTCTTTGGCGTTCAGCTTTCTTCACAGTCCAACTCTCACATCCATACATGACCACTGGAAAAACCATAGCCTTGACTAGACGGACCTTTGTTGGCAAAGTAATGTCTCTGCTTCTCAATATGCTATCTAGGTTGGTCATAACTTTTCTTCCAAATCCATGTACCTGATGCACAGTAAGGCTCATCAATTCTAAAACATTAGAGTTTGGAAAAAAGAAAAGTTTATTACATAATTGTACAAGGAAATGGGTAGCTCATGCCCTAAAATCACCAAAGTTACTGAAAGCTTTCAGCAAGCCCCTTTAAATGCATAAGGTGAGGGAGGGGTGTGGTTAGTTGTTTTATACTTCTCAGTGTCAGATCCTTTGTCTTGAGGTTAGGTAATGATGTTCCTGTGAATCTCTACCAGATGAATGCTTTATTCTTTGTCTTGACAAGAAAGGGCAAAGTCCCAAGAGACAACTTTCACTCTCCAAAGTCCCAGTCCTGGTTAATAAGAGGCAGATATCAGTTGGCAGCTCCTTCAGGGCCAGGTTCCCACACCCTGCCCAGCTGTGGTCCCTGAGGGAGCCAGGCACCCAAACCAACTGGCCCTCATTCTCCTCAGGCTGTCCAAATGGGGAGTCTAGGTCTCATAGACTGTGACCAGGAAGACAGCCACTGCTAGTAGGTTGCAGAGACAGGGATGGGAGAGAGGTTCACCACTGCTCAGGGCCTGGGCCAAGGATAGTGAAGGGCCTTAATGAGGGCTCTGGAGCCCTTGAGACATAGTCCCAAGTCTGTTCCCTGGGCCCTCCAGCTGACCTGCTGGCCCAAGACTAGGTGAGCTGGAGGGCCTCCAGGAGAAAGCCTGAATCTGCCTCTTACCTCACTCTCCACCTGATGGCCACCACACCACCAACCCCTTGACTTATCCAACTGCTTATCCAGTCGTGCCTCATTGACAGTTAGTTACTTATGGGACAGGGCCCACTGCGGCACTGACCAATAGCTGAGCAGGACAACTAATGGTTGCTCATTGACTGTTGGTTGCTTGTGGGTGGAGCCCACTGAGGCACCAATCAATGGCTGAGCCAGACCTGTTGCCTAGAAACAGAGTGCCAGTATAATGAGGCACAGCAATGGCTGCCTGCTAAGGGCTGTGCTCATCCTGCTGTTACAGTTTTGATCTGCATGTTTCTAATAATGAGCAATGTTGAGCATCTGTTCATGTGTTTCTTAGCCAGCTGTATGTCTTCTTTGGAGAAATGTCTGTGCCGGTCTTCTGCCCACTTTTTGATTGGGTTGTTTGTTTTTCTGGTATTGAGCTGAATGAACTCCTTGTATATTTTGGAGATTAATCCCTTGTCAGTTGTTTTGTTTGCTATTATTTTCTCCCATTCTGAGAGATGTTGGACTTGGTTATATTTTAAGCTTCTTGAGTGTATTGTTTTATGCATATAAGCCCTGATCTCACTGATTAGATCAAAACCATGATCTCACTGATTTATGCTAAGTAAGGCATTTTAGATTTGGAGAAGGGGTTAACAATCCACTCCAGTTTTCTTGCCTGGAAAATCCCATGGATAGAATACCCTGGCAGGCTACAGTTCATGGGGTCACAAAGAGTCAGACACAACTGAGTGGACACTCCATACACACCTATACATAGAGCTGTTTTCCTTGAAAGAGAATAGTACAACTTTTCAGCTGATATGGGAAAATGTTACTCTTTTGATATGACTGGGGAGATATTATTTGGGAGATATGGAGGGATCTGAGAAGCACTTATATATTTTCAGGATTAGCAGCTTCTGCTCCATTATGTCATATTTGTGCTTTGTGGGGGCCAAGCATTCAAGAAAGCCCAGGCCGCAACTCAGCCACTTCTCAGCAACTTGCCTGAGTTGCAGTCATTGCTAAGTGGTCTGGGCATGCTGCACCCAGTATCTGGACAGGGAAGTCTGATCTCCTGAGTGTGGAGGAAGGACCCTCTGCCCCATGCTCAGCTCTCTTGTCACATCCCTAATGATCCTCTCTAGACTCAGGCTTAAGCTCTAAAGGATTGGTTGGGAAAGGTGGTGAACCAGGCCCAGTTAGAATCTGTGAGCCATGAAGTGGTAGGAACAGTTGGGATTGTTGACCTGAGGTTAGAAAATACGGAAAGACTCAGAAATGATTGACTGAAGAACTAAGTGGAACCACTCTTTGTAGTGTGTTTGTGCTGGGGAGAGGCTGTATAAAGCTGGCAGCAGTGAAGCGACAGGCTACAAAAGTAACCAAAGAGAGGCCTCAACTACCATCTTAGCCTCAGGTTTGCCATCTCTAGCTACTTTCTCTGGCACTGAGCACATCCCCTATCTTGGCTCCATGGGTCCCAGTATTAACTTGCTGCTTGGAAGACACCAGCCAACAATTTGGCCCCTGTAGCTTACTTAGCTTGAGTTAGTTGAGCTTTAGCCTAAGTCAAGGAAAGTAGAAAAAATAAAATAATTTTAAGTTATATATGGTGGTGGTTTAGTCGCTAAGTTGTATCCCACTCTTGCGGCCCCATGAAATGTAGCTTGCCAGGTTCCTCTGTCCATGGGATTCTCCAGGCAAGAATCTGGAGAGGGTAGTTGTTCCCTTCTCCAGGGGGTATTCCCAACCCATGGGTCAAACTCAGATCTCCCACATTGCAGGCAGATTCTTTACCAGCTGAGCCACCAGGGAAGCCCTAATATATATACATATATATACATATATATATATATATATATATATATATATATGTGTATATATATATCTCCTTATATAATATATGTATACATACTATAACATACCATTATTTCTTTGAATTCAGTCATCCATGGGACTGGATCTTGAGACTAGCAGCTGGCCTTAATATGAGTTATATATTGAAAGCCTCAAGGTGAGATGGAATCACAGTGTCTTAGGGAAACACATTTTGTGTACTTTATGCTATATACCTGTTTCACAGCTCTGAACATTCCCTTGCTCTATTTACATGGTTCTCCTTGTATGAGTCTGAATCTTCCATCAGATGCAGAGTAAGAAAAATAAGTGCCTTCTGTGTTGCATATCTACCACTCTGTCACTTAAATTGCAGCTCTTCATAAGTTGTGGACACATGACCGAATACATGCCTGTTATGTCTTTAGAACTGCATTTAAAGATGTAAAAGAATCTTGTCAGATTTTTGTCTGATCATAGAAAATCCTTCAGATGAGATTTTTTTTTCCATAGTCAGAATTATTTTTTCACAAACTACCCATTTTCTAAGAGATTAAAATCTTATTAACATTCTAGAGAATCTATCAGTTCTTCCAATTGCACATCAATATTTGACTCTGCAAATACAGATGCCAAGGACAAAGCTGGTTGAGAGGGGAACAGGGGTGAAAATAGGAATCACCTTTCTCTAGGCATCCTGATGGGATTGTTATTCAATACAGGCTGCACTGCACTGGGGAGTGCGTGCTCATGGGATTCAACAGTTCCAGTAGTGCATATTTTCATTCCCATTTTTTTCAAGAGGTGAAGGATTTTGTGATATTGCATTATTTTATATTCTTATGTTCCTGCATCTTATAGACAGCAAGGTGTATCTTGGAAGCTTCAGTAGTCTTGCTGGCATCACTGCAGGGTATCTTGTGACAATGCTACTTCTCTAGGAGTGACTGCAGGGTATCTTGTGACAATGCTACTTCTCTAGGAGTGACTGCTCTGCCTCCTTCCTTCCTGCTACCACCTGATCCATAAGGCCAGCAAGCCACATTTTTCAAATCTCTGCCCCAGCTGAGTTGGTTAATATATACTATTATTTGCCTTTTAAATTCAAGCTTGATATAGAATTACTACAAGTGATTTTATATTCTACCAAATAACATTTTTATATTTCCATCCTAATCAGAAAATCCCAGTTCAATCAGACTTTCTCAGCGCTGAGCTACAAAATGTCCTCCTATTCCAATTTTTAATCTCCACCTTGAGATAAATATGCAGAAAGGCTCTATATGCAGCAGTGAATCTGACAGTGATTTCTTTACATCAAAATTAGTTTCTAAAAATTATTTCTAAATTTAAAAATTCACCTCAGGAAATAAGACTGCAGCAGTCTTATATATAGGCTTTTGCATAAGGAAAAGTTCTTCAAATCATGTTTTCTCCTTAGAAGGAAGGAAGAAAAGAAGGGAGGAAATTGCCATTTATTGCCCACTTACTACATATCATGTGATATGCAAAATATTCTCACTGACCTTACTCAACCCATCTTTTTAGTTTTCACAGCAACCCCCTGAAATTGTCCCCATGAAGTAGTTATGTCCACTTTTGCATGTAAAGACAGACACACCTATTGAAATTTGGTGATTTGCCTAAGGTTGCACAGTGCTCAACTGGCAGTGCTGTTTCTTGAACCTACATCTGCCTGATTACAGCACCTATGGTCTTTTCACCACATAGGACTATCAACTTACTCTTTGGGCATCTTGTTTTCCTGCTTCTATTTAGCTTTATAGTTTAAATTTTAGCCTTTCAGACTCATTTTGTTTCATTCTTGTGTCATTATGTTTATAGTTGAATTGCTGTATACTTTCAGTAGAACAACAAACAAAGATTAAGACCAGGTGCATCAACATCAAGCAATCTCCTGTCCCATAATTCTCTATAGTTGTCTTCTTTTTTATTAGCCCAAGAAAAATACCCTATAAGCCATGTTCATTATGATACAAAATCTTTCTCTGCTCATGAATTTCATGAGAGCTTGTAAAGGAACTGAAAAGAGAAGTGAGTCAATGAAAGTGCGGAAGATTTATGCTTATCACATCTATTTTTAAGTAGCTAGGACAGGAATCATTAAATAAATTAAAAAAAAAAAAAAACAACAACACAGGGACATGAGTTCTTGGAACTGGAAGGCAGGTTAGAGATCATTTCCAAGGAAGTGGAATAAGATTCACCTTGCATGTTGGCTCTGATGGTTTGCTAGCAGCTGCCTGGATTGCTGAGTTGAGAATTGTGAGGCTTTATGCAGGTTCAGGGAAAATTGTGACATGATTCATCATAAGTATCTGCTATTGCGGATAGAATCATGTTTTCCCCAAACCTAACTTTGCTCAATTTATTCAAACCTCCCTCAACTTCAAGATACATAAACTGAGACCCAGAGAGAAGAAATGACTTCCTGAATATTTCATAGCCAGGTGGTGGCAGTGTCAGAACTAAAACCCAGGTCTCTTGCATCGCAGCCTGATGCTCTTTCCATTTAGCATCACTGTCTCCAGACAGACACTTGCTACTTTGCACAAAGATACAAGCATATAAAGTTGTCTCTTTGACATTTTGAATGAGTTTGCAACCAATGAGCTCTGAAAATTCCTTAAAGTTTTCTTTAGGGAATAGCTCAGAAGCATTCGTTAGAGGAAGAGCTAAAGGTTATTTCTTCAACGACAACATTGGATGTATGTATGAAATTTGCTCAGTCATGTCTGACTCCTTGCGATCCCATGGAGGAGTCCACCAAGCTCCTCTGTCCATGCAATGCTCCAGGCAAAAATACTGGAGTGAGTTGCCATTCCCTTTTCCAGAGGATCATCCTGATGCAGGGATCAAACCCAGTTCTCCTGCATTGCAGGCAGACTATTTACCATCTGAGCAAATTGGATATCTGTGTTAATTTAAGAACAAGTTAAGAATAAATATGTATATTGTGAGGGGGATTGAGATGCAGCAGCTCATTCAGATGGTGAAATTCAGCACACATGTCTTTTTTCCCAAGTTGATCTCTCTCTGTCTCTTAGGATTGCCTTGAATGTGACCTCAATGGCATCCCAGCCCTAAAGAGCAATGGCTTCTTAACATAGATTTAGAAAATTTGAACAGATTCTATGCAAATAAGCCATTACACTTTTTTCATATTTATGTTAGTTCATAAACATAAATAAACTCACTCTTCACACCTGTGAGTTTATTTGCCTCCTCTCCTTTTTGATGGTAATCATTTCATTGAACAACTGGAATTCCATCACCTCCACTAGCTTTGTTCATAGTGAGGCTTCCTAAGGCCTACTTGACTTCACATTCCAGAATGTCTAGCTCTAGGTGAGTGATCACTCCATTGTGATTATCTGGATCATGAAAATATTTTTATATAGTTCTTCTGTGTATTCTTGCCAGTTCTTCTCTGTATTCTTGCCACCTCTTCTTAATAGCTTCTGCTTCTGTCAGGTCCACACCATTTCTGTCCTTTATCGAGCCCATCTTTGCATGAAATATTCCCTTGGTATCTGTAATTTTCTTGAAGAGATCTCAGGTCTTTCCCATTCTATTGTTTTCCTCTATTTCTTTGCACTGATTACTGAGGAAGACTTTCTTATCTGTCCTTGCTATTCTTTAGAACTCTGCATTCAAATGGGTATATCTTTCCTTTTCTCCTTTGCTTTTCACTTCTCTTCTTTTCAGTTATTTGGAAGGCCTCCTCAGACAGCCATTTTGCTTTTTTGCATTTCTTTCTCTTTGGGATGTTCTTGATCCCTGTCTCCTGTACAATGTCACGAACCTCCATAGTTTATCAAGCACTCTGTCTATCAGATCTAATCCCTTAAATCTATTTTTCACTTCCTCTGTATAATCATAAGGGATTTGATTTATGTCATACCTGAATAGTAGTTTTCCCTTTTCTTCAATTGAAGTCTGAATTTGGCAATAAGGAGTTCATGATCTGAGCCACAGTCAGCTCCTGGTCTTGTTTTTGCTGACTGTAGAGAGCTTCTCCATCTTTGGCTGCAAAGAATATAATCAATCTGATTTTGGTATTGATCATCTGGTGAAGTCCATGTGTAGAGCCTTCTCCTGTGTTGTTGGAAGATGGTGTTTGCTATGACCAGTGTGTTCTCTTGGTAAAACTTTATTAACCTTTGTCCTGCTTCATTATGTACTCCAAGGCCAAATTTGCCTGTTATTCCAGGTGTTTCTTGATTTCCTACATTTGCATTCCAGTCCCCTATAATGAAAAGGATATCTTTTTGGGTGTTAGTTCTAGAAGGTCTTGTAGGTCTTCACAGAATCCTTCAACTTCAGCTTCTTCAGCATTACTGGTCAGGACATAGATTTGGATTACTGTGATATTGAATGATTTGCCTTGGAAATGAACAGAGATCATTCTGTCATTTTTGAATTTGCATCAAAGTACTGCATTTCAGGCTCTTTTTCTGACTATGATGGCTACTCCATTTCTTCTAAGGGATTCTTGCCCAAAGTAGTAGAAATAATGGTCATTTGTGTTAAATTCACCCATTCCAGTCCATTTTAGTTCACTGATTTGTAAAATGTCGAGGTTCACTCTTGCCATCTCCTGTTTGACCACTTCCAATTTGCCTTGATTCATGGACCTAACATTCCAGGTCCCTATGCAATATTGCTCTTTATAGCATTGGACTTTGCTTCTATCACCAGTCACATCCACAGCTGGGTGTTGTTTTTGCTTTGGCTCTATCTCTACATTCTTTTTGGAGTTATTTCTTCACTCTTCTCCAGTAGCATATTGGGTACCTACTGACCTGGGGAGTTCCTCTTTCAGTGTCTTTTTGCCTTTTCATACTGTTCATGGGGTCCTGAAAGCAAGAATACTGAAGTGGTTTGCTATTCCATTCTCCAGTGGACCACGTTTTGTCAGAACCCTCCACCATGACCCATCCATCTTGGGTTGCCCTACACAGCTTGGCTCATTGTTTCAGGAAAAAAAAAAAAAAAAAAAAACAAACCTATTTCTGCTTTATTGACTATGCCAAAGCCTTTGACTGTGTGGATCACAGCAAACTGTGGAAAGTTCTTAAAGAGATCAGAATACCAGACCACCGGATCTGCCTCTTGAGAAACCTATATGCATGTCAGGAAGCAACAGTTAGAACTGGACATGGAACAACAGACTGGTTCCAAATAGGAAAAGGAGTACGTCAGGGCTGTGTATTGTCACCCTGCTTATTAAACTTATATGGAAAATACATCATGAGAAATGCTGGGCTGGATGAAGCACAAGCTGGAATCAAGATTGCTGGGGGAAATATCAATAACCTCAGATATGCAGATGACACCACCTCTTTGGCAGAAAGTGAAGAACTAAAGAGCTTCTTGATTAAAATGAAAGAGAAGAGTGAAAAAGTTGGCTTAAACCTCAACATTCAGAAAATTAAGATCATGGTGTCCGGTCCCATCCAGACTTTATTTATTTATTTATTTTTTGGCTCCCAAATCACAGCAGATGGTGACCACAGCCATGAAATTAAAAGATGCTTACTCCTTGGAAGAAAAGTTATGACCAACCTAGATAGCATATTAAAAAGCAGAAACATTACTTTACCAACAAAGGTCCATCTAGTCAAGGCTATGGTTTTTCCAGTAGTCAGGTATGGATGTGAAAGTTGGACTATAAAGAAAGCTGAGTGCCAAAGAAGTGATGCTTTTGAACTGTGGTTGGAGAAGACTCTTGAGAGTCCCTTGGACTGCAAGGAGATCCAACTAGTCCATCCTAAAGGAAATCAGTCCTGAATATTCATTGGAAGGACTGATGTTGAAGCTGAAACTCCAATACTTTGGCCACCTGATGCAAAGAGCTGACTCATTTGAAAAGACCCTGATGCTGGGAAAGATTGAAGGTAAGAGGAGAAGGGGATGACAGAGGAAGAGATGGTTGAATGACATCACTGATTCAATGGACATGAGTTTGAGTAAACTCCAGGAGTTGGTGATGGATAGGGAGGATTAGTGTCCTGCAGTCCATGGGGTTGCAAAAGTTGGACACGACTGAGGGACTGAACTGGACTGATTTCATTGCTGTCTCTGTGACCATGTCAGGTCCCCTGGGTAATGGTTATGACGCTCTGCTTTTAGTCTACTTCATTATCCTCCTTCCTTGCTCCACAAAGGCTTCCTCAATGCATCACATGAGATGATGATTTCATCTATGCCTCAGACTGGGCATATATATGCCTGTTTTCATATCTACTATTTTTTTTTCATTGTTAAAAAAGGAATATAATAATTGAGTTAGAATTCTATTATGCTTGATTTCCTAGCAATTGTTTATATGCAATTTGAGTAGAATTAAGCTAATCTGAGCTGTCAGCCTCCTGGCAATACACTACTGCCTCTACAGAAGCTTCTTTCTACAAAGTTTATTTTTATTTTGCAGGAAAATATTCCATTAAAAGTATTATTTAGGTGCAGATTATCTAAAGGCTCACTTTACGGCATTTCAAGCTAATTGCTTCCTCCAATCTAGTCAGAAATAATGTTTTAGAATTTTTTCCTAACTAATAAATAAGATTTAACATATTCTCAGAACTTTATTGTCTCTTTTGATACCTGAAAATAGCACCCCTAGTTGGTTGACAATTTTGTTTTTAGGACTTATTACAGCAAATGTGTAGCATGTAATTTTTCTTCTTTTCTATTGACACTCTCTCTGTGAATCTAGGAGGATCCCTGTATTAGTTTCTTATGGCTATCATAACAAATGATCACAAATTAGGTGGCTTAAAGTTCAAAAGTCCAAAATGGGTCTCAACTGGGCTAAAAACAAAGTGTCAGCAAGCCTACATTCCTTTCTAGAAAGTTCCTTTCTAGGGCAAAATCTGTTTTTCTTGCTTTTTCCAGATCTTAGAGACTTTTCACATTCCTTGATTTGTGGCCATCTCACAAAGCCAGCGATGTGCAGTGGAAGCTTTCTTATGACACCATCTCCCTGCTTCTGACTCTTCTTCCATGCTGGTTATCATGTAGCGGCCCTTACAGTTATCAGTTGCACTTGAATATTCTAGGATAATCTCCCCATCTCAAAATTGTTACTAGAAAAGTCCCTTTCGTGATGTAAAGTAAGATAATCACAATTTCTTGGAATTGGGACATGGAAATCTTTGCACAAGCATTTTTCTCTCTACTATAGTTACTAATAGGGAATTGGGATAACACACCTATTGAAGTTACACATCTGCTTTTCCAACGTTGAAAAAAAAATGTTGCAGAGTGTGCCTGGATTCAGAGTAGACACAGAGTTTCAAGGAACCTACTTTGTATATGCATAAGGAAATAGACTTGACAACACATCTACACATTTAATTAATTTGAGTAAAATAAATTCTCTCAGCTGAAACACATATGTCATCTGTCTTGGAATTGCCATTAAGTAATATCATTCGGAGCTTGGCAAAAACACATCCCAACGACATTGGCAAAATCAATTTCCACCTACTTGGTTTAAGTGTGCCACTGTGCCAATGAACACATTAAACATGATTAATCTTTTTGGAGATGGAAGTTTGAATTGCTTATCAGGAAGGCCTAAAAGAACAAAAAAAATTTGAACAAAACATTACCTTATTCATTCATTCTATCAAAAAGAGAAACTGCTAAGGAGGCAGAAGAACTATACATAGAAAATTACAAGACACTGATGAAAGAAATCAAAGATAACATAAATAGATGGGGAGATATTCCATGTCCCTGGGTAGGAAGAATCAATCCTGTGAAGATAACTACTACAAAATGCAGTCTACAGATTCAATGTGATCCCTATCAAATTACCAATGGCACTTTTCACAGAAACTAGAACAAAAATTTCACAGGTCCTATGGAAACGCAAAAGACCCAAAACAGCCAAAGCAGTCTTTCAAAAGAAGAATGGAGATGGAGGAGTAAATTTTCCTGACTTCAGATTATACTACAAAGCTATAGTCTTCAAGACAGTATAGTGCTGGCACAAAAACAGAAACATAGACCAATGGAATATGATAGAAAGCCCAGAAATAAACCCATGCATCTAGGGGTACCTTATTTTTGACAAAGGAGGCAAGAACATACAATGGGGCAAAGACAGCCTCTTCATTAAGTGGTGTTGGGAAAACAGGACACTACATGTAAAAGAATGAAATTAGAACACTTCCTAACAACATACACAAATATAAACTTAAAATGGATTTAAGATCTAAATGTAAGACTAGAAATTATAAAACTCTTAGAGGAAAACATAGGCAGAACATTGGATGACATAAATCAAAGTAAGATCCTCTATGACCCACCTCCTAGAGTAATGGAAACAAAAACAAAAGTAAACAAGTGGGACCTGATTAAACTTAAAAGCTTTTACACAGCAAAGGAAACTAAAAAGCAAGATGAAAAGACAACCCTCAGAATGGGAGAAAATAGCAAATGAAACAACTGACAAAGGATTAGTTTCCAAAATATACAAGCAGCTCATACAACTCAATACCAGAGAAACAAACAACCCAATCAAAAAATGGGAAAAAGACCTAAACAGACATTTCTCCAAAGAAGACATACAGATGGCTAAAAAACACATGAAAAGATGCTCAACATTGCTCATTATTAGAGAAATGCAAATTAAAACTACAATGAGATATCACCTCATGCCAGTCAGAATGGCTATACTCCAAAAGTCTACAAACAATAAATGCTGGAGAGGATTTGGAATAAAGGGAACACTCATGCACTGTTGGTAGGAATGTAAATTGATGTAGCCACTATGGAAGATGGCATGGAGATTCCTTTAAAAACTAGGAATAAAATCACCCAGCAAACCCACTCCTAGGCATATACACTGAGGAAACCAAAATTGAAAAAGACACATGTATCCCATTGTTCATTGCAGCACTATTTACAATATAGCATGGAAGCAACCTAGATGTCCGTTGACAGATGAATGGGTAAAGAAGCTCTGGTACATATATACAATGCAATATTACTCATCCATAAAAAGGAATGCATTTGAGTCAGTTCTAATGAGGCAGATGAACCTAGAGCCTATTATACAGAGTGAAGTAAGTCAGAAAGAGAAAGATAAATATCATATACTAATGCATATATATGGAATCTAGAAAAATGATACCAAATAATTTATTTGCAGGGAAGCAATGGAGACACAGACATAGAAAACAGATTTATCGACATGGGGAGAAGAGGAGGAGAGGGTGAGATGTGTGGAGAGAGTAACATGAAAACTTATATTACCATATGTAAAATAGATAACCAATCAGAATTTGCTGTATATCTCAGAAAACTCAAACAGGGGCTCTGTATCAACCTAGAGGGATGGAATGGGGAGGGCCATGGGAGGGAGGTTCAAGAGGGAGGGGATATATGTATACATATGGCTGATTCATGTTGAGGTTTGACAGAAAACAACAGAATTCTGTAAAGCAATCATCCTTCAATTAAAAAATATATTAATAAAAGAGAAACTGCATTTAACCTTATCTGTAAATGCTTTACAGTTTAACTTTTTTAAAATTAACTTATTGTGCATTTTTTGATTCACCAAATGCATTACAATAGATACAATTTCTGAGTTTACATTGTAATTTATTTTGTTAGACTTAATGCCTCTATGTTAAGGTTAATACCTACCTCTTTGCTTTTGTTTTTTTGTCTCCTCTGTATGATCACTGGACTCTTACCTTGATCATAGCAATGGTATCCTGGGTGTGTGTTTGTCCAATTTTATAAAATTTTATACATTAAATAAGTGCAGACTTTGCATATCAATTATACCTTAATAAAGCTGCAACATTTTTAAATTAAGAAAAATCTAGAGTGTAAGGGTGACTCCAGATATGACAGAGAGCTTTCCCATGAAGACAGCACCAAAGCAAGCATTCAATGATTACTGAATGCTTGCTTGACTTATTGATTCATTTATTCAAAACTTATATTGGTTATCAATTAACTGCCAAAAACTATATTAGAAAGGGAGAACTGGAGGGAAAACAGGCATAATCGTTCTTTGCTTCTTTGTTAGACTTACAGTCCTCAGAAAAAGAGATCCCAGGAATTTCTTTGGTGGTCATTCTTAATGACCAAGATGACTAGAGAGTTAGTCAGGCATTTTGGCCCATACAATAAGTGCCCATTCCAATAACATGAAAAAATATCACATGGAGCATGCTCAGTTTTGTTTTGTTAAAGAGCATAGCCAAGCTGTATGTGGTCAGCTAGATTTTATAACCAACTAGTTCATCTATCTGGCTATGAGAGTTCTTGTCGTAGCTTTTCGTGCAAGAAAAATAATTTTCCTAAAATATGTTAATGATTATGGGCCAAACAAATGGCATTGCAGGAAAAATGAGAATCACCATGTGTTTCTAAGCAACACAAAGAAAAGGTGAAATGCTGTTAGTTATCTGAATATGACTCCAGAACTTTCCCATAGTATCCACCTTATACCTTAGAGACTGCTTTCAGTAATGAAATGCCCTATGACTCTGGAGGGGCAAACCGAAGACTTCATTTAATTCAGGCAAAGCTATTTTAGACTCTCTGTTGCCATAGCAAACTTACATGACTTTGCTCAGTTACCATTTCTAAAAAAATCAATGTAGCTCTGAATGAGGTCTGCCCATGCCTCTCCCCTGCTAACCACTCCCCACCCCCCCCCCATTTCAGTCTACTTAGCTAGCAAGCTAGCATATGTTAGAACCTTGCCTTGTGACTCATATGATATCAAAGTAATTGGTTGAAAAGTAGAAAATTCCATAGATAGGGACTAATTTACTATTTTCACTGATTTTTTTCTGAATTCTTTCAGGCTCATAGATTTGATCTGTTTTAGACTCAGGTGAATATATTCCTGTCATGTCATTATTGCTATTCATATTTAATAAAATCAGCTTAATGATAACTGACTAATATTAAGTTTTTGTACTTTCTAAACTGAAGTCAGGTATGTATGAAATATCAACTGCTTTATTCTCACAGACACTGTATTCATTCTTTCTGATACCTTTTAATGAGACATATACAATTTATTCCTCAGCAATCCTTCCTAAATTTGTGGGAAGAATTTTATCGACCACTTCTACATGTTATTTTTTAAGAGTTATTTCACTTATATTGAAAAACTATGTACTTTTTCTGTTTTATTGTGACATTATTGACAAAAGTTTATACATGTAGGATATGCAACATGATATATCTATATATATACACATATTGTGAAGTGATTGTCACAATCAAACTAATTAATCTATTCATCACTCCACATAGTTACCATTTCTTCTTGTGATGAGGACACTTGAGATCTATTCTCTTAGCAAATTTTAAGTATACAATATGATATTATTAGGGCATCCCCATTGGCTCAGCAGTGAAGTAAGCCAGAAAGAAAAACACCAATACAGTATACTAACGAATATATATGGAATTTAGAAAGATGGTAACGATAACCCTATATGCAAGACAGCAAAAGAGACACAGATGTATAGAATAGCCTTTTGGACCCTGTGGGAGAGGGAGAGAGTGGGATGATTTGGGAGAATGTCATTGAAACATGTATAATATTATATATGAAACGAATCGCCAGTCCAGATTCGATGCATGATACTGGATGCTTGGGGCTGGTGCACTGAGATGACCCAGAGGGATGGTACGGGGAGGGAGGAGGGAGGGGAGTTCAGGATGGGGAACAAAGTGTATACCTGTGGCAGATTCATGTTGATGTATAGCAAAACCAATACAATATTGTAAAGTAATTAACCTCCAATTAAAACAAATAAATTTATATTTAAAAAAAACACAAAAATCAAAAGCAAAAAAAAAAAAAAAAAAAAAGAATCTGCCTTCAATGCAGGAACTGCAGGAGACTCAGATTTGATCCCTGGGTCGGGAAGATCTTTGGCATAGGAAATGGCAAGCCACTCCAGTATTCTTGCCTGGAGAATCCCATGGACCGAGAAGCCTATCCAGCCTGTACAGTTCATAGGGTCTCAAAAGTGTCAGACACGAACGAAGTGATATTATTAACTATAGGCAACGTGCTGCACTGTGTATCTCCAGAAACTATTCATCTTACAACTGAAATTTTGTGCCCTTTGACCAACAGGTCCCGATATCTCCCACTCCCCCAGCTCCTGGTAACTGCTCTTTTACTCTCTGTTACTGTAAATTTTGCTTTTTAAGTTTTGAGATCTTAAAGTATTCATTTTTATCTATCTGACTTTTTTCACTTAAATTCCTCCAATTCATCTATGTTGTTGCAAAAGGCAGGATTTCTTTTTTTAAGACTGAATGATATTACTATTCCATATTGTGTGTATATATATATATATGTCATTTTTTTTCTGTATTCATCTATCAACAGACACTTAAGACTGCTTCCATATCTTAGCTATGGAGTTCATATACCTCTTCAAGATATTGATTTCATATATGTATACCCAGAAGTAGAATTGCTGGATTGTGTAGCGGTTCTGTTTTCATCATTTGAGAAACACCCATACTGTTCTCCCTAGTGGCTGTGCCAATTTCTCACCAACAGGTTAGGAGGGTTCCCTTTTCTGTGCATCCCCTCCAACACATCCCTCACCAACACACCTGCACATCCTGTTGTTTTTTACTTTTTGATAATACCTATTTTCCCAGATTTGGGGTAGTATCTCATTTTAGTTTTGATTTTCATTTTCTTGATGATTAGTGATGTTGAACATCTTTTCATATACATTTAGTCAATTGTATGTCTTTATTGGGAATGTCTACTCAGATCATTTGCCCATTTTAAAACCAGGTTATTATTATTATTTACCCATTGAGTTATGTAAGTTCCTCATATATCTTGGATATTAATCCCTTATAGAACATATAATTTAAAAATATTTTCTCCCATTCTGTAGGTTGCCTTTTGATTTTGTTTATTGTTTACTTTTCTATGCAAAAGCTTTTTAGTTTGATGTAGTCCCACTTGTTTATTTTTTAAATTTATTTTTAATTAAAGGATAATTACTTTACAGGATTGTGTTGGTTTATGCCAAACATCAACATGAATCAGCCATAGGTATACGTATGTCCCCTCCTCCTTGAACCTGCCTCCCAATTCCATCTCTATCCCATCCCTCTAGGTAGTCACAGAGCCCCAGTTTGTGTTCTCTAAGTCATATAGCAATTCCCATTGGCTATCTATTTTACATATGGTAACGTATGTTTCCATGTTACTCTCTCCATACATCCCACACTTTCCTTCCTCCCTCTCCACTGTGTCCATAAGTCTGTTCTCTATGTCTGTGTCTCCATTGCTACCCTGCAAATAATTTCATCAGTACCATTGCCCTAGATTTCACACATATGTGTTAGAATACAATATTTGTGTTTTTTTTTTTTCTGACTTTCTTCACTCTGTATAATAGGATAGAGTTTCATCCACCTCATTAGATCTGACTCAGATGCATTGCCTTTTATGCCTGAGTAATATTCCATTTCTTTCGGATTGGAATGAAAACTGACCTTTTCCAGTCCTGTGGCCACTGCTGAGTTTTCCAAATTTGCTGGCATATTGAGTGCAGTACTTTCACAGCATCATCTTTCAGGACTTGAAATAGCTCAACTGGAATTCCATCACCTCCACTAGCTTTGTTTGTAGTGATGCTTTCTAAGGTCCACTTGACTTTACATTCCAGGATGTCTGACTCTAGGTGAGTGATCACACCATCTTGATTATCGTTGTTGTGAAGATCTTTTTTGTATAGTTCTTCTGTGTATTCTTGCCACTTCTTCTATTATCTTCTGCTTCTGTTAAGTCCATACCATTTCTGTCCTTTATCGAGCCCATCTTTGCATGAAATGTTCCCTTGGTATCTCTAATTTTCTTGAAGAGATCTCTAGTCTTTCCCAATCTATTGTTTTCCTCTATTTCTTTGCATTGATCGCTGAAGAAGGCTTTCTTATCTCTTCTTGCTATTCTTTGGAACTCTGCATTCAGATGCTTGTATCTTTCCTTTTCTCCTTTGCTTTTTGCTTCTCTTCTTTTCACAGCTATTTGTAAGGCCTCCTCAGATAGCCATTTTGCTTTTTTGCATTTCTTTTCCATGGGGATGGTCTTGATCCCTGTCTCCTGTACAATGTCACAAATCTCCGTCCATAGTTCATCAGGCACTCTATCCATCAGATCTAGTCCCTTATATCTATTTCTCACTTCTACTGTATAATCATAAGGGATTTGATGTATGTCATACCTGAATGGTCTAGTGGTTTTCCCTACTTTCTTCAATTTGACTCTGAATTTGGCAATAAGGGGTTCATGATCTGAACTCCTGGTCTTGTTTTTGTTGACTGTATAGAGTTTCTCCATCTTTGGCTGCAAAGAACATAATCAATCTGATTTCGGTGTTGACCATCTGGTACTGTCCATTTGTAGAGTCTTCTCTTGTATTTTTGGAAGAGGGTGTTTGCTATGACCAGTGCATTTTCTTGGCAAAACTCTATTAGCATTTACCCTGCTTCATTCCGTATTCCAAGGCCAAATTTGCCTGTTACTCCAGGTGTTTCTCGACTTCCTATTTTTGCATTCCAGTCCCCTATAATGAAAAGGACATCTTTTTTGGGTGTTAGTTCTAAAAGGTCTTGTAGGTCTTCATAGAATCCTTCAACTTCAGCTTCTTCAGCATTACTGGTTGGGGCATAGACTTGGATTACCGTGATATTGAATGGTTTGCTTTGGAAACGAACAGAGATCGTTCGGTCGTTTTTGAGATTGCATCCAAGTACTGCATTTCAGACTCTTTTGTTGACCATGATGACTACTCCATTTCTTCTGAGGGATTCCTGCCCACAGTAGTAGATATAATGGTCATCTGAGTTAAATTCACCCATTCCAGTCCATTTTAGTTCGCTGATTCCTAGAATGTTGACGTTCACTCTTGCCATCTCTTGTTTGACCACTTACAATTTGCCTTGATTCATGGACCTGACATTCCAGGTTCCTATGCAATATTGCTCTTTATAGCATTGGACCTTGCTTCTATCACCAGTCACATCCACAGCTGGGTATTGTTTTTGCTTTGGCTCCATCCCTTCATTCTTTCTGGAGTTATTTCTCCACTGATCTCCAGTAGCATATTGGGCACCTACTGACCTGGGGAGTTCCTCTTTCAGTATCTTATCATTTTGCCTTTTCCTACTGTTCATGGGTTCTCAAGGCAAGAATACTGAAGTGGTTTGCCATTCCCTTCTCCAGTGGACCACATTCTGTCAGACCTCTCCACCATGCCCGCTCCTCTGGGGTGGCCCCACAGGGCATGGTTTAGTTTCATTGAGTTAGACAAGGCTGTGGTCCTAGTGTGATTACATTGACTAGTTTTCTGTGATTATGGTTTCAGTGTGTCTGCCCTCTTGGAACACCTACCATCTTACTTGGGTTTCTCTTACCTTGGCCATGGGGTATCTCTTCACTGCTGCTCCAGCAAAGCGCAGCAGCTGCTCCTTACCTTGGATGAGGGGTATCTCCTCACCGCTGCCCCTCCTGACCTTGAAGGTGGAATAGCTCCTCTAGGCCCTCCGGCACCCGTGCAGCCACCGCTCCTTGGGCATGGGGTCACTCCTCTTGGTCGCCAAAGAATGCTCAAACTACCGCACAATTGCACTCATCTCACACGCTAGTAAAGCAATGCTCAAAATTCTCCAAGCCAGGCTTTAGCAATACATGAACCATGAACTTCCAGATGTTCAAGCTGGTTTTAGAAAAGGCAGAGGAACCAGAGATCAAATTGCCAACATCTGCTGGATCATGGAAAAAGCAAGAGAGTTCCAGAAAAACATCTTTTTCTGCTTTATTGACTATGCCAAAGCCTTTGACTGTGTGGATCACAATAAACTGTGGGAAATTCTGAAAGAGATGGGAATACCAGACCACCTGACCTGCCTCTTGAGAAACCTATATTCAGGTCAGGAAGCAACGGACTGGTTCTAAATAGGAGGAGAAGTACGTCAAGGCTGTATATTGTCACCCTGCTTATTTAACTTATATGCAGAGTACATCATGAGAAACACTGGGCTGGAAGAAGCACAAGCTGGAATCAAGATTGCCGGGAGAAAGATCAATAACCTCAGATATGCAGATGACACCACCCTTATGGCAAAAAGTGAAGAAGAACTAAAAAGCCTCTTGATGAAAGTGAAAGAGGAGAGTGAATAAGTTGGCTTAAAGCTCAACATTCAGAAAACGAAGATCATGGCATCTGGTCCCATCACTTCATGGGAAATAGATGGGGAAACAGTGGAACGGTGTCAGACTTTATTTTTCTGGGCTCCAAAACACTGCAGATGGTGATTGCAGCCATGAAATTAAAAGACGCTTACTCCTTGGAAGGAACGTTACGACCAACCTAGATAGCATATTGAAAAGCAGAGACATTACTTTGCTAACAAAGGCCCATCTAGTCAAGGCTATGGTTTTTCCAGTGGTTATGTATGGATGTGAGAGTTGGACTGTGAAGAAGGCTGAGTGCCGAAGAACTGATGCTTTTGAACTGTGGTGTTGGAGAAGACTCTTGAGAGTCCCTTGGACTGCAAGGGGATCCAACCAGTCCATCCTAAAGGAGACCAGCCCTGGGATTTCTTTGGAAGGAATGATGCTAAAGCTGAAACTCCAGTACTTTGGCCACCTCATGTGAAGAGTTGACTCATTGGAAAAGACTCTAATGCTAGGAGGGATTGGGGGCAGGAGGAAAAGGGGACGACCGAGGATGAGATGGCTGGATGGCATCACTGATTCGATGGACACGAATCTGAGTGAGCTTTGGGAGTTGGTGATGGACAAGGAGGCCTGGTGTGCTGTGATTTGTGGGGTCGCAAAGAGTTGGACATGACTGAGCGACTAAACTGAACTGAACTGAACTAATACTGAGTGATGTTGAGCATCTTTTCATGTGTTTATCAACCATCTGTATGTCTTCTTCAGTGAAATGTCTGTTTAGGTCTTTTTCCCAGTTTTAATTGGGTTGTTTTTCTGGTATTGAGTTGTATGAGCTGCTTGTATATTTTGGAAACTAATCTTTTGTCAGTTGTTTTATTTGCTTTATTTTCTCCCATTCTAAGGGCTGTGTTTTCATCTTGTTTATAATTTCCTTTTTTGTGTAAAACCTTTTAAGTTTAATTAGGTACACTTGTTTATTTTTATTTTTGTTACTTGTGTCAAGAAAATCATTGTCCAGACAAATGGCAAGGAGATTGTCCCCTATGTTTTCTTCTAGGACTTTTATGGTTTCAAGTTTCTACATTTTTTAAAATTATTATTACTTTATTTCAAGAAAGAGAAATACTGGGTTCATAGCACCACTAGTTCTCATTGGTTATTTATGGTCATCAGGTATTCTTTCTATTTTAAATTGCCTGCTTTTCTGCCCTCTGTGGATTTCTAATTGAGAAACAGAGCAATCTCAGGCCTGTCAGCAGTGTTGTGCTGTGTTTGCATTCTTGGTCACTCAGTTGTGTCCGACTCTTTGTGACCCTTTGGACTGTAGACTACCAGGCTCCTCAGTCCATGGATTTCTCCAGGAAGAATACTGGAGTGGATTTCAATGCTCTCTTCCAGGAGATCTTCCCAACCCAGGCACTGAACCCATATCTCCTGTGTCTCTTGCATTGCAGATGGATGTTTTACCAGCTGAGCCACCAGGGAAGGCAAATGTTTAATAACACGTTCTCTGAAGAAAGATAAAGGCCTATTTTTAATGGTAGAATGTATCTTCCCAAAATTCATATGCTGAATTTCTAGTGTTCAGTACCTCAGGATGTGACCTTATTTATAAGTATTGACTTTGCAGATGTAATTACTAACCTAAGGTTATACTGGAGTAGATTGGGCCCTCAATCCAATGTGATTTTAATGAAAGAATGTCATGTGGAGGGAAAGAGACACACATAGGGGGAAGATAATGTGAAGAAACACTGGAAGGAGATAGCCATCTACAAGCCATGGAGAGAGGCCTGAAACAGACCCTTCTCTCATAGCTCCAGAAGGACCCAACTTTGTCAGTCTTGATTTCAGATTTCTAGCTTCCAGAACTATGAAAGAATTAATTTCTGTTGATTAAATCACCCAATTTTTGGTAATCATTATCACAGCCCTAGTAAACCTCATTTGTAGCATTTGCCTATTTTCATGGAGCAAATACTCTCACTATGGCTGGTATCAGCCTACTGATATACTATTACCAAACACAAAGTTATGAAGAGACATAGATAATAAACTCTGTCAAACTGGTTTATGCCAGCTCTAGCATATCACTACCTATGGGTCAATAAATTACACCCAATCAGGGCTACCTATAAAAGCAGTGAACAGGTAGATGATCCTGAGGTAAACATAAATGGCCAATTAAAATAATGTTTATATTCTTAGTCATGCTCCATCTCCAAGCTAACTGCATTACATAAAGAAAAATGTGCATTGAAGAAGAGCAAGAGGAATAGAATGAGGAGGTATGACAGAAACCATATGACTTGCAAAGACTAAACTATTTACTGTCTGTTCTTCTACAGAAAAACCTGCTTCTCCCAGAAATAAAGAATTATTAGAAGCAGAGCAGCATATGGTCAAGTTAATTCCACTTAGAGGAAAGATATTGGAAGGAATTTACACCATTGGCAAAGCAATGAGGCCATCAGGAACACAACTGGTGTTCCATATACAAGAGGTAATTTGAATCTGCTGATTCCAAAAGATTCTGGGCATTGTTGATCTTACTCTTGTTCCACTGACTTAGTTTAAGGTAGTATAAATACTATATAGTTAGAAATATATATTTTCTTACCTGCTCTAGCTTTGACATCAATCCTTGTAAGAAACCTTGAATTGGGAAAAGGCAGAAATTCACTTTCTTAGTGCCCTATGTAAATTGGCCTGTAATTAATCATATAATTCTTGTAGTCTGCTACTTAGATTGTTGTTCTACCATTTCCATTTGTTGATAACAGTAGTGAAAGTAAAACAGGAATGCAGGAATCTATTGATATTATTATTATAATTATTATTCTCACTGTGGATTAAGTGTGCTTCAAAATTGCAAGGCTTTTCCTACATAAAATTGAATAAAAATTATCTCTCTATAAATTCATATATAAAATGAAAAGGTACATAACCAGAAAAAAAGGGATGCATATATTATACAATAATTATTAAAGATCTTTTAGAAAACAAAATGGTAAATATAAATGTTTCAATAGGAAAATTGGCAAATATGTAGTTAAGTAACTCCCAAAAGAAATATATATATGGTCATTTAACTTTAAAAAGATGTTGTAGTTTTACTGGCTTTAGTTGGATTGATTACTGACAAATTAATTGACATATTTGTTTTCGTCTCATTTGACAGTAATGAAAAGACAAACATTTCCAAATATTCATCAAATATTTACTGGTCACCTACTATGTGCTAGACATTGCATATTCAACCCCTCCCCCACCCAGAAATGTTAACCAGGTCTTTGTTTCTATTATGTTGGGTTATTTTTTGGTAGAGGCATGTTAATATATCTTTTATGTTTTAGTAACCACTCCCACCCCTGCAAAAAAAAAAAAAAAAAAAAAAAATCAGAATTTCCAGGTACCCAGAAATCAATCCTAAACAGACTGTCGTTTAGAAATTCTAGATTCAAATCATGAACTTAAATATATGTAGAGGTCAGGTCAGGCAATTTACTTCAGAAACACGGGGAACTGAAGAGTTGCTTGGTTTGTCTAAAGAAAGCAGTTTCTATTGAATTGAAGAGATTGTGCCTTGCAAAAAATGTGGATTAATGTTCTCAGATCTTTGAGGGTGGGAAGAGGAAGTAAGTGTGGGTTTTCACATTAATGTTTTCAAGTTTCAATTGTTGGAAACTAATGTTAATAAGAAAAGAACAATGTGTGGGATTTCAAAGAGGTATCTTCATTTGGCTTCTAGAACTAAAATTTGACTGGGAGTTCTATATGTGACTTATAGAACTGAAGTTTACATCTAGTCTAGGCCTAAAAAGGAATTAAGATTAGCCTGACCGACAGGAGATTTGGAGGCTATCCAGCTCAAGAAGAGAAGGTTGACTGTTTCAGATGAGGAGAAAAGACAAGGGATCTTCTTGGGTTCTGCTGATGTCAGAGACTTCTATTGCCCTCAAAAGCTGTGCCTTGAGTGGGCAGGACCTTGGATACCAATGACTCCGTGGAGGATGTAGGATCCTTAGAGCTGTAGTTTAGAGAGCAGTGGGAGTGGTTGGAGGGCTCACCCCTAAAAGCTTGAGAATCATCAATGGGGAGGAGATTGCTATAGCCTCCTGAAAAATCACTGAGGACTACAATTCAACAGTGCCAGTGGGGAGCAAGAAATGCCATGCTACTAATTTACCAAGATTGCCCACATTGTCCAGCAATATTTCCTTTATTTCTCCTAATGTTAAATTCTAACATTATGATTTTGGTTTCATTGTTATAAAGAATAAATCAAAGAAAACATGTGCAATATATCTTATATCCCATATTTCCTGGAGCATTCTGTTTCTGCTGCAGTAGAAATTGAGAAATGCAGGTTGATGCTATGTTTTTCATCTATAATTTAGCAAAGGATGAAAAATGAATGAAACAGTATTACCTAACATTTTGAATCATAAGTTATAGCTATGAATACCAACTTTGCTACCTTTTGGGTCCTTTGGCAAATACCATATATCTTATATTATATAAACCTATATCTTTTCTGATCTTCAGTTTCCTTATTGGCAAAATGGAGCTACTAAGAAAATCTACTCTTAAGAATGCTGGCTCAGCTAAGGTAGTGCATGTGAAGTGCATACAACAGTGTCTGGCACATGGTGAAATCTCTGATGACCTATTAACATGAAGAAAGTGTTCAAGATAAGGTAATGGTGGTAAGGCAGGATGACATAAACCTGAGGATTCTGGAACAGAGGTATCTACATAGTCAATGCCATTGGCATGGCCCAGCAAGAAAACAGACAGAAGCATCTCAAAAAAGACAAAGCCAAGGAGGGAGCAGAGTAAATCTGAGGCTATGAGCATGGCCCAGTGAGTTACAGCTGGGGATGGGAAAATGGGCGGAAATAAGGCTACTAAAGGAAGAGAGTTCCAGAAAAAACATCTATTTCTGCTTTATTGACTATGCCAAAGCCTTTGACTGTGTGGATCACAATAAACTGTGGGAAATTCTGAAAGAGATGGGAATACCATATCACCTGACCTGCCTCTTGAGAAACCTACGTGGAGATCAGGAAGCAACAGTTAGAACTGGACATGGAACAACAGACTGGTTCCAAATCGGAAAAGGAGTACGTCAAGGCTGTATATTGTCACCCTGCTTATTTAACTTATATGCAGAGTACATCATGAGAAACACTGGAGTGGAAGAAGCACAAGCTGGAATCAAGATTGCTGGAAGAAATGTCAATAACCTCAGATATGCAGATGACACCACCCTTATGGCAGAAAGTGAAGAGGAGCTAAAAAGCCTCTTGATGAAAGTGAAAGAGGAGAGTGAAAAAGTTGGCTTAAAACTCAACATTTAGAAAACGAAGATCATAGCATCTGGTTCCATCACTTCATGGGAAATAGATGGGGAAACAGTGGAAACAGTCTCAGACTTTATTTTTTGGGCTCCAAAATCACAGCAGATGGTGACTGCAGCCATGAAATTAAGACGCTTACTCCTTGGAAGGAAAGTTATGACCAAACTAGATAGCATATTGAAAAGCAGAGACATTGCTTTGCCAACAAAGGTCTGCCTAGTCAAGGCTATGGTTTTTCCAGTGGTCATGTATGGATGTGAGAGTTGGACTGTGAAGAAAGCTGAGTGCCGAAGAATTGATGCTTTTGAACTGTGGTGCTGGAGAAGATTCTTGAGAGTCCCTCAGACTGCAAGGAGATCCAACCAGTCCATCCTAAAGGAGATCAATCCTGGGTGTTCATTGGAAGAACTGATGCTGAGGCTGAAAGTCCTATACTTTGGCCACCTCATGCAAAGAGTTGACTCATTGGAAACGACCTTGGTGCTGGGAGGGATTGGGGCAGGAGGAGAAGGGGACGACAGAGGATGAGATGGCTGGATGGCATCACCGACTCGATGGACATGAGTTTGAGTGAACTCCGGGAGTTGATGAATCAACAGGGAGGCCTGACATGCTGTGATTCATGGGGTCGCAAGGAGTTGGACACGTCTGAGCGACTGAACTGAACTCAACTGAACATGTGCTGATTATTTTCTTGGGCTCCAAAATCATTGTGGATTGTGACTGCAGCCACGAAATTAAAAGACACTTGCTCCTTGGAAGAAAAGCCATGACAAACTTAGACAGTGTATTAAAAAGCAAAAAAAAATCACTTTGCTGACAAAGGTCTTCATAGTCAAAGCTATGGTTTTCCAGTAGTCATGTATGGATGTGAGAGTTGGACCATAAAGAAGGCTAAGGGCTAACGAGTTGATGTTTTTGAATTGTGGTGTTGGAGAAGACTCTTGAGAGTCCCTTGGACAGCAAAAAGATAAAAGCAGTCAATCCTAAAAGAAATCAACCCTGAATATTCATTGGAAGGCCTGATGCTGAAGGTGATGTGAAGAGCCAATTCGTGGAAAACACCCTGATACTGGGAAAGATTAAAGGCAGGAGGAGAAGGGGACAACAGAGGATGAGATGGTTGGATGGCATCATGGACTCAATGGACATGAATTTGAGAAAACTCTGGAAGATAATGAAGGCCAGGGAAGCCTGGTGTGTTGCAGTCCATGGGGTCATGAAGAGCTGGACATGACTGAGTGACTGAACAACAAACCCATGCAGCCTAGAGTGAAACTGTGAAGAGATTTTCCTCTCAAGAACAATAACTATGACCTTCAGGTCATCTTGTTCTCAGAAGCTACATCATGACATATTTTCTAAGGATTTAAATTTTCACACTGGCCTGTCACATTCTTGCCCACACATTGGCAAAAAGACAATGAACTTGATATGTCCCATTCCCTGTCTAGAGACTTGCTGTAGGACACAGCTTTTCCTGAAATAGCCTATAATGTATGTTTTTCTTTTGCTAATGTTTCTGTTAAGTTAGATTAAAACACTTAAAATTCCAGTGCCAAAGCAAAATTTTGGAATCTATTTATGAAATCTGAGACTGTTATAGCGAGTTCCTATGCTGAATTTCTGAATGAAGTTATAAGGTATAAAAATGTATTTTATTCCAATGTAGTATAATTTAATCTTGATTATGAAAACATGTATGGTTATCTTTAAATTAAATGAATGTGATTCTAGTTTATAGAACGAAATTTGAAGGTTTCATAAACTTGAAAAAAAATCACAACGTCTGGATGGATGACACATGGTTTTGACAAAATTGCTCTTCTCTTTAATCCCTGGAGCAAAGAACATGATGTCTTCCAGTAGGAATTTTGTGGTGGTATCGTCTTCCTTTCTTTGTACTAAGAGCAACTGTGTATTGATTTCAAAGCACATCTTGACATGTTCTTTAACATCTTGTTTTATTTTTTCTTTAGTTATTTCAGGTCACTGATTTAGAGTAAATATAAAACAAAAACAGAAACAAAAACCCTTGAGTGTGGAAGACTTCAATTAGCACAATCTTGAATCAGCTGATAGTAGTTTGCATTTCTAATATTGGCAGCCATATTCATTGAATCACATTTATTATTCCATTGACTTTTCAGTGAATGGTTTTCTTACTGATAGCCAAGAGAATGGCAAAGATGCACCAGTGACATTAAAATGAAGAATACCTCTAACTTAATCAGCATCAGTGACTTGCCTTCCTCAAGTTATCAGTAGAGGACAATGAAATTAAGAATGTAGCTTTTTGGAGTAATTGACATTTTGGCAGCTGACACTATTCAAGTAGTGAACCATTATTGGAAGCATCTTTCTGGAAAAGTTTAACATTCAAAACAAAAGTTGTTAGCATATAAACATTGAAGAGACTTTTTGAGGGGATTAGAACATGTGGAAAATAGGCACAAAAGAAGGAAATCTAATTTTTGCTGAGATCTATTATGTTCTAATCACTATCAGTTGTCCTAAGCACATACCTTATTTCATTTACTCCTAACAATATTTATAGTAAATTAAGTAGATGCTATTATTACTAAAATCTTACAGATGAGGACACTGAGAAGTTAATATGTTTAGGATCATATATTAGTGATGGTATATCTATGGTTTTCTAGCTCCAAAGACCATTCTCTCAATCATTAAGATTTATGGGTCTAATTCAATTCATTCCTAGTAATTTGGTTATTTGTCATAGATTGATTTTGAACCTAATTTTTCAGAAAAATGTAGTAAATCATTATGGAAAAACAATAAGCATTTACTATGTTCTAGGTAATGTGCTGTACTATTTTTTTTCTACCTACTACAGAGGCTTTTAAAACAACTTTATTGAGGTATAATTCACATTATATGTAATACACACTTTTAAAGTGTATAGTTCAATATTTTTAGTATATTCATAAATATCACCATGGACTATTTTAGAACATTTTCAACACCTCAGAAAGAAACCCTTGTACCTTGTAGCCATTATTCCCCTATGCTCCCAACAACTTCTGCCTCAGCCTTAAGCAATTACTGATCTATTTTGCCTCTATAGATATGCCTGTTCTGAGCATTTCATATGAATATAATAACATAACTTGTGATCTTTTGTGACTGACATTTCATTTAGCATACATTTTCAAGGTTCATCCCAGTTGTAGCTTATATCAATACTTCATTCTTTTTGATGACTGAATAATATTCCCTGGTATGGATGCGCCATATTTTGTTTATCAATTCTTCAGTTGATGGGCATTTAGGTTGTTTAAATCTTTGGGTATTATGAATATTGCTGCTATGAACATTCATGTACAAGTTTTTCTGTGGAATGTGCTTTCATTTCTCTTGGGAATATACCTATAAGTGGGATTGTTTTGTCATATAGTAACACTGCTTCACTTTTTGAGAAATTGCTGAATTTTTCCAAAGCAGCTATATCATTGTACATTCTCACTAACAGTATATGAGGCTTCTGGTTTCTCTAAATCCTCACCAACACTATGATTATCTGAATTTTTGGTTCTGGCTATCCTAGCAGGTACGAAATGGTACCTTTATGTGGTTTTGATTTGTATTTTCCTGATGAATAATGATGTCAAGTATCTCTAATGTGCTTGTTGAGCATTTATATATCTTCCTTGGAGAAAAGTCCATTTTAGATCTGCCAAAAAAGATTTAGAAAACTGGGCTGCTGCTGCTGCTGCTGCTAAGTCGCTTCAGTCATGTCTGACTCTGTGCAACCCCATGGACTGCAGCCCACCAGGCTCCTCTGTCCCTGGGATTCTCCAGCCAAGAATCCTGGAATGGGTTGCCATTTCCTTCTTCAATGCATGCATGCATGCTAAGTCACTTCAGTCAGGACTGACTCTGTGCGACCCTATGGACTGCAGCCCACCAGGCTCCTCCGTCCATGGGATTTTCCAGGCAAGAGTACTGGAATGGATTGTCATTGCCTTCTCCAGGAAATTGGGCTATTCATCTTCTTATTGTTGATGTGTAAGGGTTCTTTATATATTCTGAATACAAATCCCTTATCAGATACATGACTTTAAAATATTTTCTTCCATTCTGTAAGTTGTTGTGCTATATTTATTACATGAATTATGTAATTTGATCTTTACAAAATCTATATGAGATATCATCCTTCTTTTTTTTGTGATCAGAAAACAGGCTCAGAGTGGTTAAGTACCTAGTCTAACTCACAATGCTAACATGGGATGTTTCCAGTATTTGCACTTAGAACTTTATTGGAATTTCATTAAAGTTCTTTACCCTCTTGCCTTGATGCTCATATACACTCTATGTATTTGATGAAAGAAATTGAATCTTAGGATTGCATTGCCCTGTCTATGCTTCACTCCTAGACATTCCAGTGGATAAACACTGAGAGGGAAAACACTTTGGCAATACTCCTCAAATTGATTCTCTGGAGACCGTGCTAAGTCCCAGCAGGAAGCTGTAGCCACAAAGCTCCTGAAGTACATTGAATTGATGTTCTGAGTCTCAATATATAAGCATGGGGAGTTGTTCTTTTAAAAGACAATTACAAAGAGAAACCTTTTAATGTGAGCCAGATGCAGCCATGATTTTGATTAAATGTTTGCTGGTAACCAGACTGAGGTGGGAACATCTGCCCACTGATGAACTCCCTGGAGTTTTAGCAGGTGAATTTATGTAGTAAATATAACTCCAAGTGCTTCTTCCTGAGGAGAGATGTCAGGGGGAAAAAAAGCTTACTTTCCTTTTCTGCCATTTTTTTCCACCTGACATTTAGGAAGCCTAAGTAAGTGCATTTCTGTATTGAGATAATACCACTTCCCCTTGGCCTCTCTGCTTCCTTAGCTTTGGCTTTACAGGTGCCCAGTAAGTGTTGGTGCCAAGATCTGGGCCACATGTGTGCAGGCATCTTGGGTTGTCCAAGAATAGTGCACAGCTCCATATGCGTCTAGTAGCAATTCTCTGACGTTAAAATTTGCTATTGATATTTTTCATACACACTTACCCTCTTGAGCAAACACGCTTCTCTCCTTTCAAATCTACTATCTTAGATGTTCTTACTAGACTATCTTTGAAAGCTTGGATCATCATGCAGGATACATGATATTTAGAACATGTTTCAGTTGATGTTTCTGGATTCTTCTTGGTTCTAAATTAGTTTAGATTAAACAATCTCAGATTAAACAATCTCCAGTCTGGAGGGCTTTACTCACCTCCCAATCTTCCATGCAAATACAAGGTCTTATCACAAGTCACCACCCTGCAGATTATCCATCACTACCTAGACCCTTATTCATATACTGTTCTACACTTGACAAAATTGGACCCAACTCTCTCCCTTTTTTCAGAAGCCCTTCTTTCCTGCCCTCTGAAATTCAGTCTGTCATTAAAAAACTCCCCATTAGCTCCAATTCTTCTCTCAATCTTCCATTAATCTCTGTTTTATAACTGGAATATGACTATGGTTTGAGGAAATCACTTCCTCTGAAGTCCTCTTAAATGAAAATTTGTTTTCCTCACATACCCCAAAGAGTTGAGGTGAACTAGATGGCTGCTCCTCATTGTTACTTTCAAATCACTTTTGCTCCTTTATCTTTCAAAATTCACAGCTCATTTGTAGTTCTTGCTATTAAATACTATCATGTGCTGTCCCATCTTATTATTTTTTTTTAGCATTATTCATTAGACACTTTCCAGAGTCACTTTCTTCTTGTCCACTTTTAGTACTGCCACCATTTTGGCAATGTCAACAACTGTCATCTATGTGGATATTCATCCAGCATTTTTGGCTTTATAGATCATTCATGCCCTCAATTCTATTGATAGTTTTCTTCTATTGTTTTTCTTTTTTTTCAAAGAAATGTAATTTATGATAGACCACACTTGAAACGTCTCAAATGCTCATCATCAAAGAAACAGATAAATTCTGGTGTTTTTGCACAGAGAGCCACTCACTTTAATGCTCATGCTCTAGACATTATATATATATCTCAAAAATTATAACAACTTTGAAATGTTGATGTTAAAACATACATTTTTTTTGGCCTACAACTGATTATTCTTCTTGTAAAATATTAATACCTCTCTCACACTCATGTGCACACACACACACACACACACACACACACACACACACACCTCTAAATATTCATCAGTTTTGAATTTCAGTCTGTGAACTCTACTGCTTTTCACTCTCAGCCATACTTCTCAATTCTCATTTCCTCATTGTTTACTAATTTATCATTAGTATCACTTACCTTCATAAACCTTCATCTCTCTATTCACTTTCCCACCCTAGTATTTCCCTGGCCACCAGGGAAGCTCCAAGAAAATGGGAGTTGGTAGCCGTTCCCTTCTTCAAGGGATCTTTCCAACCCAGGGATCGAGCCTGGGTCTCTCACATTGTAGGGAAATTCTTCACCATCTGAGCCACTAGGCTCACTCATAAAATGGGAATATGAGTTTGGGGAAGCCTCGCTGGTGGCTCAGTGGGTGAAAAATCTGCCCACCATGCAGAGATACAGGAGCCATGGGTTGAATCCCTGGGTCGAGAAGATCCCCTGGAGAAGGGCATGGCAACCCACTCCAGTTTTCTTGCCTGGAGAATGTTATGGACAGAGGAGCCTGGTGGGATACAGTCCATGAGGTGGCAAAGAGTCGGAAATACTAAAGTTACTAAGCATAGCACACACATGGACTAAATTGGGCTTCCTTGGTGGCTCAGATGGTAAAGAATCTGCTTGCAATATGGGATACCTAGGTTTGATCCCTCAGTTGGGAAGATCCCTTGGAGAAGGGAATGGCTACCCTCTCCAATATTCATTCCTGGAGAATCCCATGAACAGAGGAACCAGCCAGGCTACAGCCCATGGGGTTGCAAAGATTCAGACATGACTGAGTGACTAACACTTTCACTTATACAAGGTAGACTACATTTCTCACTTTCTTTTGCAATTAGTTGTGGCTATGTGAGTTTTTTTCCCAAAGAAAGGAGAACAGGAGTAATTGTGGCTATGTGCATTTTTTTCCAATGAAATGCTAGCAGGAGTAATACATGCTTCTTTTGAGCATGGCCCATAAATATTTCCGTGTGCACTCCTATATGCTCTTTTCTGCTTCTAAAATTGGAATGGAGATGTACTGGCAGAGATGACAGAAAGTGCTATTTTGTCATTTATCTGATAGAGTTATTATGGGGATTAACTACATATATGAATATTTAGCATATTTCCTACATAGAGCTAGTGGTCAATAAATGTTTTATATCCTATAATTATTATTACAGTCTTTGTACTTTACAGTAATCATCCAGGATGGGAAAAAATGTACGCAATCTCTCATAATTCGGGAGATAGTATAACTAAGTCTGCTGTTTTGTGATCAGTGTGTCACACTTGCTGATTCAGCAGTCTTTTCTCTTTCTACACAGTTTCTCTGTTGATGAACTGAGAGAATTCTAAGCCATATTTAATAATACTTAAAGGTCCATAATTTGGGAAATATTTATCTAGTGAAAAGCAGTTTAACTAAAAACAATATGAAAATCTTGGTTATAATGGTTATGAGAATTCTAAACTGTGCTAAACACCTTGTATTTACATAACATTTTTTTCTATAAAGAGCCCTACCACACCTCTTCCCCTACTTTCCTATATCTGATACTGTCTTCTGTGGGCCAAAAGGAAGTTCAGACCATCCAAGCCCTGACATATGTGTGGAACTCTCCAGCTTTATCCCCATTTGCTACCATAGAAACCAAACCAGTCTCCTTCCTCTGCTCTCTTCAGCCATTCTTGAACCAGCCTGAGAGTTGTCTTTTCTCCTCCCAAAATCTTATTATGTCAGTAATGAAATTTTTCATACTTTCTGGGTATATGTGTTATCAGTCTCAACATCCAAACCAAATTTTGGTTGAAGGGTCCATTCTGTCTCTGTGGTGTGATGGCAGCAACTCAGAAGACTGAGATGCTGTCCCTTACCAGCAGGTGTTTTTTCTCTCTTTTTTGGCTTTTGAACTGGCTCTGCTGTATGCTGGAGAACATGCACTTTGAGCTACAGCCATCTGGCTAGCTTGTGCTTTGACCTTGCTTCTTTGTGCTACATGCGTGAGTGACTGCTAAACCTTCGACCAACATAAATCAGTATAGCCTATAGCCAGTTGGCATATAGTGAAAGGATTATTGGAATGGGGCCCTCCATAAAGCAGTTCTGAATTATGTATCTCAATCGGGATTTGTTTGTCTCAGGTTGAATCATGTGTATCAATCCCAAAATAACTCATCGCTGATAGTAACCTCAAAGAAATGATGCCTACTTTGTGAACACTGGTTGTGTCTCAACTATATGTTGGCCTCTTTTCTATATAGAACTCAGGAGAAAAACTAATAGTCTGTTCAATATACAAGACGGTCACTCATATGAAGGAAGAGCAGTTACTATGAGGGATGCTGAAGTCATACTTCTAAAGGTAAATGACTCACTGTGTGTGTGTGTGTGTGTGTGTGTGTGTGTGTGTGTGTGTGTGTGTGCACATGCACATGCATGCACGTGCATGTGTGTACGGTCAGTCATGTCTGACTCTTTGTGAACCCATGAACTGTAGCCAGCCAGCCTCCTCTGTCCATGGGATTTCCCAGGCAAGAATACTGGAGGGGGTTGTCATTTCCTCCTCCAGGGGATCCAACCTGCATCTCCTGCATTGGCAGGTGGATTCACTAGTACCTTACAAAATGCTCTTGCTGCTGCCACCTAGGCCTTATAAATACAAAGGATCTGGATCCTCTGGGCTCTAGAGAGAAACATGTATGTCACCTCTGTGACAAAGCCAAGAGATTAATTCAGCCATTGCCATGGGGACCATGCCATGATAGTACTAACTTGATTTGAGGTTCTCTGGAAGAAGAAACTTATAAAAAACTTTTCAGTATAAGATAAATAACATCTCAGGATCTAATGTAAAAATAAAGACACAAAACTCCAAATTGTCAAGAACCTCAGAAATAAGAAATCTAAAAACTTGTCACAGCAAAGAGGAACCTAAGAAGGTGTAACCTGTAATGACTAAATTTAAAGTAGTATCCTGGATGGGATACTAGGACAGCAAAAGGATATTAGGTATAAAGCAAGGAAATCTGATAAAGTCTAGACTTTAGTTAATAATACTATTTCAGTGTTGGTTCACTAAGTTGAGCAAATGTTCCATACTAATGTACAGTGCTAATAAGGGGAATTGAATGTGGGGTATACAAATATACTCTTTACAATTCTTCTGTAAATCTAAACTTCTTAAACAAAAACTTTTTTAAAAAAAACACACAAAATACTAGGTGGTGAGATCTGGAAGACAACAGAATTAAACACTGATGGGGGTGATCATGTGGGATGGTTTGGAGGGAACACTTGCTCCCTAACATGTACACCACAAGAATTGAACCAGAAAAGATGAGAAAGCCTGGAAAATCAACATGGGAAGGCTCTTCAGTGGGTATTGAGGAAGCACACAGTTTCTCAAACCAGAGCACATAGACTCCTCCACTCCTCTGTATGCTTCTCCTCTTCCATGGATTTTCAAGTGTGGTGCTTTGTGATGTCCAGCCATTTCAGGGCTACCATTGACTGGAGGACTTTCTTGCTGATCAATCAAAGGTGATGGGTGTGGCCCCTTATTTTCCTGGGAAGGTATATATAGAGAGGCCAGGCACCTTAGTGTTGGACACTATTCCTACAACATGGCAGAAGTCATGAAGGAAGTGAAGGAGGAGGAGTCAGAGATTGAAATAGACACAATAAATTTGGAGCAACAAGCGGCAAGTGCTAGAGGAAGGAAGAGATGTCTGGCCAATCCAATGGCTTGGACAGTGAGAATGTCAGATTACCCTACCCATGTTCTTCCTCTTCATCCCCAAACTGAGAGTTACCCTGCTCTTGCCTGGCACAAAGCCCTTCCTCAATGCCCACCCTTTCTCTCAAATTTCTTCCTTCCCATCCTCCTTCACTAATGTCTTTCTGGATGACTTTGTTTTCTTACCAGATAACTGAAAACTCATGAGGAAGGTAAAATCAACTCTTAAGCAGAATGTGGAGAAGAGTAAGAAAGGTAAGAAATAGATGATATTAAACTTCTACCACCACCCACAGAATAAAAAGAAGGAGAGTCAGCCAATGGCGGATGAAAAAATCCCAGAGGATTATTCCAACAGTTCTCCTGACAATTCTCCAAGTACTCACCTGGACCCACCTGCAATCTGAGACCTTGAGCAATCTGCTGTCCCTACAGGAAAAGAACTGGCAGAATAGTCGTTTGTGAAGGGATCAAGCATACAGCAATGGTCACCTCTGTAGAGACCAGGTACTCAGATGTTGATGATTAAAATATCAACAAGCTGTAAAAAGACGTGTGTGTATCTGTTTTTTTGATGATGGGGAGGGGAGGAAGGAAAGTGTCAGGTGTGTGAGAAGGGAGGGAGGTGGAATTCTTCCTGTTTGGGGCCCAGACCAGCCAGTATACATTTAGCCAGACACTGGGAATGAGGACAGGATGAAGACTGAGCACTGAAGACTGAAGATTTCTGAGCATGGAAGACTTCTTGAACACTTTATACCACTGGTGAGGAGGAAAAAGATTTGGTATTTCTATGTGTCTGGGAGATTCCAACTGGGGAGAGGGATGATGTAGGTGTGGTGGCCATGTGTAATAATCAAATTCCACTTTTGATGTTTGACAATTGAATTATTAAGCCTCATCAATTTCTGTTCCTCTTCTGGCCCACATTTGGGTAAGCTGATAAAAACAGCCAGGGAGTAAAGGAACATACAATAGAAACAGACATACCTAACCGTAGCCATTGGAATTATTGCCTTGCCTACATTTCCCATATCCAAAATATCCATTATCCCAAAAGATCCTCTAGTGTACATGGATAATCTGACCCAATGAACAGTAAAATTCTTTCCCCCCTTATAATTACCTTTAAAAATATGAGATGCTATGGACCTTTCCCTTTAGTTAAAATAACAAGTTTCACCTCAGATGTTTTTATTTTTTTTATCCAAGTAACAAAAGATTTTATTTTTTTAACCATTTATCATTTATTTATTATTATTATTTTTAACTTACACACTGAGGAAACCAGAATTGAAAGAGACACGTGTACCTCAATGTTCATCACAGCACTGTTTATAATAGCCAGGACATGGAAGCAACCTAGATGTCTATCAGCAGATGAATGGATAAGAAAGCTGTGGTACATATACACAATGGAGTATTACTCAGCCATTAAAAATAATACATTTGAATCAGTTCTAATGAGGTAGATAAAACTGGAGCCTATTATACAGAGTGAAGTAAGTCAGATGTTTTTAAAAAGATTCATTTAGATGAAAGCAGGGTCTTTACAGATTGAAACTCATGATAGGAGACCTATTTAGAGAAGGTGTGATTATCCCCATTCCTGTTGCACTTAACAGACAAGTTTTACTTGATCTTAAACCTGGAAAATAAGAACAGTGCTTAGTGTGAACTTGTACCCTTGGTGTCACATCCCTACTCACAAGGGCTTCATGGATATTATTGAAACTACTGTTTCCACTGAATAACTGGTAAATACTTTGTAGTCATAGCAAATCATTTGGCTAGCATGCTCTTTTTAGTGCTTATTTCACCAACTTCTCAGCTACACTTTACCTTCACCTTAAAAGGGACATGATACACCTTCACCTGGCTACTCAGTGGGTCCAGTGTCCAAACCTGCCATCTCACAATAGGAAATATTTTCACCATCTCTAGCTTTTTCCAGGTACACAATTATGACTCCGCACTGATGGCATCCTCCTTTGAGGAGATTCCTATGACACACATAGTACAGTCCCACCACTTCAGTTAAGTTCCTGAAAATTCTTTGGTAAGTGGAAGACTGCTCCAATCTTGACAGTGTCGAGAAACAGTTTTAGTCTTCTTTGGACCCATATTGTTAAAACAAGCCCAACATATTTTAGACATTTTTAGATTCTGGAGGCAACATTTCCTCATATACACATTTTTTTAATTATTATTTTTTGCTTTGTAACTTCCAAATAGGCCCACCTTGAATGAGACTCCCTGTGTCAAAGGATCCTAGAATCTGCCTAAGTTGCCATAGAAGAGGCACTCCTATTAGGGCCCCCAAGTCTCCTTTACTGTGCAAGCTTTAGCAAAATTCTCTCATGTATCTTTAAGTCCCTGTAGCATCAATGATGGTCCTTGGTTTCATGGGTTTCTGATAGAAGGAACTGCCTACCTTGGACCAATGTTGTATACCCTTAGTGTAGTAATTGTGGATACATGCCTGACTTTTCTGGAAATATAGACTATCTCATGTCTTGAACCTATGACCCTCCACATCCAGCTGCTCATTTGGCCTTTGATTATGGAAGCAGCACTTTTAAAGCTCAGCATAGCCACTGAGGCCTTGTTGCTACAGGATGGATCTGAACCTGGGCCCTCTGCATACCCTATCTTCAAGAGAAGATAGCGTCCCTTGTGCTTCAGTCCCATGTCAGATGTCACACTGCTAAGAAAGTTCATCCCTTAGAACCCCTGGATACATGGGGAGCCCATTAAGATCAACACAGTGGAAATCAAAGAGCGTTCATTCACTTAACCAATGCTATCATCACTATCACACTTCATGGAGCTTGCTTGAAAGTTGCTGCTTTTCATCTCTTAATCAGAATGTTCCTGATAAAGGACAAGACCCAAAGGTGAGCTCAAACAGCCAAACTTTAGGCAGTTATCTTAGCAGAGAATGTCTTGGCCAACAATTGGCCTCATCTTCACACCTTTGTAGATCTTTGGGCCACAGCCAATGAGCTGACCATATGTTTTGGCCAAGTCAAACAATTCCCAACCAAGCTTGTCTCATTTAGGGTAAATAACTCATGGAATCTTTTGCCTCCCAAGAGATTATACTCAAAATGTAAAGCAAGGTCACACATTTTCTGCACATGTTAAAGACACAATACAATGTCTCACCATGGCACACTTTATCCTCTTTGGAATTCTACACATTGATAGAAACCAAGACATTCACTTTACTTTTCAGAATACACAATACCAGCTCCTGAACAAGACATAGAGTGGAATAGTCACCTCCTTTACTGGTCTCATGCTGCAGGTGTCATAACGGCTTACAGCAACAAGTCCAGATTAAATTAACCATGCAATGTCTTAGTTATCAGACAAGTATCATGGGTAAATTGTAATTGAGATTGATCCCATTTTTTATTCAATTTCATTGAGGTGTAATGGATAAATGAAAATTATATATGTTTATGGTGTAGAACTTGATGTTTTGAGTGTATCTATATCTATACCAATATCTATAGAAGAAAGAAGCACAATCATCTAATTACCCATCCCCTCACCGTTACTATTATTTTCTCCTTTTGGGTAGTCTAACTCTATTTTTTATGCATAATATTATGTGTGTAATAATTCTTTTCATATCCTCTTGATGTATGTATGGCCCCATTAGTCTTGACATTGAGATGCAATTTGGTGTGGGGGTTGTACATTCCACTTCAATGAGATGACAACAAGCCCACATGTTTCACAAAACACACACACACACACACACACACACATACATATATATACACACACATATGAAAGTAAAGTCGCTCAGTCGTGTCCCACTCTTTGCGACCCCATGGAGTGTAGCCTACAATGCTCTTCTGTCCATGGGATTTTCCAGGCAAGAGTACCAGAGTGGATTGCCATTTCCTTCTCCAGGATATCTTCCCAACCCAGGGATCGAACCTAGGTCTCCCACATTGTAGGCAGATGCTTTACCATCTGAGCCACCAGGGAAGATATATATGTATGTATCAGTTCAGTTCAGTTCAGTGGCTCAGTCGTGTCTGACTCTTTGTGACCCCATAGACTGCAGCATGCCAGACCTCCTTGTCCATCACCAACTCCCAAAGCCTACTCAAAGTCATGTCCATTGCATCGGTGATGCCATCCATCCATCTCATCCTCTGTTGTCCCCTTCTCCTCCTGCTTTCAATATTTCCCAGCATCAGGGTCTTTTCAAATGAGTCAGCTCTTCGCATCATGTGGCTAAAGTATTGGAGTTTCAGCTTCAACGTCAGTCCTTCTAGTGAATATTCAGGACTGATTTCCTGTAGGATTGACTGGTTGGATCAAACCCTATTCCCGCCAGAGACACTCAGGGAGCTCAAACAAACCCTGTATGCACCAGGACCCAGGATCCCACAGAGACTGAGACCAAACTGTGTTTGAGTGTCTCCTATGGAGGTACAGGTCGGTGGTGGTCTGCTGCAGGGACAGAGACTCTGGGTGCAGCAGACTTGGGTATGGCATAAGCCCTCTTGGAGGAGGTCACCATTAAACCCACCATAAAGCTGCCAGAACTTACACAGGACTGAGAAATAGACTCTCAGAGGGCACAACAGAACCTTGTGCACCAGGACCCAGAAGAAAAGAGCAGTGACCCCACAGGAGATTGCCCTGGATTTGCCTGTGGGTGTCCGGGAGTCTCTGGTGGAGGCGTGGGTTGGTGGTGGCCTGTTGCAGGGTTGGGGGTGCTGAGTTTAGCAGTACATGTATGGGATCTTTTGAGGGAGGTCACCATTATCTTCATTACCTCCACCATAGTTTGGACCCAGGTAAATAGCAGGGAGGGAACACAGCCCCACCCATCAAAAGAAAATTGGATTAAGGATTTACTGAGCATGGCCCTGCCCATCAGAACAATACCCAGTTTCCCCCTCAGTCAGTCTCTCCCATCAGGAAGCTTCCATAAGCCTCTTATCCTTGTCCATCAGAGGGCAGACAGACTGAAAACCACAATCACAGAAAACTAACCAATCTAATCACATAGACCACAGCCTTGTCTAACTCAGTGAAACTATGAGCCATGCCCTGTAGGGCCACCCAAGATGGACGGGTCATGGTGGAGAGTTCTGACAGAATGTGGTCCACTGGAGAAGGGAATGACAAACCACTTCTTGCCTTGAAAAACCCAAGTAAGTATGACACTTTAAGAAAGATTCCGGTATTTCAGGAAGCAAATATATCTTGAGTGCCTAGTATATGTCAGATACTGTTCTTGGTTCTGGACTTGCTGAGAAGGACATAAAGTCAATATCTCCTGTCATCAAGTAATTTCTATTCTCATGGGTGAGGGGGTGGATCATGGTACTGGTGTGGGGCAGAGGAGAGCTGCTTTGGCTAATGGGTTTGGGGAAACCTTCTCGGAGGAGCTGATATTTGCATCAAGATTTGAATAACAAGATACAATCAGTTGTGTGAATATTTTGAAGAAGAGCATTTTAGGTTGAATAGCAAGTAGCCATGTCACGAGGCAAGAACAAGAACAGGGTATTGACGAAGTACAAAAGGTTAAGTGTAACAGGAATACAGTCAAGAGGGGCAAAGCAGAGAGAGATGACTGAGACTGGAGAGGCAGAGATGAGGTCTTGTAGGGACTTGTGAGGTGAGAACCTGGATTTTATCTTATGTGCAGTGGAGAGCTACTAGATGGTTTGATAAAGGAAAGCAATATAGTCTGGTTTCTGTTTTAGAAAGTTCACTGAATGTTGTGAACTGTGTAGGATCAGAGGAGTGTCAGGCTCCTGGCACAATACAGGTATGATCTGATGATGACTGAGATAGGGTTGTAGCAGAGGGAATAGAACAGTATTTAGCTGAGCAGTTGGGACCACAGGATTTCAAGTCCAATCTCAATTTATAGCTTAACCACCTAAAAGCTATTTGACCTTGAGTTAGTTCCTTAACTTCTGTAAGAGTTAGTTTTCTCATATATAAAATGGGAATGATGAAAGCATGTATCTATATCTTAGAGTCATTCTGCAATTGAATGGAACAATTTATGTAAAACACCTGACATTATACTAGAACAATAGTAAGCATATAATTAAACAACTTCTGTTTTTATCGATAATATATGTACATACATACATACTTCTTGCTTCTTTCTCCCCTACCAACCCCAAACCTAGCATGTCTTGTATCAGCTGCTATTAATTCATGAGTAATGAGCCCTTGTTTTTTCCTTGAAGACACAGTATTTGGAGGCGTCTTCCCTCAGTGGTTAGGGATTCTGGTACCTTTAGGTAATAAGTGTCTGTATATGGCTTATGATTAATTTAATAAGTGGCAGTAGTATCTAATTTCTAACCTTCTCTTTCTACCTAATGAATCATTTCTTGAATGCCTATCCCTTTTCTCCAACCTCTTCCATGGGTCCTAAATGAGCAGCAACCCATATTTCTTCCTTAGCTGCAAACATAACATGCCGATCTTAGTCAGACTGCTTTGTCAGTTGCTTCTTTCCATTAAATTCAGTTTTGAGTTCTTCTTTCCTCAGAAAATGGAGTAGGCAATGGCACCCCACTCCAGTACTCTTGCCTGGAAAATCCCATGGGCAGAGGAGCCTGGTAGGCTGCAGTCCATGGGGTCGTGAAGAGTCGGACAAGACTGAGCAACTTCACTTTCACTTTTCACTTTCATGCATTGGAGAAGGAAATGGCAACCCACTCCAGTGTTCTTGCCTGGAGAATCCCAGGGATGGGGGAGCCTGGTGGGCTGCCATCTATGGGGTCACACAGAGTTGGACATGACTGAAGTGACTTAGCAATAGCAGTTCCTCAGAAAAATCTGCTTGCAGTTTTCAAAGTAGGTTCTCATTTGCTTACTTCCTCATCAGGACTCTTCCAAAGTCCCTTGTTCCTTGATGCTTTTACTTTTATTTTTGGTCTCTGATATTTGCCCATCTTTCCACGTTAGCATCATTTAAGCATGTGAGTAATAAGCTGTTTACTGCCTTCTCCACATAATGAAATAGGACTAGATATTTCCTTCCTCTTTGAAGGAATTGCTTTCCCTTCCCCACCTAGAGCTGCCAAGTGATGAAAGTATCCTCATTCTTTAAGGCTAAACACAAATGGTGCTTCCTCTCCGAAGCTTCTCTGCCACCAATGCCAGCAGAATTCATTGTTCCTGTGGTCCTACAGAAACTTACATTAAAACAATTGCCATTTTGTATTAGAATTTTTCATGTACCTATTTGTCTTCCTCAATATACAATATACAGCAAGGACAAGCATATTCAATTCATCTCTGTAATCCCAACTACTTGAACAGAAGAGACACAATATTATGGGCACTACTCAATGCATGTTTGCTGAGCTGCTAGAGGAGTGAATACGCAAATCATTCTGCATATCCTAGATCATGTCCCTTGCTTTATAATGTTTGTTAAATAAAATTTTATTAAAAATTTTTTTTTAAGTTTTATTTTTACTTTATTTTGCTTTACAATACTGTATTGGTTTTGCCATACATTGACATGAATCAGCCACGGGTGTACATGAGTTACCAATACCGAACCCCCCTCCCACCTCCCACCCCATATCATCTCTCTGGATCATCCCTGTGCACCAGCCCCAAGCATCCTGTATCCTGTATTGAACATAGACTGGAGATTCGTTTCTTACCTGATAGTATACATGTTTCATTCTGATAGTATACATGTTTGCCATTCTCCCAAATCATCGCACCCTCTCCATCTCCCATAGAGTCTAAAAGTCCGTTTTATACATCTGTGTCTCTTTGGCTGTCTTGCATAGAGGGTTATCATTACCATCATTCTAAATTTCATATATACTGGTTAGTATACTGTATTGGTGTTTTCCTTTCTGGCTTACTTCACTCTGTATAATCGGCTCCAGTTTCATCCACCTCATTAGAACTGATTCCAATGTATACTTTTTAATGGCTGAATAATACTCAATGTGTATATGTACCACAGCTTTCTTATCCATTTGTCTGCTGATGGACATCCAGGTTGCTTCCATGTCCTGGCTATTATAAACAGTGCTGCGATGAACACTGGGGTACATGTATCTCTTTCAATTCTGATTTCCTCGGAGTGCATGCCCAGCTGTGGGATTGCTGGGTCATAAGGCAGTTCTATTTATAGTTTTTTAAGGAATCTCCACACTGTTCTCCATAGTGGCTGTACTAGTTGGCATTTCCACCAACAGTGTAAGAAGGTTCCCTTTTCTTCACCCCCTCTCCAGCATTTATTGCTTGTAGACTTTTGGATCGCAGCCATTCTGACTGGTGTGAAATGGTACCTCATTGTGGTCTTGATTTGCATTTCTCTGATAATGAGTGATGTGGAGCATCTTTTCATGTGTTTGTTAGCCATCCGTATGTCTTCTTTGGAGAAATGTTTGTTTAGTTCTTGGGCCCATTTTTTTATTGGGTCCTTTATTTTTCTGGAATTGAGCTGCATAAGTTGCTTGTATATTTTTGAGATTAGTTGTTTGTCAGTTGCTTCATTTACTATTGTTTTCTCCCATTCCGAAGGCTGTCTTTTCACCTTGCTTATAGTTTCCTTTATTGTGCAGAAGCTTTTAATTTTAATTAGATCACATATGTTTATTTTTTCTTTTATTTCCAGAATTCTGGGAGGTGGATCATAGAGGATCCTGCTGTGATTTATGTCAGAGAGTGTTTTACCTATGTTCTCCTCTAGGAGTTTTATAATTTCTGGTCTTACGTTTAGATTTTTAATCCATTTTGAGTTTATTTTTGTGAAAGGTGTTAGAAAGTGTTCTAGTTTCATTCTTTTACAAGTGGTTGACCAGTTTTCCCAGCACCACTTGTTAAAGAGATTGTCTTTAATATATTTTATATTCTTGCCTCCTTTTTTGAAGATAAGGTGTCCATAGGTGAGTGGATTTATCTCTGGGCTTTCTATTTTGTGCTGTTGATCTATATTTCTGTCTTTGTGCCAGTGCCATACTGTTTTGATGACTGTGGCTTTGTAGTAGAGCCTGAAGTCAGGCAGGTTGATTCCTCCAGTTCCATTCTTCTTTCTCAAGATTGCTTTGGCTCTTCGAAGTTTTTTGTATTTCCATACAAATTGTGAAATTATTTGTTCTAGCTCTGTGAAAAATACTGTTGGTAGCTTGATAGGGATTGTATTGAATCTGTAGATTGCTTTGGGTAGTATACTCATTTTCACTATATTGATTTTTCCGATCCATGAACATGGTATATTTCTCCATTTATTCGTGTCCTCTTTGATTTCTTTCATCAGTGTTTTATAGTTTTCTATATATAGGTCTTTAGTTCCTTAAAGTAGATATATTCCCAAGTATTTTATTCTTTTCGTTGCAATGGTGAATGGAATTGTTTCCTTAATTTCTTTTTCTACTTTCTCATTATTTTTGTATAGGAATTCAAGGGATTTCTGTGTGTTGATTTTATATCCTGCAACTTTACTATATTCATTGATGAGCTCTAGTAATTTTCTGGTGGAGTCTTTAGTGTTTTCTATGTAGAGGATCATGTCATCTGCAAACAGTGAGAGTTTTACTTCTTCTTTTCCAATTTGGATTCCTTTTATTTCTTTTTCTGCTCTGATTGCTCTGGCCAAAATTTCCAGAGCTATCTTGAATAGCAGCGGTGAAAGTGGGCACCCTTGTCTTATTCCTGACTTTAGGGGAAATGCTTTCAATTCTTCACCATTGAGGATAATGTTTGCTGTGGGTTTGTCATATATAGCTTTTATTATGTTGAGGTATGTTCCTTCTATTCCTGCTTTCTAGAGAGTTTTTATCATGAATAGATGTTGAATTCTGTCACAGGCTTCCTCTGCATCTATTGAGATGATCATATGGCTTTTATTTTTCAATTTGTTAATGTGGTGAATTACATTGATTGATTTGCGGATATTGAAGAATCCTTGCATCCCTGGGATAAAGCCCACTTGGTCATGGTGTATGATCTTTTTAATGTGTTGTTGGATTCTGATTGCTAGAATTTTGTTGAGGACTTTTGCATCTATGTTCATCAGTGATATTGGCCTGTAGTTTTCTTTTTTTGTGGCATCTTTGTCAGGTTTTGGTATTAGGGTGATGGTGGCCTCATAGAATGAGTTTGGAAGTTTACCTTCCTCTGCAATGTTCTGGAAGAGTTTGAGTAGGATAGGTGTTAGCTCTTCTCGAAATTTTTGGTAGAATTCAGCTGTGAAGCTGTCTGGACCTGGGCTTTTGTTTGCTGGAAGATTTCTGATTACAGTTTCAATTTCTGTGCTTGTGATGGGTCTGTTAAGATTTTCTATTTCTTCCTGGTTCAGTTTTGGAAAATTGTACTTTTCTAAGAATTTGTCCATTTCTTCCACGTTGTCCATTTTATTGGCATATAATTGCTGATAGTAGTCTCTTATGATCCTTTGTATTTCTGTGTTATCTGTTGTGATCTCTCCATTTTCATTTCTAATTTTATTGATTTGATTTTTCTCCCTTTGTTTCTTGATAAGTCTGGCTAATGGTTTGCCAATTTTATTTATCCTTTCAAAGAACCAGTTTATGGCTTTGCTGGTTTTTGCTATGGTCTCTTTTGTTTCTTTTGCATTTATTTCTGCCCTAAGTTTTAAAATTTCTTTCCTTCTACTAACTCTGGGGTTCTCCATTTCTTCCTTTTCTAGTTGCTTTAAGTGTAGAGTTAGGTTATATATTTGACTTTTTTCTTGTTTCTTGAGGTATGCTTGTGTTGCTATGAACTTTCCTCTTAGCACTGCTTTTATGATGTCCCACGGGTTTTGGGTTGTTGTGTTTTCATTTTCATTCGTCCTATGCATATTTTGATTTCTTCTGTGATTTGTTGGTTATTCAGCAGGGTGTTGTTCAGCTTCCATATGTTGGAGTTTTTAATAGTTTTTCTCCTGTAATTGAGATCTAATCTTAGTGCATTATGGTCAGAAAAGACGCTTGGAATAATTTCATTTTTTTTGAATTTATCAAGGTTAGATTTATGGCCCAGTATGTGATCTATCCTGGAAAAGTTTCCGTGAGCACTTGAGAAAATGGTGAAATTCATTGTTTGGGGGTGAAATGTCCTATAGATATCAATTAGGTCTACCTGGTCTATTGTATCATTTAAAGTTTGTGTTTCTTTGTTAATTTTCTGTTTAGTTGATCTGTCCATAGGTATGAGTGGGGTATTAAATCTCCCACTATTATTGTGTTATTGTTAATTTTCCCTTTCATACTTGTTAGCATTTGTCTTACATATAGCGGTGCTCCTATGTTGGGTGCATATATATTTATAATTGTTGTATCTTCTTCTTGGTTTGATCCTTTAATCATTATGTAGTGTCCTTCTTTGTCTCTTTTCACAACCTTTGTTTTAAAGTCTATTTTATTGGATATGAGTATTGCCACTCCTGCTTTCTTTTGGTCTCTATTTGTGTGGAGTATCTTTTTCCAGCCCTTCACTTTCAGTCTGTTGTGTCCTTTGTTTTCAGGTGGGTCTCTTCTAGGCAGCATATATAGGGGTCTTGTTTTTGTATCCATTCAGCCAATCTTTGCCTTTTGGTTGGGGCATTCAACCCATTTACATTTAAGATATTTATTGATAAGTATGATGCCATTGTCACTTACTTTATTGTTTTGGGTTCGGGTTTATATGCCCTTTCTGTGTTTCCTGTCTAGAGAAGATCCTTTAGCATTTGTTGGAGAGCTGGTTTGGTGGTGCTGAATTCTCTCAGCTTTTGCTTGTCTGGAAAGCTTTTGATTTCTCCTTCATATTTGAATGAGATCCTTGCTGGGTACAGTAATCTGGGCTGTAGGTTATTTTCTTTCATTACTTTAAGTATGTCTTGCCATTCCCTCCTGGCCTGAAGTGTTTCGGTTGTAAGATCTGCAGTTATCCTTATGGGAATCCCCTTGTGTGTTATTTGTTGTTTTTCCCTTGCTGCTTTTAATATTTGTTCTTTGTGTTTGATCTTTGTTAATTTTATTAATATGTGTCTTGGGGTGTTTCACCTTGGGTTTATCCTGTTTGGAACTCTCTGTGTTTCTTGGACTTGGGTGATTATTTCCTTCCCCATTTTAGGGAAGTTTTCAACTATTATCTCCTCAAGTATTTTCTCATGGTCTTTCTTTTTGTCCTTCTTCTGGGACTCCTATAATTCGAATGTTGGAGCATTTCATATTGTCCTGGAGGTCTCTGAGATTGCCCTCATTTCTTTTAATTCGTTTTTCTTTTTTCCTCTCTGATTCATTTATTTCTACCATTCTATCTTCTATTTCACTAATCCTATCTTCTGCCTCCAATATTCTACTATTTGTTGCCTCCAGAGTGTTTCTGATCTCATTTATTGCATTATTCATTATATATTGACTCTTTTTTATTTCTTCTAGGTCCTTGTCAAACCTTTCTTGCATCTTCTCAATCCTTGTCTCCAGGCTATTTTTCTGTGATTCCATTTTAATTTCAAGATTTTGGATCTTTTTCACTATCATTATTTGGAATTCTTTCTGAAGTAGATTTCCTATCTCTTCCTCTTTGGTTTGGTTTGGTGGGCATTTATCCTGTTCCTTTACCTGCTGGGTATTCCTCTGTCTCTTCATCTTGGTTATATTGCTGCATTTGGGGTGGCCTTTCTGTATTCTGGGAATTTGTGGAGTTCTCTTTATTATGGAGTTTCCTCACTCTGGGTGGGGTTGTACAGGTGGCTTGTCAAGGTTTCTTGGTTAGGGAAGCCTGTGTCAGAGTTCTGGTGGCTGGAGCTGGATTTCTTCTCTCTGGAGTGCAATGAAGTGTCCAGTAATGAGTTATGAGACGTCTGTGGTTTTGAGGTAATGAGCTGCCTGTATATTGAAGCTCAGGGATATGTTCCTGTGTTGTTGGAGAATTTTTGTGGTATGTCTTGCTCTGGAACTTGTTGCCACTTGGGTGGTATTTGGTTTCAGTGTAAGTATGGAGGCATTGATGAGCTCCTGTCGATTAATGTTCCCTGGAGTCAGGAGTTCTCTGATGTTCTCAGGCTTTGGACTTAAGTCTCCTGCTTCTGATTTTCAGTTTTATTTTTACAGTAGCCTCAAGACTTCTCCATCTATACAGCACCATTGCAAAAACATCTAGGTTAAAGATGAAAAGTTTCTCCACATTGAGGGGCACCCAGAGAGGTTCACTGAGTTACATGGAGAAGAGAAGAGGGAGGGGGTAGTTAGAGGTGACTGGAATGAGATGAGGTGGGATCAAAAGAGGAGAGAGAAAGCTAGCCAGTAATCACTTCCTTATGTGTGCGCCTCAGTCTGGACCGCTCAGAGATGTTCACAGAGTTATACAGGGAAGAGGAGAGGGAGGAAGTAGACAGAGGTGGCCAGGAGGATAATAGAGGGAAATGAAAAGGACAGAGACAGATCCAGCCAGTAACCAGTTTCCTAAGTGTTCTCCATCATCTGGAACACAGAGATTCACAGAGTTGGGTAAAGAAGAGAAGGGGGAGGGAGGAAACCGAGACAACCTGGTGGAGAAAAAGGAGAGTCCAAAGGAGGAAAGAGTGGTCAAGCCAGTAATCTCACTCTCAGGTAAAATTGGCTACTGAAGATTGGGTTTTTAAATGTACAAAATTGACAACAAATACCAAAAAGCAAAGATTAAAAATATAGAATAGAAGTTGGATTTTCAAAATATGATATTAAATAAAAGAAGAAGAAGAAGATGAAGAAAAAAAACAAAGTCATGAGAATTCTTAAAAAACAACAACAACCACACACAAAACAATATATATATATATGGCATTTGCTTTAAAAATAGGGTCTTTTTTTTTTTTTGAAAAGTGATAGTAGGTCATAAAAATTAAAATTAAAGGAAAAATAGAGGACTTAAAACTTTTTTTAAGTTAAAAAAAAGAGAAGAAAAAGAAAAGAAGAAGAAACAATCAAACAACAACATCAACAACAACAACAAAAAGAGAATGGTTGTAAAAATAGTAAAGATATTTCTGGGACTTTCTCTGGTGTTGTGGGCAGTGTGGGGTCACTTCGAAGGTGGTTCCCTCTGTTTAACTTCTTCTGTGTGCTGGTCTCCTCAGTGTCTGATTTCCGCCCTGACACAATGGGGGTGGTGGTGGACACTATTTTTTTTGTTGTTCTTTTAGGCTCAGTTGTTCAGTTGCGCTGTGAGGAGGGAGGGATGCTGCAAACAAATAGCACTGGCATGTGCTCGCAGTGTCTCAGCCACGCTGGGCATGCCCCTGCACATGGCACACACTGCTCAGGCTCTATGTTGCTCCACCGGGAACCGTCTGAGGCTGGCCCTAGGCCGCATGCACCTCCCCAGTAAGCCGCTCAGGCTCGGCTCTCAGGTAGTCCTCAGAGGCGCAGATTCGGTTGGGCCTGCATTTTGTGCACTTCTCAGGACTGAGTAGCTCAGATGTTTGGCGAGTGTGGTCGCTGCAACTTCCCGCCTTTCCCTGCTGCTCAGTTTTCTGGGTGTACCTCTGGCGCCCCTTGTCAGGCAGATGGTGACTGTCCAGAACGCCAAGAAGTCTTTTTTAGCAAGGAAGCCTGCTTGCAATTTGGTAGGTAAAGTCTCTCTGGGGCTGCGATTGCCCCCTTCCAGCCCTTACGGGACTGGCTGCCTGTCACCGGTGGGGGATGGTCTGCAGCCGGCTATTTCTGTTCCGTCCTTTGTTCTGTGCACGGTCCTGGTGGTGTCTTATGTTAGAGCTTTTTGCGTGGTAGCTATCCCACAGTCTGGTATGCTAGCCCAAGTTAGTTTGCTCTGGTTACATTTGGGGCATTCTGGCCCAATTCTTAAAAAGCACTGCAGCCTGCACCTCCCTGCCCAGCCCCTACTTGCTAGTGGTGGATGCAGGTGTCTGCGCTGCTTCTCCACTGGGGGAGTTACTGTTGGGCTTGTAATCTGTTGGTTTTAATTATTTATTTATTTTTCTTCCCTGTTATGTTGCCCTCTGTGGTTCCAAGTCTCTTCACAGACTTGGCAGTGAGAGTGTTTCCTGGTGTTTGGAAACTTCTCTCTTTTTAAGACTCCTTTCCCAGGATGGGACTCCCTTCCTGGGACGGAGCTCCCTCCCTCCCTCCTTTGTCTCTTTTTTTCATCTTTTATATTTTTCCTACCTGTTTTTGAAGACAATGATCTGCTTTTCTGGGTGCCTGATGTCCTCTGCCAGCATTCAGAAGTTGTTTTGTAGAATTTACTCAGCGTTGAAATGTTCTTTGATGAATTTGTGGGGAAGAAAGTGGTCTCCCTGTCCTATTCCTCAGCCATCCTAGGACCACCCTAAATAAAATTTTAATATATTTATTGTTAAAAATTCAAAGTACAAGAATGAAAGTTTTTTTTTTTTTTAAAAAAACCCTAAACACTAAACGGAAAACACCCTGTGATAGTCACACTTTTTACAACTATCTTTCTGTACCTGGCTCTAAATAGATGCTAAAGAGATGAAGGCAGTATTTTAACTATTTTTCACTTGCCAATTTAGTACAAGAGTTTTCATAACTTTAAAATTGAGTATTTTAAAACAGCCAATAAAAATGGATAAACCAAACATTATGTTCATCTGAAATAGTAAATACATCAGACTCACATAGGCTGAAAAGTTTACATGGGATCTTGTTGTATCCAATTAGAGTAGTATAAGATTATCTGCTATCAGAGAAAATAGACCTATCTGGTATATCTGAGAATTTAAATATAACTTTGGTATGTTTATTTTACATGAAAATTGAATTTTCAAATCAGTGGTGAAACAATGATTTGTTTAGTAAACTGCACTGGGATAATTGGCTTCCATATGATGGTAAACATATGATAATAATCTCACAATATATAAAAATACATTCCAGATGAATTAAACTTGAAATCATGAAAATCAAAAACCAATAAAGTACTAGAAGGAGATCTAGGCTATGAAAGTTAACACTTTTGACCTTCCCAAGGTTGACAAAAATCTCAGGAGTCATAAGGAAAAAACTGATAGGTTATCTTCATTAAACACACAGACACATGCACACACAAAAACCCACAGGCACAGACACACAACTGTAGATCACAAAATACTATTAGAAAGTTTAATAAATACAGTTACTATAAATTTAGTAAAAAAGTATTTTCAATTCAATAATATTTGATAGAATTATATTGATATAATGTATTAATATGTATAGACACATGTTCATCTCTGCTTGATACCACTGACTGGATGACTTAAACAACAAAATTTATTTTCTCAAGTTTCTGTAGGCTGGAAGTCTGAGGTTAGGATATTAACATGACTGAGAGAGCTCTCTTCCTAACTTCTTGCAGATGGCTACCTCCTTGCTGTGTCCTTGCATGATAAGCAGAGTGTGAACTCTCTGGTGTTTCTTCTAAGGACACCGATCCTAATGAATCATGGCCCAACCCTTATGATTGCATTTCATCTGAATTATTTCTTTAAAGGTCCTATCTCAAAATACAGACACAATTGGAAATAGGGCTACAGCATATGAATTTTGTGGGCACAAACATTCAGGATATATATATATATATATATATATATATATATATATATATGTATACATATATAGATACATATACACATAAATTTCTACAAATCAGTATTGAAACCAAAAACAAATGAACAATTACACAAAGGTCATAAAGAGGTAATTCAGGGAAAAAACATACAAATGACTAGTAAACACATTAAAAATTATTTAAAATGAAACTTTTTTTTCAAATTCATATAACAAATAAATAAATGATACTTACACACAGAACATGATATTAATGTTAATCTATTTCCTTTGTTTGCTTGGTGCCAGATACTTGACATGGATTAGTGCATTTAATTCTATAACAGCCTAATAAGGTAGCTACTACATGATTAGTATCTCCATTTCACAAATGGAAAAATAGAGGTGGAGAGAGGATACATAACTATCGGTCCAATCTGACTAACTCTGAAGCCTTCAGTCCTAGACTTCACTGTGCCCTGTGCTCAGCAGTGTCTGACTCTGTGACCCTTTGGACTGTAGTCCGCCAAACTCCTCTGTCCATGGGATTTTCCAAGAAAGAATACTGGAGTGGGTTTCATTTCCCACTCCAGGGGATCTTCCTGATAAAAGGATCGAACCCATGTCTTCTGAGTCTCCTGTGTCTCCTGCATTGCAGATTGATTCTTACCGCTGAGTCAAAGAGGAAGCACCTGCTATACTTCACACTACAATGCATACAAGCTAAAGCCACCTTTTCGGGAAGGTTTAGAGTCTGAAATAGGGATTTGCCTTTGACCTTTAAAAAACATTTCTTTCAGATATATCCATAGTCACGTATATTAATCTGCACCCTCACACATTGGGGTTTTTCATCACTGGAGAAAAACAAATAGTTCTCATTGACAGTATTAAAAGTATGAAACCTCACTGTAGGCATATGTCAAAACTGTTAATGAGGAGAAATTTATTTTCTTTTCCAATGAATAAAGCAGGGTAAAAGTGAAATTTCATCATTTTCATTTAGACCCTAATGCATTGTCGATGATCTTCCCGAATGACTTTCTTCATTAACTCAGTGGTAGTAAAGAATTTGTTAGCTGTTGAGCAACATTCACAGATTCTTTTACATCAAGAGCAGCAAATATTTCTCACCTACTTATGACATCGAATAGCAAATATTTCTCACCTTCCTTTTAGATCAAGAGCAGCAAATATTGCTCACCTACTTATGAAAAGGAGTATGTCAAGGCTGTATATTGTCACCCTGCTTATTTAACTTATATGCAGAGTACATCATGAGAAATGCTGGACTGGAAGAAACACAAGCTGGAATCAAGATTGCAGGGAGAAACATCAATAACCTCAGATATGCAGATGACACCACCCTTATGGCAGAAAGTGAAGAGGAACTAAAAAGCCTCTTGATGAAAGTGAAAGTGGAGAGTGAAAAAGTTGGCTTAAAGCTCAACATTCAGAAAACGAAGATCATGGCATCTGGTCCCATCACTTCATGGGAAATAGATGGGGAAACAGTCTCAGACTTTATTTTTTGGGGCTCCAAAATCACTGCAAATAGTGATTGCCATGAACTTAAAGGACGCTTACTCCTTGGAAGAAAAGTTATGACCAACCTAGATAACATATTCAAAAGCAGAGACATTACTTTCCTGACTAAGGTGCGTCTAGTCAAAGCTATGGTTTTTCCAGTGGTCATGTATGGATGTGAGAGTTGGACTGTGAAGAAGGCTGAGTGCTGAAGAATGGATGCTTTTGAACTGTGGTGTTGGAGAAGACTCTTGAGAGTCCCTTGGACTGCAAGGAGATCCAACCAGTGCATTCTGAAGGAGATCAGCCCTGGGATTTCTTTGGAAGGAATGATGCTAAAGCTGAAACTCCAATATTTTGGCCACCTCATGCGAAGAATTGACTCATTGGAAAAGACTCTGATGCTGGGAGGGATTGGGGGTAGGAGGAGAAAGGGACGACCGAGGATGAGATGGCTGGATGGCATCACTGACTCGATGGACGTGAGTCTGAGTGAACTCCGGGAGTTGGTGATGGACAGGGAGGCCAGGAGTGCTGCGATTCATGGGGTCACAAAGAGTCGGACTCGACTGAGCGACTGAACTGAACTGAACTGAACTGAGCCTTTGTGCTCTCTAATCAGTCGTGAATGAAGTTAAATTGAGAACTTTGGGAATGAGAGCCTGGGTTTTTGCCAAACAGCAATCATAACAAGCGTTACCCTTTTGCGGCTCGCAGGAAAGTTCAAAAATTCCATCATGTCCCAGTTTCTCAGCAGCTGATAAAGGTTAATAAAACAGAATTTTTGTAGAGTTTCTACATTTTTTATGCTCTTAAAGGACAATTCTTGTTAGTTCCACTTGGCTCTCACATTTCAGTGGAACTTGTCTCTTTCCTCTGTTTTGCATGGACCAGTAAACCATGGATAGAGCTCTCGGCTCTGATAGCTGATGAGAAAGAGGGTGCACTTTAAAACAAGTATGAGCTGGTGACAGTACATAGCAGGAGGAGATAAGATTGGAACAGAAATCTCCTCAGTAGACAAGATCTGTATCATAGAATTGTTATGTTAGGGTGGGCTTGGGGTTCTTTCTAGAACTCCTGAGATAGCTGAGTGGTGAATTTTTTCATGGGCTTTCACAGTTGTCAAAAAAGTTGCTTCAGGATGAGGCAGAACCACAGCTCCTTTAAAAGTGTCAATATGTTTCACACTCTTACTCCTTCAGTTCAGTTCAGTTCAGTTGCTCAGTTGAGTCCGACTCTTTGGAACCCATGAATCACAGCACACCAGGCCTCTCTGTCCATCACCAATTCCCGGAGTTCACTCAGACTCACGTCCATCGAGTCAGTGATGCCATCCAGCCATCTCATCCTCTGTCGTCCCCTTCTCCTCCTGCCCCCAATCCCTCCCGGGGGCATCAGAGTCTTTTTCAATGAGTCAATTCTTCGCATGAGGTGGCCAAAATATTGGAGTTTCAGCTTTAGCATCATTCCTTCCAAAGAAATCCCAGGGCTGATCTCCTTCAGAATGCACTGGTTGGATCTCCTTGCAGTCCAAGGGACTCTCAAGAGTCTTCTCCAACACCACAGTTCAAAAGCATCCATTCTTCGGTGCTCAGCCTTCTTCACAGTCCAACTCTCACATCCATACATGACCACAGGAAAAACCATAGCCTTGACCGGATGGACCTTTATTGGCAAAGTAATGTCTCTGCTTTTGAATATGTTATCTAAGTTGGTCATAACTTTTCTTCCAAGGAGTAAGCGTCTTTTAATTTCATGGCTGCAGTCACCATCTGCAGTGATTTGGGAGCCCAAGAAAATAAAGTCTGACACTGTTTCCACTATTTCCCCATCTATTTCCCAAGAAGTGATGGGACTGGATGCCATGATCTTTGTTTTCTGAATGTTGACCTTTAAGCCAACTTTTTCACTCTTCCCTTTCACTTTCATCAAGAGGCTTTTTAGTTCCTCTTCACTTTCTGCCATAAGGGTGGTGTCATCTGCATATCTGAGGTTATTGATGTTTCTCCCTGCAATCTTGATTCCAGCTTGTGTTTCTTCCAGTCCAGCATTTCTCATGATGTACTCTGCATATAAGTTAAATAAGCAGTGTGACAATATACAGCCTTGATGTACTCCTTTTCCTATTTGAAAACAGTCTGTTGTTCCATGTCCAGTTCTAACTGTTGCTTCATGACCTGCATACAGATTTCTCAAGAGGCAGGTCAGGTGGTCTGGTATTCCCATCTCTTTCAGAATTTTCCAGTTTCTTGTGATCTACACAGTCAAAGGCTTTGGCACAGTCAGTAAAACAGAAATAAAGAATAACACTGTTGTTGCAGGAAGTATTATTTTGACTTTCAAATTATTTTGAGAATATGCTACATGGCAAAAATGTTATTGCTTGAAGAGTACAAGTATACTCAGCATACAAATAATGAAAACTTGTTAAGTTCAAAATGATAAATTATTTCAGAGTAATTATTATTTCTTCTGATTTAATTTCACTGAGCCTGTTTTCCAACTTCAAAATATACAAATGATTTTTATGTTTCATGTTTTATGGAGGATTAAAAGAAATGTTATATATAAAATCCATAGCATATTGTAGAGTATTTCATAAGTACTCAATAAATGTAAATGTTTATTATTTTATCATAATTTTATTTCTTATTATTATGAAATTGTTGAATAGTTTTTGAGATGAAGTTTATGCTGCAAACAAAATACATATGGATCTCAGCAGCTCATTCAGAAAAGATTTCTCATATCTTTGTGGACAGCCTGAAGAAATGCAAACATGACTTGAGTTTCTCCTTGGTTAAATATAAGTAATTGGATTCTAGTTTCAAGGGAGACAGGCTTCTAAGGCATGCCACTGAACTCTAGTCCAAGCCCTGCACTGATGATCATTAAGTTTCAGTTCAAACTCTCAGTCATGTTCGACTCTCTGTGACCCCATGAACTGCAGCATGCCAGGCTTTCCTGTCCAACACCAATTCCTAGAGTTTGCTCAAACTCATGTCCATTGAGTTGGTGATGCCATCTAACCATCTTATCCTCTGTAATCTCCTTCTCCTCCTACCTTCAATCTTTCCCAGCATCAGGGTCTTTTCCAATGAGTCAGTTCTTTGCATCAGGTGGCCAAAGTGTTGGAGTTTCAGCTTCATCATCAGTCCTTCCAATGAATATTCAGGGTTGATTTCCTTTAGGATGGAGTGGTTGGATCTCCTTGCAATCCAAGGGACTCTCAAGAGTCTTCTCCAACATTAAATGATTAGATGGACCTTTGTTGGCAAAGTAATGTCTCTGCTTTTTAATATGCTGTCTAGATTGGTCATAATTTTGCCAAAAAAGGTCATTCTGGTCAAGGCTATGGTTTTTCCAGTGGTCATGTATGGCTGTGAGAGTTGTACTATAAAGGAAGCTGAGCACTGAAGTCCTGATGCTTTCGAACTGTGGTGTTGGAGAAGACTCATGAGAGTCCTTGGACTGCAAGGAGACCCAATCAGTTCATCCTAAGGGAAATCAATCCTGAATATCCATTGGAAGGACTGATGCTGAAGCTGAAGCTCCAAAAGTTGGCCACCTGATGCTAAGAGCTGACTCATTTGAAGAGACCCTGATGCTGGGAAAGATTGAAAGTGGGAGGAAAAGGGAATAACAGAGGATGAGAAGGTTGGATGGCATCACCGACTCAATGAACATGAGTTTGAGCAAGCTCTAGGAATTGGGGATGGACAGGGAGGCCTGATGTGCTGCAGTCCATTAGGTCACAAAGAGTTGGACATGACTGAGCAACTGAACTGAACTGACTAGGTTTGCCGGGGGTCCAGCCCTGGTGGATCCAGGGTGATTCGAAGGGGAGATGGATAGGTGAGGAAAACTTATTTATTTAATTAGAAATATAAGATTAGATTAGGAAAAAATAGTGTAGTAGGAAAATGAGTGGAGAAAAGAGGCTGATTAACTTGGTTTACGTGGAAAACCAATAAAGTTCCAGACAAGGAACTTGCACCATCTACATTGGGCCACAGGCGCCCAATTGAATAGCGGAGGGTGCCCCGCCTTGGGCTCCCTCTCGCGTGGGTCTCAGAAGCCCAGGCAAGTAAGTAGACTCGGTGAGCCTCCACGTTCCAAGGGATCAGCCTGAAAAGGAGAGGGAGGGAGAGGGAGCAAGAGAAAAATCGACACGGGGGAGGCCAGGCTTGTGCAAAAACCCCTCCAACTTTATTATTCAAAAGGTGTTTATATACCTTAAATTTTACCTAATGGAAGATACAGAGTCATGCAGGGGCAGCAGTCCTGATCTTTTCTGTATATCTTTTTGTATACAAAAGGTCTCAGGTGATTTACATTATCTTCTGGCCAAGAGGCTTGTTAACACTTTTTGGCTCTCTTCCTTAATGAATGTTAATCTCGTTTCCCCTGAAGTGTTTTTCTTTAATCCGCATTTCCTTAAAGCACTAAAGTTACATCTCTATAGAACAAAGGCGCAGTGGGTTATAACAAAGAAGGTACTTAACTCAAAGATCTAATGTTGCTACTTGTTTTTTCTATATACCAACTATATCAACAAATAAAAGATATGAAAATTTGGCAGCAAGTATTGGCTCAACAATGAAATGCTTAATCAGTTTTATTGTAATGATCTTGACACCTTGGAAGCCCCTGCATTCCTAGGACGTTTTAAGCTTCTTGTGCCTCTCGAGGTTGGGAGACAGTAAACAATTCACAAGCTGTGAAAATTCTGGGGGAACCTACAGGCAAGCTAGAGAGTTATCAGAGGGGGTTTGAACTGAAACATCCCTTTCAAATGCAGAAGACTAAAGCCCTGAGTCAACTTTTTCCAGAGTGTGTCAGAAGAGTGGAAAAGTACAATACAATAAGGCAGGCAGATTCTTATTTTTGGGTACATGCTCAGGAAATACCAGGGGGAAACCCTGAGGCCTGATTCGCCTTGCCCATCAGGCCTCTGCCGCATGACCTTGTCATGGGTGGGATTCCTCACGCTGGCTCCCATCATAGGTTGGTCATAGATTTTCTTCCAAAGACAAGAGCTTTTTAATTTCATGGCTACAGTCACCATCTGCAGTGATTTTGGAGCCCAAGAAAGTAAAGTCTGTCATTATTTCCATTGTTTCCCCATCTATTTGCCATGAAGTGATGGGATTCAATACCATGGTCTCATTTTTTCAATGTTGACTTTTAAGTCAGCTTTTTCACTCTCCTCTTTCACTTTCATCAAGAGGTTCTTTAGTTGCTCTTTGCTTTCTGCCATAACGGTGGTGTCATCTGCATATTTGAGGTTATTGATATTTCTCCTGGCACTCTTGATTCCAGCATGTGTTTCATCCAGCCCAGCATTTCGTACGATGTACTCTGCCTATAAATTAAATAAATAGGCTGCCAATACACAGCCTTGATGTAAGCCTTTCCCAAACTGGAAACAGTCAGTTGTCCATGTCTGGTTCTAACTGATGCTTATTGACCTGCATACAGATTTCTCAGATGGTTTGGTATCCCCATCTCTTTCAGAATTTTCCACAGTTTGTTTAGATCCACACAGTCAAAGCCTTTCAAGTAGTCAATAAAACAGATGTAGTTTTTTCTGGAACTCTCTCGCTTTTTCTATGATCCAATGGATGTTGGCAATTTTCTCTTTGGTTCTCCTTTTCTAAACCCAGCTTGAACATCTGGAAGTTCTTGGTTCACATACTGTTGATGCCTAGCTTGGAGAATTTTAAGCATTACTTTGCCAGTGTGTTAGATGAGTGCAATTGTGTGGTAGTTTGAACATTCTTTGGCATTGCCTTTCTTTGAAATTGGAATGGAAACTGACTCTTTCCAGTCCTGTGGCCACTGGTGAGTCTTCCAAATTTGCTGGCATATTGAGTGCAGCACTTTAACAGCATCATCTCTAGGATTTGGAATAGCTCAGCTGGAATTCCATCACCTCCACTAGCTTTGTTCATAGTAGTGCTTCATTACTATCGGTGATTTCAATAAAGTAGTTGGGTATTTGCTTATCAAATTAATGGAAAATACAAAGCTGTAAGGGGCAAGTAGTTTAGATAAATGAATTAGAATCCAAAAATGGATGAAAAGACTGACATGGTGGACCAAATATATCAAAATGAATTTTAATAAAAATCGGTATACATCCACACTCTTGGGATCAAAACTCAGTGCACACATCCATGTTGGGATGAATAATTTTGTAGCAACACTTGTAGAATCATCTGATTTTAGTATGAAAAACTCAGTATCAGTCATTGTGTAATTCATGTCATTTTCCAATGAACACACGCCATCTTTGGCTGCATGAAAAAGAGTACTTTGTCTAAAATGAGAGAGATGGTAACTTCACTCTGCTCAACAGTATTAGAAATCTACTCAGCTTGGGGAGGGGAGTGAAAATGTTTAAGAAGACTGATGAAAAATAAGGACTCTTTAGTATAGAACCATTTGTCAAAAATGATCAAACACTGTCTAATATGTAGGAGGAGGACTAAAAGGGATGTGAAACTTGTCTTCTGAAGCCTAGTTATGTGCAGGATTGCTCAATGTTTTCAATGAAGAATATAGTTGTTCATTTCCATCACCTTTCACTTAGGAAAAACACATAAAGAAAGAAAGCAAATTATTTAAATTCCTACTTGTTAGCACTATAAAGACCAAAAAACAAAAGGCTAGAATATGATTGTGGAAAGTAGAATCCTACTTTATGTTGCCAGGGAAGGCCTTCTGATTGAGGTGGGTTTTGAGTAAGGACTGAAAGATGAATGAGTGGGTTAAAATTATTTCAGTAAATAAGAATCACAAGAATAGCAAAGCAGGTTATTGGTTTGTTCAAGGAAGAAAATATAGACCAATATGGACACACACATACAATGTAGAAAATATATAGCATTTCCTTGCGTTCTTTTACTTAAAAACACAATATTATCATATATCTTTGGTAACAAAACGTGTTAGTATATGTTACTTGGTTTTTGACTGCTGCTACTGCTGCTAAGTCACTTCTGTCATGTCTGACTCTGTGCGACCCCATAGATGGCAGCCCACCAGGCTCCCCCATCCCTGGGATTCTCCAGGCAAGAACACTGGAGTAGGGTTCCATTGCCTTCTCCAATGCCTGAAAGTGAAACGTGAAAGTGAAGTCATCAGTTGTGTCCGACTCTTAGCGACCTCATGGACTACAGCCTACCAGGCTCCTCCGCCCATGGGATTTTCCAGGCAAGAGTACTGGAGTGTATTGCCATTGTGTTCTCCTACTAGCAAGTACTTATTTTTCTATATTATGGATATACCTCATTTTATTCACTCTTTTGTTCAAATTTCTATCATTCTGTTCAAATTTTCTGCCCATCCCTCCCAGCTTTATTGAGGCATACTTGACAAAAAGTAAGATATTTAAAGTGTAAAGTGTGATAGCTTGATATACATATATATGTGTTTGATATATTGAAGTTCTGGAATTAACTGATAATGAGAATATAATCTCTTATCTCTAGGGACCTGAGGCCTGAATTGGCTGCAATGTCATTCCTAACTACCACTTAGAGATGGAAATGGCATGTAAATCACCCTACAGCTCTGACACCATTTTCCCACTTATAGGAAGGCATCACTAGCATTCCATTTCCAGTCAATTTTTCAAAATCTTATGTGACTCACAAAATGTAAAAATTTTATAAAAGATTTACTCATGAAATTAGATTGAAATCTCTATTCCATGCATATTATTGACATCAATAGAGACAGTTGCAGCTCTAGATTTTATATATTGTTGGGGTCTAGCATCAGAAATGATTGAGGGAAGGGAGGAGAATGGTTTAATGACTTATCCTGGGCTGAATTTGCACAGCAATCTCACTGTTTCTTAGCTGCATATATTTCTTTATAGAGGCATTTGTTGGGGTAATCGAATGAACATTATGGTGTCCTAAGCCCTCTATCAGGTGCCTTTGTATCTCCACTCATGTCAGAAGCTACACAAATCCTAACGTGTAGATTTATAAAGGAATAATTAGCACATTTCTAATTGTTGAGATCTGGATTTTGCTTTGAAATTACTACTAAGCATTTGGGTGATGATGAATAAATTACTTTCTCTCTTTGGAGTCTATTTTTTTAAATGAGGGGCTTCCAAGGTGGCTCAGTGGTTAAAAAAAACTGCCTGCCAATGCAGGAGACATGGGTCAATCCCTGATCCAGGAATATCCCACATGCCATGGAGCAATTAAGCCACAACTATTGAACCTGTGCTCTACAGCCCGAAAGCTGCAACTACAGAGCACACATGTTGCAACTAATGAAGCCTGTATGCCCTAAAGCCTGTGCTCTGCAACAAAAGAAGCTGCTGCAATGAGAAGTCCACAGCCTCACCTCATTGTTAAAAAAGAGTCCAAAATGCATTGAGTGCAATCTCAGAAATGACAGAATGATCTCTGTTCGTTTCCAAGTCAAACCTTTCAATATCACAGTAATCCAAGTCTATGCCCAAACCACTAATGCCAAAAAAGCTGAAGTTGAATGGTTCTATGAAGACCTACAATACCTTCTAGAACTAACACCAAAAAAGATGTCAAGAGATAAGTGGAGTTGCAGACAACTTTGGCTTTGGAGTACAAAATGAAGCAGGTCAAAGGCTAACAGACTTTTGCCAAGAGAATGCACTGGTCATAGCAAACACCCTGTTTCAACAACACAAGAGATGATTCTACACATGGACATCACCAGATGGTCAATGCTGAAATCAGATTGATTGTATTCTTTGCAGCTGAAGATGGAGAAGCTCTATACAGTCAGCAGAAACAAGACTAAGATCTGACTGGCTCAGATCATGAACTCATTGCCAAATTCAGACTTAATTGAGGCAAGTGGGGAAAACCACTAGACCATTCAGGTATGACCTAAATCAATTTCCTTATGATTATATGGTGGAAGTGACAGATAGATTCAAGGGATTATATCTGATGGATAGAATGCCTAAAGAAGTATGGATGGGGGTTCATAACACTGTACAGGAGATGGTGATCAAAACCATCCCCAAGAAGAAGATGCAAAAAGGCAAAATGGTTGTCTGAGGAGGCCTTCCAGATAGCTGAGAAAAGAGAAACAAAAGGCAAAGGGAAAAGGAAAGATATATCCATCTGAATGCAGAGTTCCAAAGAATAGCAAGGAGAGATAAGAAAGCCTTCCTCAGTGATCAGTGCAAAGAAATAGAGGAAAACAATTGAATGGGAAAGACTAAAGATCTCTTTAAGAAAACTAGTGATACTAAGGGAACATTTAATGTAAAGATGGGAATAGTAAAGTACAGAAACAGTATGGGCCTAACAGAAGAAGAAGATATTAAGAAGAGGTGGAAAAAATACACAGAACTATGCAAAAATGATCTTAATGACCCAGATAAAAATGATGGTATGATCACTTACCTAGATACAGACAACCTAGAGTCAAAGTCGAGTGGACCTTAGGAAGCATCACTACAAACAAAGCTAGTGGAGGTGATGGAATTCCAACTGAGTTATTTCAAATCCTAAAATATGATGATGTGAAAGTGCTGGAATCAATATGCCAGCAAATTTGGAAAACTCAGCAGTGGCCACAACTGGAAAGGTCAGTTTTCATTCCAATCCCAAAGAAAGGCTATGCCAAAGAATGTCCAAACTACCACAGAATTGTACTCATCCACACGCTAGCAAAGTAATGCTCAAAATTCTCCAAGCTATGCTTCAACCTCAGTAACCTCAGATATGCAGAATATACCACCCTCAATAACCTCAGATATGCAGATGACACCACCCTTATGGCAGAAAGCAAAGAGCAACTAAAGAACCTCTTGAGGAAAGTGAAAAAGGAGAATGAAAAAGCTCACTTAAAAGTCAACATTCAGAAAAGGAAGATCATGACATTGGGTCCCATCACTTCATGGAAAATAGATGGGGAAACAATGGAAATAATGACAGACTTTACTTTCTTGGGCTCCAAAATCACTGCAGATGGTGACTGCAGCCATGAAATTAAAAGGCTCTCGCTCCTTGGAAGAAAAGTTATCACACACCTAGACAGCATATTAAAAGCAGAGACATCACTTTACTGACAAATTTCTGTATAGTCAAATCTATAGTTTTTTCAGTAGTCATGTATGGATGTGAGAGTTGGACTATAAAGAAAGCTGAGCTCTGTAGACCTGATGCTTTTGAACTGTGGTGTTGGAGAAGACTCTTGAGTGTCCCTTGGACTGCAAGAAGATCAAACCGTTCTTTCCTAAAGGGAATCAACCCTCTATATTCACTAGAAGGACTGAGGCTGAAGCTGAAGCTATAATATTTTGTCACCTGATGCAAAGAACTGACTCATTTGAAAAGACCCTGATTTTGGGAAAGATTGAAGGCAGGAGGAGAAGGGGATGACAGAAGATGAGATGGTTGGATGGCATCATCGACTCAATGGACATGAGTTTGAGCAAGCTCCAGGAATTGGTGACGGACAGGGAATCCTTGCTTGCTGCAGTTCATAAGTTCACACAGAGTTGAACACAAATGAGCAACTGATTCGAACTGAACAGAACCACTTTGCCTTTCATGTCAGCTATGTCTCTTGAGAACTGCAAGCTTCTAAAGACAGGCAGATAATTTGCCATCACAGTCTCAGCAGTTACCATGGTGCTTGGCAAAGTTAGTTAACTATTTAATAAATAAGAAAATGTAGATTAGTATGATCTTCCCAAATTGCTAACATTAATTCACAAAAATGCAAATCCAAAAGTAAGTATACATACATACTGATTGCTCAGTCGTGACTGACTATTTGAGATTCCATGAACTGTAGCCCACCAGGCTCCTCTCTCCATGGAATTTTCCAGGCAAGTAATACTGGAGTAGGTGGCCATTTCCTCCTCCAGACCGGGGATCGAACCCAGGTCTCCCACATTGCAGGCAGACGCTTTACCCTCTGAGCCACCAGGAAAGCTCAAAGTTTCTTTTGAAATTCAACATTAAAAAAAAAAAAAAAAAAAAAAAAAAAAACAAAACTAAGACCATGGCATCCAATCTCATCTTGTGCTTGTACTTAGCTGCTCAGTAATGTCTGACTTCTTGTGACCCGATGGACTGTAGTTTGCTAGGCTCCTCTGTCCATGGGGATTCTCCAGGCAAAAATACTGGAGTGGGTTTCCATGCCTTCCTCCAGGGCATCTTCCCAACCCAAGGATTGAACCCATGTCTCTGGCATTGCAGGTGGATTCTTTACCATCTGAGACATGAGGAAAGCCCTCCGGTTCCATCATTTCATTCCAAGTAGAAAGGGGAAATGTGGAATCAGTGACAAATTTTATTTTCTTGGGCTCCAGATTTACTGCGGATGGTGACTGCAGCCATGAAATTAAAAAACGCTTGCTCCGTGGAAGGAAAGCTATGACAAACCTAGACAGCATCTTAAAAAAGAAGAGATATCACTTTGCTGACAAAGGTCCATATAGTCGAAGCTATGATTTTTCCAGTAGTCATGGACAGATGTGAGAGTTGGACCATAAAGAAGGTTGAGCACAAAAGAATTGATGCTTTTGAACTGTGATGTTGGAGAAGACCCTTGAGAGTCCCTTGGACAGCAAGGAGATCAAACCAGTCAATCAAAAAGGGAATGAACCCTCAATATTCATTGGAAGGACTGACATTGAAGCTGAAGGTCCAATACCTTGGCCACCTGGTATGTGAAGAGCTGACTCACTGGAAAACACCCTGATACTGGGAAATATTGAAGGCAAAATGAGAAGGGAGTGGCAGAGGATGAGATGGTTGGAGAGCATCACTGACTCAATGGACATGAATTTGAGTAAACTCCTGGAGATAGTGGAGGACAGAGGAGCCTGGTGTGCCACATCCTTGGGGTCACAAAGAGTCAGACATGACTTAGTGATTGAACAACAACAACAATCTCTCTTTTGAACTCCATCTCTACCATCCTAAGTGCAAAATGAATATCTATGCCTAAATGTTCCATAGTAAGCTTACATTAAAAATATTTAAAACTGAGTTCCTCTCCCACCACGAAACCAAATCCTCTTGGACTTTAGCATATATCCAATGACAGCAGTAATCATGTCTGTCTTATTTTCAGCTGTTTATGACCAGTTTATGACCAGTGCCTAGTACAGAACCTGTCTCAAAGAAGGTTTTCAATAAATGTTTCTTCCAAGGCCACACCATGGCATCAGAGTCAAGCCCTGTAGCTTCTAAATTCCTTAGATCCCTTCTCCATATCTACTGTAGCAGCCTTCACAATGTTGTATCTAATTGTTCATATATGTTTCTCTATTTACCTTTAGATTTTCAGCTCTGTGGGAAAAGAGATTGTCTGCATCATTTGTCTTTACCACATATTCCAACCACAGTAAATGTTTACTGAATTAAATAACATTGAAAACTTTAGCTTGTTGTGGCTCTTAATTTTTAAGTAGTTCAAATGATTTTGTTTCTGGTGATTCAGTACAGTCATGCTAGATAACAATCATAGTGATTATGACACATGCTAAGTGCCATGTGACACATGCTAAGTGCCATGTGACAGATGCTAAGTGACACATTCTTAGGCATAGTACTAAGTGTTTTCCTGGATTACCTTATAAAATCCTACCCAAACCTATTATATTCATTTCACACATGAGAAAACTCAGACACAAATAGGTTAATAACTTACTTAAGCTCAAACAGGTAGGAATCAAATCACCGTTAGTTAACTGACTATATACTTATTTTTGATAGCCCCCCTGGTGTTTATTCTTATATCATTCTTTGCTGAAGAAATACACTTGTTCTTATATAGATTATCTAAATATAAGAAGAATCCATTTGGATTCCAGGACACTCTTACTGGCCATTCAGAGCCCAGAAGTTTTACCAGAAACTTGGTTGGTCATAACTTTGGCGAGCAACTTCAGTAGTCTGGCAGGTGAACCAGAAATTTTCCTGATATAGTTTGAGTTTCACTTTCAATGTAGGCCACTAGAGATTAGCTATCCTATTGGTTATGAACTTAGAGTTCAGTCCACTGATGACCTGAGGCTCTGGAGTAGGCACTCACCATCTGATCAACTGTAATGCCTTCTGTGGGAGAGATTTGGGTGAGAAGCATTAGTAATAAATGCAGAAAAAAAAATGCTATGGTTCTCTGGTTGACTCAGACCTGGACATTTGAGGGACTGAAAGATCATTTTTTTTTCTTTAAAATACAAATAAACATGTGAGCAGCATGCAACGAAGCAAGCTTTTTCAGAACATGACAGCCTTTTGTTCAGCTCCGTGTGGTGAGAGGAAATTCTCGCACCTCAACTGACTGGAAGGTGTCACAACATAAATGCTTCTAACTAGGCCCAGGCTTCGTTAAAATGCCCTCATTTAACATCAATAAAACAAAGCTTTTATCTATTTTCCTGTGAACATATATTTCAGTTGGAAATCTCTAAATTCTTGTTGGAAGTCCAGGTGTTTCATGCCTAAACAGCAAAAGGACTTGGCATTTTAAATAATTACTTTGATAAAGACTGTGCTTTCTTGGTGCACAACTCCAGGTGGACATAGCAAGGCTGCTGGAATACACCTAATGACAACTCAAGATAAATGCCTCTAAGTGTATTGTCTCAAAACTGTGGTGTGCTTTCCTTTGATTAATGATTTTGTTCTGTATTCTCTCCCCTCACAACTCACCATGCCCTAACCATCAGACTATCACCCTTTAGAGCCCTGATACCTGTGTTTTACCACACTAGACAATTTTACCACACTATTCTTTTTTTAGTGTAGTTTTACCACACTACTCTTCATTCCCTGGACACTTTGCTGCTTCTTCACTTTTGTTTCCTGAGGGAGCATATTTTGCTCCTCCTGATAGACACTTACCCAGGGCTTTGTTCAAATGTTACCTCTTTGGGGAAGTCTCCGACAGCCAGCCTCTAATCGCAAAATGAGCTAATCCTCCTCCCTGCTTCCTGACACGATATCTCCATTGCAGTGTATATCATGATGTGTTGCGATTCTTTAGGGATGTGATTCCTCAAAAATGTTCTACAAGCGGAAGGGCTAGTTTGTGTGTGCAAGCATACAGACTAAATAATTTCCTTATTTACTCATACTGAATCTTTTTTTTTTTTTTTTTCAGCAAGGATTTAAGAAAGTTAAAAGGCTGCACAGCAACAACTAAAAAAAAAAAACAAATAGGTGAGAGTAAAGTACAAATATGTGAATCAGGACACACAGCTGTGAATGACTCAGATACGGACTGAAATTATATTTTATCCATCTTTATATTTCAATAACTCAAAGTGACTAGCATTTGGAAGACAAGTGTGCATAATTTAAATGTATTTATTTAGTTTTTATTCATTATCATTGCCCTCGAATCCATTAAGTGGTAATTTATCAAGCTATGAAGCCTCCTCCTATTTATGAACTGATCATTCTGTCACCAACACCAGGACACAACTTATGAAGCACTGGAATTTATCGTTCATTTTTCCCAACAGTTCTGCCCGTATATGGATGTGAAACCAAAGGTCTAGAGAGATCAAGTCATTTGATCAAAGTCACATAGTTTAAACATTGGTGTAATCATCTCTTAGGACCTCATCTGCAAAATGAAAAAGATGAAAGGGAACTCAGCATTCATCTAGCCCAGTCTTTCACATTATATAATTCTAAAGTAATTTTGGATGTATTATATTAAAAGTCATTTCTTATTTTCACTCATTCTAATTCTCTGATATTTTATCTTCAGGTTGTCCATAGTTGTCCCCAATTCTGTACAATATTTATGCATTATTCAATATTTGATTTCTCTTGTCTCCCATATTTGCTGATTACTTGAAGGTCATTAAGTTTGTCTTGTCTGAGTAGGGCTTGCCTTTGTAGGTTTCATAAGAGGTAAGACATATATGGAATGCATGGGTATGGTATGTCTACATTGTATGGGCATGTTATGGGAAGAGGTGTGCTACATTACTGCATTTCATTCAGGGCAACATCGTTTAATCTACATCAGGAATACCGGTGGCTTTCTTTTGTTATACAAGGGATTCTGACACACCTGAACCACTTCAGTATTCTCCGGCTTCCCTTGTGGCTCAGCTGGTAAAGAATCTGCCTGCAATGCGGGAGACTGAGGTTTGATCCCTGGGTTGGGAAGATTGCCTGGAGAAGGAAAAGGCTACCCACTCCAGTATTCTGGCCTGGAGAATTCCATGGATTACAGTCCATGGGATTGCAAAGAGTCACACATGACTGGACGGCTTTCTCTTTTGAGTAAACAGGCGGTGGCTGGAGAAAAGGGCTAGGAGAAGATTAAAAGCAAACAGATGGGGGTTGTAGGAAGGAAAGAGAAAACAGAGGCATTTGTTTGGATATCACTTTCAAATCACAGTTACCAAAAACAAAAATGGATGATTGGAGCAAGATAAGCCTCCATGGTGCTCACTCAAGAAATGAAAATCTAAGACAAGACAGATGAAAAATGTCCATGAGGTGATGACCTCATATTTTTTTTCTTAGAAACTAATCAGGACTGTTTAGAAATGTAGTCTAGGATATTCTGGCCTGACTACAAGCTCATCAGAGCAATTTCTTGAGAAGACATTTCTTTCTACTCAAGAATCATTCTTTGAGCATTTGAGAAAGTTTTCTTTGCAAAGCTTCTATAGAGACAAGTGATTTTTAACCAGCTTCAGCATGAAACTTGGAATCAAGATTGCTGGGAGAAATATCAATAACCTCAGATATGCACATGACATCACCCTTATGGCAGAAAGCAAAAAACTAAAGAGCCTCTTGATGAAAGTGAAAGAGGAGAGTGAAAAAGTTGGCTTAAGGCTCAACATTCAGAAAACTAAGATCATGGCATCTGGTCCCATTACTTCATGGAAAATAGATGGGGAAACAGTGGAAACAGTGGCTGACTTTATTTTTCTGGGCTCCAAAATCACTGCAGATGGTGATTGCAGTCATGAAATTAAAAGACACATACTCCTTGGAAGAAAAATTATGACCAACCTAGACAGCATACTAAAAAGCAGAGATATTACTTTGCCAACAAAGGTCCGTCTAGTCAAGGCTATGGTTTTTCCAGTGGTCATATATGGATGTGAGAGTTAGACTATAAAACAAGCTGAGAGCCCAAGAATTGATGTTTTTGAACTGTGGTGTTGGAAAAGACTCTTCAGAGTCCCTTGGACTGCTAGGAGATCCAACCAGTCCATCCTAAAGGAGATCAATCCTGAATATTCATTGGAAGGGCTGATTCTGAAGCTGAAACTCCAATACTTTGGCCATCTGATGCAAAGAGCTGACTCATATGAAAAGACCCTGATGCTGGGAGAGATTGAGGGCAGGATGAGAAGGGGATGACAGAGGATGAAATGGTTGGATGGCATCATCAACTCAATGGACATGGGTTTGGGTAAACCCCGGAAATTGGTGATGGACAGGGAGGGCTGGCATGCTGTGGTTCTTTGGGTCACAAAGAGTCACACACTACTGAGTGACTGAACTGAACTGAGTATGAAACGTATAAGGAGGTATCTTCCCAAGTCTACAATTATAACTCTGGCAAATGTTATTGTTTGGTCAGTGGACTTGTGAAAACAGTCCTTTGTGTAACAACTTATACTAAAAGTAGTGTTGGCAAAGTAATGTCTCTGCCTTTTAACAGAGACATTACTTTGTTGACATTACTTTGCTAACAAAAGTCCATCTAGTCAAAGCTTTTTCCAGTAGTCATGTATGGATGTGAGAGTTGGACTATAAAGAAAGGTGAGCACTGAAGAATTGATGTTTTTGAACAGTGGTGTTGGAGAAGACTCTTGAGAGTCCTTTGGACTGCAAGGAGGTCCAACCAGTTCATCCTAAAGGAAATCAGTCCTGAATATTCATTAGAAGGGCTGATGCTGAATCTGAAATTCCAATATTTTGGCCACCTGATGTGAAGAACTGACTCACTGGAAAAGACCCTGATGCTGGGGAAGATTGAAAGCAGAAGAAGGGGATGACAGAAGATGAGATGGTTGTGTCATGCGAGTGTATGTTCCTCGGTTCTTTGTCTCGTCACAAGAAAGATTTGGAGCAACGGGCATTAAAGCCCTCGGCGCGTCACAGCTCTCGGGTCTTGGACAAACCGTGTTATAGCTCTTAGGCAAATCAGCGTTACAGCTCTATTTTATTTAGAAGGTAGCAGCAGAATCCATCCTCGAAGCGTGAGGGCATGCCAACCCAAAGACTTGAAGGGAAGAGAGTGGAGGAGCATGTGGGGGAGGGGGAGAGAGAGAGGGAGAGAGAGAGAAAGAGTGCACGCACGTGGGAGAGAAAGAGAGAGAGAAAGCGCTTTGGCTCCTCTTTTTATATATATATATATATATATATTTTTTTTTTTTTTCCCTCCACCTGGGCCTGCCCTATGCACATTGGGCTTAGCCAGGAGTGCTGTTTGTTCTACCTGAAGTCTTCACTCTGGTCCTTGGACCTTCTTTTGTTCTATTTTTGTGGGCTTTTCCCTTCCTTGACTTTTAGCCACCACTATTTCGGACTCCTTTTCCCTATTCTACCTACCTAACAGTTGGATGGCATCACCAACTCAATGGACATGAGTTTGAGTAAGTTCTGAGAGTGGTGATGGACAGGGAAGCCTGGTGTGCTGCAGTCAACGGAGTCGCAAAAGGTCAGGTCCGACTGAGCAACTGATCTTTATTAAAAAGATGGAGCCAAGTCATTTTGCTAAGTCAAATTAGCCACTCACAGAGGACAAGCACTGCATGATTCAACTTATGCGAGGAGTCTAAAACAGTCAGACTCATAGGAACGAAGAATGCAGTGCTGGTTGAGAGGGGCTATCAAAAGGGGGAAGTGGAGAGTGTAAACAAGTATAAAGTTTCAGTTCTATGAAGTGAATATATTCTAGAGATCTGCTGGACTGGACATTGTCCCTCTATGGTTAACGATACAGTGTGATGCACTTAAGCTTGTTAATATGGGAGGTCTCATGTTAAGTGGGAGAAGGCAATGGCAACCCACTCCAGCACTCTTGCCTGGAGAATCCCATGGATGGAGGAGCCTGGTAGGCTACAGTCCATAGGGTCGTTAGGAGTCGGACACGACTGAGCAACTTCACTTTCACTTTTCACTTTCATGCATTGGAGAAGGAAATGGCAACCCACTCCAGTGTTCTTGCCTGGAGAATCCCAGGGACAGAGGAGCCTGTTGGGCTGCCGTCTATGGGGTCACACAGAGTCGGACACAACTGACGTGACTTAGCAGCAGCAGCAGCAGCATGTTAAGTGGTCTTACTGAAATTTAAAAAAATCTTTCTGTCATTAAGAGATGTAAATTTCTCTGAACTGACCTAGTAAACACATGCCATGTGTTATAATTTTTGGCTATTTAATATTTTTAAACAGGCTGCTTCTCTGTAGAGTTGGGTGCTCTGACTCACAGTGATTTGAAAAGTGGTTGGTTTAATATTAACTACTTAGAGATTGTGTAATTAAAACAGAAGGATGCTTCACCTCATTACCTTGTTAACTGATGGTGAATTCTATTCAAAGTAGGTAAATGAATTTTGAATGATAACCCTTAAAACAGAAAATATAAGATGAACATGCTCTTTTCAACACAGCTGGATTTTTAATGGTTATATTAAGAAAGGAAAACGGATAGCTCTTGAGGGGAAAAAGTATGAACACTCCACTTTATAGCTGTGATAAAGCATTCCAGATAATGAAAATCAAGCAATTTTATTAGGAGAAAGATAAAGAACCTAAATAAAACCCAGCTCTCTCTATATAGCATCAATGCTTTGAATCTCTGTATACTTACATTTCTGATTACCTTAATTTAGCTAAAATCATTTCTGCAAACAGGCAAATATACATAATTTTTTCATGGTAAAGGGAAAGAAAAAGACCACATTTGTTTCCTTTTATAACACATCTCTGTGACTGATGATTGGAAACTGTTCATTTGATTTACCAAAACTGGGGCCACTCTGTAGTTTTAGAATACTTTGAGAATCATCCTTTATTTTTTTGTGAAATTAAAATTTTAAAAGATGATAGCAGCCATTGAACAACTAAGGTGTGCTTCTTAAACAGTACATGGTTGTCCAAATCACCATGTCAGCAATAAAGTGCCTGTCTGGCCTTTTAATGAACATGTAAAAAGAGAATTTTAAAGCTGCTCATAGTTTACCTTCTGGGTTTTAATTTCCCCACATAGCTTGTTTAAAAAGTATCAGTTCAGTTCAGTTGCTCAGTTGCGTCCGACTGTTTGCAATCCCATGAACTGCAGCATCATGTAAATCCAAATTTTGGGTCATTTAAAGTATTCATTGTTTGTTTGAAAGTCTCCGGCAGTATCTCAGGAGCTATTAACTACTATCATACAAACATGTATTCAGTTCAGTTCAGTTCAGTTCAGTTGCTCATTCATGTCCGACTCTGTGACCCTATGGACTTCAGCATGCCAGGCCTCCCTGTCCATCACCAACTCCCAGAGTCTATTCAAACTCATGTCCATTGAGTCAGTGATGCCATCCAACCATCTTATCCTCTGTCATCCCCTTCTCTTTCTGCTTTCAATCTTTCCCAGCATCAGGGTCTTTTCAAATGAGTTAGTTCTTCACATCAGGTGGCCAAAGTATTGGAGTTTTAGCTTCAGCATCAGTCCTTCCAATGAATATTCAGGACTGATTTCCTTTAGGATGAACTTGTTGGATCTCCTTGTAGTCCAAGGGACTCTCAAGAGTCTTCTCCAACACCACTGTTCAAAAGCATCAGGTCTTCAGCACTCAGCTTTCTTTATAGTCCAGCTCTCACATCCATACATGCTGCTGCTGCTGCTAAGTCGCTTCAGTCGTGTCCGACTGTGTGCGACCCCAGAGATGGCAGCCCCTGGATAAAACATAGCTTTGACTAGACAGACTTTTGTTGGCAATATAATGTCTCTGCTTTTTAATATACTGTCTAGGTTGGTGATAACTTTCCTTCCAAGGAGTAAGCGTCTTTCAATTTCATGCTGCAGTCACCTTCTGCAGGGATTTTGGAACCCCCCAAAATAAAGTCCGTCATTGTTTCCACTGTTACCCCATCTGTTTGCCATGAAATGATGGGAGCAGATGCCATGATCTTGTTTTCTGAATGTTGAGTTTTAAGCCAACTTTTTCACACTCCTCTTTCACTTTCATCGAGGCTCTTAAGTTCTTCTTCGCTTTCTGCCATATTTGCCATAATGTAAATATGTATTAGGAATTGTTAAAATAATTGTTAAAATAATTTCCAGCCATTTTAATTTGTTGCAATATAGTATAATGAGGTCAAGCCTGTTTGTTTGATTAAGAAAGAAATATTCAGAATAAAAATTTTACTGGGCCAGAATAAGAGTTTTATAAAGCTTCATAAAAATTTTCTTGGTAGAATCACTAATTTGTAATGTCAATGTGAGGATTCCATATTTGTTAAATCCACTTCTAGATTTGTTTTATTAAAGAGGTGAATGTAAGGCTTATTGCTCATCAGTGGTAAGTTTATATGTTTTGGGGATGATTTTTGAAGTTCAAGTATTGAGCCAATGTTTCAGAAATCAAAATTCATGGATGGTGTCTTAAAGGGACTACTTTGATTTAATCATTTCTCCTTTGTAAGACACTTCATACATGTCAAGCACTGAACTAGGAGTCCAGTTCAGGTAGAAATGCAGGAAAGAATCAGTTACATGCTCTATGCTCATGGAGAGCAGTTGCTGAGGTAGGCTGTCCACATACACTGTGGTGTGTCCAGCACTTGATCTGGCCACATAGATCTGAACATGGTAGACATATTAAGTCTAAGTATTAAATAGACAATGCATATTTACTTCTTGAATTCCTGAACAAATATATTTCATAGTGTGTGTATGCTAAGTTGCTTCAGTCTGTGTCCGACTCTTTGCACCCTATGGAGTGGAGCCCACCAGGCTCCTCTCTCTGTCCATGGGATTCTCTAGGCAAGAATATGGGAGTCAGTTGCCATTTCCTTTTCCCCACCCAGGGATTGGACCCGAGTGCCTTATGTCTCTTGCATTGGCAGGCAGGATCTTTACCACCAACCCCAACTGGGAAGCCCATTTTGTAGTATGCTGCTGCTACTGTTGCTAAGTCGCTTCAGTTGTGTCCGACTCTGTGCGACCCCATAGATGGCAGCCCACCAGGCTCCCCCATCCCTAGGATTCTCCAGGTAAGAACACAGGAGTGGGTTGCCATTGCCTTCTGCATTTCATAGTATAGGGACACACAAACGCTCTGAGAACTCACAAAAGTGAGGGCTTCTTTTTAACTCAGAGAGATAGTGGCTTGAATACAGAGGAAGACTTCTCTGCTTTAGTGCAATATTGAAACATTTTTTAAGGTTTTAGTATGACTCTAATCCTTAAAAACAATGATGTTAACTAGATTTTTAACCTTAGACTCTTGACTTATCAGTTGTCTTGAAATAAACTTGTTCTTTATTGCAGATGCAAATGTTTAAGGATATGTCAACAATTATGAAAATTGAAAGGAAATTTGATAAACACCATAACAGAATAAGATCATAGAAAGAGCTCCTCCTGCCCGCATCAATCTGTGCAAAACTAAGGGGCGGGGGGATGATATTTAAGAGTACAACTTCCTTCCTCATACCAATCTTAAATACTAGGATGTCATCTCGAACATCCCAGTTTTAGTTAATAATCCATTGTAGTCGCTTAATCACAGAGTTAGCTAAGCATTTTTATAATCTTAGTCCCTCTTAAGTTAATGAAGTTCATGAGATAGTCAATTTCCTTTTTCTTCTGCACTCCCCTCTTTAAGATTAAATTGTGTGAAATGTTACTCAAAATTTATGAATATATAAAAGGTATACCATGAATTATACTCTTTCTTAAGTAGCTGAACTGCCCTACATCATTTTTATAGAAGTTATCATATTCATTTATTCATTTTCTCCATTCCAATTTAAGAAGTGGTTAGTATGTGCCAGATAATGAACCTATACCTTGGAGACACAAAGACAAACAAAGACATTTACATTGGTATCTGCTCCAATGTAACTCATGGTCCAGTTACAAAAAAAAAAAAAAAAAAAAAAAAAAGAAAAGAAAAAAAAAAGACATGTTGCTTTATTAAGAGCAATGAAAGAAGGAAATATAGCACTGTGATGGAGACAGACAGGGACAGGATAGCTAGTTTAGACTGGTGGATAGATAATTACTCTTTGAAAAAGTGACATTTAAACTGAGCTAAGAAGGATGAGAAGGAGCTAGCCATTCAAACAGCATAAGAAAAAATATTCCTTTCAGGAAATAACATATGTCAATTCCCTAAGGTGGGAAAGAGACTGATTTGTTATAGGAACAGAAAAAAAAAAAAAGGCCAACGGTTAAACAATGAGGAAGTAGCATAAGATGAAACTGGAAAGAAGGGCAGGAGACTGAATCATGCAAATCCTTAGAGGCCAGCATGTAGATGTGGGACAATATTGGAATCTTGCATATAGAAATGTATCAGGATATGAGTTAATTATTAAAATGGTTCTGGATATTGTAAAGAGAATAGATTAGAATAAGGAATGAGGTGAAGGAGGATGATTTTTTCTTAAGAACCTTTTTAAGTGATCCAAGCAAAGAATCGAAGGTGGTTTAGACCAGGATAGTGACAATAGAAATGAATGTATTAAAGAGACATCTGCAAGTTTATCTGATAGGGTAAAATTATAAGTAGACATTTACTTGTGTTTACCCACTTACAGCATGGAGCCCATTGAAGGGAGGGACTAAATCTTGTTCATCTCTATTTCCACTCCCGGCTGGGAATGTTTAATGAAAAATGATTTTTTTTTCATAACTTGGGGTTTCTATGACAGGTGCTCATCAAATATTTTTTTTTCATCAAATCTTGAAATAGATGAATCAGTTTTGTATCTGCTATCTAGAGAAAGAAAAAAAGAAAGAATTTGTCTTTCTTTGCCCCTCTGGTTTTTGATAAACTACAATGCAATAGGCATGGCCACATTCTCTTTATCTATTGTCCCCTCACCTTCAAGATCTTATAGACTTAATGATATGCTTTCCTTATTTTTCTCTTTCAGGTTGAAGAAAGAGAATCTTTTGATTTTTTTTTTCCTATATGGCAGTTCCTTCTTTTCACTGACTATTTCTGTTTCATCCCCCTGTATTTTCTTCAGCTCTTTTATATCTTGTTTGTGATGTGATAGCACAATACTCCTGGGGTGAGCATACTACAATCCTGTATGGCAGTTGAATGTTGGGTTTTGTTTTATTCCAATATTCCAATTGTGTAATAAAGCTTAATATTTTCTAGATAGATTTTGGTTATAAGGAGCAGGCCCAAAGACCCATAAGTCTTCTTATAGTAATGATTTACCTGATATTAATACCTTAAAATGAAATATATTTTTTCCTTGTCCTTACATAAAGATTTTCTCCCATTTCATATGGCCTTATTTATTTTCTTGCACTTTGTCCCTGCCAGTTTGGTATCTCACTGTCTGCAAAAGAGCTTAGTGTCAATTTCATTCTTTCCTTCAGATCACTTATAAAAACCATGGGATCAGGCTGACCCCGGGAGATATTTCCACTTGTAGTTTCTCTCCAGAGCAATTTTCCCCTACTCTTAGTTTCTTGTCTGTAAAGCAATTCTCTAGTCATGATGAAAATAATCTTCTCAACTTCATGGTAATTCTGGTAGAAGATTATGTAAATGTACTTTGAAAATGAATATAACATATCTGCATGTTCCATTTTGTTCATATTATTAGTGATCCATGACTAACTCGATCTGATAAGCTGAACATCATTGCTCTTTTAGAACCCACATTTCCTTTTAATGAATATGTTATACCTTCTTGAGTAACTCATCCTTCTATCTATCTATCTAACCTTCCATTAACTTGCCTGATATGCAGGTGAAATTTGTAGATCTTTAACTGTGAAAATGTCCTCTAGAACTTTTTTTTTTTTTAAATAGAAGTCAATGTCATTGTTTCAGAATTTATCATTTGTGGCTAATAGTTCAACAGTTTCACCCTTGGATTCTCTAAAATTTTTGAGGCACTTAACAATTTATCAATTAAATTTATAGCATCACACAGAAATCCCTTGCATTCCTATACACTAACAATGAGAAAACAGAAAGAGAAATTAAGGAAAAAATTCCATTCAACACTGCAACGAAAAGAATAAAATACTTAGGAGTATATCTACGTAAAGAAACAAAAGACCTATATATAGAAAACTATAAAACACTGGTAATAGAAATCAAAGAGGACAGTAATAGATGGAGAAATATACCGTGATCATGGATCAGAAGAATCAATACAGTGAAAATGAGTATAATACCCAAGGCAATCTATAGATTCAATGCAATCCCTATCAAGCTACCAATGGTATTTTTCACAGAACTAGAACAAATAATTTCACAATTTTATGGAAATACAAAAAGCCTAGAATAGCCAAAGCAATCTTGAGAAAGAAGAATGGAACTGGAGGAATCAACCTGCCTGACTTCAGGCTCTACTACAAAGCCACAGTCATCAAGACAGTATGGTACTGGCACAAAGACAGAACTATAGATCACTGAAACAAAATAGAAAGCCCAGAGATAAATCCACGCACCTATGGACACCTGTGGGAATTTTTTGATGGTGTAAGATAGGGATCAAGTTAGTTCTTTTTCTATATGAATATCCAATTACTATTGAGTTGACAAAAATGTTTGGGCTTTTCCCATTACATTGTACAGAAAAAACCCAAACAAGGTTTTTGGCCAACCCAGTATTATTGTGGCACTGCTTTTTAAAATGTCCACTCTCCCCTTCTCTGAAGAGTCACTTTGGTCGTGAGTCAGCTGGTTGTACAGACAAGGATTTGTCTGGGCCTTCCTATTCCATTTCTCTATTTTGTCTGTCCTTATGCCAAAATGCCTGGAGAAGGCAATGGCACCCCACTCCAGTACTCTTGCCTGGAAAATCCCATGGATGGAGGAGCCTGGTAGGCTGCAGTCCATGGGGTCGCTAAGAGTCGGACACGACTGAGTGACTTCACTTTCACTTTTCACTTTCATGCATTGGAGAATGAAATAGCAACCCACTCCAGTGTTCTTGCCTGGAGAATCCCGAGGATGGGGGAGCCTGGTGGGCTGCCGTCTATGGGGTCGCACGGAGTCGGACACGACTGAAGTGACTTAGCAGCAGCAGCAGTAGCAGCATAGACACCTTATCTTTGACAAAGGAGGCAAGAATATACAATGGAGAAAAGACAATCTCTTTAACAAGTGGTGCTGGGAAAACTGGTCAACCACTTGTAAAATAATGAAACTAGAACACTTTCTAACACCACACACAAAAATAATCTCAAAATGGATTAAAGATCTAAAGATAAGGCCAGAAACTATAAAACTCCTAGAGGAGAACATAGGCAAAACACTATCTGACATAAATCACAGCAGGATCCTCTATGACCCACCTTCAAGAATGTAGGAAATAACATCTCTGTGGGTCATCCCCATGGGGAGGGAGGTGGGAGGGGGGTTCATGTTTGGGAACACATGTAAGAATTAAAGATTTTAAAATTAAAAAAAAATAAATAAGTAAATAAAAAATTTTAAACAGCAAAATAAATAAATAAATAAAAAATAAATAAAAAATAAAAAAATAAAAAAAAAGAATGTTGGAAATAAAAGCAAAAATAAACAAATGGGACCTAACTAAAATTAAAAGCCTTTGCACAACAAAGGAAATGATAATGAAGGTGAAAAGATAGCCTTCAGAATGGGAGAAAATAATAGCAAATGAAACAACTGACAAAGAATCTCAAAAATATACAAGCAACTCCTGCAGCTCAATTCCAGAGAAATAAACGACTCAAACAAAAAATGAGCCAAAGAACTAAACAGACATTTCTCCAAAGAAGACATACAGATGGCTAACAAATACATGAAAAGATGCTCAACATCACACATTATCAGAGAAATGCAAATCAAAACCACAATGAGGTACCTTCACACACCAGTCAGAACGGCTGCTATGCAAAAGTCTACAAGCAATAAATGCTGGAGAGGGTGTGGAGAAAAGGGAACCCTCTTACACTGTTGGTGGGAATGCAAACTAGTACAGCCACTATGGAGAACAGTGTGGAGATTCCTTAAAACCTGGAAATAGAACTGCCATATGACCCAGTAATTCCACTGCTGGGCATACACACCAAGGAAACCAGAATTGAAAGAGGCATGTGTATCCCAATGTTCATTGCAGCACTGTTTATAATTGCCAGGACATGGAAGCAACCTAGATATCCATCAGCAGACAAATGGATAAGAAAGTTGTGGTATATATACACAATGAAATATTACTCAGCCATTAAAAAGAATACACTTGAATCAGTTCTAATGAGGTGGATGAAACTGGAGCCTATTATACAGAGTGAAGTAAGCCAGAAAGAAAAACATCAATACAGTATACTATGCATATATATGGAATTTAGAAAGATGATAATGATAACCCTGTATGCAAGACAGCAAAAGAGACACAGATGCATAGAACATTCTTTTGGACTCTGTAGGAGAGGGCGAGAGTGGGATGATTTGGGAAAATGTCATTGAAACATGTATATTATCATATGTGAAAGGAATCATCAGTCCAGGTTTGATGCATGATACAGGGTGCATGGGGCTGCTGCACTGGGATGACTCAGAGGGGCGGGATGGGGAGGGAGGTGGGAGGGGGGTTCAGGACGGGGAACACATGTATATCCATGGCAGATTCATGTCAAAACCAATACAATATTGTAAAGAAATTAGTCTCCAATTAAAATAATAAATTTATATTAAAAATAAATAAAATTTACATGTTTTATTTATACCAATACCAGAATTCATTATAGTTTTTTCTTCGCTCTAATAAAAGGAAACTAATCAGTTTTCAAAATAAAAATAAATAAATAAATAAATAAAAATCCTTAGCATCCTATAATTATTCACTTAAATCCTTTCGTGTCACTCTACTTTCTCAACTGTGAGACACCTTCTTTGACTTTGTGAGGATTATTCAAGCATTCATTTAATGAACATTTTTGAGGAGGCTATATTCCTAACATGGTGAAGATACCACTGAACAATGTAGGGGAAATTTTCAATTCCTGCCTTTTAGGATTGAAAGACAATAAACAAGTAAGTAAATAATATGTTAGGAAGTTATAAATGCTATGAAGAAAATAAAGCAGTTAAGGGGATAGAAGATGAGATATGCATTAAGTCACTTCAGTCATGTCTGACTCTGTGACCCTATGGACTGTAGCCCACCAGGTTCCTCTGTCCATATAATTCTCCAGGCAAGAATACTGGAGTGGGTTGCCATGCTCTCCTCCAGGAGATGTTCCCAACCTAGGGATTCAGCCCATGTCTCTTATGCCTCCTGCAGGTGGGTTCTTTACCACTAGTGCCACCTGGGAAGCCATATTTTGTCTTACCCCCATCCAAATTCTTACTGTTAAAACAATAAAAAAATATATTCAAGGTCTCACCTGACCCTGCCAATCTGCTCTTTTAAACATGTTACTAGAACTGGCTTGTTTCTGACAGAAGCACCCCTTTGGAATTAATAATACTATTCACACAGTAACTATTTGGCCTTACACACTTTTATCTCATGTCCTCTCTCTCTGTCTCTTTTTTTTTCTAGTAGAACTCCTCCCACATGCCTGGACATCATGAGCAACTATTGTGATGCTACCCCTCTGACCAGACTTTGTTGGTCAAGGGTTGGCTTAAGAGAGGTTACCACAAAATTTTTCCAATTACAATGGAAGAAACATGCTATTTGGTGGCTGGGACTGCACTGATTTAATATTTTAAAAGTCAATATGGTGTGCATCCTAGGTCTCTGTTTATTTCACAAGAATGTCAGGGGATTCCCTAGGAGAATGTCCAAGGATCAAACTTAGAAGAACTTTGGTATAAATCAGGTTGCTCAAATTTCTTGTTGCTTAGAATACTCTGGGAAGATTGTTAAATATATAGGTTTCCAACCTCTTATGTACAGATTCTGATTCAGTGATCTGTATTTTTAATAAGTAACTCTAAGTGATTTTATTTTCAGAAAAATTTATAAAATGCTGAACTGGATACTCATTCTGACCAGTTCCTTTGCCTGCAATTCAAGTAATTAGCACTTGATGGCACTGTGCCTTTTCTAAAGACTCTGTGCTATTTTCTAATGGACGTCTCAGCCAACCATCAGCTGCTACTTCAAAAGAGATAAGTCTTTGGTCATGGCTTTTTCTTTTCTTTCTTTTTTTTTTTTTTTTTCTTTTTAATGACTCTATTTACTCATTCAATAAATACAAGGTGCTTACAGGTTAATAACGGGGCATGACAGATATTAAGTGAATAATCATATGACCCTTGATTGACAGTATGAAGCAATAGTAAAAGGTGCAATGACTGCAAGTGATCTGATAGGGTGGAGCAATAATTCAGGAAAGATTTTCCTGGGAACATGATTTTTAAACTAATTAGATCATAAAACTTGTTTCTGATCTTAGCACATTGAATTACTGGTATAGATCTGTTCCAGATATTCTGACTCTGAGTTCAGTTGTGAATGGATCGATAACTCCAGATTTATTGGACTTTTGTACTGCTCTATGAAGATGTCATGATTTTTTACCTATGGCTTCTCACAGACCTAAGGTTTCTTGATTCTATGTTAGGTAGAATAGATTGGCATACAGACTCTGCAAATCTATTGAATTAATCCCATCACGGGTATCCTGGTTTCTCTTCCTGACTTTTTTCGCTTCCTTATTTATCAAAAAGGTTGTCCAACTGAGTATCTCAGTCTTGCTCAATATTTCAGTTCTTTCCCTTTCCCTCTCTTGGCCCCAAGGACAGAACATTCAGAGAGTGACTCTCCAACTACAAATGTAACCACTTCCCCGCTGAATTTAGAAAGGTCCAAATATTAAGTTGTTGTTCAGTTACTAAATTGTGTCTGACTTTGTGACCCCCACGAACTGCAGCACACCAAGCTTCTGTCCTTCACTATCTCCTGGAGTTTGCTCAAACTCATGTCCATTGATTCAGTGATGCTATCTAACCATCTCATCCTCTGCTGCCCACTTCTCCTTTGCCTTCAATCTTTCCCAGCATCAGGGTGTTTTACAATGAGTTGGCTCTTCACATCAAGTAGCCAAAGTATTGGAGCTTCAGCTCCAGCATCAATTCTTCCAATGACTATTGAGAGTTGATTTCCTTTAGGATTGACTCATTTGATCTCCTTGTAGCCCAAGGGACTCTCAAGAGTCTTCTCCAGCACGTCAATTTGAAAGCATCAATTCTGTGCTCAGCATTCTTTATGATCCAATACTCACATTCATACATGACTATTGGAAAAAAACATAGCTTTGGCTATATGGCCCTTTGCCAACAAAGTGATGTCTCTTCTTTTTAATACACTGTCTAGCTTTGTCATAGCTCTCCTTTCAAGGAGCAAGTGTCTTAATATCATGGCTGCAGTCACTCAGCAGTGATTTTGGAGCCCAAGAAAATAGTCTGTCACTGCTTTGACTTTTTCCCCATCTATTTGCCATGAAGTTATGGGATGCTATGATCTTTGTTTTTTGAATGTTGAATTTTAAGCCAGCTTTTTCACTTTCCTCTTTCACCCTCATTAAGAGGCTCCTTAGTTCTTTTTCACCTTCCACAATTAGTGTGGTACCATCTGCATATCTGAGGTTGTTGATATTTCTTCTGGCAAGCTTGATTCCATCTTGTGATTCATCCAGCCAAGCATTTCACATGATGTACTCTGCATATAAGTTAAATTAGCTGGGTGACAATATATAACCTTGTAGTACTCCTTCCCCAATTTTGAACCAATCAGTTGTTTCATGTCCAGTTCTTACTGTTGCTTCTTGACCAACATATTGGTTTCTCAAGAGACAGGTAAGGTAGAATTTTCCACATTTTCATTGTGATCCACGCAGTCAAAGGCAAGGGGTTAGCATAGTCAATGAAGCAGAAGTAAATATTTTCTTTTGATGAATTCTCTTGCTTTTTCTATTATCCAGGAGATGTTGGCAATTTGATCTCTGGTTCCTCTGTCTTTTCTAAACCCAAATTGTACCTCTAGAAGTTTCTTGGTTCACACACTGCTGAAGCCTAGCTTGAAGGATTTTGAACATAACCTTGCTAGCATGTGAAATGAGCCAATTGTCTGCTAGTTTGAATAATCTTTGGTGCTGCCTTTCGTTGAGATTGGAATCAAAGCTGCCCTTTTCCAGTCCTGTGACCACTGTTTTCCCAATTTGCTGAGTTTTCCCAAATTTCCTGAGTTTTCCAAACATTAAAAAAATAACTTAAATAATTGTTTTTAGCACTCCTATAAATATTACAACTTGAAGAAGGAGGAGAAGGAGTAGTAGGATAAAAAGAAGAAAGACTATTATCTACTCTGAGGAAAAATTAATAGATAAGAAACACAAGGATCAAGTGTTTTCATTAGTGTGTTAACCACCTTATAATTTTTAAAGGGTTTTAACATACACTTTCATTTGTGCCTGACAATTATCCAATATAAGAGTGGTGTTATTATCATTTTACTGATAATGAAACCAAGGCCCAGAGATAGGAATATGTAGCTCGAGGTCAAAACTCTACCTAGTTCAATCTGTTTCTATCTCTGATTATAGTGACAAGGTAGCTCATTCAATTTTGTGACTTACCTTATTCTGCTTCTCTTTTCTGTTCCCTGGGAGCCTGCTTATTTGCAGCTCAACAAGGGTCCTGCAATTTCTATTTGCTTTTTGATTTGCTTTTCCAGCTGTTCCTGCTGTTTCAGGGCTGGGACATCAAAGCTCAACTTGAATCCTGCCACTTTAGGCATAGAAACCTTAATCAGTCTAACTGCTCTACTTGAATCCTTAACTATGATGAAGTCTGCTTGTTCTCAGCAGAGAAGGTGCTGGAGCAAGAACCTTATGTTGTTTAGGTGGTTTAGCTGAAGATAGGTCACATCCCCAAAGGATATGGTGTCTAAGTGGGAGAACCTTGTTTGGCCAACTAGCACATGGTGGATTACTGCTCCTTAAAAACCCCTGCCAGCCACTCTGCCATCTGTAGCTGTGGTTGCTTTAAGAATTCCTCATCACAGTTTTCTATACAATTCATAAAACCAAAGGATTCTTCCAGCTTTGTGGTCTAAGTTATCATTAGGAATTTTTATTTTGTGATTATTTTTATTTCTTGGGCTTCAAAATCATTGCAGATGGTGACTGCAGCCATGAAAGCAAAAAACACTTGCTCCTTGGAAGAAAATCTATGATAAACCTAGACAGCATATTGAAAAGCAGAGACATTACTCTGCCAACAAAGGTCCATCTAGTCAAGGCTATGGTTTTTCTGGTAGTCATGTATGGATGTGAGAGTTGGACTATAAAGAAAGCTGAGAGCCAAAGAATTGATGCTTTTGAATTGTGGGGTTGGAAAAGACTCTTGAGAGTCCCTCGGACTGCAAGGAGATAAAATCAGTCAATTCTAAAAGAAATCAGTCCTGAATATTCATTGGAAGGACTGATGCTGAAGGTTGAAGCTCCAACACTTTGGCCACATGATGTGAAGAACTGACTTATTAGAAAAGACCCTGATGCTGGGAAAGGTTGAAGGCAGGAGGAGAAGGGGATGACAGAAGATGAGATGGTTGGATGGCATCACCAACTTGATGGACATGAGTTTGAGCAAACTCAAGGAGTTGGTGATGGACAGGGAGGCCTGGCGTGCTGCAGTCCATGGGGTCGCAAAGAGTCGCACATGACTGAGGGACTGAACTGAACTGAACTGAACATGCTTTTCAAACATACAGAACAAGGATTTCCTTACAATTCATAATCTGTACACTACCAAAGACAAGGAGTAGGGGCACTCTTCTGTCCACCTCAGTCAATACTGAAGCAGAAATGAGTAATCTGGCTGCATTACATGCTGGTTTCATCCTTGTGTCTACCGTTTGCTTTGTATCGTTCAGTATTTTTCTCTGGTTCTCAAGTTGGCATCAGAAAGAAATTGCGATTGCTCAGAGGCAAGTATTCTCTCAAGTCCATTTTGGACCCATATTTAAGGTATTCATTTTCCTACTCAGATATGTCTCTGCTCTTTGCCTTGGAGTGCTCTAACTGTATTTGAAAATGTCTTTCCTTAAGCTCTGGCCTTTTCCCTTTAGTCCTTATTTTGCCACTTGATTCCATCTATCATTTTCTGACCTCCCCCATCACACACCCACTAATCATTATAATAGAAGTATTAAAACCTCTGATTCCATCAATGTTAAAAGCCTAGTGACTTTAGAGTAAAAATATTGGGGTTGTGATTCTGACTACACTTCTATGAGCTGACTCGATCATGGAAAAGTTATAAATCCTGTATCTTTACCTCTTCATCTGTAGATTGGAATAATTTAAAGCACCTACCCTTGGTTACTGAGAGAATAAAAAATAAAAAGGCATGCAAAATGTTTAGAATAGTGTCTAGTGGGTAATACGAATGTATAATGTGAACTGTATTATGACTCCAGTGTATGTTTCTGACAAATAAAGTTAAGCATATTGACCTTACAGGTTTACCATGAAAATTAGATTATGTATGCAAAATATTTAGCAAGGTTCTGGCAGAATACAGACATTCAAAAAATCATAGTCTTGTTCCCTGGTCTCCTTTCCCCATTCCATACTTTCTTGACTCACTTGGAAGACTATGTTTCCTCATGTATTTTTCCTTTTGTGAATTAATGACTACAAATTTAATGCTATCTTAAAGTGGCAATTTTGTATAAAGTCCTCCCAAATCAAAGGAAAATAAAGAGGAAAATTGTTAAATAGCAGCTATGTTTTCAGGCTTAAAAACATTATAGCAGTGACTCATTTTCAAAAGTTTCTTTAAATTCCACAGTGAAATGGGCATTATAATAGTCCTTACCTTCTGGCTGTTAGACACCTGAGAACTTCCAGAGACACTGAAAGACTGTCTGCTCTGCTCAAAGTGATTCTTCTTAATTTCATGAGGTCAAATGTAAAGTGTAATCACTTCACTTCTGTTCAGTTGGTGCCACTATTCATTTTGCTCTTTTTCATAGCCTCATAGATTTCCAGGCTTTTTAGGGGCCAATATCTGCCATCATCTTTAATTCCAGTTCTAGTGTTTGAACCTCTTCTTTTTCACCCCTGCCAACTGGTCTTGTAGCTTCTGTTGATACCTTCCAGGAAAAGGGTGCCAAAAATATCCAGAAAGTTGCCTAGACAAGCTTGAGAAAGACATATCTGTGAGAAAATTTTCCTTTGATTAGCCAAAATCTACTTCCATATATTCTCTCCCAATGTCCAAGCTTTGCCTCTTGAGACCTTATAGAACTAATGTCTTTGTTCTTGTACAATAGCAGTCAATCTGTCATTGGAAGAAAGCTCTCATACTTCTTATGGATTTTTCCCCTCAGCCTGATAAAATTTAAGGCAGTACAAGAAAACAAAAATTAAAACAAAACACACAAATTAAATTGAAGTTCATATACAGATACTGTAGAACCAACGATATATTAGATTTCACTAAAGTGTTCCCATAAATAAATTTTATATTTGGACACACATTGCACACCTCCAGATTCCACTCCATATTCTATTGTTTGAGATGCCAACAGTTGATGTTTAGAGAAACATGGCCTCTTAATGAAGACATTTATTCATTTACTCCAAGTTGTAAATATTTGACATAATTTTATGTCATAAAAAGTGTATCTTTTAGGGCACTATTATATTATATTCTCCTCTCATTGGTCCCCTGTCACCTGTAAACTTCATTTATCCAATTTTGGGATATATTTTTATTGTTAAGTTATAATAATCATAGCAGCTTACATTTATATGGGGCATTATGCCTTGCTTCTATATTCAGTTTCCCATTTGAGCTTCATAATATTTCTTGAAGGTACAGAATATATTGAGTTACTATCCTCATTTTACTGTGAAGAGAGTATGGCTCAGAGAAATGAAGCAACTTGAAAAATTAATAAGAGCTGGATGAAGGAATGGAATGTGTTGAATATGAAAATAGATTTCAAATAAAGGGCAATCAGGCATTATTTCAATTTTCCATCTATTACTACCTATGTGACTTTAGACAAGTCAATCTCTCTGAGTTTCAAATTTTCTAAAGGCTGCTTATTTAACTTATATGCAGAGTACATCATGAGAAATGCTGGACTGGAAGAAACACAAGCTGGAATCAAGATTGCCGGGAGAAAGATCAATAACCTCAGATATGCAGATGACACCACCCTTATGGCAGAAAGTGAAGAGGAGCTAAAAAGCCTCTTGATGAAAGTGAAAGAGGAGAGTGAAAAAGTTGGCTTAAAGCTCAACATTCAGAAAATGAAGATCATGGCATCCGGTCCCATCACTTCATGGGAAATAGATGGGGAAACAGTAGAAACAGTGTCAGACTTTATTTTTTTGGGCTCCAAAATCACTGCAGATGGTGACTGCAGCCATGAAATTAAAAGACGCTTACTCCTTGGAAGAAAAGTTATGACCAACCTAGATAGCATATTCAAAAGAAGAGACATTACTCTGCTGACTACGGTCCGTCTAGTCAAGGCTATGGTTTTTCCAGTGGTCATGTATGGATGTGAGAGTTGGACTGTGAAGAAGGCTGAGCACCGAAGAATGGATGCTTTTGAACTGTGGTGTTGGAGAAGACTCTTGAGAGTCCCTTGGACTGCAAGGAGATCCAACCAGTCCATTCTGAAGGAGATCAACCCTGGGATTTCTTTGGAAAGAATGATGCTGAAGCTGAAGCTCCAGTACTTTGGCCACCTCATGCAAAGAGTTGACTCATTGGAAAAGATTCTGATGCTGGGAGGGATTGGGGGCAGGAGGAGAAGGGGACGACAGAGGATGAGATGGCTGTACGGCATCACTGACTCGATGGACGTGAGTCTGAGTGAACTCCGGGAGTTGGTGATGGACAAGGAGGCCTGGTGTGCTGCGATTCATGGGGTCGCAAAGAGTTGGACATGACTGAGCGACTGAACTGAACTGAATTGAATGATAATGTTTATCAGTGAAATAAGTGATGAAAGGAGAAGACAATGGCAACCCACTCCAGTACTCTTGCCTGGAATATCCCATGGACGGAGGAGCCTGGTAGGCTGCAGTCCACGGGGTCACACAGAGTCAGACACAACTGAAGCGACTAAGCAGTAGCAGCAGCATACATAATATGATGAAGTATATTTATGATGGGGTATATATATATATATATATACATATATATATATATGTGTGTGTATATATATATATGTGTATATATATATATATATATACAAACATATATACAATGAAATATATCTACAAAGTATCTAATATATATATATAGGTTCTTTATGTAATAAAGTAGGTATTCTGATTTCTAATTTGTTCCCCATTTCCAGTATGTGTGGGAGGTTTCCCACACCAACATACAAATCTTCAGGACACCAGCTGGGTGTCCTATAATTTAACTCAATTCTGACACTATCTATCCAGAAATAGTATCAGATTCCTTAGGTTAAGGATTCAGTCTTATATGACTGCAATCACCCCACCTCAGATGCCAGTCACAAATCCAGGTTGTTACCTCTGTTTCTGACAAACCAGTTACAAATTGGAGGTTCCCACAACCTTCTTGGGTTCAATTAATTTGCTAGAGCAATTCACAAAACTCAGCAAAACATTTTATTTACCAGATTGTCTGATTATTATTATACAAAAGGATGTAACTTAGAAATAGCCAGAAGGAAGTGATGCATAGGGCTAAGCATGGAACTTAAGTATGGGACTTCCATGTTCATGCCATTTCCAGGCACGTTAGTCTCACAGAATCCCCTTATGTTCACCAACCCAGAGGTTCTCTGAACCCCATCCTTTTGGATGTTTATGGAAGACGCATTACATAGGCATGGTTGAGTAAATCATTGACCATTGGTGATGGATTTAACCTTTAGCCCATTTCTCTTCTCCACAAATCAGGAGGTGGGACAGAAAGTTCCAACCCTTTTTCCATGGTTGCTTACCAGGCAATCAGCCCTCATCCTCAGCTTGTTTCCAAAAGGCATATTATTAACCTAAACCCAGTTGTAGAGCAAAGGGGCTTGTTGAGAATAACAAGACATCCATTTCATCTTTATGGCTCTGAAGCTAGCTCTGAAGTTTTCAGGAACTGAGGAAAGAATAACAAATATGATAAAAGATGTTCCCATGACTTCCTTGGTGGTCCAATGGTTAAGAATCCACAGGCTAATGCAGGAGACACAGGTTGGATCCCTGGTCTGGGAAGAATCCATATGCTGTGAGGCAACTAAACCCTGCACTCTAGAGCCTGCAAACCATGAATACTGAACCTTACTGCCACAACTACTGAAGTCTGCATGCCCTAGAGCCCATACTCTGCAACAAGAGAAGCCACAGTGATGAGGAACCCATGTACTGCAACTAGAGAAAGTCTGCATGCAAGAACAAAGATGCAGCACAACCAAAAATAAATAAATAAATAAATAATAAACATATTTAAATTTTTTTAGAAATGTTCCCATTGCTCTTAACTACTCAAGAAATTCAAAGAGTTTTGCTAGCTATGAGCCAAGAACTGTGGATGAAGACCAGAAATACATGAGAAATATATTATGGTTATCTGTATGCATTAGTCACTCAGGTGTGTCTGACTCTTTGTGACCCCATGGTCTGTAGCCCACCAAGATCCTCTGTCCATAAAATTCTCCAGGCAAGAATACTGGAGTGGGTTGCCATTTCCTTCACCAGGGGATCTTCCCAAGCCAGGGATCGAACATGGCTCTTCCACATTGCAAGCAGACTCTTTATCCACTGAGCTACCAGGAAAGCCTTTATGAACAAATATATATTTCACATATATATAAAATACCTATAAAATCTATAGCTCAATAAATTGATACTCACTATTTTTATGAGTAGCAACAACACAGAAAATCATTCATTCATCTTTAAAACAGGAAGACTAGAACTTGACTCATATGATTGTCATTAGTATTAAATGAGATGTTTAAAGCAAAAGTATTAATATCTATATTTATTGTTATACATGCAGGTATTCAATCAGTGATAGCCAATATTGATTATTTTTATTTTCTGTTAAGACTCACTTTCCTGAAAGTGACTTAAATCTATCAAATTTAAGCAAAGATGGGGACTTACTGACTCAAGTAACTAAATAATGAATGGATATATCTTGCTTCTGCTGTGCCTAGATAAAGAAAATTAAATGATGTCTTCAGGATATTTTTCCACTACCTGACCCATTTTTCTGTGTTAACTCCATTATCAGATGATTTCAAGCTATCTTCCAGCAATTCCAAGGTCTATACACCCCAGTGTTTCTACCTAATGGCAAAGAGCAAAAGTCTTTATCCAAGCATTTCCAGTAAATGTGCCAAGGTTCATTTGATTGTATCAGCCTAGTTTATATGCTCATCCCTGTATCAATCAATCTGTTCAGAGGAATAAGATGTGTAGGTTTACTTATTCCTGAGTGACATGCAAATGTCTAACACATCGTTACTGTTATGTATACACTTGCTCTCAAAGGAGACAGTTCCACATTATTGATCTATGTAATTAGGTTGTTTCATTGTAATCCCCATAGCCATAGTTCACTACCATATATACTGTCTTTCATTTTCCTGCTTAGTAACACAGAAGAGTGAAATTTAGCACAAATGAGTTTAACAAAACTGTTATTAACATACTAACCAGATCACACTATTCATTGTAGTTAAATATTTATGTGATGACTCCTTATATTGTGTAATAGTACCCTGCCCTGAGCACTGTAATGGAGATTAAAAGAAAGCCCTACCTTCAAGAGGGTCCCAGACTCATGGGGTCACAGAAACAGCTTGAAACCAAGTTCCCTTAAAGCTAACTTTTCCTGCCGAGTTTATGGTTAACCTCTCTGTCCAAACACTATTCCCTTTCTTGTCCCACCTAAATTCCCCTCAGGATTGAGGAATATCAAAGAAAAGGGGGAATTGAAACTGACCATGATCCTACGGGGCCTTCCCAGGTACAAAACCCCCTTCATGTCCCCCATTTCTTGTTTGCAGAAAAAAAGGCTTTATTTAGTCTCCAAGGACTTTCCTGAGTGCCAAAGAGCAGCCTCAAGCAATTACTAATTAAGGAAGTCAAGGAATGAAGAAACGAAGAGGAATTAAACAAGAAAAGTAAAGATATCATAAACATATTAACAGTTCACTGATAAAAGAGTCCTAATTCCTCCTCAAGGGCTATGCATAACAATCTTACACATATCTTTGAGTGGTTCTGCAAAAACCAAGACCCCCACAACCCAGGAGGAGGATGGTGACTACTTGCTGACCACACATAGGCCCCAGTCTCATTGGAAGCAGAAGGTTGATGATTAACTTTATGGAAACATCACCCCACTACTTTATCACCAACCAATCAGAGCAGAGTCCACAAGCTGCAACAATGTGTCCTTAAAAAACCCTTCCCTGAAAGCCATTGAGGAGTTCAGGTCTTTTGAGCACTGGCTGCTCTTTCTCCTTGCTTTGTGCAAATAAATATATGGGCTTCCCTGGTGGCTCAGATGGTAAAGAGTCTGCCTGCAGTGCTGGAGACGTGGGTTCGATCCCTGGATTCGCAAGAGCCCCTGGAGAAGGAAATGGCAACCCATCCCAGTATTCTTGTCTGGAAAATCCCATGGATGGAGGAATCTGGTCAACTACAGTTCATGGGGTCGTGAAGAATCAGATATGACTGAGAGACTTCTCTTTTTCTTTGTTTTGTTTCAGTAGGTTGGCTTTGCTGCACAGAGGGTGAGCAGAACCACATTCAGTTCAATAAGTTTTTTTCCTAATATATGGGTGAATATGAGTGGTAAGATAGCAGGTCTATTGCAAAGTGCTCTAGAAATGCAGAGGATGATATTCATCCACGGAAACAGACAAAAACTGGAGAAACAGTGATAGAAATTTGGTGGCAAGTTGAGAAAACTTTTGTTTTAAGGTGTTAACACTATAGTTCTCCAAAGTTCATAGACCAGGGTGTATGTTGAGGAAGTTATCATGAAGTCAGGGATCATGTCATTTGCAGATTTGTAAATGTATCCTTTCCTTTTTTTCCCAAGGCATTCTTATTTTTCCTGTCTCTTGTTTCCATCAGATAAAAGAAAATCAATTTTATATCTATCAGTTTCCACAGGCAATTCCTCAGTTGCCTCGACCAACCCACCTCTGGGACCTACTCTTCTGATTACAATGGATTAAGTACCAGTGTTCATTCATTCATTCAATCCAAACAGTCAGTGAGCTCCTGCAAGGTGTCACTTGTGTGCCAGTCACATTAAGGGACAGAAAGATGCTAAGATATGATTGTTTCTTGCCTGAAATTTAATGTTTATACATTTTGTTTGGGGTACCAACTTAAAAAGCATAATGTACTAGAGATCTATCTATGGAACATTTCTAGAAACATTAGAAGGAAGAATTAATGTTGCCTGATAATGATACAGATGGATGTTTGGTAGGAAAGTTTCCACTGAGGGGATGACATTTGAGCTGGGTCTGTAAGCAGGGGAAGAAATTTGGTTAAAGGAAGAGAGACATAAATAAACCACCTTGAGAGTTCCCAATAATTGGGCAGTAACTTAAATTGAAGAAAGTAGGGAAAACCGCTAGACCATTCAGGCATGACCTAAATCAAATCCCTTATGATTATACAGTGGAAGTGAGAAATAGATTTAAGGGCCTAGATCTGATAGACAGAGTGCCTGATGAACTATGGAATGAGGTTTGTGACGTTGTACAGGAGACAGGGATCAAGATCATCCCCATGGAAAAGAAATGCAAAAAAGCAAAATGGCTGTCTGGGGAGGCCTTACAAATAGCTGTGAAAAGAAGGGAAGTGAAAAGCAAAGGAGAAAAGGAAAGATATAAGCATCTGAATGCAGAGTTCCGAAGAATAGCAAGATGAGATAAGAAAGCCTTCTTCAGCTATCAATGCAAAGAAATAGAGGAAAACAACAGAATGGGAAAAACTAGAGATCTCTTCAAGAAAATTAGAGACACCAAGGGAACATTTCATGCAAAGATGGGCTCAATAAAGGACAGAAATTGTATGGACCTAACAGAAGCAGAAGATATTAAGAAGAGGTGGCAAGAATACACAGAACTGTACAAAAAAGATCTTCACGAGACAGATAATCACGATGGTGTGATCACTCATCTAGAGTCAGACATCCTGGAATGTGAAGTCAAGTGGGCCTTAGAAAGCATCACTATGAACAAAGCTAGTGGAGGTGATGGAATTCCAGTTAAGCTATTTCAAATCCTAAAAGATGATGCTGTGAAAGTTCTGCACTCAATATGCCAGCAAATTTGGAAAATTCAGCAGTGGCCACGGGACTGGAAAAAGTCAGATTTCATTTCAATCCCAAAGAGGGGCAATGCCAAATAATGCTCAAACTACTGCACAATTGCACTCATCTCACATGCTAGTAAAGTAATGCTCAAAATTCTCCAAGCCAGGCTTCAGCCATATGTGAACCTTGAGTTTTCTGATGTTCAAGCTGATTTTAGAAAAGGAGAGGAACCAGAGATAAAATTGCCAACATTCTCTGGATCATGGAAAAAGCAAGAGAGTTCCAGAAAAACATCTATTTCTGCTTTGTTGACTATGCCAAAGCCTTTGACTGTGTGGATCACAATAAACTGTGGAAAATTCTGAGAGATGGGAATACCAGACTACCTGACCTGCTTCTTAAGAAATCTGTATGCAGGTCAGGAAGCAGCAGTTAGAACTGGACATGGAACAACAGACTGGTTCCAAATAGGAAAAGAAGTACCTCAAGGCTATATATTGTCACCCTGTTTATTTAACTTATATGCAGAGTACATCATGAGAAATGCTGGACTGGAAGAAACACAAGCTGGGATCAAGATTGCTGGGAGAAATATCAATCACCTCAGATATGCAGATGACACCACCCTTATGGCAGAAAGTGAAGAGGAACTAAAAAGCCTCCTGATGAAAGTGAGAGAGGAGAGTGAAAAAGGTGGCTTAAAGCTCAACATTCAGAAAATGAAGATCATGGGAAATAGATGGGGAAACAGTAGAAACAGTGGCAGACCTTATTTTTTTGGGCTCCGAAATAACTGCAGATAGTGACTGCAGCCATGAAATTAAAAGACGCTTACTCCTTGGAAGAAAAGTCATGACCAACCTAGTTAGCATATTGAAGAGCAGAGACATTACTCTGCCGACTAAGGTCCGTCTAGTCAAGGCTATGGTTTTTCCAGTGGTCATGTATGGATGTGAGAGTTGGACTGTGAAGAAGGCTGAGTGCTGAAGAATGGATGCTTTTGAACTGTGGTGTTGGAGAAGACTCTTGAGAGTCCCTTGGACTGCAAGGAGATCCAACCAGTCCATTCTGAAGGAGATCAGCCCTGGGATTTCTTTGGAAGGAATGATGCTAAAGCTGAAACTCCAGTACTTGGCCACCTCACGCAAAAAGTTGACTCTTTGGAAAAGACTCTGATGCTGGGAGGGATTGGGGGCAGGAGAAGAAGGGGACGACCGAGGATGAGATGGCTGGATGGAATCACTGACCTGATGGACGTGAGTCTGAGTGAACTCTGGGGTTGGTGATGGACAGGGAGGCCTGGCGTTCTGCGATTCATGGGGTCGCAAAGAGTCAGACACGACTGAGCGACTGAACTGAACTGAACTTAACTTGATATGACTGGAGTTGGTGCAGTTCTAAGAGAAGAAGTGGCAAGAGATAAGGCCAGAAACGTGTGCAGTCAGTAGATCAGGAAATATCTTAGAGATTTGACTTCATCTTTTGACACCGTTTTTATGATGGTGGTGCAGAGGGTCATGACTGGGAATCAGGGAAGTGATAAAATTGGTAGCCATAATGACAAGTATAATTACTTAGTTAGAGAACAGAAGGCTATTTGCAACATTTTATAGAAGTCCTGTTTTAGGAAAATCTAGTGAACCCAAATGCATGAAAAAACAGATAAATAATTCTCCACTTTAAGGAAAGATAGTTCATTGAAACAGATGTTCCCTGGTGTAATATCACATATAATTCTATTTATAATAAATCATCATTATATTTTACAGAATTACCTCCATTATCTAAACCAAGGCCTGCTTGCTTATTTGAGCCAAATATGTAAATCAGACACAAATTGATGATATAGCTGAAATGCGTTGCTGGACATATCTAATATTTAAAGAGAAAACTGAAGATGAAACAGCTATATTCTCATAATATGCCAGAGTCTCACTTTAACAGTGACCTTGGGATCCTTGCTATAAGATCATCAGACAGGTGAAAGAAAACAGCAACAGAAAGACCTCATGATGCTTGAATAACAAAATCCTCTTATATTAAATCCAAAAGCTCATCTTATTCTGATTTCTATGACATGAAAATACCAGGTTTATATTCAAATTATGATGACTTTGTGCTTTTTATTTAGGAAGTTTACAGAGATTAGTATTCAAAAGTATTTGAGGCTTGAATTTCCAAAGCTATTGCAAAGACTTACAGAAGGCCATATACATCTTTTAGTTTTTCTTGTTGACTCTGCAGTTGTAGTTTAAGTGTTTACTCTTGACACCATCATACTCTTATTCCTTTCGAGCTTTTAGCTGAAGCAAAATTTCTATTAAACACCAGTGAAACTCTGAAAAGCCATTCAGAAGGAAATGTGTATGGTAACTTTCAAAACCATCATTTGAAAAACCACATGGATAAATTTGCATGTGTTTGAATATGATATCAAGGAAAGCCACTAAATATAGTTTACCAATTTTTTCTTTCCATAAGCTCATGACATATGTCTCAATCACCATTCTTTTTTAATATAAATTTATTAATTTTAATTGGAGGCAAATTACTTTACAATATTGTATTGGTTTTGCCATACATTGACATGAATCTGCCACGGGTGTACACGTGTTCCCCTGAACCCCCCACCTGCTCCCTCCCCATACCATCCCTCTGGGTCATCCCAGTGCACCAGCCCTGAGCCTCCTGTATCATGCATCGAACGTTGACTGGTGATTCATTTCACATATGATATTATAGATGTTTCAATGCCATTCTCCCAAATCATTTCACCCTCGCACTCTCCCACAGAGTCCAAAAGACTGTTCTATACATTTGTGTCTCTTTTCCTGTCTTGCATGCAGAGTTATCATTACCATCTATCTAAATTTCATATATATGCTTTAGTATACTGTATTGGTGTTTTTCTTTCTGGCTTATTTCACTCTGTATAAGAGGCTCCAGTTTCATCCACCTCATTAGAACTGATTCAAATGTATTCTTTTTAATGGCTGAGCAATACTTCATTGTGTATATGTACCACAGCTTTTTATCCATTTGTCTGCTGATGGACATCTAGATCTTCCATGTCCTGGCTATTATAAACAGTGCTGCGATTAACATTGGGGTACACGTGTCTCTTTCAATTCTGGTTTCCTTGGTGTGTATACCCAGCAGTGGGATTTCTGGGTCATATGTCAATTCTATTTCCAGTTTTTTAAGAAATCTCCACACTGTTCTCCATAGTGGCTGCACTAGTTTGCATTCCCACCAACAGTGTAAGAGGGTTCCCTTTTCTCCACACCCTTTCCAGCATTTATTGCTGGTAGACTCTTGCATAGCAGCCATTCTGACTGGTGTGAAATGGTACCTCAATGTGGTTTTGATTTGCATTTCTCTGATAATGAGTGATGTTGAGCATCTTTTCATGTGTTTGTTAGCCATCTGTATGTCTTCTTTGGAGAAATGCCTATTTAGTTCTTTGGCCCATTTTTTGATTGGGTCCTTTATTTTTCTGGAATTGAGCTGCAGGTGTTGCTTGCTTATTTTTGACATTAATTCTTTGTCAGTTGTTTCATTTGTTATTATTTTCATCCATTCTGAAGGCTGTCTTTTCACCTTGCTTATAGTTTCCTTTCTTTTGCAGAAGCTTTTAATTTTAATTCAGTCCCATTTGTTTATTTTTGCTTTTATTTCCAGTATACTGGGAGGTGTGTCATAGAGGATCCTGCTGTGATTTATGTCAGAGAGTGTTTTGCCTATGTTCTCCTCAAGGAGTTTTATAGTTTCTGGCCTTACATTTAGATATTTAATCCATTTTGAGTTTATATTTGTGTATGGTGTTAAAAATTGTTCTGACTGACTGACTGAAGTCGCTCAGTCGTGTCCGACTATTTGCGACCCCATAGACTGTAGCCTACCAGGCTCCTCTGTCCATGGGATTCTCCAGGCAATAGTACTGGAGTGGATTGCCATTCCCTTCTCCAGGGGATCTTCCCAACCCAAGGCTCTTCTAGTTTCATTCTTTTACAAGTGGTTGACCAGTTTTCCCAGTATCACTTGTTAAAGACATTGTCTTTTCTCCATTGTATATTCTTGCCTCCTTTGTCGAAGATAAAGTGGCCATAGGTGCGTGAGTTTATCTCTGGGCTTTCTATTTTGTTCCACTGATCTATAGTTCTGTCTTTGTGCCAGTACCATACTGTCTTGATGACTGTGGCTTTGTAGTAGAGCCTGAAGTCAGGCAGGTTGATTCCTTCAGTTCCAGTCTTCTTTCTCAAGATTGCTTTGGTCATTCGAGATTTTTTGTATTTCCATACAAATTGTGAAATTATTTGTTCTAGTTCTGTGAAAAATACCATTGGTAGCTTGATAGGAATTACATTGAATGTATATATTGCTTTGGGTAGTATACTCATTTCACTATATTGAATCTTCTGATCCATGAACATGGTATATTTCTCCATCTATTAGTGTCCTCTTTGATTTCTTTCATCAGTGTTTTATAGTTTTCTATATATAAGTCTTCAGTTTCTTTAGGTAAATATATTCCTAAATATTTTATTCTTTTCATTGCAATGGTGAATGGAATTGTTTCCTTAATTTCTCTTTCTATTTTCTCATTATTAGTGTATAGGAATGCAAGGGATTTCTGTGTGTTGATTTTATATCCTGCCACTTTACTATATTCATTGATTAACTCTAGTAATTTTCTGTTGGAGTCTTTAGGGTCTTCTATGTAGAAGATCATGTCATATGCAAACAGGGAAAGTTTTACTTCTTCTTTTCCAATTTGGATTCCTTTTATTTCTTTTTCTGCTCTGATTGCTGTAGCCATAACTTCCAAAACCATGTTGAATAGTAGCGGTGAAAGTGGGCACCCTTGTCTTGTTCCTGACTTTAGGGGAAATGCTTTCAGTTTTTCACCATTGAGGATAATGTTTGCTGTGTGTTTGTCATATATAGCTTTTATCATGTTGAGGTATGTTCCTTCTATGCCTGCTTTCTGGAAAGTTTTTTTTTTTATCATAAATGGATGTTGAATTCTGTCAAAGGCTTTCTCTGCATCTATTGAGATAATCATATGGTTTTTATTTTTCTATTTGTTAATGTGGTGAATTACATTGATTGATTTGCAGATATGGAAGAATGCTTGCATCCCTGGGATAAAGCCCACTTGGTCATGGTGTATGATCTTTTTAATGTGTTGTTGGATTCTGTTTACTAGAATTTTGTTAAGGATTTTTGCATGTATGTTCATCAGTGATATTGGACTGTAGTTTTCTTTTTTTGTGGCATCTTGGTCCAGTTTTTGTATTAGGCTGATGGTGGCCGCATAGAATGAGTTTGGAAGTTTACCTTCCTCTGCAATTTTCTGGAAGAGTTTGAGTAGGATAGGTGTTAGCTCTTCTCTAAATTTTTGGTAGAATTCAGCTGTGAAGTTGTCTTGACCTGGGCTTTTGTTTGCTGGAAGATTTCTGATTACAGTTTCAATTTCCGTGCTTGTGATGTGTCTGTTCAGATTTTCTATTTCTTCCTGGTTCAGTTTTGGAAAGTTGTACTTTTCTAAGAATTTGTCCATTTCTTCCATGTTGTCCATTTTATTGGCATATAATTGCTGATAGTAGTCTCTTATGATCCTTTGTATTTCTGTGTTGTCCATTGTGATCTCTCCATTTTCGTTTCTAATTTTATTGATTTGATTTGTCTCCCTTTGTTTCATGATGAGTGTCCTAATGGTTTGTCAATTTTATTTATCCTCTCAAAGAACCAGCTTTTGACTTTGTTGATTTTTGCTATGGTCTCTTTTGTTTCTTTTGCATTTATTTCTGCCCTAATTTTTAATATTTCTTTCCTTCTACTAACCCTGGGGTTCTTCATTTCTTCCTTTTCTAGTTGCTTTAGGTGTAGAGTTAGGTTATTTATTTGACTTTTTTCTTGTTTCTTCAAGTATGCCTGTATTGCTATGAACCTTCCCCTTAGGACTGCTTTTACAGTGTCCACAGGTTTTGGGTTGTTGTGTTTTCATTTTCATTCGTTTTTATGCATATTTTGATTTCTTTTTATATTTCCTCTGTTATTTGTTGTTTATTCAGCAGCGTGTTGTTCAACCTCCATATGTTGGAATTTTTATAGTTTTTTTTTTTTTTTCCTGTAATTGAGATCTATTCTTTCTGCATTGTGGTCAGAAAATATGCTTGGAATGATTTCAATTTCTTTTTGAATTTACCAAGGCTATATTTGTGGCCCAGGATGTGATCTATCCTGGAGAAGGTTCCGTGAGCACTTGAGAAAAAGGTGAAATTCATTGTTTTCAGGTAAAATGTCATATAGACATCCATTAGGTCTAATTGGTCTATTGTATCATTTATAGTTTGTGTTTCTTTGTTAATTTTCTGTTTAGTTGATCTGTCCATATGTGTGAGTGGGGTATTAAATCTCCCACTATTATTGTGTTATTGTTAATTTCCCCTTTCATACTTGTTAGCATTTGTCTTACATATTGCAGTGCTCCTATGTTGGGTGCATATATATTTATAATTGTTATATCTTCTTGGATTGATCCTTTCATCATTATGTAGTGTCCTTCTTTGTTTCTTTTCACAGCCTTTGTTTTAAAGTCTACTTTATCTGATATGAGTATTGCTACTCCTGCTTTCTTTTGGTCTTTATTTTCATGGAATATCTTTTTCCAGCCCTTCACTTTCAGTCTGTATGTGTCCCTTGTTTTGAGGTGGCTCTCTTGTAGACAACATATATAGGGGTCTTGTTTCTGTATCCATTCAGCCAGCCTTTGTCTTTTGGTTGGGGCATTCAACCCATTTACATTTAAGGTAATTATTGATAAGTATGATCCCATTGCCATTTACTTTATTGTTTTTGGTTCAAGTTTATACTCCCTTTTTGTGTTTCCTGTCTAGAGAAGATCCTTTAGCACTTGTTAGATAGCTAATTTGATGGTCCTGGATTCTCTCAGCTTTTGCTTGTCTGTAAAGCTTTTCATTTCTCCTTCATATTTCAATCAGATCCTTGCTGGTTACAGTAATCTGGGCTGTAGGTTATTTTCTTTCATCACTTTAATTATGTTCTGCCATTCCTTTCTGGCCTGAAGAGTTTCTATTGAAACATCAGTTTCTATTGAAAGATTATCCTTATGGGAATCCCCTTGTATGTTATTTGTTGTTTTCCCTTGCTGCTTTTAATATTTGTTCTTTGTGTTTGATATTTGTTAATTTGATTAATATGTGTCTTGGAGTGTTTCACCTTGGGTTTATCCTGTTTCAGACTCTCTGGGTTTCTTGAACTTGGGTAATTATTTCTTTCCCCAATTTAGGGAAGTTTTCAACTATTATCTCCTCAAGTATTTTCTCATGCTCTTTCTTTTTGTTTTCTTCTTCTGGGACTCCTATGATTCCACTGTTGGGGCATTTTACATTGTCCCAGAGGTTTCTGAAGTTGTCCTCATTTCTTTTCATTTTTCTTTTTTGCTCTCTGATTCATTTATTTCTACCATTCTATCTTCTACCTCACTAATCCTATCTTCTGCCTCCCTTATTCTCTAGCATCTTCTCAATCTTTGCCTCCAGGCTATTTATCTGTGACCCCATTTTGTTTTCAAGATTTTGGCTCATTTTCATAATCATTATTCTGAATTATTTATCAAGTAGAGTCCCTATCTCTTCCTCTTTTGTTTGGTTTGGTGGGCATTTATCCTGCTGGGTATTCCTCTGTCTCTTCATCGTGTTTATATTGCTGTGTTTGGGGTGGCCATTTGTATTCTGGCAGTGTGTGGAGTTCTCTTTATTGTGGAGTTTCCTCACTGTGGGTGGGGTTGTACTGGTGGCTTGTCAAGGTTTCCTGGTTAGGGAAGCTTGTGTCCATGTTCTGGTGGGTGGAACTAGATTTCTTCTCTCTGGAGTGCAGTGAAGTGTCCAGTAATCAGTTATGAGATGTCAGCGGGTTTGGTGTGACTTTGGGAAGTCTGTATATTGAAGCTCAGGGCTATGTTCCTGTGGTGCTGGAGAATTTGTGTGGTATGTCTTGCTCTGGAACTTGTTGGCCCTTGGGTGGTGCTTGGTTTCAGTGTAGGTATGGAGGCGTTTGATGAGCTCCTGTCGATTAATGTTCCCTGGAGTCAGGAATTCTCTGGTGTTCTCAGGATTTGGACTTAAGCCTCCTTTTTCTGGTTTTCAGTCTTATTTTTACAATAGCCTCAAGACTTCTCCATCTATACAGCACCACTGCAAAAACATCTAGGTTAAAGATGAAAAGTTTCTCCACAGTGAGGGACACCCAGAGAGGTTCACAGAGTTACATGGAGACATAAAGAGGGAGGAGGGAGATAGAGGTGACTAGGATGAGATGAGGTGGAATCAAAAGAGGAGAGAGCAAGCTAACCAGTAATCACTTCCTTATGTGTGCTCCTCAGTCTGGACAACTTAGAGATGTTCACGGAATTATAGAATGAAGAGAAGAGGTAGGAAGCAGACAGAGGTGGCCAGGAGGATAAAAGGGGAATCAAAAGGAGAGAGACGGATCCAGCCAGTAATCAGTTCCCTAAGTGATCTCCACTGTCCGGAACACACAAAGAGATTCACTGAGTGGTAGAGAAGAGAAGAGGGAGGGAGGAAATAGAGTGGACCTGGTGGAGAAAAAGGAGATACCAAAGGGGGAGAGAGCAGTCAAGTCAGTAATCTCACTCCCAAGTAAAAATGGGTACTGAAGATTGGATTCTTAAAGGTACAAAATTGATAACAAATACCTAAAAGCAAAGATTAAAAATCTAGAATAAAGGTTGGGTTTTCAAAAATTCAATATTAAAGAAAAAAAAAGTCACAAAAATTATAAAATATATATATATGAAGTGCGCTTTAAAAAATAGGGTCTCTTTTTTTTTTTTCCAAAGTAATAGTAGATTATAAGAATGAAAAATAAAGGAGTTATAGAGGACTTAAACTTAAAAAAAAAGTAAAGAATGATCGTAAAAAATATATCTAGGACTTTCTCTGATGTTGCTGTGGGCAGTGTGGGGTCGGTTCATTTTCGGATAGTTCCTTGATTTGGCTTATATTTCTCAAGATCTATAGGCCCCTTCCTATGTAGTCATTACTAACCATAGGGTTTTAATCTATTGCACCTGTCATTTCCAAGGAGGTTCCCTCTGCTTTAGCTTCTTCTGTTTGCTGGTCTTTTCAGTGTCTAATTTCCACCCTGATGCAAGGGTGGGGGGGGGTGGTAGACACTATTTTAGGCTTACTTGTTTAGTCATGCTGTGGGGAGCGAGGGATGCTGCAATCAAATAACACTGGCATGCACTCGCAGTGTCTCGGCCACACTGGGTTTGCCCCCGCTCATGGCGTGTGTGCTTTCCCTGTCTACACTGCTTAGGCTCTAGGTTGCTCTGCAGGGAACTCTCTGAGGCCAGCCCTGGGTTGTGTGCACTTTCCAGGTCTGAGCCACTTAGGTTCAGGTACTCGGGTACTCCTCAAAGGCACAGACTCGGTTGGGCCTGCATTTTGTGCCCTTCTCAGGTCTGAGCAGCTCAGGCAACCAGGTGTTTGGTGAGTGCAGTTGCTGCGACTTATCACCTCCCCCATCCCTGCCACTCGGTTTTCTGGTTTATAACCAGTGCACCTTCTCAGGCGGATGTTGACTATCCAGAATCCCAAGAAGTCTTGGTTAGCCACAAAGCCTGCTTGCAGTTTGGTAGATTATGCCTCTCTGGGGCCGCGATTGCCCCCTTCTGGCTCTGGCTGCCCTGGCCTGCCTGTAACCAGAGCGGGATGGGCTGGCCTGCAGCCGGCTAGCTCTGCTCAGTCCGTTGTTCTGTGAGTGGGCCTGAAGGTGTCTTAGGTTAGGGGTTTTCACGTGGTAGCTATCCCACAGTCGGGTTTGCTATCCCAAGTTAGTTTCCTCAGATTGTCCTTTGGGCATTCAGGCCCAGTCCTTACTCTAAGCAATGCAGCCCACACCTCCCTGTCATGCAGCAGTCTGCACTGCTTCTCCGCTGGGGGAGTTACCGTTGGACATGTAATCTGTGGGGTTTAATTATTTATTTATTTTTTCCTCCTGGTTATGTTGCCCTCTGTGGTTCCAAGACTCGCCACAGACTTGGCAGTGAGAGTGTTTCCTGGTGTTTGGAAACTTCCCTCTTTTTAAAGACTCCCTTCCCGGGATGGAGGTCTGTCCCTACCTCTTTTGTCTTTCTTTTTATCTTTATACATTTTATCACCTCCTCTCGAAGACAATGGTCTGCTTTTCTGGGTGCCTGATGTCCTCTGCCGGCATTCAGAAGTTGTTTTGTGGAATTTACTCAGCATTCAAATGTTCTTTTAATGAATTTGTGGGGGAGAAAGTGGTCTCCCTGTCCTATTCCTCCGCCATCTCTTGATCATCATTCTTAACTTTAGATTATGTTAATGGGGAAAAAAAATGTTGTAAAATGGGAGACAGTGGACTCACATTTTTCCTTCTCAGGTTCTCAGAATACACTTACTGAACTCAATTATTTCTCTTTAATGTGGAAGGCAGTCCAGAAAACTTTCCTTCTGCTTTATACAGCACAGAAATGATTTCTCCTCCTACAGTGATGACATAAAATATATTTTTGGTCTCTGTTAGTTGATATGCAAATGTACCCAGTGTATCACAAGCAAAAACTCATTAAAAGACACTGGAATACAATTGTATTATCTTCTAGGAACACAGAAAATAACATTAGTCATCACTCCAGTGCATTTCCATTTGCTAACATAGTGAAATCACATACCCGATGTCCATTCCCCGAGGTTTCTATAGAAATTTTTCATATTTTATTCTAGTTTCATCAGACAAATGCTCTAGGTGTCTATTTTCACTAAGACACTTAAAAAATTTAAATTGCAGAATATTGCCCCCTGACTTCATGTATAACCACGGAGACTTTTGTTTTCTAATAGGTCATGCAGGTCTGACTCTGTAGATAATGCTAAAAATTCCCCATCAAGTATTTGGAATTGTTGCTTAGATTACTAGTATTTGGCTAAATCAGACAGAAGAGAGAGGCTAATGTATTAAAAAAATTACACAGAGCATCTGAAAATATATCTTTTCTCTAATATTTTACTCATTTTATGGAAGTATTTCTTTTGCAGAGAGAATGCCAGTGCTTTTCATTTTGTAGGCATGTAATTAATGGGCATGTAATAGACATTTGGGCAAATCTTACCCTAGCTTGCCTTCTCCAGGTTGGCTGTTCCTACTTACTATAAGCACCAACTCATAAAACTGAAAGGAATCTTACTTAGTCTTGGGAAACTTCAGAAGAAAAAAACAAATGAGTGAGATAAACTAATATAGAAATGTTTGTTATAAAGGAAATTAAGTAGGATGTTGTGGGGAGAAATAATCACATTGGGATTTTGATTAATGGAATGATTCAATGAAAGGATAATATTTGATTTTTTTCGAGGTTTACTGAGGTGCAGTTACAAAAATGTGTATATTTAGGTTGCACAATGTAATTTTTTAAAGGTTTAAAACATGATAGTTTAATGTACACATATTAGTACATTGTGAAGTGATTACTATTGTGAAGTTAATTATCATGTCCATTACATCACATAGTTACCGTTTTTCTTTTGTGGTAAGAATACAAGATTTACTCTCTTAGGAAATTTCAAGTAGATGATAGTTGTACACAAGACAGGGATCAAAACCATCCCCAAGAAAAAGAAATGCAAAAATGCAAAATGGCTGTCTGAGGAGGCCTTACAATTAGCTGTAAAAAGAAGAGAAGTAAAAAGGAAAGGAGTAAAGGAAAGATATACCCATTTGAATGCAGAGTTCCAAAGAATAGCAAGGAGAGATAAGAAAGCCTTCTTCAGTGATCAGTGCGAAGAAATAGAGGAAAACAATAGAATGGGAAAGACTAGAGATCTCTTCAAGAAAATTAGAGATACCAAGGAAACATTTCATGCAAAGATGGGCTCGATAAAGGACAGAAATGGTATGGACCTAACAGAAGCAGAAGATATTGAGAAGAGGTGGCAAGAATACACAGAATAACTATATAAAAAAGATTTTCATGACCCAGATAATCACACAACGGTGTGATCACTCACCTAGAGCCAGACATCATGGAATACAAAGTCAAGTGGGCCTTAGGAAGCATCACTATGAACAAAGCTAGAGGAGATGATGGAATTCAAGCTGAGTTATTTCAAATCCTAAAAGAGGATGCTGTGAAAGGGCTGCACTCAGTATGCCAGCAAATTTGGAAAACTCAGCAGTGGCCACAGGACTGGAAAGAGTCAGTTTTTAGTCCAATACCAAAGAAAGGCAATGCCAAATAATGCTCATACTACTGCACATTTGCAATCATCTCACATGTTTGTAAGGTAATGCTCAATATACTCCAAGCCAGGCTTCAGCAATATGTGACTGTGAAATTCCAAATGTTCAAGCTGGTTTTAGAAAAGGCAGAGGAACCAGAGATCAAATTGCCAACATCCGATGGATCATGGAAAAAGCAAAAGAGTTCCAAAAAACACCTATTTCTGCTTTATTGACTATGCCAAAGCCTTTGACTGTGTGGATCACAATAAACTGTGGAAAATTCTGAAAGAGATGGGAATACCAGGCCACATGACCTGCCTCTTGAGAAATCTGTATGCAGGTCAGGAAGCAACAGTTAGAACTGGACATGGAACAACAGACTGGTTCCAAATAGGAAAAGGAGTACGTCAAGGCTGTATATTGTCACCCTGCTTATTCACTTATATGCATCATGACAAACTCTAGGCTGGATGAAGTACAAGCTGGAATCAAGATTGCCGGGAGAAATATCAATAACCTCAGATATGCAAATAATGCCACCCTTATGGCAGAAAGTGAAGAAGAACTAAAGAGCCTCTTGATGAAATTGAAAGAGAAGAGTGAAAAATTTGGCTTAAAACTCAACATTCAGAAAACTAAGATCATGGCCTCTTGTCCCATTTCTCCATGGCAAATTGATGGGGGAACAGTGGTTTATTTTATTTTGGGGGACTCCAAAATCACTGCAGATGATGACTGCAACCATGGAATTAAAAGATGCTTACTTCTTGGAAAGAAAGTTATGACCAACTTAGACAGCATATTCAAAAGCAGAGACATTATCTTTCCAACAAAGGTCTGTCTAGTCAAGGCTATGGCTTTTCCAGTAGTCAGATATGGATGTGAGAGTTGGACTATAAAGAAAGCTGAGTGGTGAAGAATTGATGCTTTTGAACTACGGTGACGAATTGATGCTTTTGAACTATGGTGTTGGAGAAGACTCTTGAGAGTCCCTTGGACTGCAAGGGGATCCAACCAGTACATCCTAAAGGAGATCAGTCCTGGGTGTTCATTGGAAGGACTGATGCTAAAGCTGAAACTCCAGTATTTTGGCCACCTGATGCAAAGAGCTGGCTCATTTGAAAAGACCCTGATGCTGGGAAAGATTGAGCACAGGAGAAAGGGATGACAAAGTATGAGATGGGTGGATGGCATCACCGACTGCCAGGGTCCAGCCCCAGTGGATCCAGGGTACTTTGAAGGGGGGACGGAATCGGCATCCTAGAAAAATCTATTTAATTAGAAATATAAAGCGAGATTAGAAAAGAATAGTGTAGTAGGAAAATTAGTGGAGAAAAAGAGGCTGAATAACTTGGTTTACGTGGAATACCAAAAAACTCCAAGACAAGGAGTTTGCACCACCTACGTAGGCCACTGGCGCCCACTTGAATAGTGGAGGTGCCCCTCCTTGGGCTCCCTCTAGCGTGGGTCTTAGCAGCCAGGGCAAAATTAGCAGGCTTGGCGAGCATCCATGTTCCAGATGGGAATTCAGCCAGAAAAGAAGAAAAGACCACATGGGGGAAACCAGTCTTTCCAGGAACTGGTCCGTTTACTTTATTTTTCAGGTTCGCTTATATACTTTTTGTTATACATAGGGATGAATACAGAGTCACGTGGGGTCAGCAGACCTGACCTTTATCAAAATCAGGTGCTTCATATAAACGGTCTTAGAGGTTTTAAATCATCTTCTGGCCAGGGGGCCTGCTAACATTTTATGATCCTTTCTTTTCTGATAATGGTCAGTCAACCAGAAACTTATTTTCCAGGGGTGATTTTTGTTAAACCAGGCACCACCTCTGAAGGTACCAGATAAAGTTGCATTCCTATAGGGTGAGGGTGTAGTGGGTTACAATTAAGAAAGGAATTTACTTAGCCTAAGGTTAACATGATTAATCTTAAAGGTTAATACTTATTTCTCCTATATGCTAGTTATATTCATTATAAGGGCAGGGAATATGGAGATTTAGCAGCAAACATTGGCCCAATAAATGAAAAACACTTCACCAACATGATTTTTATCTTTAGAAAAACCCAATGCTAACTAAGACTTTCAAAATACTCCAAACTCTCTGTGCTGTTTATGGTTGAGAGGTTGTATACAATCATGTAAGTAATAGCAAGAGTGTGGATAATCCTGTCACACAAGCTAGTCTGCCAGCAGAGAGGTTTGACCTGAGACACCCTTGTCAGGCCCAGGAATTTTTATTAACTGGAGCTGCAAGTTAACTCCTTCTCCAAGAGGGATGGTGGAGGACAGCCCCCTGTAAAGTCAGAGGTGTAGGTGAGAGCATAAAGCAGTAAAGTAGGCAGACTCTGGTTTTCGGGGTAGATGCTCGGGAACAGGGAGTCTCCTGAGGCTCGATCCCGCCTTTGCGTTATGCCAAGACTCTTTCCTCATGACCTTTGCCACGGGTGGAGTTCCTCACATTGGCTCCCGCCAACCAACTCAATGGACGTGAGTTTGGGTGAACTCCACGAGTTGGTGATGGACAGGAAGACCTGGCATGCTGCGGTCCATGGGGGCGTGAAGAGCCGGACATGACTGAGTGACTGAACTGAACTGAACTGAATAGTTTTATTGACTACAATTATCATGCTGTACATTAGAATGCTATAAACTTATGTTATAACTGGAAGTTTGAGTTGATGGAAGAGATGTTCACATATTGAGGTATGAGTGTGTCATTCTGACTTATACATGATTTAACATAAAATTTAGGCTAACTGAACAGCCTGTTTTTGGCCTCTTAAGCGTGTGTTGTGCATGTGTTTGAACCACTTAAGGAAATAATGCATTTAAAAATCAAAATGAAGTAACTGTATTTCAGGCATTCAAAAATGGAACTAGGTGGCCATTGTGGATGTGTATTCAGACACATTCCTGTGTTACTGAGAACTGGAATATTCTGAACTGTATTTTGAATCTGTATCAGACTCAAGGACATTACCAACTATTCTCAAAGCAATATCTGCTAGTAGCTGCTAGCTGCAACCTTATAGTCCAAAGGTTTCTCCTTGTAACTATGCAACCATTTCAGACCCCAACCAATCCTTGCTTAACAAACACCCTTACTTCTTGCCAGCTCTGAAGGCTGTATATTTTCACCCTACTTATTTAACTTATATGCAGAGTACATCATGAGAAACACTGGGCTGGAGGAAGCACAAGCTGGAATCAAGATTGCCGGGAGAAATATCAATAACCTCAGATAAGCAGAAGACAGCACCCTTATGGAAGAAGTGAAGAACTAAAGAGCCTCTTGATGAAAGTGAAAGAGGAGAGTGAAAAAGTTGGCTTAAAGTTCAACATTCAGAAAACTAATCATGGCATCTGGTCCCATCATTCCTGGCAAATAGATAGGGAAACAGTGGAAACAGTGGCTGACTTTATTTTTCTGGGCTCCAAAATCATGGCAGATGGTGATTGCAGCCATGAAATTAAAAAAAAAAAAAAAAACACTTATTCCTTGGAAGGAAAGTTATGACCAACCTAGACAGCATATTCAAAAGCAGAGACATTACTTTGCCAACAAAGGTCCATCTAGTCAACACTATGGCTTTTCCAGTGGTAATGTATGGATATGAGAGTTGGACTATAAAGGAAGCTGAGAGTCGAAGAATTGATGCTTTTGAATTGTGGTGTTGGAGAAGACTCTTGAGAGTCCCTTGGACTGAAAGGAGATCCAACCAGTACATCCTAAAGGAGATCAGTCCTGGGTGTTCATTGGAAGGACTGATGTTGAAGCTGAAACTCCAATACTTTGGCCACCTGATATGAAGAGCTGACTCATTTGAAAAGACTGATGCTGGGAATGATTGAGGGCAGGGGGAAAAGGGGACGACAGAGGATGAGATGGTTGGATGGCATCACCAACTCACTGGACATGGGTTTGGGTAAACTTCAGGAGTTAGTGATGGACAGGGAGGCCTGGCGTGCTGCGATTCATGGGGTCGCAAAGAGTCGAACATGACTGAGCGACTGAACTGAACTGAACCAGTCCTAATTCTTGACAAAAACTTGGGTAATTTTGTGGGATTTGCTCTTATAAGCCTTTCATTTTGTTGTTCAGCAGAACACAATTCAGATACGTCTTGAATCTGTGTATCTCAGGCTATTGTCTTCAGTCCGTCAGTCAGTTCAGTTCAGTTCAGACGCTCAGTTGTTTCCGACTCATTGCGACCCCATGAATCGCAGCACGCCAGGCCTCCCTGTCCATCACCAAAACCCGGAGTTCACTCAGACTCACGTCCATCGAGTCAGTGATGCCATCCAGCCATCTCATCCTAGGTCGTCCCCTTCTCCTCCTGCTCTCAATCCCTCCCAGCATCAGAGTCTTTTCCAATCAGTCAACTCTTCGCATGAGGTGGCCAAAATACTGGAGTTTCAGCTTCAGTATCATTCCCTCCAAAGAAATCCCAGGGCTGATCTCCTTCAGAATGGACTGGCTGGATCTCCTTGCAGTCCAAGGGACTCTCAAGAGTCTTCTCCAACACCACAGTTCAAAAGCATCAATTCTTCGGGGCTCAGCTTTCATCACAGTCCAACTCCCACATCCATACATGACCACTGGAAAAACCATAGCCTTGACTAGACAGACCTTAGTCAGCAGAGTAATGTCTCTGCTTTTGAATATGCTGTCTAGGTTGCTCATAACTTTTCTTCCAAGGAGTAAGCATCTTTTAATTTCATGGCTGCAGTCACAATCTGCAGTGATTTTGGAGCCCCCCAAAATAAAGTCTGACGCTGTTTCCACTCTTTCCCCATCTATTTCCCATGAAGTGATGGGACCGGATGCCATGATCTTCATTTTCTGGATGTTGAGCTTTAAGCCAACTTTTTCAGTCTCCCTTTTCACTTTCATCAAGAGGCTTTTTAGTTCCTCTTCACTTTCTGCCATAAGGGTGGTGTCATCTGCATATCTGAGGTTATTGATATTTTCCCCAGCAATCTTGATTCCAGCTTGTGCTTCTTCCAGTCCAGCGTTTCTCATTGAAAGGTTGTTGTTGAGTCACGACACCAGGATTCTTGGCCCCCGGAGGAGAAGAATTCAATCCGGGGCCAGAGACGAGGCTTGATCCCTCAGAGCTTTTGTGTAATAAAGTTTTATTAAAGTATAAAGGAGATAGAGAAAGCTTCTGACATAGGCAACAGAAGGGGGCAGAAAGAGTACCCCCCTGCTAGTCTTCAGCTGGATGTTATATAGTCACAAGCAGCCTGTTAATGAAAGAAAGGAATGTCTCAAAACTCAGAATGGCACTGGGCCCCTCACCCATAAGATGTATTTTGGGATAATCTTGGCACCAAATGGTTTAACTTGGGCCATAAAATGATTAATGAATCTTGAAGAAGGGCAGATCACCATACAAATAATTTCATTTACAAGGATTAGAGGAACAATAAGTATAACATACTGGTTTATCAAGTAGGTTCTGAGCCAAGAGGGGAAACCAACTTGAAGACAGAGTTTGGGGTAAATACATAGTACATTAGCATAGCTTAAGATAAACATTTTCATTAAAAAAGGCATTGGTTAACTTCAGGTGAAACCAGGTGCCACTATGGCAACACAGAATTTTAAGAGAAACCTCCTTTTAAATTTGTATAGAGAAGGAAAAAAAATATCGCTAGTTTGTTTCCTCCTGTCGCTTAAGAGAGACAAAAATGTCTGACACTTGCAGGCTATTTCTTCCATTTGGAGACCCCTGGTCTTCCTGCCTGTTACCCTCTCATCATGATGTACTCTGCATATAAGTTAAATAAGCAGGGTGACAATATACAGCCTTGACGTACTCCTTTTCCTATTTGGAACCAGTCTGTGGTTCCATGTCCAGTTCCAACTGTCGCTTCCTGACGTGCATATAGGTTTCTCAAGAGGCAGGTCAGGTGGTCTGGTATTCCCGTCTCTTTCAGAATTTTCCACAGTTTATTGTGATCCACACAGTCAAAGGCTTTGGCATAGTCAATAAAGCAGAAATAGATGTTTTTCTGGAACTCTCTTGCTTTTTCCATGAACAAGCAGATGTTGGCACTTTGATCTCTGGTTCCTCTGCCTTTTCTAAAACCAGCCTAAACATCTGGAAGTTGAAGGTTCACATATTGCTGAAGTCTGGCTTGGAGAATTTTGAACATTACTTTACCAGCATGTAAGATGAATACAATTATGCGGTAGTTTGAGCATTATTTGGCATTGCCTTTCTTTGGGATTGGAATGAAAACTGACCTTTTCCAGTCCTGTGGCCACTGTCTTCAGTCTGGTTCAACTAAAACTGTTTTGTATTATAGGTTGTTTACAGATTATTTCTGTCAATAGCATCTTTTGATAGACGTTTTTTCATTCCCTCATCTCACCCAACTCCGTTTTACTTTCTGTTACGATAAGTTTGGCTTTTTGGATTTCACATATAAGTGAGTTCATACATTATCTGTCTTTCTCTGTATGACTTATTTCACTCAGTATAATGTCTTTAGGTTTACTCATGCTCTTTCAAAGATCAGGGGTTTCCTTTTAATGACTGAAAAATCTTTTGTTGTGTACACATACCACATTTTATTTTGTCATTTATCTGTCAATGGACTCTTAGGTCGTTACCATATCTGACTAGTCAAGATATGGTAATGACCTAAGAGTGCTACAGTGATCATGAAAGTGCAGATTGCACTTTAAGATACTGACTTCATTTCCTTTTGATACATTCCCTGAAGTGAGACTAGTGAATCATATTTGATCTTGAGAAAAGCCAGCCATGTAAAGCTCTGGGCGAAAAGAATCTGAGATAGAGGAAACAGCAAGTGTGTACAATAAGGTGCTCAAAGATTATTTAAGAAATGAGGAATTATCTTTAATCACCTTAAAATTTAGAACTATTTTTGTATTTATTGTCCATTCATATTTTCCTCTTGTTAATTTTTATTTTTGCAATTTTTCTATCAAGTAATCATACTTTAGTAGAAAAAGTGTTTTGTACGTTGGGGAAATTAACCCTTTGCTACCATTTTGGCAAATGTTCTACCCTTTTCTTTTTTATACTTGATTCATTTTACTATTTTTATTCTTACAGAATTTATATTTTATATTTAACTCTATAAATCTTTTTAATGGTTTTTAATTTTCATTATATGTGTAGAAATATCTTCTCTACTTAAAAATAATTTGTGCTAATCAGCAATATTTGTACTTCCTCTTTCATTAAAGATTTTAAAGTAAAACATTTGATATGTCCTGCATTTACTTGAGTTAGGAAAACATTAAAAAAATTTTCTTCAGAATGGCTAAAAACTAATTACAATGCACTTAGTTGAAGAATTGTCATATTTCCTGTGTGATTTTAAATTCTACCTTATTCTATACTAAATTGCATATTTTTGGTCAAAATTCAGACTCTGTTATGTGTTCCTTTCAGCTATTCAGTACATAGCAACTTTTTTTTTTATCATCTTTATAATGCCATTGATATATTTTCAGACAAATCATCTTCATTATTCATTATAAAAATAATCTTAGTTATTATCAAGTATTGTTCCTGGAATATCTCTTTGAATCAATTTGTCAATTTAGTTTTAAATTCTATTTTGATAGGAACAAATTGAAAATTATACATTACACTTATAGAAAATATTTTAACAATATATTCGTCAATGCAGTTTGTTGTTTACTATATTAAATACATTTTCTTTTTACCGTATTGAACCTCTAATTAGTCCTAAAAAGATAAATTTGTTTAGGTTTTCTAGGTAAACAAAAGTGAATTCTGCAAGCAATTATATTTGTTTATATCTATCATCATTATCTTTCTAACACATATAAATGTGTATTTATTTATTGGAGCCAGAATACATGTATATTGATGTGGATTCACCACTTATGTCCTGTGCTTCATGTGTTATTCATAGTTAGTTTACACCTATTTACTTCAGCTCTCTGGAAAATTGACCAACCCTAACCTTCCTGATAAGGTGATTTGGAAAATCAAATGTGTTAGTTTATACAGAATCCTTAGATCAGTGCCTGGCATGTAGTAAGCATTATAAAAGTTTTGTTGCTGCTGCTAACTAACTATTATTAGTATTATTTTATTAGCTACAACTTTCAAAGAAAAGCTAAATAATGGTGGCACAATTGTTTTTTTTTTTTTTTTTTCAGTCACTAAGTCATGTCTCACTCTTTGTGACCCTGTGACCCCAGCATGCCAGGCTTCCCTATCCTTCACTGTCTACCAGAGTTTGCTCAGGTTCATGTCCATTGAGTCGCTGATGCTATCTATCTCATCCTCTGTCATCGCCTTCTCCTCCTGCCTTCAATCTTTCCCAGCATCAGGGTCTTTTTCAATGAGTTGGCTCTTCATATCTGGTGGCCAAAGTATTGAAGTTTCAGCTTCAGCGTCAGACCTCCCAATGAATATTCAGGGTTGATTTCCTTTAGGATTGACTCATTTGAGCTCTTTGTAGTCCAAGAAACTCTCAGGAGTCTTCTCTAGCACTACAATTCGAAGGCATCAGTTTTCCGGAGCTCAGTCTTCTTTATGGTCCAAACAACACATCTGTACATGACTACTGGAAAAACCATAGAAAATTGACATATTTGTTTTGCCTCTTACTTTAAGGATAGTACCCCTGGAGATTTTTTTTTCTCTATTTGATTCCTCTATATTTTTATATTATCAAATATTTTAAAGATTATTATAGGCCTTTGGGCATTTTTACCTTATTCTGTTAGTATCTATGTATAAAAATAAAGATTTTTCTACATACCACAATACTACTATTAAGATAGCTAACACCTGAAACCTTTTTGTTTGATGAAATTGGCATCTCATCCAGAATTATGGAGTGCATTTAGTTTTTATGTCTCTCAAGATTCAGTCTGGAAGAGTCTCTATCTTTGGTTTAATGACGTTAGAAAAATGTCCCACTTTCTGCCTTTGTCTGATGGTTTACTTATGGTGTCACTTAGCTTGTTTCTATATCTCCTGTGTTTTCTGTAAACTGGAAGTTCATCTTACAGCTTTGATGGTATCCCAGTTATAAACATTTTGAGGAAGAGTACTTTCTATTGCATTATAGGTTATTACTGGTCCCTTTGGAAGCAGATGTCAAAGAAGAAACAGAAGTGCAAAAGATTTATTAGAGAAAGACCATGAAGGATAGAGGTGAGATGGAACAAGAGGAGGCTGAGAACCTCAGACCTCAGTACAAATCTGACTTGCCTGAAAGGAGAGAAGGCAGAAAGGAGGACTGGGTAGGAAGCCCCTCAGACTGCAGCACAACTTCGAGAACATGTGCCAGGACATTAGGGAACCACAGAGTAAGATGGCCCAATATGGGAGTCTCATGGTGTGCTGATGTGGTTTGGCTCTAGTATTCCTGCTGTACTCAGTTATTGATTGGAAGCAGCCCAGGATGAGCATGGCCTTGATGGGAATATTGTCTTGGATCTTGAAAGTATGGCAGCTGGAGTCTGTCTAGCTCACTACATTTATGCAGAAGGTTCTCTACTAAGAGAAGGTCTGAGCAGTGCACTCACCTGGCTGCCGCATATCATACCAGAAGGCAGGTGCTACCTCTTTTTCCTACTGTTAGACTTGCTAAGGTTAGAGTCATCATAGCCTGATCCCTCCACTGTAAAACTATATTTTCCTTTTAGGACCAGAAAATAATCGGAGAGGTGATGTGTGGGCACCATAAACAAGTTCAGATCCCTATCAACTTTTTGCCTAATCATTTTAGCATCTACTAATTACCCCTGCCTGAATCGAGTATCTCCTTTGGGGGTAAGGGTGATTTTCTAATTATACCATTTTCCCTTTAGTGTGTCCCACTTGCCAATGATATTGACTATTGATTTGTGATAGAAATTAAACCTATTAAATGTAAATAGATTTTGCAGTACTAAAACCACTTTCAGGATATCTCTACCAAACTATCTCACAGGCATTTCAAATTCAATATATCCAAACTAAGTGTATTTTTCTCCATACCTAAATTTGTTCTGCATTTCAGCCTCAGGGACTAGCAATACCATCCATGTAATTATCCAAACCAGGACCTTTGGCATCATCTATTATTCCTTCTTTCTCCACTTTCTTCTGCCCAATCAGTCACCAAATCATATGGATGCAACTTTCTTCATATTTCTCAAATCCGATCCCTGTTCTACATCCCATTGGCTACTGACACAATTCTGACTTCATATTTTCTTTTCTAGGACTATAGCGAGTCTTTTAAGTGGTACCATGTGCCTGGCCTTGGTTTCCTCCAAAATAAACATGATGTTAAATCCAGCAAGACCTTTCAAAGTTGAAAATCTGATGGTGTTACTTTTCTATGTAAATTTTTTCCTTAACTTTTCATGATCTTCACAAAAATTCCAAAATCTTAAAATATGTATAATTTTATTCATGATTTATGCTTTGCTTCCCTTTATGCCTTTGTTCGTTGCTTCCCTTCCCAGAAAACCTTGTCGTTTAACAAAGCTGAACACTTAAAATTTGGGGGTAGGCCATGCTCTTTATTTGAAGGCAGGACAAGAAAGGGAAAACAGAGGATGAGAAGGTTGGGTGGCATCACCGACTCGATGCACATGAGTTTGAGCAAGCTCCAGGAGTTGGTGATGACAGGGAAGCCTGGCATGCTGCAGTCCATGGGGTCACAAAGAGTTGGACATGTCTGAGCGACTGAACTGAACTGAGCTGATGCTCTTTTTTGTGTCCATTACTTGCACATGCTATTGGTCTTTTGTGTGGAACTCTCCCTCTTGGTCAATATGAGCTCCTAATTCTCCTTTAAAGGCAGCTTAAATGCCATCTCCTTTAGAACACTCATCTTAACTTGCCTGGGAACTGCTTGAGTACTCCCTTCTTTATATTTTTATAGATTCACATACATATGTCTAAAACAGTGTTTATCAGGTGGCTTATCACAAATTATGTGTTTATTTCCTGTGCTAAACTGTGGGTCAGAAAGGCTGTAAGTGTGCTCTATTTATCTGTATGTTCAGATACATACAGTGCCTGGTCAGTATTAGATGTTCAAAAGAGTAAATTATTTCTCAAGTAAGTATAATTTCAAAGCTAGACTAATTTATGTTATTCTGTCTTCAATTATATATCTTCCAAACTGGTACTGAAGCTACATTTCAGGGTCAGTATAACATACAGTGGTTAAACTCAAGGGTTCTGAATTCAAACTCCTGAAATTAAAATTCTATCTCTGCCACTTACTTTAACCTTCTGGTTCTCATTTTTTTTTTTAATCTGTGAATTAATAACAGGATTTAATACCTCATTTTTGTGTTTCAAAGATTAAGATGACAGATTTATAAAGAACAAATTTTGTCATATATTTCCTCTACTTTAATTCTTATTTACTCTGCTCACTCATATATCCCATACTTCAGGTACATTAATACAATAGTTACTAATATTTCTATTGTCTCACATTTCTTTACTATGTTTGAGGCACAATTTAAGTGATTTTATGCATTATTTATTTGTTCATTTATTCACTCAACAGATTATTATTGAGCACTTATTTTGGATCAGACACTGTTCTAGACATTAGGGATAGAGCAGTACACAAACAGACTAAATTCTTTGTCTCTCTGCCATCATGTCGCTTACATTCTAGGAAGAGGAAAGGTGAAATTTGAGAAAAAAAAAAGAAAATATGATTGAACAGGTCTTATGGATATTTGAGGAAACAGCAGGCCATAAATGACCAAATGGCTTCTCTGGTGGCTCAGATGGTAGAGTCTTTCTTCAATGCAGGAGACCTGGGTTCAATCTCTGGGGCAGGAAGATCCCTGGATAAGGAAATGGCAACCCACTCCAGTATTCTTGCCTGGAAAGTCCCATGGACAGAGCAGCCTGGTGGGCTACAGTCCATGGCATTGCAAAGAGTTGGACACGACAGAGCGACTAACACACAAATGAACAAGAAATGTAGAGATAGTGAGGCACAAATGTGTTTTACACAAAGAACCACTAAGAGGTTGACTGGAGAAGAGTAAGAAAGAGACACAGCAGTGGAGGCTCTGGTCACAGAATTAGCAGGGTGCAGATGACACACACTGTCCTTTGAGAGAGCTGGAAAGCCATTGCTAGTTTTGAGTAAATGCTGTGAGGAACTTTAAAATGATCATTTTGGAACATGTGTGCATAAAAAACTATAGATAGATACGGGTGGTGGGAGATCCATCAAACAGGAGTCTCTTTCAACAATCTAGGTGAGAGAGGATGATTATTTGGGCCAGAGTTACCATGGTAGAGAGTTGAACTATAAAGAAAGCTGAGAGCCAAAGAATTGATGGTTTGAACTGTGATGTTGAAGACTCTTGAGAATTACTTGGACTGCAAGAAGATGCAACCAGTCCATCCTAAAGGAGATCAGTCCTGGGTGTTCACTGGAAGGACTGATGTTGAAGCTGAAACTCCAGAAAAACTTTGGCCACTTGATGTGAAGAGCTGATTCATTTGAAGATACCCTAATGCTGGGAAAGGTTGAGGGCAGGAGGAGAAGGTGATGACAGAGGATGAGATGGTTGGATGGCATCATTGACTCAATAGACATGAGTTTGAGCAAGCTCCAGGAATTGGTGATGGACAGGGTGGCCTGGCATGCTGCGGTTCATGGGGTCACAAAGAGTCGGACCCGACTGAGTGACTGAATTGGCTGCCATGGTAGAGGTGGTGAGAAATAGGCCAGTTCTGAAAGTATTTTGAGGAGCCTACAGAATGTTCTGGTTAATTGGATTTGGAGTATGATAAAAAAAGAAAAAGAGGCGTCCCTGGTGGCTCAGAAGGTAAGACCTGACTGCAATGCAGGACACCTGGGTTCAATTCCTGGATGGAGAAGATCCCCTGGAGAAAAGAATGAGTACCTACTCTAGTATTCTTGCCTGTAGGATTCCATGGACAGGGGAGCCTGATGGGCTATAGTGCATAGGGTCACCATATTAATAATGATATATACATTGTCATGTGTAAAACAGATAGCTAGTGGTAAGATGTTATATAACACAGGGACCCCAGCCTGAAGCTCTGTGATGACCTGTGGGGTGGGATGGGGAGGGGAAGGAGGCTCAAGAGGAAGGGGCTAGATGTTTCATTATGACTCATGTATGCTGTTGTACAGCAGATACCAACACAACATTGTAAAACAATCTTCCTCCAATTAAAAAATGAAGTAAAAAAAAAGAGTTGTAATGTAATAGATAATGCATATTGAACTTATATATACAGAAAAGTATGTTATAAATATTAGCTCATTTATTTCTCAGAAAAGGTGAGGAAACAGCTATCAGTACATATAGGTACCTCAGTATAGTACCTATAGCATAGGCTACACATAGGTAGGTAGTGGACCCCAGAAATCAAACATAGACAGTGGCTACAGGGCCCATGCTTTTAGCTACTACATGATAGTTAGATGTTTCCAAAGCTTTGCGTTGGACTAATTGGAAAGATGGATGACTGGATATACAGATGTGGGTGTCAGTATGGCCTGAGGCAGAATGAAATCATCTAGGGAGTGATTGAAGGCAGGAGGAGAAGAGGATAACAGAGGATGAGACGATTGGATGGCATCACCAACGTGATGGACATAAGTTTGAGTAGGCTCAGCGAGTTGGTGATGGACAGGGAAGCCTGGCATGCTGCAGTCCATGGGGTCGCAAAGAGTCAGACATGACCGAGCGACTGAACTAAACTGAGGGAGTAATTATACATAGAGTAGACAAGAGATCTAAGACAACTGCAGGAAACTCAAACATGTATAGTTCTGGAAGATAAGGAGGTATCAGCAAAGGAAACTGCAAAGAAATAACCAAAGAGGTGGGGGAATATCCGTGAGGGTGTGGTATCTTGAGAGCCAAGTGAAGAACATAGTTCAAAAATAAGTAAGTGATCAACTGGGTCAAATGATATTGATAAATCAAGTAAAATGAGGTTTGTAAATTGAACAGTAGATTTAGCCTAGATTTAACCTTGAAGAGAACAGTTTCTATGGGACAGGAAAATGAAAATAAAAGTGTTGTTCATCCAGTCATGTTCAACTCTTTCTTTGTGACCCCATGGACTGTAACCCCCAGGCTCCTCTGTCCATGGAATTCTCCAGGCAAGAGTACTGAAGTAGGTAGCCATTCCCTTCTCAGGGGATCTTCCTAACCCAGGGATCAAACGCAGGTCTCCCACATTGCAGGCAGATTCTTTGCTGTCTGAGCTACGAGGGAGGTCCTTGGGAGAGGAAATAAGTTCCAGAAGAAAAATAAAAGAGGAAAATTGGACACAATGAGTATAGAAAGCTCTTTCCAGAAATCTTCCTGTTATAGATGCCAAAGGAAAGGTGCAATGGACTTAGAGGTTTGTTGTTTTTGTTTTCCTTTAAGATAGAAAAAAAAAAAAGTTTTTTTTTTTTTAATTTTACTTTACAATACTGTATTGGTTTTGCCATACATCAACATGAATCCACCACGGGTGTACACATGTTCCCAATCCTGAACCCCCCTCCCACCTCCCTCCCCATACCATCTCTCTGGGTTTTCTTGCTGATGGAAATGTTACATTAAAGTGGAATAACCTGATAATGTAGAGAATGAGCCTCATTTCTCGTCTCAAATCCTTGAATATATCAGGTACATAAGCACAGAGAACCGACGTAGAACTGTGGTTCTTTTCTGTAGATATATTTTTGGAAATGTTGTGATGTCGTGTTTCATTTTCTAGTGTGGTCATGCTTGCACACTTACATATTTAAAAGTATTTTAAAAGCAAATAAATTTTTTAAAGGTCTCCTTTTATCTTATACTTAATATGTTGTGTTGATCTTTTGAAACTATATATGTAAGTAGTTTATGGATTTTATTTCAGAATAGTAACAAAAGACATTCTAGTCCAATTAAATCAGGCTTTCTGGCCCAGAGGCAATAGCGTAGGAATTTATAAAAGTGATTCCTGGTGGACTTTAATATGCAACCAAGATCTTCTAACAACTCACAACAAACCTCAGAGGCAGATACTATTATTATCACTGTTATTATTATTATGTTACATATAAGAAAACCAAGGCTCAAAGTGGTGAAACTATTGGTACCAAATATTACCAAAATACTATTGGTAAATGATGGATTTGAGAGTGATTCCAAAACTCACTTTTCTATTCCACTTTTCCAATCATGTTTAGAATTATAAGAGTACATTTCTGTCTCTGTGCCCTTTCATATGTTCTTTCCTTTGCTTGGATCACTTTGACTTTTTTTTTTTTTTTTTCTTTTCCAGGTCCTTGTAGACTTCACAGTTTGAGCATGTAAGAATTATATGTATAGCTTCATATCAATATATCTTTATATCTGGCTATCTATCATCTGTCTGGCTCTCTGGTTCTAGAGTCAGGTACATCTAGGTTTGACTCCTGACTGTCAGTTCTTAGCTATGTGACCTTAGAGGTTACTTAGCCTTTCTAAACTTTAATTTGCTCATCTTTTAATCAAGGGCAATAATAAAATTCAGTTTACTCTAAAATGGAGAAGCTTGAAACCAGAGAAATGATAGGATATCAGTAAGATCACAGTTTGAATGTGTGTGCAGCAACAGCCTTCTTTTATGCTTCAGAAATAGATTTTAGCCAAACAAGACTCAAAATTACTTGGGAAACTGGAAGGAGAGCCAATATTAAATGAATATTTAGGCTTCCTAAACCATGTTGAGTGACTCCACCATCACTCAAATCTCAACTAGTCCCAAAGAAGAAAATTAGCAAGGATGCTTAAAAGGCTCTCAGGTCAGTCTCCATCCAGTGGGCTAGAAGTTATGCCATCTAAAATTCCAAGGCAATATCACGGGAGCCCATTCAAGCCAAATAATTGAATTGAGTGCTTAGTCTTCTCTATACTTCAAGAGTGTGATTATATTTAGAAGCCATATATTTCCCTTTTCTTTTCAAGTGGATGAGTGAATGACTTAAAAAAGTCACACCAGACTTGATCTTGGTAGATAGCACATTGGACTTGTTCCCATACTTCATCTGCCAATAATTGTGTGTGATCTTAAAGATATTATTTGCCTTTTATGAGTTTTGTATCTTTTGTAAAATAAAAGGATTGGGTTGGATGACTTCTCAATTACCACATTTTATAATGTTTCAGTGACCTGAAAAGCTAAGCTTTCATGTGATTGAGATGGTCATAGTTTTTTGGAGTAAAATCAGAATGCTTCCTATATTTATATATGTTCACAGAGAGGGAAAGCCCTCTATCAGGTTTGCATTTTATTTTCTTACCCCACACATCAGTCAGAATGCTTCAGTGTACTGATAATTAATGAAAATTGCTTAGAGCTTTCCCACATAGAATGCTTTCATTTGCTGTTTATGGAAATCCTGTGGCATGGATACTACATATATAGTCATACAGATTTGTAGATAAGCGCAATAAAGCTCAAAGAGGAATAAGAGACTTGTTCAAGGTAATACAGTTTTAAAAAAGAGCTGAGACACAAATCAAGGTTTTGTAATGATATGATTTCCCTGAAAAAACTCCCCTGTCATCCTTTGATTTTGTTTCTCTAGAAATAATTATTAATAAAATATTTAAAGTAAAAAAAGAAAACAATACTGGATGCTTTGAAAGAATGCTAGAACAATGGTCTGGGATCTACAACAAAAAGGGATGACAATATTTGTGTAAGGATAATGGTCTGAGGTACCTGTGGCCACTGAGAGAGCAAACGTTCTGCTAAGAGGCATGCTGCCCCAAGCCATTTGTTCTTTCCCCTCTACAGGATGTTGGGAGAGACCAAAGTTCCAGTAATTGTTCTATGAAGATAACAGACGATATCTGACTTAGTCATATTAAAAATAGGCCTTCTTGCTCATCTATGGAGAGCATGACTATTTTGCCTAGGGACCACCTAGGGACATGACTATTTTGCCTAAAAAAGTATATAACACAATTTGTCAATTGAAATGAACTTCATATAAAAGTTTCATTGTTTGCCAGATTAACTCACTGGGAACATATTTTATAGTTTTGACAAGAGGGCAAAAAATTATTGGTAAACATGGAGGGAACAGAGGAGCCTCTCAATGTGTCTCTAGGTTTATCAGCAGCTTCCCCTTTATGCCATGTCTGTATTTTGTGGGGTCCAAGCACTCCAGAAAGCCCAGGCCACAGCTCAGCCTCTTCCCCTCCTCGAGTGGGGAGAACAAAAGCTCCTCTACCCCACACCTTGCTCTCTCAACACATCTCTGTGACTTCTCATCAATGGAGGCAAGTGATTCTTAGCCTCGGAGGGATTTTGTCCTCCAGGGGACATTTGTCATTACCTAGAGCCATTTGCTATTGGTATGAATGAGTAAAAACCTATGAAGTGACTAAACACATTACATTGCAAAAGACAGCTCTGGACAATAAAGAATTATTGTCACTAAATATCAGTAGTGCTGAGAATGGAAACTCTGGTGCCAACTGAAACTTGACTGGACTTAGGCTGGAGTGGAATGGTAGGATAAATTGACTCGGGGCTTGTAGGACACAGAAATCTAAGCGGGAAACACTGGTCTGAGGTTAAAGGCCAGGAGAATCAGAAGGTGACAGGTCTAAGAAAAATGAAGCAGAATCCCTCTCCCTCCTACATTGCTGTCAGGGAAAGAGAAGGAAGCAAAACCTGCAGGAATGGTCATCCGCTGCAATAGAGGCTAATGGGAAGCTACCGCTAAGGAGCAAATGTGACATATAGTAACAAGCATCATTATCATAAAGGAAGCCCCAGAGCTATAACCATTATCAAGTTCTCTTCTTTCCTGGCATCTTCAAGCTCTCTAAGCCCTTCCTCCCTGAAAGTAGACACCTAATGGCACCAGACTTTCAGTTTCTCTCCCCTGTTGTTATCCCCACCCCCACCCCCACCCCCAGCTCTTACCTGTTTGTTTCTCCTTCCACTTGTAAGAAAAGTGACAGGTGCTAGCTATGTTAGGCCTCCAAAGTAAAGTGAGTGTAGAATTCTCTCATCCTTATACAGTTCCATGGCTTGTGGAGGCTGAGGAATCGGTCATGTTCTCATGGTGCTGGGAGAGCGTCATAGCAGGGCACACCAAAATGCAGTCTTCTGATGACCCAGGAAGCCAGCCTGTAGACAGTCTACTGGGATGTCTGCTCACTAGACCCTGGCCTGACCTGAGGGGTTCTGTCAAACTAACTCTAGAGTCAAACTCTCTTGGCTTCATGGGAAAACTAATGTTGAAATCTTATCTATTAGTGAAGAGGTCTGAGGCACCCAGGATATACAAAATGTGTTCTGAATGGATGATTCCCTAACAGAAACAGGGTTAATCATCTGTTAAATGATTCTCCAAAAATAACACTGAAACATAAATAGATATTTTTGGTAAATCCACACAAAGACTAATACATTAAATCCTGCCAGTCATTTATGCACCAAACATGATGGGCTTTATCAGCTCAGCTCTGGAAAGCACACTGGATTTCCTTTTTGTCACAAAAGATGTGTTGTGATAGAGTTAATTGAAGAGCTACTAGTGACAAGGAAAGATAACCAGTGGTCACATGACTTAGTGGTCTAGGACTGTTACAATGGGAGCAAAGTGGAATTCTTGGACAAGCTGCTACTGCTGCTAAGTCACTTCAGTCGTGTCTGACTGGGTGACCCCATAGATGTGGGCCCACCAGGCTCCCCACCCCTAGGATTCTCCAGGCAAGAACACTGGAGTGGGTTGCCATTTCCTTCTCCAATGCATGAAAGTGAAAAGTGAAAGTGAAGTCGCTCAGTCGTGTCTGACTCTTCGCGACCCCATGGACTGCAGCCTACCAGGCTCCTCTGCCCATAGGATTTTCCAGGCAAGAGTACTGGAGTGGGATGCCATCGCCTTCCCCAATCAAAAGGCAGTGAAACAAAGAAGTTTCCTGACAGACCTAACAGTAAGCATCATGGTAGAAAGAGGCCTGGCTTTGAAATCAGACAAATGTGGATTACAATTCTGGACCCTTCATTTATTATCTGAGCAATCTTTGACAGAAAATCCCCCAGAGCCCCAGTTTTTGTATCTCTGCTATGGTAATTATAGCATCATGGTTTCCCTGGTGGCTCAGATGATAAAGAATCTGCCTGCAATGCAGGAGATGTGGGCTCAATCCCTGGGTTGATAATATCCCCTGGAGAAGAAAATGGCTACACATTCTAGTATTCTTGCCTAGAGAATTCCATGGACAGAAGAGCTTGGCAGGCTACAGTCCATAGGGTCACAAAGAGTTGGATACAACTGAGTGACTAACAATAATAGCATCTACTTCATAGATCTATTGTGAAGATTAAGTAATGAGACATTGTATGTACAATCCCAAGTATATAATGCATACATGCATGCTAGGTCACTTCAGTCATGTCTGACTCTTTGTGACCCCATGAACTGTAGTCCACTAGGTTCCTCTGTCCATGTGATTTTCCATGCAAGAATAATGAAGTGGGTTGCCGTGCCATCCTCCATGGGATCTTCCTGATGCAGGGATTGAATCCACGTCTCCTGGGGCTCCTGCACTGCAGGCAAACTCTTTCCACTGAGCCCCCAGGGAAGCTCCAAGTATATAATAGGTGTATGCAAATGGTAGTTACTAAGTAAAATATATTAACTTGCTTTATTCTCAACCGATTTATATTCACTTTTATTGTAATCCATACATTGAAAATAAATTTTTAAGGATTGACATTTTCCTTTTTAAGATTTTATAGTTTACTTATTACTATTTCTATTATTTTTAATTATGATTTTTATTACTTTAATTTATCAGCTTGACTAGAATCAACAAAAGTCTGACATTTCTGAAAGAAGACCTTCAGGGGGAGCTCATTTACTCACTTCCAAAGAACGTTGTATCATACAAGAAAGGTAAATTGTTATATTCCACTTGAATTTTTCCTTTTTGGGTATTGGAACATAAATAAAACACAGAGTTTAAATTGTTGAGCAAAAGTAGTCTAACACAAAGATAGACAATGTGTGCCTCCATTCATGTAAACTGTAAAACCAGGCAAGAGTAATATTAGCTGTTACAAGTCAGGAAAATGGTAGCCCTGGGTAGAGTAAAGAAGTGGCTAGTGAGTCAAAGAGACCTCAAAGCAGAACATGGTGTTTAGGTGATGTCTGATTTTTGAGTATGGTACAAGTAACACAGGGTGCATTCAATTCATGAAACTTCATCAAGATGAACACTTACGTGCTCATGTTTTTGCACACATATTATTTTAAACACTAAGTTAAAAAAATGATCATGACAGAAAGGTAATATATAATCTTTTAGACACATTTAAAAAATATAGAAAAATAACTAAAAATCACCTGGTAGTTCTGCCATCAAAATATAGCCAGTACTAACATTTTATTGTTATTTTGCTATCATTATTGTTTTTAAACAAAATGAGAGTCATGGTGTATGTGGAATTTTATATCTAACTTTTGGTAATTTGCATTATATTTTTGTAATTTCCTCATGCCATGAAATATACTTTGAGGATATGATTATAATACCTACATAGAATTCGATTACATGGATATGCCTTATCTTATTTGAACAGCCTCATCTGCATGGTATTTAGATTGTTCCATGTTTTTGTGCTTACAAATAGTGCTATTATTAGCAATACTGTGCATAAATCCTTGTGCATATCTCTGATTATTCCTTTATAATGTATTACCATAAGTGAAATTACTCAGTCAAGCTCTTGAAAAATATTATCAGTTGCTCTCTAAAGATTCTGTGGACTTAACTCTTACCAGAGATATTCAAATCTACCAATTTCCTTGTGCCATTATCATCACAAGATAATATAGTTAATATTTATTAACACTTTATTGTGAGCCAGTCACTACACATGTTTTACCTCATTTATTCTTTAAAATAACTCTGAGAGTTAGGTACTCTTATCCTCACTTACAGATGAGGAAACTAAAGCTAGTTTCCTTTCTAGCTAGTAATTACTTTCTCAGCTAGTAATGAGCAGAGTTCTGGTGTTTTTCATTACAAAGCCCAAGATTTTCAATTTGTATTGGTGTTTTAAAAATTGCCACTTTGATGGGCAAAATACAGTAACATGTTTTTATTTGTATGCTTGATTATTATAAGCTTAATTTTTTTCTTTCAAATATCCAGTGATTCTTTACACTTCCCCTCTTGTCAATAGTGTGTTCATGAGCTGTGATCTTTAGTAACATGTTGATCTTTTTTTTTTCTTTTACTGATTTATAAAAGCTTTTAAAACAATACATACACATGGTAAAAATGGTACAGAATAGACAATTAGCCTCCCTGCCACAACAGAACTCCATCTTCAGTGTCTAACCAGAAAGTTCCCATGCTCATATTTCCCCACTCATATAGGTATATATATGCATATATCTTGTATGAGTTTGCTAGGACTATCATAACAAAATCCCACAGACTGAGTGGCTTAAAAATATAAATCTATTTATTTTGTCACAGGTTTAGAGGATAGAAGTTCAGATCAAGGTGTGGACTGGGTTGGTTTCTTCTGAGGTCTCTCTTCTTGACTTGTAGATAACCACCTTCTCACTTTATCTTCACATGGCTTTCCCTCCACGTGTGTCTATATCCTAATCTCCTCTTATAAGGGCAACTGTAAGGTCCATCCAGATGACTTCATTTTATCTTAATTACCTCATTAAAGACACCATCTCCAAATACAGCTGGTCATATTCTGAGGTATTGGGTGTTATGACTTCAACATATGAATTTTGAAGAGATACAATTCAGACCATAACAAAAGAAAAATACTATGCATACAGTATAGCACATTGCTTCTTATATTTAATGCAATTTGAGGTCAACCCATATCAGCACATAAAAATCTACTATATTCATTTAAATAGTGGCATATTATTCCATTTTATGGTTATTGTATAAATTGCTTTACCAATTTCCCATAGGTGGACATTTAGGTTTTTTCCAGGTATTTGAGGTCATAAATGGGCTTCCCAGGTGGCTCAGTGGTAAGAATCCACCTGCCGAAGCAGGAGACGAAGGAGAGGTGAGTTCAATCCCTGGGTTGGGAAGATCCCCTGGAAGAGAGCATGGCCACCCATTCCAGTATTCTTGCCTGGAACATTCCATGGACAGAAGAGTCTGGTGGGTTACAATCATGGGGTTCAAAAAGATTCGGATACGACTGAGTACACTTGCATGTATGCTCGAGGTCATAAGTCATGCCACTGTGAACATCACTGTAGCCATACATTTCTGTACAATGCAAGTGTATCTGAGCATAATTTTAAAAGTAGAATCATTGTGTAAAAGATCATACGCCCTTAATTTTTTGATAGAACCTGCCAAATTAACTGTCTATAGGGCAACAGAGGATGAGGTGGTTGGATGGCATCACTGATTCCATGGACATGAACCTGGGCAAACTCTGGGAGATGCTGAGGGACAGGGAGGCCTGGTGTGCTACAGCCCATGGCATCACAAAGAGTTGGATATGACTAGGTGACTGAACAACAACAACAATATCAAAGTAAAAGGGAGAGCCTAATTTCTTGCAACCTTGACAATACTGTATCAAACTTTATATTTGACATTTTGACAGGTACAATATGATGTTTTATTCCATTGAAATTAATTTCACATGTTTATAACTGTTAGCATTTTATTTCTTTATTAAATATCTTTCACATCACTTTTAGATATTTTTTATTATGTTGGTCTTTTAATTAACTTATTTTATTTTAAAACCTTCTTTATATATTAAGAAAATTATCCTTTTGTAACATGTGTTATATTTTTAAGAAGATAAATTTAATCTTTCTTCATATATGTGAGAGAGAGCCAAATTTATATGTTTACTTTTATTAGTCTTTTTTTTCCTGTAGTTTCTGAACTACATGAAAATCATCCCACACTGTCAGCTTTTTATAGGGTAATACTATTGTTAATTTGAGGAACTGCCATACTATTTTCCATAGTGTCTATAACAATTTACATTCACACACTACTATTTTTTGATTACCAGATATTACATTTGGAAATTTTATAATTTTTATTTGTTGATTTATTGATTCCTTTATAAAAAGCCTAATTATTCTGAATTTATTTTAAGAATGCAGAGACATAATTTTATTTTTGCTTCTAAGATGAGACTATATAACAACCACTTTTTTTGTCCTTAATGTTATTTTTTTTCACTTTTCTTAATCATACTTTATTCTCTAGGGATATTCTTGCCTTCTTATACTGTTTTTTTAAAAATTTTATTGGAATATAGTTGACTTGCAATTTTGTGTTAGTTTCAGGTGTACACCAAAGTGAATCAGTTATGCATATACATATATCCCCTCTTTTTAAGATTCTTTTCCCATGTAGGTCAGTATAGAGTATTGAGTAGAATTCTCTGCTATAGAGGAGGTCCTTATTAGTTATCTATTTTACATATAGTAGTGCACATATATCAATAGGAACCTTTATTAAAAACAACATTTTTTTAATTGGAGGCTATTTACTTTATAATATTGTGGTGGATTTTGCCATACATTTATATGAATCAACCATGGGTATACACGTGTTACCCATCCTAACCCTCCCACGCACCTCCCTCCACATCCCATCCATCAGGGTCATCCCAGGGCACCAGCCCTGAGCACACTGTCTTATGCATTGAACCTGGACTGGTGATCTATTTCACATATGATAATATATATGTTTCAATGCTATTCTCTCAGATCATCCCACCATTGCCTTCTCCCAGTGTCCAAAAGACTGTTCTGTACATCTGTGTCTCTTTTGCTGTCTCGCATATAGGGTCACTGTTACCATCTTTCTGAATTTCATCAATATGCATTAATATACTGTATTGGTGTTTTTTTCTGACTTACTTCACTCTGTATAATAGGCTCCATTTTGTCCACCTCATTAGAACTGATTTAAATGCATTATTTTTAATAGCTGAGTAATATTCCATTGTGTATATGTACCACAGCCTTCTTATCCATTCATCTGCTGATGGACATCTAGGTTGCTTCCATGTCCTGGCTATTGTAAACAGTGCTGCAATGAACTTTGGGGTACACGTGTCTCTTTCAATTCTGGATTCCTCGGTGTGTATGCCCAGCAGTGGGATTGCTGGGTCATATGGCAGTTCTATTTCCATTTTTTTAAAGAATCTCCACACTGTTATCCATAGTGGCTTTAGTAGTTTGCATTCCCACCAACAGCATAAGAGGGTTCCCTTTTCTCCACACCCTCTCCAGCATTTATTGCTTGTAGACTTTTGGATAGCAGCTATTCTGACTGGCGTGAAATGGTACCTCATTGTGGTTTTGATTTGCATTTCTCTGATAATGAGTGATGTTGAGCATCTTTTCATGTGTTTGTTAACCATCTGTATGTCTTCTTTGGAGAAATGTCAGTTTGGTTCTTTGGCTTACTTTTTGATTGAGTCTTTTATTTTTTTTGGAATTGAGCTGCAGGGGTTGCTTGTATATTTTTGAGATTAATTCTTTGTCAGTTGCTATGTTTGTTATTATTTTCTCCCATTCTGAAAGGCTGTCTTTTCACCTTGCTTATAGTTTCCTTCATTGTGCAAAATATTTTAAGTTTAATTAGGTCCCGCTTGTTTATTTTTGCTTTTATTTCCATTACTCTGGGAGGTGGGTCATAGAGAATCCTGCTGTGATTTATGTCGGATAGTGTTTTGCCTATGTTTTCCTCTAGGAGTTTTATAGTTTCTGGTCTTACGTTTAGATCTTTAATCCATTTTGAGTTTATTTTTGTGTATGATGTTAGAAAGTGATCTAGTTTCATTCTTTTACAAGTGGTTCACCAGTTTTCCCAGCACCACTTGTTAAAGAGATTGTCTTTTCTCATTGTATATTCTTCCCTCCTTTGTCAACGATAAGGTGTTCATAGGTGCCCGGATTGATCTATATTTCTGTCTTTGTGCCAGTACCATACTGTCTTGATGACTGTTGCTTTGTAGTTTAGTCTGAAGTCAAGCAGGTTGATTCCTCCAGTTCCATTCTTCTTTCTCAAGATTGCTTTGCTGATTCGAGGGTTTTTCTTTTTTGTATTTCCACACAAATTGTGAAATTATTTGTTGTAGTTCTCTGAAGAATACCATTGGTAGCTTGATAGGGATTTAATTGAATCTATAGATTGATTTGATAGTATATTCATTTTCACTATATTGATTCTTCCAATACACATACATGATATATTTATCCATCTATTTGTGTCCTCTTTGATTTCTTTCACCAGTGTTTTATAGTTTTCTATATATAGGTCTTTTGTTTCTTTAGGTAGATTTATTCCAAAGTATTTTATTCTTTTCGTTGTAATGGTGAATGGATTTTTTCCTTAATTTTTCTTTCTGTTTTCTCATTCTTGGTGTATAGGAATGCAAGGGATTTCTGTGTGTTGATTTTATATCCCACAACTTTACTATCTTCATTGATTAGCTCTAGTAATTTTCTGGTGGAGTCTTTAGGGTTTTCTATGTAGAGGATCATGTCATCTGCAAATAGTGAAAGTTTTACTTCTTCTTTTCCAACTTGGATTCCTTTTATTTCTTTTTCTTCTCTGATTGCTATGGCCAAAACTTTCAAAACTATGCTGAATAGTAGTGGTGAGAGTGAGCATCATTGTCCTGTTCCTGACTTTAGGGGAAATGCTTTCAATTTTTCACCATTGAGGATAATGTTTGCTGTGGGTATATCATATATGGCTTATATTATGTTGAGGTATGTTCTTTCTTGCCTGCTTTCTGGAAAGCATTTTTTTTTTTTATCATAAATGGATGTTGAACTTTGTCAAAGGCTTTCTCTGCATCTATTGAGATAATCATATGGTGTTTATCTTTCAATTTGTTGATGTGGTTTATTACATTGATTGATTTTCGAATACTGAAGAATCCTTGCATCCCTGGGGTAAAGCACACTTGGTCATGATCTTTTTAATATGTTGTTGGATTCTGTTTACTAGAATTTTGTTAAGGATTTTTGCATCTATGTTCATCAGTGATATTGGCCTGTGGTCTTCTTTTTTGTGGCATCTTGGTCTGGTTTTGGTATTAGGATTATGGTGGCCTCATAGAATGAGTTTGGAAGTTTACCTTCCTCTGCAATTTTCTGGAAGAGTTTGAGTAGGATAGGTGTTAGCTCTTCTCTAAATTTTTGGTAGAATTTAGCTGTGAAGCTGTCTGGTCCTGGGCTTTTGTCTGCTGGAAGATTTCTAATTACAGTCTCTATTTCTGTGCTTGTGATGGGTCTGTTAAGATTTTTTATTTCTTCCTGATTCAGTTTTGGAAAGTTGTATTTTTCTAAAAATTTGTACATTTCTTCCAAGTTGTCCATTTTATTTGCATATAGTTGCTGATAGTAGTCTCTTATGATCCTTTGTATTTCTGTGTTGTCTGTTGTGATCTCTCTGTTTTCATTTCTAATTTTGTTGATTTGTTTCTTCTACCTTTGTTTGTTGATGAGTTTGGCTAATGGTTTGTCAATTTTATCTTCTCAAAGAATCAGCTTTTAGCTTTGTTTGGTTTTGCTATGGTCTCCTTTGTTTCTTTTTCTTTTATTTCTGCCCTAATTTTTATGAGTTCTTTCCTTCTACTAACCCTGGGTTTCTTCATTTCTTCTTTTTCTAGTTGCTGTAGGTGTAAAGTTAGGTTATTTATTTGATTTATCTCCTGTTTCTTGAGGTAGGCATGTATTGCTCTGAACCTTCACCTTAGCAGTGCTTTTACTGAATCCCATAGGTTTTGGGTTGTTGTGTTTTCATTTTCATTCATTTTTATGCATATTTTTTTTCTTCTGTGATTTCCAGGTTATTCAGAAGTGTTTTGTTTAACCTCCATATGTTTGTATTTTTAATAGCTTTTTTCCTGTAGTTGAAATCTAATCTTACTGCATTGTGATTAGAAAGGATGCTTGAGATGATTTCAATGTTTTTAAAATTTACCAAGGCTAGATTTATGGCCCAGGATGTGATCTATCCTGTGTTCTTTGTGCACATGAGAAAAAAGTGAAATTCTTTTTTGGGGGGAAGGAGGCGAAATGTCCTATAGATATCAATTAGGTCTAACTGGTCCATTGTATCTTTTAAAGTTTGTGTTTCCTTGCTAATTTTCTGTTTAGCTCATCTATCCATAGATGTGAGTGGGGTATTAAAGTCTCCCATTATTACTGTTAATTATTGTAGTTGTTAACTTCTCCTGTAATATTTGTTAGCATTTGTCTTACATATTGCAGTGCTCCTATGTTGGGTGCATATATATTTATAACTGTTATATCTTCTTCTTGGATTGACCCTTTGATCGTTATGTAGTGTCCTTCTTTGTATGTTTTTGTGGCCTTTATTTCTGTTTTATCTGATATGAGTGTTGCTACTCCTGCTTCTTTTGGTCTCCATTTGGGTGAGATATCTTTTTCCAGCCCTTCACTTTTAGTCTGTATGTACCCCTAGGTTTGAGGTGGGTCTCTTGTAGACATCATATATAGGGGTCTTGTTTTTGTATCCATTCAGCCAGTCTTTGTCTTTTGGTTGGGGCATTCAACCTATTTACATATAAGGTAATTATTGATAAGTATGATCCCATTGCCATTTACTTTGTTGTTTGGGGTTTGAATTTATACACATTTTCAGTTTTTCCTGTCTAGAGAAGATCCTTTATCATTTGTTGAAGAGCTAGTTTGGTGGTGCTGAATTCTCTTAGCTTTTGCTTGTCTGTGAAGCTTTTGATTTCTCCTTCATATTTGAATGAGATCCTTGCTGGGTACAGTAATATAGGTTGTAGATTTTTCTCTTTCATCACTTGAAGTATGTCCTGCCATTCCCTTCTGGCCCAAAGAGCTTCTATTGAAAGATCAGCTGTTATCCTTTTGGGGATCCCTTTGTCGGTTATTTATTGTTTTTCCCTTGCTGCTTTTAATATTTGTTCTTTGTGTTCAATCTTTATTAATTTGAATAATATGTTCCTTTGGTGTTTTGCCTTGGGTTTATCCTGTTTGGGACTCTCTGGGTTTCTTGGACTTGGGTGGCTATTTCCTTCCTCACTTTAGGGAAGTTTTCAACTATTATCTCCTCAGGTATTTTCTCATGGCCTTTCTTTTTGTCTTCTTCTGGGACTCCTATGATTCGTATGTTGTGGCATTTAACATTGTCCCAGAGGTCTCTGAGTTTGTCCTCATTTCTTTTAATTTGTTTTTCTTTTTTCCTCTCTGTTTCATTTATTTCCACCATTCCATCTTCCACCTCACTTATCCTACCTTCTACTGTTGGTTCTCTCCAGAGTTTTTTTTTTTTTTTTTTTAATCTCAGTTATTACATTAATCATTATTGATTGACTCTTTTTTATTTGTTGTAGGTCCTTGTTAAACTTTTCCTGTAACTTCTTAATCCTTGTCTCTAGACTATTTATCTGTAACTCCATTATCCTTTCAAAATTTTGGATCATTTTTACTATCATTATTCTGTATTGTTTTTCAGTTAGACTCCCTATCTCCTCCTCTTTGGTTTGGTTTAGTGGGCATTTATCATGTTACTTTACCTGCTGTATATTTCTCTCCCTTGTCATCCCGTTTAGGTTGTTGTGTTTGGGCGGCCTTTCTGTATGCTGGAAGTCTGTCGTTCCTCTTTATTGTGGAGGTTTCTCCCTGTGGGTGGGGTTGGACGAATGTCTAGTCAAGGTTTACTGGTTAGGGAAGCTTGCATCGGTGTTCTGGTGGGTGGAGTTGGATCTCTTCTCTCTGGAGTCAATGAAGTGTCCAGTAGTGAGTTTTGAGGTGTCTATGGGTTTGGTGTGACTTTTGGCTGCCTGTATTTTTGTGCTCAGGTTTATGTTCCTGCTTTGTTGGAGAATTAGCTTGGTATGTCTTGCTCTGAAACTTGTTGGCTTTTGGGTGGAGCTTGTTTTCAGTGTAAGTATGGAGGCTTTTGGATGAGCTCTTGCTGATTAATGCTCCCTGGAGCCAGGAGTTTTCTGGTGTTTTCAAGTTTTGGATTTAAGCCTCCTGCCTCTGGCTTTCAGTCTTATTCTTACAGTAGCCTCAAGACCTCTCCATCCATACAGCACTGATGAGATAACATCTAGGTTAATGTTGAAAAGATTCTCCACAGTGGGGACACCCAGAGAGGTTCGCAGAGTTACATGAAGAAGAGAAGAGGGAAGAGGGAGATAGAGGTGATCAGGAGGAGAAGAGGGGGAATCAAAAGGGGAGAGGGCAATCAAGCCAGTAATCACACTCCTAAGTAAAAATGTGTACCGAAGATCGGATTCTTAAAGGTACAGAATTGATAACAAATATCAAAAAGAAAAGACTAAAAATCTAGAGTCAACGTTAGACTCTCAAAAATACAATATTAAAAAAACAAAACAAAATCGCTAAAGTTATAAAAATATATATGTATGAAATTTGCTTTTAAATAGGATCTTTTTTTTCAGGGTAATAGTAGGTTTCAAAAATGAAAATTAAAAGAGTAAAAAAGAACTTAAAAATAAAAAAATTAAAAATATAAAAAAATGATAATAGTAAAATATAGCTAGTAATTACTCTGGAGCTATTAAGTGCAGTGTGGAATCAGTTCACTTTCAGATAGTTACTTATTCCAGCTTATACTTCTTCTCAAGTTCTATAGGTCCCTTCCAAGGTAGCCAGTGCTAACTACAGGGTTTTAATCTGTTGCACCTGTCACTTCCAAAGCAGTTCCCTTTTCTTTGTTTATTTTGGCTTCCTCTGTTTACAAGTCTCTCCAGTATCTAATTTCCACCCTGACAAAAAGAGGTGAAGGTGATCATTTATTTAGGCTCACTTGTTCAATTGTGCTGTGGGGAGGGAGGAGCACTGCAAACAAATATCACTGGCATGTGTGGGGAGTGCTCACAGTGTCTGGGCCACACTGAGTTTGCCCCCTCTGACAGTGTGTGTGCTTTCCCAGTCTACACTGCTCAGGCTCCAGGTTGCTCTGCCGGGGAACTGTCTAAAGTGAGCCCTGGGTTGCATGCGCTTCCCAGGTGTATGTTGCTCAAATTCAGGTTCTTGGGTACTGCACAAAGGCACAGACTCGGTTGGGCCTGCGTTTTTTGGACTTCCCAGGTCCAAGCAGCTCAGGTGACCAGGTGCTTGGTGAGTGCACTTTCCCCAGGTGCAGTGCATCTTATTACCTCCCTGGTCCCAGCTGCTTGGTTTCCTAGGTGCACAGTGGGAGTGCTGTCTCAGGGGTGCCATGTATCTCCTCTGGGGAGCTGATCTCTGGCAGGGACCCTCCTGGCGGATGTCAACCGTCCAGGATCCCAGGAAGAATTGGTGAGCAACTGGGAGCTTGCAGTTTGGTAGGGCATGCCATCTCTGGGGCCGAGTTTGCCCACCACCTTCTGGCTCTGGGTGTCACCTGCCTGCCTCTCTACCTCTGGCAAGGGATGGGCCAGTCCTCAGCTGGCTAGCTCAGTCCTTTGTTCTATGAGCAGGCCTGGCAGTGCCTTATGTTGGAGCTTTTCACGGGAAAGTTCTCTCTCTCTTTCCTCTTTTTTTTTTTTCCCTCTCTGGCTCTCCCATGGTTTGGGTTGCTATCTCACATTAGCTCCCTCAGATTGCCCTCAGGGCATTCAGGCCCCGTCCTTACCCTAAGCAATGCAATTTGCACCTCCCTGTTCGGCCCCAGCTTGCTGGTGATGGACTCGAGCATTTGGGCTACTTCTCCACCAGGAGTTGCAGTTAGGCATGTAATCTGTCGGTTTTATTTATTTATTTTTTCCTCCCAGTTATGTTGCACTCTGAGATTCCAAAACTCCCCACAGACCCACTGGTGAGAGGGTTTCCTGGTGTTTGGAAACTTCTCTTTCACGACTCTTTCCCCAGGATGGGTCTCCATCCCTAACTCTTTGTCTCTCTTTTTATCTTTTATATTTTGTCCTACCTCATTTCAGAGATGATGCGCTGCCTTTCTAGGTGCCTGCTGTCCTCTGCAAGTGTTCAGAGTTGTTTTGAGGTATTTGCTCAGCATTCAAATGATCTTTTGATGAATTTGTGGGGGAAAAAGTTGTCTCCCCCATTCTATTCCTCGTCCTGAATGTTTCACCTCTTTTGATCCATACTATTTTTCATGTTGAGTGTATGCATCAATTTTTATTTTAACTAGATTTAGATGTTTTTCTTATATATGTGTATATATTTATATAAAATAATAATAAATCAAATGCCTTTTCAGCATCTCTGGAGATAATAATAGATTTCTCTTTTACATTTTTGTAAAATAAGATGACATTTCCTTTTTTATTTCAATTATGTAAATGGGTTTTCCAGTCTTCACTAGAACCTTTTCTTGAAATTCCAAATCACAAATCTCATCTGTTGTCCCATGCAACAGTAAGAAATCCTATCTTCTACCAAGTTCCCCTCCTCCTGTATATCTAGAAATGCCAAAGGAATCTATCCATGTTACACAAACTCACTTCTCATTTTCTGTCTCATCCAGCTACCTGATTCCAGACTGCTATCTACTTACAGCCAATCTCTTAACTTGCTTCCATTTCTCAGCTGTCATTCTTCCCTTTATTATTTTCTCACAAGCATAGAAAATGACCTTCCCTTTAGTTCCCTGCAGAGTTAGCTGAGGGTGGGTTGTAAAATTTAGCAAGACTTTAACAAAGGCTTAGAGAAAACAGAAAGGCATTATATTCCAGACACATAAAATTGAGTTCTATTGAATAGATATTCATACATCTAACACCCAAGTCTCTCCATCAAAGTCATGAGTACATCTTAGCTTGAAGCTGACACCTTCAATGGGAGATGTGACCTCTAACTATAATCCTGCCGCCATTTTTGCAGACGCACTTACCACCTCTTGAGAAGAATAATGCCCTTGAACATGTATCTTATAACCTGTGATCATGACTCTAAATTTTATAAGTCTATTTTATCTGTCTGATGGAACTGCTAAACAATGAAATGTGGAGAATGTATATTACAATCCCTTCATTCAGTGACATCAAGTTAGTAGCTTAAAATCACCACTGGTGGAGATATTTATACCATGGATATTTGAAAATGCTGCATATAAGGGCTTGACGTTGTTGTTGTCGATTTTCTAGAGTTTAAGCATGTGGTATAGAAAATGTCACCAATGAAGATTACATTTAAAAGGATGTTATTTTGTAGGCATTACATTGTGAATAGTACAAAAATATTGAGCAGATATTCTTTTAGTATTAGGAAACTATAATCAGATTCAGTGAGATTGTCATTCCGGTCATTGAAAAACCTGTCACCGGTAACCAGTTTCCAATGTATATCTGTGTTATTTCACTTGAATGCTACTTTTTGGTGTAAATGAAAATAACAACATTCATGTTGAAAACTAAACACATTCATCATCTCCAACCATAGTTTGGCTATGGATACAAGAGTGTGGCAAAATTTAATGGAAGCATTTCATAAAAATCAACTGACTGCATGGAATTTACCAAAGAAAGAATATTTTGTATTTTATAAATATTTAGAAATTGTGTAATAGCCATCCTTTAAGTCAACAAATTTTTATTATATTTATAGTATGTGTATGTGTACACACACATACAATTTTTCTATAGAACTAGTTGATGAACCCTGGACAGCACACCACTGATATAGAAGATTTGGGACACTGCATTCTGGATTTTATTTATAGTGAGATGGGAAGGAATTGAGGGGATTTTCAAGAGAGAAAATAACACGATTTAACTTAGGACTTAGCAGGATTTAATGGGATCAGAGTGGCTTTCATACTGAGAACAGACTGTCAGATGGAAGCAAGGAGACCAGTTAGGAAGCTACTGGCAATAATCCAAGAAATAGATGATAGTGGTTAGGACAAGGTTGATAGGAGGGGAGATAGTGAAAAGTTGTCAGATTCTTGATATGTATTGAAGTTAGAATTCACAGGCTTGCTGGTGGATTAAATGTATATTTTGAAAGAAATAGTAAAATTGAGAGTAACTCTAAGGCTTTTGCCTTGAGCAAAAGAACAAGTGGAGTTGCCACTCCCTGAGATAGGGAAGACTATGGGAATAAAGGATTTGGGGAGATCGTCAGGAACTGCTTTGTATACTTTAAGATGCTTGTTTAACTCCCAAGTGGTGATGCAGATTAGGCTGTTGAAAATAAGAGTGTGGAGTCAGTTCAGACTCTAGAGAAATCTGTGAGTCATCAACATATAGATGCCTAAAGCATGTGACTGGATAAAATCACCTTGTGAGTGAAAGTAGACAGAAAAGCAAAATGATACAAGAACTGAACCCTGAAGTATTCCAATATTTGAAGGATAGAATATGAGGAAGAACAGACAAAAGAGATTTGAAAGAATTGGACAAAAATGTAGAGAACACAAAATTGCTGTATTGTCCTAGAAGTCATGTTAAAAGTATTTCAGAATTAGAAGTTATTAGCTGTATTAAATCCCGCTGATGGGTCAAATACGATGAAGTTAGGAATGATTGTTGGATCTAAGAACATGAAAGTCATATGATAATCTAATATTCAGTTCAGTTCAGTTCAGTCGCTCAGTTGTGTCCAACTCTGTGTGACCCCATGAATCACAGCACATCGGGCCTCTCTGTCTATCACCAACTCCTGGAGTTCACTCAAACTCAGGTCCATCGAGTCAGTGATACCACCCAGCCATCTCATCCCCTTTTCCTCCTGCCCCCAATTCCTCCCAGCATCAGAGTCTTTTCCAATGTGTCAACTCTTTGCATGAAGTGGCCAAAGTATTGGAGTTTCAGCTTTAGCATCAGTCCTTCCAAAGAACACCCAGGGCTGATCTCCTTTAGAATGGACTGGTTGGATCTCCTTGCAGTCCAAGGGACTCTCAAGAGTCTTCTCCAACACCACAGTTCTAAAGCATCAATTCTTTTGAGCTCAGCTTTCTTCACACTCCAACTCTCGCATCCATATATGACCACTGGAAAAACCATAACCTTGACTAAATGGACCTTTGTTGGCAAAGTAATGTCTCTGCTTTTCAGTATGCTATCTTGGTTGGTCATAACTTTTCTTCCAAGGAGTAAGCGTCTTCTAATATTAGAGTAGCTTAAATGGATTGGTGAGGTAAAACTTTATTTGAATAGTTGAAGGAAAAAAAAAAAACAAGAGATAAATTACAGATAGATAAGGAATATAGAGAGCTGTTTCAAGAAACTTTGCTATGAATGGAAGGATAGAATGGAACAGTAGTCGAAGGGGACTTGAGGTCAAGAGAGCTTTTTTGATTATTTTGTTTATAATGAGAATTAGAAATAGCTGTATGCTGAGGGCAAGGGGGAGGGTTTGAAGATGCAGAGGACAGAGGGGAAATTGCTTGAGTAGGCAATAAAGGAAAGAATGTGCAAGTTGGGGGAGAGTTTAGGCTTATTCATAGGCTGGCAGGAATAATCACCCATAGCAACAAGATAGAATACATGACCACAGGTACACAGATGGGTGTGTAAATGAAGAAGTGGGAGCTTTGGGAAGTCCTGACTTCTTCTAGATTTGCAGAATGTGAGTAAGGGCAAAGAGGTGTTAAAAGTTTTGGGGAGAGAAGAGACAGTGTGAAATGGTCCCCTGGGAAAGTAAAAATTTGCTGGCATATTGAGTGCAGCACTTTCACAGCATCATCTTTTAGGATTTGAAATAGCTCAACTGGAATTCCATCACCTCCACTAGCTTTGTTCATAGTGATGCTTCCTAAGGTCCACTTGGCTTGGCATTCCATGATGTCTGGTTTTAGGTGAGTGATCACACCATTGTGGTTATCTGGGTCATGAAAATCTTTTTTGAATAGTTCTTCTGTGTATTCTTGCCATCTCTTCTTAATATCTTCTGCTTCTGTTAAGTCCATAACATTTGTGTCCTTTATTGTGCCCATCTTTACTATGATGGCTACTCCATCTTCTTGAAGAAATGGAATAGCCATTATAATAAACAAAAGAGTCCAAAATGCAGAACTGCATGCAATCTCAAAAATGATAGAATGATCTCTGTTAATTTCCAAGGCAACCCATTCAATATCACAGTAATCCAAATCTATGCCCCACCCAGTAATGCTGAAGAAGCTGAAGTTGAATGGTTCTATGAAGACCTTCTAGAACTAACACTGGAAAAAGGTGTCCTTTTCATTATAGAGGACTAGAATGCAAAAGTAGGAAGTCAAGAGATACCTGGACTAATAGGCAAATTTGGAGTACAAAATGAAGCAGGTCAAAGGCTAACAGAGTTTTTCTAAGAGAATGCACTGGTCATAGCAAACACCCTCTTCCAACAACACAAGAGAAGACTCTACACATGGACCTCACCAGGTGGTCAATACTGAAATCAGATTGCTTATACCTTTGCAGCCAAAGATGGAGAAATTCTATACAGTCAGCAAAAACATGACTGGGAGCTGACTGTGACTCAGATCATGAACTCCTTATTGGCAAATTCAGACTTAAATTGATGAAAGTAGGAAAAGCCACTAGACCATTCAGGTTTGACCTAAATCAAATCCCTTATGATTATACAGTGGAAGTGACAGATAGATTCAAGGGATTATGTCTGATAGACAGAATTCCTGAAGAACTGTGGATGGAAGTTCATGACATTGTACAAAAGGCAGTGATCAAGGCCATCCCCAAGAAAAAGAAATGCAAAAAGGCAAAATGGTTGTCTGAGGAGGCCTTACAAATAGCTGAGAAAAAAGAGAAGTGAAAGGCAAAGGAGAAAAGGAAAGATATATGAATATCAAGTTCCAAAGAATAGCAAGGAGAGATGAAAGATAAGAGAGATAAGAAAGCAAGGAGATTCCTCAGTGATCAATGCAAAGACATTTACAAAGGTGCATTCTAAATTCCAAGCCTGAGTGCTCAGGCTGCTATAACAAAACACCATAGACTAGGTGGCTTAAGCCTGTTATTTCCCAGAGCCCTTGAGGCTGGGAAGTCTGAGATCAGTGTCCCAAGACAGTTAGGTCCTGTCGAGAGCCCTCTTCCTGGCTTTCAGATGACTGCCTTCTTGCTATATCCTCACAAGCCAGAGAAAGAGAGAACTAGCTCTCTTCTCTTCTTATACTAATTCCATCATGAGGATCCTACCTACCCTCTTGAATTCATCTAAACCTAATTATTTCCAAAGGCTCCACCTCCAAATATGAACACCATCAAGTTGGAAGTTAAGACTTCAACACGTATGTGTGTTGTGGGGAGGAGTCACATTCAGTCCATAACAGACGCTTTTCAAACAACTCATATTAATATGTCTAAAATTAAATGCCAACTTTCCTTTACCTGACGTTCTATTCTGTACTAACTAGTGGGTGCGACTAACACACTCACGTACACACATACAGTGCCTGCATGCTTGCTCAGTCACTCAGTCATGTCTGACTCTTTGAGACCCCGTGGATTGTATGTCACCAGGCTCCTCTGTCCGCGGGATTCTCCAGGCAAGAATACTAGAGTGGGTTGCCATTTGCTCCTCCAGGGGATCCTCCTGACCCAGGAATTGAACCTGTGTCTCCTGCAGTGGAAGGTAAATTCTTTACCATTACACCACGTGGGAAGCCTGTACTAACTACTAGCTAAAATTTATTGAGCCAGCCACTGTGCGAAGCACTTTATCATCATTATCTTATTCAATCTTCACCATAACCATAATAGTTATTGGATATAACTATTTCCACATTTTACAGATGAGGAAACTGAGCCTATGAGATATATTTTTATGTGTTTGCTGCTGCTTCTGCTGCTAAGTCGCTTCAGTTGTGTCTGACTCTGTGCAACCCCATGGACAGCATCCCCGTCCGTGGGATTTTTCAGGCAAGAGTAACTGGAGTGGGGTGCCATTGCCTTCTCCAGTTTATGTGTTTACAAAACTATTAAATGTCAAAACCATTATTCAAATCTAATTCAGTTTATCTCTAGGGCCATATTTCTTAAGTACACAGAGAACCTTATTAGGATATTGTAAGGACTCTGAATTTTACTTATCATGAAATGTGTATTTTAAGCTATAGTAATATTTCAGTTGGGTTTCCCTGTGGCTCAAACAGTAAAGAATCTTTCACTTTCTCAATATTTCAGATATTCAAGGAGCAATTCAAAAAGTCACTGTAGTAGGCAGAATTATGGCATATGCAGATGTCTATGTCTTAATCCTTAAAGTTCAACAATGTATTTCATTACATGACTAAGAGAAATTAAAGGTACAGAAAGAATTAAGATGGCTAATCAGCAGACTTCCCTGGTGGCTTAGCTGGTAAAGAATCCATCTGCAATGTGGGAGACCTGGGTTAAATCCCTGGGTTGGCAACGTCCCCTGGAGAAGGGAAAGGCTACCCACTCCAGTATTCTGGCCTGGGGAATTTCATGAACTGTATAGTCCATGGGGTTGCAAAGAGTCAGACACCACTGACTTTCACTTTCACTTTCAATCAGCAGACGGTGCAATTATCTGGGACTGCCCAATGTAATTAGAAATTTGCTTAAAAGTGAAAAAATGCAACAGAGTAAGAAAAGTGAAGAGATATCAGCCTTGGTCCAACATTATTGGTCTTGAAGATGGAGAAATGGAGTCATGAGATAAGGAAAATGGACTAACTTTAGAAAGTAAAAGAGATAAGGAAACAAATTCTTCCCTTGAATCTCCAAAAGAAACATAGCCCTATACACCTTGATTTTATCTCAGTGATAACCATTTAAGAATTTTGCCCTTCATAATTTTCAGATGATAAATTTCTGTAACTTTAAGCCACTCAAATCAGGGCAATAATTTGTTATAGCAGCAATAGAAAACTGATACAGTCATAATTAATTTTTCTTTCTCCCTCTCCATCATCTCTACCCCAATCCATAACCAAAAGTTTTGTGGGTTTTATCTCCTTAATGTTTGTTGATTCATCACTGCCCCTACCACCATGTTGTTCTAGGAATAATTTAAGATTCTTACTTGGTTAATATAGTCAGACAAGGCCATTTATTTTCATTTTTGTTTAATTCATCAGATCATTATCTCTCAACTAGATATTTGCAGTATTATCTTTGTTAGCTATCTTGCCTTTCACATATTAGCCACAGTCCACATTTGGGCAAAGTTATTCATCATTCTAAAATGCATAAAATTATACTGGGGGATATTTTAAAAAGGAAGTAAGTGTCTTGGATAAAGCCTGAGGATGGAGGAAGAAATAAGTTTTTCCTTGTTTGTGTGTAGGATTAGCTTTGTTTATTTAAGCCATTTGTTCATCTTTATTGTTTCCACACAAAATATTTTGCTTAGAAACTACAACCATGCAGAGTACAGGAAAGTAGATGGTCTTGCACAGCTGACAGTCACATGGGTACACTGCTATTTCTTATTCTTTCTTACCAAAAGATTTTGCAGTGCAAAATGATTAATTTTCACTCTCCCAGTTAGAAACTGTTAATCAAGGAGCTGATAGTGCCTATTTTTGAAGGAAAACTGCACTTGATAACCTTTTAGAAGTGTTTTACTCTAGTCAGGGAAGGCCAATAAAGAAACAATGATTATTCTCTCATTATTTTAAAATAGTGCAGTAACAGATGCAAAGAGATATTTATCCCAACTTATTGCTAAGTTCTGATGCTCTATATTTGAATTATTCATTTGGTATGATAGAATGATGGCTGGATTGGAGTCCTGAATTCCAAGGATAAATTCTACCTTCAATTGCAAATATGAGCTCACAACAAGCCCACAAGGTTTCAGTTTGCTCATCTAGAAAAATGAGTGTAGAAAGGAAATCAACTAAAGTTGAATGCTGGGGTATACACATTACGTCCATTGCCTCATTTAATCTCCAGGAAAAAGCAAGGGAGCATTAGTTCACAGATCTGTCTTTTCATTCATCTATCTAAAACCCCAAACCTGTGTGATATCTTACAGGCTGAAATATGAACTCTGGAAACCTGTAGACCTCTTGGAGGAAGTATCCATTTCCCCTAAAGGACATCAGGAAGCCTGGTTTCTAGTAACTACTTTACTACTGATAAACTCTGTAACTTTGGGCAAACAGCACACTTTCTCAAAGCCTCTGTTATTTTCCCCTCCTCAAAATGAGAGCACTGGCTTATTTCTACAGTCCCTTCTCTTTGATAGTTTATGCCAGAAGTTGCTGACCATTTTCTACAAAGGGACAGATAGCAAGTATTTATATGTTGCAGGGCACAATGATGTCTCTGTCACAACTATTCAACCCTGCCTTTACAGCACAAAAACACCTGTAGACAATATGTAAATGAACAGGCTTGCCTGAATTCCAATAAAACTCAACTCACAAACAGATGATGGCTTAGTTTTAGCCCAGGGTACCTAGTTTACTGACCCTTATCTATACAGAAATAACAGATTTTTTTGTGTGTCAACTCTTCCCTTTTCTCTTTGAACTAACATATCAAGAACTGTATCTTATACATCTCTAACCTAAAGATATGTTTATTGAAGCAGAGTTTATCTATGTGCTTCAATTAAAAAAAATGGATAAAACTGAGAATTTGGAGAAATTAATGATCTGGGTTTTGGTAGCAGCTTGTTAAGAGCAGCAGTTAGTTACACAAAGAGCAGAAACAGCAAACACCTTGATGAATAAAAGTCCTATAACAGTTATATAGATTTTAAAAATTATTCTTATCTATCCCAATGTTAATGTATCTTACATGGATCATCAAAAGTTACCTAAAACATTGCTTTTCTGAAATGCACAATGATCTTCAATGAGACCTATTGCCTACAAGAGACTATTTCACGAAGGATGGAAAGGAGAGAAGAGTTCTCATGAATTCCTACTCAGAGTAAATGGACAAATGGTATGCTAAGATGTATTTGATTATGTTCTGCAACTGAAAAGTGGAGAAAGTGGAAACTGGAAAGTGTCCTGGAAATCATTTTCAAGGCCAGCATTTGAACCACGATTACCTTTGGGTCTGTATACTGCAAGCGTTCACTATGGATGGCCTGGCTAGCTGTACTTATGGGAGCATCACTCTGCAATTTATTTTTTGTTTTGTTTTTCACAGTTGTTTAATTCTAGTAGCTCTTAGTGCTGAAGATGGATCTGATGCTAACGTGTCACCAAAGATTTTCATCACAGTAATAAGTTCTTCTGAAAACAAGGGGAAGATTATTGGCACATTGACAAATTCCCCCAAAGCGAGTTTGAAGTGTGGGCTTCTAAACTAGCAAGAGTTTTGACGTTTGTGTGTTCTATTTATTTTATATTCTCATTGTTTTCTTTCTACTCAGCAAAGCCTTGAACTTCGTTCAGCGAGTTCAGTCATAGAAAATATTCAGAGGACATGGGCAGATGGTGAATTCAGCAGGGAGTTTATGCAGTTCTCTGGCTCATTCCATTAATCAAGAATTATATAGAAACAATCTCAGTATGGCCTAAAGCATAATCTGCCTTGAAGAAAGATAGAAATGACAAAACGATTAAAAAATAAATTTGAGTAGCCCTCTATTTTCCCTGTAGAATACTTCTAATTAGATTTTGGCTGAAATGTGCTGGTTCCTCATCCCTGATAGTTGCATTTTTTTAGTTCGTTATAGCATTTTTATCACTGCTATTTTTGTTGTTGTAATAACATTTTCTCATTATTTTTGTCTAATCAGCCTTTAATGAATTTTAGAAATAAATATGTATTTATTGTATGAGCTTTAGCACTTTGGGGTGCTTACTTTTGATATGATTAACTTGTCTTATTTTATAAATTTGAAACAGAATTTATCATGATGCAAAAATGATTTTATATATATAATACAGATGTACACACAGATATATGTGTGTATATAACTATAAACAATCTTATTCCTCCCAAAAATGTGTGTGTCAATTCCTATGGTTCTCAGTGAGGTACATTTTTGACCCCTATGGCACAATTGACAATGCTTGAACATATATCTGATAGTCACAACATGGGGAGGGGGTAAATAGGACATTTAATGGCTAGAAGCCAAAGATGCTACTAACAATTCTATAATATATAGGTCAATTTTCCCACCTCCAATCAAGGAAAATGATTAATTCAGCCCAAATTGTCAATAACTCTGAGGTTGAGGAATTCTGGTCTAAAAACATATAGAAATGTCAATGTACAATTCAAGAAATTACATCTGAAGTTACAGATCTTTAACATGCTATGAGCCTTTAGAGTGTACATATGAAAGACTCACAGGAAGTGCTAGAAATTGTTCTGAATGGTATAGAATGAATTATTTTTATCAAGAACATTGTAAAGCAGGGAACCTTGCAATGCAAAAAGTCAACCTATTTTTAATTGGAAAAATAACCAAGAAGCCTATATTAAGAATATATATTTATCTTTTCAGTTACCTTTATTGTTATATATACCCCAGGCCATTTTTTGTATTTTTCAATTTCCCTCATCCACCCTGCCCTATCCCTTAATCTCCTCTATGTGAGTAATAAAGAGGTTGCCATTTTTAATTGGAATATAATTGCTTTACAATGCTGTGTTAGCTTCTGTTATACAACAAAGAGAATCAGCTATAAGTATATAAATATCCCCTCCCTCTTTGACCCCCTCATCCCACTCATCTAGGTCATCACAGAGCGCTGAGCTAAGCTCCCTGTGCTATACAACAGGTTCCCACCAGCTATTTCACACATGGTAGTATATACATATGCCAATCCCAATCTTCCAATTTATCCTGCATTTTAATTCAGTGTGAGCCTTGCCCCCTGAAAATTTTAGGAAAGACACTGGAAATGAGAATCCTCTCTCTGTCTCTGGCTGATAAACCAGAGAGATTTTTAAAGTTGTACTTCCAATTGCATGAATTGAAGAAACACTGAAAACCTAGAGGGAGACAGAGGAGAAAAAGTGCTTAAGAAGATTTGTTGTGCCTTAGGAATGCATTCTCCACTAAGGCACTCTTCAACACTAGGAAGTAAAGGGTAAAGTTGTTTTTCGAGCATTTGAGATGATTCACTGTTGTTTCTTTGAATGAGACACCCATTGGAAATAATGAAAGAACAAGGGGTCAATATTTTTTGTCGTACTTTCATAAATGTGCATACATAAGCACACACACCTACCTACACTTTAATAAAAATATGGTTATATTGTGCCTGCTACTTTTGGGGTTCCTGCTGGCTCAAACAGTAAAGAATCTTCCTGCAATGCAGGACTTGGGTTTGATCCTTGGATTGGGATGATCCCCTGGAGGAGGGCCTGGCAACCCACTCTAGTATTCTTGCCTGGATAATCCCATGGACAGAGGAGCCTGGCGGGCTACAGTCCATAGTCACAAAGAATCAGACACAATTGAGCGACTGAGCACAGCATGCCATTTGGTATGTTGTTTTTCTCACTCATCAAAGCATTGTGGACTTTTTATGTCCATTCGCATCAGTGCTTTCATGGATGTTGAGGATTCTTTTTCCTGATTTTACAGCAACCTAAGCCACTCTTCACTTGATCAACATTTAAGTCATTTGTTACCAAATGCTTCCTATAAAAAAACAACATAGAGGTGATCATGTTTGTGTATACACGTTTATGCATCTTTGTGGTATCATCTTAGAAAATATTCCAGAAAATATGCTGAGTCAAATAATATTTAATTGAAGATTTTTGATGTACAACACTAATTGCCCTTCCAAAAAGGCTGGAACAAATTGCATTCCCACTATCAATGCACTAAAATACCCTCATCCTATGCCTTTCTGGACAGTGGGTTTTCTTATGTTCTTTCATCTTTGTTAATATTTTTCCTCATTATTAATATGAAGGATGAAAAAGTCTCTTTTCCATTAACATTTTTGGTAGCTAGTGATGGTGAGCAACTTTTCATTTTTAATAATCATTTTCAACTCATTTTTCAATTGGCTTTTCATATTCTTTGACCATTTTTAAATAACTTCCCTGGTGGCTCAGATGATAAAGCGTCTGCCTACAATGCGGGAGACCTGGGTTCGATCCCTGGGTTGGGAAGTCCCCCTGGAGAAGGAAATGGCAACCCACTCCAGTACTCTTGCCTGGAAAATTCCGTGGATGGAGGAGACTGGTTGGCTTCAGTCCACGGGGTCGCAAAGAGTTGGACATTACTGAGTGACTTCACTTTCTTCTTTCTTTCTTTCATCTTTTTAGTTTTGATTTATATAAGCTTTTTGAATAGTAAGAAAATTAGTCTGTCAAATGTATTGCAAATGCTTCCTTTCAGATTGTCTCAACTTTTATTATGGTATTTTTAGCTTGAAAGAGGCTTTACATTTTTATGTCATCATATTTATCAAAATTTTGTGACTTCTAGGCTTACCAGTGAGGCTTAGAAAGACAACTCCCTCATCAAGATAACAAAGAACATTCATACATATCTTCTACAAAGATTTAGTTTTTAACATTTAGTTATTTGATCTATCTGTAATGTATTTGAGTGCTTTGTAGTGAGGTAATAATCAAGTTTGACAGCTAATGCTAAGCTCTGTGATAAGAAAAACTTGGATCTGGGCTTTACCACTTAATATCCAAGTGACCTTGAGAAAATCACTTAACCTCTTGAAGTCTGTTTCTTCATCTGTAAAAAGAGGGTAATAATATTCCCTAACTCATAGGCTTGTGATGTAAATGAAAGAATCCATTCAAGAACTTAGAACAAAACAGGAACATGTAAGAATATAATCACTATTAGTTGGACTGTCTTATTTCTATTTCTATTCTCAATAGATAATATTTTCCCTAGATGATTTATTGATTAGACCACGTTTTTCCCCAAAGATAGAAAATGCTACTTGTATTATATTTCTAATTAAAGTATATGATTAGATATATGTTTAAACTCTCTGTTATTGTGTTCTTCTATCTGTGCATTTCCAAAATGTAGGTCCTAGTACTTTCAAAATAACTTTATAATAGTAAACATTATTTTCTTGTTCTTGGAATTAATTTTGATATTTTTAATTTCTTACTATTAAATGTGGTTTTGAGTTTGAGTCATGTATTTAATTTGCTAAGAAAGAACAATGCTAATTGCTTTTTCCAAAAAACTGGAGCAACTTGCATTTTCAATGTTATTCAGAATACGCCCACATCCCACCTCTTTCCTACCAACAGGTTTCTTCATGTACTTTCTTCTTTGCTAATATTTTCTTTGTTATCAATCTGAAGGTTGAGAAATAACTTTTAATCTGTATTTTATAGACACAAGGAGAATTGACATCTTTAAATTATTGTCTTTTTTGTATTTTGCTGCTTTTATTTGAGTCCTTTTCTTTCAATTTCTCTCAGTAAAGTTTGATATGACAGTTTTCTTCATTTAGTGCTTATGCATTACTTGTTAAATTTATTTCTTAGTATTTTATTTTCACTTTATTTTTGACTGCTTATATTTTTTAAAAAATCTCCATTATATTTAAATTTGTTTTTGTTAGTTAACTGGAAGATATTAATCACTTTATATGAATTTTGCATTATCTTCATATCAAATATGTAAAAGTGCATTATCTAGCACTTTTTAAATAATTTTAAATAACAGTGGTGAAAGCAGCGTCGTTATTTTGTTCCTGAATTTACATTCAGTTTTTTCAATTTTTTTTGCAATAAAATATAAGGTTTTTTACTTGTGTTATATATCACACTTTTTAGGGAAGCATTCATGTTTTAATGAAGGTTGAATTTTATAAAGCCTTTATTCATATTTACCAGGATGATCATATTTTTATCTTTTTTGACTTATTAATATGGTAAAGTACATTTATGCAGTCCCTAAGGGATTCCTGCTTTTGAACTCTTTGCATTCTTAAAGTGCCTCCTGCTTCATTAGTATTCATTTATTCTGTTGATACGATGTTGGATTACATTTGCAAATGTTTCATCTCAGATTTTTGCATCAATACTCGCAATGTACTTTTTTTAGTAGCTTTCTTCACATTTGTTGCCCTCATCAGGTTCAGGTTGGGTATTAGCATTATGCTGCCTTAAAAAAATAATTAGAAAATTTCCCTTGTCATTCCATGCTCTAAAACAGTTTCAAATGCATAGATGTTATAGGATTATAACTTCTAAAAGAGCAATCTGTATAGACAGAGGAATGAATTTAAAATCTGGCCCTACTACTTTTTCTTTGTTTCAACATTTATAAATGAGCATAATAAAATTCATCAAATGAGTCTCTTCAGGAGACATCAAAAGGTAATGAATGCAACTGGATGCTCGCACCTCTTAATTTCCCTCTTTTTCACTCATCCATCATAAATGAGTCACAGGAATGAAATGTACAGTATGGGACATTTAGTCAATAACTATGTAGTATCTTTATGACAGATGGTAACTAAACTTATCATGGTGACCATTTTGAAATGCATAGAAATATCACATCACTATATTGTATAACAAGAATTAGCATAATGTTCTAGATTAATTATAATTCAAAAACAGACACAGAAAAAGAGATCAGATATGTGGTGACTAGAGGCAGGGATAAGAACGGGGGGGGAATGAGATGATGGTGGTCAAAAGGTACAAACTTCCAGTTGTAAAATAAATAATTGATACAAATGTAATATACAGCATGATTACTATAATTTACACTACTGTATACACGTGAATGTTGCTAATAGAGTAAATCCTGAGTTCTCATCACAAGAAAAAATACATTTTTCTTTTATTCTGTATCTATATAAGATGATAGATGTTCACTAAACTTATTGTGGTCATCATTTCATGACATTTGTAACTCAAATCATTATGCTATACATCTTATATAGTGCTGTATGGCAATTGTATCTCAATAAAACTGGAAGAAACATAAATAAAATTATACCACTTTTATTCTTAAAAAAAGATAATAAATATAAAACACTTAGCATATATGCCTTGTGTGTGCTGTGTGCATGCTAAGTCACTTCAGTCATGTCTGACTCTTTGAGACCTTATGGACTGTAGTCCCCCAAACCCCTCTGTCTATGGGGTTCTCTGGGCAAGAATCCTGGAGTGGGTTACCATTTCCTCCTCCAAGAGATCATCCTAACTCAGGAGTGGAACCCTCATCTCTTCGGTCTCCTGCGTTGGCAGGCATGTTCTTTACCACTAGCGCCACCTGAGAAGCCAGAATATGCCTTAGTTCAGTTCAGTTCAGTCATTCAGTCGTGTCCGACTCTTTGCGACCCAATGGACTGCAGCCCGTCAGGCTTGCTTGTCCATCACCAACTCCCGGAGCTTGCTCAAACTCATGCCCATCCAATCGGTGATTCCATCCAATCATGTCATCCTCTGTTATCCCCTTCTCCTCCTGCCTTCAGTCTTTTCCAGTATCAATGTCTTAGCATATGCCTTGCAAGGCGTATGTTAAATAAATGAACGTTATATTATCCATTTCTCAAAACATGGAAAATTTCACCTGTAAAACCATTTTTCCCTGACAATTTGGTTAAGAAGAAAATGCAGTTCTTCAATATCTTTATCAATTTCTATCATGATTATTAGCCCATTTCTGCTTTTTGTCTTTTTCAGTCATTTTGAAGATGTATATTTTTCTAGAAAGTAACCATTCCAGTCATGTTAAAATATTAAAAAACATTGTGACTGTACAATACATTCTTAAATGATCTCTGTACTTGAGGTTAGTTTGTCTTTCTTAATATTTTCTCTCTTTTCTTATTACTATAAGTAGCTCTTTTTTATTTTTCTCATATTTTAAATCTTATTATGTAATTCTATCAAATGGAAAACTATATATAATGATAAAATTAATGCTTGTGTACCTAACATTCAGCTGTAGCAAATTTCAGTATTCTCCCATATGTCATGCATGCTTCCCTTTACAGTTTCATAGAATAAAATATCGAAGATAGAATAAATCTCCTTGTGTATCCCTCCTTTGTCCACTTATTGTTCATGTTGCCTAGCAATATCTTGAATTTTGTGTCTACACATACCAAATTTGGTGGTTAACTCTATTCACCAACTATTTTCAATTCTTAGAATTTCTGAACATATAGCAGGTTGGCACTTCTCCGTCCCCTTGAGGTGGGATGGGACCTTATGGCTACTTCTAGCCAATAAATTATGAATAGAGATAACATGTGCCATGTTGAGGCCAGATCATTCAACTGTTCATCTGAGGTTCTCAAATGCTCTATGTCCATCCTGCATGGAAGCCTCCAATTTTCCAGATAATGGGTGTTGAATTGCCTGAGCCCCAGAATAAAGATGATATGGGGCTTGACTCCTTAAAAACCCTCAACTGACTTGTAGCACGAGTGAGAAATAAACCTTTGGTGCTTGAAATTTCTGAGATTATTTTATTGCGTTTGTTGTTTTTACCACAACTCAACCCAAACTATCTTGACCAATGCATCCATAAACAACAGATAATATGTTTTCATCTCTACATAAATGTTATCAAGCCTCTTATGCTCTCCCACAACTCACTTTTCTCATCTGATATTCTGTTTTTAAGATTATTTTTTTAATTTTAAGGATTACTTATTTTTCTGCTGTCTGAGTGAACCACAATGAATTTACCCTTTTTTCTATTACTGGAAATGTGTGTTGTTTCCAATTTTACACTGTTAATGATGATCCTACATTATTGGACACCTCACATTATGAACATTTTACATGAATGCAATTATTAGCTTATGGAGAGCATGCATCTTTAAATTATTGGGTCTTGTCAAAATCCTCTCCTCTATGATTATAGAAATTTGCACTTTGGCCAGCACTAAATAAGAATTCCTGTTTCTACATCCTACCAACACTTAATATTGCCAGAAATTCTCATCAGTATTATTTATAGTATTAATTTGCACTTTCCTGATTATTAGTGTGAGCTTCCTAGGTAGCTTGGTGGTAAAGCTTCTGCCTGCCAGTGCAAGAGATGAAAGAGAAGTGGGTTTGATCCCTGGGTCAGAAAGATCCCCTGGAGAAGAAAATGGCAATCTGCTCCAGTATTCTTGCCTGGAGAATCCCATGGACAGAGGAGCCTGGTGAGCTACAGTCCACAGGGTCTCAAAGAATTGGAAAAAACTGAGAGACTAAGCACACACGATTACTGGTGTAACTGAGCATCGTTTTGTATGCCTATTTTCCATGCATAAATGACATTTGCCAGTACATGTTGTCATTTAGTCGCTAAGTTGTGTCCGATTCTTGCAACCCCATGGACTATAGCCCACCAGGCTCCTCTGTCCCTGGGATTTCCCAGGCAAGAATACTGAAGTGGGTTATCAGCACATTTACTTTGTCTTTTGTTTTTTCCCCTTGGATTTTGTTAATTGATATTTAGTGGTGCTCTTACAAGTTACATCCACTGGAAATATCTTGTCTGAGTCTGTTTTTTGTTTTATTCTATATAAGTTTTTAAATTTCAATGTTGTCAAACACTGTATCTCGATTTATTCATTTATCACTTGACCTTGTTCTTCATAGCTTTAAGATATAATTCACACATCATACAATTAACATATTTAACGAATAAAATTCAGTACTTTTCAGTATATTCACAGTTGTATATAATTGCCACTGCAGTCAGTTTTGGAACACTTTTATCACCTTAGAAAGCAACCCTATACCTTTTAGTAAATTCCCCCAACCCCCATTCCTCCAGCAATATGCAATTTCTAATCTACTTTCTGTTTCTCTAGATTTCCCTGTTCCAGATGGTTCATCTTATGTGACTAGTTTTTTTCAATTTGCATAATATTTTCAAGGTCCATCCATGTTGTAGCATGATTTCACCTTTGTATACCTTTAAAAGGAGATCTTCCCTAACCTGAACCCATAATACTAGTGTCTTTTGTTTACTTCATTAAATTATATACTTTGATTTTTACATGTAGGTCTTTAATCTTCTAGGAATTGATATCTATGTTTGGTTGGAGGTAGGGAACTATTTCCCCATATGGACAGCCAATTATATTAGCACCATTGATTATAATACTCTGCCATTTCCCCTCAGATTTATATCATTACTGATATTACATAACAAGGTTCCATATTTTGCAACTTTGTTTCTAGTCTCCATACTATGAGTATGTGCTCTATTTGTCTTTTCTTTCAAGTATCTTAATGTTTTGGATGCTATAGCTCTCAGTTCAGTTCAGTTCAGTCACTCAGTCGTGTCTGACTCTTTGCAACCCCATGAACTGCAGCATGCCAGGCCTCCCTGTCCATCACCAATTCCTGGAGTTCATCCAAACCCATGTCCATCAAGTTGGTGATGCCATCCAATCATCTATCTCATCTTCTGTCGTCCCCTTCGCCTCCCTTAGAGCTATATATATAGAGCTATAGCTCTAATTTTTAATAAATCTTGGTCCCTAAAAATGAAAACCCCTTAAATACTTTTGAAAATTCTCTTATTCATTCTGGGCTCTTTGTACTTCCATTTCATTTTTAAAATCAACTTCTCAAAATCCATGAAAAATTTCTTATCAAAATTTTGATTAGAATTTCATTGAATTTATATATTAATGGAAAACTGATATATTTATTATACAAATGTGTGTGTGTACGTGTGTGTGTGTGTTAGTCACTCAGTCATGTCTGGCTCTTTGAGATCCCATGGACTGTAGCCCACCAGACTCCTCTGTCCATGAAATTCTCAAAGCAAGAATACGGGAGTGAGTTGCTATGCCTTCCTCCAGGGGATCTTCCGAAAACAGGGATGGAACTCAGGTCTCCCACATTGCAGGCAGATTCTTTACTGTCCAAGCCACCAGGGAATATGTCCATCCAAACGCGTGGTATATATTTCTCTTTTCTTAAATTTACTGTATTACTTCATACAATATTATATCAATTTCACAACAAAAAACTTGTGTATTTTCTATTATTCTTTTCCCTAGATACCTTATAGTTATTTTAAAATGATATGCAAATAATATATTTTATAAAAATGCATTGTCTAGTTGTTAGTGTTGTGTAAAAATGCAATGCAGTTTATTTTTCCTTATGTTGTTCTTGTGTCTCTTTCATTAGAACTTCCTTATTAGTTCTAATAATTTCATAGCATGGAGATTTTCTTGGTTTTCCATATAAACAATCATAATTGTTTGGGAATACTAAACTCTCTTTCTCTTTTTCTATTTATAGCTTTCCTAACATATTCTAGTTATTTTCCTCATCTTACAGTTCTGCCTATGGCCTCCTGTGCAATGCTAAATATAAGAGTGACAGCAGCTGCCCTTTTCTTATTCTTGACTTTAAACATTTCATCATTAAGTATGATGTTTGCTAAAGGTTTTTGCAGGTTATATTTTATCATGTTAGGAAGGTTGCCTTATATTCCTAGTTTACTTGGCATTTTTGAAAATCAAGAATTTGTATTGAAATTTATAAAATGCTATTTCTCTAATTAATGAGATGTTTCTGTGATTGTTCTTTAATATTAGTTTCTTCAAATGATGAGTTATGCTAAATAATTTATGCAATTTAAATCATGGGTACATTCCTGAGAGAAAAGTTTCTTGCTCTAAAACATGCACCCACATACACATAAATGTACATAAAATCAGTGCTCATATATTTTTGTGTGCACATATATATTACTGAATTTGATCAGTTTAACCTACTCCAGTATTATAACCTGGAGAATCCCATGGACAGAGGAGCCTGGTGGGCTTCTGTTCATAGGGCCACCAAGAGTTGGACACAATGGAAGTGACTTAGCAGTAGCAGCAGCATATATTACTGAATTTGACTGGCTTAAAATATATTTAATGTTTTTCTGTCTATAATGATAAGTGATATTGACCTAAAGTTTTATTCTCCTGAACTAACTTTTATCTTACCAATAAATTAATATAAATTTGGAAAATTGGACCAGTTTGTAAAGGAATGGAAAGAAAATTTATCCAGTACTTGAATATTTGGAAATGCATGCCTTTAAATTTCTAGATGCTTTTGAGGTAGGAGACACTTTTTTAAACTATTGACTCAATTTCTGTCATGAAATTGAATCTATTCAGATTTTCTGCTTTTCTTCTAGTTTAAAAAGAATAATTTTTGAAACTTCTTTATTCCTCCAAATAATTATTCTTAATATATATATTGTTTAAAACCCTTCTTGTTGTGTATTCCTCATGTATACTTGAATTGTTTTGCTCGCAATTCCTTCTTGTCTCTCATTCTTTCTATCTCAGTTAATGTTCCCTGTTTCTGAATTGCATCTTTTATTATTTCTTTTAGTGATGATCTGTTAGTTGTAATGGATCCCAGACCTTTACTGTCTGAACAGTCTTATTTTGCCTTCTTTTTTGAGTGATCATTTACTTAGGTATATAATTTTAGGGTTACAGCTCCAAAATTTGGCAATTTTTATTTTACTATATTCTGGCTTCAGTCTTGCTATTAAGTAGTGTGTTGTCAATTTGCTTACTGTTAAGTAGTCTACAGTCAAGTTGTAGACAGTTGTGTTTTTTCTTTGTTTTCATTGTCTTTGATGTCATGAAGTTTCCCTGTGATATGTCTAGATATGTTTCATGAATAAAATGTGTTCTATCTTTTTGATTTCCCTAATATTTAATATTTTAGAATTTATACTTAATAGTCTGTATTAAACAATGATTACCATTTGTAATACGTGTTTTCAAACTATACATTCTCCCCAACCATGCATTTCTGGATATCCTGATAATTCCCCAGGGGATTTTATTGAGAACTGATTTCATTGATGGTAATTGAATCCATTGGAGTGAATGAATTTGCTCAGAGCACACTGAGAAGTGAACATAGATTAGAAGATCAGAAGACTGAGAAATATAAAAAGATTATTGATGAGCTTATGAGAGCAATTTCAGATGACTGGTAGGAACAGAATCCTAATAACAGTGGAAAGTTGGCTGTGGAGTGATTGGCAGCTAAGGCAGAAGACAGATATAGGATAGTAGCTGGTGGGATTTGGAGGAGGGCAAAGGTTAAGATGGAAATGATGTTATATTTAAATGTAGATGTGACATATCAATAATGAAACTGGAGATTAAAAGAGTGGATATTTTAAAAATTAATTCCCTTTGAAGATAGAAGGTGAAAGGATGCAAAACACACTTAAGAGTAGCAGCTGCTCTATTATAACCATAAGAAATGAGAAAAGAACAGCTGTCCATACATATATATTCACACTTGCTTATCATCCATCTTTCCTAATTTTTAAAAAAATCTGCAATTTGAGGGATTTTTACCCACTGTATTTAATTATAATTATTTTAAATTAATTTTTATTGGCATATAGTTTGATTTACAATGCTGTGTTAATTTCATGTGTGTGAATCACTTAGACAGAAATATAGTCATTTACTCTTTTTTAGGTTATCTTCCCATAAAGGTCACTACAAAGTATTGAGCAGCATTCCCTATGCTATACAGTAAGTTCTTACTAGTTACCTGTTTTATGTATAGTAGTGTAATTGTAACTATTTATAAACTATATTGCCAATTTTTCAAAGACAAGTGTGTATATGTGTCTCACTTAATTGCCAATTGTTTTATGGGTTAGCACATATTTTTCTGTACATAATAGCCTCTGACTTGTAGTTCTAGAGATGTTTGTCACAAGACTTCACTACTTTTCAGAAGCTAGGTCAGGAAAAAAGATGATGTGTTTAGTCATATGGTTGCTCTTTCATCTCTACCTCTTCTGTAGAGAGATGCACTCAAGGAACACAATGTAAACAGGGTGTGCTTAATATCTTTTATGATCCGTTCTTGCCTCCAGCCCCCATCTTTCCAAACTCAGAGCTATCAGCAGAAATTTTCACTTACTTACTGTGTGAGAGTATTGTCGGCATTCAAGAGCTAGAAAGTCTGAAAGGGGGTCTCCTCCTTCCTCTCAGTCTACACTGTATTTTACCTGACCACTATTATCTGAAGTTTGTAATATGGAGCATGTGAATTTTCCTGGCCTCTGTAAAGGTTTGTTTGTTTTGTTCGTTTAGGTGGCTATCAGAGAAGAGATGTTGTCAGTGTGCACGATTTCAACATTTTTTTCCCAGAAGTTCTAGAGTAGACTCTGAGGCCCTGATGTGTCCTTTCCTAGTTCTCTGCTACCCAGCACATCACTCAGTCCTGAAGACCAGGTGGGATTCAGAGAGGTAGAAAAGACGATAGAATGGTGTCGACTACATCTACCCAATAACACATTCCAGTAATTTCCTATTTGTAGGGGATATTTCTCACATGTAGAAGTTGGGATGCTAGATCACTCAGTGTGCCAATTAATCGTGTATGTGAACCACCTTCATAAGATCCTACAGAAAGGAATATCAGCCATAGATGAAAAATGTAATTTAGCTTAATTTTTAATAAAAATCATCCCTAAAGCTTGTGTTGTGTAGAGTGTACAGTTTAAAATGCTGTTTCCCTTGCTAGTGGGGTGAGTTAATGTCCATCGGCAGATGAATGGATGGGAAAGCTGTGGTACATATACACAATGGAGTATTACTCAGCCGTTAAAAGGAATTCATTTGAATCAGTTCTGATGAGATGGATGAGACTGGAGCCGATTATACAGAGTGAAGTAAGCCAGAAAGAAAAACACCAATGCAGTATACTAACACATATATATGAATTTAGAAAGATGGCAATGACGACCCTGTATGCAAGACAGGAAAAAAGACACAGCTGTGTATAACGGACTTTTGGACTCAGAGGGAGAGGGAGAGGGTGGGATGATTTGGGAGAATGGCATTCTATCATGTATACTATCATGTAAGAATTGAATCGCCAGTCTATGTCTGACGCAGGATACAGCATGCTTGGGGCTGGTGCATGGGGATGACCCACAGAGATGTTATGGGGAGGGAGGTGGGAGGTGTTTGGGAACACATGTAAGAATTAAAGATTTTAAAATTAAAAAAATAAAAAACTATAAAAAAAATTAGTGCATGAAACAATATACATTAGACTCTGTCCCAAACACTTTTCATGTATTAACTAATTTAATTCTTCTACAACCCTAATGGTGGCTTCTATTGTTATCCTTATTTTAGAGACCACGGGGCTGAAGGACTGAGAGGGCTGACAACTTGCCCAAAGTTACACAGTTAGTTAATCACATGTGAATGTCAAGCCTCCTCACTCTAGAATGCACAACTTTAACCACTGTGGCAACATGCCAGCTCGGGTGTGATCCACCACAACAGTGCGAGGTAAGCAAGGCTTAGTATCCAGATCCTCCAGAAGAGGAACCCAGTGTTCAGTAAGGTGAGAGACTTATCCAGAATAACATTGTATCAGCAAAAAGTGACAAAGGTGAGAATCAGATTCAGTTCAGTTCAGTCACTCAGTCGTGTCCAACTGTTTGAGACTCCATGAACCGCAGCATGCCAGGCCTCTCCATCCATCACCAACTCCCAGAGCCTACCCAAACTCATGTCCATTGAGTTAGTGATGCCATCCAACCATCTTATCCTCTGCCGTCCCCTTCTCCTCCTGCCTTCAATCTTTCCCATCACCAGTCTTTTCAAATGAGTCAGCCCTTTGCATCAGGTGGCCAAAGTATTGGAGTTTCAGTTTCAGCATCAGTCCTTCCAATGAACACCCAAGACTGATCTCCTTTAAGATGGACTGGTTGGATCTCCTTACAGTCCAAGGGACTCTCAAGAATCTTCTTCAAAACTATAATTCAAATTCTTGGCACTTGGAATCAATTCTTTGGCATTCAGCTTTTTTTATATTCCCACTCTCACGTCCATACATGACCACTGGAAAAACCATAGCCTTGACTAGATGGACCTTTGTTGAGAAAGTAATGTCTCTGCTTTTTAATCTGCTGTCTAGGTTGGTCATAACTTTCCTTCCAAGGAGTAAGCATCTTTTAATTTCATGGCTGCAATCACCATCTGCAGTGATTTTGGAGCCCCCCAAAATAAAATCCTGAAAAGTTCATTGTCCTTAATTACACTGCCTCTGCCCATGTTCTGCCTTTTCATATATCTAAAGACTGCTACTCTGTTATGGTAGGTTATTCTCCAAGTGGAAATGTTACAAATACATAATACCAGTACTTCTCTCATAAGGAGTTGTGAGTCATATTAGATAATAATAGTAAATTCCTCCCATAATCCTTACACTTAACAAGTACTCGGTGAATGGAGTGAAGTGCCTACTACATTCTTTTCCTGATTCTCAGTCCTTTATTCTGCTTCTCTTTACCCCAAAGCAACTAGTAACTTTTTTAACCTTTATCTCTCTGGCCTCGTCCCTTGATCATTGCTGCTTCCCTTAGCTTTCTATTTTCACTGACTGCTGGGCTCAGTTTCCTTCATGAAGCCTGCCAGGCTTTGGAGAAAAAAAAAAAAAAAGACTGGAATAAAATATTAATAAATAGACAAAGTTTGGGAGCCTGGAGGAAACAGGACATCAGTGACAGGAAGTATGAGAAATTCTTGTGAGCAACAGTGAGCAGAGTTCAGAGCTAAGATGAATGCTAAACAAGTATATAATATTTATATGAGAAATGATAAGACAAAAATGATCATCTTCTCAAAAGTAGTACATTCTACAAAGGCCCACATAGTAAAGACAGCAACTTCACTTTTTGGGTTTATGCCTGAAGCTTCGATGGGGCCTATGTCTTTTAAATTTTTTTTCAGATAATTTTATCATTGTCAACTGTATTTGCAGATTGATTGTAGCCACCATGAGCATAGAATATCAATTACAAATACACTTATGCTGCCCTGCTTTTACATACATTATCTCTTTTAAACTTTATAACAACATCATGAAGCAGCAAAGCTATTATAATCTTGATTTTAACACAGGGAATAATCAAGGCTCAGAGAATTCAAAAAGTTGCCTTTGAATCACATGCCAGCAAGTGGGGTAATAGGCTTTGCATCTCTGTTTATCTGACCCCATAGTCCTTCTTTTTCCCCATTTTCCTACACAACCTCATGAAAGAAAACCCGTGAAGGTTTGTTGATGTATCAACTATTGAATAGCTAATAGCAGAAACATTCAGAGTGTTTTCTTTTACTGTTCATGACTTTTGTTTGGTGTTCTCCTGGTTTGTATGATGCAGGATTCAGACTGGGGCTACCCCAGTAGATTTTATCTTGGTATTAAACCTCTGCTTCCCCCTACTGCTGCACTATACACCATCCAGGGTCTAGGCAACCTGTGGTTTGTTGTGGCTGTTTTGAAGATGGGCTTCCCTGGTGGCTCAGTGGTAAAGAATCTGCATGCAGTGCAGGAGACCATAGTTAGATCCTTGGGTCAGAAAGATCCCTTGGAGAAAGAAATGACAATCCACTCCACTGTTTTTTCCTGGAGAATTCCATGGACAGAGGAGCGTGGTGGGCTACAGTCCATGGGTTCACAAAAGAGTTGGGCACGACTGAGTGACTAAACAACAAAAACCACTTGATTAAAGGTAGTCAGATGAATACCTTGAGAAAACCTCCCAATGTAAAAGAACTTCTCCCCTTTCCTTTCAGCTTTCTATACATTGTACTCTAGTGTGTTCAACAACAAGGATGCTTCCTAAATGGTCTGTAGATTTTCTTCTGGCCAACTCTGTCACTTTGCTGGAAAGTGTACCTTCATGGATTTCCCGGGGGAGATGATTTGGGTGCACAGTGAGAAAACATCACTCACTATTTATTTTCTCGAAAGTAAATAACAGAGATCTGAATCCATTAATTTGTACTGAATCTATTTTTTGATATTTAATTTGCTTCATCTTCCTCTGTCAAGATGTAGGAGAGAGAAGATGGAAGCATTGTAACTCAAAGAAAAGTTTTTTTTTTTTTTTTTTGGTCTGAAAGTAGCTTACATATAGAATAATGGTGGGAGGGCTAGGTAGTTTGGACCCCTGTGTTTGTGTGTGTGTGCCTGTGGGCACATTTTTATGGGAGGACTCCTTCATGTTTAACCATTGGGAGTTGTCTTGTGGAGGGGATCTGCATAAAACATCAATTCCATTTTAGGGGCATTTGCTTGCTAGAAATACAGAGTTGAAGAGTCTGTCATTCACACTGCTGGCCTCTATTCAGGAAGCGTGAACACCTTGAGGGTGTGGCCTATGCTGGATGACCTCACTGAATTCCTGGCACGATACACAGATATTCTACAGAATGAATACTAGGTGTTTCAAAAATAAATAAATGAATAAATAAATGTGAAGAATGAACGGATAAGAGGATAAATAAATTACAGAATTATTAGTTAAAATAGAAGCTGAAATGGCTTGGAAAGCAAAGGCTAGATCAGGCTAAGGATATAACTCATAAAGAGTCATGAAATGAAACCCTTTTATGATCTCACAGAGAATAATCAGATATTCTAATTTAACCACCTTAAAAATTACACTTGTTCACATGGTGGATTAAACTCTTATGTTTACCATCTCTCACTTCAGAGACACTGCTGAAATGAAAGTAAAGGAATAAAAATTGCATTAAGCTAAGGCCAAAGAAAGTAAGAGAAGGAACAGTGGCAAAAAAAAAAAAAAAAGAATATATTTCAACATCAATTCATTTCACAAATGTGTATCCAGTGCCTGCTATGTGCCAGACATTGTTCTCAGAACTGGGGAAAAGTCAGTGAGCAGAACCACAAAAATCCCCACATTGTGGGCTTTATATTCTAGTAGAAGGAATACCTTTTCAGAAAAAGGTTAAAAGTGGATGGAAGAGTTGACTTATCTAACAAAAATGGAAGATGTTATAACTATAAAATAATATAAAAATGCCAACACAGGGCAGATATTGAAAGATGAGATGATCTTCCACACAAACCCCAGAATGGTTCATCCTGATGTATCAGATACTGCAGAAGACAGGGAAAAAGAGCTAGGATGAAAACAGTTGGACTTGCTGAAATTTTGTATTTAGAGAGGTGGACATCCAGGTCTTCACCCCACACTCAACAGCAATCACCCACTTTCTATTCCTCCCAGATAGGAGACCAAATGTTGTGTGTCTGAAAGTGGAACTTGAGAACCTCCAGACGTTAAGACAGCTAACACAATGGAGGCCAGTGGTGAGATCCAGAGTGGAAAACAAAATAATTAAGTGAAAGTGAATGTACTGAGACTCCCAGCTGGCTTTCCCCTCTCCTCCTCATAGGACACCAGGTTGTGTCACCCCAGCATAACAGCAGTGCATTAGTCTCTTGAGAAACTGACTCATCTCATAAAATTGACCTTGAGAGACCAATAGTCAATGGTTCCTCAGAAAGAAAACCAGTTTATCCCGTGATTATCATATAGTTCCTCCTCTACAAACAGAGTTCTCAATCAGTGTGTGGTTTTACTCTTTTTTTTTTTTAATAGTTTGTGAATTCTGAAGCGTTTATTTGAATAAAAATATTTATATGTACTTTGCATCACTGACACGATGGATATGAGTTTGAGTAGGCTCTGGGAGCTGGTGATGGACAGGGAAACCTGGTGTGCTGCAGTCCATGAGGTCGCAAAGAGTCAGACATGACTGAGCGACTGAACCGAACTGAACTTTGGTTTTGGTTTTTAAAATTAATTTTTGTTGGAGTATAGTTGCATTACAAGGTTGTGTTTGTTTCGATTGTATAGCAAAGTGAATCAGCTCTTAATTATGAACAAGCCATCCAAAGATCATCAGACGTTTCAGAAATCCAGAGAAAATGTAGTAAATGCATTGAAAGAGATAAGATAGAAAATGGAGAGTCAAGAACTATCAAAGAAATAACAGTATAAGAACTGAGGGACTCGAGATTGCAGATGGAAAGGATTCTCTGAACATTCTGATATTGGGAAGGACTGGGATGTCACTGGTATTTTTATATAGCCCTACGAATAATTATAATACATTTGTAGGACTGAAAACAATTGTTCCAGCTATTAATTTAGATTTTCTTTCTTTCTTTCTTTTTTTTTTTTGAGGTTAGCACACAAAGTGACATGTAAATACTTTTCCTGTGCAGTTATCATAGTGCTTGTCATGGTGGAACATGTGGAAGACCAAGGGTGGAGGAATAAGACTGCTTTCTCCCAGATTTGCATTCTTATAATGCCTTTTTATCTTTCTTAGGTTGTGGAAATATATAAGAAACAATAAAAATAAAGTTCTGTTTGATTATGATCCTATGAAAGAGTTAAGAAGCTTCTTTTTGTATAAGTTTATATATTTCCTCTTACAAAAGCTTTTATTTTTTTAAAACAATGCCTATATCTCATGTAGATTACTTTGTGGAGTGTTGGCTTGTCCCAGGGCCATGCCAAACCTGATTAAAAATAAGAAGAACCCAAGGATGACAGAGATGTGCTTCTACACATCTATTTTAAAGAGTTAGATATGTAAAAGCAATATAAACTATCCAATATCTGGGGCAAGGGGTACAGCCTGAGAGGGTAGAGAAAATTTCCTGGTGTTTCAGATACCACAAATTTATCTGATAACTTCTTCTGCTTAATTACTGTTCTAAGGCTATACTGTTCTGACCGTAGTGGGAGAAGGTAACCCCCAACGTTACTGTTTGTTTGCTCTAATAGCTTTCTCTCCTCTTAGGAATTGAAAGGGTTATCTCAGTAGATGGTAACAAAATGTTAGAGTGGCTAAATTTTAATTTGGCTATGATAATATTCTATCTTTAAAGGCACCATTCATGTGTGTGCTGTCGTTTCAGTCGTGTCCAACTCTTTGTGATCCTATGTACTGTAGCCTGCCAGGTTCCTCTGTCCATGGGATTCTCCAGGCAAGAATACTGGAATGGGTCACCGTGCCCTCCTCTAGGGTATCTTTCTGAAGCAGAGATCAAATAGACATCTCTTAAGTCCCCTGAGTTGGCACCTCCCATCAGTAAAATGAAAAAGAACTAGGATTAAGGCAGAAGCCACATCAATAGAACCTAAAGCAAGTCATTCTTTGGCCAAAACTTTAAACAGTGGAGTTTTGGATATGAATGATTTGACCTTGTCCCTGCTCAACTTGGCAGCTTAGAGGTCAACTGTGCTAAAATCTCTCTTTACTGTTGACAAGAATGAAATAGAGAGAGGAGTAGGCCTTTCTGGGTGGTAATAGTGAAACCAGAATTTGAAACCAACTCAGTTGCTTTGATGTTGCATTAAATCTGTGGGTTGATTTGGGTAGTATGGCAATTTTAACAATATTAATCCAGGAGCGCAAGTTATTTTTTCATCTTTTTTTTTTTTTTGTATTGTCTTAAATTGCCTTCATCAGTGTTTGACACTTTTCAGAGTATAGGTCTTTCACCTCCTTGGTTAAGCTTCTTCCTAGGTATTTTATTCTTTTTGATGGAATTATAAATGGGGCTATTTTCATGGTTTCTCTTTCTGATAGTTTGCTGTTTGTGTATAGAAAAGCCATCTTATATAATGAAACTTTACTGTATTCATTTATTCTAATAGTTTTCAGGTGGAGACTTTAATATTTTCCTATATAAAGTGCCATGTCACCTGCAAATAGTCACAGTTTTAGTTCCAATTCAGATGTTTTTTGTATTTCTTTATCTTGTCTGATTGCTCATACTGGAACTTCCAATACTATGTTAACTAGAAGTGACAAGAGTGGGTATCCTTGTCTTATTCCTGAATTTAAAGGAAAGACTTTCAGCGTTTCACTGTTGAGTATGATGCTGGCTGTGTGTTTCTTATAAATGTCCTATATAATGTTGAGATATGCTCCCTCTATACCTACTTTGATGATAGTTATTATTATGAATGAATGCTGATTTTTGTCAAATGATTTGTTTGCAGCTATTGAGATGATATATGATTCTTATGTTTCCTTTTGTAATGTAGTACAGCACATGGATTGATTTGTGAATGTTGAATCATCTTTGTGACTCCAGAATAAATTCGGCTTGTTCATAGTGCATGATCCTTTATTATACATTGTTTTATTTGGTTTGCTAATATTTTTGGAGGATTTTTGCATCCATATTCATCAAAGATATTGGTCTGTAATATTTGTTTTTTGTAGTCTTTGGTTTAGTATCAGGGTAATGGTCGCTTCATAGAATGAATTTGAGAGTGTTCTACGTTTTTCACTTTTTTGGAATAGTTTGAGAAGGATAGGTATTAATTCCTCTTGAAGTGTTTGATTGAGTTCTCCTATGAAACTATGATCCTAGAAGGTTTTTTTGGGGGGTGGGGTGGGGCTAGGACTTTTTTATTATAAAATCAGTTGTACTACTAGTGATTGGTTTATTCAAATTGTTTCCTTTTGATTCAGTCTTGACAGGCTGCATGTTTCTAGAAATTGTTCCATGTCTTCTAGGTTGTCCAGTTTATTGGCATATAACTGTTCTTAGAATTCTCTTATGATTTTTTTTTGTATATCTATGGCATTGGTTGTAATTTCTCCTCTTTTATTTCATATTTTGTTTATTTGGGTCACACAGAACTAGAATAAACGATCCTAAAATTTGTATGAAACCAGAAAAGACACCAATTTGCCAAAGTAATCTGGGAAAAAGAGAACAAAGCTGAAGGTACCACCCTCTGAGACTTCAGATAATACTACAAAATTATAGTAATCCAAACAGCATGATGTTGGCACAAAAATAGACACATAGACAATGGAACAGAATAGAGATCTCAGAAAGAAACCCACTCAGTTATGTTCAATTAATCTACAACAAAGAAGACAAGAATATACAATGGAAAACAGACAGTCTCTTCAGATAGTGGTGCTGGGAAAACTGGAGAGCTACACATAGAAGAATGAGTTTGGAACATTCTCTAACACTGTATACAGAAACAAAACCAAAATGGATTAAAAATACAAATGTAAGACCCCAAACCACAAAACTTCTATAAGAAAACAAAGGAAAAATATTCTTTGACATAAATTGTAGCAGTTTTTTTTTTTTTTAGATCTGTCTCAAGGCAAATGAAACAGAAGAAAAATTGAATGAATAAGACTTAATTAATATCAAAACCATTTTTTCAGAGGAAAGGAAACAATTAACAAAATAAAAAGACAACATACATATGAGATGGGAGAAAATATTAGCCAGTGATGTGACCAAAAAGGGGTTAACAGCCAAAATATATAAAAATATTAAAAAAAAACAGTTTTATTAAATAATGAGCAGAAGACCTGATACACATTTTCCAATGAAGACACACAGATGGCTAATAAGCACATGAAAAGATGCTCAACATCACTAATTATTAGAGAAATGCAAGTAAAAACCAAGAGATATAACCTCATATCTGTCAAATGGCTATCACCAAAATGTCTACAAATAACAGATGTTGCTGAGGTTTTGGAGAAAACGGAACTCTCCTACACTGTTCAGTTCAGTTCAGTCACTCAGTCGTGTCCAACTATCTGCGATCCCATGAATTGCAGCACACTAGGCCTCCCTGTCCATCACCAACACCCAGAGTTAACACAGACTCAAGTACATCGAGTCAGTGATGCCATCCAGCCATCTCATCCTCTGCCGTCCCCTTCTCTTCCTGCCCTCAATCCCTCCCAGGATCAGAGTCTTTTCCAATGAGTCTACTCTTCGCATGAGGTGGCCAAAGTACTGGAGTTTCAGCTTTAGCATTATTCCTTCCAAAGTAATCCCAAGGCTGATCTCCTTCAGAATGGATTGGTTGGATCTCCTTGCAGTCCAAGAGACTCTCAAGAGTCTTCTCCAACACCACAGTTCAAAAGCATCAATTCTTCGGTGCTCAGCCTTCTTCACAGTCCAACACTCACATCCATACATGACCACAGGAAAACCCAGAGCTTTGACTAGACAGACCTTAGTCGGCAAAGTAATGTCTCTGCTTTTGAATATACTATCTAGGTTGGTCATAACTTTTCTTCCAAGGAGTAACCGTCTTTTAATTTCATGGCTGCAATCACCATCTGCAATGATTTTGGAGCCCCCGAAAACAAAGGCTGACACTGTTTCCATTGTTTCTCCATTTATTTCCCATGAAGTGATGGGACCAGATGCCATGATCTTGGTTTTCTGAATGTTGAGCTTTAAGCCAACTTTTTCACTCTCCACTTTCATTTTCATCAAGAGGCCTTTTAGTTCCTCTTCACTTTCTGCCATAAGGGTGGTGTCATCTGCATATCTGTGGTTATTGATATTTTTCCCAGCAGTCTTGATTCCAGCTTGTGCTTCTTCCAGCCCAGTGTTTCTCATGATGTACTCTGCATAGAAGTAAAATAAACAGGGTGACAATATACAGCCTTGACGTACTCCTTTTCCTATTTAGAATCAGTCTGTTCCTTCCTGACTTGAATATAGGTTTCTCAAGAGGCAGGTATGGTATTCCCACCTCTTTCAGAATTTTCCACAGTTTATTGTGACCCACACAGCGAAAGGCTTTGGCATAGTCAATAAAGCAGAAATAGATGTTTTTCTGGAACTCTCTTGCTTTTTCCATGATCCAGCAGATGTTGGCAATTTGATCTCTGGCTCCTCTGCCTTTTCTAAAACCAGCTTGAACATGGAAGTTCATGGTTCACATTTGTTGCTGAAGCCTGGCTTGGAGAATTTTGAGCATTACTTTACTAGCATGTGAGATGAGTGTAACTGTGTGGTAGTTTGAGCATTCTTTGGCATTGCCTTTCTATGGGATTGGAATGAGAACTGACCTTTTCCAGTCCTGTGGCCACTGCTGAATTTTCCAAATTTGCTGACATATTGAGTGCAGCACTTTCACAGCATCATCTTTCAGGATTTGAAATAACTCAACTAGCATTCCATCACCTCCACTAGCTTTGTTCGTAGTGATGCTTTTTAAGGCCCACTTGATTTCACATTCCAGGAAGTCTGGCTCTAGATGAGTGATCACACCATTGTGATTATCTGGGTTGTGAAAATCTTTTTTGTACAGTTCTTCTGTGTATTCTTGCCACCTCTTCTTAATATCTTCTGCTTGTTAGGTCCATACCATTTCTGTCCTTTATCGAGCCCATCTTTGCATGAAATGTTCCCTTGGTATCTCTAATTTTCTTGAAGAGATCTCTAGTCTTTCTCATTCTGTTGTTTTCCTCTATTTGTTTGCATTGATCGCTGAAGAAGGCTTTCTTATCTCTTCTTGCTATTCTTTGGAACTCTGCATTCAGATGCTTGTATCTTTCCTTTTCTCCTTTGCTTTTTGCTTCTCTTCTTTTCACAGCTATTTGTAAGGCCTCCCCAGGCAGCCATTTTGCTTTTTTGCATTTATTTTTCCATGGGGATGGTCTTGATCCCTGTCTCCTGTACAATGTCACGAACCTCATTCCATAGTTCATCAGGCACTCTATCTATCAGATCTGGGCCCTTATATCTATTTATCACCTCCACTGTGTAATCATAAGGGATTTGATTTAGGTCATACCTTAATGGTCTAGCGGTTTTCCCTACTTTCTTCAATTTGAGTCTGAATTTGGTAATAAGGAGTTAATGATCTGAGCCACAGTCAGCTCCTGGTCTTGTTTTTGTTGACTGTGTAGAGCTTCTCCATCTTTGACTGCAAAGAATATAATCAATCTGATTTCGGTGTTGACCATCTGGTGATGTCCATGTGTAGAGTCTTCTCTTGTGTTTTTGGAAGAGGGTGCTTGCTATGACCAGTGCATTTTCTTGGCAAAACTCTATTAGTCTTTGCCCTGCTTCATTCTGCATTCCAAGGTCAAATTTGCCTGTTACCCCAGGTGTTTCTTACTTCCTACTTTTACATTCCAGTCCCTTATAATGAAAAGGAAATCTTTTTTGGGTGTTAGTTCTAAAAGGTCTTGTATGTCTTCACAGAATCCTTCAACTTCAGCTTCTTCAGTGTTACTGGTTGGTGCATAGACTTGGATTACTCTGACATTGAATGGTTTGCCTTGGAGACGAACAGAGATCATTCTGTCGTTTTTGAGATTGCATCCAAGTTCTGCATTTCGGACTCTTGTTGACCATGATGGCTACTCCATTTCTTCTGAGGGATTCCTGCCTGCAGTAGTAGATATAATGTTCATCTGACTTAAATTCTGCACTGTTAGTAGGAATGTAAACTGAATCAGTTTCTATAGAAAACAAAATGGTGCAGCCTCTATAGAAAATAATATGCAGTTGTCTCAAAAACCTAAAAATAGAACTACCATATGATCCAGAATTTCCAGTCCTGGGCATATATCCAGAAAAAGTTAAAATACTAATTCAAAAGTTAATTTCTATTTTGTTTGAAGTTCAAATGGGCCAGGAAGCCTAGCTATGCTTCCCAGCTAAACACCATGTGCCTGATCTGGTTATCCATATTGCCAGTGGTGCTGATATGAGAAACTACTTGCAGATTCCTTTCAACTAAAGGATGAAGATACATCAGAATACATATACTACTGACGGAGTAATCTATTTATGTCCTTATATTCATACCCTAAGAACCATTTTCCAAAATATATTCATGCATCACATTACATTCACATTTTATTGCCAAACTTGAGGTCAGTATTCTTTAATTCAGTCCACTAACCTCCCTACACTGAGCACTGACTAGGTGCACAGCGTTAAGCCAGGTGTTATGAGGCTGTGAACATCAACTGAATGTCGATGCTGTCTGTTCAGTAGCTAAAGGTTTAACTGGGATAAATATGTGTATATTACTAAAGTAAAATAGATCAGGGCACACATTTCCTGTAGGGAAAAGAACATTAAATTTGCAGTAATCAGAGTCATGTCTACAAAATTTTGGTTTCATAATCTTGGACAAATTATGTAATCTCAAGTCTCAATTTCCCCATCCATAAAATGGAAATGATAATTTATACCTCATAGTTGCATGTGTTTGTGCTGAATAAATTAAATAATATATTAATACAAATCAATCAACCTATAATATGACTGTATTATATTTCTTCTTAGCCACTACACTTCTGGCCAATCGTCCCAACACTGAAATATTTAAAATTGTTTTGAAGTTCAGAGGAGCAGTCTACAGCCATACCACCCTGAACGTGCCTGATCTCATCTGAAGTTCGAAGGAACATAAAATATTTGGTGTTATTTTACTTCTTTCATGAATGATCCAACTTGAAAGAAATTTACATGGCTACCAATATATAGTTCTCTCAAAAGTCAAAATAATGTATTTACTAAAACAATTTGGAGTAGTGACTTACTGTGACCTTGGATCCTGCTTCAGAGAGATTTAGCATATATTATCAAGAATACCATTTTATTCAAAAACCTCATAAAGCTTCATCCTCAGCTGTTACTGATTTAGGAGTAGCAGATATATGGAAACTTTCACACTCTGCTGAACGGGATTATACATTCTTCTCTAACCCACATAACTCATATTTCCAGGCTGACTTCTAAGTTCCTCACTTTCTGATTAATGATGTGAATAGCAGGGCTCTAGGCAGCATTCTCTTATCTGACCATGCCACAGACTCACTTTCAGTTGACATTCAGAAAGTATTAGGCAGCATTTCTGCAAAACTTCCTTCAGTAATGAATGCTGGAAAAGAAAGTTATGATTTGTCATTCTAAAACTACATAGAAACACAAAATATACACACCAACGTTCACGTGAGGACTCTGTGTGTGTGTGTGTGTGTGTGTGTGTGTTTGTATGTGTGTGTGTATGTATATAGGCTCTCTTATTTTTTACTTATTGACATCAGTATCTTTTTTTAGAAGTAAAGTATCATTAATTACAAAAATAAACTAACTGGCAAAGTTCTCATTAAAGATAAAAGTAAACTGGGGAAAACATATGGATAAATCATTCCCCGCCTCATTCAGATTGAAAAGAAACATTTTGACTCTGGAGGAACAGTGAGAAATGTGTATATTGTAAAGTTACAGGTTTTAATAACTTCACCTCATGTTTATTAAGCCTCTAACCCCCTTGGAATCATAAAAGGATAATATTGAAATGAACCCTAAGAGAATAAATTAGGCGTTGATCATTACATACCCCCCAAATGTGCCTTAAGCTATGTAACATTTGATCAGCAGGAATTTCCTTTTTTTTTATTAAAGAAATGAAAATACACTGCATTGAATGATATTACTGAGAAAATCTAAAATTTCTCATTATCCTACAAGTGCTTAAAATTGCTCTTACAGATTTCTGCAGGCCAAATCCCAGTTCCCAGAGGACCCCTGCAGTTTATGGAGTACTAGTAGGAAATGTGCTTCAATCACCCACAGATACATACTTATATAGTTATATTGGGTATTTTTAGGATAAAATGAGATGTCTTATTTTTATTATATCTCTAAAGAAGGGTTAACTTGAAATGGTGTGCTGGAGTTACAGGCCACAAATCAAAACTAGCATCACCAAAACTATTCCTCATTTTTGAACTTTTTATGATACTAAAAATGTGCCATGTTATCTATTACTTCTTGCTCCTCAGGTAGCTTCATTTTTCAACATTAGATATAATTACTTCACACTTGCTGTTCATCAACTTTAAAAGTGACACTTGTCCAATAAAAATATTGTAGCTAGACATCCCTGGCAAAGACATCTATTCCATCAACTTCTAAGAGGAACTCTTCACATGATAAATAATGGAAGTATAAGTTTATCACAAGGAAAGCAGTTTTACAAGAATCTTTTTCAGCATGTTCTGTTTTTTCCAATAGTTATAGCATTTCCCTGTCATTTCAGTTTTGGATTTCTCAGAGAAATGCAGAAACAAATAAACAGTACCTGATATAATAAATATTCTAAGGAGAAAAATTCACAGGTCTTAAAAATCCTTTCTTCTTCAGTATCTGAAATAAAAAGTCCACAAAGTTGAAACATAGTAAAACATTAATTGTTTAAGTTTGTGGCACAAATGTTTATATGTATGTATGTATGTGTATATATATATACATATATATATATATATATATATATATATAGTGTGTGTGTGTGTATATGTAATATTATATATATGCATTTCTAGAATGGTGACATTTATTCAATCTAAAACATTTTTCTTTCAAAGCTTCTTTTAATATTTCATTAATGATCTTGAAATGATTCTATTTTAGTCATTATATCAAATCTAGAAACACCAATCAATTGTCTTCATGATTCAGGTTTCACACCAAAACATTGGAAGAAAAAAATAAACAAGAATTTAATTACTTAAATGGTGAACTTTGTCAAAACAGAGACATTAAAGTAGTACAAAATTGAGAAAGTGCTTTCTCTTCTAGTTTCTAATATAATTTTATCATTTGATCCTCTTAACCCAGAGAGAAGAGAGGCAGAGATTCTTTTTTTTTTCCCTACAAAGTGAGGATAATCACTTCTATTACATAGAATGCTGTAGGGACAAATGATATAATGTATGTAAGCCATCTATTGAACACACTGGGAGACAGTAGATGCTCAAAAATACCTATTTTTAAATGAATTGAATTTGCCCATTTCTTCATGTGAGGAAACTGAAGTTCACTTTGTTTTAGTGACTTGTTCAAGGTCATATAGAAATTAATGTTCAGTTCAGTTCAGTTAAGTCACTCAGTCGTGTCCGACTCTTTGCAACCCCATGAATCGCAGCACAGCAGGCGTCCCTGTTCATCACCAACTCCTAAAGTTCACTCAGACTCACGTCCATCGAGTCAGTGATACCATCCAGACATCTCATTCTCTGTCGTCCCCTTCTTCTCCTGCCCCCAATCCCTCCCAGCATCAGAGTCTTTTCCAATGAGTCAATTCTTCACATGAGATGGCCAAAGTACTGAAATTTCAGCTTTAGCATCATCCCTTCCAAAGAAATCCCAGGGCTGATCTCCTTTAGAATGGACTGGTTGGATCTCCTTGCAGTCCAAGGGACTCTCAAGAGTTTGTGTTGGTCTTCTCCAACACCACAGTTCAAAAGCATCAATTCTTCGGCGCTTGGCTTTCTTCACAGTCCAACTCTCACATCCATATATGACCACTGGAAAAACCATAGCCTTGACTAGATGGACATTTGTTGACAAAGTAATGTTTCTGCTTTTGAATCTGCTATCTAGGTTGGTCATAACTTTTCTTCCAAGGAGTAAGCGTCTTTTAATTTCATGGCTGCAGTCACCATCTGCAGTGATTTTGGAGCCCCCAAATATAAAGTCTGACACTGTTTCCACTGTTTCCCCATCTATTTCCCATGAAGTGATGGGGCCAGATGCCATGATCTTCGTTTTCTGAATGTTGAGCTTTAAGCCAACTTTTTCACTCTTGATATTTCTCCCGGCAATCTTGATTCAGCTTGTGCTTCTTCCAGCCCAGCATTTCTTATGATGTACTCTGCATATGAGTTAAATAAGCAGGGTGAAAATATACAGCCTTGACGTACTCCTTTTCCTATTTGGAACCAGTCTGTTGTTCCATGTCCAATTCTAACTGTTGCTTCCTGATCTGCCTGCATATAGGTTTCTCAAGAGGTAGGTCAGGTGGTCTGGTATTCCCATCTCTTTCAGAATTTTCCACAGTTTATTGGGATCCACACAGTGAAAGGCTTCGGAATAGTCAATAAAGCAGAAATAGATGCTTTTCTGGAAACTCTCTTGCTTTTTCCATGATCCAGCAGTTCAGTTCAGTTCAGTCACTCAGTCGTGTCCGACTCTTTGCGACCCCATGAATCGCAGCACACCAGGCCTCCCTGTCCATCACCAACTCCTAAAGTTCACTCAGACTCACGTCCATCAAGTCCATGATGCCATCCACCCATCTCATCCTCGGTTGTCCCCGTCTCCCCCTGCCCTCAATCCCTCCCAGCATCATATTCTTTTCCAGTGACTCAACTCTTCTCATGAGGTGGCCAAAGTACTGGAGTTTTAGCTTTAGCATCATTCCTTCCAAAGAAATCCCAGGGTTGATCTCTTTCAGGATGGACTGGTTGGATCTCCTTGCAGTCCAAGGGACTCTCAAGAGTCTTCTCCAACACCTCTCTGGTTCCTCTGCCTTTTCTAAAACCAGCTTGAACATCTGGAAGTTCACGGTTCATGTATTGCTGAAGGCTGGTTTGGAGAATTTTAAGCATTACTTTACTAGCATGTGAGATGAGTGCATTGTGCGGTAATTTGAATATTCTTTGTCATTGCCTTTCTTTGGGATTGGAATGAAAACTAACCTTTTCCAGTCCTGTGGCCACTGCTGAATTTTCCAAATTTGCTGGTATATTGAGTGCAGCACTTTCACAGCATCATCTTTCAGGACTTGAAATAGCTCAACTGGAATTCTATCACCTCTCTAGCTTTGTTTGTAGTGATGCTTTCTAATTCCCACTTGACTTCACATTGCAGGATGTCTGGCTCTAGGTGAGTGATCACACCATCGTGATTATCTTGGTCGTGAAGATCTTTTTTGTACAGTTCTTCTGTATGTTCTTGCCACCTCTTCTTAGTATCTTCTGCTTCTGTTAGGTCCGTACCATTTTTGTCCTTTATCGAGCCCATCTTTCTGTGAAATATTCCTTTGGTATCTCTAATTTTATTAAAGAGATCTCTAGTCTTTCCCATTCTGTTGTTTTCCTCTATTTTATATATTTCATCATATTAATGATGAACTTATGTCTTACTGATTCAGTTAAATTATTTCTAAAGATGAAGATTTAAATGTCCAGTATTAGTTTTGTCCTTCTGATGCTCTTTTAATCAATGTGACCTGGACTTATTAATTTCATTTTAAAAAATATTTTTGGCAATGTTTTCCAGAGAACAAATAGATTAGAGCTTGTTTCAAAATTGTTGTAACCTAATCATGTAATACTTTCAAATCAAAAATTTGACCTGCATCACCTAGTACTGTGTCGTATGGAAATAGTGGAAAGAGCAGATTATTAATAGCTGCGACTTACACATCACTTATTTTGTGCTAGGTGCATAACTGTTTTACACGAATCATATCATTTCATCCTTGGAATATCTTAAGTCTACTCTCATTATGGTCATTTTATGAACAGGAAAAATTAAGCACACAGAGAGGTTAAGTATATTTGCCCGAGGTCATGAAATTAGGAAGTAGGAGCAGAAGTGGTTTCAACTCAAGCAAGGGTGACTCTAGTCTTATCTAAACTCTTAATCCTCATGCTCCACAGTACCATATCTGCACATTAATGCACAGTTCCATGGATAATATAAAACCAAGAGTGTGACTGAGCTGAAATGCAGAGAAATCCATGGTATTAACCAAGAGTATACAAATTTGAACATTAGTGAGACTTAGAAAAGAAGAAAATGAGGGTCTGGAAGAGCAAAGATAGTGTGAATGGATGGCAGAGCAGGGGTAGACAAAATAGCTTTAAGTGAGAACAAAAAAGTTGAGGGAAATGGAATCCTGAATCTGAAGACTGCACTCTTGCATCTGTAGGGGGCTAAGGTGTAGAAAGGCTAATAGGGCCAGAAAAGAACATTCTGGAATGTTCTGGTGTGGTCTAGTATAAAGTCATCAGGTGCCAAGTTAGAAAAGGTGTGCAGTGATAAACCACTGAAACATTAAAGGGGAATTGAGACTGTGCATTAGTGTGCAGGTATGGTACCGGGAGAATTCCATTAGTATGTGAACAAAGGAGCATGGCCTTCCCAGCTCATCTGTCTAAATAAATTGATTTCTGAAGCCAAATTAGTAGGACTTTCAAGGCCTGAGGTGACATGGTAGATACAATTAAGAGTTGGAAAGATCAGGAAAACTGTCAAAACATGATGGTAAGGAAACCAGATATGTGTGCCTAATACCACAAATACACACATACATCCACACATATATGCAGCAATGCACAATTCCCACTCCACATTTTCTGAGAGTTTTTTAAAAATATTATTATTTTTTTATTCAAACCATAAATTATCTAATATGATATGTTATTTATTCCTCTATAAAACTTTGTTATTTTTGACAGCTATTAGTACATAGCTAAGGAAGAAGCACAAGCTGGAATCAAGGTTGCTGGGAGAAATATCAGTAACCTCAGATATGCAGATGACACCACCCTTATGGCAGAAAGTGAAGAGGAACTAAAAAGCCTCTTGATGAAAGTGAAAGAGGAGAGTGAAAAAGTTGGCTTAAAGCTCAACATTCAGAAAATTAAGTTCATTGCATCTGGTCCCATCCTTCATGGGAAATATATGGGGAAACAGTGGAAACAATGTCAGACTTTATTTTGGGGGGCTCCAAAATCAATGCAGATGGTGACTGCAGCCATGAAATTAAAAGACGCTTACTCCTTGGAAGAAAAGTTATGACCAACCTAAATAGTATATTCAAAAGCAGAGACATTACTTTGCCAACTAAGGTCCGTCTAGTCAAGGCTATGGTTTTTCCAGCGGTCATGTATGGATGTGAGAGTTGGACTGTGAAGAAAGCTGAGCACCAAAGAATTGATGCTTTTGAACTGTGGTGTTGGAGAAGACTCTTGAGAGTCCCTTGGACTGCAAGGAGATCCAACCAGTCCATTCTAAAGGAGATCAGTCCTGGGTGTTCCTTGGAAGGAATGATGCTAAAGCTGAAACTTCAGTACTTTAGCCACCTCATGCGATGTGTTGAATCATTGGAAAAGACTGTGTTGCTGGGAGGGATTAGGGGCAGGAGGAGAAGGGGACAACAGAGGATTAGATGGCTGGACGGCATCACCAAGTCAATGGACGTGAGTTTGAGTGAACTCCAGGAGATGGTGATGGACAGGGAGGCCTGGCGTGCTGTGATTCATGGGGTCGCAAAGAGTCAAACACAACTGAGTGACTGAATAGAATATTATATAGTTTGAGGAGAGTAATATCTTGCTCCAAATCTATGGATGATATCTTAGTTGCTTCACACTTCTATACCAAAATACCGTAGATTGAAGGACATAAATAACAGACATTTATTTCTAAAAAACCTGAAGTCAGGAAAGTCCAAGATCGAGGTGCCAGCAAGTCAGATTTTATTTTGAGTTTCTTCTCTTGATTTATAGGCAAATGACATTTCTCTGTGTGCTCTCAGGACCTCCTTTTTGTTTGACTGGGGAAAGAGAGAGAGAATGAGCAAGCTCTCTAGTGTCTATTCTTATAGGGGCACTAATCCCATCTCTTTTTATAAGGGCCCCACCTTTATGAAATATGAATTTTGGAGGAACATCAGCATTCAATTCATAACATAAGGAAATTATATACATAGTGAACTTTTATACTAACTTCTGGTGAACAAGTTTCAAACCTCTGAAAATAATTGTGAAAAAAGAAATCACTCATTTTATTTTATTCAAAGAACCTACTGCCAATGCAGGAGATGTAAGGGTTTGATCTCTGGGTGGGGAAGATCCCCTGGAGGAGAGAATGGCAACCTACTCCAAAATTCTTGTGTGAAGAATCCCATCGACAGAGCAGCCATGGGATTGGTGGTCACAAAATGTCAGACATGACTGAAGAGATTCAGCATACATGCATTCTAACTTTATAAGATGAATAGAAATGTCTTCTTCAGATCTCAATTATTAACCTAAAAAGGAATATTATTTTTAACTTTATTCATAAATTTTGATCAGTCTGTCAGATTCTGATCAATGAAAGCCAAATGCCATACTAGCAAGATCTTTGAACTGGAAGTGTGAAAGTGTTAGTCACTCAGTTGTGTCCGACTCTTTGCAGCCCCATGGACTGTAGCCCACCAGGCAACTCTGTCCATGAAATTCTTCAGGCAAGAATACTGGAGTGGGTATCTTTTCCTTTCTCCAGGATCTTCCCAACCCAGGGATCAAACTCAGGTCTCCCACATTTCAGGCAGATTCTTTACCATCTGAGCCACCAGGAAAGTGCTTTGAACTGGCAGTCAGTAATATAGGGTGAAGATTATTAAACTGGAATGCTATGCTGTGTAAAGGATCTGCTCTTTCTAAGTCTCATTTTCTTCTCTGGAAAAGATACTGTCTTGGTTTTGGTCTTACAAGACAAGCTTACTGGAAATTTCTATCCTGTGATGTGAATATTTCTGAATTTCCATTATTGGTGAAGACATATGGGGGAAAGCACAGAATTGATATGGCAGGCAAAAAAAGGGTGGTGGGGGGGTGTTGGAAGACCCACTGTTTTCAGTGTGAAATGGATAAGGCATAGATTAGCTGACTTCCATGGTTGCTGTTGCTCCTTTTTACCCCTGATTGCTGATGTTGAAACTATGATCTGTGGTCCATAATACTGGATAGTTCACTATTGCATCACTCTCAGTGAAAATGTTAGTTGTTCAGTCATATCTGACTCTGTGACCCCATGGACTGTAGCTCGCCAGGCTCCTCTGTTCAGGGTATTCTCTAGGCAAGAATACTGGAGTGGGTTGCCATTCCCTTCTCAAGGGGAGCTTCCTGACCAAGGTATTGAACCCAGGTCTCCTGCAATGTGGGTAGATTCTTTACCATCTGAGCCAGCAGGGAAGCCTGAGTGATGCAACTTAAATATGCAACTCAAGTATTCTGTGTTGTTGTTCAGTTGTTAAGTCATGTCCAATTCTTTGCAACCCCATGGACTGCAGCACTCCAGGCTTGCCTGTCTTCACTGCCTCCTTGAGTTTGCTCAAACTCATGTCCATTAAGTCAGTGAAGCTATCTAACCATCTCATTCTCTGCCACCTCCTTCTCTTGCCCTCAGTATTTCCCAGCATGAGGGTCTTTTCTAATGAGTCGACTCTTTGCATCAGATGGCCAAAATATTGGTGCTTCAGTATCAGTCCTTTCAATTAATATTCACCATTGACTTCCTTTAGTATTGACTGGCTTGATCTCCTTACAGTCCTAGAGTCTTCTCCAGCACCAAAATTCGAAAGCATCAATTCTTCAGCATTCATCCTTTTTCATGGTCCTAATCTCACATCCATATATGACTACTGGAAAAACCATAGCTTTGACTAGATGGACCTTGGTCTGAAAAGTGATGTCTTTGCTTTTCAATATTCTGCCTAGGTTTGTCATAGCTTTCCTTCCAAGAAGCAATTGTCTTTTAATTTCATTGTTGCAGTCACTGTCTGCAGTGATTTTGGAGTCCAAGAAAATAAAATCTGTCACTGCTTGCACTTTTACCCCTTCTATTTGCCATGAAATGATGGGACCATTTGCCATGATCTTAGTTTTTTTGAAAGTTGAGTTTTAAGCCAGCTTTTTCACTCTCTTCTTTCACCCTCATCAAGAGGTTGTTTAGTTCCTCTTCACTTTCTGCAATTAGAGTGGTATCACCTGTATATCTGAGGTTATTGGCATTTCTCCCAGTGATCTTGATTCCAGCTTGTGATTTATCCAGCTGGACATTTTGCATGATATACTCTGCATAGAAGTTAAATAAGCAGAATGACAATATACAGCCTTTACACAATCTTTTCCCATTTTGGAACAAGTCCGTTGTTCCATCTAACATTATAACTGTTGCTTCTTGACTCACATGCAGGTTACTCAGGAGACAGATAAACAGGTCTGGTATTCCCTTCTCTTCAAGAATTTTCCACAATTTGTTGTGATCCACACAGTCAAAGGCTTTAGCATTTAGCAAAATGAGTGCAATTGTCCAGTAGTTTGAATACTCTTTGGCATTGCCTTTCTTTGGGATTGGAATGGAAATTGACCTTTTCCAGTCCTGTGGCTACTGCTGAATTTTCCAAATTTGCAGACATATTGAATGCAGCACGTTAACAGCATCATCTTTTAGGATTTGAAATAGCTCAGCTGAAATTTCATTACCTCCACTAGATTTGTTTGTAGTAATGCTTCCTAAGGCCCACCTGACTTCACACTCCAGCATGTCTGGCTCTAGGTGAGTGACCACACCATCATGGTGTTCTGTAGCTATAATAATTGTCCACTTTTGACTCTGCCTGCAGATTAGTTGTTGTGCTTTGTATCAAGATAGTCTTAATTTAACTTTTAATAGTGAATAGCGTTACTGTTTTCTCAGAGTTTAGATAATGACAAAGAGATTACCATGCTAATACAGGCATAACCTGGACATAACTAAAACAAAAGGCTAAGTGATTGTGTGATTTAATAACTTACAGAAAGACACAAACAATAAAATTAGGGAGGTAGATAACCAAAACACAACATGCTGTGCAGTATGCAGAAATTAATTTAGAATTGGCATAGTGGAGAAGGCGAAGTGAAAGCATATGTGGAGACAGCATATCATAAATCGTGGAAGCAAACACTCTTAAATCAATAAATATTTTCATCTCCCCAAAATTCATCAATACACAGTCAAAAATTCAGGCCACTGAATTAGCCCAGGCACACCACATGCAGGAACAACCATTATCTTATTGTCCTTTAGATTACTCTTTGAATCTGAATAAAGTTACATTTCCTGATTCAGAGTTGCAACTGAAATGTGTTATGAATGAAGACAGAGGTTTGATTACAGATGTGTCTGTCTCTTATAGTACAGCACTGATTCTCTTAGTATATCAATTGATACCTCAAATAATGGCAACAAGTCCTCTCTAGCTCTTAGATACTTTGATTTGAGATAGAGTTTCATACTGATTTCTTGTTTCCCTAGAGTTTGATAAAACAGAAGGTGCAAATTAGACTTTGCTCATCTATCTGCATATTTGGCAGTACTGCAAAAGTAAATTTTCACAAATTCCTTTTAGTTTATAAACATTTTACCAAAGAAAATTAAAAGATCTTTTCTGGTAAATGTTCTGTAGACCTTGTCTAGAGCACTGTTAAATACAGTTGCTGTGATTTGCTTACCTGAAGCGTTGAGGATTTCATAGTGAAAAATTCTGAATTCCCTAAATCCACAGAAACACTTAATGAGGCTTTTGTAGCAACCAAAGGAGATAGGGCTCCTTAGAACTGTGCCTAAATGATGGCTATCACTGCTATTGGCCATAGAAAAGATGTTAAAATCTTGGCCTGCCAAAAAATCCCATATTTTCAAGCTGAGATGAAAGAAGAATGTCCTTCTCTAATTTGTAAATACATTGAAGGTGAATATATGAAAAAAAGAGATGATAGTAAAAAGGAATATATATGCGGCTTCCTGATGTTCAAGCTGGTTTTAGAAAAGGCAGAGGAACCAGAGATCAAATTGCCAACATCCGCTGGATCATCAAAAAAGCAAGAGAGTTCCAGAAAAACATCTATTTCTGCTTTATTGACTATGCTGAAGCCTTTGACTGTGTGGATCACAATAAACTGTGGAAAATTTTGAAAGAGATGGGGATACCAGACCACCTGACCTGCCTCTTGAGAAATCTGTATGCAGGTCAGGAAGCAACAGTTAGAACTGTACATGGAACAACAGACTGGTTCCAAATAGGAAAAGGAGTATGTCAAGGCTGTATATTGTCACCCTGCTTATTTAACTTCTATGCAGAGTACATCATGAGAAATGCTGGGCTGGAAGAAGCACAAGCTGGAATCAAGACTGCAGGGAGAAATATCAATAACCTCAGATATGCTGATGACACCATCCTTATGGCAGAAAGTGAAGAGGAACTCAAAAGCCTCTTGATGAAAGTAAAAGAGGAGAGTGGAAAAGTTGTCTTAAGCTCAACATTCATAAAACGAAGATCATGGCATCCGGTCCCATCACTTCATGGGAAATAGATGGGGAAACAGTGGAAACAGTGTCAGACTTTATTTTGGGGGGCTCAAAAATCACTGCAGATGGTGACTGCAGCCTTGAAATTAATAGACACTTACTCCTTGGAAGAAAAGTTATGAGCAACCTAGATAGCATATTCAAAAGCAGAGACATTACTTTGCCAACTAAGGTCTGTCTAGTCAAGGCTATGGTTTTTCCTGTGGTCATGTATGGATGTGAGAGTTGGACTGTGAAGAAGGCTGAGCACTGAAGAATTGATGCTTTTGAACTGTGGTGTTGGAGAAGGCTCTTGAGAGTCCCTTGGACTGCAAGGAGATCCAACCAGTCCATTCTGAAGGAGATCAATCCTGCTTGTTCATTGGAAGGACTGAGGCTAAAGCTGAAACTCCAGTACTTTGGCCATCTCATGCAAAGTTTTGACTCATTGGAAAAGACTCTGACGCTGGGAGGGATTGGGGGCAGGAGGAGAAGGGGACGACCGAGGATGAGATGGCTGGATGGCATCACTGACTCAATGGACGTGAGTCTGAGTGAACTCCAGGGGTTGGTGATGGCCAAGGAGGCCTGGCGTGCTGTGATGATTCATGGGGTTGCAAAGAGTCGTGCAAGACTGAGAGACTGAACTGAACTGAGCTGTTCAATGTTATAACAAACACTGTAACAGATTTCAAAGAACATTCATACAGAAAATTTTCCCTAAAATGTATTTTTTCTAATACTGAGGTAGCTGAGCCATATTTTTGTTTACATTTATTTGGTATTGCTTTCTATTCTTCAAATATTTTTGTATCCTTATGTGTAAGTGTGACTCCTATAAATAATGTATTAGTAGATTTTTTAAAAACCATCTAATCTGAAAATATTTTTACTGGTGAGCATAATTTACTTGTACTGATTGTAACTGCTATTGTATTTTATTTCATTTCTATCATCTTATTTAACATTTTCAATTTATCCCCCTTTTACAAGAAGTGATGGTTTTATTTTTTATATTCCTTACTTGACTGCTTTTGCTTTGACTGTGATTCTTTCCTCTGGTTATGTTTTTTTAATATACATTTATTTATTTTAATTAGAGGCTAATTACTTTACAATATTGTATTGGTTTTGCCATACATCAACATGAATCTGCCACAGGTATACACGTGTTCCCCATCCTGAACCCCCCTGCCTCCTCCCTCCCCGTACTGGGACGACCCAGAGGGATGGTCTGGTTGTGTTTTTCACAACACTGTTTGGGAGTTGTACATTCTGTTTTAATTATTTTACTAGCTCATCTAGAAAATTTTATGTAAGTGTAATTTGACAAATTATAAAATTAATCAATACCATTTTCTGTTCTCAAACTATATAAAAACCTTAGAATGCATGAATTTCAATTATACCATCCCAAATTATATGCTGTTTTTTCAGTACTTTTAGTTTTATCTTCATTTTCTGTAAACATGAAATCTTCCACATTGACAGAAATGAAGTAAAATATTTTGTTATTAAATATTTTTCCTTACATGATTTTAATTAACACATATAATTTGATTATTTAGGGAAAACAATAATTTAACTAAATCACTTTTACTCGACATTCAGCTTGTTTTCAAACTTTCAGTATTACCAACAGTAGGTTTGATTGACTAAAAATTGTTTAGAAGTAAAACCAATAGTTCATAATGAGTTAACATTTATTTATCACCCCTATGAAGTGATAATTGTGCAAAGTGTTTTTCAGAAATTATTTCATTAGTCTTTACAATGGCTCTGAAGTAGGCACTATTATTAGAGCCATTTCTGAAGCCAGGAAACTGAGAATCTGAATTTATGCAACGTGGTTAAGATCATACAGCTAGCGAATGATGAAAGTGAGCTTTGGACTGAGGCAGTTTACTTTTTGAGATGGAGAGCAAACAGTGAGGCTTTTAAAAACACATTTTCCAGGCTCTACTAAAAGAATTAAAAATGGTGCCAAAATATTCCAAAACACACTAAAAATGATCTATTAATGGAAAAATATATGATTGTGCTCAGTTGTGTCCAACTGTTTGCGACTCCATGGACTAATCAGCCAGGCTCCTCTGCCTATGGGATTTTTCCAGGCAAGAATATTTGAATGGGTTGCCATGCCCTCCTCCAGGGATCTTTCAGACACAGGGATCAAACTGGCCTCCCCAGCATTTCCTGCATTGGCACATGGATTCTTTACCACTAGCGCCACCTGGGAAGTCTTTCTAGACAATTTGCTTTCAAACCTCTTTTCCCACCAGTGCAACACAAGACCCTGACTGCAACTCATATCACCTAACTCTTAAGTTTTCTAGTGTGCAAGCATGTCTGCTATAAGACATGCCTCACTTCAGGCCTCCTTAAGAAAAAGATTTCCTAAATCACAAAATAGATAATCATGGCAAAACGATGTGTACTTAAAAATGCCTTATTTCCCAGCTTCCATTGATAAAGGATTAAATGAAAATGAAGATGCTTTATGCTGTTGTTCAGTTGCAAAAGTCATGCCTGACTCTTTGCAACTGCATGGACTATAGCATGCCAGGCTTCCCTGTCCTTCACTATCTCCTGGAGATAATGCTCAAAAAATTGTCCACTGTATCGATGATGCCATCCAACCATCTCATCCTCTGTCACCCCCTTCTAGGTGACAGAGCCCTCCAACACACCTCACATCTTGTTAGCAAAGAAGTTTTAGTGACCAAAGCCTTCTCTGAGTTCCAAAAATCATATTTATTCAGAGTAGTGAAAAATGTCAAAGCAAAGGAAAACAATCAAACAAGAAAAATTATAATAGTTTAGCCATTTATAGTGATGTGGATGAACCTAGAGTCTGTCATACAGTGTAAAGTAAGTCAGAAAGAGAAAAAAATATATCATTCATATATATATATATATATGGAATCTAGAAAAATGGTACTGATAAACTCATTTGCAGGGCAGGTGTAGAGATGTAGATGTAGAGAAAGGACTTGTGGAACCAGAGTGGGGAAGGACAGGGTGGGGCGAATTGAGAAAGTAGCAATGACATATACACACTACCATGAGTAAAATAGATAGCTAGTGAGAAGCTACTGTATAGCACAAGGAGCTCAGCTCCATGGTCTGTGATTACCTAAAGGGGTGGGTTGGGGGTGGGGTGGAAGGGGGCACAAGAGGGAGGGGAGATATGTTTACATATAGCCAATTCACATTGTTGTATAGCAGAAACTAACACACATTTAAAGTAATTATACTCCAATTAAAAATACTAAAAGAACCCCTCACAATCAAGGACTTTTTGTTACTATTTAAGGGCCATAGATAGCATCCCGAGCCATATCCTTGAGTTTTTACAGTTAATAAAACCCTCACCAGGTGGAAGAAGACTACTGAGTGCTGACCACAAGCATATAGACCCAGACCAGCTGGAAACAGAAGGTTAATGATCTAGACTCTCAGAATACCACCCTGTCACCTCACCACCAATCAAATAGCATGTCCACGAGGTGACTGGCACCTTGCAACCTTGACCCCTAATGATGCCTTTAAAAACACTTTTCTGAATACTTTCAGGAAGTTCAGGTCTTTTGAGCATAAGCTGCCCATTCTCTGTGTGTGGCCTTGTGATGTGTTGTACTTTCCTTCACCACAGCCTGATATCAGTACTTACTGTACATCCAGCAATGGACCCAAGTTTGGTTTGGTAACACTCCTAGTATATATCTGGGCAGGACTTGTAGTTTGAAAAACTTCCCTTGATGATTCAGAATTATACTCATGCTTTATAACAAGTTTTCCCAGGGCCACAAGTGCAAACTACTTATCATGTGTCTTTCTGGGTAGATTTTTTTTCTATTAAGTGACTCTCAGAGTCATGAGTGTAGCCTTGCATGTGTAAGAATATTTTCTCATTGAAATTCATCCTCTGTCCTTTGTTCAAAAAATATATGTCCATCTTGAGTATCATCAGATGTGATAAGGAGTTAGTAGGCAGTTCCACAGTGTCAGCTGGAATGGAGTGATATAGCAGACAGATTGTGAACACACAGTAGGTACAATTGCCTATATAGGAAGAGCCATTTTAAGTATTTCATTTGTGTGTCCAGTGATTTGCAGATGTTCTGGAAAACATCCCACAATTTCATTTTTAGCATCTGAATCAAGAGATCATTCTAATCATTTTAAAAGCTTTCCATTATAAAAAGTTTTAAAGGATGCTGTGCATTATTAGCAGCTATTGAATATAAACAATTTTGAGAAAAATATTTTTAACTGACTTATGTTACGATTTTTATGGAAAACTGGGCAGTATTGTGCATTGTTTCTCAACAAGGAATGAAGATTTGAATCAATTTTAGCTGTGCCCCAGTGTGTGAGGTAAAAATTTACTTATGTAAATTTGAAGACTCTGTTGGTTTGTTATATTTACTGTGCAGAGATGGTCTTCATGTTCAGGAAAATCCAGCAAGACTTCATAGAGACAGCACAGAGACAATGATCTTGAATTCCTGCCCTGAGTTTGCTTTATGAGATTGGGCAGTATACTCTGGTACTCTGGAACTCAAGTGTTTTCATTTGTAAAATAAGATAATTTTTTTAAAAAACTCCTCTTTTGTACAAGCCTCTATAAAATAATTAATGCTTGCTGTCTGGAGAGGCCTTACAAATAGCTGTGTAAAGAAGAGAAGCAAAAAGCAAAGGAGAAAAGGAAAGATACAAGCATCTGAATGCAGAGTACCAAAGAACAGCAAGGAGAGATTAGAAAGCCTTCCTCAGTGATCAATGCAAAGAAATAGAGGAAAACAACAGAATAGGAAAGACTAGAGATCTCTTCAAGAAAATTAGAGATACCAAGGGAACATTTCATGCAAAGATGGGCACGATAAAGGACAGAAATGGTATGGACTTAACAGAAGCAGAAGATATTAAGAAGAGGTGGCAAGAATACACGGAAGAACTGTACAAAAAAGATCTTCACGACCCAGATAATCACGATGGTGTGGTCACTCACCTAGAGCCAGACATCCTGGAATGGAAGTCAAGTGGGCCTTAGAAAACATCACTATGAACAAAGCTAGTGGAGGTGATGGAATTCCAGTTGAGCTGTTTCAAATCCTGAAAGATGATGCTGTGAAAGGGCTGCACTCAGTATGCCAGCAAATTTGGAAAACTCAGCAGTGGCCACAGGACTGGAAAAGGTCAGTTTTCATTCCAATCCCAAAGAAAGACAATGCCAAAGAATGCTCAAACTACCACACAGTTGCACTCATCTCACACACTAGTAAAGCTCAATATTCTCCAAGCCAGGCTTCATCAGTACATGAACCATGAACTTCCTGATGTTCACGCTGATTTTAGAAAAGGCAGAGGAACCAGAGATCAAATTGCTAACATCCACTGGATCATGGAAAAAGCAACAGAGTTCCAGAAAAAACATCTCTTTCTGCTTGATTGACTATGTCAAAGCTTTTGACTGTGTGGATCACAATAAACTGTGGAAAATTCTGAAAGAGATGGGAATACCAGACCACCTGACTGGCCTCTTGAGAAAGCTATATGCAGGTCAGGAATCAACAGTTAAAACTGGACATGGAACAACAGACTGGTTACAAATAGGAAAAGGAGTACATCAAGGCTGTATAGTGTCATCCTGCTTATTTAACTTCTATGCAGAGTACATCATGAGAAACGCTGGGCTGGAAGAAGCACAAGCTAGAATCAAGATTTTCGGAAGAAATATCAATAACCTCAGATATGCAGATGACACCACTCTTATGGCAGAAAGTGAAGAAGAACTGAAAAGCCTCTTGATGAAAGTGAAAGAGGAGACTGAAAAAGTTGGCTTAAAGTTCAGCATTCAGAAAACAAAGAACATGGCATCTGATCCCATCACATCATGGGAAATAGATGGGGAAACAGTGGAAATAGTGTCAGACTTTATTTTTTGGGTCTCCAAAATCAATGCAGATGGTGATTGCAGCCATGAAATTAAAAGACGCTTACTCCTTGGAAAAAAAGTTATGACCAACCTAGATAGCATATTAAAAAGCAGAGACATTACTTTGCCAACTAAGGTCTGTTTAGTCAAGGCTATGGTTTTTCCAGTGGTTATGTATGGATGTGAGATTTGGACTGTGAAGAAAGCTGAGCACTGAAGAATTGAAGCTTTTGAACTGTGGTGTTGGAGAAGACTCTTGAGAGTCTCTTGGACTGCAAGGAGATCCAACCAGTCCATTCTAAAGGAGATCAGTCCTGGGTGTTCATTGGAAGGAATGATGCTAAAGCTGAAACTCCAATACTTTGGCCACCTTATGCGAAGAGTAGACTCATTGGAAAAGACTCTGATGCTGGGAGGGACTGGGGGCAAGAGGAGAAGGGGACGACAGAGAATGAGATGGCTGGATAGCATTACCGACTCGATGGACAAGAGTTTGGGTGAACTCCGGGAGTTGGTGATGGGCAGGGAGGTCTGACCTGCTGCAATTCATGGGGTCGCAAAGAGTCAGACACGACTGAGCGACTGAACTGAACTGAACTGAATCAATTTTTATTCCAAATCATGGTTCCCAAATGTCCAGTACTAAGTCGACTGCATAATTGCCTTCTATACAACTACTTAAAGTTATACATAGCATCGCTTCACCTGTAGATATTATAAAACCTGCAGTTTCCTTCAATACGTTTTCAAAGTGAATCTCATGCACTCCTCCCACCAACCCCTTTACCTCCGCTAAATCCAAAATTTTCGAGCTTCTTTTTTTAAACATTTCCTGAGACTATTTAATCTATAATAGGCATAGTGGGGCTTCCCATGTGGCTCAGTGGTAAAGAATCTGCCTGCCAATGCAGGGGACACAGGAGACTCGGGTTCGAGCCCTTTGTCCAGAAGATCCCATAGAGAAGGAAATGGCAACCCACTCCAATATTCTTTCCTGGAAAATTCCATGGACAGAAGAGCCTAGTGGGCTACAGTCCATGGGATTGAAAGAGTCAGATACGACTGAGCAAGAAAAAAATATATACAAATCAAAGACATATTAGTCAAATTTGAAAATACACCTTTTTATTACATGTCTTTTCATGTAGCTGATTTGATTATTCTTTTCTGTTCTAAAACACTGTTTAAAATCTATAGTGCAAGTTTTACAGGCTTCCCGCTTATTTTATATTTCTTAATCTCACTTTCAAGAGGTAGAATTATTAGATCAAAGCTTATGAACAATGCCAAGAAGGCCAGTACTAAATATGAGGCTGAGAAAAACGAGGCACTCACTTTGGATGTGAAATGTAAGAGATATTTTAATGCAGTATTTGAAACAAAAGTTATTGCAAACATCCATGTATGACATTTTGTGGCCCCATGGACTACAGCCTACCAGCTTCCTCTGTTCATGGGATTTCCCAGACAAGAATACTAAAGTTGGTTGCCATTTTCTCTTCTATGGGATCTTTGTGACCCAGGGATCCAACCGAGTCCCCTAAGTCTCCTATACTGGCAGGCAGATTCTTTACCACTATCATCACTAGGGAAGCCCACATGGTGAACAAAATAACATTTTAAATACTGATAAGACCAGATTTTCCCTTTTCCTCAGGCTCCAATATGGCTCCACATGGCACTGCTGTCAGCATCTATTGAATATTATTTTTTCTGAAGACATTTATAAATTTTAAAAGCAGAAAATAATATGTTAGTGCTATAATTTCTCATAGGGTATTTATTCATACACACCTTTATCCCTCAATACCACAATAAATTAAGGTGATACCAAATAATATATAATTTGGCAAAATTATGTGAATTATAAACAGATGAGAAATAACAGAGGATGATTCTTTTCTCTGCATTTCTCGCTGTTTTCTTTTGATGTTGTTCATTCCCATGCTATTTACTTCATACAAGCTTATGATTATTGCCTTTTTGGTGGATTGTTCCTTTATCAGGGTGAGATCTCTTTGTACCCATTAATGTTTTTCACCTTCAGCTCTGTTTTGCTGAATATTAATATTGATTTGATTTATTTTGCTAGTAATTTACTTGAATATTTTATTTTATTTTATTGTCTCAAAACCTTTTTTTTTCTAATTATTATTTTTACTTTATTTTACTTTACAATAGTGTATTGGTTTTGCCATACATTGACATGAATCCACCACGGTTGTACATGAGTTCCCAAACATGAACCACCCTCCCACCTCCCACCCCATATCATCTCTCTGGATCATCCCCGTGCACCAGCCCCTAGTATCCTGTATCCTGCATCGAACATAGCCTGGCAATTCATTTCTTACATGATAGTATACATGTTTCAATGCCATCCTCCCAAATCATCCCACCCCTTCCCTCTCCCTCAGAGTCCAAAAGTCCTCTCTACACATCTGTGTCTCTATTGCTGTCTCGCATACAGGGTCTGAATATTTTATTTTAAACTTGTCATTCTGTTTAGATATTGTAAACAAATCTTGTAAATAGTATGTTCAGTTCAGTTCAGTCGCTCAGTCATGTCCGACTCTTTGCGACCCCATGAATCGCAGCATACCAGGCCTCCCTGTCCATCACCAACTCCCGAAGTTCACTCAGACTCACGTCCATCGAGTCAGTGAGGCCATCCAGCCATCTCATCCTGTGTCGTCCACTGCTCCCCCTGCCCCCAATCCCTCCCAGCATCAGAGCCTTTCCAATGAGTCAACTCTTCGCATGAGGTGGCCAAAGAACTGGAGTTTCAGCTTTAGCATCATTCCCTCCAAAGAAAACCCAGGGCTGATCTCCTTCAGAATGGACTGGTTGGATCTCCTTGCAGTCCAAGGGACTTTCAAGAGTCTTCTCCAACACCACAGTTCAAAAGCATCAATTCTTCAGCACTCAGCCTTCTTCACAGTCCAACACTCACATCCATACATGACTACAGGAAAAACCATAGCCTTGATTAGATGGACCTTAGTTGGCAAAGTAATGTCTCTGCTTTTGAATATGCTATCTAGGTTGGTCATAACTTTTCTTCCAAGGAGCAAGCATCTTTTAATTTCATGGCTGCAGTCACCATCTGCAGTAATTTGGGAGCCGCCAAAAATAAAGTCTGACACTGTTTCCACTGTTTCCCCATCTATTTCCCATGAAGTGATGGGACCAGAGGCCACAATCTTCATTTTCTGAATGCTGAACTTTAAGCCAACTTTTTCACTCTTCACTTTCACTTTAATCAAGAGGCTTTTTAGTTCCTCTTCACTTTCTGCCATAAGGGTGGTGTCATCTGCATATCTGAGGTTATTGATATTTCTCCTGGCAATCTTGATTCCAGCTTGTGCTTTTTCCAGTCCAGCGTTTCTCTTCTATGTACACTACATAGAAGTTAAATAAGTAGGATGACACTATACAGCCTTGTCGTACTAATTTTCCTGTTTGTAACCAGTCTGTTGTTCCATGTACAGTTCTAACTGTTGCTTCCTGACCTACCTGTAAGTTTCTCAAGAGGTGGGTCAGGTGGGCTGGTATTCCAATCTCTTTCAGAATTTTCCACAGTTTATTTTGATCCACACAGTCAAAGGCTTTGGCATAGTCAATAAAGCAGAAATAGATGTTTTTCTGGAACTCTCTTGCTTTTTCCTTGATCCAGTGATGTTGGCAATTTGATCTCTGGCTCCTCTGCCTTTTCTAAAACCACCTTGAACATCAGGAAGTTCACGGTTCACATATTGCTGAAGTCTGGCTTGGAGAATTTTGAGCATCACTTTACTAGCATGTGAGATGAGTGCAATTGTGTGGTAGTTTGAGCATTCTTTGCCATTGTCTTTCTTTGGGATTGGAATGAAAACTGACCTTTTCCAGTCCTGTGGCCACTGCTGAGTTTTTCTAATTTGCTGGCATACTGAGTGCAGCACTTTCACAGCATCGTCTTTCAGGATTTGAAATAGCTCAACTGGAATCCATCACCTCCACTAGCTTTGTTCGTAGTGATGCTTTTTAAGCCCACTTGACTTCACATTCCAAGATGTCTGGCTCTAGGTGAGTGATCACACCATCGTGATTATCTGGGTCGTGAAGATATTTTTTGTACAGTTCTTCCGTGTATTCTTGCCACCTCTTCTTAATATCTTCTGCTTCTGTTAAGTCCATACCATTTCTGTCCTTTATCGTGCCCATTTTTGTATGAAATGTCCCCTTGGTATCTCTAATTTTCTTGAAGAGATCTCTAGTCTTTCCCGTTCTGTTGTTTTCCTCTATTTCTTTGCATTGATCGCTGAAGAAGGCTTTCTTATCTCTTCTTGCTATTCTTTGGAACTCTGCATTCAAATGCTTATATCTTTCCCTTCTCCTTTGTTTTTTGCCTCTCTTCTTTACACAGCTGTTTGTAAGGCCTCCCCAGACAGCCATTTTGCTTGTTTGCATTTCTTTTCCATGGGGATGGTCTTGATCCCTGTCTCCTGTACAATGTCACAAACCTCATTCCATAGTTCATCAGGCACTCTATCTATCAGATCTAGGCCCTTACATCTATTTCTCACTTCCACTGTTTAATCATAAGGGATTTGGTTGAGGTCATACCTTGAATGGTCTAGCGGTTTTCCCTACTTTTTTCAATTTAAGTCTGAATTTGGTAATAAGGAGTTCATGATCTGAGCCACAGTCACCTCCTGGTCTTGTTTTTGTTGACTGTACAGAGCTCCTCCATCTTTGGCTGCAAAGAATATAATCAATCTGTTTTTGGTGTTGGCCATCTTGGCGATGTCCATGGGTAGAGTCTTCTCTTGTGTTGTTGGAAGAGGGTGTTTGCTATGACCAGTACGTTCCCTTGGCAAAACTCTACTAGTCTTTGCCCTGCTTCATTCCACATTCCAAGGCCAGATTTGCCTATTACTCCAGGTGTTTCTTGACTTCCTGCTTTTGCATTCCAGTCCCCTATAATGAAAAGGACATCTTTTGTGGGTGTTAGCTCTGAAAGGTCTTGTAGGTCTTCATAGAACCGTTCAACTTTAGCTTCTTCAGCATTACTGGTTTGCACATAGATTTGGATTACTGTGATATTGAATTGTTTGCCTTGGAAACGAACAGAGATCATTCTGTCCTTTTTGAGATTGCATCCAAGTACTGCATTTCAGACTCTTTTGTTGACCATGATGGTTACTCCATTTCTTCTGAGGGATTCCTGCCCACAGTAGTAGATATAATGGTCATCTGAGTTAAATTCACCCATTCCAGTCCATTTTAGTTCGCTGATTCCTAGAATGTCAATGTTCCCTCTTGCCATCTCCTGTTTGACCACTTCCAATTTGCCTTGATTCATGGACCTAACATTCCAGGTTCCTATGCAATATTGCTCTTTACAGCATCCGACCTTGCTTCTTTCACCTGTCACATCCACAGCTGGGTATTATCTTTGCTTTAGCTCCATCCCTTCATTCTTTCTGGAGTTATTTCTCCACTGATCTCCAGTAGCGTATTGGGTAGCAGGGATTATTTTGATTCTGATTTGAATATGTGTCTTCCAACGTGTGTGGGGTGTCTGTGTGTGCACTCAGTCACTTAGTCATGTCTGACTGTTTGCGACCCCATGGACTGCAGCCAACCAGGCTTCTCTGTCCATGGGATTTCACAGGCAAGAATACTGGAGTGGTTTGCCATTTCCTACTCCAGGATCTTCCTGACCAGGGTATAGAACCTACATTTCTTATGTCTCACGTCTCCTGCATGCTTAATTTATTTTTATTTATTGAGATCACTGGTGTATTTTGTGTATTTACCATGCTTCTGCATCATTTCTTTTTTTTTCTCCTTTCCTGTTTTCTATTGGATTTTTGAGCTTTATTCTTCTTCCTGCTCTATTAGATTACATTGTCACATCCTACTCTTTTAACGGTTTTCTTTACATTTTCACCATTGAAACAAAAGTCTAACATTACTGGTTCCACTGGATACCTACTGCAAAAGAATGAAGTTAAACTCCTATCTCAAATGATATACAAAAAACACCTCAAAATGGGTCCTAGAATAAATATAAGAATTAAACCTATACAACTTTTGTAGAGTAAAACTTAGGCATAAACCTTTGTGACTTTGGATTAGGTAATATTTTTATTTTTAATATGATATCAAAAACATAAGGAATAATACAAAAATAAATACATTCAGTTCAGTTCAGTCACTCAGTCATGTCCGACTCTTTGCGATCCCATAAATTGCAGCATGACAGGCCTCCTTGTCCATCACCAACTCCTGGAGTTCACTCAGACTCACGTCCATTTAGTCACTGGTGCCATCCAGCCATCTCATCCTCTGTCGTCCCCTTCTCCTCCTGCCCCCAATCCTTCCCAACATCAGAGTCTTTTCCAATGAGTCAGCTCTTCGCATGAGGTGGCCAAAGTATTGGAGTTTCAGCTTTAGCATCAGTCCGTCCAAAGGACACCCAGGGTTGATGTCTTTCAGAATGGACTGGTTGGATCTCCTTGCAGTCCAAGGACTCTCAATAGTCTTCTCCAACACCACAGTTCAAAGGCATCAATTCTTCAGTGCTCAGCTTTCTTCACAGTCCAACTTTCACATCCATACATGACCACTTGAAAAACCATAGCCTTGACTAGATGGACCTTTGTTGGCAAAGTGATGTCTCTGCTTCTAAATATTCTTTCTAGGTTGGTCATAACTTTCCTTCCAAGGGGTAAGTGTCTTTTAATTTTAAACCTCACCAAATGTAGTAACATTTACATTGTAAAGTATGCCATCAGGAAAGTAAAGACAACCTGCAAAATGACAGAAAATATTTGAAAATAATGTATCTGATATGGTGCTTGTATCCAGAATATATAATTTATACCATTTAAAGACAAAATGAAAACTAATTAAAGCAAATGATTCCCATTGTACACTTGTGATTTATTTTGGTGTTTATCATGGTCACAGTGACCCATGAATAAATTTCTTGAGGTTTCTTAAAGTTGCTATGGGTACTTAATTTTTAATTTGACTGTCAATCGTCAATTTCTTTCCCTCATCATATTTCCATTTGCCTTTCCATATTTCCTCAAAGGAACCACCATGGATGTGCAAAGAATGAAATTTCAGTGGCATGTTGTAAAAGATGATATAAACACAGATTATAACTGAGAAACGAAGAAATGAGACTTGAGCAACAGCTGAGATGTGTTTTATTAATATTTAAATTGAGTTTCTCATGTCTAGACTGGTTGATTGTTTTAAAGAACAGATAACTAATTTTACTTCACTGTTGAGCATTTCTTCAGCAAAAACATATAATTTTGTTTCTCTTTCTTTTGTCATTTTAGATTTATCTCGCTTTGCTCCTCACAATAGTAAATGGCTCCTTACTTTGTAAAATAGAAGCCAAATTACTTATTATGGAATTTAGAGTCATATATTATTTGACTTCAACCTATTTGCCCAATATTATTAAATAATAATAATGGTGAACTGTTTCTCTGTCATTAAGACATTGTCCAGCACTTCTGTAAGTGCTACTGGTTATAGACAACAATGATTTTTTCCTTAGTGTAGACAGCTTCAAATGATATTCCAGATATAGCATAAGAGATATCTGACTTACTTTATATAAATTATTATTAAAACACTCTGAAGAGGACCAGTGAAGGTACAACATTTTCATTCATCTACCTGCTAAACCTCTAAAAATATTGATTAGAGATTTAATGGAAATAAAATTTCATAATGAGCATAGTATTTAGTTATTCATTTTCTCATTGATTTAGAATTCCATATATAGAATATTTTGGAACCTGAGCCAACAGCCTGATGGCATTGTAATTTCTATAAAATAATGCACCATTTATAGTTTAACTCATGAGAAATATTTCTGTACAAATTTTTAAAAATATGGTAACCAGAAGAAAAGCCCTCCACCAAAGTCAAATGCAGTAATCATCTTTATCTATGTATATTCTATCTTTCATTACCAAAAAACACAGGTGTATATGCATATACACAAAATCTAAATATTTTAAAATATTCAAACGTTGGGTACTTCCCTTGTGTTTCTGCTGTACTAGGCACTGAAGTATAACTACAAAGCTATACAAAGCAGGAAACTTGTATACAAAGAACTTGCAATCAAATTAGGAAGATTTCAAGGGGATTTTTCTGGATGACTCCTTTGTAAAATGCTTCTAGTGGCCCCCTCAGAGCTCTTTCCTTCCAAAGTCACTGTTGAAATAAGAGGTAGCTAAATTCATTTCTGCAACAGGTTTCAAAAACCAGCTTTTTGACCTAATTAAAATAAAATTTCCTTATTTTTCTTTAATTTTTTTTAATTACTGCATAAACTTACAGTGCTTAAGGACATAAGCAAAAAGAAAATTAAAATTCTCTATCACTTCCTCCATCAAAGCTCTCATGGAATCAATCTTATAAATAGTTCATCAAAATAAACATTCCTGATATAATTAAAGTAGGGCACATCTGATTTTTAATTAATTAATCAATAATTCAATTCAATATTGAAATATTAATAATTTTGAATTTTATATTATTTCCCTATTTGCGGTGAAGGAACCATCCATAGTGTCCTATCTTCTGACAAACTTCTCCAACTTCAGTAGCTGGTTAGGCTTCAATAACTCATGTGTTACTTGATTATTTTCTTGATTAAAATAATATACCTGTTAAAAAATCAATGCAAAATATGCTCTGAGCTAATTATTTTATTCTAAGTACATATCACAATAGTAGATAAACACCTGAAGTAACTTTCAAGTACAAAAAAGAAATAAAATAAATGAATGACTCAAAGGGTAAGAATGTCAGTGATTTGCTTATTCAGCATTTCTCAAAATGATGTTCCTCAGATTTTATTTTATGGAATACTAACAACAGACTGTTTCCAAATAGGAAAAGGAGTATGTCAAGGCTGTATATTGTCACCCTGCTTTTTTAACTTCTATGCAGATTACATCATGAGAAACACTGGACTGGAAGAAACACAAGCTGGAATCAAGATTGCCAGGAGAAATATTAATAACCTCAGATATGCAGATGACACCACCCTTATGGCAGACAGTGAAGAGGAACTAAAAAACCTCTTGATGAAAATGAACGAGGAGAGTGAAAAAGTTGGCTTAAAGCTCAACATTCAGAAAATGAAAATCATGGCATCCAGTCCCATCACTTCATGGGAAATAGATGGGGAAACAGTGGAAATAGTGTCAGACTTTATTTTGGGGGTTCCAAAATCACTGCAGATGGTGACTGCAGCCATGAAATTAAAAGACACTTACTCCTTGGAAGAAAAGTTAAGATCAACCTAGATAGCATATTCAAAAGCAGAGATATTACTTTGCCAACTAAGGTCCGTCTAGTCAAGGCTATGGTTCTTCCTGTGGTCATGTATGGATGTAAGAGTTGGACTGTGAAGAAGGCTGAGTGCCAAAGAATTGATGCTTTTGAACTGTGGTGTTGGAGAAGACTCTTGAGAATCCCTTGGACTGCAAGGAGATCCAACCAGTCCATTCTGAAGGAGATCGGTCCTGGGATTTCTTTGGAAGGAATGATGCTAAAGCTGAAACTCCAGTACTTTGGCTTCCTCATGTGAAGTATTGACTCATTGGAAAAGACTCTGATGCTGGGAGGGATTGGGGGCAGGAGGAGAATGGGATGGCAGAGGATGAGATGGCTGGATGGCATCACCGACTCGATGGACGTGAGTCTGAGTGAACTCCAGGAGTTGGTGATGGACAGGGAGGCCTGGCGTGCTGTGATTCATGGGGTCGCAAAGAGTCGGACACGACTGAGCGACTGAACTGAACTGAAGAAGTATTAATATTTTTTTTAAAAAGACTATAAAATAGAATACAAGTTTTGCTAGCAAAATAAGTTTGTAAACATTGTAGGGCTTTTCTGAGCTGTCACGATGTTAATATATATGGAAAAGCTTTAAGTGGTAAATGAAGCATTTGATTGGGGAACTTCCACCCCTTTTAGAACAAATATTATCAAGTACTGTTTAAGGCAGAGGTTGACAACATACCTGGTCCATCTCAGGTCAAGTTTTAATGGATAATATTTTTACTTTCATTTAGTTCCAAATATTTAATATCTTTAAATTTTGACTGCAATTTCTTCTTCAAATAATGGTTAATTTAAAAGCCCATTACTTTAACTTCACACATTTGGATATTTTATAGTTATCTTTTTATTACATGTTTCCTGCTTAATATCACAGGAGGCAAATTAATAATATATTTTGTAAAATTTTATTTCTTTGATGTATGTTGAAACAACCTATGGAACAGCATGTGTACAGTTTTGGAGAATGTTTATCATTCCCTTGAAAAGAATATTTACCCTGATATTGTTCGGTGCAATGTTTTATATATGGAAATTAGACTAGTTGTTTATTAAATTGTGCAAATCGTTGATATTCTTAATTGAATTTGGGGGGATACTTTTATCAGCTACTGAGAATAGTTTAAAATATGATTATGTATTTGCCAATCAGATCAGTTCAGTTCAATCACTCAGTCGTGTCTGACTCTTAGCAACCCCATGAATCACAGCACACCAGACGTCCCTGTTCATCACCAACTATCGGAGTTCACTCAAACTCAGGTCTATCAAGTCGGTGATGCCATCCAGCCATCTCATCCTCTGTCATCCCCTTCTCCTCCTGCCCCCAATCCCTCCCAGCATCAGAGGCTTTTCCAATGAGTCAACTCTTCACATGAGGTGGCCAAAGTATTGGAGTTTCAGCTTTAGCCTCAGTCCTTCCAGTGAACAACCAGGATTGATCTCCTTTAGGATGGACTGGTTGGATCACCTTGCAGTCCAAGGGACTCTCAATAGTCTTCTCCAACATCATAGTTCAAAAGCATTAATTCTTTGGTACTCAGCTCTCTTCACAGTCCAACTCTCACATCCATACATGACTACTGGAAAAACCATAGCCTTGACTAGATGGACCTTTGTTGGCAAAGGAATGTCTCTGCTTCTGAATATGCTATCTAAGTTGGTCATAAATTTCCTTCCAAGAAGTAAGTGTCTTTTAATTTCATGGCTGCAATCACCATCTGCAGTGATTTTGGAGTCCCCCAAAATAAAGTCTGACACGATTTCCACTGTTTCCCCATCTATTACCCATGAAGTGATGGGACCAGATGCCATGATCTTTGTTTTCTGAATGTTGAGCTTTAAGCCAACTTTTTCACTCTCCTTTTTCACTTTCATCAAGAGGCTATTTAGTTCCTCTTCACCTTCTGCCATAAGAGTGGTGTCATCTGCATATCTGAGATTATTGATATTTCTCCAGGAATCTTGATTCCAGCTTGTGCTTCTTCCAGCCTAGCGTTTCTTATGATGTACTGCATAGAAGTTAAATAAGCAGGGTGACAATATACAGCCTTGACGTACTCCTTTTCCTATTTGGAACCAGTCTGCTGTTCCATATCCAGTGCTAACTGTTGCTTCCTGACCTGCCTATAGGTTTCTGAAGAGGTAGGTCAGGTGGTCTGGTATTCCAATCTCTTTCAGAATTTTTCACAGTTTTTGTGATCCACACAGTGAAAGGCTTTGGCATAGTCAATAAATCAGAAATAGATGTTTTTCTGGGACTCTCTTGCTTTTTCCATGATCCAGCAAATGTTGGCAATTTGATCTATGGTTTCTCTGATTTTTCTAAAACCAGTTTGAACATCTGGAAGTTCACAGTTCAAGTACCGGTGAAGTCTGGCTTGGAGAATTTTGAGCATCACTTTACTAGCATGTAAGATGAGTGCAATTGTGCGGTAGTTTGAGCCTTCTTTGGCATTGCCTTTCTTTGGGATTGGAATGAAAACTGACCTTTTCCAGTCCTGTGGCCACTGCTGAGTTTTCCAAATGTACTGGCATATTGAGTATAACACTTTCACAGCATCATCTTTCAGGATTTGAAATAGTTCAGTTCAGTTCATTCACTCAGTCGTGTCCAACTCTTTGTGACTCCGTGAATCGCAGCACGCCAGGCCTCCCTGTCCATCACCAACTCCTGGAGTTCACTCAGACTCACGTCCTTCGAGTCAGTGATGCCATCCAGCCATCTCATCCTTGGTCGTCCCCTTCTCCTCCTGCCCCCAATCCCTCCCAGCATCAGAGTCTTTTCCAATGAGTTAACTCTTCGCATGAGGAAGCCAAAGTACTGGAGCTTCAGCTTTAACATCGTTCCCTCCAAAGAAATCCCTGGGCTGATCTCCTTCAGAATGGACTGGTTGGATCTCCTTGCAGTCCAAGGGACTCTCAAGAGTCTTCTCCAACACCACAGTTCAAAACCATCAATTCTTCAGTGCTCAGCCTTCCTCACAGTCCAACTCTCACATCCATACATGACCACAGGAAAAACCATAGCCTTGACTAGACGGACCTTAGTCGGCAAAATAATGTCTCTGCTTTTGAATATAATATCTAGGTTGGTCATAACTTTTCTTCCAAGGAGTAAGCATCTTTTAATTTCATGGCTGCAGTCACCATCTGCATTGATTTTGAAGCCCCAAAAAATAAAGTCTGACACTGTTTCCACTGTTTCCCCATCTATTTCCCATGAAGTGATGGGACCGGATGCCATGATCTTTGTTTTCTGAATGTTGAACTTTAAACCAACTTTTTCGCTTTCCTCTTTCACTTTCATCAAGAGGCTTTTTAGTTCTTCTTCACTTTCTGCCATAAGCGTGGTGTCATCTGCATATCTGAAGTTATTGATATTTCTCCTGGCAACCTTGATTCCACCTTGTGTTTCTTCCAGCCCAGCGTTTCTCATGATGTACTCTGCATATAAGTTAAATAAGCAGGCTGACAATATACAGCCTTGACGTACTCCTTTTCCTATGGCCCACTTGAGTTCACATTCCAAGATGTCTGGTTCTAGGCGAGTGATCACACCATCATGATTATGTTGGTCATGAACCTGTAATTATGTCATGCTTCAATTCAGTTCAGTTCAGTTGCTCGGTCTTGTCCAACTCTTTGCAACCCCATCAATTGTAGTCTACCAAGCTTCTCTGTCCATGGGATTTTCCTGGTAAGAATACTGGAGTGGGTAGCTATTTCTTTCTCCAGATGATCTTCCTGATCTGTCTGAGCCACCACGGAAGTCCTAGTCATTATTTGAAGAAAGTCCCAAATCACTTAACATACTACTGTCAGGAGTGGAATTTTCCTAATAAGTAGCTTGGTACATGTCTATTTTATTGTCTAGTAAAACACATTTCTTACCACTTATAATTTTTAATTGTGGCCTAATTTTATATGATTATTTTTCAACATGAAATTTAGTATCATTTTGTCAAATTATAAAATGGAGTTCCATTGCATTTATTGATTTATTTAGAGACAGATGACCCTGATGCTGGGAGGGATTGGGGGCAGGAGGAGAAGGGGACGACAGAAGATTAGATGGCTGGATGGCATCACCGACTCGAAGGACATGAGTTTAAGTGAACTCTGGGAGTTGGTGATGGACAGGGAGGCCTGGCATGCTGCGATTCATGGGGTTACAAAGAGTTGGACACGACTGAGTGACTGAACTGAACTGAACTGAACTGACATTGTTTTACTAGAATTTTTATTAAGATACCATTTTAAAGAATGAAATTTTAGCCCACCTTTTCAGTTTGAATATCAATTTTTCTAATTTCTTCATAACATTCTAAATGCAAATATACCCCAAGTTTTTAACTTTCTGCTTGAAACTAATGGACAGAGCCTTTTAAAAATAAAATATGATGTATTTCTCTATCCCTTATTTTATATTTTTTAAATCAGAAAATAATGTTGAATTTTATTTATGTCATTCTGTCCATTTTAATTTTCCTTTAACTAATGTTTTATTTTATGTCTACTAGGTGCCAGACAGTCATGTATTGTAGGTATCACAATCATAATGAACAAAAGATAGAGACCATTTCCAAGCTCCAGTGAAGCTTATAACCTGTATTATTCAAGGTCCTAACAAGAAACAGATGGCACACTCAAAAGGGGCCATTCAAGCAATTATGCTGAACAAAGATACAGAAATATGGGCAGGGTCCAGAACAACAAAGTAGGGGAAAGCATACTTGGTTAGCAAGATTATAAAGTTACAAAGGGAGAGAGTGCTTTCCAGAACTCAGAGTGTAAGCCCTGTATTAGAGAGTTTTGAACAGAGGAGCTGTTACAAATAAAAGAATGGACCCTGGAGCACCTGCAGCACAGAAGGGAGAGAAGGAGAGGAATTAATACAGTGACCTCTCTCCTTCCACCATCAGATATCTTCCTTTAATTAAAACCAACCTGAAGTCAGAGGGCAAGAAATCCCAACCAAGCCAGGCTTTCTGGAACACATAAGAAGATGGAGAGGGATAACAAATTGATCAATCTATAATGACAAATGGAAAATAACTAGCACATAATATATGGAAACTAGCATATAACTAGATGAGTATTATATAGAGTAACAAGGGCTATGACAGAGGAAATACTGAATCACATGGAAACATTTAGAAGAGGCATCTCTGATTAGCTGTCCTGTAGTATCTCTTCTGTTATGCTCTAGTTAAATCCATTTCTAAATCTGTACTCATTTTCAGTATTTTAAAAATACTTTATTATGAAAAAAATTTAATGTACACAAGAGTAAAGAGAACAGTATAATTGATCACCATGCACCCATCACATATCTTCAACAATCATCACTACGTTTGAATCTTGATTCTTTGATTCTCCACTAGTCTTTTTTATTTTATTAAATAAAGAGAGGTTAAAAATAGGTTCTAGTATTATGCTATTAAACCAGAAAATATTTAAATATACATCTTTAGCTGATCACTTCAGTTGCTCAGTTGTGTCCAACTCTTTGCAACCCCATGGACTGCAGAATGCCAGGCTTCTCTGTCCAACACCAACTCCCAAAGCTTGTTCAAACTCATGTCCAGCAAGTCAGTGATGCCATCCAACCATCTCATCCTCTGTTGTCCCCTTCTCCTTCAACCTTCAATTTTTCCCAGCATCAGGATCTTTTCCAATTAGTCAGTTCTTTGCATCAGGTGGCCAAAGTATTGGAGTTTCTACTCCAATAAGAATGATAAAAATATTTAGCTGATAAAAGTGTTTAAAATAGGTTTTGCACAATCACTGTCATTGCAACACCTAATGACATTGATAAACTAACCCAATAAACATTTAAATTCTTTAATATCATCTAATATCATCTGTACTCAAATTTTCTTGACTTTACCAAATATATATTTCCATGGAAGTATTAAGCAGGATCCAAACAGGATCTAGACAATATATGTTTTGTTTATTTGTTTACTGATTAACTTTTATTCTATTATTGTCCTCCTCCCCACTGATGATAACCACATCATGCAATTGATTCAGGGAGAATATAGGTCATAAGTCCTATAGAAAGATCCACATTCTGAATTTGGTAGATTGCTTCCTTATGACATCATCTAATGTGTTCTTCTAATCCTTTTAATTCCCAGAAATGTGTGGGTAGATCTAGAGGCTTAAATGTATTTTGGCTCAGTTTTCAGCAAGAATCTTAAGTGGGTGGTGTTGTTTACTTCCTATTGAATCACATGTTGTTTGATTGTTCTACTTTCAGTAATCAAACTGTCAGTGTGGGCTCAGGTTATATTGCTTGATTCTCTCAAGTGTTTCAACAGGTCACCTAATGATTATAGCATCAGTTGATTATTGTTGTCAGGATGTATCATTCCTTTAGGGGTTACAGAATGAATATTTTCTCATTATATATTCCTCTTGAGTTTATCACTGGTAACTTTTTTTTAAAGAGCACTATTCTTCATAAACTGTTGACCCTGAAATATTCTGGAAAGGAAGGACAAATGCTTGATTATTCCTCATATTATGCATCATTTTTCAGTACAAACAATTGCTGCTTTAGCAAATTTTACTGGTTTGTAAAGAAATGTTACAAATTTTTGTATTTTCCTCCATCTTATGTATTTTAGCTCATTGAAGTCATCATCGCTCAAATGGTGCCATTGTTTTGGGGCAGTAAGATTTCCCTCAAGTTAACTTCTACATTCAGATTTTACTCAATTTGTAATCAGGTTCTATCTTTGAATTATACTCTCTTCTGACATTTATCCTCCTTTAAATACTGTATTTTGCTACTAGACTGTTAGGATACTACATGAACATCCTTGAATGTTCCAGGCAGCAGCCACATACTTGCTAGTATTCACTGACTAACTTTTTAAGCTATTGCCAATTAACTCTGGTTGCGTTGTACATACCACTTAACGGAGATTTGTTTTTCAATAGCTCTACCCTGCCAATAAATTTAGTCTGTATTCATAGGTACAGAACTTAGAGCCCGCCACAATTTATCCTTGAAGTCATTTCTCATTTATACTTTGGCCTACCTCATTGGTGCTCATTTGACTTTCTCAGGTTCTGAAAAGACAGCTCTGCGTTGGGTACCATCTGCAGTTCTAGGTTCATGGTAGCCTCTGAGCTAATTTAGGGAAGGCAAAATAGAGTTTGCAGTCAAAACAGTAGGAGATAGGCTTGAATTCTTTTGTCAGTTCAACTAATTTCTTTTTTTTTCTGGTTCCGGACTCACCAAAACAGTACAGAGAAGTGGTACAGAGCTGTCACTCCATTCTCCAGTGTATCTTCCTGAACCAGGGATTGAACCCAGGTGTCCCATATTGCAGGTAGATTGTTTACCATCTGAACCACCAGGGAAGCCAAGGCATAAAACAACTTAAATGTCCACTGATAGATGAATGGATAAAGCAAATGTAGTAGTCTTTCCATAGGGGATTGGTTCCAGAAAGCCATGAAGGTACCAAATCTTCTGATGTTCAAACGAATTTTATATATGTTGTAGTACAGCTGGCCCTCCATATCCATGGGTTCTACATTCCCCAGATTCAACCGATCTTTATTGGATGATTGAGTCTGCAGACACGGAACCCACAGATATGGAGGGGTGACTATATGGACATACTAAGGAATATTATTCAATCTTAAAAGGGGAGGGAATTCTGCAGTATGCTACAACATGGATGGACATTGAGGACGTTATGTGGTGAGAAACAAGCTAGACACAGAAAGACAAGTATTGCATGATTTCATTTATATGTGTCCTTAGTCACTCAGTCATGTTCGACTCTTTGTGACCCCTTAGACTGTAACCAACCAGGCTCCTCTGTCCATGGGGATTCCCCAGGCAAGAATACTGGAGTGGGTTGCCATCCCCTCCTCCAGGGGATCTTCCCAATCCAGGGATCAAACCCAGGTCTCCCATATTGCAGGCAGATTCTTTACTGTCTGAGCCACCAGGGACGGTAACTAAAATAGCCAAATTCATAAAAATCAAATACTGCAATGGTACTTATTAGGGAGTGGAAGAGGGGAGAATGGCCAGTTATTAATCAACATAATAATAGGCATGTTTCATAACATAATGCTCAATGTTTCAATTAAGTAAGGTGAATAATTTAAAAACCTGCTGTATGACAATGTACGTATAATCAACAAAACTTTATTGTATACTTAACATTTGTTAAAAGAGTAGATCTTATGTTGTGTTCTTACCACAATAAGATACCATTTAAAAAAAAAAAAAGAATGTGGCTGTCATATTGGGTATATTACATATTTAATATAACAGAAAGAAGCAACTTTAGAAGATGATTCTTAAGTGTGCATGAGTGCATACGTACATTTTAAACTATTTACTAATAATAACTGTAATATTCATTGGAGAAAATTTGAAACTCAGTTTAAAAATTAAAGACTGTAACACAACCTTCCAGAAATGACTGTTATTAACTCCTTCCACATGATCTATTACATGTCTGACAATTCTCATGCATTTTATTGGGATCGTTTCTTCATTGCCATCTATGTTTTAGAACACATTTTAATTACTTTACCATACTTCATTTAAGTATTTCTACATTGTAGGATGTTATCAATTTGCCCACTTACTTTTCCTTTAAATATTTCCAGTTTGATAATTTGAAACACTATCTCGGTGATTTACAAGTTATTCCTTTGACTATTAGTGAGAGTTGAACATGCTTCCAAATGTTTGTTGCCTAGTGACATTTCTTTGTTTGGTTATTTGAAAATGTTCTTTGTCTAATTTTATTAAAGACAGTATCATCTCTCTTTCTTAAAAAAAAAAAAAAAAAGCCAGGAGCAAAACCAAAATCAAATTACTGAGAAAATATATTTGTAGCATATTTGGCAGATAAAATAGTATGATGGCCTCATGACAATGCTTCCTGCTTGAAACTTTAAAAATGGGAGCTTGTTTGAAGCCATCCTGAGTAACAATGTCATCTTTCCAAACTCAGCTTTAGGGATTAGATGATAATAGGAATACACTTGAAACCAAAGGATGCAAGGAGAGTCATTGTGTCCAGCTCCTGTTGCCAGATGAGATCAGCTACTAAAGTCTAATTGATGTCCCCAAACTGATTCTTTTTCCCCATCAATGATTCAGGTTCCTGGCCTTTCATACTCACATTAACAGTTAAATATCTCTAAGCCATCCAGAAAGGACTTTTGAATCAGAATGTGATCCTTATATCAGTGACTCATCTTAGAAATGTATTTCTGATATTACAAGATTAATGCTTTTAAAAAGAATGAAAAAACTCTCATTTGGCATAGGTATAAAAATCTTTAAATACTATTAATTTTTAAATCACCATTATTATACTAGTAATAATTATATTCCATATTAACACCTAATTTTGCACTTATCTGATTTGATCCTCACAGCAACCTGAAAAGCTAGATAGGGTAGGCATTTTCATTCTCTTTTTATAAATGAATTGAGATCCAGAAGACACTGAATAAAAGCAAAGGTCATACTATTAATTACTAACAGAGAAGAGACTCAAATTCTGTCGCTCTGATTTCAAATCCTTTTTTCCATTTTCTTTAATCCTACTGTTCTGCCCTCATATCACTACATCATTGTCAGAGTTCTAAGCTTTTGTTGATAGCACATGTGGCTATTAGTAATGTTTTTGTACACCTCTCTGTTGACCAACTATCTCTTAAAACCATTACGATTTAGTAATACATATAAGACAGGAATTTTCATTAGAAAATTTCTCTAGGGAACTGAAAGGGTAGAAATATCTTTCAGAGAAGGTATGCAAAGTAAAGTTCTCTGAGTTATTTTGACCTAATATATTTTATACTCCAGTACACCCATGGCATTGCCCATACAGCTCCCTGTGCCTGAAACAGATGCTCTTATTCTCTCTATTCGTCTCTATTTCTCTTTCTTATTCTCTGTCTCTCCACTGCTGTCCTTCTGTTCACTACTTATTTTCCAAGCCTTACCTCATATATCATCAACCTTCATCAACCTTTCCCTTTATATCTTACAAACTGACTGTGATAGTTCCTATCTTTGAACACATATAGCAGTTAGTGAACTTTATCTTTTATTTCAAACCTATATGAGCAGTTCTATTCCCTTATCTGACTGTGAAATGCTTTATGGTTGTGCCAGGCATATACAAGTGAACATCATTAAGGAAAATAATATGCAGATATATATCTGGAGGTACTGACATAGGCAATTGAAATCTGTATATCAGCCTCTAAAATGAGTTTAAGTTACAGCCCCAAAACTGCCCATGATTATTAAAGTACATCCTACATTCTTAATAACTGGCATGTAGCTGAGAATAATCCACAAAGACCTGAATAATCTGCCCCAGGGCCCTTGGGAATCTGATTATAATTCAAAATCCAACTTTGACTTAATGACCTTATCCATGGCTATTTCTCTAAATTCAGTGATGACAATGTTGGCCATCACCATCTTCTAACTGAAGTTGTTTTTTTTTTTTTTTTGCCTTTTTGAATATGTCCAACAGCATAACTTATATAAGTAGCAGCAATAGAAGCAGAAAACATTTGTGTTCAAATGGCATTTGGGACCGAATTCACAATCTGTTGTTGGATTTGCTCTAGGATACTGTGCTGCTTTTCCTACTTCCCTAACATAGCTCTTCCGTGCTGAAAAGTTCTAATCTGTAGACATAGTACATAGTGCTGCAGTTGTAAATAATAATGCAAAAGTCAAGTGTGGGTTACTTGAGCCCCTTATAGGGAGGCCTGGCGTGCTGGGATTCAAGGGGTCACAAAGAGTCGGACATGACTGAGTGACTGAACTGAACTGAAGAAATTGTTTGCAAAAGCAAGATTCCTTCTCCTTTTTAGGTCTCTGTTATTACATCTGTCCAAATTAAGTTGTATTAGATCAGAGGTTTTGAAGTCATTATGTGTAGGAGAATCTTCTGGAAATTAAAAAAATAAAGAATTTTATCTCCACACCCCAGTCTCATAGAATGAGAATCTCTAAGGAGCAAGCGTTATAATATATCTAGTTCATAGATTCCTGTTGAGAAACAGTAGGCTACATGATCTCTAAGTTCTCAGGAATCACTAGTTTCATAATTTCTGAATATATATACGTAATTCAAATGAGGACAGGAAAATGCTTTTTTATCCATCTAGAATCATTAAACAATAGAAAGAATGCTTAAATGAGCGTCAAGAGAACTGAAATGAATCATGGCTTTTCTATGACATGTTATTCTCTTCTATGGCTTCAGTTTTCTCATCTGTAAAATAAAATAATGGCATTACATGATAGTATAACCTGTGATACCTTGCAGATTGTACCTGTAGAGGTTCAAACCACACAAATGGAGATGAAGGTGACAGTACAGACAACACAGATGAAATAGATGACATATAAATTATTGATGTTCTAATTTAGTATAGACTGATTGATCTAATTTAGAATATGTGCATACATACCATATATATGTATGCATGGGTATATTATATATATATATTCACAAACATACTTTTATGTAAACTTCACTAAATTGCAGAATTTTTTTGTTAATGTCTAAATGGAAGGATTGATCATTTTTTCCTTTTGCCACTAAATATGATAGGTGAATACATTATAACTCAGAAGATGTGGGCCTATCCCAGTGCTAAAACCTAAGCAAATTACTTCCTGAAGTTAGTCATTAGAATGTAGTTTCTGGAAGGATGGAGATTTCATCTTTTGACTAGAACGTCAAATGCCTGGCTCTTCTCTGTGTTGAATTTGGGAGAATCTGTCTTGCCCATTACCCTCTATGGTCACCTGAGATGAATGAGGTAGAAGATTACCCTTTCGGGGGCAGTATTTGAAGTGACTCACTTTGTGTTGACATGGGTTCAAAAGTGACAAGAGTCTAGACATTGCTTTAGGGTGACAGAGAGCAAAACATGTGACCCCAGAAGTTGTCACTTTGGCATGTGATTTACTCTGAGCAAAGTCAAAGTCCTCTAGACTCAAGAAGAGGTTTTCACCTCCTTCTTACCTGCCTTTAAAAGAATGTAGATGCCATTCTCCCATACAGCATGCTTGGGGCTGGTGCAAGGGGATGACCCAGAGGGATGTTGTGGGGAGGGAGGTGGGAGGGGGGTTCATGTTTGGGATCGCATGTACACCCGTGGTGGATTCATGTCAATATATGGCAAAACCAATACAGTATTGTAAAGTAAAATAAAGTAAAAATTAAAATTAAAAAGAAAAAAAGAATTTAGATGAAGGGCTTGTACCTGCAGAAAGCTTATACCAAAGTAACTTTTTATATCAGAAAAGTTTATGTACACTTCCTCACAAACATATATCTACCAAACACTGGCTCTTATCTTCCTGGGTTTTATCTTCCTTCGCTTTGAAACCCCAGACCTGTAGCCACTTCTTCACTCAATTGAAGCTCATGGTGTATAAGGTTCAATTACCTGGCCACCAGGAAAGACTTTTGTGTGTTTCTGGAAATTCTGTATGTGTGAAATTAAATTTCTTTTTCTCCTATTAAAAAAAGAAAGAAAGAAAGAAAGAAAGTAGCTTCCAACCTCTGCTAAAATAAATTCAATGCAACTTCAATTTTATGATGAGTTTTCTATTTAATATTAAGGACTTGTTTGATTAACAAGACTGGGATATCTATTAGGAAAAATAACCAGGAGCCTCAGGGAGAACTATAAGCCTGAAGATGTGGACCAGTGATAATTAGGGAATTAAAATGAGCTTCCTGGAAGGTTGTTGCTGAGCCATGAAAGATGCTGGGATTCTTGCCCTCCAGAGGAGAAGAATTCAATCTTGGGACAAGCTTGATGGCTCAGAACTTTTGTGTAATAAAGCTTTATTAAAGTATAAAAGAGATAGAGAAATCTTCTGACATAGACATGAGAAGGGGGCAGAAAGAGTAACCCCCTGCTAGTCTTTAGCAGGAAGTTATATACCTACTAGCAGGCTTCAATAGTACGTGAACGGTAAACTTCTAAATGTTCAAGCTGGAGTTAGAAAAGGCAGAGGAACCATAGATCAAATTGCCAACATCCATTGGATCATCGAAAAGCAGGAGAATTTCAGGAAAAAAAAAAAAAAAAGTCTACTTCTACTTTATTCACTACGCCAAAGCCTTTGACTGTGTGAATCACAAAAAACTGTGGGAAATTCTTCAAGAGATGGGAATATCAGACTACCTTACCTGCCTCCTGAGAAATCTCTATGCAGGTCAAGAAGCAACAATTAGAACTGGACATGGAACAACAGACTGGTTTCAAATTGAGAAAGGAGTATGTCAAGGCTGTATATTGTCACTCTGCTTATTTAACTTATATGCAGAGTACATCATGAGAAATGCTGGGCTGGATGAAGTACAAGCAGGAATCAAGATTGCCAGGAGAAATATCAATAACCTCAGATACGCAGATGATACCACCCTTATGGCAGAAAGCAAAGAACTAAAGAGCCTCTTGATGAAAGTGAAAGAGGAGAGTCAAAAAGTTGGCTTAAAACTCAACGTTCAGAAAACTAAGATCATGGCATCCAGTCCCATCACTTCATGGGAAATAGATGGGAACACAATGGAAAGAGTGGCAGACTTTTTTTTAGGGGGGATGGGCTCCAAAATCAGTGAAGATGGTGACTGCAGACATGAAATTAAAAGACACTTGCTCCTTGGAAGAAAAGCTATGACCAACCTAGACAGCATGTTAAAAAGCAGAGACATTACTTTGCCAACAAAGACCCGTCTAGTCAAAGCTATGGTTTTTCCAGTAGTCATGTATGGGTGTGAAAGTTGGAGTATAAAGAAAGCTGAGTGCCAAAGAATTGATACTTTTGAACTGTGGTGTTGGAAAAGACTCTTGAGAGTCCCTTGGACTGCAAGGAGTACCAACCAGTCCATCCTAAAGGAAATCAGTCCTGAATATTCATTGGAAGGACTGATGCTGAGGCTGAAACTCCAATAGTTTGGCCACCTGAAGTGAAGAGCTGACTCATTTGAAAAGACCCTGATGCTGGGGAAAAAATGAAAGCAGGAGGAGAAGGGGATGACAGAGGATGAGCTTTTTGGATGACATGAGTTGATGGATGTGAGTTTGAATAAACTCTGGGAGTTGTTGATGAACATCGAGGCCTGACATGCTGCAGTCCATGGGGTCACAAAGAGTTGGACACGACTGAGCAACTGGGCTGAACTGAATTAGAGAAAGAAAATGTCTCAAAACTCAGAGAATGGCACCAGGCCCCTCACCCACAACATGCATTTTGAGATAGCATTGGCACAAAGTGAGTCATCCCAGGCCATAAAACGATTGACATAAATCTTAAAGAAAGGCAGGTTTCCTAGCAAACACATAGTCTCATTAACATAGCTTAAAATTACTTTTACACGAAGAAAACCTATTGGTTTGTTGAGTAAAACATACTGGTTTGTCAAGTAGGTTCTGAGTCTTAGGTGGAACTGATTTGAAGAAAGACAGAGCCTAAGGTAAATAAATAGTTCATTAACATAGCTCAAGAAAAACATTTCCATAAGAAAAAACACATTGGTTAGCTCATAGCTTGAGAAAAGTGAAGTTCAGGTGGAACCAGGTGTCCTCGTGGCAACACAGAATTTTAAAAAAAACCTCCTTTTGATTTTGTATTGAGAAGGGGAAACAATCTGAGATTTGCAGTTTGTTTCCTCCTGTTGCTTGAGAGGAACAAACAAAGTCTGACACTTGCAGCCTATTTTCTCTGTTTGGGGAACCCTAGCCCTCCTGCCTGTTACCCTAGCACTCCCTCCAGCCCTAGGTTGGACTGGATTGCTCCAAAACTTTATTCACTGCCTTTCTATTCATCTCTGGACTGGTAGTTTTCACTGAATGGAAAAGAAATTTTGGTACATGTATTTTCACATTATTGAGGGCACTATCCTACTTAGACACAATAAGGTGTATATTTGAGTGTTATATAAGGATTAATATTTGGATTTCTGTTAAACAATAGTTTACTGCATTACCTCATTTCATGGTTCATCAGGCACTCTATCTATCAGATCTAGGCCCTTAAATATATTTCTCACAACACAAGATAAGACTCTACACATGGACATCACCAGATGGTCAACACCGAAAACAGATTGATTATATTCTTTGCAGCCAAAGATGGAGAAGCTCTGTACAGTCAACAAAAACAAGACCAGGAGCTGACTGTGGCTCAGATCATGAACTCCTTATTATCAAATTCAGACTCAAATTGAAGAAAGTAGGGGGGTCAACAAACACAAGACCAGGAGCTGACTGTGGCTCAGATCATTAACTCCTTATTACGAAATTCAGACTCAAATTGAAGAAAGTAGGGAAAACCGCTAGACCATTCAGGTAAGATCTAAATCAAATCCCTTATGATTATAGATTGGAAGTGAGAAATAGATTTAAGGGCCTAGATCTGATAGATAGAGTGCCTGATGAACTATGGAATGAAGTTTGTGACACTGTACAGGAGACAGAGATCAAGAACATCCCCATGGAAAAGAAATGCAAACAAGCAAAATGGCTGTCTGGGGAGGCCTTACAAATAGCTGTGAAAAGAAAAGAAGCGAAAAACAAAGGAGAAAAAGAAAGATATAAACATATGAATGCAGAGTTCCAGAGAATAGCAAGAAGGGAAAAGAAAGTCTTCTTCAGCGATCAATGCAAAGAAATAGAGGAAAACAACAGAATGGGAAAGACTAGAGATCTCTTCAAGAAAATTAGAGATACCAAGGGAACATTTCATGGAAAGATGGGCTCGATAAAGGACAGAAATGGTATGGACTTAACAGAAGCAGAAGATATTAACAAGAGGTGGCAAGAATACACGGAAGAACTGTACAAAAAAGATCTTCACGACCCAGATAATCACAATGGTGTGATGTGGGCCTTAGAAAGCATCACTATGGACAAAGCTAGTGGAGGTAATGGAATTCCAATTGAGCTGTTTCAAATCCTGAAAGATGATGCTGTGAAAGTCCTGCACTCAATATGCCAGCAAACTTGGAAAACTCAGCAATGGGCGCAGGACTGGAAAAGGTCAGTTTTCATTCCAATCCCAAAGAAAGGAAATGCCAAAGAATGCTCAAACTACAACACAATTACACTCATCTCACACGCTAGTAAAGTAATGCTCAAAATTCTCCAAGCCAGGCTTCAGCAATACGTGAACCATGAACATCCAGATGTTCAAGCTGGTTTTAGAAAAGGCAGAGGAACCAGAAATCAAATTGCCAACATCCGCTGGATCATTGAAAAAGGAAGAGAGTTCCAGAAAAACATCTATTTCTGCTTTATTGACTATGCTGAAGCCTTTGACTGTGTGGATCACAATAAACTGTGGAAAATTCTGAAAGAGATGGGAATCCCAGACTACCTGACCTGCCTCTTGAGAAATCTGTATGCAGGTCAGGAAACAACAGTTAGAACTGGACATGGAACAACAGACTGTTCCAAATAGGAAAAGGAGTACGTCAAGGCTGTATATTGTCACCCTGCTTATTTAACTTCTATGCAGAGTACATCATGAGAAACGCTGGGCTGGAAGAAGCACAAGCTGGAATCAAGAGTGCCGGGAGAAATATCAATAACCTCAAATATGCAGATGACACCACCCTTATGGCAGAAAGTGAAGAGGAACTAAAAAGCCTCTTGATGAAAGTGAAAGAGGAGAGTGAAAAAGTTGGCTTAAAGCTCAACATTCAGAAAACGAAGATCATGGCATCTGGTCCCATCATTTCATGGGAAATAGATGGGGAAACAGTGGAAACAGTGTCAGACCTTGTTTTTTTGGACTCCCAAATCACTGCAAATGGTGACTGCAGCCATGAAATTAAAAGATGCTTACTCTTTGGAAGAAAAGTTATGACCAACCTAGATAACAGATTCAAAAGCAGAGACATTACTTTGCCAACTAAGGTCCGTCTAGTCAAGGCTATGGTTTTTCCTGTGGTCATGTATGGATGTGAGAGTTGGACTGTGAAGAAGGCTGAGCGCCGAAGAATTGATGCTTTTGAACTGTGGTGTTGGAGAAGACTCTTGAGAGTCCCTTGGACTGCAAGGAGATCCAACCAGTCCATTCTGAAGATCAGCCCCAGGATTTCTTTGGAAGAAATGATGCTAAAGCTAAAACTCCAGTACTTTGGCCACCTCATGCAAAGTTTTGACTCATTGAGAAAGACTCTGATGCTGGAAGGGATTGGGGGCAGGAAGAGAGGGGGATGACAGAGGATGAGATGGCTGGATGGCATCACTGACTCGATGGATGTGAGTCTGAGTGAACTCCAGAAGTTGGTGATGGACAGGGAGGCCTGGTGTGCTGTGATTCATGGGATCACAAAAAGTCGGACATGACTGAGCGACTGAACTCAACTGAACTGAACTGAACTGCACTCCTACTGCCTCATCCTAATAATATAAAGAATATACAGTCACTGTTTACTGTGTACCTAGAAAGTATCTGAAGCAGGAGCTGAGAGGTGGCTAATGGGATTAATGAGTGTGTAAGTCAACAGTTTCATGTACATGTTACGTATACTGACAATGATATATAAATGTCATACTTAATATAATAATTATTGAGCACCTGCTATGTGTCAAGCACTGTAATAGACACAACAGACTCAGTTGTGGGGAAAAATAACACACTTCCAAATACTTTGCTCTCATAGAATTTGCCATATAATAAGGAGAATAGAAACTAAATTCAATATTAGAGAGGAGTAAGCCAAATGAGTAGAAAATCTTTCAGTAAGGATACCTTATTTGAGGTGTTCAACTTGCTGCTTTTTATACAAAATTCTGTTCTTGAGCCATAAGTACAAATAAGGTACTCATAAAAATTGTTTTCCCATAGCTGAGATAGGTCAACATTGAACTACCCCCCACTCTCAGCTAATCTCTTCAGTTCAGTTCAGTTGGTCAGTCATGTCCGACTCTTTGCGACCCCGTGAATTGCAGCACGCCAGGCCTCCTTGTCCATCATCAACTCCCTAAGTTCACTCAAACTCATGTCCATCAAATCGGTGATGGTATCCAGCCATTTCATCCTCTGTCTTCCCCTTCTCCTCCTGCCCCCCAATCCCTCCCAGCATCAGGGTCTTTTCCAATGAGTCAACTATTCACATGAGGTGGCCAAAGTACTGGAGCTTCAGCTTTAGCATCATTCCTTCCAAAGAAATCCCAGGGTTGATCTCCTTCAGAATGGACTGGTTGGATCTCCTTGCGGTCCAAGGGACTCTCAAGAGTCTTCTCCAACACCACAGTTCAAAAGCATCAATTCTTCGGCGCTCAGCCTTCTTCACAGTCCAACTCTCACATCCATACATGACCACAGGAAAAACCATAGCCTTGACTAGACGGATCTTAGTCGGCAAAGTAATGTCTCTGCTTTTGAATATACTATCTAGGTTGGTCATAACTTCCCTTCCAAGGAGTAAGCATCTTTTAATTTCATGGCTGCAGTCACCATCTGCAGTGATTTTGGAGCCCAAAAAAATAAAGTCTGACACTGTTTCCACTGTTTCCCCATCTATTTCCCATGAAGTGTTGGGACCGGATGCCATGATCTTCGCTTTCTGAATGTTGAGCTTTAAGCCATCTTTTTCACTCTCCTCTTTCACTTTCATCAAGAGGTGTTTTAGCTCCTCTTCACTTTCTGCCATAAGGGTGGTGTCATCTGCATATCTGAGGTTATTGATATTTCTCCTGGCAATCTTGATTCCAGCTTGTGCTTCTTCCAGCCCAGCGTTTCTCATGATGTACTCTGCATAGAAGTTAAATAAGCAGGGTGACAATATACAGCCTTGATGTACTCCTTTTCCTATTTGGAACCAGTCTGTTGCTCCATGTCCTGTTCTAACTGTTGTTTCCTGACCTGCATACAGATTTCTCAAGAGGCAGGTTAGGTGGTCTGGTATTCCCATCTCTTTCAGAACTGATCATATTTAGTGTTAAAAGGAAAAATGATGATTTCTTCCATTTAGATTATCAACATTAACAAAAAAATTTGTATTTTATTGAAGTTTCCATAAAAGTATGTGTGTGAATATATATGTAATATACCCATGCATACATATATATGGTATGTATTCACATATTCTGAATGAGAATGTCAATACATTATATTTCATCTATTTCATCTGTGACATAACTGTTTCTATAAAATAACAAGATTATGAAAATCTCCAGTCCACAGACGTGAAAAACAGTATTCAAATCTATATTGCCTAAAGGGCATACTTTTGAATAACTTCCAGATTTTTATATTCACAAATTGCTTCCAAATGTTAGATGATTGACATTTCATTTAAATCTCTTTCTGAACTGACAATCTGGATAGTAAGTTGCAAGCCAATATCTTCAAATATATTTTTGATTTTATGTGTTTCAATATTGTCCCTTTTTTGAGTGTTTTGGTGTATAGACAAGGGAAATTGGGATCATCTGATTTTTTTTTAATTAAACAAACCTTATAAAATAAAAATTCTGCCTTACTAGTATGAATTTTTCTTTTCATTGTAGTTCCTTCATATACTTTTGATTGTTATTTGGCAAGGAAAACTAAACACACCCACTAATATACCATTCCTTGTAGATTAATATTTATTATGTATGCAACAACAATACTTGAACTTTTTCTTTAATAACCACAAAAGTACCCCTGGGCATCAAAATAGTTCTCTCTCAAGTTTGACAGAATTTGAGTAGCATACTTGAAGAGCTTTTCCAGCACCATGCTGTCAAATGTTAACCTGTGTGGCAGTTAAACGGGTCTCAGGTGAATTAACTTTTACCCCCTCCAGAAGAAGGACAATTGTAGGCATTTTCACTGCAGGCTGCACAACATGTAACAGAACTGTCACTACGGAGTGAGTTTGAAGAGCAGTCAAATGAAAGTTAAATTGTTTTGCCCGCAACTTGCTTAGTTAACTTTGGAGAATATTCTCAGATTTGCATTTGATATAACAACTCCTCTTCAGCACTCAGATGAGGGTAAGGCATTCTCTGGTCTGTTTTCACCAAGGGCATGCTTACTTTGTGACAGCCTCATGTCTGAACTGGTTTTTTATCCCATGTGACTAAGAAGAAAAATCTTCAGTTTACAATGGTAACTTTTAACCAAAATAAAATTCTAGGAAGATTTCTACCTTTGACTCATGGATTTACTTAATCCATCATTCATTCTCTAATTTATTTCTTAAAAACACATTTGCTGAATACCTATTATAATCTAGATTCTAAGCAAGATAGTGAAGTTATGACAAAGAATGCAGAATAAATCCTGCCATTAGTGAGCTCAGAATCTAGAGAAGGAAGTGAAACATAACGCTTACACAGAGTTATAACTATAGTATAATTAATAAAAAGAAAACCAACCTAAAACAACAAATAGCCAGAGTTGCAGCATCAAAGTTTTCTACAGATAAAGAAATTAAGATCCACAAAGGTTTAAAGTACCTCCTCGAAGTACAATCTTCACCCTACGAAAGTTTATATAAAGGAAAGGTTGGTCATACTTAGGTGTTGAAGTAGAACCTTCAGCAGCTGCACCTTCTATGAGAAGATGGGTTTACACAGAACGTAAAGTGGGGAAGGGCATTCTCTATGGAGAGGAAGACATTAAAGTAGGAAGATCAGATTTGTTTTAACTCAGATAAAGGTCATGCTGTAAAACATTATGTGAGTCCTCTTCCTTAGTGAGTGTAGGCAGTAAAGTGTTCCTGCTTGGTCTCTCTCATAGATCAACAAGGATACTTTTCCAAAGAGACTATCATCTCCATATGCAGAGTCAATATTAACATCACCATGTGTAGAGCTATTGAGACCAAGCTCCGTGGTTAGATCCTTCCATTTTGCTCTGTGGTAATGGGAAGTACCACTCACACTGCCCAGGACCTTCTCCAAACTGTCCTACTGGTCACTGAAGAGCCCATGAAGAGAAGGAGTCATCAAACCTCGTGCTAAATAACTTAAAAGTCCTCAAAAACATGGATAGTATGAGTGCAGTCTAGTATAATACTCAATACTCACATCCAAAGGACATGGCATTGCATTCTAGGCTGTGACCTAAGCCAATGAATTTACTGGCTATAGGTCCATTTTCCTGGTGGCTCAACAGTAAAGAATCCACCTGCAATGCAGGAGATGCAGGAGATACTGGTTCTATCCCTGGGTAGGGAAGATTCCCTGGAGGAGGGCATGGCAACCCATTCCAGTATTCCTGTCTAGAGAACCCCATGGACAGAGGAGCCTGGTGGGCTACAGTTCATAGGGTCACATAGAGTTGGACATGACTGAAGCAACTTAGCACAATGACAAAAAGGCAGTGGCAATTTAATTCATCAGGATATTGTTGCATAAATACATTGTCTATTGTCATTAGGATTTGATCTTACAGATAAGTGCACTTGGTACAAGATTGCTTCTCCCCAGCTATTTATGACAGAGTACAATAATTATGATTTTCTTTTCTATTTTCTTTGAGTCATTACTTCTTATCTGTCCCTCATAGATTTATGAAACTTTTAATCAACTAAATATTTTAGTACATTGTTTTTTCAAAATGCAGTCTGGACACATCTGCCTCAGATGGCCTCTTTTTATGATCCAGATTCTTGTGTTAATCACACAGCTCACCTGAAGCAATCTCTAGGGATGGGGCTGATGGATCTACATGTTTAACAAGTTTTCTGGGTGATCTCTTGTAATTAGACAATCACTACCTTCAAAAATAATCTAACTTCATCATTTCTTAAATCAGTAATCTGCAGTTCAGAAAGGAGAAGTGACTTGGCCAGGGTTACAGAGCAAGTACCCACAAAGCTCAGCCTTCCCCAGGCCTCTGAGATCTGAGCTCAGGGTTCTTTTCACCACCTCGCAATGTTTATACCCCAAACCCCAATCATACACCTCTTGTGAAACATTTATAGGAGCAAGAATTGTTGATTATCAGCTACTATCAAAACACAAGCTCTTTCCGACTTATAATGACAGATTTTAAAATAATTGTTTAGAATATATTGTGGCAGTATTTCCTTCTTCCAGAAAAGTATTTAATTGAGAATATAGTCTCAACACAGAATCTTTGTATACAGAAAACATTAGGTAAATATAACTGGCAAGTTTGTAATGTAGTTGCAATATAGACTTTAGATTTGTGCCAAAACTCTGTACGGCAAAATGGAATTTCAGAAAATGATGTTGAGAAACTAAACAACCTAGGTTGACTAGCCCACACTTAAAGACTGAAACTTCTGCTCACTTTGTATGTTCTCTTAGAGTCACTGTGTATTGTGCCTTTGTTCCTCTAAATTAGTTGCATTGGTGAAAGTAAAAAGACAATTCTGGACCTGGCTCACAAGGAATGGCACCAAAAGTCATTGTTCAATTGCTTTGACAATCAATTAAAACATTTTACTTTGAGTATCGTGGCTTCTGTAATAGCTATCAGTTTAATTGGGTCATCATTTGGAAATCCAGGATAACAGGCTTTCTACATGCTCTGTGAAGACTTTATGAAAGGCAAAGTTCAGTTATTGAAAACTGTTAAATTGATTCCACCCATGACCAAATATGGGCTTTGGGTACTGAAAAATTGGAGCTTTTATCCATGCTGACATGTTGTGTAGTCTTGAAAAAAAAAAAAAAAACAGGGTATATTATTTAATTTTTAAGAAAGCGGCTGTATACAATAGCAATTCCCTTCCAGGTGGATTCAGTTTAGTTGAAGATTTTTTTCTTTTTTTCTCTTAAAACGACAAAGGTTTGAATCTGAGAGCTGTCACCCTGCCTCTACTGGTACTGCTGGTTCTTGTAGTTCTTCCCGTATGTTCTGCATCCCATCTGATTTGATAAAATGTTTTCACAGAAAAAAAAATTTTCAGGGATTTTGGAAGTCTTGTTTGGTAGCTCTGCAAATTAAACTTTTGTATTTTGAATTCTCAGACTTCATTTCTAGTAGTGTTTTAGCTTCATACTGGGACTGGCAGGCTATGGTCCATGGGGTAGCAAAGAGTCAGACATGACTGAGAGACTAACACTTTCACTTTCAGTGGGGACTGAGGAGAAGGAAGAAAAAACACTTGACCTCAATGAAAATATTCCCCATATGTGCTAATTCTCTCAGTTGATGGTTGAGAATGGACTTCAGTGACCATTAAAAATATTGATTAATGGAGCCAACTGCTTTGTAGAAGGACTTCTCAGTGACATTTCTTTTTGTAAGGGCTCACCTCAGCATTTTTAATGTTCTAGAAGTGTAGGACCACTTTTTTATGGACTTTTTTCAGTTTCTTATTTTGTATTATTAACATGATTTAAAATGTGAAATAATCACCAAGTGTGCTTGCTCGTTGCTCTATTTGTTTTTATTTTTTTAAATTTTATTGCAGTATAGTTGATTTAAAATAGTGTGTTAGTTTCTGCTGTACAGCAAAGTAAATCGGTTATACATATACATATATCCACTCTTTTTTTAATTGAATAGAATTCCCTATGCTCTTCAGTAGGTCATTATTAGTCATCTATTTTGTATATAGTAGTGTGTATATGTTGATCCCAGTCTCCCAATCTATCCGTCTCCCACCCCTTACAACCTGGTAACTGTAAGCTTGTTTTCTACATCTCTGACTCTATTACTGTTTTGTAAACAATTACATTTATACCATTTTTCAGATTCCACATATAAGTGATATCACATGATATCACATGATATTTTACCTTCTCTGTCTGACTTACTTCACTCAGGATGACAACCTCTAGGTCCATCCATGTTGCTGCAAATAGAATTATTTTGTTCCTTTTTATGGCTGAGTAATATTCCATTGTATATATGTACCATATCTTCTTTATCCATTCCTCTGTCTATGTAAATTTAGATTGTTTCCATGTCCTGGTTATTGTAAGTAGTGTTGTTATGAACATTAGGATGCATGTGTATCTTTTTGAATTATGGCTTCTGCCAGATATATGCACAGGATTAGGATCACTGGATCATATGGTAGTTTTATTTTTAATTTTTAAGGAACCTCCATACTTTTCTCCATAGGGTATGTACCAATTTACATTCCTACCAACAGTGTTAGAGAGTGTCCTTTTCTCCACACCCTCTTCAGCATTTATTATGTGTAGATTTTTTGATGATGGCCCTCCTGACTAGTGTGAGGTGGTATCTCATTGTAGTTTTGATTCGCATTTCACTAATAATTACTGATGCTGAGCATCTTTTCGTGTGCTTTTTGGCCATCTTTATGTCATCTTTTGGAGAAGGCAATGGCAACCCACTCCAGTACTCTTGCCTGGAAAATCCCATGGGCAGAGGAGCCTGGTAGGCTGCTGTCTATGGGGTCGCTAAGAGTCTGACACGACTGAGCGACTTCACTTTCACTTTTCACTTTCATGTATTGGAGAAGGAAATGGCAGCCCACTCCAGTGTTCTTGCCTGGAGAATCCCAGGGATGGGGGAGCCTGGTGGGCTGCCGTCTATGGAGTCACACAGAGTCAGACATGACTGAAGTGACTTAGCAGCAGCAGCAGCATGTCATCTTTGGAGAAACTGTCTTTTTAAGGTCTTCTGCCCACTTTTTGTTTGTTTTTTTTCTTTCTTTCTTTTAATATTGTGCTGTAGCTCATTACTCTCTTTATGTCACTTTCTTTTTAGAAATAAGGTAACCTTTTGCCTCTGGGCTTCCTAGGTGGCACTAGTAGTAAATAATGTTCCGCCAATGCAGGAGATATGGGTTCGATCCCTGGGTCGGAAGATCCCCTGGAGGAGGGCATGGCAACTCACTCCAGTATTCATGCCTAGAGAATCCCATAGATAGAGAAAACTGGTAGGCTACAATCCATAGGGTTGCAAAGAGTCAGACACAACTGAAGTGGCTTAGCATGCAAGCATGCAACCTTTTGCCTCTAGGCTCAGTAATAGGTACTGGTCTTTTTTCCTATTCTGGAAAAATATCTATGTAGGAGTCAATGATCTATAAGTTCTCTTTCCACTTCAACATCATGTGTTTAGAACTAAGACATATTTTAATCCAGCTTCTCTTTTTCGGGGGCATGTATTTGTAAAAGGGAAATAGCTAATATTTTATGTTAAGAGAAGGGTTATATTCTTGCATTCTCAAGTGAGGAGATGGTTGATTTCAAGTTAAAACATGCTACAATTAAAAAAAGGTTATTGTAAAAGCTTTTTTGACAAAGGCACTGCTAATGTAATGCATTAGGAGGTATATTATATCTTTGTTTTAATATCCCTATATGAATAGAGCATAAAAAGCATACAAGTATTTGCAACCTCATTTTGAATACGATTTTATTTGTAAGCAGAAAGTTCAGAAATATAGGTAAAAATCAAACCATACACTGTTGCTATGGTTATTGTCTGTTAAATGGAAGCATTTGAAGAATATTTATCCTTGACATTTTCCAAATGAAGTTCAGTGAATTGTGCACGGGGGAATACAAATGGATGCATTCATCCTGACTTGAAAAAAGACTCTGGCTTTGTTAAACACTCTTTTAGAAATTTGTATTCTCAGCCAAGCATTAAAATCCAGTTTTGTGATTTAAAAATAAGTTCTGTATATAGATTTTTAGACCTAAATATGAAATTCATCATCAAAAGAAATATAAGACATTAGGAATATATGTAGTGCTTCCATTTGAGAAGAAAGCAATGTTAAATTAAGAAGCAAGATAATGAATGCTAGTAGTAGGTTGGAGTTTTAATTTGCAATGTAATATGAGGGTCATTTATCTCTTCCCTTACCATTTTCTTAATTAACAAACCATATTAGAAACATATGACAAAGAACTAATCTCAAAAATATACAAGCAACTTATGCAGCTCAATTCCAGAAAAACAAAGGACCCAATCAAAAAATGGGCCAAAGAACTAAATAGACATTTCTCCAAAGAAGACATACGGATGGCTAACAAACACATGAAAAGATGCTCCACATCACTCATTATCAGAGAAATGCAAATCAAGACCACAATGAGGTACCATCTCACACCAGTCAGAATGGCTACGATCCAAAAGTCTGCAAGCAATAAATGCTGGAGAGGGTGTGGAGGAAAGGGAACCCTCTTAACACTGTTGGTGGGAATGCAAACTAGTACAGCCACTATGGAAAACAGTGTGGAGATTCCTTAAAAATTGCAAATAGAACTGCCTTATGACCTAGCAATCCCACTGCTGGGCATACACACTGAGGAAACCAGAATAGAAAGAGACACATGTACCCCAATGTTCATCACAGCACTGTTTATAGTAGCCAGGACATGGAAACAACCTAGATGTTCATCAGCAGATGAATGGATAAGAAAGCTGTGGTACATATACACAATGCAGTATTACTCAGCCATTAAAAAGAATACATTTGAATCAGTCCTAATGAGATGGATGAAACTGGAGCCGATTATACAGAGTGAAGTAAGCCAGAAAGACAAACACCAATACAGTATACTAACACATATATATGGAATTTAGAAAGATGGTAATGATGCCCCTGTATGCGAGACAGCAAAAGAGACACAGATGTGTAGAGTGGACTTTTGGACTCTGAGGGGGAGGGAGAGGGTGGGATGATTTGGGAGAATGGCATTGAAACATGTATACTATCATGTAGGAAACGAATCACCAGTCTATGTTTGATGCAGGATACAGGATGCTTGGGGCTGGTGCACGGGGATGACCCAGAGAGATGGTATGGGGAGGGAGGTGGGAGAGGGGGATTCATGTTTGGGAACTCATGTACACCCGTGGTGGATTCATGTTCATGTATGGCAAAACCAATACAGTATTGTAAAGTAAAATAAAGTAAAATAAATTTAAAAATAAATAAATAAAAGGAAAAAGTTAAAAAAAAAAGAAACATATGAACAGTTTATCCCTTATGCATTGCTCTGGATTGTTGTATAATAAAGACACACCCATTTTCTACTTTCCTTTATTAGGAAATTATCCTTTCAATGCTTGCCAGTCTACCAGCGAGCATTAAACACTGCTAGCTCCAGATGGTGAGAAATTGAACACCTTGCAGGTTGCCGTGCACTTAATACAACAACAAGGAGGGATTCGATGCAGTCACTGGAATTATAGTGGTGACAAGCAATTGGGTTGTCAGTGGAAAAAACCTTTAACTTTCTTTTAGCAGACTAAATGTTGATTCCTAACTCAACTTGATTAAAACTCTAATAACACACATTCTGAATTGCTCTCTTTGTAGTTTGTTGCTTTATGCAAGGGGATAAGATGTTGACAGAGGAATCTTACTGCAGGGAGTCTAAATGTGTATACTTTGAATCTGATATATTAATATAACAGCTTCCTTTTTCACAGTTTTATTGAGATATAATTAATTGCACATGTTTAATGTTACAATTTGATTAATTTGGACATATGAAAATACTTGTGATGCCATCACCACAATCAAGGTAATAGATATGTACAACACCTCCAAAAGTTTCCTTGTGTTTACTTTATTTGGTGTGATAAGAACATTTAGCATGAAATCTACTCTCTTAAAATTTTAAGAATACAATACATTACTGCTAACTGGAGCCCATAAAGTGCAATGTGACAAATGGTCACATAGAATGAGTGACTTAATAAAGGATGTTTAAAATTATTTTTTTAAAGAAGCAAGAAAATGCAGATGGTGATGTAGTAAGAAGACAAAAAATAGCCATAAGCAAAAGCCAAAATAAAACAGAAGATAAGGTTAAAGCAAGTCTTTCAAAGACAATGCCTAGAGGTAATATCTTTCTTCTTTTTTCTTTAGTTCAATTTTTATTTTATAGTGGAGTATAGTTGATTTCTTGGTGGCGCAGATGCTAAAGAATCTGCCTACAATAGGGGAAATCTGAGTGTGATCCCTGGGTTGGGAAAATCCCCTGGAGAAGGGAATGGAAACCCACTCCAGTATTCTTGCCTACAGAATTCCGTGGATAGAGGAGCTTGGTGGGCTACGAACAGTTTATGGGGTCCAAAGAGTCTGATTTGACTGAGTGACTAATACTTTCACTTTCACATAGTTGATATACAATACTCTGTTAGTTTAAGGTGTACAGGTAGCATTTTTTTTCTAATCCACTGTTGCTTCTGTTAGCTGTATGGCTGATCTGTTGCGTGAAAGAAAAGAAAGTGAAAGTGAAGTCGCCCGGTTGTGTCCAACTCTTTGCGACCCTGTGGACTGTAGCTCTCCAGGCTCCTCTGTCCATGGGATTCTTCAGGCAAGAGTACTGGAGTGGGTTGCCATTTCCTTCTCCAGGGGATCTTCCTGACCCAGGGATCGAACCCAGGTCTCTTGCATTGCAAGCAGACGCTTTAACCTCTGAGCCACCAGGGAAGCCCTGGTACTTGACTTTAACTAAACTTATTAATGAAAAACTTCTTAAACAGTTTTGCAGAGAAACTGATTAAATAAATAAAAATATTTTAAACTATAAGTGGGGATGTTATATTCTTTTGGTATTTAAACCTGTGGCTACATTTGGGCCTTTAAAACAAAATAAAAGTTTTAATGTTGAATTTATTGAGTTATAATTTAGATCAAATAAAATTCATCTTTTGACAGTGTATAGTTATATGAGTTTTAGAATCACACAATCCACTTTCAGAACATGCTCATCACATCAGAAAGTTTCCTCATGTCTCTTTGTTGTCAGTCCTCTCTCTCCACACCCAGTCCCTGATAGTCACTAAGAGGGTCTGTGTCCCAAATAAGTTCACCTTTTCCAGAATGTCATATGAATGGAGTCATGTGATTCAGGGTTGTTTATATCTAGTTTTCGTCATTTTGCATAATCGTTTTTACATTCAACCCTATTGTTACTAAGCACCAATTGGTTGTTAGGATAAAATAACATATGTGCTCTACTACTGCAAAGATGAGCATCACATTTACTTGATTTTTTTTTTTTTTAGCTGTCCCCACAGAGCTTGCAGGATCTTAGTTCCCTGAATAGGGAACTGTACCTCCTCCAATGGAAGCACAGAGTCCTAACCTCCGGACTTCCAGGGAAGACTTGAGTTAACTGCATTTTAAAAATTTACTTACAGGCTTGTCTTTATGCATACATTATTACACACATATCTGTTGAGCTTCTAATATATATACATATATACATAGTTTTATATAATATGTAATGTTGTAATTTTTCAAATAACATTATACTAAATTATTTCCTGTGTTATTAAAGTCTTTATGGGGGCTTCCTAGGTAAAGAACCTGCCTGCCAATGCAGGAGACATAAGAGACGTAGCTTTGATCCTTGGGTCAGGAAGATTCCCCTGAAGAAAGGCATGGAAACCCACTCCAGTATTCTTGCATGGAGAATCTCATGGACAGAGAAGCCTGGTGGCTACAGTTCATAGGGTCACACAGGGTCAGACACAGCTGAAGCGACTTACAATAGCATAACATAAAGTCTTTATCAGTCTCATTTGACAAGCTGCAAATGTCATATTATATGTCAGTTCTTTAGCCATACCTATAGTTTTAGATGTTTTGTGGTCGTTTCCAATTTCTTCCTATCAAAACGCAATAGTGGACATATTGGGGTATAATGCTTTTGAGAAGCAGAAACCTCAGATGCCAGCTGATCACAGATTTTGCAGTTTGAATATGAAGGAGAGAATCTGATGTAAGTGTGATGAGTATAACATAAGGGGGATTGTAATACTCAGAAAAATGAGGAATTAATGCATATAAGAAGCAGTACTGTAGTACAATGCAAAGCACAAACTCCAAAAACTGCAAAATACAAAAAAAGCAGTGTATAGTAACAGCTTCCCTTCTCTGAATACTTTGTATTGAGCATTTAATCTATATAATCTCATTTAACTTTTCAGTTCAGTTCCGTTCAATTGCTCAGTCGTCTCAGACTCTTTGAGACCCCACGAATCACAGCACCCCAGGCCTCCCTGTCCATCACCAACTCCCGGAGTTCACTCAAACTCATGTCCACCGAGTTGGTGATGCCATCCAGCCATCTCATCCTCTGCCATCCCCTTCTTTTTCTGCCCCCAATCAGGGATTTTCCAATGAGTTAACTATTCACATGAGGTGGACAAAGTATTGGAGTTTCAGCTTTAGCATCAGTCCTTCCAGTGAACACCCAGGACTGGTCTCCATTAAGATGAACTGGTTGGACCTTCTTGCAGTCCAAGGGATATTCGAGTCTTCTCCAATACCACAGTTCAAAAGCATCAATTCTTTGGTGCTCAGCTTTCTTCACAGTCCAACTCTCACATCCATACATGACCACTGGAAAACCAATGGCCTTGACTAAATGGACCTTTGTTGGCAAAGTAATGTCTCTGCTTTTGAATATGCTATCTAAGTTGGTCATAACTTCCCTTCCAAGGAGTAAGCATCTTTTAATTTCATGGCTGCAGTCACCATCTGCAGTGATTTTGGAGCCCAAAAAAATAAAGTTTGACACTGTTTCTACTGTTTCCCCATCTATTTCCCATGAAGTCATGGGACCAGATGCAGTGATCTTTGTTTTCTGAATGTTGAGCTTTAAGCCAACTTTTTCACTCTCCACTTTCACTTTCATCAAAAGGCTTTTTAGTTCCTCTTCACTTTCTGCCATAAGGGTGGTGTCATCTGCATATCTGAGGTTATTGATATTTCTCCTGGCAATCTTGATTCCAGCGTGTGCTTCTTCCAGCCCAACATTTCTCATGATGTACTCTGCATATAAGTTAAATAAGCAGGGTAACAATATACAGCCTTGACGTACTCCTTTTCCTATTTGGAACCAGTCTGTTGTTCCATGTCCAGTTCTAACTGTTGTTTCCTGACCTGCATACAGGTTTCTCAAGAGGCAGGTCAGGTGGTATGGTATGCCCATCTCTTTCAAAATTTTCCTCAGTTTATTGGGATCCACACAGTCAAAGACTTTGGCATAGTCAATAAAGCAGAAATAAATATTTTTCTGGAACTCTTGCTTTTTCGATGATCCAGCAGATGTTGGCAATTTGATCCCTGGTTCCTCTGCCTTTTCTAAAACCAGCTTGAACATCTGGAAGTTCACAGTTCATATATTGCTGAAGACTGGCTTGGTGAATTTGTGGCATCGCTTTACTGCCACTGTGCACAGGTGCAGTGGCTGCGACAGTGCACAGGCGCAGTGAGAGGAGGTACCCCAGGCCCGAGGCCAAGGCAGTGGCCGAGAGGAGCTACCCCACGTCTGAGGTAAGGAGTGGCGGCTGCGCTCTGCTGGAACAGCCATGAAGAGATACCCAACATCCAAGGTAAGAGAAACACAAGAAAGATGGTAGGCACTGAGAGAGGGCATCAGAGGGCAGACAAACTGAAACCACAAGCACAGACAATGGGGCCAGTCTGATCACAGTGACTACAGCCTTGTCTAACTCAATGAAACTAAGCCATGCCATGTGGAGCCACACAAAACAGAGGCCTGACAGAATGTGGTCCCCTGGAAAAGGGAACGGCAAACCACTTCAGTATTTTTGCTTTGAGAACCCCATGAAGAGTATGAAAAGGCAGTAGTATAGCACACTGAAAGATAAACTCCCGAGGTCGGTAGGTGCCCAAAATGCTATTGGAGATCAGTGGAGAAATAGCTCCAGAAAGAATGAAGGGATGGAGCCAAAGCAAAAACAACACCCAGTTGTGGATGGGACTGACAATGGAAGCAAGGTTCAATGCTGTAAAGAGCAGTATTGCATAGGAACCTGGAATGTTAGGTCCATGAATCAAGGCAAATTGAAAGTGGTCAAACAAGAGATGATGAGCTTGAACATTGACATTCTAGTAATCAGCAAACTAAGTTGGACTGGAATGAGTGAATTTAACTCAGATAATCTTTATATCTACTACTGTGGGCAGGAATCCCTTAGAAGAAATGGAGCAGCCATCATAGTCAACAAAAGAGTCCGAAATGTAGTACTTGGATGCAATCTCTAAAATGACAGAATGATCTCTGTTTCCAAGGCAAACCATTCAATATCATGGCAATCCAAGTCTATGCCCCGACCAGTTAAGCTGAAGAAGCTGAAGTTGAACTGTTCTATGAAGACCTACAAGACCTTTTAGAACTAACACCCAAAAAAGATATTCTTTTCATTATAGGGGACTGGAATGCAGAAGTAGGAAGTTAAGAAACACCTGGAGTAAGAGGCAAATTTAGCCTTGGAGTACAGAATGGAGCGGGGCAAAGGCTAATAGAGTTCTGCCAAGAGAACGCACTGGTCATACATAGAAAACACCCTCTTCCAAAAACACAGGAGAAGACTCTACACATGGACATCACCAGATGGTAGACACCGAAATCAGATTGATTATATTCTTTGCAGCCAAAGATGGCGAAGCTCTATACAGTCAGCAAAAACAAGACTGGCAACTGACTCTGGCTCAGATCATGAACTCCTTATTGCCAAATTCAGACTGAAATTGAAGAAAATGTAGAAAACCACTAGACCATTCAGATGTAACCTAAATCAGATCTCTTATGACTATACCTTGGAAGTGAGAAATAGACTTAAGTGACTAGATCTGATAGACAGAGTGCCTGATGAACTATGGACAGAGGCTCGTGACATTGTTCAGGAGACAGGGATCAAGACCATCCCCAAGAAAAAGAAATGCAAGAAAGCAAAATGGCTGTCTGAGGAGGCCTTCCAAATAGCTATGAAAAGAAGGGAAGTGAAAAGCATAGGAGAAAGGTTAAGATATACCCATTTGAATGCAGAATTCCAATGAATAGCAAGGAGAGATAAGAAAGCCTTCCTCAGAGAATTGAAAATAGCAAATGGTAATACAGATGAAGGTGAATATCTAGTTCTCTTCTCATTGAGGTGTTACTGCCTATTCAGAAATATTTTCTTTCTTTGAATTATTCTCATTACTATAAATTCTTTCCTTGAATTTTTTTCTTCTTTCAAACCATAAGAAAAAAGAAAAGAAATTTCACCTCAATTAGTTAACCTATAAAACAAATCAGCATATCTATAAAACAAATCAGCATACCCTTCAGTATCTTTAGAGATGAAAACAAACTAAGTAGTTTCAATATATAATCCATTAAATTTAGTGAAACTGAAGCTGATTACATCCAAGGTAAGCAAAAGGCCCTGCTTCAAATTTAAATATTTGTGAAAACTAAGGTACATATATTAGAAAAGTTTTAGAAATCAAAGACAAACTCACTCTTTTTCCCATGATTGATTTTTCTCCCACTTAGTCTTGCTCTCACAGACATGTTAGAAGTGTACATGCCTAAAGAAAGAGATTGGAGAGCAAACGCATTCTCAGAGGCTTTTCACATAAAAACTTTTTAAAATACCTGCAAAATCACCAAAAAGTTAGTTTATTTGGGGCACTTATTTCTGTGTGTTTCCTGTAGAATTCAGTATATGTTGCCAGTTCCTCTTTTTAAAAAGGTATTAAAGGATCATATTTTTCATTCTGTACAATTTCATGCAAGTGTATTCTGAACAATAAGATATAGTAGGGATATTCCATAAGGCATTATAGGAAAATAAAAATGCTAATGTTGAACAAAATTCTTCCATTTAAGCCTCTGACCTCATTAGCTATGTCCTTGTATTCTGGAGAGGGGATTTTGCTCAATGCTTTCAACATCTCATATGCTCAAAAAAATATTTTTCAGCCCTTCATATTTCATTGAGGAATTCCTGTTAGGGTGAGAAATCCAACTCATAATTTCATTACTGCATAATATGGAATGATTGGGAAGACCAGAGATACTGACTAATCCTTAAAACAAAAGGCAGATCTACAGTGATCCTACTTGAGTACTTTCCTCGAGATAGTCTTGTGTAGGCAGGAAAGATGATACTGGCCTGCAACTTTACTGGCTTACTGTGACCAGCATTTTCCCTTGTGATCCTGACTACCTTTGACCTAAGCTATTTAACTAGTTGTTCTTAAGGTTTTCCATGTTCTCAAGGAGAAGAACAGTTTCGGGTACTTGAAGGGCTTCTGGAGAGCTAGAAACTAACTAGGAAAAACAGATCCCGGTTGTCTTTAGGATTGTCCCTTTAACACTGTGCATTTCAGATCTCCATTTAAACATTTTTTAAATGATAAAGAAATTATAAATAACAGGAAATAAGACAGATGATACCACCCTAATGGCAGAAAGCAAAGAGGAAATAAAGTGCCTCTTGGTGAAAGTGAAACAGGAGAGTTAAAAAGCTGGCTTAAAACTCAACATTAAAAAATCTAAGATCTTGGTATCTGGTCCCATCACTTTATGGCAAATGGAAAGGGAAAAAGTGAAACTGATAGATTTTGTTTTCTTGGGCTCCAAAATCACTGCATACAGTGACTGCAGCCATGAAATTAAGACACTTGCTCTTTGGAAGGAAAGCTATGACAAACCTCGACAGCGTATTAAAAAGCAGAGACATCACTTTGCTGACAAAGGTCTGTATAGTCAACATTATGGTTTTTCCAGTAGTTACGTACAGATGTGAGAGGTGGACCATAAAGAAGGCTGAGCCAAGTTGAAGAGCAAACTCCGTGAGATAGTGGAAGACAGAGGAGCCTGCTGTGCTGCAGTCCATGGTGTCTCAAAGAGTAGGACACAACTTAGCAACTGAACAACAACAACAAGGCACTCCAAAATAAAATATATAGATCCACTATAGTAGAACTCTAGTTAAACCCAGCAGAGATTCTTCTATCTAAAGATTAGGAAAATTCTCCTTAGGGACAAGATTTAAAAAGCAGTCTCTTTGGTCTGTGAAATTTTCCAGTCAAACGTCAAGCTAGAGGAAGATGTGCTATTTGTCTGTAGGGTAGATGCTTTCAGCGATTGGGCAGATAATCTCATACAATGGACTACTCCTCAATATTTGCCTTCTTCATTGTGAAACCATGTACCTCTTCTAGATTAATCTCCAGACTTTTGGTTCATCACCTCTTCCCTATTTTTTTTTTTCCAGTATTTGCATGCAGCCCAGAACTGAAGATAAAAAATCGACTCTTTGGTGTGGATCCAGTTAGTTTGGACTATTGTCTGTATTCCTAACCATGTCTTTTGTGAGGTCCTCTGCTCAGCAATGCCTCCCTTTTCTAGGTCTCCAAATATCCTACAGATTTACTCATGTTCTTCAATTTAGCCTGATATCTGGAAATTTGCCTTCACAAATTTAATTTTGAGTCTTGATCTCTAAACTTGCACACTGCTAAGTCTGTGCCACTTAGATATACACCTCTCCCATCTTATCCTTCTGTTGCCCTGTAGCAGCCATGTCTCATGTCAAGTTATAAACCTGTACTGAATTTGGATAGTTTTTAAAATCTCTTTTAATTTATGAAAACTAAGGGACATAGAATAAGAACTTAAAATTTTCTACCTGCCTAAAGATATTTTATAGCAAGTTCATAATCATAGAATCATTAAATCCTTAGAATTTCATCATGCAATGTCAGGACTCATCAATTTCAGCTTACATCTAAAGGTAAACAGCTTTCTATAACAACCTGAATAAATAACTATTTAATCATTTGGTTACAAGTGAAAGACATCCAACTAAAACTGCCATAAGAAAATAAAGAAATTTATTGTGAGAATAGTGTAGAATTTCTTGGGAGTCAAAGCAGGGCTATAACTGGGACTAAGGAAGAAACTGTCAAATACCATCAGGGTTCAATAATTTTTTCTCTGATTTTCACTGCTTTTTTGGCTTCACTCTTTCTCCACATGGCAAAACACATGGCTGTTTACAGTTCCTGAGTTTTATAGAACCTGGCTTAGGAGAAACTGCCTTGATTCTGTGGCTTCTGAGTCCAGTTATCACACAAAGAGCTCATCTTGGGTCAGTTACTTTTCCAGGGCCAACCATTTATGACCATTGAGAGTAGGGTTTTGTCATGTAAAATGATTGCTCTTTTAGTCTACCTTGTTTATAGGTAGGAAGTTCCTAGGAATACTGGGTATAAGTTAGAGTACTATAAATACAAATATTTTATACATACATATATGTTATGTATATATAGATACACACATATACACACATAAATATATGCACATATCATTTATATAGATGCTATAAGTGTATATATATTTGTGTGTATATATATATATACATACATAAATGTTTTGCATTCTTCTTAAATACTTCCATTGATAATGAGGTGCTTGTTGCTTTGTGAAATACCTAATTCTCTGAAGAATATAGTTACTAAATTTTTTTTTTTATTTCAAAGACTATTAAAGTGAGATGAGCAAAATAATAGTGACAAAGAGGCTGATTATTAAACCCAATTAGGTAATATTGGCATGATAACAGAAATTAGAAGTTGTGTTCATTCCTTTCTCAGCCACTGTGTATAGTACAGTAATATTTTCCATAGCTGTGGAGATGAGTTATTAGCATCAGTAGTGATAAGAAATAGTGATTGCAGGTGATTAAACAACAATTAATTGATGGTCTATATTTTGAAGTATTAAAATATTAAGATGAAAATAACTAGGAGATGAAGGTAATGAAAAACTAAATATAGTTTTATATTTAAGTCATTTTCATACAAGCTATTAAACATACATTTGAAAAGTTACTCTTTGATATATAATCAAAACGTTTTAAATATAGACTCACAATTCACAGACACTTTTAGACAACTTCTTCAATAGTACTTGTTGGATGGTGTTTATTTCATCTCCATTCTGATTTTCTTTTTGCTTAGTGTTTAAATGTGGTCTACTGTTTTAAGCAAAGTAAGGATTGTTTATCTCTTTTGCACTTTGGAAAATGGTTCTGCATAACTTTTTACTGTCGGTGTAGAGGGTTGTGGGCTTCCCCAGTGGCTCAATGGTAAAGAATCCAACTGCAATGCAGGAGCCACAGAAGACATGGGTTTGATCCCTGAGTTGCAAAGATACCCTGGAGGAGGGCACGGCAACCCACTCCAGTATTCTTGCCTGGATAACCTGGTGGACAAAGGAGCCTGGTGGGCTACGATCCATAGGGTTTCAAAAAGTAAGGTATGACTGAAGCCACTTAGCACGCACACACATGGAGGGTTCTAATAAATAAATTTGAACATTGCTTTTTTTTTTTTTTTTTGGTGGTGGTTTATTTTTTATTATTTTTTTAATTTTTATTTTTACTTTATTTTACTTTACAATACTGTATTGGTTTTGCCATACATTGACATGAATCCACCACGGGTGTATATGTGTGCTTTTGTATTTTAATTTAGATTGAGCTAAATACTCAATAAACGCTAAAATTTGAGTAACCAAGCAAATTTTTCACAAAATCTAAGAATTTCAGAATTGGAACAGATTAATATGGATTCAATGTACTAATATGTAAACTCTGGTTTCTCTATCATAGAATTAAATTTTAGCCAATAAATCTTTTAAATGTTTTTTCCTTAAAATCTCCCTTAAAAATTTTGAGACCTTAATTTAACACTGAGTGATCCAAGAGTTGGAAATTTGTGGAATTTTTTTTTGTGTGTAGTATTGATAGTTCTTGCCTGGAGAATCCCAGGGACGGGGGAGCCTTGTGGGCTGCCATCTCTGGGGTCACACAGAATCAGACACGACTGAAGCGACTTAGCAGCAGCAGCAACATTGATAGTTCTATTATAAGACTATTAAGATGAGCTATCATGCCAAGTGTCACTGATGTTTTAAAGTTTCTAAACCAGACATCAATTTGTAAATCTTAATCCCAATATGAATTTCTATATTTTTATAAAATTTTCTCAAAATCTATAAATAAGTGTATGAATAAAATGTGAAGATTGTTGATGTAACCAAACAAATTAATAAATTAACAAAAACTAACTTAAAATATGGCTTTTGCTAGCTTTATTTAACATCCAATAAATAATGATGAACCAAGTCAAATATATTCCCCTGACTATCTCTCCCTATCTCCATCTTCTGACTCTCAGTCTGTCAGTATTCTACAATCCAAATTCAGCTTGGGCCATCATATTGTTTTCCACTGAGTTTGGAATCAGCCAACCATCATTCTGAATCTGAAAAGTCATCTTTGATCTATGTGTTTCAGCAGTGACCCGATACATAAGTGAAGCCCTTAGATGCTTATGGAAAACTTCCACAAACCTTTTCATGCTGACCTTAGAATTCCACCAACTAACCAGGATAGACAGTCACATGAGGCTCAAGTTAAGTGACAGTCCAAGGTCTCATTTTGCCCTAAATGACAAACTACATGACCTAAATCCATGGTTTGATTTTAAGCCTCCTGATCCATTGATTTTGCTTTTTGTTTCTTGTGTTTGGTTTTCTTACAACATCTATATTACGTAAGTATCTCTTGGTATACAAGTTGTATAATAACATACAATTTTAATAATTCATTAACAGAATAAGCACCGGTGATTTTTTTTTCTTAAAAAATGATTAGAAATTTAGCCAGTGACATACAAGCTGTATTCACATGTGAAAGCTATGCAAAAGAGTCCCATTTATCTGACTGCTGATTTTCATGGTTGATGTCAATTTACTGGATTGGTCAGGCTGCGATGAGTAATCTGCTAAGAAGAGAGATGATGTCAACATCCAAAGGACCATATTTGAGAGATGACCTGAGATTGATGATTCCATGTGCCTTGACTGTTTTCCTGGTCATGAGGCAAATGATGTTTTGTGGCAATTTCATATAAAATTCAGTCTTGTAAATGGAATGTGTGTTTTAAATAAGCTGTTGATTAATGAATCAGGAATGAGTGGTGAGGTGAAGCTAAAAAAATACAGATTGCTACCTAAAGTTACAGATTGTCACTCATTCTCTATTCATGTGTGTATGGAGATTTGGTTCACATCTCTATATAATTTTTTTCTGACTCAGTTTATCCATCAGAAAAATGAATATTACAAGCCAAATAATTTTATATGAAATAGTTGAAGATCATTTATATCATAAATATGAGTCTAAATGACACCTTAAATATGCAGAATGGAACATGGCACATTGCTTCAAAGGAAATTAATTTACAAATACATGTGGTTACATTTGTGCAATTGCCCATTTTATGGTACTCTTTTATACTTACTATTGAGGCATATCACATTTTTGCAACTCTGACAAGCCCAGGAATGACCTTGTACAATTTAGCTGTCTTTGTATTTTAGCATATATTATTTTGAAGTCAATGCAAATCTAGTTCCATTGCACATTAACCATGGTATATTTTCCATTTTTCCAAAATGATGTAGCTGAACAAAATAGGCTAGCATTTTAGATGTTCCAAATATAGTTTATACCTAATTTAAACTTGATAGAAGCTATAGCCTAAATGATGCCATGCATTTTCTATTTGGTATGTCTATATCAGAATTCCTGGCAATTATAGAAAATATAGTTAAGATGCACGAGTGCATCTGTGTGTCTGTTTGTATACATAAACTGTCATAATTTATTTCACAAGTTAAAAATAAGGAGAACTGTCATAATCTATTTTAAAGGTTAAAAATAAGTAAAAACTGATGGCTGGCCTGGGTATTGTAGAAGTTAGAATTCTAAGATGTACCCCTTCCCACCAAGATTCCTGGACCCTGATATATACACATCTTCTCCCATGTACTCAGTCAAATACCAACTTTGTTATGAAAGAATTTTGTTGCAATTAAAGACCCTGATCAATTGACCTTAAGATAGGAAGAATCTTAGTGTGGGCCTGAATAAGTCAATTGATACTTTAAGTCTGATCTTAGAATTGAGAGATGGAGAGGGGTGGGCCTAAGATGGCAGAGGAATAGGATGAGAAGACCACTTTCTCCCCCACAAATTCATCGAAAGAACACTTGAACACTGAACAAATTCCAAAAAACAACTTCTGAACCCTGGCGGAGGACACCAGTCACCCAGAAAGTCAGCCCACTGTCTTTGAAAGGAGGTAGGACAAAATATAAAAGATAAAAAGAGAGACAAAAGAGTGAGAGATGGAGATCCGTCCTGGGTAGAGAGTCATGAAAGAGGAAATGTTTCCAAACACCAGGAAACCCTCTCACTGGTGGGTCTGTGGGGAGTTTTGGAATCTTAGAAGGCAACATAACAGTGAGAAAAAAATAAATAAATAAAACCAACAGATTACACCCCTAACCGTAACTCTCAGGGGAGATGTAGCCCAGATGCTTGCATTCACTATCAGCAAGCAGGGGCTGAACAGGGAGGCATGGGCTGCATTGCTTAGGGTAAGGACCAGACCTGAATGCCCTGAGGACAGTCTGAGGGAGCTAACTTTAGATAGCAACCCCAACTGTTGGATAGCCAGAGAGAGAGAGAGGGAAAAAAAAAAAAAAGAAAGAAAGAAAGAAAAAGAGAACTTTGCTGCAAAAAGCTCTAACCTAAGGCACTGCAGGGCCCACTCACAGAACAAAGGACTGAGCAAATACCACAGGAGAGCTAGCCAGATGCAGACTGGCCCATGCCCCTCTAGAGGCAGAGAGGCAGGCAGGCAACAGCCAGAGCTGGAGGGCGAGGGGGCAATCTTGGTGCTAGAGACTGCATCCTCTACCAAACTGTGAGCAGGCTCCTAGTTGCTAATCAAGTCTTCCTGGGATTCTGGACGGTTGGCATCTGCCAGGAGAGTTACAGCCAGAGATCAGCTCCCCAGAAGGATACATGGCACACCTGAGACAAATCTCCTGCTGCACACCCAGGAAACTGAGCTGCTGGGATGAGGGAGTTGATAAGACACACCACACACCTGGCAAGAGTGTGCTCACCAAGCACCTGGTCACCTGAGATACTCAGAATTCGGAAGGGAAAAAACACAGGCCCAATCAAGTCTGTGCCTTTGGGGAGTACCCAAGAATCTGAACTTGAGGGCTTAGACCTGGGAAGTGCATGTAACCCATGGACCACTTTAGACAGTTCCCCTGCAGAGCAACCTAGAGTCTGAGAAATGTAGATTGGGAAAGCACACATGTCGTGAGCAGGGGCAAACCCAGTGTGGCCCAGACACTGCGAGCACTCCCTACACATGCCAGTGATAATTGTTTGCACTGTTTCTGCCTTCCCACAACACAACTGACAAGTGAGCCTAAATAAGTGACCACGTTCACCCCATAGTGTCAGGGAGGAAATTAGACACTGAAGAGACTTGAAAACAGAAGAAACCAAAATAAACAGAGGGAACAGCTTTGGACACATATTAATCAAATTAACAAAGATCAAAAACAAAGAACAAATATTAAAAGCAGCAAAGGAAAAACAACAAATAAATCACAGGGGCATTCCCATAAGGATAACAGCTGATCTTTCAATAGAAACTCTTCAAGCCAGAAGGGAATGGCATGACATACTTAAAGTGATGAAAGAGAAAAACCTGCAACCCAGAGTACTGTACCCAGCAAGGATTTCATTCAAGAATTAAGGAGAAATCAAAAGCTTTACAGACGAGCAAAAGCTGAGAGAATTCAGCACCACCAAACCAGCTTTCCAACAAATGTTAAAGGATTTTCTCTAGACAGGAAATACAGAAAGGGTTTATAAACTCAAACCCAAAACAACAAAGTAAATGGCAATGGGATCATACATATCAATAATTACCTTAAATGTAAATGGGTTGAATGCCCCAATCAAAAGACAAAGCCTGGTTGAACAGACACAAAAACAAGACCCATATATATGCTACTTACAAGAGACCCAACTCAAACCAAGGGACACATACAGACTGAAAGTGAAGGGCTAGGAAAAGATATTTCATGCAAGTGGAGACCAAAAGAAAGCAGGAATAGCAATACTCATATCAGATAAAATAGAATTAGATATAAAGGCCATGAAAAGAGACAAAGAAGGACACTATATAAAGATAAAAGGACAAATCAAGAAGAATATAACAATTATAAATAACAATTATATATATATATATGCACCCAACATAGGAGCACTGCAATATGTAAGGCAAATGTTAACAAGTCTGAAATGGGGAAAAAAAAAACAAAAAAAAAACAGTAACACAGCAATAGTGGGAGACTTTAATACTCCACTTACACTTATGGATAGATCAACTAAACAGAAAATTAACAGGGAAACACAAACTTTAAATGATACAAGGAACCTGATAGACCTAATTTATATCTCTAGGAATTTTCATCCCAGAACAATAAATTTCAACTTTTTCTCTAATGCACAGGCAACTTTCTGCAGGATAGATCACATATTGGGCCAAAAATTTAGCCCTAGTAAATTCAAAAAAATTGAAATCATTCCAAGCATTTTTTCTGATCACAATGCGGTCAGATTAGATGTAAACTACAGAAAAAAAAATTAAAAATATAAACATCTAGAGGCTAAACAACATGCTTCTGATAACAAACAAATCACAGAAGAAATCAAAGTATGCATAGAAATGAATGAAAATGAATACACAAAAACACAAAACCTATCAGTTCAGTTCAGTTCAGTAGCTCAGTCATGTCTGACTCTTTGTGACCCCATGAATCGCAGCATACCAGGCCTCCCTGTCAGTCACAAACTCCTGGAGTTAACAACAGACTCACGTCCATCGAGTCCGTGATGCCATCCAGCCATCTCATCCTATGTCGTCCCCTTCTCCTCCTGCCCCCAATCCCTCCCAGCATCAGAGTCTTTTCCAATGAGTCAACTCTTTGCATGAGGTGGACAAAGTACTGGAGTTTCAGCTTCAGCATCATTCCTTTCAAAGAAATCCCAGGGTTGATCTCCTTCAGAATGGACTGGCTGGATCTCCTTGCAGTCCAAGGGACTCTCAAGAGTCTTCTCCAACACCACAGTTCAAAAGCATCAATTCTTCGGCACTCAGCCTTCTTACAGCCCAATTCTCACATCCATACATGACCACTGGAAAAACCATAGCCTTGACTAGACGGACCTTAGTCGGCAAAGTAATGTCTCTGTTTTTGAATCTGTTATCTAGGTTGGTCATAACTTTTCTTCCAAGGAGTAAGAGTCTTTTAATTTCATGGCTGCAATCACTATTTGCTGTGATTTTGGAGCCCTTAAAAACAAAGTCTGACACTGTTTCCATTGTTTCCCCATCTATTTCCCATGAAGTGATGGGACTGGATGCCATGATCTTTGTTTTCTGAATGTTGAGCTTTAAGCCAAGCTTTTCACTCTCCTCTTTCACTTTCATCCAGAGGCTTTTTAGTTCCTCTTCACTTTCTGCCATAAGGGTGGTGTCATCTGCATATCTGAGGTTATTGATATTTCTCCCTGCAATCTTGATTCCAGCTTGTGTTTCTTCCAGTCCAGCGTTTCTCATGATGTACTCTGCATAGAAGTCAAATAAGCAGGGTGACAATATACAGCCTTGACGTACTCCTTTTCCTATTTGAAACCAATTTGTTGTTCCATGTCCAGTTCTAACTGTGGCTTCTTGACCTGCATACAGATTTCTCAAGAGGCAGGTTAGGTGGTCTGGTATTCCCATTTCTCTCAGAATTTTCCAGTTTATTGTGATCCACACAGTCAAAGTCTTTGCCATAGTCAATAAAGCAGAAATAGATGTTTTTCTGGAACTCTTTTGTTTTTTTAAATGATCCAGCGGATATGCGACTCAGTAAAAGCAGTGCTAAGAGGAAGGTTCATAGCAATACCAGCATACCTAAAGAAACAAGAGAGAAATCAAATAAATAACCTGACTCTATACCTCAAACAATTAGAAAAGGAAAAAAAAATGAAGCACCTCAGGGTTAGTAGAACAAAAGAATTCATAAAGATTAGGGCAGAAATAAATGAAAAAGAAACAAAGGAGACCATAGCAAAAATCAGCAAAGCTGAAAGCTGGTTCTTTGAGAAGATAAATAAAGTAGACAAATCAATAGCCTGATTCATCAAGAAAAAAAGGGAGAAGAATCAAATCAACAAAATTAGAAATGATAATGGAGAAATCACAATGGACAACACAAATACAAAAGATCATAAGAGACTACTATCAACAACTATATGCCAATAAAATGGACAACTTGGAAGAAATGGACAAATTCTTAGAAAAGGATAACTTTCCAAAACGGAACCAGGAAGAAGTAGAAAATCTTAACAGACTCACCACAAGCACTGAAACTGAAACTGTAATCAGAAATCTTCCAGCAGACAAAAGCCCAGGACCAGACGGCTTCACAGCTGAATTCTACCAAAAATTTCAAGAAGAGCTAACACCTATCCTACTCAAACTCTTCCAGAAAATTGCAGAGGAAGGTAAACTTCCAAACTCATTCTATGAGGTGACCATCACCCTAATACCAAAACCAGACAAAGATGCCACACACACACACAAAGAAAACTACAGGCCAATATCACTGATGAACATAAATGCAAAAATCCTTAAGAAAATTCTAGCAAACAAAATCCAACAACATATTAAAAAGATCATACTCATGACCAAGTGGGCTTTATCCCAGGGATGCAAGGATTCCTCAGTATCTGCAAATCAAACAATGTAATACACCACATGAACAAACTGAAAGATAAAAACCATATGATTGTCTCAATAGATGCAGAGAAAGCCTTTGACAAAATTCAACATCCACTTACGATAAAAACCCTCCAAACAAGAAGACTCTTGAGAGTCCCTTGGACTGCAAGGAGATCCAACCAGTCCATCCTAAAGGAGATTAGTCCTGGGTGTTCTTTGGAAGGACTGATGCTAAAGCTGAAACTCCAGTACTTTGGCCACCACGTGCGAAGAGTTGATTCACTGGAAAAGACTCTGATGCTAGGAGGGATTGGAGGCAGGAGGAGAAGGGGACGACACAGGATGAGGTGGCTGGATGGCATCACCGACTTGATGGGCACGAGTCTGAGTGAACTCCGGGAGTTGGTGATGGACAGAGAGGCCTGGCGTGCTGCGATTCATGGGGTCACAGAGAGTTGGACACGACTGAACGACTGAACTGAACTGAAGCAATAATTTAGTGAGGTGTTACTTTATACATAGTAAAATGTACAGGATTAAGAATAGACCTTGATGACATTTTGTGTGTGTCTGACCTTTTGCATATGTGGCCACTTCCCAGATCAAGACAGAGAATACTTTTTTACCCCCGGAAAATTCACTTATGCTCCTTGTGAGTCAATTCCTACTCCCTGATAATAACCACACCAATTCTTCCACCATATTTTAACTTTGCCTCTTCTTGAACTTCATATGAATGGAATCATACCCATGTATTCCTGGCTTCTTTTGTTCAATATGTTTTTGAGATTAATCCATGTTGTTGCATGATTAGTGGTTAATTCTTTTTTTTTTCTTTGCTGAGTAGTAATTCATAATATCTATGTAAACTGGTTTTGTTTTTTCTTGTGTGAATTGATTCTTGTGTTATTTCCAATGTTTGGTTATTATGAATAAAACAGGAATGAACTTTTTTGCTTAAAAAAAAAAAAAAACCCTCCAGACAGAGGGCATAGAAGGAACATACCTCAACATAATAAAAGCCATATATGATAAATGCACAGCAAACATTATCCTCAATGGTGAAAAATTGAAAGCATTTCCCCTAAAGTCAGGAACAAGACAAAAATGCCCACTCTCAACACTACTATTCAACATAGTTTTGGAAGTTTTCACCACAGCAATCAGAGGAAAAAAAAAAAGAAAGAAAGAAATAAAAGGAATCCAGATTGGAAAAGAAGAGTAAAACTCTCACTGTTTGCAGATGACATGATCCTCTACATAGAAAACCCTAAAGACTCCACCAGAAAATTGCTAGAGCTAATCAATGAATATAGTAAAATTTCAGGATATAAAATTAACACAGAGAAATTCCTTGCATTCCTATACACTAACAATGACAAAACAGAAAGAGAAATTAAGGAAACAATTCCATTCACCATTGCAATGAAAAGAATAAAATACTTAGGAATAAATCTACCTAAAGAAACACAAGACCTATATATAGAAAACTATAAAACACTGGTGAAAGAAATCAAAGAGGACATAAATAGATGGAGAAACATACCATGTTCATGGATCGGAAGAATCAATACAGTGAAGCTGAGTATACTACCCAAAGCAATCTATAGATTCAATGCATTACTTATCAAGCTACCAGTGGTATTTTTCTAAGAACTAGAACAAATAATTTCACTATTTGTATGGAAATACAAAAAACCTTGAATAGCCAAAACAATCTTGAGAAAGAAGCATGGACCTGGAGGAATCAACCTGCCTGACTTCAGGCTCTACTATAAAGCCACAGTCATCAAGACAGTATGGTACTGGCACAAAGACAGAAATATAGATCAATGGAACAAAATACAAAGCCCAGAGATAAATCTACGCACCTATGGACACGTTGTCTTTGACAAAGTAGGCAAGAATATGCAATGGAGAAAAGACAATCTCTTTAACAAGTGGTGCTGGGAAAACTGGTCAACCACTTGTAAAAGAATGAAACTAGAACACTTTCTAACACCATACACAAAAATAAACTCAAAATGGATTAAAGATCTAGATATAAGACCATAAACTATAAAACTCCTAGAGGAAAACATAGGCAAAACTCTCTCTGACATAAATCACAGCAGGATCATCTTTGACCCACTTCCCAGAATATTGGAAATAAAAGAAAAATAAACAAATTGGGCTTGATTAAACTTAAATGCTTCTGCACAAGAAGGAAACTCTAAGCAAGATGAAAAGACAGCCTTCAGAATGGGAGAAAATAATAGCAAATGAAGCAACTGACAAAGAGTTAATATCAAAAATATATAAGCAACTCCTGCAGCTCAATTCCAGAAAAATAAATGGCCCAATAAAACATGAGCCAAAGAACTAAATAGACATTTCTCCAAAGAAAACATACAGATGGCTGACAAATACATGAAAAGATGCTCAACATCACTCATTATCAGAGAAATGCAAATCAAGACCGCAATGAAGTACCATCTCTCTCTGATCAGAATGCCTGCTATCCAAGAGTCTACAAATAATAAATGCTGGAGAGGGTACGGAGAAAAGGGAACCATCTTATACTGTTGTTGGGAATGCAAACTAGTACAACCACTATGGAGAACAGTGTGGAGAGTCCTTAAAAACTGGAAATAGAACTGCCATATGACCCAGCAATCTCACTGCTGGGCATACACACCAAGGAAACCAGAATTGAAAGAGACACGTGGACCTCAATGTTCATTGCAGCACTGTTTGCAGTAGCCAGGACATGAAAACAACCTAGATGTCCTTTGGCAGATGAATGGATAAGAAAGCTGTGATACATACACATAATGGAATATTACTCAGCTATTGAAACGAATGCATTTGAATCAGTTCTAATGAGGTAGATGAAACTGGAGCCTATTATACAGAGTGAAGTAAGTCAGAAAGAAAAACAATACAGTATGCTGCTGCTTCTGCTGCTAAGTTACTTCAGTCGTGTCCGACTCTGTGTGACCCCATAGATGGCAGCCAACCAGGTTCCCCCATCCCTGGGATTCTCCAGGCAAGAATACTGGAGTGGGTTGCCATTTCCTTCTCCAATGCATGAAAGTGAAAAGTGAAAGTGAAATCGCTCAGTCATGTCTGACTCTGTGTGACCCCATGGACTGCAGCCTACCAGGCTCCACCGTCCATGGGATTTTCCAGGCAAGATACTGGAGTGGGGTGCCATTGCCTTCTCTTCCAATACAATATAGTAATGTATATATATGGAATTCAGAATGATGGTAACGATGACCCTATATGCTAGACAGCCAAAGAAACACAGATGTAAAGAACAGTGTTTTGGACTCTGTGGGAGAAGGCAAGGGTGGGGTGATTTGAGAGGGTAGTGTTGAAACGTGTATATTATCATATGTGAATCGGATCGCTTGTCCAGGTTCGATGTATGAAACAAGGTGATCAGGGCTGATGCACTGGGATGACCCTGAGGGATGGGATGGGGAGGGAGGTGGGGCAGAGTTTCAGGATGGTGAACACATATACACTCATTGCTGATTCATGTCAATGTATGGCAAAAACCACTACAATATTGTAAAGCAATTAGCCTCCAATTAAAATAAATAAATTAATTTAAAAAAAAAGAAGTGAGAAATGGAAGAAGTCAGAGATCCACCAGGTGGATTCAACACAAGAAAAGTGTATATCACAGGTATGAAAATGGAGACAGAGGATGTGGGTGGCTTCTAAGACCTAAGAATGGCTTCTGAATGACAGCCAGCAAGAAAACAGGGACCTCAGTCATACAACCAGTGAATTTTGCCAATAAATGATGAATTTGGGAGATAATTCAAAGCCTCAAATGATATTATAGCACCAGTCCACACCCTCATTTCAGCCTTAATGAGACTGAATAGAGGACATGGCTAGTCCATCCTCAGACTCCTGATCCAGTGATACTGTGAGATGATAAGTCTATATTACTTTAAGCTGATAAGTTTATGGTAATTTTCTATACAGAAATTGAAAACTAGCACATGCAATTTTATCTTTGTCTTCATATCTCAACCTAGGTCCTCTCTCAGGGGCAGTGATTGTAATTACTCTTGTGTAAAGTTCTAAGTCTTTATTATTTGAAATCCCCTGTATTTTTCTCCAACATACTTTTCCATCCTTACTTTCCACTATAAGTTTGTAGTCACCCTCTTCTCTGAGTATATTCTTCCCTGTATATTATACTTCTCTACCAATGATTTTATTTTATCTTCTACTTAGAAGTCCATCTCACATTCCTTCAATATTTCTGGCCTCAGACTTAACCATCATTCAAGGTTCAATTCCAACACCACCTCTTTCCTAAAACTGTCATTGACTTACTGCAGTTTTTTCAATCTGTTCCTTCTTTGTACACCCAGAGAAGTACCTTAAGGTTCTCATGAGCTTCTCTTCTTCTTCTTCACTGTGTTCTAGTTTCACAGACATTTGATCTTCTTACAAGGAAGAGGTGCCACTGTAGCATATATATTGCCTTATTTACAGGAGGTGACTTAGATGTATGGATTAATGGATGGATGGGTAGTTGATAGATTCATGAGCTAGTGAATACCAAGAACTGACCTTTACTATCCTAATATTCTATCCACTCCACCTTCTCTAACACATTTATATATTCTTCTCTCTTTCTTGGTTACTTAATTTTTCACCATCCCCACCCTCCACACTCTTCTCTTGCTGAACCAGACTTTCTTGCTGTCATATCCATAAGCAATAAAACTGAAAACACGTTGCATGAGAAATTATGCTAGCCTAGTATTTCATTGCTCTGATTTGGCCTCTGGGAATTATTTGGTGCATGAGAGATAACTGTATGTTCATTCAATTGCTAACATAATTTTAAAAAGGACTTCCAGCTCAGTGTTTCCTATATGTACATATATAAAAATAAATATATACAAATATGTGTGTGAGTGTATAAAGGCAAAGGTGCCTTGGTGACTAATCAGACAAGACATTTGTATTATTAGCTCAGGTGTATAGAAAAGCATGTGTCATCTTGGCCTGAAAAAAAAATTATGAAAATTATTTTCAGCTATCATAATTTTGCTAGAAACATGAAAGCAAGTGGAAGTACATAAAGTTGAATAATGCTATAAACAATTTATCAAGATAATTATTGTTATTACCTATCCAGCAGAAGTAAGAGGATATTTTCTATCAACCATTGTTATAATGGATAGTTTGGTGGGTAATCTAAATGAAACCTCTTGGTGTTGCTCATAATTGTGTGGCCATCATACACAATTCTTTGTAGAGTGCCAATTGTTTATAACACTAAATTATAGATTTCAATAAATTAATGATGTTTCACTTAACTGTGCTAGAATCCCCCATGTGTTTTGTAAAGATCGTTGTGCGTGTTGAATGACACAGTGACAACAGCATGTAAAGAGATTCTTCTCTAAATAAAATCACTTAAATGTGTTTCATATCTTTCCAGTTCTCTCTTGATTAATGCTGTGCCTTTCTCTGCTTCCTTTTACCATCACTGCCCTCCATCAGCTTATGTTTCTATTATGTTTAAGTCACCGATTATTGAGCAGTTACTATGTGTCATCTAAATACATGTGTGTGTTCATGTGTATACAGAGACATACATATATTTATTTAATCCCCCAAACCAACTCAGACAACAACATAGGAACTCAGCAAATATTTTTAAAGTAATAAAGATTTTCGCTAATAAAATCATAGAAAACATCAATTGGAGAAAAATGGGAAAGAACAAAAAGAGGCAGAGAACCATCAAGAAAAATTTGAAGAATCTGAAACTCTGAAGCTCTGAAATTTTTACCACCTAAGCTATGAAACAGAGCTGTAAGTCAAAACCAAATCTTGCCAGCCCCAAATTATATATATTCACTCATGGTACTACAGCAATTGCTTCTTCCACAGAAAAGCCAGTGGCCACTATTCATTATCATTTATTCAAACTATTCCTAAAGATTATCTGCTTCTTTTTCTTTATTTTATATTTATATTTTTCAATATTTATGTTGTCAATTGATGTTTTCTGTGCTCATCTTTACTATTCTCCAATCCAAAATAGTTATTCAGTGATGAACTTGTGCCAAAGAAGATACTATCATTGAGTGAAATAAATGCAACCCCCTACCTTCATGGAGCTAATGATCTAGTTGGAGCAGATAGACAATAAATAAATAAAACACTTACTGTGGCAGGTGATGACAGAGGTATAAAGGCAAATACAATAAAGGAGGAGGAATGGCAATGACATGGAGCAAGGGCTCTGTTCAAAGAAGGTCCTGAGGCAATGGCCCATAATTAGAGAGTAGGTAAATGCATGTTCCAATTTCACTTCCAGGTACTCTAGTGCCTAATATCTATTATTTCTCAGCACTTTTGACCTGGGCTTCCCCGGTGGCTCAGTGGTAAAGAATCCACCTGCAATACAGGAGCTTCAGGAGACACGGGCTTGATCTTTGGGTTGGAAATGTCCCTTTGAGGAGGGCATGACAACTCACTCCAGTATTCTTGCCTGGAGAATGCCATGGACAGAGGATCCTGGTGGGCTACAGTCCATAGGGTTGCAAAGAGTCAGACACGACTGAAGCAACTTAGCATGCACACATGCATTTTTGACTTTCTGAGTGACAAGAGGCTTAAGAAAGCAAGACTTGTTCTAGATTTCATCCCTAGTTGTGGCAATGGGACACCTGGCATTCTGTTAGATTGTGTTGATTTTGACCCATGAACTGATAGAAGCATTAGTCTATAACCAGGTGGACTTGGGGAAGAGCAGCAGATAGTGGCATGGACTCCTTGGGCTTCATTTGTCCTATTGTGCTGGTCTTTCTTTGTTGTAGGCAGGAGAGACACCTCCTTCCTATTAATCTCAATTATTCTCCAGGTGGGCAATTTTCCAACGATTTCTACTTTCATCCAGCAGAAAAGCTCCCATCTGCTCAGCAAGAGAGTAAACATTTTGAGGTACATTGTTTTCTTTGTAAGCTTTATGAAAAGGAATGCTGCTGCTCCTAAGTGGCTTTAGTCGTGTCTGCCTCTGTGCGACCCCATAGATGGCACCCCACTAGGCTCCTCCGTCCCTGGGATTCTCCAGGCAAGAATACTGGAGTGGGTTGCCATTTCCTTCTCCAATGCATGAAAGTGAAAAGTGAAAGTGAAGTCGTTCAGTCGTGTCTGACTCTTAGCAACACCATGGACTGCAGCCTACCAGGCTCCTCCACCCATGGGATTTTCCAGGCAAGTGTACTGGAGTGGGGTGCCATTGCCTTCTCTGCTGAAAAGAAATAGTTAAGTGTAAATCCACAAGAGCTTTCACATTCACAGGCAACATTTATGAGCGTGTTTAACATAAAATCTTACTATTAAACTTTTGTTGATCTATTCTTGTGAATCTTTTACCAATTATTTAAGTTCTATTAATCATCATCTTCCAGTCCAGCATTTCTCATGATATACACTGCATATAAGTTAAATAAGCAGGGTGACAATATACAGCCTTGACGTACTCCTTTCCCTATTTGGAACCAGTCTGTTGTTCCATGTCCAGTTCTAACTGTTGCTTCCTGACCTGCATATAGATTTCTCAAGAGGAAGGTCAGGTGGCCTGATATTCCCATCTCTTTCAGAATTTTCCACAATTTATTGAGATCCTCACAGTCAAAGGCTTTGGCATAGTCAATAAAGAAGAAATAGATGTTTTTCTGGAACTCTCTTGCTTTTTCCATGATCCAACGGATGTTGGCAATTTGATCTCTGGTTCCTCTGCCTTTTCGAAAACCAACTTGAATATCTGGAAGTTCATGATTCATGTATTGCTGAAGCCTGGCTTGGAGAATTTTGAGCATAACTTTACTAGTGTGTGAGGTGTGTGAGCGAATTCACTTTTACTTTTTAACTTTCATGCATTGGAGAAGGAAATAGCAACCCACTCCAGTATTCTTGCCTGGAGAATCCCAGGGATGGGGGAGCCTGGTGGGCTACCATCTATGGGGTCGCACAGAGGCAGACACGACTTAAGTGACCTAGCAGCAGCACCACCAGCAGCAGCAGAGATGAGTGCAATTGTGCAATAGTTTGAGCATTCTTTGACATTGCCTTTCTTTGGAATTGGGATGAAAACTGACCTTTTCCAGTCCAGTGGCCACTGCTGAGTTTTCCAAATTTGCTGGCATATTGAGTACAGCACTTTCACAACATCATCTTTCAGGATTTGAAATAGCTCATCTGGAATTCCATCACTTCCACTAGCTTTGTTTATAGTGATTTTTTCTAAGGCCCACTTGACTTCACATTCCAGGATGTCTGGCTCTAGATGTGTGATCACACCATCATGATTACCTTGGTCATGAAGACCTTTTTTGTACAGTTCTGTGTATTGTTGCCACCTCTTCTTAACATATTCTTCTTCTTATAGGTCCATACCATTTCTGTCTTTTATCAAGCCCATTTTGCATGAAGTATTCCCTTGGTATCTTTAATTTTCTTGAAGAGATCTCTAGTCTTTCCCATTCTGTTGTTTTCCTCTATTTCTTTACATTGATCACTGAGGAAGGCTTTCTTATCTCTCCTTGCTAGGCTGGAAGAAGCACAAGCTGGAATCAAGATTGCCAGGAGAAATATTAATAATGTCAGATATGCAGATGACACCACTCTTATGGCAGAAAGTGAAGAGCAACTAAAAAGCCTCTTGATGAAAGTGAAAGTGAAGAGTGAAAAAGTTGGCTTGAAGCTCAACATTCAGAAAACGAAGATCATGGCATCTGGTCCCATCACTTCATGGGAAATAGATGGGGATACAGTGGAAACAGTGTTAGACTTTATTTTGGGGGGCTCCAAAATCACTGCCAATGGCGATTGCAGCCATGAAATTAAAAGATGCTTACTCCTTGGAAGGAAAGTTATGACCAACCTAGATAGCATATTCAAAAGCAGAGACATTACTTTGCCAACTAAGGTGCATCTAGTCAAGGCTATGGCTTTTCGAGTAGTCATGTATGGATGTGAGAGTTGGACTGTGAAGAAAGCTGAGTGCTGAAGAATTGACGCCTTTGAACTGTGGTGTTGGAGAAGACTCTTGAGAGTCCCTCGGACTGCAAGGAGATCCAACCAGTCCATTCTGAAGGAGATCAGTCCTGGGATTTCTTTGGAAGTAATGATGCTGAAGCTGAAACTACAGTACTTTGGCCACCTCATGCGAAGAATTGACTCATTGGAAAAGACTCTGATGCTGGGAGAGTTTGGGGGCAGGAGGAGAAGGGGACGACAGAGGATGAGATGGCTGGATGGCATCACTGACTCGATGGATGTGAGTTTGAATGAACTCTGGGGGTTGGTGGTGGACAGTGAAGCCTGGCATGCTGCGTTTCATGGGGTCACAAAGAGTCGGACACGACTGAGTGACTGAACTGAACTGAACTGAATCATCATCTTAGCTTCTTGTTAATTTAATTTCTTATGCTGATGTCTTCTTAGCAGTATCTTGGTTTCATCAAGATTAAATAGAATGGTCTGTATAAAGACTACAGCCTCATGCATGTTCAATAAGTTTGTGAGCTCATCTCATACAGCAGGTAAAGTGGTTTGTGTTGATCAGGAGTTTCTTTTTCTCCTTTTCTGTTTTAAAATAAGAAGTAAGGAAAGTGTTTACTATTATAGAACATCAACATTTATTGACAGTATCAGTAACCAAGGAGTGTAAGTAATACTGTAATTCAAACATGGAAAACATAGTTTCTAAGACCTGTTTATTATCTGTACTAGATTTTGGACTTTTTGGCAACTTGACATACAATTTAAAATAATGGTCTCAATTGTTTGCTTTGCATTTCATTCTTCTCAGACATGTGCTTTTGTTACACTTTTAATCTGTGGAAGGGTAGAGAGGTGAATAAACTGATGTAATGTAAAAACTGAGATAGTTACCTTGAATAAGGTCTCACATTCTTGATTTGACTTTGCTTCCTTGTGGTATTATTGAACTTGCATCTTTATCCTCCATATTTTCTGTTTATGGAAATTAACTCTAGAAGTTAGATTAGATTCTGTTTTGAGATTTTTGATAATAATATTACACATATGCTACTGTGGTCCTCATATTGTATTGTAACAGGAATCACACAATGATTGATTGTCCCACCTTTATTGAAGAACTCACTGATCAGTGGGGTCTGGTTGAATATATAGGCTGATCTCTCTATTGTTAAATTCCTCATCAAGTTGCTATATAATGGTTTCAGCATTGTTGTCTGAACAAATTATGTCATTTAGGTTTGCAAAATATTTGTTTTTAATCTTATTGTTCTTTCCATATGTATTAGTTAAAATTGTTCTATAAAAATTGCTTATCTTTGTCAATTAGGGTAATTTAGTTACTCTGAAATATAGTTCATACTGGAAAGGCAAGATAAATCTTTAGGTCTTTCCTTTTAATTACCAAAGTTCAGAATATAAAGTTGGTAACTGCAATTTCTAATGGTGACCAATGAGGGTTTTATATTAAATATGATGTACATTGAAAAATAACATTAGAAAATCCAGCTGGAATTCTTTTCTAGAAACAGTACATCATTGACGACTTTTGTTAAGTGAGAATAATTGATCACATACCCAATAAAACAGGTTGACTGTTGATTCTGGTAAGTTCTTCCTGTTTTTAAGGAACATCAAGAATGTACCATAGCTCTATATTGTCTCAGTCTCATTTAAATGTGTCTGCATGTACTGTGAAGGCTGAGTCATCTGGGGTGCTTTATGCCTAGGGGATCATCCTAGGGCTGTGCTGGGAATCTGAGGCCTGAGTTAGTTAAAGGTTTCTAAAGGTTTCTCTAGTTGGTTCCAGCATCCATTCATTATTTCTGGGACTCTGATGTTAACATATGTCTAAATGAAAAAATGTCCCTTTTCAATGAAAAGTAATAAAGAACTGACAGTAGTCTTCCTGGATGTTAAAGATAATTTATGCTGGGAATTATGCTAATATTTATTGAATAATGCAATAAATTAAGTTATTCAACACATTTATCAGTCAATTATATAAAAAATTATCTTTTGTGAGGGGGTTAAATGATAAAATTTATATTTTCCCTGAATTTAAGAATTTTTTTTTCTATTTGTATGGGGGGTATTTTTTAAATTTATTTCAATAGATAGATTAGCTAAACAGAATAGACAGATACACTCTCACACAAACACACACACATACACACATAAATTAGTTAAATGTGGCACAAAGAAGTACATGTTATGGGAGATGTACTGTATATTATGGGACTTGAAAACTAATTAATATACTTTCCCTGTATTCACTTCCCTTGTGTGTAAAGAAAGCTTCATAGACAGCATGGTACTGGAGTTTGATACTGAAGGATGGGCAGATCTGTTATGATTTGGCAAATGATACTTTATGGGATTTAAAGGAAAAGTCAAGTATGATTCCAAGACTTCTTGCCTGAGTTACTTTGTGGATGGTGGTGTTGTTTAAGGAGATATGAACCCAGAAATTACAACCATTTGGCTGGGGATGATGAAGGTGTGAGGAGTTGGTGGGAAGCTGATGAATTCAGTTTTGGGGAGTATAAATTATTAGGCTATATAACTCCTTCTGCTTTGATCAAATTCCAATCTGGTACTCAATCCACTGTTCCCATTCATTAATACAGCAAGTATTTACTGAGTTTTGACTATGTGTCAGACACTTCATTGAGTACTAGAGCTACAGAAGTGAACAAGACAGAAAAAGTTCCACCTGTACAGAAGTGACAAGCTAGTCTATTAGAGGAAGATAAGCACTAAAATATTATTGGATTAACTACAGTTTTGAGAGGAAGTTAGAGTACCGGACTTAACGAAAGCATTTGAAAAGGTGACCTAATTCAGTCTAGGACTACAGTGGACCTCTGTGATGTCAATCTGTGTACACAGCTCCCAATGGTACCTTTTTCACAAAACCCTGAAGCTTCTCCTTGGTTGCAGCAGGATCTTGCACATATTTAGAGCCTCAGTTCTCTTCATTGGAAAATGGGGATGATTACATTGCCACACTTGATGATTATATTGTCACATTTGTATGAATTAAATAATTCATATAAACCACACAACATTGTGCCAGGCAATACAGATTTTTTTCTCCTCTTTCCCAAATCTGAATCTTGTGACTTTCTATCTTTAGCAACATAGCCCACCAACAGCATGTTGGCACACTTGCAGAAATAGGCACGTATTTTGGACATTACATCCTTGGAATATGTCAACCAACATAAGGATTCCATTCTCTGACCTCCTTCTGTGCTGAGCTTATCATCATCTACATCATCACTTTCATGACAGAAAGTCCTTTCAGAAGCCTTGTTATAGCAAAATCATAAATCCTGATGAATTGTCAAAACCATCAAATTTCTTCATGTGTTTCTCATCCACATAGGCACCATGACTTTACTGCTTAGATTGTGCATGAGGCTAAATTCAAGTCACTTTCTTTTTCTTGTAATCTTTACGAATACACTTGGACTTGTTAGACTACATTTCCCAAGTTTGACTTCAGAAAGAGAGGCCATCACCTATTGCATAGCACAACGAACTATATTCAATACAGTTGTGATAACCTATACTGGAAGACAATGAAAAAGAATATGTGTGTGTGTGTGTGTGTGTGTGCGCGCGCACGCTATTGAATCAACTTGCTGTATACCTGAAACTAGCATAACATTGTACATCAACTATATTTCAATAAAATTATTTTAAACACCACATAATTATAGGAAAAAAAGAGAGGTCATCATACTTAGGAAAACGGGATATATATGCAGTTTAATTCATAATACCTTCCTTTGACATCTTAATTTACTCTAAGTGGTTTTAAGAAAACCTAGTAAACAACCCTTGGAGAAGGAAATGGCAACCCAGTCCAATATTCTTGCCTGGAGAATTACATGGACAGAGAAACCTGGTGGGCTATAGTCCATGGAGTTGCAAGGAGTCAAACACAACTGAGTGACTAGCACAACAACCCTGTATTTCATCTGTTAAAAAATTAAACAAAAAATATGTCATTCAAAGTCTATTTCTTGGGCTTCCCTGGTGGTCTAGTGGTTGAGAATCCGCCTGCTAATGCAGGGAACATGGGTTTGATCCCTGATCCAGGAAGATCCCACATGCTGCAGAGCAACTAAGCCTGTGCACCACAACTATTGAGCCTGTGCTCTGCAACAAGAGAAGCCATGCAATGAAAAGTCCATGCACCACAAGTAAAGAGTAGCCCCAGTTTGCTACAACTAGAGAAAGTCTGTGCTGGGAACAAAGACCCAGTGCAGCCATAAAAATAAATAAATCTTAAAAATCGACAACAGCAACAGTGTATTTCTTTTTTCTTTAAATATGCTCCAATGTTTGTATGTTAACTTTTTTGGCATTTCCTCTTTAGCCTCTCCTTGATTTAGAAGGAAATATAATTTTGTTCAGGCTTCTCTGGTATCTCAGCTGGTAAAGAATCTGCCTGTAATGCAGGAGACCCTGGTTCGATTCCTGGGTTGGGAAAATCCTCTGGAGGAGGTATAGTCTACCCATTTCAGTATTCTTGGGCTTCCCTGATGGCTCAGATGGTAAAGAATATACCTGCAGTACTGGAGACCTGGGATGAATCCCTGAGTTGGGAAGATCCCCTGGAGGAGGGCATAGCAACCCACTCCAGTATTCTTGCCTGGAAAACCTCCATGGACAGAGGAGCCTGATGGGCTACAGTTTAGCGGGTTACAAAGGGTCAGATATGACCAAGCAACTAAGCACAGTACAGCATAATTTTGTTCTTTCCTCTATATGGCAACACACATCAATACTTGATATCCTGTGGATCTCTGAAGGGATCATAAGACCAGTGTTTTTAACCTCAATTGAACTTTTAGTACCTTCTCCTCATAAATTCTGGCAGTGTTTAGCCATTTGATCATCATGGGACCATTACTGACGGTTCCATATATATGTACACATATATATAAAATACATACATATAACAGAATTAGCTCTCCTTTTCACAGAGCTTTCAAAGGCAGCAGGGGTACATTTTCTCATCAGTCTACACAGGAGTGCCTGACCGGCAGTGCAGTGTGTGTGTGATGGCATACATTTGAAGTGTCTGGTTAATAGCTGGTGAGGGGAGAACAGGTGATACACAAATGACATGCTCCTTTACACTCTGATAGCTCTCATTTTGTCTCATCTTTTATTCACAAGTGAGAAAGGACACACACATACATTTTAGACATGTGTTAACACAGTAGGGTAGAGTAGGTGAGGAAGAAAAGTGCTCTGGAGCCAAGCTACCTGAGTTCATCTTTCTATTGAGTAGTTACTATTCATGAGCTATGAGAGCTCAGGTGAGTTATATTTCTACAACTTAATGTCCTCATTTATAAGATGAGGATACTAGAAGCCCTGAATAATGAATGTTGCAATAAATAAATGTAATCTGTATGTAGATATTAGATCAACGCCTGATACGTAATAGAACTTCAGGAAGAATTTACCATAATACTCTTATGGTTGGATTTTAGCTCTGATTGGTTGGAGTGGATTGCTATGGAGTTAAACACCTGTATGACTCACCTATCAGAAACTGAAGGGAATGATGACTATTATTCAAAGAAATAAAATGGTTATTCACATTCTTATCAAAGCTCTTTGAAAGGTACCTAAAGTTGAACCATAAACTAAAAAGTGACTCCGTTTATATTCTCTTTCATGTTTTTTCCATCTTTGTCACAGGATATTTAACATATTTCCTTGTGCTATATAGTAGGACCTTGTTGTTTATCCATCCTATATATACTAGTTTGCATCTGCTAACCCCAAACTCCCAATCCATCCCCTCCCTTGGCAACAACAAATCTGTTCTTTATGTGTGTGAGTTTGTTTCTGTTTCATGGATATGTTGATTTGTATCATATTTTATTTATCTATTGGATTCCACATATAAGTGATATTGTATGGTATGTGCTTTTCTCTTTCTGACTTACTTCACTTGGTGTGATAATCTCTAGGTCCATCCATCCTGCATCAAATTGTTTCATTCTCTTGGATGGCTGAATAATATTCCATGGGTAAAATGTCCATCTGCAATGCGGGAGACCCGGGTTCAATCCCTGAGTCAGGAAGATCCCCTGGAGAAGGAAATGGCTACCTACTCCAGTACTTTTGCCTGGAAAATCCCATGGACAGAGGAGCCTGGAAGGCTGCAGTCCATGGGGTCACAAAGAGTCGGACACAACTCAGTGACTTCACTTCACTAATGCATATTCCACTTTATACATACTATATCTTCTTTATCTATTTATCTGTCAGTGGACATTTAGATTGTTTCCATATGCTGCCTATAGTAAACAGCACTGCAATGAACATTGAGGTGCATGTATCTTTTAGAATCATGTTTTTCTCTGAATATGTGCCCAGGAATGTGATTGCTGGATCATATGATAGCTCTATTTTGAGTTTCTTAAGGAATCTCCATACTGTTTTGCATAGCAGCTGTACCAGTTTACACTCACACCAAGAGTGTAGAAGGGTTCCCCTTTCTCCATGCCTTCTACCTTGCTGATATTTTATGATGATAGCTCTCCAGGAAGAGGGTGTGTCCCCTAGGCAAGCATTTATCCAACACCACACTCACTCCTTGTTTTAACAATAGATGAGTATATATGTGGGAGATGGGACAGGGAGACAATTTTTGTGAAAAATATGAAAAATGTTCATGTTGAATATGTGCATGTTAATGGAGGATTAACCACCCTAAATACATTTGGATTTATCTAGCTTTAGGAAAAAATAAATATTATTCTCCTGGACACGTATCAACAAATCTGGGAGGAAATAACATAGAAATGATTGTCAGGGAGATAAGCTATTTAATTTTGAATTTTCAGTGGGATAGCCATTAGGTGAACAACCAGAAATTGACTGCTCTATGACTTCAAAGTTGTTTTTATGTTTCAGTCTTTGCCTGTACCTCCACTTCCACCTCCCAGTACTCAAGGAATTTGTTGGGATCACTACTTACCATAAATCAGAGCATTACAAAGTACAGAGCTGGAGACAGAGAAGCCTGCCTCTATCACTTACTAACTGTGCAATACTGGATAAATGACTTAATCTCTCAAAGTGTATGTTTTCTTACATGTAAAACTGAGATTAAAAATATCTAACTCATAGGATTGAGATGAGCATTAGATAAGTGGCCTGAAAAATTATCACAGTGCTGATACATTTATATCACTCATTAAGTGGTAGCTGATTGCAGCCATGAAATTAAAAGACGCTTACTCCTTGGAAGGAAAGTTATGACCAACCTAGATAGCATATTAAAAATCAGACATATTACTGTGCCAACAAAGGCCCATCTCGTCAAGGCTATGGTTATTCCAGTGGTCATGTATCGGTGTGAGAGTTGGACTGTGAAGAAAGCTGAGCACCGAAGAATTGATGCTTTTGAACTGTGGTGTTGGAGAAGACACTTGAGAGCCCATTGGACTGCAAGGAGACCCAACCAGTCCATCCTAATGGAGACCAGTCCTGAGTGTTCATTGGAAGAACTGATGCTGAGGCTGAAACTGCAATATTTTGGCCACCTCATGCAAAGAGTTGACTCATTGGTAAAGACCCTGATGCTGGGAGGGCTTTGGGGCAGGAGGAGAAGGGGATGACAGGATGAGATGGCTGGATGGCATCACTGACTCGATGGACATGAGTTTGGGTGAACTCCAGGAGTTGGTGATGGACAGAAAGGCCTGGAGTGCTGCGATTCATGGAGTCACAAAAAGTCAGACACGACTGAGTGACTGAACTGAACTGAACTGAAGCTAACCATTAATTACATGTAACTGAAGGCAAGCTATAAGAAAATAGTGTTCAGTGATACCTTTAGACATCACTGTCTCAATGGACATCAGTTTGAGCAAACTCCAGGAGACAGTGGAGGACAGAGGGGCCTGGAGTGCTGCAGTCTATGGAGTCACAAAGTGTCGGACACAGCTTAGCAACTAGATGACAAAAAAGAGAAAATGATTTAACTACACAAAATACAGTAGACAAGCCTTGGAAAAATACATTTTCACTTAACTTCTGGTGCTAATATGCAGTCTAGTGCTTAAAAAGAAACTTGATTGCAAATAATGGACTGTCATCCTTACTATTACCTAATTTATTCACTTTATTTTTAGAATTTTGTAGTGCTACAAATAGTGTTCTGAAGAAAAATTCTAATATATTCAAATTGGAGATTTAGAAAACAAAAGTTGGGGAGCAGACTGAAAAAGAAGGGACAGATAAGGCTCTATTTTAAGTATAGAGAAAGTAGAATTAAAATTATTTTCCTTCCTCCTCTCTCCCTTATTACTATTTTATGTAGCTCTAGTAGCAGCAGATCAAATTGCCAGCATCCACTGGATCATAGAAAAAGCAAGAGAACTCCACAAAAACATCTGCTGCTACTGCTGCTGCTAAGTCACTTCAATCGTGTCTGACTCTGTGCGGCCCCATAGATGACAGCCCACCAGGCTCCACCATCCCTAGGATTCTCCAGGCAAGAACACTGGAGTGGGTTGTCATTCCCTTCTCCAATGCATGAAAGTGAAAATTGAAAGTGAAGTTGCTCAGTCATGTCTGACCCTCAGCGACCCCATGGACTGCAGCCTTCCAGGCTCCTCTGCCCATGGGATTTTCCAGGCAAGAGTACTGGAGTGGGGTGCCATTGCCTTCTCTGACAAAAATATCTACTTCTGCTTTATTCATTACACCAAAGTCTTTGACTGTGTAGATCATAATGAACCAGAAAATTCTTCAAGAGTTAGGAAAACCAGACCACCTTATCTGTCTCCTGAGAAATCTGTATGCTGGTCAAGAAGCAACAGTTAAAACCAGACATGGAACAACAGATTCTAAATTGGGTAAGGAGTACATCAAGGCTGTATATTGTCACCCAGCTCATTTAACTTACATGCAGAGTACATCATGTGAAATTCCAGGCTGGATGAAGCACAAGCCAGAATCAAGATTGCCAGGAGAAATATCAATAATCTCAGATACACAGATGATACCACTCCTATGGCAGAAAGTGGAGAGGCACTAAAGAGCCTCTTGATGAAAGTGAAAGAGAAGAGTGAAAAAGCTGGCTTAAAACTCAATATTCAAAAATTGAAGATCATGGCATTGGGTCCCATCGCTTCATGGCAAATACATGGGGAAACAATGGAAACAGTGACAAACTGTATTTTCTTGGGCTCCAAAATCACTGCAGATGGTGACTGCAGCCATGAAATTAAAGACGCTTACTCTTTGGAAGAAAAGCTATGACCAACCTAGACAGAATATTAAAAAACAGAGACAGAGGACGTGGTCCTAAGATGGCAGAGGAATAGGACAGGGAGACCACTTTCTCCCCCACAAATTCATTGAAAGAACATTTGAACACTGAGCAAATTCCACAAAACTTCTGAATGCTGGCAGAGGACATCAGGCACACCAAAAGGCAGCCTGTTGTCTTCAAAAGAAGGTAGATCAAAATATAAAAATAAAAAGAGAGACAAAAGAGTTAGGAACAGAGACCCATCCCACAAAGGGAATCTTAAAAGAGGGGAAGTTTCCAAAAACCATGAAACCGTCTCACCGGCAGGTCTGTGGGGAGTTTTGGAATCTCAGATGGCAACATAACTGGGAGGAAAATTAAATGAATAAAACCCACAGTTACGTGCCTGATGGCAACTCCCAGCAGAAAAGTAGCCCAGAAGCTCACATCCACCACCAGCAAGCGGGGGCTGAACAGGTAGGCGCGGGCTGCATTGCTTAGGGTAAGGACCGGGCCTGAATGCCCTGAGGGTAATCTGAGGGAGCTAACCTGAAATAGCAACCCAAACTGTGGGACAGTCAGAGAGAGAGAGAGAGAGAGAGAGAGAGAGAGAGAGAGAGAGAGAGAGAAATTATCCCATGAAAAGCCCTAACCTAAGACATTGCCAGGCCATGATCACAGAACAAAGGACTGAGCTAATACCAGAGGAGAGCTAGCCTGCTTTGGACATGCCCATCCCCCACCAGAGGCAGGGAGGCAGACAGGGGGCAGCCAGAGTCAGAAGGGGACAATCTTGGCCCCAGAGACAGCATCCTCTACCAAACTGCAAGCAGGCTCCCAATTGCTAACCAAGACTTCTTGGGATTCTGGATGGTTGACATCCACCAGGAGGGTCACAGCCAGAGATCACCTCCCTAGAAGAGACACATGGCACACTTGAGATGGGTGTGCCGCTGGCACCCAGGAAACTGAGCGGCTGGGATGGGAGAGGAGATACAACACACCTGGGGAGAGTGTGCTCATCAAGCACCTGGTCGCCAGAGCTTCTCAGACCTGGGAAGGGTACAAAATGCAGGCCCAACCGAGTCTGCTCCTTTGTGGAGTACTCAAGAACCTGAACCTGAGTGGTGTAGACATGGAAAGTGCATGCAACCCAGGGCCCGCTTTAGACAGTTCCCCTGCAGAGCAACCGAGAGCCTGAGAAGTATAGACCAGGATAACACCGTGAGTGGGGACAAACCCAGTGCAGCTGAGTTACTGCAAGCACTCCCCACACAAACCAGTGACATTTGTTTGCAGTGTTCCTCCCTCCCCACAGCAAGCCTGAACAAGTGAGCCTAAATAAGTGACCACCTTTGGCCCCTTGTGTCAAGGCAGAAATTAGACACTGAAGAGACCTGTAAACAGAAGAAGCTAAAATAAACAGAGGGAACTGCTTTGGAAGTGACAAGTGGAACAAATTAAAACCCTGTAGTAGCACAAACTACATTGGAAGGGGCCTATAGATCTTGAGAAGTATAAGGTGAAACAAGGAACTATCTGAAACTGAACTTACCCCACACTGCCTGCAACAGCTCCAGAGAAATTCCTAGATATATTTTTACTATTATCATTTTTTGAATTTTAAATTAAAAAAAATTAAGCCCTCTATTACTTCTTTAATTTTCACTTTTTTTTACAATCTACTATTATGTTTGCAAAAAAGACCTTATTTTTAAAGCAAACTTCATATATGTATTTTATAATTTTTGTGATTTTGTTTTGTTTTGTTTTAATATTGTATTTTTGAGAGTCTAAACTGTAGATTTTTAATCTTTGCTTTTTGGTACTTGTTATCAATTTTGTACCTTTAAGAATCCAATCTTCAGGCCCATTTTTACTTAGGAGTGTGATTACTGGCTTGATTACTCTCTTCACCTTTTGATTCTCCTTTTACTCCCCCAGGTTACCTCTCTCTCCTCCCTCTCCCTTCTCTTCTCCACCCAAATCTGTGAATTGCTTAGTGTGTTCTGGGCTGTGGAGAACACTTAGGGAACTGATTATTGGCTAGATCTGTCTCTTTCCTTTTGATTCATTTTCTCCTCCTGGTCACCTCTATCTCCTTCCTTCTTCTTCTTTTCTCTACTTAACTCTGTGAACCTCTCTGAGAGGTCCTGACTGTGGAGAGCACATAGGGAATTGATTACTGGCTAGCTTGCTCTCTCCCCTTTTGATTCCACTTCTTCTCCTCCTGGTCACCTCTATCTCCCTCCTCCCTCTTCTTTTCTCCATGTAACTCTGTGAACCTCTCTGGGTGCCCCTCACTGTGGAGTATCTTTTCACCATTAACCTAGATGTTTTATCATCAGTGCTGTATGGATATAGAAGCCTTGAAGCTACTATAAGAATAAGACTGAAAACCAGAGGCAGGAGGCTTTAGTACAAAACCTGAGAACACCAGAGAACTCCTGACTCCAGGGAACATTAATTAATAAGAGCTCATCCAAAAGCCTCCATACCTACACTGAAATCAAGCACCATCCAAGAGCCAACAAGCTCCAGAGCAATACATACCACACAAATTCTCCAGTAACACAGGAACATAGCACTGAGCTTCAATATACAGGTTTCCCAAAGTCACACCAAACCCACAGACAGCTCAAAACTCACTACTGGACCCCTCATTGCACTCCAGAAAGAAGAAATTCAGCTCCAACCACCTGGACACTGATGCAAGCTTCCCTAACCAGGAAACCTTGAGGAGCCACTCCTCCAAACATACTCACAGGGAAGAACCTCCACAATAAAGAGGAACCACAAACTGCCAGAATACAGAAAGTCCACCCCATACACAGCAATCTAAAAAAAAAAAAAAGATGAAAAGGTAGAGAAATACTCAGCAGGTAAAGGAACATGATAAATGCCCAATAAACCAAACAAAAGAGAAGGATATAGGGAGTCTACCTGAAAATGAATTCAGAATAATGATAGTAAAAATGATCCAAAATCTTGAAAACTAAATGGAGTTACAGATAAATAGCCTGGAGACAAGGATTGAGAAGGTGCAAGAAATGTTTAACAAGGACTTGGAAGAAATTTAAAAAAGAGTCCAGCAATAATGAACAATGCAATAACTGAGGTCAAAAACACTTTGGAGGGAACCAACAGTAGAATAACAGAGACAGAAGATAGGATAAGTGAGGTGGAAGATAGAATGGTAGAAATAAATGAAGTAGAGAGGAAAAAGGAAAAAAGAATTAAAAGAAATGAGGACAACCTCAGAGACCTCTGTGACAATGTTAAATGCCCCAACATTCGAATCATAGGCGTCCCAGAAGACAAAAAGAAAGACCATGAGAAAATACTTGAGATAATAGCTGAAAACTTCTCTAAAATGGGGAAGGAAAGAGTCGTCCAAGTCCAAGAAAACCAGAGTCCAAAACAGGATAAACCCAAAACGAAACACCCCAAGAAAAGTATTAATCAAATTAGTGAAGATCAAAGACAAAGAACAAATATTAAAAGCTGCAAGAGAGAACCAATAAATAACACACAAGGTCATTCCCATAAGGATAACAGCTGATCTTTCAATAGAAACTCTTCAGGCCAAAAAGGAAGGGCAGGACATACTTAAAGTGATGAAAGAAAATAACATACAGCCCAGATTACTGTACCCAGTAAGGATCTCATTCAAATATGAAGGAGAAATCAAAAGCTTTACAGACAAGAAAAAGCTGAGAAAATTCAGCACCACCAAACCAGCTCTCCAACAAATGCTAAACGATCTTATCTAGACAGGAAACACAGAAAGGGTGTATAAACCTGACCCAAAACAACAGAGTAAATGGCAATGAGATCATACTTATCAATAATTACCTTAAATGTAAATGGGTTGAATGCCCCAACCAAAAGACATAGACTGGCTGAATGGATATAAAAACAAGACCCCTATATATGTTGTCTACAAGAGACCCACCTCAAAACAAGGGACATATACAGACTGAAAGTGAAGGGCTGGGAAAAGATATTCCAAGCAAATAGAGACCAAAAGAAAGCAGGAGTAGCAATACTCATCAGATAAATTAGACTTTAAAATGAAGGCTGTGAAAAGAGACAAAGAAGGACACTACATAATGATGAAAGGATCAATCTAAGAAGAAGATATAACAATAATAACATATATGCACCCAAAATAGAAGCAACACAATATGTAAGGCAAATGCTAACAAGTATGAAAGGGGAAATTAACTATAACACAATAATAGTGGGAAACTTTAAGACCCCACTCACACCTATGGATAGATCAATTAAACAGAAAATTAAAAGGAAACACAAACTTTAAATGATACAAGGGACCTGATAGACATTATTTATATCTATAGGAATTTTCACCCCAAAACAATGAATTTCAACTTTTCTCAAGTGCACATGAATCCTTCTCCAGGATAGATCACATCCTGGGCAATAAACCTAACCTTGCTAAATTCATTTAATTGAAATCATTCCAAGCATCTTTTCTGACCACAATGCAGTAAGATTAGATCTCAATTACAGGAGAAAAACTATTAAAAATTCTAACATATGGAGGCTGAAGAATATGCTTCTGAATAACAAACAAACCACAGAAGAAATTTAAAGAGAAATCAAAATTTGCATAGAAATGAATGAAAATGAAAACACAACAACCCAAAACTTATGGGACACTGTAAAACAGTGCTAAGGGGCAGGTTCCTAGGAATACAGGCTTACCTCAAGAAACAAGTAAAAAGTCAAGTAAATAACCTAATGCTACACCCAAAGCAACTACAAAAGGAAGAAATGAAGAACCTCAGGGTTAGTAGAAGAAAAAAAAAACACTTAAAAATTAGGGCAGAAATAAATGCAAAGGAAAGAAAATAGAACATTGCAAAAATCAACAAAGCTAAAAGCTGGTTCTTTGAGAAGATAAATAAAATTGACAAACCATTAGCTAGACTCATCAAGAAAGAAAGGGAGAAGAATCAAATCAACAAAATTAGAAATGAAAATGGAGAAATCACAACAGACAACACAGAAATACAAAGGTTCATAAGAGACTACTATCAGCAAATATGTGCCAATAAAATGGACAACTTGGAAGAAATGGACAAATTCTTAGAAAAGGATAACTTTCCAAAACGGAACCAGGAAAAAGTAGAAAATCTTAAAAGACTCATCACAAGCACAGAAATCAAAACTGTAATCAGATATCTTCCAGCAGACAAAAGGCCAGGACCAGACAGCTTCACAGCTGAATTCTACCAAAAATTTCAAGAAGAGCTAACACCTATCCTACTCAAACTTTTCCAGAAAATTGCAGAGGAAGGTAAACTTCCAAACTCATTCTATGAGGCCACCATCACCCTAATACCAAAACCAAAGATCACACACACACACACACACACACACACACACACACACACACACACAACTACAAGCTAATGTCACTGATGGACATAGATGCAAAAATCCTTGAGAAAATTCTAGCAAATAGAATCCAACAACATATTAAAAAGATCATAAATCATGACCAAGTGGGCTTTCTCCCAAGGATGAAAGGATTTTTCAGTATCTGCAAATCAATGTAATACACTACATGAACAAACTGAAAGATAAAAACCATATGATTATCTCAATAGATGCAGAGAAAGCCATTGACAAAATTCAACATCCATTTATGATAAAAACCCTCCAGACAGAGGGCATAGAAGGAACATACCTCAACATAATAAAAGCCATACATGATAAATGTACAGCAAACATTATCCTCAGTGGTGAAAAATTGAAAGCATTTCCCCTAAAGTCAGGAACAAGACAAGGATGCCCACTCTCAACACTACTATTCAACATAGTTTTGGAAGTTTTCACCACAGCAATCAGAGAAAAAAAAAAAAAAAGAAAGAAAGAAAGAAAGAAATAAAAGGAATCCGGATTGGAAAAGAAGAGTAAAACTCTCACTGTTTGCAGATGACATGATCCTCTACATAGAAAACCCTAAAGACTCCACTAGAAAATTACTAGAACTAATCAATGAATATAGTAAAGTTTCAGAATATAAAATTAACACACCGAAATCCCTTGCATTCCTATACACTAAGAATGAGAAAACAGAAAGAGAAATTAAGGAAACAATTCCGTTCACTATTGCTACAAAAAGAATAAAGAACCTAAGCATATATCTACATAAAGAAACAAAAGACGTATATATAGAAAACTATAAAACACTGATGAGAGATATCAAGGATGACACAAATAGATGGAGAAATATACCATGTTCATGGATTGGAAGAATCAATATAGTGAAAATGTGTATACTACCCAAAGCAGTCTATAGATACAATTAAATCCCTATCAAGCTACCAATGGTATTTTTCACAGAACTAGAACAAATAATTTCACAATTTGTATGGAAATACAAAAAAAACCTCGAATAGCCAAAACAATCTTGAGAAAGAAGAATGGAGCTGGAGGAATCAACCTGCTTGACTTCAGGCTATACTACAAAGCTACAGTCACCAAGAGAGTATTGTACTGGCACAAATACAGAAATATAGATCAATGGAACAAAATAGAAAGCCCAGAGATAAATCCATGCACCTATGGACAGCTTATATTTGACAAAGGAGGCAAGAATACACAATGGAGAAAAGAAAATCTCTTTAACCAGTGGTGCTGGGAAAACTGGTCAACCACTTGTACAAGAACGAAACTGAACACTTTCTAACACCATATACAAAAATAAACTCAAAATGGATTAAAGATCTAAATGTAAGACCAGAAACTATAAAACTCCTAGATGAAAACATATGCACAGCACTCTCCAACATAAATCACGGCAGGATCCTCTATGAACCACCTTCCAGAGTAATGGAAATAAGAGCAAAAATATACAAGTGGGGCCTAACTAAACTTAAAGTCTTTTGCACAATGAAGGAAACTATAAGCAAGGTGAAAAGACAGCCTTCAGATGGGGAGAAAATAATAGCAAACCAAGCAACTGACAAAAAAATTAATCTCAAAAATATACAAGCAACTCTGCAGCTCAATTCCAGAAAATAAACGACCCAATCAAAAAAGTAGGCCAAAGAATGAAACAGACATTTCTCCAAAGTAGACATACAGATGGCTAACAAACACATGGAAAGATGCTCAAAATCACAGAAATGAAAATCAAAACCACAATGAGGTACTATCTCATGCCGGTCAGAATGATTGCTATCCAAATTCTACAAACAATAAATGCTGGAGAGGGTGTGGAGAAAAGGGAACGCTATTACACTGCTGGTGGGAATGCAAACTAGTACAGCCATGATGGAGAACAGTGTGGAGATTCCTTAAAAAACTGGCGATTCCTTAGAACTGCCACATGATCCAGCAATCCCACTGCTGGGCATAGACACTGAGGAAACAAGAACTGAAAGAGACACGTGTACCTCAATGTTTATTGTAGCACTGTTTATAATAGTCAAGACATGGAAGCAACCTAGATATCCATCAGCACAAATGGATAAGAAAGCTGTAGTACATATACACAATGGAGTATTACTCAGCCATTAAAAAGAATATGTTTGAATCAGTTCCAATGAGGTGGGTGAAACTAGAGCCTATTATACAGAGTGAAGTAAGCCAGAAAGAAAACACCAATACAGTTTACTAACGTATATACATGGAATTTATAAAGATGGTAACAATGATCCTATATGCACAACAGCAAAAGAGACACAGATGTATAGAACAGTCTTTTGGACTCTGTGGGAGAAGGTGAGGGTGGGATGGTTTGAGAAAATAGCATTGAAACATGTATATTATCATATGCAAAACAGATCACCAGTCCAGGTTCGATGCATGAGACAGGGTGCTTAGGGCTGGTGCACTGGGATGACCCTGAGGGATGGAATGGGGAGGGAGGTGGGAGGGGGGTTCAGGATGGGGAACACATGTACACCCATGGCTGATTCATGTCAGTGTATGTCAAAAAGCACTACCATATTGTAAAGTAATTAGCCTCCAATTAAAATAAATAAGTTAAAAAAAAATAAAAAGCAGAGACTTTTCTTTGCTGCCAAAGATCTATATAACTCAAAGGTACTGTTTTTGCAGTAATCGTGTATGGATGTGAGAGTTGGACTATAAAGAAAGCTGTGCACCAAAGATTTGATGCTTTTGATCTGTGGTGTTGGAGAAGACTCTTGAGAGTCCCTTGGACTGCAAGGAGTACCAACCAGTCCATCCTAAAGGAAATCCATCCTGAATATTCATTGGAAGGACTATACTGAAGCTGAAACTCCAGTACTTTGGCCTCCTGATGTCAAGAACTGACTCATTGGAAAAGACCCTGATGCTGGGAATGATTGAAGGCAAGAGGAGAAGAGGGTGACAGAGGATGAGATGTTTGGATGGCATCACCGACTCAATGGATATGAGTTTGAGCAAACTCTGGGAGATGGGGAAGGATAGGGAAACCTGGTGTTCTGCAGCCCATGGGGTTGCAAAGAGTCAGACACAACTGAGCAACTGAACAACAGTAGCATTAGTGTAATCAGGAGGTAAATTGATGAATCTGTTTTCTAAAAGCATAGTATTCATTCAACCAGTCCCTAAGACAAGAGTATTAAGCAACTCCCCAGAAAAGATCAGTTTCTCAGATATTATGCATGTGCTAGTAACCTTTCTATAAGCTATCCTCTAGGTAACATAGTCATAGATAAGAATTGCCACTTATTTTCTATGTCTATTCTGAACTGTCATTGGTTCATGTTGCTTAAAACCATTTTCATTGAACTTTGTCAACAATCTGCCATCAGTTTAGACTCGTGATAGTCCACATAGGTTATTTTCAAGGCAAAAAAAATATATTTGCAAAGAGTATCTGAATTTCTTTCTACACATATGATATTTAGGGCTGACTTTTCTTACATGAAGGTTTTCTAAGATTAATTTGACTGAGGTAATATCTACTGAAGTACTTGAGAAAATGACAACCCACTCTACAATGAAGGAACTAAAAAAATAAAACAGTCAGTGCCTCTTAGAAACCTTATGAATCTCTCCAAAGTTATAATCCAAGTTCAAGGTCTAGACCTATGGCAAGGCTCAGGTTGTTCACAGGAGGATTGAAAATGCAAAATTACAGAGAAAAATACAGATGGCAAATGAGCACATGAAGAGGTGTTCAACATCATTAGCCATTAGGCAAAGACAAGATAAACCCACATGATATACCATTACACATCTATCAGAATGGCTAAAATAAAAAAATAGTTGCAACATCAAATGCTGTAGAGGATGTGAAAAAACTGACAATTTATACATTGCTGGTGGGAAAATGATACAGATTATCTGGAAAACAGTTTGGCAGTTTCTTTACAAAACAAAGGAAGAAACTAAACTTGTTACCAACCATATTATCCAGCAACATCACTCTTGGGTGTTTATTCTAGAAAAATGAAGAATTATCTTCCCACAAAGTATGTACATGAATATTAAAAGAAGTTTTCTTTATAATAGCCAGTAACGGGGGGAAGCGGGATGGCATACAGGAGGAACCAAATGTTCTTCAATGGGAAAAGGGTTAAGAAAATTCTGTCATATCCATAAACTGAAATATTATTTAGCAATAAAAATTAGTGAAGTACTGATACATGCAACAACTGCAACGAATCTCCAGGAAATAATACTGAATGAAATAAAGCCAAAGATTACTATATACTTTCATTATTGCAACATTCTCCTTTTCTTTTTTGGGCTACACAGCACAGCATGAAGGATCTTAGTCCCTCAGTCAGGGATTAAACCTGCACCCCTTCAGTGGAAGTGTGGAGTCTTAACCACTGAACCTCCACAGTAGTCCCTGTATAACACTCTTAAAATGTCAAAATTAAAGAAATACAGATGAGATTAGTTATTACCATGGTTTAAAGAAGGCGTAAGAGTAGCAGGAAAGTGGTGCTGGATATAAAAGACAGACTGAGAGATACTTAGGCAGTAGAAATATTTTGTATCTGGACTGTATTAATGTTGATAACTTGGTTGTTATATGGTACTACAGTTTTGGAAGATGTTACTTTTTGAGGAAACAGGCTAAAGAGTACATGATATCTCTCTGATCTCTGTGCATTGTGTTTTACAACTCTTTGTGAGTCTATAGTTCTCTCAAAATTTTAGATTTAATTTTTTTAATTAGAGATTAAAAGATGAAGATTGCTGTGATCCAGTAAAATAGAAATCCAGTCAATTTGAAAGTTAATTACCTTGCGCTGAACATACAAATCATAGGGTAGATTGGGTCTCGTGGTCTTTATACAAATATTAGCTCATAAGTTGGAGAAGGCGATGGCACCCCACTCCAGTACTCTTGCCTGGAAAATCTCATGGACAGAGGAGCCTGGTAGGCTGCAGTCCATGGGCTAGGAGTCGGACACGACCGAGCGACTTCCCTTTCCCTTTTCACTTTCATGCATTGGAGAAGGAAATGGCGACCCACTCCAGTGTTCTTGCCTGGAGAATCCCAGGGACGGGGAGCCTGGTGGGCTGCCGTCTATGGGGTCACACAGAGTCGGACACGACTGAAGTGACTTAGCAGCAGCAGCAGCTCATAAGTAAGCAGTTGTGTTTGTTTGTTTGTTTGTTTGTTTTTACAGCCACCTATGCCTAGTGGCTAGTACATTATATGTGCTGTATACATACTATATATGGTATGGGGAGGGAGGTGGGAGAGGGGTTCAGGATTGGGAACACGTGTACACTCATGGCAGATTCATGTTGATGTGTGGCAAAACCAATACAATATTGTAAAGCAATTAGCCTCCAATTAAAATAAATAAATTTAAATTAAAAAATACGTAAGCAGTTTTAAAAAACACTAATAATACTACTTGCTTTCTGAGCGTCACAGCTATTCACTGTTTTTTCTTGTCAGAAAAGTTTATAAGCTACTCTTTTGTTTATAAGTAACGAATATGTACCTACTAAATGCTTTTGCTATGTTACTGAACAGCGCATAAATCTAATTTGCATAAAATGATCAATATTTACAGGTGATGTGTTCTCATTTAAATAATTCTGTGATTCTATCCTAAAATAGTAATGAGCAACCCCAAAATATTTTGATGTTTAGTTATCAGAGAAGTCAGGGCTGATATATATCTATATATATGTAAGTGTATATATATATGTGTGTGTGTGTGTTTATATGAACTATTTCAGCATTCTGGATAGGAAACATAGATGGCTTGATGCAGAGCAAGCGCTATACACAAGAGTACTTGATGATAGATTTAGGTGGATATATTGAGTGGAGGAAATGGAACAATTGAGACTGACACATAGCTCTGGCTTGAATAATTGACTGGATGGTTTCATTATTTATGGAGAAAGCAAAGACTGGATGAGAGTTTTGAGATGAAGATCAATATTTCAGTTTTTCAAATATTAGGTTTGAAATAACTGTGAGATATTCAAAAAGATGTCAAGTAAATTTTTGTATGATTCTGAAGCTCTGAGGCAAAATCAACACTTCAGAAATAAACATGAAAGTAGGTATTAAGTGAGTTTCTTGGTGAGATCAGTGATTAATATATAGAAAATGAAGAGGGCTCAGAATTAAGCCATTAGGAATTTCAAATTTCCAAGTGAGGTACAAGAAACTAAGAATGGACATGGGAAAAACTGATCAATAAGGTAAGAGGAAAAGAAGATCAGTGTGGGCGATGGTGACTTTCTTCTTTTGCCTACCATAATAAAATGGAGATTATAAGATTTATGAAAAATAGTTCTAGTGGAATTGCTATCATGTGACTTCCCTGGTGGCTCAGGTGGTAAAGTCTGTCTACAATGTGGGAGACCCAAGTTCGAGCCCTGGGTTGGGAAAATCCCTTGGAGAAGGAAATGGCAATCCACCCCAGTACTATTGCCTGGAAAATCCCATGGACAGAGGAGCCTGGTAGGCTGCAGTCCATGGGGTCGCTAGGAGTCAGACACGACCGAGTGACTTCCCTTTCACTAAGGAAACGGAGAAATGGAATAGTGTCTGCAGGTGGTTATCAGGTCAAGGAAAAACTTTTGTTCAAGCAGTGATTATTTGAGCATGTTACAGGATGATGTCAATATTACAATAGAGAAGATGTTTAGCATGAAGATATGATAAATTGAAAGGGATAGCTTCAAGAGCATATGAGGAAGATTTGGATTTACATGGGAATAAGATCACTTCTGTGAAAGAAGGTAGAGTAGTATTATGTATGATAGGTTGATTTACAAAGAGAGAAGAAATAGGAAATCATGTGGGTGATATATTCTTAGAAAGGTGTGATAAGCATTTGAAGTGGAGAAAATGTAATAAAATGGAGGGTATAGATTTGTGAGTCACATCATGTAGTTTTAATCTTCAAAACCAGGCAAAAGCAATGAGGGAGTGAGTCTAGATTTTGCTACTACCACATGTAGGATGGTGAATTAGAAGTTAGCATATAGAGATAATTTTTAAACATTAATTGTCCAGGAATATTAAGCTGATTGATTATTTTAAAAACATAATAAAGCATTGAATGAGAAAATGATAGGATCATCCTAATTGAAATAGAAAATTAAGTTTATTGACCTCAACTTTTTTCTCAGGTCATATCTCATTTGTTTTGTTGAGGATAGTAATTATCTCTCTATAGATATGTTCCACTCTGTGGTAAGGAAAACAATGACTGGAGTAACTTCTCATTTGAAGATTATTTCACTGACCCTTGTCTCTCAGTCTCTTAGATTGTGTCTTTATTGGCCATAGCTAATTAAATAACCTTGAGAACTATATGCCTCCCTATTTGTTATCCAATAGGAATTTTTTAAATTGGTCAGATCAGTGACTAAGGATGAGGATATGTCTCTGTGTCCAGGAAGATCAAGACTAAATGAATAAAGTGACCAATGTGCTCTACTGTTCAAGGTGATGTGTCTAATTCTTGAATTTTCCTGCAGTTCAACCTTATTTTACTCTAGATGTCAGAACCTGAAAGATTATTTTAATTATGACAGCTCTCTCAGAATACCATTTGCTTGATGCTGATAACCTTTCTTTGGTTTTGCAGCAACGTGTCTTTGTTAAGATGTTTTCAACAGTACTTATATTCAGTGGGGGGATTTTTTTTTCCAGAAAATCTTCTGAAGGTCAACAGTCACCAGTGTATTCTCAAGACAATATATACTCTTTCAACAACAGGAGAACCATTAACTCTAAATGAACCTTAAGACACTACAGAATTAAACAGTGTGTAGAAAAAGCAGACTCAATTTTGAGCTGCAGTAGGATTGAGAAATCTGTATGCAGGTCAGGAAGCAACAGTTAGAACTGGACATGGAACAACAGACTGGTTCCAAATAGGAAAAGGAGTACATCAAGGCTGTATATTGTCACCCTGCTTATTGAACTTATATGCAGAATACATCATGAGAAACGCTGGACTGGAAGAAACACAAGCTGGAATCAAGATTGCAGGGAGAAATATCAATAACCTCAGATATGCAGATGACACCACCCTTATGGCAGAAAGTGAAGAGGAGCTAAAAAGTCTCTTGATGAAAGTGAGAGAGGAGAGTGAAAAAGTTGGCTTAAAGCTCAACATTCAGAAAACAAAGATCATAGCATCCGGTCCCATCACTTCATGGGAAATAGATGGGGAAACAGTGGAAACAGTGTCAGACTTTATTTTTTTAGGCTCCAAAATCACAGCAGATGGTGATTGCAGCCATGAAATTAAAAGACACTCCTTGGAAGGAAAGTTATTACCAACCTAAATAGTATATTCAAAAGCAGAGACATTACTTTGCCAACTAAGGTCCGTCTAGTCAAGGCTATGGTTTTTCCTGTGGTCATGTATGGATGTGAGAGTTGGACTGTGAAGAAGGCTGAGTGCCGAAGAATTGATGCTTTTGAACTGTGGTGTTGGAGAAGACTCTTGAGAGTCCCTTGGACTGCAAGGAGATCCAACCAGTCCATTCTGAAGGAGATCAGTCCTGGGGTTTCTTTTGAAGGAATGATGCTAAAGCTGAAACTCCAGTACTTTGGCCACCTCATGGGAAGAGTTGACTCACTGGAAAAGACTCTGATGCTGGGGGGGATTGGGGCCAGGAGAAGAAAGGGACGACCGAGGATGAGATGCCTGGATGGCATCACTGACTCGATGGACGCGAGTCTTGAGTGAACTCCGGGAGTCGGTGATGGACAGGGAGGCCTGGCGTGCTGTGATTCATGGGGTCGCAAAGAGTAGGACACGACTGAGCGACTGAACTGAACTGAAAGATTGAGAAAAAAATCAGACACTGTTGTCTATTAAATTTTAGAAAAGGAGATGAAATTCTAAAGCAAACTTAATTAAAATATTCACCAGATTTCTCATAATGTGTTATACCTTTTAAATTTGTTGAACTTCTTTTGATTCCTTCAGTTTTTTGTAAAACATGTCCCTTACATAAACATTCAAATTACACAAAGTATAGAGAAGAAAATAAAATCACCTGTAAACCCATCACTCAAGATAATAACCATTAAAATTTTACTGTATTTTTATCCAGTTGTTATGCTATTCACTTTTTTTTATTAAATGTATTAGTAATCTGTGGTGTTGGATTTCTCAATTTAAAAAATAGAGGGAGCAGAATAAAAATTACCAATTTTTTCATGTGTCAAGCACAAAGCATATGTATGATTTCACGTGTATGTAATGTCCAGAATAGACAAATGCATAGAGACAGAAAGTGTATTAGTGTTCACCAGGGGCCAGTGAATGGGGATATGGGGTGATTGACAATGGATATGGGCTTTTGTTTTCAGGTTGATGAAAATTTTCTGAAGTTATTTTGTGATGATGGTTGCACAAATCTGAATTAAAAAAAACAAACACTGAACTGAACATTATAAGTGACGTGATTTTATGGTATGTGCATTACATCTTAACAAAGCTATTTTAAAAAGAGAGAACTTCTACATGTCTCCAGCAGCAAATCTACCAACCTCCCTCAATCTGTATCAATCTATTCTGTCTCCTTCCTTTAAAAATGAATGAACTATATTTACTCCTATCTAAGATGAACACCCTCTACTTGTATGCTGAATTCCACTCACCTCCTTTATTTAGCAGTTTTACCATTGATAATGTGCTTCCCAGTTGGTTCAGGCAGTAAAGAATCCACCTGCAATGCAGGGGACCCGAGTTCAATCCCTGGATCTTGAAGATCCCCTGGAGGAGGACATGGCAACCCACTGCAGTATTCTTGCCTGCAGAATTTCATGGTCAGGGGAATCTGGCAGGCTACAGTCCATGAGGCCACAAGGTGTCTGACATGACTGAGCGACTAACACTTCACTTTCACCATTGATAATACCTCCCCTTTTTCAGAATTATTATTTTGTCCCTCTCTACAGGTCATGGGAGAAGGCAATGGCACCCCACTCCAGTATTCTTGCCTGGAAAATCCCATGGGCAGAGGAGCCTGGTAGGCTGCAGTCCATGGGCTCGCTAGGAGTCGGACACGACTGACGCGACTTAGCAGCAGCAGCAGCTACAGGTCATTCCTATCAGCATGGAAATGTGATATCTTCCACCTTCAATCCATCATCTCTCAAACCTACCACCTCCCCTTAAGATATAACCCCATTTCTCTGCTTTCTAGTATTACTTCTTCTCTTCTCATTTTCCTTTGAATTCGTTCAACAATTCTCTCATGATCATCACCCATAAAAACATCTTTTATCAAAGACCCACAGTGGGCTTTGTGTTGCTGAATTAAGTGATCAATTTTCAGTCCCTCTCTTATTTGAAAAAGCAAGATTTGACACAGTCGATCATGTTCTCCTTTTCAAAATGCTTTTCTTTTTTAAAACGACTTCATACTGTTAGAACGGTTATAGGTTCACAGGAAAAATGTGAGATAATGGTACAATGGTTTCCTATATACACTCAATCCCACACATGATAGACTCTCCCATTATAGACATCAGAATAGTGCATTTGTTACAAATGATGGTCCTGCACGTGGCAAGTCACTTCAGTCGTGTCCAACCCTTTGTGACCCCCATAGACTGTAGCCCGCCAGACTCCTCTGTCCATGGAATTCTCCAGACAAGAGTACTGAGTGGGTTGCCATTTCCTTCTCCACACTGACACATCATAATCATTAAAATTCCATAGCTTAGGTTAGGGTTTACACTTAAAGTTTTACATTCATTCTATAGGTTTGGACAGATGTATAATGACATATATTCAACATTATAGTATAATGAAAGTATCTTCACTAACTAAAACTTCTCTGTGCTCTATCTATTCATCCCTCCTCCTCCCAAATCTTTGGTAACCACAGAACTTTTTATTGTCTTTATAATTTTGGCTTTTGCAGAATGTCATATGTTTGAAATCATACAGTATGTAGCTTTTTCAGACTGGCTTCTTTTGCTTAATAATGTGCAGTAAATTTTCTCCCATGTCTTTCAGGGCTTGATAGCTCATAATTTTTTAGCACTGAATAATATTTCCCTGTCTGTATGTACCATAGTTTTTTCATCCATTCACCTATTAAGTAACACTTTGGTCACTTCAAGTTTGCAGCAATTATGAATAAAGCTGCTACAAACATCTGTGTGCTGAGTTTTACATGAATATATGCTATCAACTCTTTTGGGTAACTAGCAAGGAGTCTAACTGCTGGATACTATGGTATATTTGGGGCTTCCCTGGTGGCTCAGTGATAAAGAATCTGCCTGCAGTGCAGGAACCATAGGAGATGCAGGTTTAGTCCCTCGTTTGGAAGATCCCTGAAGGAGGGCATGGCAACTCACTCCAGTAAAATAAAATTTTATTTTGTGGTTATTTCCAAAATTGACATAAACATCAAATACTCCAATTAGTTGCACTGATTACAGAAAATGTTCATAACCACTTAATAAAATTTGTACTTTCTCCTAAAATAACAGAAATTTGGGATGGACACACTAAATATTTTAATCCATAAGCATAAAAGATTAACAGCCAGAGGCAAACAAGGATTGAACTGTCAGTTGAATGCTTTACTGAAACGGGCCGCTCCTGGGGCATTCATCACTGCCTCTCTGGTGAGGCCAGCAGCTCGAGTCATCTCCCTCACCAGCCAAGGGGTTCCTCCTGTGTGTCCAGAAAGGCATTATGACACAAAAGTTCAGATCCCACAGCGTCAGGGAGGTGGGACTTTGGAGTGAGAAACTGGTTTTCAAAGCAAGAACCAGATGAGGAAAATATTTATGTAAGTGATACGAGTTAGGAAACAAATGTATGAAACAGAATAAGTTACAAACAGAAGAAGTGCTGCACCCTCCTCCACTTCCTCCTGCCTGGAGAATCCCATGGACAGAGGAGCCTGGTAGGGTACAGTCCATAGGGTCGCAAAGAGTCAGACACAAATGAAGTGACTTAACACACATGCACCCATCATATGTTTAGTTGTGTAATAAACCACCAGACTCTCTTCCAAAGTGGCTGTGTACTTTGCTTTCCCACCACCAGTGAATTAGTGTTCCTGTTGCTTTACATTTTGTGGGCATTTGTTGTTGTCAGTGTTCTGCATTTTGGCCATTCTAATAGGTATGTCCGACTCTTTGCAACCCGTGGACTGTAGGCCACCAAGCTCCTCCATCCATGGGATTCTCCAGGCAAGAATACTGGAGTGGGTTGCCATTTCCTTCTCCAGGGGATCTTGCTAACCCAGGGATCGAACCCAGCTCTCCCACATTGCAGGCAGACGTTTTAACCTCTGCACCACCAGATGGACATGAGTCTGAGTGAACTCTGGGGGATGGTGATGAAAAGGGAGGCCTGGCGTGCTGTGATTCATGGGGTCGCAAAGAGTCGGACACGACTGAGTGACTGAACTGAACTGAACTGAATAGGTATGTAGTGGTATTGATTTTTTTTAACTTAAATTTATTTATTTTAATTGGAGGCTAATTACTTTACAATGTTGTATTGGTTCTGCCACACATCAACATGAATCTGCCATAGGTGTACACGTGTTCCTTATCCTGAACCCCCCTCCCACCTCCCTACACGTACCATCCCTCCAGGTCATCCCAGTGCACCAGCCCCAAGCATCCTGTATCAAACCTAGTCTGGTGATTCATTTCTTATATCATAATATACACGTTTCAATGCCATTCCCCCAAATCATCCCATCATCTCCCTCTCCCACAGAGTCCAAAAGACTGTTCTATGCACCTGTGTCTCTTCTGCTGTCTCACATACAGGGTTATCATTACCATCTTTCTAAATTCCATATATATGCATTAGTATACTGTACTGGTGTTTTTCTTTCTGGCTTACTTCACTCTGTATAATAGGCTCCAGTTTCATCCACCTCATTAGAACTGATTTAAATGCATTCTTTTTAATGGCTGAATAATACTCCATTGTGTATATGTACCACAGATTTCTTATTCATTCATCAGCTGATGGACATCTAGGTTCCTTCCATGTCCTGCCTATTATAAACAGTGCTGCAATGAACATTAGGGTACGTGTGACTCTTTCAATTATATGTATGCCCAGCAGTGGTATTGCTGTGTCATAAGGTGCTGGGAGCCAGTGTGAGGAACTCCGCCCACGGCAAAGGTCATGAGGAAGGAGGCTCGGCATTATGCAAAGGCAAGATCGAGCCTCAGGAGACCACCTGTTCCCGAGCATCTATCCCCAAAACCAGAGTCTGTTTTACACTCTCACCTATACCTCTGACTTTATGGGGGGCTCTTCCCCATCACCGTTTCTCTTGGAGAAGGAGTTAACTTGCAGCTCCAGTTAATAAAAATTCCTGGGTGTGACAAGAGTGTTTTAACTTACAAACTCCTCTGAAGTTTCTCTAGTCTGCATGATTGGGTTCGTCCGGCCACATGTGATTGTTTACAGCCTCCCAACCATGAGAGGCATGAGATGCTTTATAACTTTCTAAATATAGACCCTTTTGAGAAGTTAGAAGATTATTAGTATAGTATAGCGGGTTGATTAGGAATTATATTGGTGAAGGGTTTTTCATTTATTGTGCCAATAATTGCTGCTAATTCCCTGCCCTGGGTGTGACAAGGGTGTCTCAGGTCAAACCTCTCTGCTGGCAAACTAGCTTGTGTGACAGGATTATCCATACTCCTGCCAAACACATGATTGTTTACTACCTCTCAACCATAAACAGCACAGAGAGTTTGGAGTATTTTGAAAGTCTTAATTAGCATAGGGCTTTTCTCATTGTTGAGTTAATGATTGCCACCAGGCCTCCATATCCTTAGGCACCTGGGAATATATTAATTAATGTATTTGGAATATAGAAAAGGAAATATAGTAGTTTTTGATGTTAGCAATACGAGACTTTTTGAGTTAATGAATTTTCTCTTTTGTTATAGATCACTGTACTTTGTTATAAATCACCGCATCCTTGCTATGTAAAAATGCAACTTTATCACTATCTTAAGACTAAATAGATCTTAAGGGGAATACTGGTGAAGGGTTTTCATTTGTTGAGGCAATATTTGCTGCTAAATCTCCATATTCCTTGCCCTTATAATGAATATAAATAGCATATAGGAGAAATAAGTATTAACCTTTAAGATTAATCATGTTAAACCTTAGACTAAGTAAATCCCTTTCTTGATTGTAACCCACTACACCTTCACCCTATAGGAATGCAACTTTATTTGGAGGGTGGCGCACCTGGTTTAAGAAAAAATATCCTTGGAAAAACTAAGTTTTTTGGTTATCAGAAAGAAACGATCATAAAATGTCAGCAGGCCTCATAGCCAGAAGATGATGTAAAACCCATAGACCTTTGTATAATTTTATAAGAAGCATCTGATTGTGACAAGGGTCAGGTTTGCTGACCCCACGTGGCTCTGTATTCATCCCTATGTATAACAAAAAGTATATAAGCAAAGCTGAAAAATAAAGAAATGGGATCAGTTTCTGGAAAGACTGATTCCCCCGTGTCGTTCTTTCCCCTTCTGGCTGAATTCCCATCTGGTATGTGGGTACTCACCAAGCCTGCTAATTTTGCCTGGGCTTCTAAGATCGGACTGGGGAGGCCTCAGTGCCTCCTCTCCTTCAGGAGAACGGAAAGACGCCTGTGGCCTATGTAGGTGGTGATTGGTATTCCACGTAAACCAAGTTATTCAGCCTCCTTTTCTCCACTAATTTTCCTACTACACTCTCCATTTCTAATCTCTCTCTATATCTGTAATTAAATAAGTTTTTTCCTAGGAAGCCTACTCTGTCTCCCCTTCGAATTACCCTGGATCCACCGGGGCTGGATCCCGGCAATAAGGGAGTTCTAGTTCCAGTTTTTTAAGGAATTTCCACACTGTTCAGCCACTATGGAGTGGTATTGTTTTAACTTGTAATTCCCTAGTGACATATGGTGTTGAGCATATTTTCATATTCTTATTCATCATCTATGTATCTTTTTTTACATATGGATGTCTGGTTGTTTGGTCTGATTTGTTGAAGAAACTATCTTTGCTTTGTTGTATTGCTTTTGCTCCTTTGCCAAAGATCAGTTAACTCTGTGGGTCTATCTATTCTTTTGACAATACCACTTTATGTTGATTACTGGCAAATAAATGGAGACACAATGAAAGTGGTGACAGACTTTATTTTCTTGCAGTGCAAAATCACTGCGGCTGCTGACTGCAGCCATGAAATTAAAAGATGCTTGCTTTTTGGAAGAAAAACTATGACAAACCTGGACAGTGTATTAAAAAGCATAGACATTACTGTGCTGGCAAAGATCCATCTAGTCAAAGCTATGTTTTTTCCCAGTAGTCATGTATGGATGTGGCAGTTGGACCATAAAGAAGGCTGAATGCTGAAGAATTGATGCTTTTGAACTATGGTGTTGGAGAAGATTCTTGAGAGTCCCTTGGACTGCGAGGAGATCCAACCAGTAGATCTTAAAGAAAATCAACCCTGAAAATTCGTTGGAAGGACTAATGCTGAAGCTAAAGCTCTAATATTTTGACCACCTGATGAGAAGAGACAACTCATTAGAAAAGACCCTGATGCTGGGAAGATAGAATGTAGGAAGAGAACCAAAGTAGGAAGAGGATGAGATGGTTGGAAGGCATCACTGACTGGATGGGTATGAGTTTGAGCAAACTCTGGGAAATGGTGAAGGATAGGGAAGCCTGGCATGCTGCAGTCCCTGGGGTCACAAAGAATTGGAAACAACTGAGCAGCTGAGCAACAGCAACGACTGGAGCTTTATGGTAAGTCTTAAACTTTATAGTAAATCATGAACTTCCATAGTGTCAGTCTTCCAACTTGGTTTTTCTCCTTCAATAACACATTAATTATTCTAGCCCTTTTGCCTGTTCATATAAACCTTAGAATCAGTTTATCAATATCCACAAAATAACTTTCTGAAATTTTAATTAGTTTGCACTGAATCTGTAGCTGAACTTGGGAAGACCTGACATCTTGACAATGTTGAGTCTTAATTTCTGTGAAGATTGAGTCTCTCTCCATTTTTTAGGTCCTTTTATCTCATTGTTGTAATTTTCCTTATAGGTTTTGTTTCTATTTTTCTAGATTTATGCCTATGTACTAATGAAAATGCTATTATGTTTTTAACTTTAAATTCCACTTTTTCATTGATGGTATATATGTGATTGATTTTATATGTTAAGTTTGTATCCTGCAACCTTGCTAAAATCAATTATCAGTTCCAGGAAGCTTTTACTGATTCTTTTGGATTTTCTATATAAATTATTAGGTCTTATGTGAACAAAGACAGTATTATTTTTCCTTCAAAATCTATATACCATTTATTTCCCTCACTTGTATTGTTTCATTAACTTGGACTGAAATACTTTTTTTTTAATTTACTACCAAGATACTTCATCATCTTCATTTTCTTACTGTCCTACTAGCTGTCTTTTTTTGGGTTCCTTCTCCTTTATCTAGACTCCAAATGTTTGGGAAACCAAAGCTTCGTCATGAGATATCTTCACCTATATTCACTCCCTTGGTGATCTCATCCAGTCTCCCAGCTTTAAATGTTATCTACATATTTATGACTTCCAAATTTATAAATCTAGTGCAGATGTAGCTTCTTGTTGTTGTTCAGTCACTAAGTCATACCCTACTCTTTGCAACCAGGCTTCCCTATCCTTCACTATCTCCCAGAGTTTGCTCAAACTCATGTCCATTGAGTCAGTGATGCCATCCAAACATCTCACTCTCTGTTACCCTCTTCACCTCTTGCTTTCAATCTTTCCCAGCATCAGGGTCTTTTCCAATGAGTTGGCTCTTCGCATCAGGCAGCCAAAGTATTGGAGCTTCAGCTTCAGCATCAGTTCTTCTAATGAATTTTCAGGGTTGATTTCCTTTAGGATTGACTTGTTTGATCTCCTTGCAGTCCAAGGGACTCTCAAGAATCTTCTCCAGCACCACAGTTCGAAAACTTCAATGTATGTGTCTATATTTAACTGCCTATTTGACATGAATGCTTAGATGACTAAGAGTTTCTCATGATTCTCTGAAATAGAACTCCATTACTACCCATCCTTCAACAACAAACAAACCTACTTTTATCTTTCTCATTGCTTCCATTAATTGAAAATTGATCAATTTATTTGCTCAGATGCTTAAACTCATAGTAAAATTGAACTTTGACTATTTTTAAACAAAGTTTTAGAGGCAGCATCTTTTAAAAATTTTATGTAATTAATTTGTTTATTTATTTTTTGTTGTGCTGGGTCTTCCTTCCTGAATGTGGGCTTTCTTCAGTTGCAGTTAGTGGGAGCTACTCTTCATTTTGGGGCATGGACTTCTGCTTGCAGTGGCTTCACTTGTTGCAGAGCACAAGCTCTAGGTGCTCGGGCTTAGTAGCTGTGGCTCACAGGCTTAGATGCTCCATGGCACGTGGGATCAACCTTGACCAAAGACTGAACCTGTGTCCCTTGCATTGGCAGGTAGATTCTTAACCACTGGATTCAGAGAGAATTCCCTAACTTTGACTACTTTTTCCCAGTCACTTCCTTTATCCATTGCATCAGCAATTCTTGTTGTCACTATCTCCAAAATTATATCCCAAATCTTATTTATCATAATCTTTCACCACTACCACTTCAGTCCAAGCCAATATCACTTCTTAATGGCATTATGAAATAGCCTAGTATCTTTGTTTCTCTTGATACCAATTATTCTATTTTCATCACAGAAGTCAAGTTATCTTTTTAAATCATAAGTTGGCTCATTTTACTCCTCTGCACCAAGGTCTCCATTGAATATTTGTTACAACTAGAATGAAATCCAAGACTCTCACAAAACTGTATGTGATCTGTCCATTGATTATCTTTCCAAGGTCATTTCCTGCCTCCTTCTACCTTGATCTCTCTGCTCTAGCTACAGAGGCTTTCTTCTTTCCTTCCTAATCCAATATGTCTCTTTCAACTTGCCAAACTTACTCTCAAACTAGAGTCCATGCTGGTCCCTCAGCATGGATTGCTCTTCTAGACATTTGTGCTACACTCGCTGAATTTGTTTTGGTTGATACTCAGATATCACCTCCTCAAAGAGGCTTTTTTCTGTCTATCATATGAAATAGCACTCCCCATTACTGTACTTTTAAAGAGTGCTGTCTCTGTCTATCATATGAAATAGCACTCCCCATGTCTGTACTTTTAAAGAGTGCTAAGTCTTCTTCACATCACTTATCACACCTGATGTTATGCCATCTTTACTTGTTTGTGGCTGTTTCACCACACTGCAATGTAAGATTCATGAGAGCAGGGTATTTTGTCTGTCTCATTTACTGCCATATTCCCAGAACCCATAGTAAAGTGACTTTTTAGTGAATGGATACATTTAGGAGCCACTGTATATACAATTGCTTGGTTTATTCTTTGAAGGTTTTTTTTTTCTTTTTTAGCATTTAAAATTAAGAAAGCATTTTATTTAAAAAAGATATTCTTGTCAATATGCCATTACAGACTCAAAATAATTTTAGTGCCTATATATTATTTTAAGTAAAAATTCCTTAGCACTTGCCCAATACTAGGCATTTGTTTCTACATTTTTACAATTGTTATCAACTGTTTTATAAATTTTTCTATACAATTCTTCTCTGCATTTTACATTATCTCTTTAGGATTATTCCTAAGAGGTAGAAATTCATGGTCAAAAGATGAGAATATTTGTAAACATTTTATTTCATATAGACAATTTGCAAAGCAAATTTTTTCATTATTATACTCCACAAATATTTATTTAATGAAGAAAATAGACAAGATTCCTTGTTCTTTTAGAGCCTTGTAGCTTATAGTCTAATGACACATGAAAAAAGTGAAGGTGAAAGTCACTCAGTCATGTCTGACTCATTGCAACCCCATGGAGGTTGCCAGGCTCCTCTGCCCATGGAGATTCTCTAGGCAAGAATACTGGAGTGGGTTGCTATTTCCTTCTCCAGGGGATCTTCCCAACCCAAGGATCCAACCCAGGTCTTCTGCATTACAGGCAGATTGCTTGCCATAAAATGAAGATCATGGCATCCGGTCCCATCATTTCATGGGAAATAGATGGGGAAACAGTGGAAACAGTGTCAGACTTAATTTTCGGGGGCTCCAAAATCACTGCAGATGGTGACTGCAGCTATGAAAGTAAAAGACGCTTACTCCTTGGAAGGAAAGTTATGACCAACCTAGATAGCATATTCAAAAGCAGAGACATTACTTTGCCGACTAAGGTCCATCTAGTCAAGGCTATGGTTTTTCCAGTAGTCATTTACGGATGTGAGAGTTGGACTGTGAAGAAGGCTGACCGCTGAAGAATGGATGCTTTTGAACTGTGGTGTTGGAGAAGACTCTTGAGAGTCCCTTGGACTGCAAGGAGATCCAACCAGTCCATTCTGAAGGAGATCAGCCCTGGGATTTCTTTGGAAGGAATGATGCTAAAGCTGAAACTCCAGTACTTTGGCCACCTCATGTGAAGAGTTGACTCATTGGAAAAGACTCTGATGCTGAAAGGGATTGGGAGCAGGAGGAGAAGGGGATGACAGAGGATGAGATGGCTGGATGGCATCACTGACTCGATGGACATGAGTCTGAGTGAATTCCAGGAGTCGGTGATGGACAGGGAGGCCTGGCGTGCTGTGATTCATGGGGTCACAAAGAGTCGGACATGGCTGAGTGACTGAACTGAACTGAACTGGCAGATAATTGAGAGAGTCAATGCCTAGGTAGTTTGATAAGAAGTCCAGGGTTCCCTCCTGGAGAAAGAAGGAGGAGGAAGGGGTCCAGAACCCCAGAGAAGGAGAAAGGTGTCTGGGGCTCTCAAGGAGAAAAGGGCAAAGTTCTTTTCTACATTGCTTTGTCTCAGTCAACATAACAATGTATCTTGCTGGAGGACATGTTTCTCCTTAACAAGAGCCTTCTGACTAATCCTGTAATCTTAAAATGTATGTTAAGGGAGTGGGTCTGGTAAGATCTTTCTATTGTTAGTTCTAATCTTGTTAATTTAAGATTTATGCTGAGGGGGTGGATCTGAAGAAGGTATATAAGACTTTGATAAGACTAGCTATGGAGAAGGCAATGGCAACCCACTCCAGTACTTTTGCCTGGAAAATCCCATGGATGGAGGAGCCTGGTAGGCTGCAGTCCATGTGGTCGCTAAGAGTTGGGCACGACTGTGTGACTTCCCTTTGACTTTTCACTTTCATGCACTGGAGAAGGAAATGGCAACCCACTCCAGTATTCTTGCCTGGAGAATCCCAAGGACAGAGGAGCCTAGTGGGCTGCTGTCTATGGGGTCGCACAGAGTCAGACACTACTGAAGTGACTTAGCAGCAGCAGCAGCAAGACTAGCTACAGGGATATTCTCCATTCCTCTTCTGATGTCTATGTTAGAAGCTTTCTCTGTCCCTTTTCTTACTTTAATAAAACTGCTACACAAAATGTCTTGAGTGATCGATCAAGCCTGGTCCCTGGTCCCGAAGCTAAATATTCTTCTTCGAAGATCAGAAATCCAACATCATTCACCATAAGCTGTCATAATAAATAGTTGAGAGTAATAAATAATGTATAGACTATGTTAGAGGTTGATAAGTGTTATTAAAAAAAAAAGCTAGAGCAATATGGTAGGACTGGCAGTATAGAAAGAAAGGGCAGAATATTGAAGTATTAGTGTAAGAGTTCTGGTAGACCTCATTAAGGAGATGAGCTCTTTGCAAAGGCTTAAAAGGTGAGAGAGTAATGAGGTAAATATGGTACTGAGAATCAAAGTACAGGTTTCCAGCAATTCAGAAGCTATGAGAATGGCAGGGAACAGATTTTGCCTCGAATACTCAGAAGGAACCAATTCTATCAACATCTGAATTTTGAGCTTTTGGCCCCCATAAATGTGAGTGAAAAAATTGTTGTGGTTTTAAGGTGCTCAGTTTGTTTTGTTACAGCAGCTCAAAGAAACAAATACACTTATATTTTGTGTATTAAATTATATTAAAAAAAATAAATATAATTTAAATTTTATTTAAGTTTTAATTATATTTTCAAGTAAATTACACTAATTTTATTATTTCTTTCTTTAATACAAAAAAAGGGGAAATATAAGAGTACACAAGGAGAGTCCAGCTTTTATGGTGTGTGTATGTCCTGTGTTACCTTGAAGAAAATGTGGCTAATTGTGACTGTGCAGATATCAAACCTACCCTGTCTCATGGGACATACATACTAGAAGATAGATGGAGTTCTAAGGCAATTTTCAGAGCAGAGTTTCTGTCTTCCTGCTCTTGGCTATTTTAAGCATAAAATGTATTCAATTATTTCTTTGAATATAACTTTTTCTTCTGATAACACAACCATAAGGAGAACAAAGAGGCTTCAATCATTGTTCTTCTAGCTCTTGGCAAAGACTAGTATGTACAGAGACTTAAAAAGAGAGATCAATAAAGTCAGAGAAGGAGCCTGACCTCTGAGAATATTTTTAAAATCTCCTAATTAACATTGCTTAGAGTTAGTAAGTGACTTGTTGCATCACCTGGGTCATTTCCTTCCAGATTTGAAGTAATGTGAGTAATATGAGGCCAATGAACTGAGAACAGTTTATTAAATTTTTGTTGCACAAAACAACCTTGTGATAGTATCTTCTTGACATGAGTTATAGAAGTCATAAAGAACTCCTTTTTTAACAAGGAGATTTTCAGGCTAAAAAGTGAAAAAGCTATCTCTAAATTAGATTAGATTAATGTGTTTTTTTATTTTAATTTTATTTTTACTTTATTTTACTTTACAATACTGTATTTGTTTTGCCATACATTGACATGAATCCGCCACGGGTGTATACGGGCTCCCAATCCTGAATCCCCCTCCCACCTCCCACCCCATATCATCTCTCTGGATCATCCCCGTGCACCAGCCCCAAGCATCCTGTATCTTGTATCAAACATAGACTGGCGCTTCATTTCTTACATGATAGTATACATGTTTCAATGCCATTCTCCCAAATCATCCCACACTCTCCCTCCCCCTAACAGTCCAAAAGTCCGTTCTATACATCTGTGTCTCTTTTGCTGTCTAGCATACAGGGTCATCATTACCATCTTTCTAAATTCCATATATATGTGTCAGTATACTGTATTGGTGTTTTTCTTTCTGGCTTACTTCACTCTGTATAATCAGCTCCAGTTTCATCCATCTCATTAGAACTGATTCCAATGTATTCTTTTTAATGGCTGAGTAATACTGCACTGTGTATATGTACCACAGCTTTCTTATCGATTCATCTGCTGATGGATATCTAGGTTGTTTCCATGTCCTGGCTATTATATACAGTGCTGCAATGAGCATGTCCCAAGGTACATGTGTCTTTTTCTATTCTGGTTTCCTCGGTGTGTATGCCCAGCAGTGGGATTGCTGGGTCATAAGGCAGTTCTATTTGCGATTTCTTAAGGAATCTCCACACTGTTTTCCATAGTGGCTGTACTAGTTTGCATTCCCGCCAACAGTGTAAGAGGGTTCCCTTTTCTCCACATCCTCTCCAGCATTCATTGCTTGTAGACTTTTGGATCGCAGCCATCCTGACTGGTGTGAAGTGGTACCTCATTGTGGTTTTCATTTGCATTTCTCTGATAATGAGTGATGTTGAGCATCTTTTCATGCGTTTGTTAGTTATCCGTATGTCTTCTTTGGAGAAATGTCTATTTAATTCTTTGGCCCATTTTTTGATTGGGTCGTTTATTTTTCTGGAATTGAGCTGCATAAGGTGCTTGTATATTTTTGAGATTAGTTGTTTGTCTGTTGCTTCATTTGCTATTGTTTTCTCCCATTCCGAAGGCTGTCTTTTCACCTTGCTTATAGTTTCCTTTGTTGTGCAGAAGCTTTTAATTTTAATTATATCCCATTTGTTTATGTTTGCTTTTCTTTCCAGTATTCTAGGAGGTGTATCATAGAGGATCCTGCTGTGATTTATGTCGGAGAGTGTTTTGCCTATGTTCTCCTCTAGGAGTTTTATAGTTTCTGGTCTTACATTTAGATCTTTAATCCATTTTGAGTTTATTTTTGTGTGTGGTGTTAGAAAGTGGTCTAGTTTCATTCTTTTACAAGTGGTTGACCAGTTTTCCCAGCACCACTTGTTAAAGAGATTGTCTTTTCTCCATTGTATATTCTTGCCTCCTTTGTCAAAGATAAGGTGTCCATAGATGTGTGGATTTATCTCTGGGCTTTCTGTTTTGTTCCATTGATCTATATTTCTGTCTTTGTGCCAGTACCATACTGTCTTGATGACTGTGGCTTTGTAGTAGAGCCTGAAGTCAGGCAGGTTGATTCCTCCAGGTCCATGCTTCTTTTTCAAGATTGCTTTGGCTATTTGAGGTTTTTTGTATTTCCATATAAATCTTGAAATTATTTGTTCAAGTTCTGTGAAAAATACCGTTGGTAGCATCATAGGGATTGCATTGAATCTGTAGATTGCTTTGGGTAGTATACTCCTTTTCACTATATTGATTCTTCCCATCCATGAACATGGTGTATTTCTCCATCTATTAGTGTCCTCTTTGATTTCTTTCATTAGTGTTTTATAGTTTTCGATATATAGGTCTTTAGTTTCTTTAGGTAGATGTATTCCCAAGTATGTCATTCTTTTCTTTGCAATGGTGAATGGAATTGTTTCCTTAATTTCTTTTTCTACTTTCTCATTATTAGTGTATAGGAATGCAAGGGATTTCTGAGTGTTGATTTTATATCCCGCAGCATTACTATATTCATTGATTAACTCTAGTAATTTTCTGGTGGAGTCTTTAGGGTTTTCTATGTAGAGGATCATGTCATCTGCAAACAGTGAGAGTTTTACTTCTTCTTTTCCAATTTGGATTCCTTTTATTTCTTTTTCTACTCTGATTGCTGTGGCCAAAACTTCCAGAACTATGTTGATTAGTAGTGGTGAAAGTATGCACCCTTGCCTTGTTCCTGACTTTAGGGGAAATGCTTTCAATTCTTCACCATTGAGGATAATGTTAGCTGTGGGTTTGTCATAGATAGCTTTTATTATGTTGAGGTATGTTCCTTCTATTCCTGCTTTCTGGAGAGTTTTTATCATAAGTGGATGTTGAATTTTGTCAAAGTCCTTCTCTGCATCTATTGAAATATTCATATGGCTTTTATTTTTCAATGTGTTAATGTGGTGAATTACATTGATTGATTTGCCAATATTGAAGAATCCTTGCATCCCTGGGATAAAGCCCACTTGGTCATGGTGTATGATCTTTTTAATGTGTTGTTGGATTCTGATTGCTAGAATGTTGTTGAGGATTTTTGCATCTATGTTCATCAGTGATATTGACCTGTAATTTTCTTTTTTTGTGGTATCTTGGTCAGGTTTTGGTATTAGGGTGATGGTGGCCTCATAGAATGAGTTTGGAAGTTTACCTTCCTCTGCAATTTTCTGGAAGAGTTTCAGTAGGATAGCTGTTAGCTCTTCTCTCAGTTTTTGGTAGAATTCAGCTGTGAAGCCGTCTGGACCTGGGCTTTTGTTTGCTGGAAGATTTCTGATTGCAGTTTCAATTTCTGTGCTTGTGATGGGCCTGTCAAGATTTTCTATTTCTTCCTGGTTCAGTTTTGGAAAGTTGTACTTTTCTAAGAATTTGTCCATTTCTTCCACGTTGTCCATTTTATTGGCATATAATTGCTGATAGTAGTCTCTTATGATCCTTTGTATTTCTGTGTTGTCTGTTGTGATCTCTCTATTTTCATTTCTAATTTTATTGATTTGATTTTTCTCTCTTTGTTTCTTGATAAGTCTGGCTAATGGTTTTCCAATTTTATTTATCCTTTCAAAGAACCAGCTTTTTGCTCTGTTGATTTTTGCTATGGTCTCTTTTGTTTCTTTTGCGTTTATTTCTGCCCTCACTTTTAAGATTTCTTTCCTTCTACTAATTCTGGGGTTCTCCATTTCTTCCTTTTCTAGTTGCTTTAGGTGCAGAGTTAGGTTATTTATTTGACTTTTTTCTTGTTTCTTGAGGTATGCCTGTATTGCTATGAACTATACTCTTAGCACTGCTTTTATAGTATCCCACAGTTTTGGGATTGTTGTGTTTTCATTTTCATTCATTTCGATGCATATTTCGATTTCTTTTTCGATGTCTTCTGTGATTTGTTGGTTATTCAGAAGCGTGTTGTTCAGCCTCCATATGTTGGAAGTTTTAATAGTTTTTCTCCTGTAATTGAGATCTAATCTTAATGCATTATGGTCAGAAAAGATGCTTGGAATGATTTCAATTTTTTTGAATTTATCAAGTTTAGATTTATGGCCCAGGATGTGATCTATCCTGGAGAAGGTTCCGTGAGCACTTGAGAAAAAGGTGAAATTCGTTGTTTTGGGGTGAAATGTCCTATAGATATCAATTAGGTCTACCTGGTCTATTGTATCATTTAAGGTTCACGTTTCTTTGTTAATTTTCTGTTTAGTTGATCTGTCCATAGGTGTGAGTGGGGTATTAAAGTCTCCCACTATTATTGTGTTATTGTTAATTTCCCCTTTCATACTTGTTAGCATTTGTCTTACATATTGTGGTGCTCCTATGTTGGGTGCATATATATTTATAATTGTTATATCTTCTTCTTGGATTGATCCTTTGATCATTACGTAGTGGCCTTCTTTTTCTCTTTTCACAGCCTTTGTTTTAAAGTCTATTTTATTGGATATGAGTATTGCTACTCCTGCTTTCTTTTGGTCTCTATTTGCGTGGAAAATCTTTTTCCAGCCCTTCACTTTCAGTCTGTATGTGTCCCTTGTTTTGAGGTGGGTCTCTTGTAGGCAGCATATATAGGGATCTTGTTTTTGTATCCATTCGGCTAGTCTTTGCCTTTTGGTTGGGGCATTCAACCCATTTATGTTTAAGATAATTATTTATAAGTATGATCCCGTTGCCATTTACTTTATTGTTTTGGGTTCAGGTTTATATGCCCTTTTTGTGTTTCCTGTCTAAAGAGTATCCTTTAGCATTTGTTGGAGAGCTGGTTTGGTGGTGCTGAATTCTCTCAGCTTTTGCTTGTCTGTAAAGCTTTTGATTTCTCCTTCATTTGAATGAGATCCTTGCTGGGTACAGTAGTCTGGGCTGTAGGTTATTTTCTTTCATCACTTTAATTATGTCTTGCCATTCCCTCCTGACCTGAAGGGTTTCTATTGAAAGATCTGCAGTTATCCTTATGGGAATCCCCTTGTGTGTTATTTGTTGTTTTTCCCTTGCTGCTTTTAATATTTGTTCTTTGTGTTTGGTCTTTGTTAATTTGATTAATATATGTCTTGGGGTGTTTTGCCTTGGGTTTATCCTGTTTGGAACTCTCTGGGTTTCCTGGACTTGGGTGATTATTTCCTTCCCCATTTTAGGGAAGTTTTCAACTATTATCTCCTCAAGTATTTTCTCATGGTCTTCTTCTTTTTTTTTTTAATCTTCTTCTGGGACTCCTATGTTTTGAATGTTGGGGCGTTTAACACTGTCCTGGAGGTCTCTGAGATTGTCCTCATTTCTTTTAATTTGTTTTTGTTTTTTCTCTCTGATTCATTTATTTCTACCATTCTATCTTCTAATTCACTAATCCTATCTTCTGTCTCCGTTATTCTACTGTTTATTGCCTCCAGAGTGTTTTTGATCTCATTTATTGCATTATTCATAATATATTGACTCTTTTTTACTTCTCCTAGGTCCTTGTTAAACCTTTCTTGCATCTTCTCAATCCTTGTCTCCAGGCTGTTTATCTGTGATTCCATTTTGATTTCAAGATTTTGGATCATTTTCACTATCAATATTCGGAATTCTTTCTCAGGTAGATTCCCTATCTCTTCCTCTTTTGTTTGGTTTGATGGGCATTTCTCCTGTTCTTTACCTGCTTGGTATTCCTCTGTCTCTTTATCTTGATTATATTACTGCGTTTGGGGTGGCCTTTGTATTTTCTGGGAATTTGTGGTGCTCTCTTTATTATGGAGTTTCCTCACTGTGGGTGGGGTTGTATCAGTGGCTTGTCAAGTTTTCTTGGTTAGGGAGGCTTGTGTTTGAGTTCTGGTGGGTGGAGCTGGATTTCTTCTCTCTGGAGTGCTATGAAGTGTCTAGTAATGGGTTATGAGACGTCAATGCTTTTGGAGTAGTTTTGAGCTGCCTGTATATTGAAGCTCAGGGGTGTGTTCCTGTGTTGCTGGAGAATTTGTGTGGTATGTGTTGCTTTGGAAGTTGTTGGCCCTTGGGTGGTGCTTGGTTTCAGTGTAGGTATGGAGGCGTTTGATGAGCTCCTATCAAATAATGTTCCCTGGATTCAGGATGTCTCTGATGTTCTCAGGATTTGGGCTAAAGCCTCCTGTTTCTGGTTTTCAGTTTTATTTTTACAATAGCCTCAAGACTTCTCCATCTATACAGCACTGATGATAAAACATCTAGGTTAAAGATGAAAGGTTTCTCCACATTGAGGGTAACCCAGAGAGGTTCACTGAGTTACATGGAGAAGAGAAGAGGGAGGAGATAGTTAGAGGTGACTGGAATGAGATGAGGTGGGATCAAAAGAAGAGAGAGCAAGCTAGCCAGTAATCACTTCCTTATGTGTGCTCCACAGTCTTGACCGCTCAGAGGTATTCACGGAGTTATACAGGGAAGAGGAGAGGGAGGAAGTAGACAGAGGTGGCCAGGAGGATAAAAGAGGGAAATGAAAAGGAGAGAGAGAGATCCGGCCAGTAACCAGTTCCCTGAGTGTTCTCCACCGTCTGGAACACACAGAGATTCACAGAGTTGGGTAGAGAAGAGAAGGGGAAGAGAGGAGACAGAGGCCACCTGGTGGAGAAAAAGGAGAGTCCAAAGGAGGAGAGAGTGGTCAAGCCAGTAATCTTGCTCTCAGGTAAAGTTGGGTAGTGAAGAGTTGGTTTTTAAATGTACAAAATTGACAACAAATACCAAAAAGCAAAGATTAAAAATCTGGAGTAGAGATTGGATTTTCAAAAATACAATATTAAAGAAAAGAAGAAGAAGAAAAAAAAAAGAAACAAACAAACAAACAAAAAACAAAGCCACAAGAATTGTTAAACAACAACAACATCAACCACAAAAAGACTATATACATCATTTGCTTTAAAAATAGGGTCCTTTTTTTTTTTTTGAAAAGTAATAATAGGTTATAGAAAAATAATTAGAGAAATAGAGGACTTAAAAATTTAGGAAAGTTACAAGAAGAAGAAAAAGAAAAGAAGAAAAAAACAATCACGCAACCACATCAACTAAAAAAAATAAAGAATGATCGTAAAAGTAGTAAAGGTATATCTGGCCTTTTCTCTGGTGTTGTGGGCTGTGTGGGGTCAATTCCAAGGCAGTTCCCTCTGTTTAACTTCCTCTGTTTTGCTGGTCTCTTCAGTGTCAGATTTCCGTCCTGACACAGGGAGGGCGGTGGTGGCATGCTGTGGCAGAGGAGGGATGCTGCAAACTAATATTACTGGTGTGTGCTTGCAGTATCTCATCCACGCTGGGCTTGCCCCTGCTCACAGCGCACACCACTCAGGCTCTATGTTGCTCCACCAGAGAACCATCTGAGGCCGGCCCTAGGCTACATGCACCTCCCTGGTCTAAGCCGCTCAGGCTCGGCACTCAGGAAGCCCTCAGAGGCGCAGATTTGGTTGGGGCTGCGTTTTGTGCCCTTCCCAGGTCTGAGTAGCTCAGGAGTTTGGTGAGCTCAATCGCTGCGACTTATGGCCTTTCCCTGCTGCTCCGTTTTCTGGGAGTACCGCTGGCATTCCTTCTCAGGCAGATAATGACTGTCCAGAACCCCCAGAAGTCTTAGTTAGCAAAGAAGCCTGCTTGCATTTTGGTAGTTAATGTCTCTCTTGGGCTGCGATTGCCCCCTTCCAGCCCTTAAGGCTCTGGCTGCCTGTCACCAGAGGGAGATGATCTGCAGCTGGCTATTTCTGTTCTGTCCTTTGTTCTGTGCGCGGTCCTGGTGGTGTCTTATGTTTGAGTGTTTCGTGTGGTAGCTATCCCACAGTCTGGTTTGCTAGCCCAAGTTAGTTCGCTCTGGCCATGCGTGGGGCGTTCCAGCCTGGTTCTCAAAAAAGCACTGCAGCCCGGGCCTCCCGTGGCCCGATTCTTATAAAGCACTGCCGCCTGTGACTCCCACTCCTCCCTGCCCAGCCCCTACTTGCTAGTGGCGGATGCTGGCCTCTGCGCTGCTTTTCCACTGGGGGAGTTACTGTTGGGCTCATAATCTGTTGGTTTTAATTATTTATTTATTTATTTCTCCTTCCTGTTATGTTGCCCTCTGTGCTTCCAAGGCTCGCCACAGACTCGGCTGCGAGAATGTTTCCTGGTGTTTGGAAGCCTCTCTTTTTAAGAGTCTCTTCCCGGGACGGGACTCGCTCCCTCCTTACCTCCTTTGTCCCTTTTTTTGTCTTTTATATTTTTTCCTACCTGTTTTTGAAGCCAATGATCTGCTTTGCTGGGTGCCTGATGTCCTCTGCTAGCATTCAGAAGTTGTTTTGTGAAATTTACTCAGCGTTGAAATGTACTTTTGATGAATTTGTGAGGGAGAAAGTGGTCTCCCCATCCTATTCCTCTGCCATCTTAGGACTGCCCCCAATGTGATTTTTTTAATTGTGTATATTCCTTAGTGAAAGCAGAACACTAAATTACAATAATGTTTATACATTGACCTAAAATTTATAACTGTGAAACTAAGTAAAATTATATTCTAATAATAATATCTGTGATTGTTTGAATATGTATATTTTATGTTGCCTCGGAGAAGGTGATGGCACCCGACTCCAGTAGTCTTGCCTGGAGAATCCCATGGACTGGTAGGCTGCAGTTCATGTGGTCGCTAAGCATCAGACACGACTGACTGACTTCACTTTCACTTTTCACTTTCGTGCATTGGAGAAGGAAATGGCAACCCACTCCAGTGTTCTTGCCTTGAGAATCCCAGGGACAGGGCAGTCTGGTGGGCTCCCGTCTTTGGGATCTCACAGAGTCAGACAAGACTGAAGGTACTTAGCAGGCATTATCTCATTAAATCTTTCTGATTACCTGGTGACTTATAGGTGAGGAAACCAAGATCCAGAATGAGAAAATATTGATATTTGCCCAAGTCCCACAGCTGCTAAGTGGGAGAGCTGGGTATCAAAGCAAGACAAATGTGACTCCTGAGTTTCTTAGTCACTAAGAAATGTTGCCAATTAGCCTAGAGACACCTAGGTTGATGTATTCACCAGATCATTGCCATTACTTAGTGTCTCAATAGGCCAGGATTCCTTCTAAACCCTTGTGTCCCTGTCTTGAGGATGCCCTATATTAACAATTTCACACTGAGAACATTAACTAAAGACCAAGTTTGAGTCTGGCAAAGTCTCTGGCTCATCAGTGTAGTGTGACATTTGTTAAGCCACTTTATTAAATGTCCGTTTTTGTGGTAGGCAATATCATGTCTCCTTCCCCAAATATGTCCATGCCCTATTACCTGGGACCTGTGACTATGCTACCTTATGTGGTAAAAGGGACTTTGTAGATGTGATTTAAGTTAAACATCTTGACATAGGAGACTGGCCTCATTTATCCAGGTGTGCCTAATATAATCACAAGAGTCCCTATAAGAAGGAGGCAGGAAGGTCAGAGTCAGAGAAGGAGATGTGAAGATGGAAGGACAGGCCAGAGTGATTCAGAATCATGAACCAAGAAATGTAAGAAATCTCTAGACACAGGAAATGGATTCTTCCGTAGAGCCTCCAGCAGGAACATAGCCCTGCTAGCACCTTGGTTTCATACCATTGTGACCCATTGAAGATTTCTGACCTTCAGAACTATACAAGAATACACTTATGTTAACTTATGCCACTGAATTTGTGGTAATTTGTTACAGCAGCAACAGGAAGATAATACAATTCCTTTATTTATGAAATAGATGTAAGACTGACCTGATAGAATTGATGTAGAGAGATAAAAGACAAGAAATTGGGTGAATTGAATGCATGCAAGGGAGTTAGAGAATAAAGGTGTATCATGTGAGTTATTCCCTGAAAACCTAGGGAGTATTTATGTGAAACAGAATCCACCTCTCCCGCCCCAGTCCTCCATGATGCCTTGGAGGTAGTTCAACTAGGGAGAATGAAACCTGATTCTCCTCTCCTTCCTCATCACCACCCCTTAGGATTTTTAGAATGTGGTCTTGCTTTTCTCTCCTACCTCACCTCTATTTGATCTCTGCCTGAGAGCTTTAATTCAACTGTAACTTCTGCCCAGGGGGTCTTTGTCCTTGCTGTTTATTCTTCCTGGAACTCCCTGATATCATTGCAGAACTGTCTTGCCATTCAAATCTCAACTGAAATGATAGCACTTTCTGAAAGGAATTTCCAGATCATTGAAACCAAAGCAAACTTTCACTGCCACCTTCTATCACATTTCCTGAACTTAGCTTCTCTGTGGTGCTTATCAGAACCTGAAATGTATACAAATGGATTCAACATATGCTCATATATTTATTTTCTCTCTAAACTCTTCAGAATATAATATAGGTCAGGGCCATTGTCTTTCTCACTGCTGTAATCTCAGCAGTGAGAGTGCCTTTTAACATATATAAAAGACATATAATCATGAACTTAATAAATTGCTTTTGACTGATGGACCAGGTGATTGAAGACAATGCTGCCTTCAGATATTTTGGTAAAGTGAGTTAATAAAGTTCCTTTTTGCTTAAGCCAACTTGGGAAAGTATTTTCTGCACTTGTATTCTACCTGATTCAGTGTTTTTCACCCCTGTGTCTATCCATCTGTCCATCTACATATCTATCTATCCATCTCTATTAAAAATAAGACAGAGCAAAACATAAAGGATAAAATAACATTACTTCAAAATCTCACCAGATAACTGCTTTCTTGAATATACTGTCTATATATAATACATATAGACATTTCTCCAAAGAAGACATACAGAGGGCTAATAAACATATGAAAAGATCCTCAAGATCACTCATTATTAGAGAAATGCAAATCAAAACCACAATCAGGTATCATCTCTTGCTGGTCAGAACAGCTGCTATCAAAAAGCTTACAAAAAATAAATTCTGGAGAAGGTGTGGAGTAAAGGGAACCCTCTTATACAGTTGGTGGGAATGCAAACTGGTGAAGCCACTATGGATAACACTGAGGCGATTCCTTAAAAAACTGGGAATAGAACTGCCATATGACCCAGCAATCCAACTGCAGGGCGTATACACCAGCAGAGGAAACCAGAATTGAAACAGATACATGTACCCCATTGCTCATTGCAGCACTGTTTACAATAGCTAGGACATAGAAGCAACCTAGATGTCCATCAGCAGACAAATGGATAAGGTAGTTGTGACACATATACACAACGGAATATTATGCAGCTATAAAAAGAATGCATTTGAGCCAGTTCTAATGAGATGGATGAGCCTAGAGCTTATTATACAGAGTGAAATAAATTAGAAAGAGAAAGACAAATACTGTATAGTAACACATACATGTGGAATCTAGAAAGATGGTACCGATGATCCTATGTGCAGGGCAGCAAAGGAGACACAGACATAAAGAACATACTTTTGGACTCAGTGGGAGAAGGCGAGGGTGGCATGATTTGAGAGAATAGCATTGAAACTTTTATATTACCATATGTGAGCGTATTCTACACACTAACTTGACCATTAAATTGTTATTTTCACTTAATGTATTTTGGAGATCTTTTTATATTAGTACATAGGGAGCTTTTCATTTGTTTCAGTTTTCTTTTTTGAAAGTTTAAAAATCTTTATATGTAAAAGTAGAAAGATACTTTAGATCCTAAGTTCTTCAGCTTTTTTTTTTTCCTTTTGTATAGCTACATTGTAGCCAACTGTGACTTGTTAGTAATTTTTGACCTGTTCTCCACCTGTGGTGGAGAAGGCAATGGCACCTCACTCCAGTACTCTTGCCTGGAAAATCCCATGGACGGAGGAGACTGGTGGGCTGCAGTCCATGGGGTCACTAAGAGTCGGACACGACTGAGCGACTTCACTTTCACTTTTCACTTTCATGCATTGGAAAAGGAAATGGCAACCCACTCCAGTGTTCTTGCCTGGAGAATCCCAGGGACAGAGGAGCCTGGTGGGCTGCCGTCTATGGGGTCACACAGAGTCGGACATGACTGAAGCTACTTAGCAGCAGCAGCAGCATGTAAAATAGATGACCAGTGCAATTTTGATGCATGAAGCTGGGAACTCAAAGCCGGTGCTCTGGGACAATCCAGAGGGATGAGGTGGGAGGAAGGTGGGAAGGGGGTTCAGGATGGGGGTACACATGTACAACTGTGGTTGATTCATGTTGATGTATGTCAAAAACTGCCATAATACTGTAAAGTAATTATCTCCAATTAGAATAAGTTAATTTCAAAATAAATAAAAACCACACACACACACACACAAAACCCCACCTCAGCTCAAGGGTCATCTCCTCCAGAAACCCCACTTTGAAGAGATAGCCCTTTTGTGTGCTCTTGGCACTGTATCCTGCAACATCACTGATTGCATATGACATTACACATCCTGTGCGTGTATGCTAAATCACTTTAGTCGTGTCTGACTCTGTGTGACCCTATGGACTGTAGCTTGCCAGGCTCCTCTCTCCATGGGATTCTCCAGACAGGACTACTTGGGTTGGTTGCCATGCCCCCCTCCAGGGGATCTTCCCAACCTAGGGATTGAACCCATGTCTCTTACATTGGCAGGTGGGCTCTATCACTAGTGCAACCTGGGAAGCCCATTATATACCCTGTGCTGTGCTGTGCTGTGCTGCTGCTTAGTTGTTCAGTCATGTCCAACTCTGTGTCCCATGGATTGCAGCCTTCCAGGCTCCTCTGGCCATGGGGATTCTCCAAGCAAGAATACTAGAGTGGGTTGCCATACCCTCCTCCAGGGGATCTTCCCAACCCAGGGATTGAACCCAGATCTCCTGCATTACAGGCAGATTCTTTACCATCTGAGCCACCAGGGAAGCCCAAGAATACTGAAGTGGGTAGCCTATTCCTTCTCCAGGGGATCTTCCCAAACTAGGTCTCCTGCATTGCAGGCAGATTCTTCACCAGCTGAGCTACCAGGGAAGCCCCATTACATAACTTAGTGATTGGTTATTTACATATCTGTCTCTCTCCTTAATTTCCAACTCTTGAAGGCAGGGACTGTGCTTGTTCGAATGCTCATGCTTAACAGAAATCTTCCTATCCCATAGAAATCCAGCACACTTTTGTTGAAACAATGAATCATCCTTGCTGCCTCTCTCTCCTTCATGCCCCATGGCCTACGCTTCCTCAAGTCCTATCCACATCAAAATACTCCTTGAATGCATTGATTTCTCTCCATCTTTACCGCTCTGCTTCAAGCCATCATCCTCTATCAGATGGACTTATGTAACAGCCTTCCAATTGCCTAAATTACTTTAACTCCAGCAATCTATTCCCCAAACAACAGCTAGAGGGGTTTTTCTTAAATGGAGATCTCATCATGTCACTCTCTAGTCAAAAAGTCTTTAGTGGTACCCATTAACAGCAGCTCAATAAAAAGCTTGAGGGCTATTCAAAATCTTAATTTTAGTAGTAAAAATTCCTACAAGCTTATACCCTAGGATGATTTAACCTCTATAACACACAAGAACTACTATAGGGCTGTAAGGTGCCTCCTTAACATTTAATAAAGTATCTAGAGTGAACCCATTTTCTCTGCCTTCTGTGCTTAATAATGTATCAAACTTTTTGATTCAAATTTGATAGAATATTTGATCTAATGGAGAAATAAATGATTAAAAGTCTTTTCATGATATTTGTACACAGGAGTTCATGCCTCCCCATGGTGAGATTATGCTGTCAGGATATGACATAGAATGATTATGATGTCATAGTCCCCTAAAGCAAGCTGAGCCATGTTAAATCCAGCAGTTTCCCTGGCAGAGGAAACCTTCAACAGGGTGCTGGACATGAATCTCTTCATTTATGTTCTCCTTTTATCAATTTGGACAAATAGTTGTTTATATAGAAACGAAAGCAATGGATCTGCTACTGCAGGTATGTGCCTAACCTTAAATGCTAGAAACTATGATCTATTAATTTAAATACATTCAAGTACTTAATTAGACAAGCTAGCTGTGTTTAAGAAATCTGCTGTTTCTTCTACCTTACTATGAGTAAGTCTTAAAGAGTTTCTAGGACAACATCTGAGAGTTATACTTCCATGTAAAAATTCCAAACAACATAGAAACATGAAGAGTATAGCCATACTGTCCCCCTTCATTCCCCTTCCCCACCCAATCCACCAACACTTGCCTCCTCCTCCCGCCAGCCAAACTAGAAAATTCCATGTGAATGAATGAATCTAGCATGGTACCTAACACAAAGTGGGTTTCAAGAATGTTTTTTTCTTGTCCCATCCATTTTGCCACCATACACATTCACAAACACATCAACACCCAAGTATATTCACACACTCAAAAACCTAGATAATGGATTGAACCAGCCACAATGTGGGGTAATGTAGGTAATTATACTGATTAGCTAGAGATAGCCCCCAGAGTTGGCTTCTAGACTGTGGCTGGCTGGGAATGTGATAGAGCAAGGAAAATGACAGTGGAATACTTATCATGCTTAAAGAAATAATTGATGATGAGATTTGACTTTGACCTATAGTAACAACCCCATCAAAATGGAAACAGACTTGGCTACCTAACACATGTTCTGATGACATATTTTATTTCACAGTAGCTACACCAGTTGAATCCGGGCAGAGAAGAATCAAAGCAGCACAGCAATGGCTAATCATTTTCATAACTGTTATCATCATCATTCTCTTTATTTTAAGATGTTATTGTTTCATTCACTACAGCTATGTGGACATGGATGCCTCTAAAGCAGCAACGTAAGTCTTACACCTTTGAATTAAAAATAAAAGGGGTGGGGGTATGTGTGTGTGTGTTCTTCACTATAACTCTATAACTGTGAGAGTGAGGAAGCCCCCAAAGCAGTAAGCAATAGTCTTACACCTATGAATTAAAAATACAAGGGGCAGGGGGGAATGCATGCATGAACATAAACATAGGTTCAAAGTTGTTATGGCTGCTGCTACTGCTAAATCGCTTCAGTCGTGTCCGACTCTGTGTGACCCCATAGACAGCAGCCCACCAGGCTGCCCTGTCCCTGGGATTCTCCAGGCAAGAACACTGGAGTGGGTTCCCATTGTTATGGTTACTTAACGTTAACTTTAGATGACAAAAGAGCTACCAACATCTTGTGGGTTGGATATGTTCACTTAAATGAAGCTCTTAAATGATCTCAAGTACATTATCAACTTTAGCCAAAACTACCTCCTACTCAGGGTTCAGTTGAGCCCAAGGTTGCTAATTTCATTATAAATTGAGTCTAGGAAAAGAGGGGATGACTATCTAAATAAGACATAATCAAAATCTTCTCAGGAGAGAGAGAAGGAGTTGGGTTTCTGCATTCCAAAGATAGTAATGCATTTTAGATAATCTACTATGTTAAGATAAAATAACATGAAAAATTATTGTGTTCAGTGATCCTAGTCCCTGCCTTTTATATAGGAGGATCAAGTTGGCTCTGACATACTGGGTCCCTAAAAATTTCCCAATCCAAAGACTGGTGATTGAAATATATCACTGTTCTATTCCTTTGGTTTTAGAGTAATCTTGTGAGTATAAACATACATGGATACAAAATTTAATGGTGTAAATATGATAGGAAAACAATGAATTTGGTCTAAAGACTTTTTTATGTGACAAGTTGTGACATTTGTGCTTCATTTGCATATCAACTTGTGACTTTTTTAATAAAAAACTTAATTTCTGGAATAGATTAAATTCTCTCTCTCCCTCTCAATGGTAGATTCAAAACAAGTTTGTGTCATTCCATACATGACTATATGGTTATCTATTGTGGTTGAAACAATAAAATTAAGAAAAAGTATTCAACATGAGTTCAAATCTGTAACCTGAGTCATGGTTTTCAGCACTCTCCAATTCTTACTGTGTTCAATTTTCCTGCTAGAGCCAAAAAAAAAAAAAGCTCGGAAGTTGAAACTGACACAATAGCCCGTGCTTTCCATTGATAGCAAGAGTACTCTTCAGATTTAAATGTTCATACTCCAAATCTTCTGTATTTTCAGGGTCAAGAAAGAAGACAGCACCAAAGCATCCACATCATATAAAATATCATTCACTGAGTCCAAGTCACCAACTGCTGGTCCAGGCAATCCAGAAAAACAACCATTGCTATCTAGTATAGATAAGTCATCTGGGCCCTCAAGTCCACAAAAAGCCTCTGTACCTTCAAGTACAGGAAAGTTAGTCAGGCCCTCGAGTCAACAAAACCCATCCAAGCCATCAGCTCCCAAAAAAGTGTTAGGATCAATGCCTCAGGAAAAGTTGCATAGAACACACAGTCCAAAAAAGGCACATAGGTGGTCTCATGCCCATAAGCTAGTCGATCAGGTCAGTCCAGCCTATCCAAAGAAAGCCATCAAACCAACTTGGCCATCAAGTCTACAATGTCCGGTCAAGCCAATCAAAATGTCTCCACCTTATCCAAAGAGTCAAAGTGTTCCTAAGCAATCAAGTATAGCAAAACTGACCAAACTCCAGAGATACCTTAAACTAAAAAGACCAACTAGTGAAGGTAGGGCAGAAATATTATCTAGGCCTCAACCAGTGAAGTTTTGTCAATGCTACAAGGAAAAATGCATTGTTTGCAATGCTGTTTCTGAGCCATTAATCACTCCTTCAGAAGAGAATATGAAGTATGTTCCAGTTCCACTTTCTTCATGCAAACTGAAGTGCTTTTACAAGTCATCTCACAAGACAGAGCCCAAAGACAATGCACTGTATGGCAACATGAATGATAGCCATTTGTCAACATATAGCAGTGATAGTGAGAGTGACAGGGAGATGATTATTATGCGCAATATAAAATGCAAGGAAGCCACCTATAAAACCTCCCAAAATTATTGAGTCCCAAAAAAAAAAAAAAAAAGGGCCACCCATGCAGAAGAAGCAATCTTCTATCAACTATTATATTCTCACCATATTTAAGAACCTGCTAGGGGAAAAATCCACTTGGGATCACTATTGAGATTAGATCTACCCATCTCGAGGCAATTTACTTCAAAAATAGTAAATAAATGTGTGACATAACAACTGATTTAATTGTAATTATTATTTCATTTTAGAGGTATAAATCTCTTTTGTAGGTATGTTAGATCTGCTTGGGCAAACTCCAGGAGGTGGTGAGGGACAAGGAAGCCTGGTGTGCTGCAGTCCATGGGGTCACAGAGTCAGACATGACTTGGTGACTGAACAACAACAACAACAACTTACATCTGGTCACTTGGATGGGCTTCCCAGGGGGCACAGTAGTGAAGAATCCTTTTGCCAATGCAGGAGACCATGGTTAGATCCCTGGGTCAGGACGATCCTTTGGAGGAGGAAAGAGCAACCCACTCCAGTATTCTTGCCTGGAAATCCCATGGACAGAGGAGCCTAAAGGGCTACAGTTCATGGGGTCGAAAAGAGTTGGACACAGGCAACCACTTGGATGGGAACCATAATCACACACACACAAATATAGAAATGTATTGCAAGATGGGTACCCTGGGCTCCTCTTTTCCTTGGATTAGCCCTCAATTAAAGTCTCAACCCAATTAGCTATTTTTTAAAAATGTTGATATACAGTCCTCACAGTTTAAAACTGTCTTTCTGTGGTGCTCAGTGCATGGCAGAAATGGCTCTGTGTGCTTGGTTCTAGTACATTGGGGAAATCCCTGATAGTCATTTCCTTTTTAAAAAAATATTTATTTGACCATACCAGTTCTTACTTGTGGCATGCAAACTCTTAGTTGTGGCATGTGGGATCTAGTTCCCTGACCAGGGATAGGACCTAGCCACCCTGTTTTGGGAGTGTGGAGTTTTAGCCACTGGACCACTAGGGAAGTCCCAATAGTCATTCATAATACCACTACCTCTGGTGACTGCTACCAAAGTAAGGGTCCAGGCTCCAGCACTGATGCTAAAGGTTTAGATTCTTTTTGTTATCTTTCAAAATGATAAAAAGAATTGGCCCTGTTGTGCATTCTCAGAATGCCCCAGTTAGAGGTTAGATATCTACCCATTTTCTTCACATGGTACCTTCCCACTTGGAATCATCAGGGCTGGGAGGCCAGGGGAAAACCTTGGAGTTATGTTTTCCAATTTCCCCACTGATGAGAGGTTATCCTTCCCCGCTTCTAAGAGCACGGTTCAAAAAAGTGGACAAAATCCTGGAGTCCCAGCCTATACTCTAGTACAATGAGGTCAGTCCCTTGTCACATCCAGCAGGATCAGTTAAATTCCATAGCTAGCATATATTGGATGTGTGCTACTTGCCTTACATTGTACTAGTCTATTTATGTCCAGGATATCTGAGGGCCACCCTCTCCTCAATTTTGCTGATTTAGCAAAAGGATTCACAATACTCAAAAGCAGATTATACTCATGGCTGAGGTTTATTAGAGCAAAAATATACAAAACAAGACCAACAGGAAAAAGATGTCTATTCAGAGGAATCAGAGAGGTTGGACACATGCTTTTGAGTACTTGCCCCTCTGGGGCCATCTAGGACATGCCCTCTTCTCTAGCAACAAACTAGAGAGTTGCACTAGTGTGCAACATGTCTCAGCCCAAGGAAGCCTCAGCATCTGAGGCTTTTACTGTGAATGGGTCCCATAGGTATATCATGTTCCATAACCAGTCATGGCAAGTGAAACTTAGGATCCCAACAATGACACCAGATGCACATTATTAATGTTGATGTTTGTGCAAAACAATCAAGTGAACGAAACATGATCACCAATCATTAAAATTAGAACATTCCTCCAGAATTGGCCAATAGTCAAATCACAGTTTCCAGTTCCCTTGACATACTAAGACCAAATAACCAGACCTGATGTGTTAACACTTTCCTCACATTTTATATGTTTTATTTAATCTCCAACAGTCCCTTATTATATGAGGTATTATATGAGTTAACTAATGCTCTGTAACATACAATAATATCACATCTAGCAATTGATTAAATCAAGATATGAATTTATGATTGGCTTAGGTTCAAATATGCATTATGCTCTACTGCCTTCTCACTACCAGTTTCTAGTGTATGTGTTTATTCACAGATCACCCAGTCCACTGCTGTCAGCAAAATCCTTAACTGAGTTTTAAACAATCTGGACCATCCTCCTAACCTACCAGGAGCATATAAAGATGTCTTGTGTTCATTCAGATCTGACTACCCCACAGCCTCTGCCTCTGCTGGTGGGGTCCGTAAGGTCATCATGAAATTCACAGATGGCATGAAGTAGCTGCTGTTGCATAAAAGTTTTAAGAGGTGGAGCATACATTTATAAAGCATCATGGGAGCTACAGACTTGACTGCCTCTTGGTATTACCCTTTTGGAAAAGATAAAGTGTAAAGGATTAGAACTGTTCTAGGCTAGCCTGGTCTTTTTAAAATTCACAAATATAAGCAAAAATTTCATCAAATTTTTATGGTTTAGTATGAAGAACAGTTCAAAGAGAAAAGTAGAAAAAGAAGTATGAATGAATGTCCATATAAACATTGCTTAGATTCAACAATCACTACATGGTCAATTTTGTTTCATTTAAACTTCTATCCATTGCACTACCATTTGTATCTCTGAAAGATACAAATCTGGGTACAGCCCAGATTACTGTACTCAGCAAGGATCTCATTCAAATATGAAGGAGAAATCAAAAGCTTTACAGACAAGAAAAAGCTGAGAAAATTCAGCACCACCAAACCAGCTCTCCAACAAATGCTAAACGATCTTCTCTAGACAGGAAACACAGAAAGGGTGTATAAACTCAAATCCAAAGCAATAAAGTAAATGGCAACAGGATCATACTTATCAATAATTACCTTAAATGCAAATGGGTTGAATGCCCCAACCAAAAGACAAAGACTAGCTGAATAGATACAAAAGCAATACCCTTATATATGTTGTCTACAAGAGATCCACCTCGAAACAAGGGACACATACAGACTGAAAGTGAAGGGCTAGAAAAAGATATTCCACACAAAGAGAGACCAAAAGAAAGCAGGAGTAGCAATACTCATATCAGATAAAATAGACTTTAAAATAAAGGTTGTGAAAAGAGACAAAGGTGGATACTACATAATGATCAAATGATCAACCCAAGAAGATATAACAATAATAAAATATATGCATCCAATATAGGAGCACTGCAATATGTAAGACAAATGCTAACAAGTATGAAAGGGGAAATTAAAAATAATACAGTAACAGTGGGAGACTTTAATACCCCACTCACAACTATGGATAGATCAACTGAACAGAAAATTAGCAAGGAAACACAAACCTTAAATGATTCAATAGACCAGTTAGACCTAATTGATAACTATAGGACATTTCACCTGAAAAAAAAAAAAAAGAAGAAGAAGAAAGAAAGAAAGAAAAGAATTTCACCTTTGTCTCAAGCACACACAGAACCTTCTCCAGGATAGAGCACATCCTCGGCCATAAATCTAGCCTTGGTAAATTCAAAAAAATTGAAATCATTCCAAGCATTTTTTCTGACCACATTGCACTAAGATTAAATCTCAGTTACAGGAAAACAGCTATTAAAAATTCCAACATATGGAGGCTGAACAACATGCTACTGAATAACCAACAAATCACAAAAGAAATAAAGGAATCTAAAATATGTATAGAAATGAATAAAAATTAAAACGCAACAACCCAAAACCTGTGGGACACTGTAAAAGCAGTGCTAAGGGGAAAATTCATAGCAGTACAGGCTTACCTCAAAAAATAAGAAAAAAGTCAAATAAATAACCTAACTCTACAGCTAAAGCAAATAGAAAGGAAGAAACGAAGAATACCAGGGTTAGTAGAAGGAAAGAAATCTTAAAAATTAGGGCAGAAATAATGCAAAAGAAACAAAAGAGACCACAGCAAAAATCAACAAAGCCAAAAGCTGGTTCTTTGAGAAGATAAATAAAATTGAAAAACCTCATTAGCCAGACTCATCAAGAAACAAAGGGAGAAAAATCAAATCAATAAAATTAGAAATGAAAATGGAGAGATCACAACAGACAATACAGAATTACAAAGGATCATAAGAGACTACTATCAGTAAAACTATGCAAATTAAATGGACAACTTCAAAGAAATGGACAAATTCTTAGAAAAGTACAACTTTCCAAAACCGAACCAGGAAGAAATAGAAAATCTTAACTGACCCATCACAAGCACACAAATTGAAACTGTAAACAGAAATCTTCCAACAAACAAAAGCCCAGGACCAGATGACTTCACAGCTGAATTCTACCAAAAATTTAGAGAAGAGCTAACACCTATCCTACTCAAATTATTGCAGAAAATTGCACAGGAAGGTAAACTTCCAAACTCATTCTGAGGTCACCATCACCCTAATACCAAAACCAGACAAAGATGCCACACATACACAGAAAGAAAACTATAGGCCAATATCACTGATGATAGATGCAACAATCCTTAAGAAAATTCTAGCAAACAGAATCCAACAACATATTAAAAAGATCATACATCATGACCAAGTGGACTTTATCCCAGGAATGCAAGGATTCTTCAATATTTGTAAATCAATCAATGTGATATACCACATTGACACATTGAAAAATAAAAACCATACGATTATCTCAATAGATGCAGAGAAAGCCTTTGACAAAATTCAACATCCATTTATGAAGAAAAAAAAAAAAAACCCTCCAGAAAGCAGGGATAGAAGAAACATACCTCAACATAATAAAAGCTATATATGACAAAGCCACAGCTAACATTATCCTCAATGGTGAAAAACTGAAAGCATTTCCCCTAAAGTCAGGAACAAGACAAGGGTGCCCACTTTCATCACTACTATTCAACATAGTCCTTGAAGTTTTGGCCAGAGCAATCAGAGCAGAAACAGAAATAAAAGGAATCCATATTGGAAAAAAGAAGTAAAACTGTCACTGTTTGCAGATGACATGATCCTCTACATAGAAAACCCTAAAGACTCCACCAGAAAATTATTAGAGCTAATCAATGAATATAGTAAAGTTGCAGGATATAAAATCAACACACAGAAGTCCCTTGCATTCCTATACACTAATAATGAGAAAATAGAAATCCCTTTCATTCCTATACACTAATAATGAGAAAATAGAGAAATTAAGGAAACAATTCCCTTCACCATTGCAACGAAAAGAACAAAATACTTAGGAATATATCTACCTAAAGAAACTAAAGACCTACATATAGAAAACTATAAAACACTGGTGAAATAAATCAAAGAGGACACAAATAGATGGAGAAATATACCATGTTCATGGATCAGAAGAATCAATATAGTGAAAAATGAGTATACTACCCAAAGTAATCTATAGATTCAATGCAATCCCTATCAAGCTACCAACAGTATTTTTCACAGAACTAGAACAAAAAAAAAAAAAAATCACAATTTGTGTGGAAATACAAAAAACCTCAAATAGCCAAAGCAATCTTGAGAAAGAAGCATGGACCTGGAGGAATCAACCTGACTGACTTCAGTCTCTACTACAAAGCCATAGTCATCAAAACAGTGTGGTACTGGCACAAAGACAGAAATATAGATCAATGGAACAAAATAGAAAGCCCAGAGATAAATCCACACACCTATGGACACTTTATCTTTGACAAAAGAGGCAAGAATATACAATGGAGAAAAGACAATCTCTTTAACAAGTGGTGCTGGGAAAACTGGTCAACCACTTGTAAAAGAATGAAACTAGAACACTTTCTAACACCATACAAAAAGGTAAACTTAAAATGGATTAAAGATCTAAACGTAAGGCCAGAAAGTATAAAACTCCTAGAGGAAAACATAGGCAAAACACTCTCCGACATAAATCACAGCAAGATCCTCTATAACCAACCTCCTAGAATATTGGAAGTAAAAGCAAAAATAAACAAATGGGACCTACTTAAAATTAAAAGCTTCTGCACAACAAAGGAAACTATAAGCAAGTGAAAAGACAGCCTTCTGAATGGGAGAAAATTATAGCAAACGAAGCAACTGACAAATAATTAATCTCAAAAATATACAAGCAACTCCTGCAGCTCAATTCCAGAAAAATAAACGACCCAATCAAAAAATGGGCCAAAGAACTAAACAGACATTTCTCCAAAGAAGACATACAGATGGCTAACAAACACAAGAAAAGATGTTCAACATCACTCATTATCAGAGAAATGCAAATCAAAACCACAATGAGGTACCATTTCATGCCAGTCAGAATGGCTGCTATCCAAACGTCTACAAGCAATAAAGGCTGGAGAGGGTGTGGAGAAAAGAGAACTCTCTTACACTGTTGGTGGGGATGCAAACTAGTACAGCCACTATGGAGAACAGTGTGGAGATTCCTTAAAACCTGGAATACTATTCTCTAATATAACATTGAATAATAATTCCTTAATATAAATTATTACTTTACTAGTATGTGAGATGAGTGCAATAGTGTGGTAGCTTGTGCATCATTTGGCTTACCTTTCTTTGGGATTGGAATGAAAACTGACCTTTTCCAGTCCTGTGGCCACTGCTGAGTTTTCCAAATTTGCTGACATATTGAGTGCAACACTTTCACAGCATCATCTTTTAGGATTTGAAATAGCTCAACTGGAATTCCATGACCTCCACTAGCTTTGTTCATAGTGATGTTTCCTAAGGTCCACTTTACTTCACATTCCAGAATGTCTGGCTCTAGTTGAGTATTCACACCATCATGCTTATCTGGGTCATGAAGATCTTTTTTGTATAGCTCTTCTGTGTATTCTTAATATCTTAAGAATAACTTCTTAATATCTTCTGCTTCTCTTGGTTCATACTCTTTCTGTTCTTTATTGAGACCATCTTTGCAAGAAATGTTCCCTTGGCATCTCTAATTTTCTTGATGAGATCTCTAGTCTTTCCAATTCTATTGTTTCCCTCTATTTCTTTGCATTGATCAATGAGGAAGGATTTCTTATGTCTCTTTGCTATTCTTTGGAACTCTGCATTCAAATGGGTATATCTTTCCTTTTCTCCTTGCTTTTCCCATCTCTTCGTTTCACATCTATTTGTAAGGCCTCCTCAGATAGTCATTTTGCTTTTTTTATATTTATTTTTATTGGGGATGGTATTGCTCCCTGTCTCCTGTACAATGTCATGAACCTCTATCCATAGTTCTTCTGGCACTCTATCTATCTGGTCTAGTCCCTTAAATCTATTTCTCTCTTCCACTGTATAATCATAAGGGATTTGATTTAGGTCATACCTGAATGGTCTAGTGGTTTTCCCTAATTTCTTAAATGTAAGTCTGAATTTGGCAATAAGAAGTGCATGATCTGAGCCACAGTCAGCTCATGGTCCTATTTTCACTGACTATATAGGGCTTCTCCATCTTCAGCTGCAAAGAATATAATCAATCTGATCTTGGTGTTGACCATCTGGTGATGTCCATGTGTAGAGTCTTCTCTTGTGTTGTTAGAAGAGGGTGTTTGCTATGGCCAGTGCATTCTCTGGGCAAACTCTATTAGCCTTTGCCTTGCTTCATTTTGTACTCCATGGCCAAATTTGCCTGTTGCTCCAAGTGTTTCTTGACTTCCTACTTGTAATGCTCAAAATTATCCAACCTAGGTATCAACAGTACATGAACAGTGAACTTTCAGATGTTCAAGCTGGTTTTAGAAAAGGAAGAGGAACCAGAGATCAAATTGCCAACATCTGCTGGACCATCGAAAAAGAAGAGAGTTCCAGAAAAACATCTATTTCTGCTTTATTGACAATGCCAAAGCCATTGACTGTGTGGATCACAATAAACTGTGGAAAATTCTGAAAGAGATGGGAATACCAGACCACCTGACCTGCCTTTTGAGAAACCTGTATGCAGGTCAGGAAGCAACAGTTAGAACTGGACATGGAACAACACACTGGTTCCAAATAGTGAAAGGAGTAGGTCAAGGCTGTATATTGTCACCCTGTTTATTCAACTTATATGCAGAGTACATAATGAGAAACGCTGGGCTGAAAGAAGCAGAAGCTAGAATCAAGACTGCCGGGAGAAATATTAATAACCTCAGATATGCAGATGACACCACCCTTATGGCAGAAAGTGAAAAAGAACTAAAAAGCCTCTTGATAAAAGTGAAAGAGGAGAGTGAAAAAGTTGGCTTAAAGCTTAACATTCAGAAAACTAAGATCATGTCGTCTGGTCCCATCACTTCATGGGAAATAGATGGGGAAACAGTAGAAACAGTGTTAGACTTTATTTTCGGGGGCTCACAAATCACAGCAGATGGTGATTGCAGCCATGAAATTAAAAGATGCTTACTCCTTGGAAGAAAAGTTATGACCAACCTAGATAGCAGATTCAAAAGCAGAGACATTACTTTGCCAACAAAGTTCTGTCTAGTCAAGGCTATGGTTTTTCCAGTGGTCATGTATGGATGTGAGAGTTGGACTGTGAAGAAAGCTGAGCACCGAAGAATTGATGCTTTTGAACTGTGGTGTTGGAGAAGACTCTTGAGAGTCCCTTTGCTGGCAAGGAGATCCAACCAGTCCATCCTGAAGGAGATCAGTCCTTGGTGTTCATTGGAAGGACTGATGCTAAAGCTGAAACTCCAATACTTTGGCCACCTCATGCAAAGAGTTGACTCATTTAAAAAGACCCTGACACAGGGAAGGGTTGAGGGCAGGAGGAGAAGGGGATGACAGAGGATGAGCTGGTTGAAGGATATCACCTACTCAATGATATGAGTTTGAGAAAACTCCAGAATTTGGTGACAGACATGGAGGCCTGGCGTGCTGCAGTCCTTGAGGTCGCAAAGAGTCAGACACGACTGAGCGACTGAACTGAACTGAACTGAATATAAATTATCCAGTCAGTATGCAAATTTCCCCCATTCATTTTACTTTTTTTTTAATAGTTGCTTTGTTCAGATGATATTGACCAGCATTTGACAGCATCTCAGCCTAAATTTTTTTAATCAAATCTAAAATTTCATCGGATAATCTGGCTTCTTATTTTAAGATAGTTTTGGAGTTGATCTGGTTATCTGAGCCTGGAAAATAGCAAACGTGAAAATTGTGTAGTTTTTCATTTTAAATTCAACCTAAGTCTTGGTTCAGTTCAGTTCAGTTCAGTCGCTTAGCCGTGTCCGACTCTTTGTGACCCCATGAATCGCAGCACGCCAGGCCTCCCTGTCCATCACCAACTCCCGGAGTTCACTCAGACTCACATCCATCGAGTCAGTGATGCCATCCAGCCATCTCATCCTCGGTCATCCCCTTCTCCCCCTGCCTCCAATCCCTCCCAGCATCAAAGTCTTTTCCAAAGAGTCAACTCTTCGCATAAGGTGGCCAAAGTACTGGAGTCTCAGCTTTAGCATCATGCCTTCCAAAGAAATCCCAGGGTTGATCTCCTTCAGAATGGACTGGCTGGATCTCCTCGCAGTCCAAGGGACTCTCAAGAGTCTTCTCCAACACCACAGTTCAAAAGCATCAATTCTTCAGCCCTCAGCTTTCTTCACAGTCCAAATCTCACATCCATACATGACCACTGGAAAAACTATAGCCTTGACTAGATGGACCTTAGTCGGCAAAGTAATGTCTCTGCTTTTGAATCTGCTATCTAGGTTGGTCATAACTTTTCTTCCAAGGAGTAAGTGTCTTTTAATTTCATGGCTGCAATCACCATCTGCAGTGATTTTGGAGCCCCAAAAAATAAAGTCTGACACTGTTTCCACTGTTTCCCCATCTATTTCCCATGAAGTGTTGGGACCGGATGCCATGATCTTAGTTTTCTGAATGTTAAGCTTTAAGCCAACTTTTTCACTCTCCTCTTTCACTTTCATCAAGAGGCAAAAGCAAATAATTTAAGTTCTTTTCTCTTCCATTTTTAAGCTACAGACTTATGATAATTTAAAGGCTGGGAATATTAATATCTAATAAAAATGACTAACTGCCAGTGATGACCTATGATAATGACATCTTAAGAGTAAGTTTTCATCATAAGTATGTATGTTCTTTTTTAAACCACACTTAATTATAGAGTTAAGAATTTGCCTGCAATGCAGGAGACCTGGGTTTCATCCTTGGGTTGGGAAGATCCCCTGGAGAAGGGAAAGACTACCCACTCCAGTATCTGGCCTGGAGAATTCCATGGACTGTATAGTCCATTGGGTCTCAAAGAGTTGGACACCACTTTTCGACTTTCACTTCACTAATTACAGAGTAGGAGTCTACAAAATATTTGAAGCTCATTCAACTTGCAAAATTAAAAGTGCACTAGTTTGGGGCTTCACACATAAAACCAATATAAAATATGTTAAAAAAAAATATGTACCTTTTGTCAGAGAAGAATTTTAGCAAAAAATTTGTCAGTGAAAGCTTGTTCAAGTTTATAACTAAAATAACTCCTATCACTTCAAAGGATAATCTTTGGCACTTCTTGGAAATGTGTTTAAGTAAGAGGGCTCTGAATTTATGTTTCCTAGCCTTCTTGCAGCATTGTCTTTTCTTTCATGGTACCTTTCTACTTCTGTCTGGCTCCAGACAGGAATAATTTTTTAAAAAACTATTTATTTTATAATTGAAGGATAATTGCTTTACAGAATTTTGTTGTTTTCTGTCAAACTTCAACATGAATCAGCCATAGGTATACATATGTCCCCTCCCTCTTGAACCACCTTCCCATCTCCTTCTCCATCCCACCCCTCTAAGTTGATACAGAGCCCTTGTTTGAGTTTCCTGAGACCTAGAGCAAATTCCTGTTGGCTATTTATTTTATATATGGTAATGTAAGTTTCCATGATACTCTTTCCATAAATCTTACCCTCTCCTACCCTCTTCCCAAATCCATAAGTCTGTTCTTTATGTCTGTTTCTCCATTGCTGCTCTGTAGATAAATTATTCGGGTTCCATCTTTCTAGATTCTGTATATATATGTTAGTATACTATATATTTATCTTTCTCTTTATGACTTACTTCACTTTGTATAATAGGCTCTATGTTAATCCACCTCATTAGACGTGACTCAAATGCATTCCTTTTTATGGCTGAGTAATATTCCATTGTGCATATGTACCACAGCTTCTTTATCCATTCATCTGTTGATGGACATCTAAGATGCTTCCGTGTTCTAGTTATTGTAAATAGTGCTGCAATCAACTTTGGGAGTACATGTGTTTTTTTCAGTTTTTGTTTCCTCAGGGTATATGTTTAGGAGTGGAAATTACTGGGTCATATGATGGTTTTATTCCTAGTTTTTTAAGAAATCTCCATATCATCTTCCATAGTGGCTGTATCAGTTTACCTTCCCACCAACAGTGCAAGAGCGTTCCCTTTTCTCCACACCCTCTCCAGCATTTATTGTTTGTAGAGTTTTTAATGATGGCCATTCTGACTAGTGTAAGGTGATATGTCATTGTAGTTTTGATTTGCATTTCTCTAATAATGAGCGATGTTGAGCATCTTTTCATGTGCTTGTTGCCCATCTGTATGTCTTCTTTGGAGAAATGTCTGTTTAGGGGTTTTTCCCACTTTTTGATTGGGTTGTTTGTTTTTCTGGTATGCTGTCTACAAGAAACCCACTTCAGACCTAAGACACATATAGACTGAAGATGAGAGGATGGAAAAACATACTCTATGTAAATGAAAAGCAAAAGAAAGCTGGAGTAGCAATCCTCATATCAAAGTAGACTTTAAAATAAAGAATATTTTTGTGTGTGGTGTTAGAAAGTGATCTAGTTTCATTCTTTTACAAGTGGTTGACCAGTTTTCCCAGCACCACTTGTTAAAGAGATTGTCTTTACTCCATTGTATATTCTTGCCTCCTTTGTCAAAGATAAGGTGTCCATATGTGTGTGGATTTATCTCTGGGCTTTCTATTTTGTTCCATTGATCTATATGTCTGTCTTTGTGCCAGTACCATACTGTTTTGATGACTGTGGCTTTGTAGTAGAGCCTGAAGTCAGGCAAGTTGATTCCTCCAGTTCCATTCTTCTTTCTCAAGATTGCTTTGGCAATTCGAGGTTTTTTGTATTTCCATACAAATCTTGAAATTATTTGTTCTAGTTCTGTGAAAAATATGGCTGGTAGTTTGATAGGGATTGCATTGAATTTGTAAATTGCTTTGGGTAGTATACTCATTTTCACTATATTGATTCTTCCGATCCATGAACATGGTATATTTCTCCATCTATTAGTGTCCTCTTTGATTTCTTTCATCAGTGTTTTATAGTTTTCTGTATATAGGTCTTTAGTTTCTTTGGGTAGATATATTCCTAAGTATTTTATTCTTTTCGTTGCAATGGTGAATGGAATTGTTTCCTTAATTGCTTTTTCTACTTTCTCATTATTGGTGTATAGGAATGCAAGGGATTTCTGTGTGTTGATTTTATATCCTGCAACTTTACTATATTCATTGATGAGCTCTAGTAATTTTCTGGTGGAGTCTTTAGGGTTTTCTATGTAGAGGATCATGTCATCTGCAAACAGTGAGAGTTTTAGGCAAAACACTCTCAGACATAAATCACAGCAGGATCCTCTATGATCCACCCCCCAGAATTCTGGAAATAAAAGCAAAAATAAACAAATGGGATCTAATTAAAATCAAAAGCTTCTGCACAACAAAGGAAAATATCAGCAAGGTGAAAAGACAGCCTTCTGAATGGGAGAAAATAATAGCAAATGAAGCAACTGACAAACAACTAATCTCAAAAATATACAAGCAACTTATGCAGCTCAATTCCAGAAAAATAAATGACCCAATCAAAAAATGGGCCAAAGAACTAAATAGACACATCTCCAAAGAAGACATACGGATGGCTAACAAACACATGAAAAGATGCTCAACATCACTCATTATCAGAGAAATGCAAATCAAAACCACAATGAGGTACCACTTCACACCAGTCAGAATGGCTGCGATCCAAAAATCTGCAAGCAATAAATGCTGGAGAGGGTGTGGAGAAAAGGGAACCCTCCTACACTGTTGGTGGGAATGCAAACTAGTACAGCCACTATGGAGAACAGTGTGGAGATTCCTTAAAAAATTGCAAATAGAACTCCCTTATGACCCAGCAATCCCACTGCTGGGCATACACACCGAGGAAACCAGAATTGAAAGAGACACATGTACCCCAATGTTCATCGCAGCACTGTTTATAATAGCCAGGACATGGAAACAACCTAGATGTCCATCAGCAGATGAATGGATAAGAAAGCTGTGGTACATATACACAATGGAGTATTACTCAGCCATTAAAAAGAATTCATTTGAATCAGTTCTGATGAGATGGACGAAACTGGAGCCGATTATACAGAGTGAAGTAAGCCAGAAAGAAAAACACCAATACAGTATACTAACACATATATACGGAATTTAGAAAGATGGCAATGACGACCCTGTATGCAAGACAGGAAAAAGACGCAGCTGTCTATAACGGACTTTTGGACTCAGAGGGAGAGGGAGAGGGAGGGATGATATGGGAGAATGGCATTCTATCATGTATACTATCATGTAAGAATTGAATCGCTAGTCTATGTCTGACGCAGGATACAGCATGCTTGGGGCTGGTGCATGGGGATGACCCACAGAGATGTTATGGGGAGGGAGGTGGGAGGGGGGTTCATGTTTGGGAACACATGTAAGAATTAAAGATTTTAAAATTTAAAAAAAAAAATAAATAAATAAATAAATAAATCTTAAAAAAAATAAAATAAAATAAAGAATATTATAAGAGATAAGGAAGGACACTACATAATGATAAAGGGATCAGTCTAAGAGGAAAACATAACTATTATAAATATCTGTGCATTCAACATTGGAGAAGGCAATGACACCCCACTCCAGTATTCTTGCTTGGGAAATCCCAGGGACAGGAGCCTGGTGGGCTGCCTTCTATGGGGTCTCACAGAGTCAGAGACGACTGAAGCAACTTAGCAGCAGCAGCAGTATGCACCCAACATGCTCCTGCTAAGTCACTTCAGTCGTGTCCGACTCTGTGTGACCCCATAGACGGCAGCCCACCAGGCTCCCCCGTCCCTGGGACTCTCCAGGCAAGAACACTGGAGTGGGTTGCCATTTCCTTCTCCAGTGCATGAAAGTGAAAAGTGAAAGGGAAGTCGCTCGGTCGTGTCCAACTCTTCATGACCCCATGGACTGCAGCCTACCGGGCTCCTCCATCCATGGGATTTTCCAGGCAAGAGTACTGGAGTGGGGTGCCATTGCCTTCTCCAGCACCCAATATAGGAGCACCTTAATACATAAGGCAAAGACTAACAGACATCAAAGGAGAAATGGACAGTAACACAGTAAGAGACTTTAACACCCCGCTTATACCAATGGACAGATCATCAAAAGGGAAAATTAAAAACGAAATACAAGCCTTAAATGATACATTAGACAAGATGGATCTCATTGATGTCTTCAGGACATTCCATCCAAATGCAGAAGAATACATTTTCTTCTCAAGTGCAGATGGAACATTTTCCAGGATAAAATATATCCATCTTGGGCCACAAAAAGAAAAAAAAAAACTCGGTAAATTTAAGAAAATTAAAATCATATCAAGTGTCTTTTCTAACTACAACACTATGAGATTAGATACCAATCACAAGAAAAAAAAAAAAAACTAAAAAACACAAAAAACATGGAGATTAAACAATACGTTTCTAAATAATGAACAGGTTACTGAAGAAACCAAAAGGGAAATTAAAAAAATCCTAGAAACAAATGACAATGAAAATATGACAACTCAATATCTGGCTCCCCTTTTTTTTTTTCCCGGTTCAGCAAGTGCCAGGGCTTTATCTCAGGCAGTTCTTGGCTTCCTTACATTTCCGTCCACCAGGGGACACTGTGAAGCCTGTTTTAAACGTCGCCCTTTCCTCTAAGACCATTTCTCACTGTCTGTCCCTTTAATCAACATTTTTTATGTTCATCACCAAAACTCATACCTTATTCCTGGCTATGGAACTAAAATTGTTAGTTGTTCAGTCGTGTCCAACTCTTTGTGACCCTGTGGACTGTAGTCTACCAGGCTTTTCTGTCCACAGAATTCTCCAGGCAAGAATACTGGAGTCGGTAATCATTCCTTTCTCTAGGGGATCTTCCCGACCCAGGGATCGAACTCAGGTCTATTATCTACCGTCTGCACTACCAGGGAAGCCCTGGGGTCACGAAGAGTCGGACACAATTGAGAGACTAACACAACAACAATGGAACTGAAATTAATTATATTTTGCTCTTTCTATTCAATAAAGTGCTTTCTAAAAATCTATCACTTAAAAAAGGTGCTAAAAGGTCAAATTTCAAACATTTCTCACATATATTTCTACATGAAATTCTATAAGCATGGAAGGTAACACAACGTTGTAAATCAACTATACTTCAATAAAATTTTTAAAAATTAAAAAAGTAAGAAATTATATAAACAATGGAATGCATTTGAGTCAGTTCTAATGAGATGGATGAGCCTAGAGCTTATTATACAGAGCGAAGTAAGTCAGAAAGAGAAAGAAAAATACTGTATAGTAACACACGTGGAATCTAGAAAGATGGTACTGATGATCCTATGTGCAGGGCAGCAGAGGAAACACAGATGTAAAGAACAGACTTTTGGACTGACTGGAAGAAGGAGAGGGTGGGATGATTTGAAAGAATAGCATTGAAACATACACATTATCACATGTGAAATAGATAGCCACTATGTGTTTGATGTGTGAAGCAGGGCACCCAAAGCCAGTGCTATGTAACAAACTAGAGGGATGGGGTGGGGAGAAGGGTGGAAGGGGTCTTCAGGATGGAGGGAACAGAAGTATACCTATGTCTGATTCATGTTGATGTATGACAAAACCATTACAATATTGTAAAGTAATTATCCTCCATTTAAAATAAATACTTAAATTTAAAAAAAGAAATTATAGAAACATGAAGCTGACAGGATACTTAGAGAGCCTTTCTTCTACTTCCTGTGTGGAGAGGGGTCTGTGAAGAGATGAAGGAATACTCATTCAGCAAGAAGACCACATTTTACCAGATTAACAGTGTTGAGGACACTAGCTCATGGTGGCATACGCCTGGTTGGCAGACCTTTAAGTGACCACAGAGAAGTGATACACCAGATGAGGGATATTTAAAGGTCTCCAGTTTTATTGACCCTCAAAATCTTCCAGTCCCTGCAACACCACAAAATACCTAAGAATTAGAAGCAGCAAATGAAGGGAACTAGAAGTAGGAAGAAAGCTTTCTGTGAGCTTCAAATACCTCCTTAAAGGCAACCTATATACAACCCTCAATTATTCCTCTGCTGCTGCAACCTTAGAAAACAGGGTCAATCATGATTAATTAGTTTTGGAATTATTTATATAATGCATAGAAAGGGCGATCTTTGAAATAAGCAACGGCTAATTATAGCTTACATCTAAGAATTTTGAGGTAGTGCTACTTGACAATGATTCTACTTAGAATTATTCCCTTATGTGCTTTAATCAAATAACACATTGAAAAGACAACTGAAGAAGATGAAGAAACAAATTGCCATAAATCTGTCATATATAAGCATTTTACTTTAAAAAGTAAAGTAAAATGTAATTTTCACTATATAGTCATTTTTCTCTGAGCAGTAGAAATTTGCTGATAAAAAAAAAAAAAACTGTAGATATCCTTTATCATCAAACTATTCCCTTAGTCTCCAACTTTACTAGCAAAATGAAGTATTTTCTAATCCATATTACAATTACCAGAAGGCTAGGAATGTAAGTTGGTACAACCACTGTGGAAAACAGTAAGGAGGTTCCTCAGAAAACTAAAATAGAATTACCATATGATCCAGCAATCTCACTCTTGGGCATATATCTGGACAAAATTAAAATTCCAAAAGATACATATATCCCCATGTTTGCAGCAGCATTATTCACAATAGCCAAGACATGGAAACAATCCAAATGTCCATCAACAGAGGAATGGATAAAGATGTGGTCCATATATATGATGGAATACTACTCAGTCATAAAAAGAATGAAATAATGTCATTTGCAGCAACATGGATACAACTAAGGATTATCATACTAAGTGAAATAAGTTAGAAAGACAAATACCATATGGTATCACTTATATGTTGAATCTAAAATATGAAACAAATCAGCCTATCTATGAAACAGAGTGGTGGACATGGAGAACAGATTGGTGATAACCAAGGGAAAGGGGATTGGGGGAGGCATGGGGAGGGTGGTGGGGATTAGTAGATATGAGCTTTTATATATATAATGGATAAACAACAAGGTTTTACTGTATAGCACAGAGAACTATAACCAATATCCTATGGTAAACCATAACAGAAAAGAATATATTAAAAAAGAATGTGTATATGTATATGTATATGTATATATATATATATATATATGTAAAACTGAAAAACTTTGCTATATAGCAGTAATTAGCACATTGTAAATCAACTATATTACAATTTAATTTTTTTTTAATTACCAGAAGGCAAGTAATCACAAAGAGGAAAAGAAGAAACAAAGGCTTATGGTAATGAATGGCTGGGATAATTAGTCCTGAAAAGACTGAGTGGACTGTATCTATCATATATAAACCTTCTCTGCCAGTTTGCAAAATAAGAAAGTCAATGTCCAATCGTGAGATTTCCTTGGTGGTCCAGTGGCTAAGACTCTGCCTTCACAATGCAAAGACCCAGGGTTTAATCCTGGATTGGGGAACTAGATCCCACATGTGAAAACTAAGAGTTTGCATGCCACAACTAAAGATCTTTAACATGCAGTGAAGATCTCATGTGCCACAACTAAGACCTGGCACAGACAAATAAGTAAGAATGTCCAGTTGTGCGGCTGTGAATCAAAATGATAGAATGTGAATGACACCCCAATGTTCCTAGTGGCACTATTTATAATAGCCAAGATATGAGAACAATCCAAGTACCCATCAACAGATGATTGGCTTAAGAAGATGTGGTATATATATTCAAGGAAATACTATTTTGGCATAAAAAAGAATGAAATAATGCTATCTGTAGCAATATGGATGGACTTACTATGATTATTATACTTCAATTAAAAAAAAAAAAGAAAGAATGTAACTGAGCTACTCAGCAGTGGCCACAGGACTGGAAAAGGTCAGTTTTCATTCCAATGACAAGGAAAGGCAATGTCAAAGAATGCTCAAACGATCGCACAATTGCGCTCATCTCACACGCTAGCAAAGTAATGCTCAAAATTCTCCAAACAAGGCTTCAACAATATATGAACCGTGAACTTCCAGATGTTCAAGCTGGATTTACAAAACGCAGAGGAACCAGAGATTAAATTACCAATATCCATTAGATCTTAGAAAAAGCAAGAGAGTTACAGAAAAACATCTACTTCTGCTTTATTGACTAGGCCAAAGACTCTGCCTGTGTGGATCACAATAAACTGTGGAAAATTCTGAAAGAGATGGGAATACCAGACCACCTGACCTGCCTCCTGAGAAATCTATAGGCAGGTCAAGAAGCAACAGTTAGATTGGACATGGAACAACAGACTAGTTCCAAATCGGGAAGGGAGTACATCAAGGTTGTATATTTTCACCCTGTTTATTTAACTTATATGCAGAGTACGTCATAAGAAATGCCAGGCTGGATGAAGGACAAGCTGGAATCAAGATTCCCAGGAGAAATATCAATAACCTCAGATATGCAGATGACACTACACTTATGGCAGAAAGTGAAGAAGAACTAAAGAGCCTCTTGATGAAAATAAAAGAGGAGAGTGAAAAAGCTGGCTTAAAACTCAACACTCAGAAAAATAAGATCATGGCATCCAGTCCCATCACTTCATGACAAATAGATGGGAAACCACTGGAAACAGTGACAGGCTTTATAAGTTTGGACTCCAAAATCACTGCAGATGGTTTAAAAGACACTTACTCCTTGGAAGAAATGCTATGACCAACCTAAACAGCATATTCTAAAACAGAGATATTACTTTGCCAACAAAGGTCCGTCTAGTCAAATGTATGGTTTTTCAAGTAGTCATGTATGGATGTGAGAGTTGGACCATAAAGAGGGCTGAAGACAGAAGAATTGATGCCTGTGAACTGTGGTGTTGGAAAAGACTCTTGAGAGTCCTTTGGACTGCAAGGAGATCCAAGCAGTCCATCCTAAAGGAAATCAGTCCTGAATATTCATTGGAAGGACTGATGCTGCAGCTGAAAATCCAATACTTTGGCCACCTGATGCAAAGAACTGACTCCTTGGAAAAGACCCTGATGTTGGGGAAGACTGAAGGCGGGAGGAGAAGGGGACAACAGAGGATGAGATGGTTGGATAACATCACCAAATCAATGGACATGAGTTTGAGTAAGCTCTGGGAGTTGATGATAGACAGGGAGGATTGGCATGCTGCAGTCCATGGGGTCATAAGGAGTGGGACATGACTGAGCGACTGAACTGAACTGAACTGAGCTACTTACTTTTAATTTCCTCATGTATATATAAATAAAAATTATTCACAGCAAAATGAAATAAAATTTTGAAGTACAAATATTATAAATTAGTAACAATCAAGGTTTGAAGGTAGTCAACTCTTGATATTTGTTCAAGAAAGGAATATATCTCTATTGTGTAAATAAGTCTCTTTTATAAACCTTAGTTTTACTGAAAGAACAGTGAAGACAAAGTGATATTGCCAAAAATAAAGTTTTTAATGCAAAAAAGCAAAATGGCTGTCTGGGGAGGACTTAAAAATAGCTGTGAAAAGAAGAGAAGTGAAAAGCAAAGGAGAAAAGAAAAGATATAAGCATCTGAATGCAGAGTTCCGAAGAATAGCAAGAAGAGATAAGAAAGCGTTCTTCAGTGATCAATAGAAAGAAATAGAGGAAAACAACAGAATGGGAAAGACTAGAGATCTCTTCAAGAAAATTAAAGATACCAAGGGAACATTTCATGCGAAGATGGGCTCGATAAAGGACAGAAATGGTATGGACCTAACAGAAGCAGAAGATATTAAGAAGGGGTGGCAAGAACACCAGAAGAACTGTACAAAAAAGATCTTCATGACCCGGATAATTATGATGGTGTGATCACTCATCTAGAGCCAGACATCCTGGAATGTGAAGTCAAGGGGGCCTTAGGAAGCATCAGTACGAACAAAGCTAGTGAAGGTGATGGAATTCCAGATGAGCTATTTCAAATCCTAAAAGATGATGCTGTGAAAGGGCTGCACTCAATATGCCAGCTAATTTGGAAAACTCAGCAGTGGCCACAGGACTGGAAAAGGTCAGTTTTCATTCTAATTCCAAAGAAAGGCAATGCCAAAGAATGCTCAAACTACCACACAATTGCACTCATCTCACATGCTAGTAACGTAATGCTCAAAATTCTCCAAGCCAGATTTCAGTAATACATGAACCATGAACTTCCTGATGTTCAAGCTGGTTTTAGAAAAGGCAGAGGAACCAGAGATCAAATTGCCAACATCTGCTGGATCATCGGAAAAGCAAGAGAGTTCCAGAAAAACATCTATTTCTGCTTTACTGACTATAACAAACCTTTGACTGTGTGGATCACAAAACAATGTGGAAAATTCTGACAGAGATGGGAATACCAGATCACCTGACCTGCCTCTTGAGAAATCTGTATGCAGGTCAGGAAGCAACAGTTAGAAGTGGACATGGAACAACAGACTGGTTCTAAATAGGAAAAGGAGTATGTCAAGGCTGTATATTGTCACTCTGCTTATTTAACTTATATACGGAGTACATCATGAGAAATGCTGGACTGGAAGAAACACAAGTTTGAATCAAGATTGCCAGGAGAAATATCAACAACCTCAGATATAAAGATGACACCACCCTTATGGCAGAAAGTGAAGAGGAACTAAAAAGCCTCTTGATGAAAGTGAAAGTGGAGAGTGAAAAAGTTGGCTTAAAGCTCAACATTCAGAAAACAAAGATCATGGCATCCGGTCCCATCACTTCAAGGGAAATAGATGGGGAAACAGTGGAAACAGTGTCAGACTTTATTTTGGGGGGCTCCAAAATCACTGCAGATGGTGACTTCAGCCATGAAATCAAAAGATGCTTACTCCTTGGAAGAAAAGTTATGACCAACCTAGATAACATATTCAAAAGCAGAGACATTACTTTGCCAACTAAGGTCCATCTAATCAAGGCTATGGTTTTTCCAATAGTCATGTATGGATGTGAGAGTTGGACTGTGAAGAAGGCTGAGCGCCGAAGAATTGATGCTTTTGAACTGTGGTGTTGGAGAAGACTCTTGAGAGTCCCTTGGACTGCAAGAAGATCCAACCAGTCCATTCTGAAGGAGATCAACCCTGTGGTTTCTTTGGAAGGAATGATTCTAAAGCTGAAACTCCAGTACTTTGGCTACCTCATGCAAAGCGTTAACTCATTGGAAAAAACTCTGTTGCTGGGAGGGATTTGGGCCAGGAGGAGAAGGGGACGACAGTGGATGAGATGGCTGGATGGCATCACTGACTCGATGGATGTGAGTCTGAGTGAAGTCCAGGAGTTGGTGATGGACAGGGAGGCCTGGCGTGCTGCGATTCATGGGGTTGCAAAGAGTCAGACATGACTGAGCAATTGAACTGAACTGATCCTGATCTCTTGGCTTTACTTATAGGAAAAAATAAGAACATACTACAAATCACTTAAAATATTAAAATGGTGTGGGGTAAACTATTTCAGGAACCATATGCCAATTGCTAGGCATGGATTGTCAGAAAACCAGTCTTGGCTACTATATGCTAATTCAAGCCACTTTTCTTTTGTCATTACTTTTATATTCACAAAATCATGTAAGTCTAATATGGATTAATGGTGCTCTAGAGCTTTCAACCATTTTTATGCTGTAGCCAGCCTCCCAAAGAACACCTCCTCTATTCATTAAATAGATACTGGATGTTGGACTGGAGGGGAAAAACATTTTTTCATGACCATAACATCCCATGGGTCCTCTACATACGCCAGATATTGTGATTTAGTTTCTTTTTCTAAAGCTCATATTTTGTTGTACACTTCTGTTGTAGCACAAGAAATATAGATCAAGTTTAAGGTATATAAGGCCTCAGAAGGTCTGCCACACAAGCATCCACACTGAAACACTTCTGTAAGAAGTACTCATGATAAGAGGAAAAACAAGTTCCAGAGATGCTATAAGGGACACATGGATTATGAGTGATGGAAAACCTTGGCATTAGGTGTTGAACTGTGCCCCTCCCCCAAATTCCTAACACCCAGAAATGACTCTTTGGAAACAGGGTCACTGCAGATGTCAGATGAGGACGCATCATATTAGAGTGGGCCCCTGATCCAATATTATTGGTGCTGTTATAAAAATGTGAAAGTTGGACCCAGCAAGCAGAGAGAATGCTGCCTGAAGATGAGAGTTGTGCCGCCCCACACTAGGGAACTACCGGAACTGAGGAGAGAGGCCTGGCAAAGATCCACCCCTGGTGCCTTCAAAGGAGGGCATGGCCCTACTGACACCCCTATCTCATACATCTAGCCTCTGGAACTGTGAGAGAATAAATCTCTGATGTCTCAGGGACTTCCCTGGTGGGACAGTGGTTCAGACATGGGTTAGATCCCTGGCTGGGGAACTAATATCCCACATTAAAAAAACAAAAAAAAACAAAAAAAAACAACGATGGTTTAGCCAAGCAACTTGTGGTACTTTATCAAGGCAGCCCTAGAAACTAATACACTTGGTAAAGTATGCTGTCACCTTAAGAAAAAGCTAAGAACAAATAAAGGAAAAATAATAGGCAAGTGCTAGGGAGGAAGTGACCTTTCACAGGCCATCCCCACAGGAAAGGGAGTGACTAATCTGATTTTACAGAGTTAAACTGCATCAGGCCACATGTCATGAGTGCGCAAGGTCACTATCTTGAAAGGTGATTGTGTTTGCTATACTCTCTTTGTCTGTGCTATGCCAGCAAAGGTTTGTATAGTCAAAGCTATGACCTTTCCAATAATCATGTCTGTATGACTTTTGAACTGTGGTGTTGGAGAAGACACTTGAGAGTCCCTCAGACTACAAGGAGATCAAACCAGTCAATTTTAAAGGAAATCAGTCTTAAATATTCATTGGAAGGACTGATGCTGAAGCTCAAGTTCCAATCCTTTGGCTACCTGATGTGAAGAGCTGACTCATTAGAAAATACCCTGATTCTGGGAAAGATAAGGCAGGAAAAGAAAGTTGGATGGCATCACCAACTAGATGGACATGAGTGTGAGCAAGCTCTGGGAGTTACTGATGGACAGGGAAGCCTGGCGTGCTGCAGTCCGTGGGGTCACAAACAGTGGGACACAACTGAGCTACTGAACAGTAGCCTGATCCCAATCAGGGATCAAGCAGTAAAAGCACTGTGTCCTAATGAGTGAACCGCTAGGGAATTTCCATTTGTTTATACTATTTATTTACCGTTCTTTTAGTGTCTGTGGAATTTGTAGTGATGTGATTTTTTCTCATCCATTTGTGTCAGTTGTGTCTTCTCTCTTTTTTCTTGAGAAGTCTGTCAAGAGGGTTATCAGTTTTATTGATATTCGGCAGCATTTGTTTTCATTGACTTTTTCTCTCATTTTGGTTGTTGTTGTTTTTTCACATTTACATCTGTTCCAATCTTTATAATTTTGCTTCCTTTCCCTATACTGAGTTTAATTTGTTCTTTTTCTAGTTTCTTAAGATGGGAACAGGGATTACTGACTTGAGATCATTCTCCTTTTCTTTTTTTTTTCATATTTTATTATTATTATTATTTACTTTACAATATTGTATTGGTTTTGCCATACATCAACATGAATCTGCCACGGGTGTACAAACTTAGGTATTTAGTGCTATAAAATTTTCCCAAGCCCTGCTTTAAGAGCATCCTACAAATTCTGTTATGCTGTGTCTTCATTTTCACTCATTTCAAAATACTTCCCAAATTCTCTTCTGATATCTTTTTTGACCCATGGCTTATCTAGAAACATGTTATTTAGTTCCCAAATATACAGGGGTTTTCAAGCTACTGATTGCTATTGACCTTTAATTTAATTCCATTGTTGTCAGACTGTGGTTTAAATTATTTTAAATATCAATGTGAATCAGCCATGTTTTACAGAAAACAACAAAATTCTGTAAAGCAATTATCCTTCAGTTAAAAAAAATAAATCAAAAAATTCAAGGTGACAAAGTAAAAAAATCTATTTTAAATATATTGAGATAATTTATGACACAGCATGTAGTCTATGTAAGTTAATGTTCCACAGACACTTGAAATAAATGTACATTCTGGGGTGGGAGGTGGGGTAGAGGCTCAAGAAGGAGATGACATATGTATACCTGTGGCTGATTCGTGTTAATGTGTGGCAGAAACCAACAGAACATTGTAAAGCAAGTATCCTCCAATTAAAAATAAATAATTTTTTAAAAAATATCTATATATTCTGCTATGTTTGGATAGAGTCTTCTACAAATGCCAATAAGGTCAAATCAGTTCATTTGCTGTTGATGTTTTTAAGTCACTAAATCATGTCCAGCTTTATTTGTGACCTCATGCCTTTTGCCCACTAGGCTCCTCTGTCCATGGGATTTCCCAGGCAAGAATACTGGAGTGGGTTGTCATTTCTTTCTCCAGGGGATCTTCCTGACCTAGGGATCAAACCTATCTCCTGCATTAGCAAGCAGATTCTTTACCACTGACTGAGACACCAGGAAAGCCCATATTGGTTCAAAGTGCTGTTTAATTCTTCTACATGCTTCCAGATTTTCCATCCAATTCTTCCATCAATATCAATAACTGAGAGATAAGTGTTGAAATTTCCCACCATAATTTTATTTCTCCTTGCTATTCCTTTGGTTTTTACTCATATAATTTGGAGCTGTGTTTTTTCAGCACATAAATGTTTAGATTAATATTTCCTTTTGCTAAATTGACCCTTTTATTATTATGAAAAAACTTCATTTTACTGTAGTACAATTCTTTGCTCTGAAATCTACTTTGATATTAATATAAGCATCCCAGATTTCATTTTACTAGTGTTATCATGCATATTTTATTCCACTTATACTTTTCATCTATTTGTGGCTATCATTATATTTAAAGTTGGTTTCTTTTGGGCAGAATGCAGCTGGGCCTTGCTTTAAAAAGAAATCCAATATGATAATCTCTGCCTTTATTTGAGGCATTTAGACCATTTTTATTTAATGTGACCACTGGTATGGTTAAGTTTAATTGTATCATCTTTTATTAGACCTTTTATTTACCCATTTGTACTCTCTTCTCTTTTTCACCTTTCTCTGGCTTATTTTGGATTAACTGAATATTTTGTATGATTATAGTTTATCTCCTCTATTAGCTTATTACCTGTAACTTTTTGTTATATTCTTTTAGGGATTGTTTCAGGATTTATTGAATACACCTCTAACTTATCATAGTCCACTGATAACTGATATTATGCTACTTCACGTATAGTATAAGAATCACACAACAGCATATTTTGATTTCTCCTCTCCTGGCCTTTGTGCTATGATTGCCAGATAGCATGCTTCTACATATAGTATAAATCCACAGAAATTCTGCCTGTCTACAGCTGGGTTCTCTTTGTGCACTGCAGCCTGGAAACTTTCTCAAGGTAGTTAGCTGGGACATTGCAGTGTTCACCTTGTTTCCCATCTCAGAATCACTGCTCTTTGTTGTCTGACAACTCGAGACACTGGTTATGGCTATTTTGTTCTCATAAGAAGTCTGAAAGAAGAGACATGTACCATTTCCCTCTGATAAAGGAAATTTATATATCAAGACTCACAAAATGGAGGAAGCCCAAATGGCTCACATGCAAATCTAAACCCATGTCAGTCCACACTCACAGGAAACACCTCACTGTCTAGGAAACCTAACATACATTAATCATAATACTCCAACTCAACTTTAGCTAGCTCATCTTATCCTAGAAAATAGACCTACTAGCTTTATCAGGAAATCCTTGACCTCCTAGTCAACCATGCCCTTTTCTGCATTGCCTCTCCTAATGCTCTGTAACATCCGTTTTTGCTAAAATCCCTCTGGAAGAGTGCTCCACTGCTTGTGAGGCACTGTGCACCCCTAACTCATGGGTTGTTTTTCCTGAAATAAAGGACACTGCACTAGTTACTAAACTGTACTGTTTTTGCCATTTAATACCCCATTTGGCAGATTAACAAACTAAGGTCACAAAATGCTGAAATCACCCACCCACATTTACAGTTAAGCAGGAATTTGATGTGAGGGCCATCTGACTCCACAGCCAAGATTTGAATGACCATCTATGCCACTGCCAAAACATTTTTTGTTTTAATGTTTTAACATTTTAAAATTAAATGCATTTGTATATATATATATATTTTTTTTAACTTAAATATATTTAAGTTTTTATATCTATTTTTTCATATATTGTGTAGGTTTCTTCTTCTTCTTCTTTTTTTTTTTTTTTTTTTGCCACACCACACTGCTTGTGGGACCTTAGTTCTCTGACCAGGGAGAAAACCCTGTACCATGGTACTGAAAGCACCAAGAGTTAACCACTGGACCCTGGACCACCAGGAAATTCCATATTTTTTGGTTTTATAGCTGTGGGTTCTGGATGTATATAGGGCAACATGAGGTCATTTTGCTTACAAAGGTAGATGAAAAATTATTTGTTCTAGATTTATGAAAAATGCCATTGATGTTATGATAGGGATTGCATTGATCCAGTAGCTTGCCATAGGCAGTGTGGTGATTTTAATGATATTTATTCTTTCAATCCATGATCACAGTATATCTTTCCATCTGTTTGTGTCATTGTCAATCTCTTTAATCGATGTCTTAAAGTTTTCTAAGTTCAGTTCAGTTGTTCAGTTCAGTTATTCAGTCGTGTCCGCTCTTTACAACCCCATGGACTGCAGCACACCAGGCTTCCCTGTCCATCACTAACTACTGGAGCTTGCTAAAATTCATGTCCATCGAGTTGGTGTGCCATCCAACAATCTCATCCTCTGTTGTCACCTTCTGTTTCTGCCCTCAATCTTTCCCAGCATCAGTGTCTTTTCCAAAGAATCAGTTCTTCAGATCAGGTGGCCAAAGTATCACTCTTTCCAACGAATATTCAGGACTGATTTCCTTTAGGATTGACTGGTTTGATCTTCTTGCAGTCTAAGGGACTCTCAAGAGTCTTCTCCAACATCACAGTCCAAAAACTTTAATTCTTCGGTGCTCAGCTTTCTTTATGGTCCAACTTTCACATCCATACATGACTACCGTAAAACCCATAGCTTTGACTAGTTAAATAAGCAAGGTGACAATATACAGCCTTGATGTACTCCTTTCACAATTTGGAAGCAGTCCATTTTCCCTGTCTGGTTCTAACTGCTGCTTCTTGACCCACATATGGATTTCTCAGGAAGCTGGTAAGGTGGTCTGGTCTTTCCATCTCTTTAAGAGTTTTCCACAGTTTATTGTGATCCGCAGAGTCTAAGGCTTTATTGTAGTCAATGAAGTGGAAGTAGATGTTTTATATGGAATCCTCTTACTTTTTCTGTGATCAACAGATGTTGGCAATTTGATTTTGTTCCTCAGCTTTTTCGAAATCCAGCTTGAACATCTGGAAGTTCTTGGTTCATGTATTATTTAGGCTGAGGTTGGAGAATTTTCAGGATGGTCTTGATTCCTGTCTCTTGTATAATGTCAGGAACCTCCATTCATAGTTCATCAGGCACTCTGTCTATCAGAACTAGTCCCTTAAATCTATTTCTCACTTCCACTGTACAATCATAAGGGATTTGGTTTAGGTCATACCTGGATGGTCTAGCGGTTTTCCCTACATTCTTCAATTTAAGTCTGAATTTGGCAATAAGGACTTCATGATCTGAGCCACAGTTAGCTCCTGGTCTTGTTTTTGCTGACTATATAGAACTTCTCCATATCTGGATGCAAAGAATATGATCAATCTGATTTTGGTGTCTACCATCTGGTGATGTCCATGTGTAGAGTCTTTCCTTGTGTTGTTGGAAGGAGATGTTTGCTATGACCAATTCGTTGTCTTGGCAGAACTCTATTAGCCTTTGCCCTGCTTCATTCTGTATGTCAGGGTCAAATTTGCCTGTTACTCCAGGTGTTTCTTAACTTCCTACTTTTGTACTCCAGTCCGCTATAATGAAAGGGACATCTTTTTTTGGGTGTTAGCTCTAGAAGGTCTTATAGGTGTTCATAGAACTGTTCAACTTCATCTTCTTCAGTGTTACTGGTTGGGGCATAGACTTGGATTACTGTGATATTGAATGGTTTGCCTTGGAAACGAACAGAGATCATTCTGTCATTTTGTGACATTGTATAGGAGACAGGAATAAAGACCATTCCCATGGAAAATAAATGCAAAAAAGCAAAAGGGCTGTCTGAGGAGGCCTTACAAATAGCTGTGAAAAGAAGAGAAGCAAAAAGCAAAGGAGAAAAGGAAAGATATAAGCATCTGAATGCAGAGTTCCAAAGAATAGCAAGGAGAGATAAGAAAGCCTTCCTCAGTGATCAATGCAAAGAAATAGAGGAAAACAACAGAATGGGAAAGACTAGAGATCTCTACAGAAAAATTAGAGATACCAAGGGAACATTTCATGCAAAGATGGGCTCAATAAAGGACAGAAATGGTATGGATCTAACAGAAGCAGAAGATATTAAGAAGACGTGGCAACAATACACGGAAGAACTGTACAAAAAAGATCTTCATGACCCAGATAATCAAAATGGTGTAGTCACTCATCTAGAGCCAGACATCTTGGAATGTGAAGTCAAGTGGGCCTTAGAAAGCATCACTATGAACAAAGCTAGTGGAGGTGATGGAATTCCTACTGAGCTATTTCAAATCCTGAAAGATGATGCTGTGAAAGTGCTGCACTCAATATGCCAGCAAATTTGGAAAACTCAGCAGTGGCCACAGGACTGGAAAAGGTCAGTTTTCATTCCAATCCCAACGAAAAGCAATGCCAAAGAATGCTCAAACTACCGCACAATTGCACTCATCTCACATGCTAGTAAAGTAATGCTCAAAATTCTCCAAGCCAGGCTTCAGCAATACATGAACTGTGAACGTCCAGATGTTCAAGCTGGTTTTAGAAAAGGCAGAGGAACCAGAGATCAAATTGCCAACATCTGCTGGATCATCAGAAAAGCAAGAGAGTTCCAGGAAAACATCTATTTCTGCTTTATTGACTATAACAAAGCCTTTGACTGTGTGGATCACAAAACAATGTGGAAAATTCTGACAGAGATGGGAACACCAGATCACCTGACCTGCCTCTTGAGAAACCTATATGCAGGTCAGGAAGCAACAATTAGAAGTGGACATGGAACAACAGACTGGTTCCAAATAGGAAAAGGAGTATGTCAAGGCTGTATATTATCATCCTACTTATTTAACTTATATTCAGAGTATATCATGTTGGATGGGAAGAAGCACAAGCTGGAATCAAGATTGCCGGGAGAAATATCAATCACCTCAGATATGCAGATGACACCACCCTTATGGCAGAAAGTGAAGAGGAACTAAAAAGTGATGAAAGTGAAAGAGAAGAGTGAAAAAGTTGGCTTAAAACTCAACATTCAGAAAACTAAGATTATGGCATCCGTTCCCATCACTTCATGGCAAATAGATGGGGTAACAGTGGCTGACTTAATTTTTCTGGGCTCCAAAATCACTTCAGATGGTGATTTCAGCCATGAAATTAAAATACACTTACTCCTTGCAAGGACAATTATGACCAACCTAGACAGCATATTCAAAAGCAGAGACATTACGTTGCCAACAAAGGTCTGTCTAGTCAAGGCTATGGCTTTTCCAGTGGTCATGTATGGATGATAGAGTTGGACTATAAGGAAAGCTGAGCACTGAAGAATTGATTCTTTTGAACTCTGATGTTGGAGAAGACTCTGAGAGTTCCTTGGACTGCACAGAGATCCAACCAGTTCATCCTAAAGGAGATCAGTCCTGGGTGTTCATTGGAAGGACTGATGTTGAAGCTGAAGTTCCAATACTCTGGCCACCTGATGCGAAGAGCTGACTCATTTGAAAAGACCCTCATGCTGGGAAAGATTGAGAGCAGGAGGAGAAGGGGACAACAGAGGATGAGATGGTTGGATGGCATCACCGAGTCAATGGACATGGGTTTGGATGGACTCCGGGAATTGATGATGGACAGGGAGGCCTGGCGTGCTGCAGTTCATGGGGTTGCAAGTAGTTGGACACAACTGAACGACTGAACTAAATTGAGCTGAACTGGATAATTTTGACCATTACTTTGCTAACATGTGAGATGAGTGCAACTGTGCCATAGTTTGAGCATTCTTTTGCTTTGCCTTTCTTTGGGATTGGAATGAAAACTGACTCTTTCCAGTCCTGTGGCCACTGCTGAGTTTTTCCAAATTTGCTGGCATATTGAGTGTAGCACTTTCACAGCATCATCTTTTAGGATTTGAAATAGCTCAGCTGGAATTCTGTCACCTCCACTAGCTTTTTTCATAGTGATGGTTCCTAAGGCCCACTGGACTTTGCATTCCAAAATGTTTGGCTCTAGGTGAGTGATCACACCATCATGATTATCTGGGTCATTAAGATGTCTTTTGTATAATTCTTCTGTGTATTCTTGCCATCTCATCTTAATATCTTCTGCTTTTGTTTGGTCCATACCATTTCTGTCATTAATTGTGCCCATCTTTGCATGAAATATTCCCTTGATATCTCTAATTTTCTTGAAAAGATCTCTAGTCTTCCCATTCTGTTGTTTTCCTCTATTTCTTTGCATTGATCACTTAAAAAGTCTTTCTTTTCTCCTTGCTACTCTTTCAATGTCTGCATTCAGATGGATACATCTTTCCTTTTCTCCTATTTCTTTTGCTTCTCTTCTTTTCTCAGCTATTTGTAAGGCCTCCTCAGACAACCGTTTTGCCTATTTGCATTCTTTTTCTAGGGAATTTTTGATCACAGGCTCCTTTACAATGTCATGAACCTCGGGCCAGAATTCTTCAGGCACTCTATCAGATATAATCCCTTGAATCTATATTTCACTTTCACCATATAACCTTAAGGAATTTGATTTACATCATAACTGAAAGGTCTAGTGGTTTTCCCTACTTTCTTCAATTTAAGCCCGAATTTGATAATAAGGAAGTCCTGATCTGAGCCACAGTCAGCTCATGCTCCTCTTTTTGCTGACTATATAGAGCTTCTCCATCTTCAGCTGCAAAGAATATAATCAATCCAATTTTGGTACTCACCATCTGGTGATATCCACGTGTAGAGTCTTTTCTTGTGTTGTTGGAAGAGTGTGTGTGCTATGACCAACGTGTTCTCTTGGCAAAACTCTGTTAGCCTTTGATCTGCTTCATTTTCTACTCCAAGGCTAAACTTGCCTATTAATCCAGTTTTCCAAGTATAGGTCTTTTACCTCCTTGGTTAGATTTACTCTTAGATATTTTATTCATTTTTCTGCACTAGTAAATTTCTCTTTCTCACAGTTCGCTGTTAGTATATAGAAACACAACAGATTGCTGCCTAGTAATTTTGTATCCTAATATATTGATTAGTTCAGGTAGTATTTTTTGTTGGTGTCTTTAGGATCTTCTATGTATAGTATCCTGTGGTGTCTGGCTATAGATCTGTTGGGGTCAAGGAGTTGGTGTTGGCCTGCTGGTATGCAGGGGTGTGTGTGTGTGCTCAGTCACCTTGATGTGACCCCATGGACTGTAGCCCACTAGGCTCCTCTGTCCATGGAATGCTCCAGGCAAGAATGCTGCTAGGCATTAAAGGGAATCAATGGCTGGCTGCAAGGCCCTGAAGGTGTGGGGGAGGTTCCAAGGCCCCCTAGGTTAGGTCGCCTAATCTTGAGATGGTTGGAGGTTCAAAGATCTTAAGGCAGCCAGCTTGCTGTTGGGTAAGGCTGTGTCACCACCTGGCCAGCTGCTTGTCTTGAGTTGTCTGAGTACTGGTGCCAACAGGCTGGTAGGTCCCAGTGTTAATAAGCTAGAAAGATTCAAAAATGGTATTTTCCAGTACCAGTGTCCTTGTAGTAGAACAAGCTTCCCAAAATGGCTGCTTCCAATGTCTGTGTCCCCTGGGTGAGCTCCAATTGCCTCCTGCCTCTCTGGGAGGCTCTCCCAAGGTCAAAAGGTAGGTCTGACCTAGGCTCTTCCCAAGTTATTGCTTATTCCCTGGGTCGTGGAACATGTTAGGTTTTGTGTGTGCCCTTAAAGGGAGGAGTCTCTATTTCCCCCAAGCCTCTGGCTCTCCTGAAACTAAGCCCTCTGGCATACAAAGTCAAATGTTCTAGAGGCTTGTCTTCCCGGTACAGAACCCTCAGGCTGGGGAGCCTGATGTAGAGCTTAGACACCTTTCTTCTTTGGGAGAACCTCTGTAGTTGTAATTATTCTCCTCTTTGTTGGTTGCCTGCTCAGAGAGTTATTGGTCCTAACTATACCATATCTCTGGCCCTCCTACTTAACTCACTGTGGTTCCTTCTTCGTAAATTTCATTGTAGAGCTTTTCTGCAAGTCTGCAGGTCTTTCTCTTAAATGATTGCTCTGTAAGTAGCTGTAAGTAGTATAAATTTCATAGAAGGAGGTGAGCTAAGAGTCTCCCTACTCCACCATCTTGGCCACTCCCTTGTTAGACTTACATTGTGGCTAAACAATCCCCAAAATGAATGTTTCCTTCAGCCTTCATAAATAGTTTCTGGTAGGCCATTTCAGCTTTTGCTTCCAACAAAAGCAAAACTCACCATGTAGGACTATATCAAAATAAAAGCTGCTGCTGCTGCTGCTGCTGCTGCTGCTAAGTCGCTTCAGTCATGTCCAACTCTGTGCAACCCCATAGATGGCAGCCAACCAGGCTCCCCTGTCCCTGGGATTCTCCAAGCAAGAACACTGGAGTAGGTTGCCATTTCCTTCTCCAAAATAAAAGCTACTGCCCAGCAAAATAAATAATCAACAAAATGAAAAGGCAACCTACAGAATGGTAAAAAAAAAATATCTGCAAACCATCTATCTTATAAGAAGTTAATATCCAAAATATATAAGGAACTTATAAAACTTAACAACAATAAAACAAATAATATTTTAAAATGGGCAAATAATATGAATAGACATTTTTCCAAAATATATGTACAAATGGCCAATCAATACATGAAAAGATGTTCAACATCACTAATCATTAGGGAAATGTATATCAAAACCACAATAAGATATCATCTCAAATCTGTTAGAATGTCTACTATAAAAAGATAAGTCATAACAAATGCTGGCAAAGATGTGGAGAAAAGGGAATATTTGTCCACTGCTGATGGAAATGTAAATTAGTACAACTACTCTGGAAAACAGTGTGGAGGTTCCTCAAAAAATTAACACTAGAACTACCATATGATCCAGCCATCCCACTTCTGTGTATATATCTTAAGGAAATGAAATTACTATCTTGAAGAGATATCTGTACCTCCATATTTGCTGCAGTAATATTCACAATAGCCAAGACATGGAAACAACTTAAGTGTCCATTGACAGATGAATGGTAAAGAAACAGTAGTGTGCGTGTGTGTGCATGCATATGCACACAAAGTGCAATATTATTAAGCAATAAAAACAAGGCAATCCTGTTATATGTGATAATACAAATGGACTTGGAGGAAATTATGCTTAATGAAGTCACACAGAGAAGGACGAATATCTTATGATCTCATTTATATGTGGAATTTAATAAAAGAAAAAAAAAACTCATAGAAACAGAGGGTGGATTGGTGGTTTTTGGAGAGGACAAAAGGAAGAAATGAGTAAAGGTGGTCAAAGGGTACAAACTTCCAGTTATAAGATGAACCATTTATTGGTATCTAATGTATAGCATGGTATCTATGGTCAACAATACTGCATAGTATACTTGAAACTTGCTAAGAGATTAAATCTTAAAAGTCCTCACCACACACACAAAAAGGTAACTATGTGAGATGATGGCTGTGTTAACTAGCCTTATTTCATGGTAATCATTTCACAGTATATGCATATATTAAATCATCATGTTGTACACCTTAAACTTACACATGTTGTATATCAATTACATACCAATAAGTGTTAGCTGATCAGTCGTGCCCAACTCTTTGCGACCCTATGGACTGCAGCCCACCAGGCTCCTCTGTCAATGGGATTTTCCAGGCAAGGATACTGTAGTGGGTTGCCATTTCCTTCTCCAGGGGATCTTTCTGACCCAGGGATGAAACCCAGGTCTCCTGTACTGCAGGCAGATTCTTTACTATCTGAGCTATGAGGGAAGTCCCACATAGGGATAAATTTGGGAAAAAATAAGTGCTTTATATATATAAAGATTGGGTCTGGAACTGACACAGCATTCTTCTGGTTAGTAACAGCCAGAGGTCCATGTGGCAGGGATTGTACAAGGACACAAATACCAGTTGGAGTGGTTCATTGAGGGCCATCATGAGAATCATCAAAGGAGAAAAGAAAATATGTACCCATCTGAATGCAGAGTTCCAACGAATGACAAGGAGAGAAAAGAAAGCCTGCCTAAGTAATCAATGCAAAGAAACAGAGGAAAACAATAGAATGGGAAAGACTAGAGATCTCTTCAAAGAAAATTAGATACCAAGGGAACATCTCATGCAAAGATCTGCACAATAAAGGACAGAAATGGTATAGACTTAACAAAAGCAGAATATATTAAGAAGAGGTGGCAAGAATACACAGAAAAGCTATACAAAAGGGAATAAAATGGCCCTAGTAGAAGGACGTGCACTCATCTTCTCCTGTGAGAACTCCAAAATTGCAACTCTTTGCTGAACAACTATCAACAGGAGAATGTTGGGTCTCACCAAAAAAAGACACCCCACATCCAAGGGCAAAGGAGAAGTCCCAAAAAGACAGTGGGAGGGGAGAAATCACATTTAGAATTACACTAACTCAACCAGCAGTTAAATTTTCCAAAGAATAAACATAACCATAAATTCACAGCTACTGAGTTAACAGGGTCTGTAACCTTCCTTGGCCAAAGAGAGTTCTAAAATAAATTCCTGAAAATTCATTCTCACCCATCTTTCAGGACTCCATATGAGAGTCCACATATGCTTCAAAAATCAATTTTAATGTTATTTGATAATCAAAGAGGAATTGACAAGGAACCAGTGATGGGATGATAAGAAAGATATTTTGAAATAGACTTCTGGAAGTTCATCCAAATGTTAAACCTATCTGATAAAAGATATGAAGCATAAGACCTCGTGTGACTCAACTTGGTTAAACTTAAAACACAATTTCACCATATTATATAATGCCATCATTTAGAGCTGGCCAGAAGAGATCAGGACTGGCAGGTGGACCCTGGCAGATTTCACAGATCAAGTCAGGTAAGACGTGAGGTACTGAGAGGTGAGCTAAACTGAGCAACAGTGAACTCATTGTGTTCCACCTGTGGTGACATTTTTCTCTTCTTTAAATGTATTAACTTCTTACCTGACTGAGAACTCTTTCTGCTATGATCTGAATGTTTATGTCCCCTCAAAATCCATTTGTTGAAATACTAATGTCCAATATGATGGTATTAGGAGGTGGGAACTTTAGGAGACGATTATGTCATGAGAGTGGAATGTTTATGAATGGGATTAGTGCTCTTACAAGAGATTCCCAGGGACCCTAGTCCCTTCCATCTTGTGAGGATACAAGAAATTTGTGACCTGGAAAAGGGCACTCACATAATCATGCTGGCACTCTAATTTTGTAAGAAATAGATTTGTTTCTTTGTTTATAAGCCACCCAGTCTGTGGTATTTTGTTATAGTGGACCAAATAGACAAAGAAACTTTCCTAAGTAGTTCCTCTGTCTGGAATACTATCCCTTTGCCCCATTCAGTGACTCAGCTTAAGGCCATTGACTCTGAAAAAAAATTTGACAAACTCCTAGTAATCACAGTGACATACCATTTTGCACTCACCAATTTGGTCAAAATGTAAAGTTCTGGAAAGTTCAAATGATAGCAAGAATTTGTACCAATGGCAACTCTTACACACTCTGGTGGGACTATAAGTTGATACAAACACTTTGGAGAAGAATATTAAATTAAAGTTGAACGTCTACATCCCCTATAAGGCAGCCACTCTCTTCCAGGTATGTTCCCAAGAGAAACTTTTGAACATATGCATCAAGAGGCAGGTTCATGGATTTATAGAAGCACTGTGATATAAGAGTGGAAAGCTGGAAACACTAAAAACAAGTAAAGTGTCCATTAACAGGAAAAGGGATGAGAACATTTTGATATAGTCATATAATAGAGTCCTATAACTGGACTTGTATTATCACTTTTTTCTGTTACCACCCATTTCATGTTAGCTGCATTGTTAGTCAGCATATAATTAAATTAACCATGAATCATTTTAGTGGCCTGTGAAGTGGTAACTAGTCCAATTTGTGGTCTTTTGACACACTGTTTTTATAATTTGCATCATCGGCTAATTAGTTGATATTTAAAATTCTTTGATGATTTATCTGTGGTTTCATGCTTGATTTCTTTTCGAATATTTGTTAAAGAAAAGTTCTGTATGTTTTCCTTGTTGTTGGAGTTCTCTGATGGTGTGTCTACTTTCATCATTGGTTTTGATTTCCTGTCTCATCCTGTTGTCTGCTTAGTCGTCGTCAATCCAGACCAACCCCCTCACCTGCCCCCCGGGCTGTAGTTTACCCATCCATCTCCCCTCCCCCGTCCCCCCACTTGCTCTGGTCATATTTGTGCTGTGGTCCACAGTGTGTGTGCCCTTAGTCGGGTTTGTGCTTTGCCTTCATGTCTCATTAAATGGTGTTTTTCCCCCATAGCAGTAAGTTGAATTGGTGTATCACTATGCAGTTACAGGAGGCAATGGCAACCCACTCCAGTACTCTTTCCTGGAAAACCCCATGGACGGAGGAACCTGAGTGGCTGCAGTCCATGGGGTTGCACAGAGTCAGACATGACTGAAGTGACTTAGCAGCAGCATACATCAGGGGAAAAAAGAACTGCAACTACACACAGGAAAATTGATGGAAGTCACAAGCAATTTTGAGTGAACAAAGAAAACTACAGAAGAAATGTAAAATTTCTTCCCATTTTTATAAACTTAAAAATTAATCAAAACTAATGATACGTTTCAGTGTGTCTGCCCTCTGATGCCCTCTCACAACACCTACCGTCTTACTTCTCTTACCTTGGACGTGGGGTATCTCTTCACGGCTGCTCCAGCAAACCGCAGCTGCTGCTCGTCACCTTGGACGAGGGGTATCTCCTCACCTCCACCTCTCCTGACCTTGAAAGTGGAGTAGCTCCTCTTGGCCCTACTGGGCCCATGCAGCCACTGCTCCTTGGACATCAAGGTCCACAGAAAACTAGTGAATCTACTCACACAGACCACAGCCTTGTCTGACTCAATGAAACTAAGCCATGCCGTGTGGGGCCACCCAAGATGGGTAGATCATGGTGGAGAGGTCTGACAGAATGTGGTCCACTGGAGAAGGGAATGGCAAACAACTTCAGTATTCTTGCCTTGAGAACCCCATGAACAGTATGAAAAGGCAAAATGATAGGACACTGAACGAGCAACTCCCCAGATTAGTAGATGCCCAATATGCTACTGGAGGTCAGTGGAGAGATAACTCCAAAGAATGAAGGGATGGAGCCAAAGCAAAAGCAATACCCAGATGGGGATGTGACTGGTAATAGAAGGAAGGTCCAATGCTGTAAAGAGCAATATTGCATAGGAACCTGGAATGCTAGGTCCATGAATCAAGGCAAATTGGAAGTTGTCAAACAGGAGATGACAAGAGTGAACATTGACACTCTAGGAACCAGCGAACTAAAATGAAACTGGAATGGGTGAGTTTAACTCTGATGACCATTATATCTACTACTGTGGGCAGGAATCCCGTAGAAGAAATGGAATAACATTAATGGTCAACAAAAGAGTCCAAAAGGCAGTACTTGGATGCAATCTAAAAAACGACAGAATGATCTCTGTTCGTTTCCAAGGCAAACCATTCAATATCATGGTAATCCAAGTCTATGCCCTAACCAGTAACACTGAAGAGTCTGAAGTTGAATGATTCTATGAAGACCTAAAAGACCTTTTAGAAATAATACCCAAAAAAGATGTCTTTTTCATTATAGGGGACTGAAATGCAAAAGTAGGAAGTCAAGAAACATCTGAGGTAACAGGCAAATTTGGCCTTGGTATACGGAATGAAGCAGGGCAAAGGCTAATAGAATTTTGCCAAGAGAATGCACAAGTTATAGCAAACACAATTTTCCAATAACACAAGGGAAGACTCTACACATGGACATTACCAGATGGTCAACACCAAAATCAGATTGATTATATTCTTTGCAGCCAAAGATGGAGAAGCTCTATACAGTCAACAAAAACAAGACCAGGAGCTGACTGTGGCTCTGATCATGAACTACTTATTGCCAAATTCAGACTTAAATTGAAGAAAGTATGGAAAACCACTAGACCATTCAGGTATGACCTAAATCAAATCCCTTATGATTATATAGTGGAAGTGAGAAATAGATTTAAGGGACTAGATCTGATAGACAGAGTGCCTGATGAACTATGGAGAGAGGTTTGTAACACTGTACAGGAGACAAGGATCAAAACCATCCCCATGGAAAAGAAATGCAAAAAAGCAAAATGCTTGTCTGGGGAGGCCTTACAAATAGCTGTGAAAAGAAGAGAAGTGAAAAGCAAAGGAGAAAAGGAAAGATATAAGCATCTGAATGCAGAGTTCCAATGAATAGCAAGGAGAGATAAGAAAAGCTTCTTCAGAGATCAATGCAAAGAAATAGAGGAAAACAACAGAATGAGAAAGACTAGAGATCTCTTCAAGAAAATTAGTGATACCAGGGGAACATTTCATGCAAAGATAGACTCAAAAAACGACAGGAATGGTATGGACCTAACAGAAGCAGAAGATATTAACAAGAGGTGGCAAGAATACACAGAAGAACTGTACAAAAAAGATCTTCATGACCCATATAATCAAGATGGTGTGATCACTCACCTAGAGCCAGACATCTTGGAATGTGAAGTCAAGTGGGCCTTAGAAAACATCACTATGAACAAAGCTAGTGGAGGCGATGGAATTCCAGTGGAGCTATTTCAAATCCTGAAAGATGATGCTGTGAAAGTGCTGCATTCAATATGCCAGCAAATTTGGAAAACTCAGCAGTGGCCACAGGACTGGAAAAGGTCAGTTTTCATTCCAATTCCCCAAAAACGGAAAGGCCAAAGAATGCTCAAACTACCACACAATTGCACTCATCTCACACACTAGTAAATTAATGGTCAAAATTCTCCAAGCCAGGCTTCAGTAATACGTGAACCATGAACGTCCAGATGTTCAAGCTGGTTTTAGAAAAGGCAGAGGAACCAGAGATCAAATTGCCAACATCTGCTGGATCATCAAAAAAGCAACAGCGTTCCAGGAAAACATCTATTTCTGCTTTACTGACTATAACAAACCTTTGACTGTGTGGATCACAAAACAATGTGGAAAATTCTGACAGAGATGGGAATACCAGACCACCTGACCTGCCTCTTGAGAAACCTGTATGCAGGTCAGGAAGCAACAGTTAGAACTGAACCTGGAACAACACACTGGTTCCAAATAGGTAAAGGGTGTACATCAAGGCTGTATATTGTCACCCTGCTTATTTAACTTCTATGCACAGTACATCATGAGAAACGCTGGGCTGGAAGAAGCACAAGCTGGAATCAAGATTGCTGGGAGAAATATCAATAACCTCAGATATGCAGATGACACCACCGTTATGGCAGAAAGTGAAGAGGAATTAAAAGCCCTCTTGATGAATGTGAAAGAAGAGAGTGGAAAAGTTGGCTTAAAGCTCAACCTTCAGAAAACGAAGATCATGGCATCTGGTCCAGTCACTTCATGGGAAATAGATGGGGAAACAGTGGAAACAGTGTCAGACTTTATTTTTCTGGGCTCCAAAATCACTGCAGATGGTGACTGCAGCCATGAAATTAAAAGACGCTTACTCTTTGAAAGAAAGTTATGACCAACCTAGATAGCATATTCAAAAGTAGAGACATTATTTTACCAACAAAGGTCTGTCTTGTCAAGGCTATGGTTTTTCCAGTGGTCATGTATGGTTGTGAGAGTTGGACTGTGAAGAAACCTGAGTGCCGAAGAATTGATCCTTTTGAACTGTGGTGTTGGAGAAGACTCTTGAGAGTCCCTTGGACGGAAAGGAGATTCAACCATTCCATTCTAAAGGAGATCAGTCCTGGGTGTTCATTGGAAGGACTGATGCTAAAGCTGAAACTCCAATATTTTGGCCACCTCATGGGAAGAGTTGACTGATTGGAAAAGACTCTAATACCGGGAGGGTTGGGTCAGGGGAAGGAGGGGACAACAGAGTATGAGACGGCTGGATGGCATCACCGACTCAATGGACGTGAGTTTGAGTGAAGTCCAGGAGTTGGTGAAGGACAGGGAGACCTGGCGTGCTGCAATTCATGGTGTGACAGAGAGTCACGACTGAGTGATTGAACTGAATGACACGTACTGAATTAATGAAAATCAAAGGAATCTTTAAAATCAGGATGAGGAATTCCTTGGCAGTCCAGTGACTGGGATTTGTGCTTTCACTGCTGAGGGTGCAGGTTCTATTCCTGGTCAAGCAGTGTGGTCACATGAAAGAAAGAAAGAAAAAGTCACTATTTAAGGGCAGTGAGGTAGGACTATAAGGATACACTGGGAAATTTAATTGCATCGACAGTGTTCTCAGGTTAATGGGTTCATGAGGATTCATGTTATTACTTGCTTGAGGGCAGAAGACTTGATCACTTTGAACTGTGGTGCTGGAGAAGACGCTTGAGAGTCCCTTGGACTGCAAGGAGATCAAACCAGTCAATCCTAAAGGAAGTCAGTCCTGAATATTCATTGGGAGGGCTGATGCTGAAGTTGAAGCTCCAATACTTTGGCCATCTAATGTGAAGAGCTGACTCATTGAAAAAGACCCTGATGCTAGGAAAGATTGAAGGCAGGAGAAGGGGGCAAAAGAGAATGAGATGGTTAGATGGCATCACCAACTCAATGGACATGAGTTTGAGCAAACTGTGGGAAATGATGAAGGACAGGGAAGCCTTACATCATACAGTCCATGGGGTCGCAGAGTCGTACATCATTGAGCAACAACAACTATTGAAAACAGTATGGAAATGCCTCAAAAGTTAAAAATATAAATAGAAATATTAATACATATTGTACAGCAATCCCAGTTCTAGGTATATACTCATAGGGAATGAAAACAGCATCTTAAAGTGATGTCTGCAATCACCATCTACAGTGATTTTGGAACCCAAAAATATAAAGTCTGACACTGTTTCCACTCCCATCTATTTCCCATGAAGTGATGGGACCAGATGCCATGATCTTAATTTTCTGAATGTTGAGCTTAAAGCCAACTTTTTCACTCTCCTCTTTCACTGTCATCACTTTTTAGTTCCTCTTCACTTTCTGCCATAAGGGTGGTGTCATCTGCATATCTGAGGAAACTGATATTTCTCCCAGCAATCTTGAGTCCAGCTTGTGCTTCTTCTAGTCCAGCGTTTCTCATGATGTACTCTGCATAGAAGTTAAATAAGCAGGGTGACAATATACAGCCTTGACATACTCCTTTTCTTTTTTGGAACCAGTCTGTTGTTCCATGTCCAGTTCTAACTGTTGCTTCCTGACCTGCATACAGATTTCTCAAGAGGCAAGTCAAATGATCTGGTATTCTCATCTCTCTCAGAATTTTCCACAGTGTATTGTGATCCACACAGTCAAAGGCTTTGGCATAGTTAATAACGCAGAAATAGATGTTTTGCTGGAACTCTCTTGCTTTTTCCATGATCCAGCGGGTGTTGCCAATTTGATCTCTGGTTCCTCTGCATTTTCTAAAACCAGCTTGAACATCAGGAATTTCACAGTTCACGTATTGCTGAAGCATGGGTTGGAGAATTTTGAGCATTGCTTTACTAGCATGTGAGCTGAGTGCAATTGTGTGGTGGTTTGAGCATTCTTTGGCATTGCCTTCTTTGGGATTGGAATGAAAACTGACCTTTTCCAGTCCTGTGGCCACTGCTAAGTTTTCCAAATTTGCTGGCATATTGAGTGCAGAACTTTCACAGCATCATTTTTCACAACTTGAAATACCTCAACTGGAATTCCATCACGTTCACTAGCTTTGTTCATAGTGATGCTTTCTAAGGCTCACTTGACTTCACATTTTGCTCTGGATGAGTGATCACACCATTTTGATTATCTGGGTCGTGAAGATCTTTTTCTGTACAGTTCTGCTGTGTATTCTTGCCACTTCTTCTTAATATCTTCTGCTTCTGTTAGGTCCACACCTTTTCTGTCCTTTATCGAACCCATCTTTGCATGAAATCTTCCCTTGGTATCTCTAATTTTCTTGAAGAGATCTCTAGTCTTTCCCATTCTGTTTTCCTCTATTTCTTTGCACTGATCACTGAACAAGGCTTTCTTATCTCTTCTTGCTATTCTTTGGAACTCGACATTCAGATGCTTATATCTTTCCTTTTCTCCTTTGCTTTTCGCTTCTCTTCTTTTCACAGCTATTTGTAAGGCCTCCCCAGACAGCCATTTTGCTTTTTTGCATTTCTTTTCCATGGGGATGGTCTTGATCCCTGTCTTCTGTACAATGTCACGAACCTCATTCCATAGTTCATCAGACACTCTGTCTATCAGATCTAGTCCCTTAAATCTATTTCTCACTTCCACTGTATAATCATAAGGGATTTGATTTAGGTCATACCTGAATGGTCTAGCGGTTTTCCCTACTTTTTTTGATTTGAGTCTGAATTTGGTAATAAGGAGTTCATGATCTGAGCAACAGTCAGCTCCTGGTTTTGTTTTTGTTGACTGTATAGAGTTTCTCCATCTTTGACTGCAAAGAATATAATCAATCTTATTTCGATGTTGACCAGCCTTTTCTAACTCAATGAAACTAAGCCATGCCCACAGGGCAATCCAAGACGGGTGGGTCATGTTGTAGAGATCTGACAGAATGTGGTCCACTGGAGAAGGGAATGGCAAACAACTTCAGTATTCTTGCCTTGAGAACCCCATGAACAGTATGAAAAGGCAAAATGATAGGACACTGAAAGAGCAACTCCCCAGGTCAGTAGGTGCCCAATATGCTACTGGAGATCAGTGGAGAGATAACTCTAGAAAGAATGAAGGGATGGAGCCAAAGCAAAAACAATACCCAGCTGTGGATGTGACAGGTGAAAGAAGCAAGGTCGGATGCTGTAAAGAGCAATATTGCATAGGAACCTGGAATGTTAGGTCCATGAATCAAGGCAAATTGGAAGTGGTCAAACAGGAGATGGCAAGAGGGAACATTGACATTCTAGGAATCAGCGAACTAAAATGGACTGGAATGGGTGAATTTAACTCAGATGACCATTATATCTACTACTGTGGGCAGGAATCCCTCAGAAGAAATGGAGTAACCATCATGGTCAACAAAAGAGTCTGAAATGCAGTACTTGAATGCAATCTCAAAAATTACAGAATGATCTCTGTTCATTTCCAAGAAAAACCATTCAATATCAGAGTAATCCAAGTCTATGCCCCAACCAGTAATGCTGAAGAAGCTGAAGTTGAATGGTTCTATGAAGACCTACAAGACCTTTTAGAACTAACACCCAAAAAAGATATCCTTTTCATTATAGGGGACTGGAATGCAAAAGTAGGAAGTCAAGAAACACCTGGAGTAACAGGCAAATTTGGCCTTGGAATGTGGAATGAAGCAGGGCAAAGACTAATAGAGTTTTGCCAAGAAAATGCACTGGTCATAGCAAACACCCTCTTCTAACAACACAAGAGAAGACTCCGCACATGGACATCACCAGATGGTCAAAACCGAAATCAGACTGATTATATTCTTTGCAGCCAAAGATGGAGAAACTCTATACAGTCAACAAAAACAAGACCAGGAGCTGACTGTGGCTCAGATCATGAACTCCTTATTACCAAATTCAGACTTAAATTGAAGAAAGTAGGGAAAACCGCTAGACCATTCAGGTATGACCTAAATCGAATCCCTTATGATTATACAGTGAAAGTGAGAAATAGATTTAAGGACCTAGATCTGATAGATAGAGTGCCTGATGAACTATGGAATGAAGTTCGTGACATTGTATAGGAGGCAGGGATCAAGACCATCCCCATAGAAATGAAATGCAAAAAAGCAAAATGGCTGTCTGGGGAGCCCTTACAAATAGCTGTGAAAAGAAGAGAGGCAAAAAGCAAAGGAGAAAACGAAAGATATAAGCATCTGAATGCAGAGTTCCGAAGAATAGCAAGAAGAGATAAGAAAGCCTCTTCTTGCTATTCTCAAGTCTCCAAGGGACTCTCAAGGGTCTTCTCCAGCACCACAGTTTGAAATCATCAGTTCTCTGCAACTCTGCCTTCTTAATTGTCTAGCTCTCACACCTGTCCATGACTACTGGCGAGAGCATAGCCTTGACTATACAGACCTTTGTTGACAAAGTGATGTCTTTCTTTTGTAACACATTGTTTAGATTTGTCATAGTTTTCCTACCAAGTAGCAATTGTCTTATAATTTCATGGCTGCGGTCACCATTCACAGTGATTTTAGAGTCCAATAATAGGAAATCTGTCACTGCTTCACCCTTTTCCCTTCCTACTTGCCATGAAGTGATGGAACTGGATGCTATGATCTTAGTTTTGTTTTTTTTTTTTTTTTAATATTGAGTTTTAAGCCAGCTGTTTCACTCTCCTCCTTCATCCTCATCAAAGGGCTCTTTAGTTCCAATTTAAGTACACCCCACTTAATAAAGCTTTCAATGTGCACAATAGATATATCTTTGCTAAATAACCAGATATTTGGAAATTCAAAGCACAGTTGGGAAGCAGTGCATGCCTGCTTGCCAAGTTATTTCAGTCGTGCCAGGCTCCTCTGTCCATGGGATTCTCTGGGTAAGAATACTGTAGTGGGTTACTGTGACCTTCTCCAGGGAATCTTCCTGACCCAGGGATCAAACCCATCTCTATTATGTCTAACCTGCATTGGAAGGTGGGTTCTTTACCACTAGCACTACTTGGGAAGACCCTGGGAAGCTGAGTCCAATGCATAAATTAAGATTCTTTAAACTGCTCTAGACCAGTCCACACAGCTCCCCAGGTTCCTGCATGTGTAGGACAGCTCCCTGAAGCCCTGTTGGGCTGGTATTCTGTATTTCACTGTTTCTCAAAAAGCTGGCTAATCTGGTGGGGGCACTACTAGTCACAGGGGATGAAGCCAGCCACAGAGACATCTGGCAGGAATAGCTCACAGGAAATGATGTGATTATGAGTCCCTTTGTAGACTGCAAGCTCTTCACTCTTGAGTTCTGTTAGCCCTGGTTCGTTCTTTAAAGCCACCCTCTGAAAACTCCTATGTTGTTAGACTAATTAGACTTCCTCTCTGGGTAAAAGCCTCTTTGGCCAAAGCCTTTGACTGTGTGGATCACAATAAACTGTGGAAAATTATGAAAGAGATGGGAATACCAGACCACCTGACCTGCCTCTTGAGAAACCTATATGCAGGTCAGGAAGACCTGGACATGGAACAACGCACTGGTTCCAAATAGGAAAAGGAGTACGTCAAGGCTGTATATTGTCACCCTGCTTATTTAACTTCTATGCAGAGTACATCATGAGAAACGCTGGACGGAAGAAGCACAAACTGGAATCAAGATTGCCGGGAGAAATATCAATAACCACAGATATGCATTGACACCACCCTTATGGCAGAAAGTGAAGAGGAACTAAAAAGCCTCTTGATGAAAGTGAAAAGGGAGAGTGAAAAAGTTGGCTTAAAGCTCAACATTCAGAAAATTAAGATCATGGCATCTGGTCCCATCACTTCATGGGAAATAGATGGGGCAACAGTGGAAACAGTGTTAGACTTTATTTTGGGGGGCTCCAAAATCACTGCAGATGGTGATTGCAGCCATGAAATTAAAAGACGCTTACTCCTTGGAAGAAAAATTATGACCAACCTAGGTAGCATATTCAAAAGCAGAGACATTGCCTTCCAACAAAGGTCCATCTAGTCAAGGCAATGGTTTTTCCAGTGGTCATGTATGGATGTGAGAGTTGGACTGTGAAGAAAGCTGAGCACTGAAGAATTGATGCTTTTGAACTGTGGTGTTGGAGAAGACTCTTGAGAATCCCTTGGACTGCGAGGAGTTCTAACCAATCCATTCTGAAAGAGATAAGCCCTGGGATTTCTTTGGAAGGAATAATGCTGAAACTGAAACTCTAGTACTTTGGCCACCTCATGCGAAGAGTTGACTCATTGGAAAAGACTCTGCTGCTGGAAGGGATTGGGGGCAGGAGGAGAAGGGGATGACAGAAGATGAGATGGCTGGATGACATCACTGACTCGATGGACGCGAGTCTTGAGTGTACTCCGGGAGTTGGTGATGGACAGGGAGGCCTGGCGTGCTGCGATTCATGGCATCGCAAAGAGTCGGACACGACTGAGCAACTGAACTGAACTGAACTGAACTTGGGTAGAATGCATAATGAGTAGCTGAGGATTCATAGCTAGATGTCTTTATTCAGCTGGCAAGACATACACAATCCTTGGCCCCTGACAATTAGTAATAAGTCATTCTTAGAGTAATCAATCCCCTATAAGTATCACTTGCTTCCTGAGTCCTCAAGAGCCCAAATGAGTTGCCTGTGAATAGTTTACTGCTACCTAGCTTGATGGCTTTATACAGGTTTGTTGTGATATTGATAGAGAAATATTTAGATTGTTTACATTGTGAATCTGAGTTTTCAAATCTATGGGCCTTGTAGGGCAGTCATGCACATGGCTTGATTGAATCATGGGATAATATTGCTACTGTAGATGGAAATTAAACTACACAGCTTATATTTCTGGGGAGCTCTAATGTGAGTTTCTCAAGTAGCTATGAATATGCTCTATATTAACATTTATATTTTAAAGAGAATTTAATAAATCTGTTTCATAATTAAAGGGTAGGAGTTGTGTGTTTTTTTTTTTCTCCTGTAGGACTAAGTATATCCATTTTCTAAGTAAAACACATTTCTGACATATTCTATAAATTTATTTGGTAAAAATGAATTATGTGCATTTGTTTTACAACAAATACTATGTTAACATTTTAATGTCTCTAGAACTATCTTCTCTAGAGCATTAATGTGTTTCTTTGACCTAGTGCTTCTTAACTGGGGAAAATTTTATCATCTAGGAGCCGTTTGTCAATGTCTAGACAAATTGTTGGTTGGCATAATGGGGGTTGGGGGAAAATGCTCTTGGCCTCTAATGAGTAGAGGCCAGGACTGTTACTAATGATCCTATAGAACAAAGGAGAGCTTTCCACAACAAAGAATCATGCTGCCCAAAATGTCAGTAATGGCAAAATTGAGAAATCTTCATTTGTATGAATCTCCTCAAAACTAGAAAAATAATTTAACTTGCTCAAAACTTTGATGCACGTGTTCATCTTGTCAGAACATGCATTGTGAAAAATTGTGAAGATTGTGTAACCTACACAGGGATTTACAAGCACCGCATTTTGTGTGAGCTATTCTTACTAAAGCATTTGTTTGGGGCAACTTCTTCTCCAGTTGCTAAATGATTGGCAGGGAAGTTGAGAGGTTAAAGTGAAGTTGGTCAAAGCACCAGTGATGTTTAACAATCAAGAAATACTTTACCTGGCAAGTATTCATTCTTAGTATTAAAGCCACCTCAGGAAGAAAATCTTTGCTGAGAATATGAATAACTATAGTATAATCTTTGCTAATTAACTTTGACTTTGTAATACAACAAATGATAAGCTAAGTAAGGAGTGACCACAGATTGTAGCATTTTATTTCATTTTCAAGAAAATATTTTTATACAACTATCACCATAAAAAGTGATTTAAAAAAGAGAAAGTTACACGTAGCATAAGACTTAAAATTTTTGTCAAAGAATATGATATTGGAAAAATGTATGATTACATTTTACTCAGAATTTTTCTATGTGGCAAATTTCATTCAGACTTCTTAAGAATATTTCATAAATTTGACATTTCTATTTAAAAAATTTCATAGAAATGTTTTTGAATGTCTCCAAATGGCAGAGAGTACCTCTCTCCACCAATTGACCATATTGAAGTGGTATGTGTAGCATTTTTCTTTCCACTTCATCCATCCTGGCTGCAATTCAGCTTATATGATCAGAAATCTCCCTGAAAAATGAGTCAGCAGGCAGTCACATATTTAGTGTGACTGTCACATGAAAAGTTGCACAAGAATAAAAACAAAGCAAATAATAATACTTAATAAATATCTAATGAATAAATATTTCTATTCAAGGGACTTGAGAATGGACCAAGCTTTATTGTTGTTGTTTTTTTTTTTTCTCTATTTTCAGCATCTGCCTTTTTACTGGTAACTTCATCAGAGACTATAAATAAGTTCAATCTTGAATAAAAATTTTAAAAAGAAGCAGCATCAGCAACCATAAACATCCATTTACTCCACCCTCCCCTTCAAGGGTGAAACTTCTTGTCTTTGTTTTTATTTCTTTGAGAATAGATTTCTTTATAATAAGGTTTATTGAGATATAACTGATATACAAAGAACTGAACATGCTTAATGTGTATGATTTGATTGGTTTAGACATATGCATATCCTTATGATATCATCACAACTGACATATCAATTCCTTTGATAAATTTCCTTGGTTCCTTTTCTTTTCTTTGTTAGTGTGTTTGCAGTAAGAATAATTAAATGAGATCTACCCTCTTAACAAAATTTTAAGTACATAATCTTATATTGTTAAGTATGGACACTATGTTGTACAGCAGAGTTCTAGAATTTACTCATCTTGCATAGCTGAAATTTTGTATCCATTAAACATCAACTCCCTTAAAGCTTTCTGACTTCTCTATTTACCATTTGACTGAAACTGTACTTTGAAAAATCATCAAAGACTTCCTAATTATTGAATCCAAAATTGCCTTTAAGATCTTTTAGGTCTCAAAACAAATTGTGTCTTTTTAGAGAAACCTCTCCTGAACACTTGAACTAAATCTGAATACATCCTCAATTTATTTTCTTCATAGCCCTTAGTACCATAAATCATTTTCTGTGTTTGTTTACATGTTTGTTTTCTTTTGGCCCCCATTAGAGTATAAGTTTCTTGAAGGCAGAGACTTAGCTTTGTTCACTGCAATACACTCAACACTAAATTATGTCTAGCACAAAGTAAACATTGAATAAATATTTATTCACTGACTGGTGCTAATTGTTTTTCCTTTTAGGTGACGTCCCTGGGGCATCTGTCACTGATGAACATTCTCTTATTAAAGCTCCCTTACTGGTTTCCAGGATAAAACCATTCTTTTTAAGTCTCCTTTGCTAGCTTTCCAGTTCAGTTCAGTTCAGTTCAGTCACTCAGTCGTGTCCGACTCTTTGCGACGCCATGAATCGCAGCACGCCAGGCCTCCCTGTCGATCAACATCTCCCGGAGCTCACTCAGACTCACCTCCATCGAGTCAGTAATACCATGCAGCCATCTCATCCTCTGTCGTCCCCTTCTCCTCCTGCTCCCAATCCCTCCCAGCATCAGAGTCTTTTCCAATGAGTCAACTCTTCGCATGAGGTGGCCAAAGTACTGGAGCTTCAGCTTTAGCATCAGTCCTTCCAATGAACACCCAGGACTGATCTCCTTCAGAATGGACTGGCTGGATCTCCTTGCAGTCCAAGCGACTCTCAAGAGTCTTCTCCAACACCACAGTTCAAAAGCATCAGTTCATCGGAACTCAGTCTTCTTCACAGTCCAACTCTCACATCCATACATGACCACGGGAAAAACCATAGTCTTGACTAGACGGACCTTAGTCGGCAAAGTAATGTCTCTGCTTTTGAATATACTATCTAGGTTGGTCATAAATTTTCTTACAAAGAGTAAGCGTCTTTTAATTTCATGGCTGCAATCACCATCTGCAGTGATTTTGGAGCCCCCCAAAATAAAGTCTAACACTGTTTCCACTGTTTCCCCATCTATTTCCCATGAAGTGATGGGACCAGATGCCATGATCTTCGTTTTCTGAATGTTGAGCTTTAAGCCAACTTTTTCACTCTCCTTTTTCACTTTCATCAAGAGGCTTTTTAGCTTCTCTTCCCTTTCTGCCATAAGGGTGGTGTCAATGCATATCTGAGGTTATTGATATTTTGCCTGGCAATCTTGATTCCAGCGTGTGCTTCTTCCAGCCCAGCGTTTCTCATGATGTACTCTGCATAGAAGTTAAATAAGCAGGGTGACAATATACAGCCTTGACATACTCCTTTTCCTATTTGGAATCAGTCTGTTGTTCCATGTCCATTTCTAACTGTTGCTTCCTGACCTGCATACAGATTTCTCAAGAGGCAGGTCAGGTGGTCTGGTATTCCCATCTCTTTCAGAATTTTCCAGTGTATTGTGATCCACACAGTCAAAGGCTTTGGCACTGTCAATAAAGCAGAAATAGATGTTTTACTGGAACTCTCTTGCTTTTTCCATGATCCAGAGGGTGTTGGCAATTTGATCTCTGGTTCTTCTGCCTTTTCTAAAACCAGCTTGAACATCAGGAAGTTCACGGTTCATGTATTGCTGTAATCTGGCTTGGAGAATTTTGAGCATTACTTTACTAGCATGTGAGATGAGTGCAATTGTGCGGTAGTTTGAGCATTCTTTGGCATTGCCTTTCCTTGGAATTGGAATGAAAACTGACCTTTTCCAGTCCTGTTGCCACTGCTGAGTTTTCCAAATTTGCTGGCATATTGAGTACAGCACTTTCACAGCATCATCTTTCAGGATTTGAAACAGCTCAACTGGAATTCCATCACCTCCACTAGCTTTGTTCGTAGTGATGCTTTCTAAGGCCCACTTGATTTCACATTCCAAGATGTCTGGCTCTAGACGAGTGATCACACCTTCGTGATTATCTGGGTCATGAAGATTTTTTTTGTACAGTTCTTCTGTGTATTCTTGCCACCTCTTCTTAATATCTTCTGCTTCTGTTAGGTCCACACCTTTTCTGTCCTTTATCGAACCCATCTTTGCATGAAATGTTCCCTTGATATCTCTAATTTTCTTGAAGAGATCTCTAGTCTTTCCCATTCTGTTGTTTTCTTCTATTTCTTTGCATTGATTGCTGAAGAAGGCTTTCTTATCTCTTCTTGCTATTCTTTGGAACTCTGCATTCAGATGCTTATATCTTTCCTTTTCTCCTTTGCTTTTTGCCTCTCTTCTTTTCACAGCTATTTGAAATTTTCCAGTGGGATGTGATCTCCTTGAAGACAGACACTGGTATTAATACAGTTACTGGCTCATGGAGGTCCAGAGACATTCTCATGAGAGGATCTTATGTTACAAATTCAGTATGAAAGACCTTAGCTGAACCCTGTGTTTAAGATGACAGAAAATTTTTAACCCAAGAGGAAGTATTATTTATTTATTTTGGCTGCTAACAAAACTAAATGTGCTTCATGTGATAGTTAGGTGTTGCTTGGAAACTTCAAATTGTCTGAATATAGGTATTGCTAATTGTTTTTAGACCCTAATTGTGCTTTGGTGCTTGGGTCTGCTGTTTCAACAGAAACATAGTAATCTCGAAATGGGTCCAAAAGTGGTAATTTTCATACACAGAAATGTCCATATATGGACAAAAGTGTTAATATGTACAGGAAGGGTTCATACATGATGCAATGACTTTATTGACTATTATGCAGTCATTAAAATTATAAATTGTAATTACGAAGATAAGAAAATTGAAATACTTGTTTTAAATGATGAAGGCATGACACAATATTGTGGATACAATATGAATAGAGCTTTGCAAAATATGTATAACAATGAAAACTGTGCACGTGTGCTAAGTCACTCAGTTGTGTCTGACTCTGAGATCCCATGGACTGTAGCCCACTAGGCTCCTCTGTCCATGGGATATCCCAGGCCAAAATACTTCAGTGGGTTGTCATTTTCTTCTCCAGGGTATCTTCATGACCCAAGGATCGAACCTGTGTCTCCTGCATTGGCAGGTGAATTCTCTACCACTGAGCCACCTAGGAAGCCCACAATGAAAACTAATGAAAGATAAACAGAGACTGTAATAATAGTTGGGTCATTCTATAGGATTATGGATGTTTTGTTCTCACTTTTCTAAGTTACCTATAGCACTCTAAGTTACACATTGTGAAAACAACATTCCAGAGCTGAAAATACTAAATAACCCATATCCCTAGTAGGGATGCATTCATGATGGAAATGTCAGAAGAGGGGTTGGTACACATGTCATCTTTTTTCAAAGAGGACATACATTCCCTGTCATTTCTGGCCTCTGAAATTCCCTCTGTGCTTAACATATTTCATAGCTAGATTCTCCTTTCAAGGTATCATGCCCTGGGAATATAAATAAAGACTTAAATTACTTCCATGAAAATGACTTCTTCCACTTCACACTGTGAATCTCTGACAGATCTGGAAATGAAACCCCACAATTTATACTCTTAGATTTGATAAATATCTCTAAAACACCTTTTGTATTCTAGAGTGGTGGCTATATAACGAAGTGTTCTCAATTTATTAGACTAAAAGTCTTAAATTTTCCCTTTGATTGCTCTAGGTGGCAACGAAAGTCATTTTGACTTCACTTGTAAAAGCCAGATTGGTTTGACACATGCATTGTGGAGTTGATTAAATTATTGCCCCTTCTCGCTCATTTATAATTTTGAAAGTAAATCCATGTTCAGGAAATTATTGCACCTGCATTTTTAGAGGCATAGAGGAATGCAGCACCATATTCATGAATAGACTTTATCATGTAAATGAATGATAGCAAGTGTCTGTCTAGTTGACATAGTGGGTAGAGTAACAGAACACATATAAGTTTCAGCTTTTTACATTCGACACTTTTTAAAGACCATGGGATTAGAGGAATATGGTTGGAGGAGTAATCTGAGTCTGATGCATGAATTCACAACCCTTGCATGCAGTCTGCCACTCTACAGGGGTCGGACCATTAGCCTGGAAAACATACACTGCTAAGCAGGAAGAAGTTTTTCAGCTCTGCACATTAGAATGACTTGCTGTCAGCCAATTTAGACAACACAAATATTTCTTTATCAGTGGCTGGCTACTTTTTTGTGTTACTTCATACTTGAATAAATTTATTGGCTATCTACTGTCCAATTATAGCAACACTGAGCCAGAGAAAAAGCTCATCTTTCCTAAAGAATGTCTGAGAGGCCTCAGTTCAGTTCAGTCACTCAGTCGTGTCCGACTCTTTGCGATCCCATGAATCACAGCACACCAGGTCTCCCTGTCCATCACCAACTCCCAGAGTTCACTCAGACTCACGTCCACCGAGTCAGTGATGCCATCCAGCCATCTCATCCTCTGTCGTCCCCTTCTCCTCCTGGCCAATCCCTCCCAGCATCAGTCTTTTCCAATGAGTCAACTCTTAGCATGAGGTGGCCAAAGTGCTGGAGTTTCAGCTTCAGCATCATTCCTTCCAAAGAAATCCCAGGGCTGATCTCCTTCAGAATGGACTGGCTGGATCTCCTTGCAGTCCAAGGGACTCTCAAGAGTCTTCTCCAACACCACAGTTCAAAAACATCAATTCTTCGGGCCTCAGCCTTCTTCACAGTCCAACTCTTACATCCATACATGACCACAGGAAAAACCATAGCCTTGACTAGATGGACCTTAGTCGGCAAGTAATGTCTCTGCTTTTCAATATGCTATCTATGTTGATCATAACTTTTCTTCCAAGGAGTAAGCGTCTTTTAATTTCATGGCTGCAATCGCCATCTGCAGTGATTTTGGAGCCCAAAAAATAAAGTCTAACACTGTTTCCACTGTTTCCCCATCTATTTCCCATGAAGTGATGAGACCAGATGCCAGAACCTACAAAATACCAGATAGGAACACAGGGCAGGAGGATGATAATGGAATAACACCAGGATAATTAGTTTAAAGTATTGGGAAAATGAAACTTCCTTCAACTCCATCTCACCCCATTCACCGAAGGCTGCCTGCCAAGGCAGGGGGTCTGGGTTTCTTTCCTGGTCTGGGAATATTCCACATGCCACAGGACAACTAAGCCTGTATGCCTAGAGCCTGTGCTCTGCAACAAGAGAAACTACTGCAATGAGAAGCTCATGCAGCACAACTAGAGAGTAGCCCCTGTTCATCGAAACTGGAGAATGCCTGTGTGCCCCAATGAAGACTTAGCACAGCCAAAAATAAATAAAAAATGTTTTTTTTAAATATACCTTTTATTTTAATTTCCCTTTCATGTTTCAGTCTCCATTTTATTAAGCAGCCTCTCAGATAATTTCTTCAGATTATTTTAGCCTGCATTGTATTTGCATTAATGAGGAATTTATTTAGAAGCAATATAAGCTAATGCCAGCATGGCCCAGCATAAGAGTCAGCTTTCCAGGAAATTTTTGAGAATATCCTTCTAGTATAATTGAACATGCTTTTAATTTTAAATTGTATTGAACATGTTTTTAATGTGCTAACATTTGTGCTCATTTTAGGTCATAGTACATGTTGAGTGATGCAATATTTTCTTGATTGATATTTCCATTGGAAGCTTTGTGTATCAGAATGTTGAGTAATATAAAAAGGTAGTTTGAGGTGCTTTTTCATACTTTAATTTAGCAGTGAATAATGTAAAGTGATGATTTGTAGGAATTCTTAGAAAACAATTTTCCAAAGTTAACATTTAGTGCCAAAGACATTTTGTAAATGTACTTATAATTTGATTTAGACAGAAATAAAGAACTAAATTAAACTGAAACTGAAAAGTTTATTCTCTTTTGAGGACAAAACTTGCATACAGATTTAGGTTGTGTACAACTATGTTTATGGTGATAATTGAGAACAGTTATGATGGATAGAAAAAAAAAAATCCCCGGAATAAAACAAACTTTTCAAAATGCTTTGGTGTGAAATATAAGTTATCTTTAAAGTCTTAGATGCCAATATTAAACTTTCGTTTTGCTGAATGGAATTTTGCATATTCTATCGTTTCAGCTCCAGTCATATTTCCAATATGAGAATTATATATTGACAAAATTGGTTGTGCTTGAGGGAAATATGTGCCAAGTAAATATATCTCTACTGATACTTATTTTCTATGAGCTGACTGTTGTGCCCAAGTCGCAAAATCTCCCAATGACCACCAGGGAGCCGATATCCGATGCAAAAGCAAGAGAATTTTTATTACCAAGCTTGAGCTGGGGCTCCCATCGATACTGACGCAGCGGCTATAGGGAGGAGCCCCGAGTTCTGGGTTACATTGCTTATATAGGGTATCCTCATGCGAGAAATTTGAAAAACAGGAGTTTCTGGGTTGGGAGACATCTAATTGGTTACCTTCTGTGGAAGGGTTAGGTGTTGGTTTCTGATTGGTTTTTATTTTCCCAGGCTGGCCCCAGGTTCTGATTGGTTCCCATTACCTAGGTAGACTATGTTAAGTCAGGAGATTTTGGTCTGGGGTCCGATTGGCTTGAGGGTGGTGGGGTGAGGTCAGGGGATTTCCAAAGGCTCTTGGATTTTCAAAAGCTCTTTTCCTGGAACCTTACAAAATGGAATTTTTCTGTTAACAAAATGGAGTAGCTAAGGTCCTTCATTCCCCCCTTCTCTAGGATCCAGGACAGACCCAATCATAGGTCTGGGGTCAGCTCTATATTGTTTCCTGCTAAGGGGACCATTTGTAGGGCCGCATATTGGGATCTGAGTACCATGAGCTGCACTGTGTTGATGCGGCTTTTAATGAAGGCCACCAATTTGTTTAGTAAGCATGGCCCGAAGGTGAGCAATAGTAACAAGATAATCAGGGGCCCCACCAAGGAGGATATGAGAGTTGCGAACCAGGGGATGAATTGAACCAGGATTCAAACCAGGTTTGAGGCATATCTCTTTCTCTTTTTCTCTGACTCAGCCCTTCTCTTATCTTGGCCAGGGAGTCCCTGACTACCCCCGAGTGATTCACATAAAAACAACATTCTTCTCCTAACGCAGCACATACCACCACCCCCCCCCACCAACCCCGTTGGAGAAAAACCAAATCCAATCCCCTTTTATTCTGCAGTACCACTTCCACCAGAGAACTCAGTGACTCTTGGAGGTGGCTGATTGAGCTTTCTAGTCTTTCGATCTCAAGATCAATGGCTGCTCTTAGGCTAGAATAACGTTGATTTTGCACCATTAAAGAGGATATCCCAGTTCCTGCCCCGGCTACCCCTAACCCCAGTAGGACTGTGAGGGTTAAGGCCAAGACTGGCTCTCTCTTGGACCGGTGTGAAGCTTCTAGTTTCGGGAGGATTTCATCATTGGAGTGATAGAACAGTCGGGGGACTAATAGTACAAATACACAGAAATCTTTGGAGTCATTTAGCACCTGCCCGTGAATACAAGGGGCTAAGCCTGTGGAGCAGGCCCACCAATTTTCCTGGGGAGGCACCAGGTACCTGGTTGTCGCTATAGAATCTGTAGAATTGCAGAGGTGTTGGTAGGTTTGTGGGACATTTCCTATGCAAAGGCCCCGCCCGGTTACTTGTTGAAGGGTTAATCTGGCATCTCCTTTCTGCTGCCATCGGCAAGCTTTGTGGTTTTTGGTTTGAATGTAAACTCCCGGGATAGCTATACCTTCATAATAGGGGGGTTTGATGTTATAACCAGCAACTGCAAGTCAGGTCCGGGCGAGTGGAATTTAGGACCCAATAGGAGTTGATTATCATATTAAATAACGGGTCCTGATCATCCTTAATGTTAGGTCCCATAAGGCTAACTGGAGGGGAGTTGCTTGTATTAGTAATGTAGGGCCCGGGAGGTGTTTGGTTAGGTTCTCGAGCGGGGATGTGGGCGGGCCGAATGGGGGCATGTGTAGGCTCTCGTGACACTAGGACTGAATTGGGCCCTATGCCCCAAGTTGGACCAATCTGTATGGTTCCTACTTTCAACCTGACGGTGAACAGCAACCCATTGTCATATCCTGGCTGATATAGCCTGAGGCCCCAGGATTGTCCGGCTTCCCAACCGGGGAACTTTTTTCCTTCAGTTGAGAATTTGAGCCTCACCAGATTGCAAAGAAAGTTCATACAAGGCCCAGTTATGAGGGACACCCTTCTATGTCCCCCAGTTGACTTAGTGGGCCCCAGAACGCAACCCAAGGTAAACAAATCACCACGAATAGGGGGCTCCCAATCGACCGTCCCCGTTGACTCGCATCCCGAATTGGCATAATAAAACTTATTAGCCCTCCCCACAGTTAATGATGGTTGCCCGGTCCCGTCTCCCTCCTGGGCACACATAGAAGGGCGTTTCCCATAAGCTTGCCCGTTGGATGTAGTGGCTGCATCCAGGCCCTGAGTTAGTGGGGGGCCGAGTATTACACCTATCAATGCCAGCCCCACATTTGGGCTTGCCGGGCATCCTTACCTCCCATTCGGCAATGTCCCACGATCCCGTGGCCAGAAGACAAAGGTCAAATTCCAAGTCCGGCCACCAGGTGTTTTTGGGATGAATGGCCGAGGTGGAGTTAATTACTTCTCCCGTAGTTGTGCTTAGAATCATCCAAGTCAGGTTCATTGGTTGATGAGGGTTAGCGGCAGCACTAAGCCATAGAGGCACCAGTATAAACAGTACTTTTATCGTCTTTGTAGCTTGAGTTTGAGTGGATTTGTTTTGTCCAGCTTGGTCTTCCATTGGGGGAGGAATTCCCTTAGGGCAAACAGGTCCGCAGGCCGTACATGGGTGTAGTGAACCCAAGTAGATATGCCATCAACCTTGAGAGCAGTGGGTGTCCTCAAGACAACTAGGAAGGGCCCTTTCCACCTGGGCTCTAGGGTCTCTTGATGATGGTGGTGCACGTACACCCAGTCTCCTGGCCAGTAGCAGTGGGGTTCAGGTGGTGGGCCTGATTCATATAATGCCTTGAGCCTTTTCCACGTGTCCCTGTGGGAGTATTGTAAGGACTGGAGACAAAAGAGTAATCTTTGATCATCTATCTCTTTTAGCACCTCTATCTTTAGGTTAGGAATTATTGGGGGAGGTATCCCATACATAATTTCGAAGGGGGTAAGTCCCAGTTGGTAGGGAGAATTTCGCACCCGGTATAGGGCAAAGGGGAGGAGAACCACCCAGTCCCTGCCAGTCTCAGCAACTAGTTTTGTTAATGTTGCTTTGAGTGTTCTATTCATCCTCTCTACTTGTCCTGAGCTCTGGGGCCTATAAGCACAATGCAACTTCCACCTAGCCCCCAAAGCCCGGGCTACTCCCTGGCTTACCTGAGATATGAAGGCTGGCCCATTGTCCGACCCCACCTGTGCAGGAAACCCGAACCACGGCAAGATGTCTTCAATCAGCTTTTTGGCCACCACCTGTGCTGTTTCTCTCTTGGTGGGGTAAGCTTCTCCCCATCCTGAGAAAGTATCTATGAATACCAGTAGATATTTGTATCCATATTTACCTGGTTTTACCTCATTGAAGTCCACCTCCCACTATGCTCCTCCTTGACTCCCGAGTTCTCTAGACCCACGGTTGGCTGGGTGATGGGCAGCGTTGGTGAGCTGGAAGGCCTTGCAGGTTGATACGATATTTTCTATCATCAATCTGACGTCTCTCATGGTAATCTTGGCATGTCTAATCAGGTCCTGCATCTTGTGGGTTCCCAGGAGAGTGGCATGATGCATCCTCAGTAACACCTGTTTTCCTAGTTCCTCCGGGAGGATCAGGGAGCTGTCTGTTGCCCGCCACCACCCGGCCAGTTGTTGGGTCATAGGCAAACTTTTTATCCAGTCTAAGTCTCTTGGTGAGTAGTTAGGAAAAGCTGGCAGAACAGGGCTGCCAGGATCGGGCAATTGAAGGGTGGCTTCTATCACGGTGCCCTGGGCTGCATCTTGGGCTGCTCTGTCTGCCAAATTGTTTCCCTTTGAGGTCAGGGTGTCTGACTTTCGGTGTCCTGGGCAGTGTATTATGACTAGTTTTTTAGGCAGCCATAATGCCGTGAGGAGGGTTTTTATTTCTTCTTTATTTTTGATCGTTTTACCCTCGGCCATGAGGAGGCCTCTCTCTCTGTAGATGGCTCCGTGTATATGGGCAGTAGCAAAGGGGTATGGGCTATCAGTAATGACATTAAGTTTTTTGTCCTTTCCCAACTGGAGGGCTTTGGTTAGGGCGATTAGTTCAGCCCTTTGAGCCGAAGTGCCTGGAGGTAGTGCTTCCACCCACACGATTTGGGTTTCTGTGGTTACGGCTGCCCCTGCATACCTGAGCCCATCTCGGACCAAACTGCTTCCATCCGTATACCAGGTAACTTCAGCATCCGCTAGAGGGTGATCTTGCAAGTCCTCTCGCGTTCCATGTACTTGGGCTAGTATGTCGCTGCAGTCATGGATTGGGGCTTCCAAATCCGGGTTGGGAAGCAGTGTAGCCGGATTGAGAGCAGTAGGCTGCAGAAAGATGATTCTGGAGGGGTTTAGCAGTAATCCCTGGTAGTGGGTCAGCTGAGCGTTGCTGATCCACCTATCTGGGGGTTGTTTTAGGACGTCCTCAATGGCATGGGGGGTGGTGATATGCAACTCTTGCCCCAGTGTCAGTTTATCTGCATCCTTGACCATTAGGGCCACTGCCACAATCATGCAGAGGCATGGGGGCCAGCCTGACGCCACGGGGTCTAGGCGTTTAGACAAGTAAGCCACCGGCCGTTTCCAAGGTCCCAGGTGTTGCACCAGTACCCCCTTCGCCACTCCTTGTTTTTCATCTACGTACAGGAGAAAGGGTTTTGTAACGTCAGGCAACTCTAGGGCAGGGGCTGACAGCAGGGCCGTTTTAATAGTCTTGAAAGCGGTCTCCATCCGCTCCGTCCAACTGAAAGGGGTGGTACTTTTTGTGGCTTCATACAAGGGTTTAGCCAGTTCCGCATAATTTGGGATCCAAAGACGGCAGAACCCAGCGGACCCCAAAAATTCTCTCACCCCTTGAGGTGAATCTGGGGTAGGGATTTTGATTATCGTCTCCTTTTGTGCCTCTGACAGCCATCTCTGTCCTTCCTTTAATACATACCCTAAGTAGGTGACCTCTGGTTGGCATATCTGAGCCTTTTTGGCTGAGGCTCAGTACCCTAATTTTCCAAGGGTCCACAATAGTTCTTGGGTGCCCATAAGGCAAGTCTGTTGGTCCTTTGCTGCAGTTAAGAGGTCATCTACATATTGTAACAAGGTTAGTTGGGGGTGTTGTTGTCTGAACTCACCCAGATCCTCATGGAGGGCCTCATCGAAGATGGTGGGAGAATTCTTAAATCCCTGTGGCAGCCGGGTCCAGGTCAGCTGGCCGTTGATTCCTTCTTCTGGATCAGACCATTCAAAGGCAAAAAGGTCCTGGCTCTTGGATGCCAGGGGGAGGCTGAAGAAAGCATCCTTTAAATCTAAGACCATATACCCGTGATGGTCCAGTGGGAGAGAGCTCAGGAGGTTGTATGGGTTCAGCACTGTAGGGTGAATATCTAAAACTCGGCGGTTGACCTCTCATAAATCCTGCACTGGCCGATAGTCATGAGAATTTGTTCTTTTGACAGGGAGCAAGGGGGTGTTCCAGGCCGACTGGCAGGGTCTCAAGATTTTCTGGGCTAGGAGCCTGTGGATATGGGGGGTGATCCCCTGTCAGGCCTCCAGGGTCATGGGGTATTGTCGGACCTGGATGGGGTCAGCCCCTGGCTTAAGATCTACATATACAGGAGGGTGGTGTTCGGCAAAACCGGTTCCCCCTGTCTCGGCCCACGCCTCGGGGAACTCATCTAGCCATTTTCGAATGCCTACCGGAAGTGGTATAGGTTTCTGGTGCAGCCAATATTCATCTTCTAATTGAATGGTCAGTACTTGGATTGGTCTGCCCGACTGGTCGAGTATTTTGGTTTCCCCTGGGAGGAAATGAATCTGGGCCCCCATTTTGGTCAACAGGTCTCTTCCCAATAGAGGGAAGGAGCATTCCGGAATGACCATGAAAGAGTGGGATACCCGGCCTGCACCCAAGTCCACTGATCTTTGGGTAGTCCATTGGTATTGTTTCATTCCAGTAGCCCCCTGCACCCAAGAGGTCTTTCTGGCCAGTTTTCCCTGGGGCTCTAGCAAAACCGAATATTGAGCCCCTGTATCGACAAGGAAGTCAATTGGGGTCCCCTCCACTCTTAGGGTTACCCTGGGTTTGGGGAGGGGCGCCAAACCCCGTCCTCCCTAATCGCTCAGTTCTTCGACAGCCAGGATGGGGGTCTTTCGTGGTCCCTTCTTTTTCTTAGGGCATTGCTTGGCCCAATGTCCTTCCTCTTTACAACATGCACATTGGTTTTTTTCCTAATGCTGGTCGTGTATGGGGATGTACCTTCAGCAGCCAGGTGGCACAACTGGCACTCCCTCTCTCCCGAGTCAGGAACTGTTGCAGCCAGCAGGATGCATGCCATGTTACGGGTTTGGCAATTTGCTGCTTTGACTTGCTTTTCCTCGGGGGTTTCTCGGGTGTTGTAGACTCTTTCTGCTACTGTTATTAAATCCTGGATACTCTTTTCACCCAGGCGTTCAAGTTTTTGTAACTTCTTCCTAATGTCGGGAGCCGCCTGGTTGACAAAATGCATTATCAAAGCAGCCTGAGTGCCTTCTGCTTCTGGATCCATGGGGGTGTATTGTCTAAAGGCCTCCATTAGCCTCTCCAGGAAGGCTGCTGGACTCTCGGTGGGACCCTGCTGAACATCTCCCACTCTAGCTAGGTTAGTAGGTTTCCATGCAGCTGCCTTAAGCCCCCCCAAAAGAGTCTGGTGATAGACCTGGAGCCTCTCCTTATCTCGTGCCATATTGTAATCCCAGTCAGGTCGCGATAGAGGAAAAGAGGTGTTGATTTCATCTATATTAGTGGTGGGTTCTCCATTTGCCCCTGGGACCCTTTTACAGGCCTCATTCTGTAGTCTCTCTCTCTCTTCTGTGGTGAAGAGAATCTGGAGCAGCTGTTGGCAGTTGTCCCAGGTGGGCTGACGAGTAAAAAGCACAGTTTCTAGAAGGTTAGTTAGGTCTGTAAGATTGTCTGAGAACTTAGCATTCTGGGATCTCCAGTTATATAGGTCACTAGTAGAGAAGGGCCAGTATTGATGAGGTTGGTTTCCTGCTTCATCGGGGGGGCTGGTCACTCGTAAGGGGAGGACAACAGTTGAGTCTGCCGGCCCCTCCGGGGACCTGGCTCGCCGATGGCGAGTATTTTGTGTGCCCCCCCCCCAACCCTGTGTTTCGTCCCTGGGTGAAGGAATGGCGGGGTCCAGTGACAGTTTGGGGGGTTGGTAAGGGGGAGGAAAGAGAAGTTCTTCTTCTGTTCCCCCCTGCAAGATAGGGTATAGTGGTGCCGTTGGTTCAGATTCCTTGGGAGTCTTCGGGTTCTTTCCTATACATGTCACCAACACCTGAGCAGTAGAAAATCCCTGTTGAGGCAAAAAAGGTTTTACCAAGAAGGGGGACGCAATATGATATTTTCCCATACTATGATATAGGGAACTTGGTCAGGGTGTCCGATCTGCAGTCAGAAGATGATATTCCGGACTCGGTGTACAGTTCCCAAGTCGAAGGTGTCTTCTGAGGGCCAGCCTACATGGAAAATCGGCAATTCTTCGGTGCAAAAAGTGGTTAATTTATTCCTTTTAATTTCTACACTGAGGTCATGAGCGTGCATCTTGACCTCCTTAAAATTATCAGTAACCAAGGATAGAAGTGTGGGGCTAGAATGGCATTGCCCCATCGTCCCAGGATTAGTCAGATGTTGGTAAATTAACACAGACAATAGGAACAGCCACACAAAGAGACAGAGAGGCAGGAGAAATACACCTCCGGGAGTCCGGAGGTAAAACCGAATGACGACAGCCTCCAGCCATTCAGAGGGAGCGACCCGCTATCGTCTACAGAGAACAGGGGACTCCGTCCCCTCACTCCGGGGTCGGGGACGTCTCCCAACGACCCCCACCGGTGACTCTCCAGCGCGTCTTCCTGAGTCGTATACCGGTCTCAGAAACCAGGCCCTACCAGGAGTGAAAAGAAAGACAGAAAAAAGCTTACCGGCTGTAGATGACTCTCCGGATCAGTCTTCCCGTGGAGCCGGTGGGAGATCCCGGACGAGCCCCCAAATGTGCCCAAGTCGAGAAATCTCCCAATGACCACCAGGGAGCCGATATCCGATGCAAAAGCAAGAGAGTTTATATTACCAAGCTCGAGCTGGGGCTCCCACCAATACCGACGCAGCGGCTATAGGAAGGAGCCCCGAGTTCTGGGTTTCATTGCTTATATAGGGTATTCTCATGCGAGAAATTTGAAAAACGGGAGTTTCTGGGTTGGGAGACATCTAATTGGTTACCTTCTGTGGAAGGGTTAGGTGTTGCTTTCTGATTGGTTTTTATTTTCCCAGGCTGGCCCCGGATTCTGATTGGTTCCCATTTCCTGGGCTGGCCCCAGGTTCTGATTGGTTCCCATTACCTAGGTAGACTATGTTAAATCAGGATATTTTGGTCTGGGGTCCGACTGGCTCGAGGGTGGTGGGGTGAGGTCAGGGGATTTCCAAAGGCTCTTGGATTTTCAAAGGCTCTTTTCCTGGAACCTTACAAAATGGAATTTTTCTGTTAACAAAATGGAGTAGCATAGGTCCTTCACTGACCTTTAAAAATTAACAGATTTGTGGGTTAAACACATAACTCTCATTAAATTATTGCTATGTTGTGTTACTTTTGAGAAACTTATAGAATGAGTAAATATGTCAGTTATTTTGTTGTTGATGTATTAAGCTTTTATAAGGATAGAAGTGCTCTGTGAGGTATAATTGTTTATTTGAAAAAAGCATTCATGGGGAACAGAGAAAGTAACAGGCAGGAAGCCAGGGGTCTCCAAACGAAGGAAATAGCCTGCAAGTGTCAGACATTTTTATCTCTCTTAAGCGGCAGGAGGAAACAAACTATCGATATTTTTTCCTTCTGTATACAAATTTAAAAGGAGGTTTCTCTTACAATACTGTGTTGCCATAGTGACACCAGGTTTCACCAGAAGTTAACTATTCTCAAACCTAGAGATAACCAATGCCTTTTTCTTATGGAAATGTTTGTCTTAAGCTATGCTAATGTACTATGCATTTACCCCAAACTCTGTTTTCAAGTCAGTTCCGCCTCTTGGCTCAGAACCTACTTGATAAACCAATATGTTATACTCAGATATTGTCCCTCTAATCTATGTAAATGAAACTATTTTTATGGTGATCTGCCTTTCTTCCAGATTCAAGTTAATCATTTTATGGCCCAGGATGAACGATTTGGTGCCAAGATTATCCCAAAATGCATCTTATGGGTGAGGGGCCTGGTGCCATTCTGAGTTTTAAGACATTCCTTTCTTTCATTAGACTTCACTGGTGGCTCAGATGGAAAGCGTCTGCCTACAATGTGGGAGACCAAGGTTCGATCCCTGGGTCGGGAAGTTCCCTGGAGAAGGAAATGGTAACCCACTCCAGTACTCTTGCCTAGAAAATCCCATGGACGGAGGAGCCTGGTGTCCATGGGGTCGCAAAGAGTTGGACACGACTGAGTGACTTCACTTTCACTTTCTTTCTTTCATTAACAGACTGCTAGTGACTATAAACATCCAGCTGAAGACTAGCTGGGGGGGTACTCTTTCTGCCCCCTTCTGACGCCTATGTCAGAAGCTTTCTCTATCTCTTTTATACTTTAATAAAACTTTGTCACACAAAAGCTCTGAGTGATCAAGCCTTGTCTCTGGCCCCAGATTGAATTCTTCTCCTCTGGGGGCCAAGAATCCCGGCGTCTTTGCGTGATTCAACAACAGCCTTTCAGAACCCTACTACATTGTTGATGGAAATGAAAATTTGTGCAGCCACTATGGAAAGTAGCATGGAGTTTCCTTAAAAAAAATTAAATTAAATTAAAATAGAGTTACCATATGATCCAGCAATCCCTCTGCTGTGTATGTATCTGGAAAAGGAAATCTCTAATTAAAAAAGATACATGCATCCTAATGTTTATAGTAGCACTATTTACCACATCCAAGACATGGAAACAACCTAAATGTCCATTAACAGAGGACTGGATAAAGATGTATACAATGTAATGCTACTCAACCATAAAAAATGAATGAAAATAATACTATTTGCAGCAACATGGATGGACCTAGAGATTATCATACTAAGTGAAGTAAGCCAGACAGAGAAAGACAACTATGATATGATATTACTGTTGTAGCCACGTATTCCAGGAAACAAACTCACTCAGAAAGACAATGCAGATAGTGGAGTGCAGTTTATTACACTGGCGGGCCCAAGGCAGAGTCTCCTCTTAGCCAAAGACCCCGACCAGTTTTTGTGAAAACCTTATATACCCTAAGTGTACTTGCTGAAACCCACCTCCCCAAATTCCCTGAAACTAATCTGAACAAAGGAAGAGAAAGATACAATCAAAGTTAACCCATTATTCATATGCCTTAAGCCTAGGTAGTTAACAGTGGACAATTATCAATAGGCCTGTGGTCATATCCCACTAAGCATAATAGAATTTATGATTCTATTTGGTTACACAGATAATTAGGGTATTCTTTTAGGCAATGTAGAATCTAGGTATGGGCCCTGGGGCTCTTCCATCTGGGGGGCCTGGTTTTCCAGTTGGTATGTTGTTTCCATAGATACTGGGCATATAGCTCAAAGTCCAATCAGGCCCAAGATGCAGTCCTGCTTTCAAAATGGAGCCTGTTATGTCTGTTTCCCCCTTCATTCCCCCATCTTGATGCTCTTAACTCATAGTATGAGCATCACTCATAGAAATATATTGCACCCTGGCTCTCTGACTGCCAATTTGGGAGAATGACACCAACCTCTGGGTTACAAAGTTCATAATACATTGTAAAATGCAGGGTCCACAAAGCAGAACTATCAAGGCAACTATAACAATGGTAAATATAGTTTTCCACCAATCACCCTTCACACAAGATAGGACCGAAGTCCAAAAAGAAAGATCATCATCAGGCATAGCTTTTACTGACCTTTCATGTCACCTAGGGTGGCTGATATATTGCCAGATAGATCAGGAATATATACAAAACATTCAACATTAATTATATTACTGGTCCCTCCTTGTGCTGAAACTATGGTAGTCTCAAGATGATACCAGCAAGTCCTTGTAGCAGCAGTTGGTTGGAGAGCTTCACCTTTTTTTCTTCTTTAAGATGATCTTGGTTTCATGGGGATCAGTGGGGTCCTTTTGTATAGTCCACTCGGTGTCCTCTGGGTCTGAGTGGTATGCTCTCTTCACCCTCATGTGGAGGATCCAGGGAGTGTGACCTGCAACTTTAACTACCGTCAGAGTGGTTAGAACAACAGTATATGGACCCTTCCAATGTGGTGCCAAGGAGTTGTGTTTCCAGTCCTTGACCCATACTTGATCCCTGGACACAAATTTGTGAATCTGTTCCCCAAGGGGGAATGGCAGCCTTTCTTGTACAAACTTAGTTACCCGATTTATTACCTTACCCATTTCCATCTGCTGTGAAATCCTATTCCCTCTTACCTGAGGCAAATTTGTTGACACCTGTTTTATTATGGGAGGGGGCCTCCCATTCACAATTTTGTAAGGAGAATAGCCTTGGGACTGTGGGGTCATCCTGACAGCAGAGCTTTCAGAAGCAAGTCCACCCAGGAGCAGTCAGTCTCTATGATCCACTTGGAGAGTCTCTTCAATGTCCGGTTGGTTCATTCCACCATCTTAGAACTCTGGGCCTATATGCAGTGTGCAGTTTCCATTTGATGTTTAAAGTTTTGCTTACTTGTTGTACTAAATCAGCTACAAAAGCCGGGCCATTGTCTGAACCAATGCTGGTAGATAGTCCACATCTGGGAACTATTTCCCTAAGCAGGCACTGGGCTACTTCTGATGCTCTTTCAGTCCAGCTAGGAAAAGCTTCTTCCCATCCCGAGAATGTACATACCATGACCAGCAGGTAACGGTAGTGTCGGTGAGGTTTCATTTCAGTGAAGTCCATTCCCAGGTGTTCAAAGGGCAGCGTGCCTTTCATCTGAATACCCGGAGGTTTTCGTCTGAATACCCGAGAGGCAACATTAACCTGTGAGCAGGCAGCATGGGTCGCTTGGTGTGTTTGGCTTACCAGAGTGTGTGCCAGCTCCTCCGGTACCAATAATTTGCCACTTGGCAATTACCACCATCCCTTTTCAGTCTTGATGGCCCCTTCCGTTTTGGCTAACCTGACAGCCATTGTCCTTGTTTTATCAGGCTAGTGCCATCAGTATATAGGACCCAACTAGGGTCTGGAACCTTGTGTCCTTCTTTAAAACAAACCCTAGCTACCTTACCTCTTCCTTTCAGATCTGTATGGGAGGAGGCTAAGTAAGGTATAGGGGTTTGGAACAGTGGGGTGTAAAGTCACAGTAGCCTGGTTGCAGCGTATTCCAAGCCGACTAGCACTCTACTAGAATGCCCGCTTGTTTCAATCTATTGATGTGTGGCAGTATGCTGTCCCAGGCCTCTATTGGTAGCGGATACTGGTGCTTTCTAACTGGGACGGTACCTGGTTTGAGTTCTATTATCACTGGGGCTTGATGTCTAGCCAGCCTGGCGGGGCGGGTGGGGTGGGGGGGGGGAGGTTTGTCTTTTGCCCAGACCTCAGGGAATAATTGAGTTAGCTCTCTCTCATGCTCTTCCAGCCCACCTGGTTGTTCCTTCAGAGGCTCATGCAACCTCCACTCATCTTGGGGTGATATTGAGAGAGAGGGCAAATAAGTCATAGTGTCCATCTGGAAGCTGGGCCTCTCCTCAGGGGAGAAAGTCACTTGTGCTCCTACTTTGGAGAGCAAGTCTCTTCCCAACAGAGGTACTGGGCACTCAGGAATGTAGAGGAATTCATGAACCACTTGGTGCCCCCCCCCCCATCTGACATTTTTTTGGGCTGGCAGAATGATTTAATCATGTCTTCTCCCAATACCCCAGTTACAGCAGTAGTCTTTTTGGACAGTGGTGCCACAGGTTTTGTTACTACCAACAGTTCTGTCCCTGTATCCACCATGAAGTCAATGTTTTGGTCCCCCACTTTTAAGTTTACCATGGGCTCTCGGGGACCTGATATCTCTGAGCCCCGGCAGCCCTATTTAATTTCCAAGTCAGCAAGCCCCACAACTGCAGGAGCTTCCTCTTCCTTCCTTGCCTTAGGGCATTCATTCTTCCAGTGGCCAAAAGCTTAGCACTAGGCACACTGGTTTGGCTGTAACAGGGCCCAGGGCCTCCGTTGGGACCGGTTGAAGGACTGTTCTGTCCCTGGGGCAGAGGAGATTTTCCAGAGGGCCTGAGATAGACTTTCCCAGAGCAGCAGCTAGCGTTGCAAATCTCTTGTCTGTTCTCTTTCATTCCCTCCAGCTCTCTGGCAGAGCGCAGTCTGCTTAATTCCAACGTTTCCCTCCCCTTCTTGTCAGTACTCACGGGGAGAGATGGGTATAGCTTGGGTGGTTCAGCTGGAGCCGGATTCCGGAAGTGCTGGCCAGAGACTTCTGTAACTGGGATCGGAGCCTGCTGAGGTGGCGGCTCTATGACCTCGGGAAGAGCTGGCAGAGGAGCAGCGGCTGCTGCAGGACTTCACCTGGCCCTGGGTTGGGCATTAATATGGCCTCCAATTCTGGTGGAGCGCTGTGTCAGGAGCATCATTATCCAGTATGGAGGAGGGGTCAGGTTGACCCTTCCAAATCCTTTAGAATTTCCTTTTTTTATCATCAGTCAATTTTCATGCCATTAATATTTTTCCCTTTCCATTCTGGATACAGAAGCTTGTCCAAGTAGGAGGGTTTGAGCTAAACCTAGCCATAAGTTAATATATGGATATTGATCCAGGTGTCCTGGCTCTCCTACTGTATAGACTGCTTCCACTATTTTTAAGTTCATGGTGTTCTCTAGTGGCCATCCTACTCCCATAGGGGGTCATTCGACCTCACAGAGTACGTGGAGGTGGTTAGGCTTCATCTTCACCCCATAGTCTCCTCCTAATTCCTTCTTAAAAATTTTAATCATGCACTCCAATACAGTTATCTTAGATTCACTTCCTCCCATCTTGCTTAACTTCTCGGACCTTCTTCTACTTTTCCTTTTCATTCTGTCTACGAAGTTCTCAGTACCCTATGTACTTCTGATATTTCCACTCAATGACACTTAAATTGCCATTCTGCCTCCTTCCTAACTGGGGTGAAAATAGCCTTATCTGCCAGATCCCAGAGGGAGAAGGGGGATCGGCATGCCTTCACCTGCCAGTCAGCACAGCCGAACCAGAAACCACATGGTCCAAGACTGTTTCTCCCTTAAAGTCCGTTCTGCCTTGGTGGGCTTGATCAGGTGCAGATGAAAACACAGATGGGTTAAATATACCATGTCCCAGGCCATCTCTGGGAAAGCCAATTCATACTCACTTATGTATCCCCTTCCTTCTAGTCTAACAATTCCGAGGGGGTCAAGAATTTCACAGCAGATGGGACACCTCCTGGGGGAGGGCAGAATACGAGCATACAAGGACCAGTTTCCTATTCTAAAACTCCCCTGGCAATCGCTGGTAACAATTTTCCCTGAGACGACGTGGACACATCTCCTAAATGACCTTCACAAATTTCCTTCCTAAACTGTAGCACACTCATCAACCTGTGTACCAAGCAATAGCTCTTGCCTGCCTATTCCAGGCCACTGTGGGTCCGTGCCCCTTCTAGTCCCTCCCAGGGGGGTGATCAGGCCCCCTCTTCCACCCTGCGGGGTGGGTTCCTCCCCACCTGAGTGCTCAGTTCCCCTACTGCCATCCACTACCTGCTAACTTGAAAAGTCTGGGTGTTCAGAAGCAGAATCCTTCCAGAAGGGTGAGGCGCTTTCCCCCCTCTAGAAGATTCAAGCCGCAAGGCCTCAGAGTAGTCCCAAATGGGACTTGTCTCCTCAAAGTGGGGAGTTTCCTTGCCGATGCACCAAATGTTATAGCCATGCATTCCGGGAGACAAACTCACTCAGAAAGACAATGCAGATAGTGGAGTGCAGTTTATTACACTGGCGGGCCCAAGGCAGAGTCACCTCTTAGCCAAGGACCCTGACCAGTTTTTGTGAAAACCTTATATACCCTAAGTGTACTTGCTGAAACCCACCTCCCCAAATTCCCTGAAACTAATCTGAACAAAGGAAGAGAAAGATATAATCAAAGTTAACCCATTATTCATATGCCTTAAGCCTAGATAGTTAACAGTGGACAATTATCAATAGGCCTGTGGTCATATCCCACTAAGCATAATAGAATTTATGATTCTATTTGGTTACACAACACAGATAATTAGAGTATTATTTTAGGCAATGGAGAATCTAAGTATGGGCCCTGGGGCTCTTCCATCTGGGGGGCCTGGTTTTCCAGTTGGTATGGTATGTTGTTTCCATAGATACTGGGCATATAACTCAAAGTCCAATCAGGCCCAAGATGCAGTCCTGCTTTCAAAATGGAGCCTGTTATGTCTGTTTCCTCCTTCATTACTTATATGTGGAACCTAAAAAAAATGATACAAATGAATTTATTTACAAAACAGAAATAGACTCATGGATACACAAAGTAAACTTCTTGCTGCCAAAGTGGAAAGCGGGGAGAGATAAACTGGGAATCAAGGTTTAACAGATGCACAATTATATATGTATAATAGATAAACTAGGACATACTGTTTAGTACATGGAACTGATTCAATAAAATCAACTATATCTCAATTTAAAAAAAGAAAGAAAAAAAAATGTGTGATCAATCCTATTTACGATCAAATTCTGGTCTTACTGGTAACTAGCCATGTGACCAACAACTTTTTCTGCTCTCCTGTTTCCTCATCTGTAAAATGGTTATGATAATATGAATATCCCATAGATGTAGTGAAAAGTAAATTACATGACAAATTTAAAGCATCTGAATAGTGCTGTAATGGCTGTATTAGAAAAAAAGAGAGATCTCAAATCAATTAACCTAAGCTCATACCTTAAGAAATTAGTAAAAGAAGAACAAACTAAGCACAAATCAAGCAGAAAAAAAGGGGAATTAATAAAGGTTATAGCAGAAATTAAGAAAGAGAAAATAAAAATTAGCAACACCATAATTTGGTTCTTTAGAAACTAGTACCTGAAATCTGTTCTTCGAAAACCAAATTTTTTTTTTAATTTCTCCCTTTTTCCCCAAGAATTATCTCATATTACTGTGAAGGTTCAAGTCTAAAATTTGCAAGATAGGCCATCAGGCTAGAGACCTAGGGAGGAGTTAAAGTTCAAGTTCAAAGGCAAGCTGCAGTCAGAACTCCTTTTTGCTTGGGGGAGATGAAACTTTTCACTGTTAGGATTTTCAACTGATTTGGTAAGTTACACATACATTTTAGAGGATAACTTGTTTTACTCAAAGTTCGCCACTTTCAAAATTATTGTTTTCCAAGAAAACCGTTTTTCAGAAATGCCCAGAAAAATGTTTGACTATATATATATGTATATATATATATACACATATATATGTATGTGTGTATATATATATATATATAAGCACTGTGGCCCAGACAAAGTTACACATAAAACTAAACATAACAGGCACAAATTACCAAAATAAGTGCTGAAAGAGAAGGAATCACTATGTCCTTACAGAAATAAAAAGGATTATTAAAGAATACTGTGAAAACCTTTATGAAAACCAACTAGAATATTTGGGTGTAATTAGAAAATTCCTAAAAGATATGAAAGCATTGAATCTGACACAAGAAGAAATATAAAATCTGAAGAGACCTATAACATATGATAGAATTCTAATCCCTAAGCCACTTACAAAGAAAAGACCAGACACAGATGTTGTTTAGGTCAAATATGTTTTATGCATCTCTTGACATGGTGCTATGCCTTGTGTTCTTTATTATACTGATATGATATATTGCATTAATTTGTTTTCAGATATTAAATCAACATTTATTTCATAGGACAAATCCCACTTTGTCATGTGTATTATTATTTTTATATATTGCTGGATTTTGTTTGCTAATATTTTTGAAGTTTTATATTTGTATTTATATGAGGTATTTCTGTACAGTTTTATTTTCATAGGATATTTTTGTGTGGTCTCAGTTCAGTTCAGTTCAGTTCAGTCGCTCAGTAGTGTCCGACTCTTTATGACTCCATGAACCACGGCACGCCAGGCCTCCCTGTCCATCACCAACTATCGAAGCCTACCCAAACTCATGTCCATTAAGTCGGTAATGCCATCCAACCATCTCATCCTCTGTCATCCCCTTCTCCTCCTGCCTTTAATCTTTCCCAACATCAGGGTCTTTTCAAATGAGTCAACTCTTCACATCAGGTGGCCAAAGTATTGGAGTTTCAGCCTCAAGATCAGACCTTTCAATGAACACCCAGGACTGATCTCCTTTAGGATAGACTGATTGGATATCCTTGCAGTCCAAGGGACTCTCAAGAGTCTTCTCCAACACCGCAGTTCAAAAGCATCAATTCTTTGGCACTCAGCTTTCTTTATGTCCAACTCTCACATCCATACATGACTACTAGAAAAACCATAGCCTTAACTAGACAGACCTTTGTTGGCAAAGTAATGTCTCTGCTTTTTAATATGCTGTCTGCTACTGCTGCTAAGTCACTTCAGTCATGTCCAACTCTGTGTGACCCCATAGACGGCAGCCCACCAGGCTCTTCCGTCCCTGGGATTCTCCAGGCAAGAACACTGGAGTGGATTGCCATCTAGGTTGGTCATAACTTTCCTTCCAAGGAGGAAGCATCTTTTAATTTCATGGTTGTGATCACCATCTACAGTGATTTTGGAGCCCAATAAAATAAAGTCTCTCACTGTTTCTACTGTTTCCCCATCTATTTGCCATGAAGTGATGGGACCAGATGCCATGATCTTAGTTTTCTGAATGTTGAGTTTTAAGCCAACTTTTCACTCTCCTTTTTCACTTTCATCAAGAGGCTCTTTAGTTCTTCTTCACTTTCTGCCAGAAGGGTGGTGTTATCTGCATATTTGAGGTTATTGATATTTCTCCTGGCAATCTTGATTCCAGCTTGTGCTTCATCCAGCCCAGCGTTTCTCATGATATACTCTGCATATAAGTTAAATAAGCAGGGTGACAATATATAGCATTGATGTACTTACTTCTTTTCCTATTTGGAACCAGTCTGTATGGTCTTGGTATCTGGTAATACTACCTAGAATGAGTCAGGCAATGTTTCATTCTTTTCTATTTTATGGAATATTTTCTAGAAGATTGGTCTTATTTTTTCTTTAAACCACTGGTAGAATTTACCAGTGAAGCCAATTGGGCATGGGCTTTTCTTGGTGACTTTTTTTTAAAATTACTCAATCAATCTCTTTACCTATTATGTTTATTCTAATTCTCATGTATTATTTGTAACTTTAAAGGCAATCCTTGAGATAGGTGGCATGATGACAATTTTAAGATGGAGGAAACAAAAGTTAAATTTCTTGCTCAGTTTTCCAAGATAATGAATGGCAAGCTGTGATTTGGGGCTTCCCAGGTGGCTCTAGTTGTAAAGAACCTGCCTGCCAATATAGGAGACTTAAGAGATGTGGATTCAATCCCTGGATCAGGAAGAGTCCCTGATGAAGGAAATGGCAACTCACTCCAGTATTCTTGCCTGGAAAATCCCATGGATACAGGAGCCTGGCAGGCTACAGTCCATTGGGTCACAAAGTCAGACTCAACTAAAGTGACTTAGCATAGCACAACAAGCTGTGATTCCGGTCAATCTTGCTCCCAAACCATGTCAGTTTTCATTGCATCACACTATCTTCTATGAAAACTGATTAAGATAATATACTCCCCTCATCTTAGGTATGAACACAGAGTTATAAGACAATAAAGTCATTGAAGGGATGTGGAGATTTTAAAGCAAATGTCTATTGGCAAACCAGCATTCAGTCAATATTTTTTGTGCAGACTGTGAACATCTTGTAAAAAGATTTATTTAGTTCAATCCATTTTTGTTTATCTGTCCTCCACTGGAAGTAAGATTTTAGAAATGTTTTTTTATATTTCCTCTTATCTACTAAATTACTTTTGATTTTATATGGCAGGGACAACTTTTAGGATACTCTTGCTGAAGAAAATTGATTTTTTCTGCTAAGCTTCTCTCTGTCTCCTTTCTTCTTTCTGAGAGACTTGTCTTTGTAAGAAAGATGTCTGAACATCTTATGAAGAATTCAGGAAGTTAAGAAACACAACAAAAGTGTTGTAGGAAGAAAGGGGAACTGAATAAAAGAGTCACACAGGCTAGTATTTTGTGAGTGTTTTGAGGTAAATGTTTGAGAAGTTAAGAGGTGAGGAGAGGTAAATTAATGAATGAAAGGGGCTATTGTGAATTGCATCTACCTTTTATGTTTTCTGAATAATACAAGTGAATGATTCATTTTGTTTTGTTCACCAAATTAAGTTTATTTTTCCAAAAGACTATTTCAAATATGGACCAGAAGAACTCCAGTTTGTATTAACATCACATTCCCATCACACAATGAGGATATTTCTGGGTTTGGTTTTGCACCTCGTGTACAAAGTAATAGTAACTTTTGGATTTGGTTTGCATGAATCATATGATTTATTCACTCATAAACTCAAAAACCACTTATTGAAAGCTGACTCTATCACAAGCCATGTTAGATAGTGAGTAAAACAATTATGATCCCTGTTGTTATGGAATTTGTAGCCCAGGAAGGGAGATAGATATTTAATAATTGCACACATGGACTTCCCCAGTGGCTTAGTTAGTAAAGAATCTGCCTGCAATGCAGGAGATCTTGGTTTGATCCCTGGGTCAGGAAGATCCCTGGAGAAGGAAATGGCAACCCACTCCAGTACTCTTGCCTGGAGAAGTCCATGTACAGAGGAGCCGGGCAGGCTACAGTCCATGGGATTACAGAGTTGGACACGACTGTGTGACTTTCACTTTCATGCACAAGATTATTAATGATTACAATTTGTGGTAAGCTTTGTGAAGAGAAAGTGCAAGGAATTATGAGGGATAAGGATTCTGGACCTAAGTTAAATGGAAGGGGTGGTCAAGAAGGCCATCTCTGAGGTAGTGATTTAAAGCTAAGACCTGAAATTTGACTAACAGTTTCCTATATGATGAAAGTTCCAGTTAGAAGACTCTGCACACGCAGAAATTCTAAATTTGGAAACAGCTGTGATCTTTTGAGAAATTAAAATTGCCAAGGACTAGATCATGAAGAGATGGATATGTAACCAAAGAGACAGGCAGGGACAAGATCACACAGATCATATTAAAAACTTAAACAAATTTTTCTTGTGTTCACATGGAAGTTATTCAAAGATATATTGGGGAGCTTGTTTCCTCCCATACCCTAGTTGAACTCTTCAGGTGTTCAAAAGCAAAGTGCCAGCATTCCAGAAGACCAGGGAGAAGGAACACCTAGATTTTTAGTGATATATATTACCATTTAGCTAGATGCCAAAGCAAGTATCATTCTGTAATCAACTGTTTCCTAATCCAACAATGTATGATTGAAACTAGCTAGACATGGCGAGAGGTCTATGAATATAAGACAGGACTTTTGTGAGGAGGTCAATCTATTATCTACTGCTGTGCTTTGTGCACATTTTCCTTATTTATTTAGGTACAACATTCTTAAGTTAAAGATAGAGAAGTGGAAGGTCATGGAGATAGAGTGATCTTCTTACAGTTGACAGGGGAGTTTATTTAATCCCTCTCAGTTGAGAACTCTTGCTTCTAGAATATTCTGTCAATCAGAGATTGTTAACTAATAATTATTCATTCATCAATCCATTAAATTGCTCTTCATATATTAATTAAATATTTAATTAATGAAAAACACTTGGAAACTGAGACTGTGCTCAAAAACAACTGCATATTTTCCTAGATCCTTGAGAACTATAAGAAAATCTTAACACACTTTAGAAAATAAAATATAAAATATATAAGTCACATTACTGGTGTAGAATGAAATTTTTAAAAAATCTGTGAGGGAAATATTTTTTCTTTTGGGCATACCTAGTGGATTCAACTTAGTCCTATTACTGAAACAAACATGGGTGCTCTCACTCATATACACCAAGACTAATCTACCAACACTGGTTGTTGAAGGAAAGTGCAGAGTTTATTGCAAGGTGCCAAGCAAGAAGCCTAGGGCATCTAGCGCTTACAAAGTCAGAACTCCCTGAAGGCTTTCATGGAAAGGTTTTTAAAAGCAGGGTGAGGGAGATGAGTTGTGGGGTGTGTGATCAGCTCATGGACATTCTTCTGGTTGAATGATGGTGAGGTAACTGGGACTCAACATCATCAACCTTCTAGGGTCTATACGTTTGTGGGAAGCACATAATTAACTTCTCATATCTGGTGGGCTTTCAGGGTCTGCAAAACAGCTCAAAGGATCTGGCTCAGAAAACTATCTTAGCCCTTGAGGAGGAAATAAAAGTCCTTGACTTTGGCTAATGGCTAAACTATTATTATTTTGTCTTTCTTGACTGTTTTCCTTTCGTTCTATATTTTCTCACTTCTATGATTAAATTTATACTTTTATTAAAGTTCCTCTACAGACAAAAGGCAGGCAGAGGTCATGGTGGAGGGAGGGTTCTATTTTGGAAAGGCCCCTACGGTTCTGCTTAGTAATGGTCCTACTGTTCATTTAGCAGCTCTTTATTTTGCTTATAATGTGTGTAAGATACTACCACTGGTGTTGATTTCACCAATATATGTGGGCTAAGACTAAATGAATACCAAGTTTCATTTTGGTGAATGTTTGAAAAATCAATCCCTCATCTGAGTGCTGGCAACGTGCCTGGTTTCTAATATATTCTGCAACTCATAGTCTCCAGGGGATTTTATGTTCAGCCATACACAGTTAAAAATTGTGACATGCAATATGAAACTGATACTTTTAAATCCCATATAATTTCATAAACCATGTATAAAACCAGTCGATAAATTGAAAATAGTTAATTTTAATGTTTGAGGAAGAGAAAGCTTTGGAGTATTGCCTTTCTTTCTAGTCTCCAATTTATGGTTTGACTATCTCCTATAAGCATATGTGAAATAGAACTATGGGAGATGTTGAAAGAAAAAGCAGAAAGTGCATCCAAGTAAGCTACTAGAACAGTGGTGGATGGCTTTCAAACTTCTGAAAGACTATCTGGATCAAAAGCAGTATTGACCAATGCTCAGTACAGCACTATGAAGAGGTCTCTGATGGTCTTAGATGTCATAGGTGGACATTAAGCCTGGCCCTTGGCCCAGCATTTCTGAGAGATGCACTCATAACCTTGTGATCATTTGGTTCAGTTCAGTTAAGTTGCTCAGTCGTGTCCGACTCTTTGTGACCCCATGGACTGCAGCACATCAGGCTTCCCTGTCCATCACCAACTTCTGGAGCTTGCTCAAAGTCATTTCCATCAACTCAGTGATGGCATCCAACCATCTCATCCTCTGTCATCACCTTCCCCTCCTGCCTTCTTATGGCTAGATGAATCAATTTTTGTTAGCTGGCTTTGATTTTTCAGAACTGAAAGAGGGGGAAAATAAGCCCAAGTAGTATATACACTTATGATAGACAATAAAACACGACTTTGTGAGGGGGTTGAAGTGCCTGAAGAGCAGAGGTGAGGCAAATTTCAGTTCAGTTCAGTTCAGTTCAGTCACTAATTTAGTACTGCAAAATATAGAAGTCCTTTCTGTAATATTTCAAAGTGTTCCTACTACCGTTTTGAAACCTCTTTCAATAGAATAAATTTTAATATCTTTGAAAAGGATATTGGAGTCCTTCCCTATACCTTAATTCTGGATCCATTGACTATTGTCAACTGAGGAAGGAGTTTTAATAAAAATTTGGCTCACATTAGTGTTATTTGTATACTTAGGAGAGAGAACACATGCATTAGCCTGGCCAGGCTCCTCTCTCCATGGGTTTCTCCAGGCAAGAATATTGGAGTGGGTTGCCATGCCCTTCTGCAAGGGATCTTCTCAACCCAGGGATTGAACCTAGGTCTCCTACATTGCAACCCAGGAATTCAGACTGGGTCTCCTACATTGCAGGTAAATTCTTTACCATCTGAGCCACTAGGGAAGCCCTAGAGAGAGGATAAAATTGAAAGTGTTACTCACTCATTTGTGTCCAACTCTTTGTAACCCTATAGACTGTAGCCCACTAGTCTCCTGTGTCTATAGAATTCTCCAGGCAAGAATACTGGAGTGGGTTTCCATTCCCTTCTCCAGGGAATTTTCCCAACCTGGGGATGGAACTGGGTCTCCTGTTATTGCAAGAGGACTCCTTATCATCTGAGTCACTAAAGAAGCCCAGAGAGATCAGTAAATGCAAATGTAAAGACTCTGTTCCTGATAGAATGTCGGTGGATCTGTCCAATGTCCTGAACATCTTGAGTCAGGAGCCCCTGGAAGAATCTCACGAAAGTTATTGAGGCAATCACTAATTTATACAGTAAAATGGTCATACAATTTCAGGAGATTAAAGGCCCTTGATATGTTCTTAAATAAGCTCAAGGCCCCCAAGTTGAAAAAAAAAAAAAACTCTCAGACTAAATAATAAAATCATTATTACATAGTTGTAAAGAAGTCAAGCTGGGGGATTTTGGCATTGATAAGGAAGCTAGGCTCCAGAACTAGAATCCACCAGTGGAGTCTATCTGCTCATCTGTAATCAGTGGCAGGAGTTCACAAGGTGTTTGCCTACAGGTGAGAGTGTATGAGCTGAACAAAGCTTCTTTCTATGGTGGATTATCTTTGATTATCTTTAGAGTTCTATCCCAGGTTCTGGAACTATTGGGTCACTCTAGCTCTCCACACATCTGTCCAGCTTCCATTTATATCCACCTCAGCCTCCCACTACTTTGTACTTTTCTCCCTCCCTGGACTATATTGGAGGCTCAGCAAATATTTATAATTCCAAGAAAAGCAATTCAAATACCCAAGAGTATCTCTTTGGACATGGAAAATGAGCCCATATTCTCAGTGACAACGTTCTCCATTCTACCTGAAAAAAGAGAGAAAGTGTAGTCACTCTCATGGCTTTAAATATGGGAAAGTAATTACATTAAAATCATATTCTGATTCAAGAATTCAAGGCTAGAGAAGAAGAAACTATGTTAAACCACTTACACAGTGATCTATGGAGTAACATTTGAGAACCACTGCGCTAGCATAAGATATGAAAATTAATAGCAACAACCCTTGAATATTTGCTATGTGTGAGATGCTTAATATACAGACTTCCACGTAAGCCTCTGAACAAATGCAAGAGTTAGGTACTTTTTGATGATGCTATCTGTTGAACATCAAACGAAAATAAGGTAAAGAGAAGTTAACTGAAGAGAAGTTGTCCAATTTCCAGAGTTAGGAAGAGAAAGAGCCAGGACTGCCAGTCAAGTCTGTCGAAATAGCGACTTTTGGACTTCTTACCCTTTTTTTTTTTTTTTTTTGTTGTTTCCATGGTGAATCTTTTCACCCTTTTCTATATCATGTGGCATAGAAATACTAGTAGGGGCCTGGTAAAACCTATGGACCTCATTTCGGGATAAGTACTGTACTTAAAAAGGAAATTGAGGATGCTGAAGTTCAGTTACCAACTTATTAAAAATGAATATAGGATATAGTGGCATGTACCACTTTGTAATGCTTTAAGTAACAAGATCTAGGGACAAGTCTAACAGCCACTACAGTTTCACAGTAATGATAAATGCAAATGATGCTTGCCTTTTCATACTGTTCATGGGGTTCTTAAGGCAAGAATAATGAAGTGGTTTGCCATTCCCTTCTCCAGTGGACCATGTTTTGTCAGAATTCTCCACCATGATCCATCCATATCAGATGGCCTAACACAGCACGGCTTAGTTTCATTAAGTTACACAAGGCTGTGATCCATATGATCAGTTTGGTTAGTTTTCTGTGATTGTGATTTTCATTCTGTCTTCCTTCTGATGGATAAGGATAAGGGGCTTGTGGAAGCATCCTAATGGGAGGGACTGGCTGTGAGGTAATCTAGGTCTTGCTCTGATGTGTGGGACCATGCTCAGTAAATCTTTAATCTACTTTTCTGTTGATGGGCCAGGCTGTGTTCCCTCCCTGTAGTTTGAGCTGAGGCCCAACTATGGTAGGGGTGGTGGTGGTTTAGTTGCTAAGTTGTGTCCAACTCTTGCAACCCCATGGACTATAGCCCTCCAAGCTCCTCTGTCCATGGGATTTTCCAGGCAAATATACTGGAGCGGATTGCCATTTCCTTCTCCAGGGGATCTCCCTGACCCAGGAATTGAACCTGGGTCTCCTGCATTGCAAGCAGATTCTTTACAAACTGAGCTATGAGGAAAGCCCATGGTAGGGATAATGGTGGTAATTCAAAAGGATTTATGTCCTTCTTCAAAAGGACTTATGCCAGCACTCTGCAGCTCCCATGACTGCTGCATTCAGTGCCACTGACCCTGTGGTAGGCCACTGTCAACCCACGCCTGCACCAGAGACTCCTGGACACTCAAAGGCAAGTTTGGCTCAGTCTCTTGTGGGATCACTGCTCCTTTCTTCTTGGTCCTAGTGCACACAAGGTATTGCTTGAGCCCTTCGAGCATCTTTGGCAGGTATGGGGTTTGATACTAAATGCAATTTCACCCCTCCTACTGTCTTCAGCCATGAAATTAAAAGATGCTTGCACCTTGGAAAAAAAGTTGTGACAAACTTAGGCAGTATATTAAAAAACAGAGACATTACTTTTCCAACAAAGTTCTGTATGGTGAAAGCTATGATTTTTCTAGTAGTCATATATGGATGTGAGAGTTGGATGATAAAGAAAGATGAGTGCTGAGGAACTGATGCTTTTAAACTGTGGTGTTGGAGAAAAGATTCTAAACAGTCCCTTGGACTGCAAGGGGATGAAACCAGTCAATCCTAAAGGAAATCAGTCCTGAATATTCATTGGAAAGACTGATGCTGAAGCTCCAGTACTTTGACTACCTGATGCAAAGAGCACTGGAAAAGACCCTGATGCTGGGAAATGTTGAAGGCAGGAGGAGAAGGAGATGGCAGAGGATGAGATGGTTGTACGGCATCATCTACTTGATGCACATGAGTCTGAGCAAGCTCAAGGAGTTGGTGATGGACAGGGAAGCCTGGTGTGCTGCAGTCCATGGGATCACAAAGAGTAGGACACGACTGAGTGACTGAACTGAATTGAAATGATGTTTAATGATGTTTTCAGATATCTGTAATAGCCCTAAGATGATGTGAAAATATCTATGATGTCTATTGATAATAAAGTTACAAATATTTCTAATATGGTTGTGCTTGGTTGCCTACATTCATTGTGGAAGAAATGCTGACTTTCAGGTTAGTGAAAATACAGCTATAGATATCTTCTCCTCCATCCAAGGCTCTGAATTGCATCCACAGATGTCAGGATAAGAACTTCTTCTGTAGAGTTTGTTCTCTTTAATAGCATGATGTACAGACTTTCATTAGAATAATTAAAGATATGTGTCTGTTTCCTTATAGCTCTGATATTCTATGATTTTCTCTAATACAAGGTGAAAATAAAAAATAACATGATTTTGTCAAAACATAATTTGAAATGCTGGACATTAAAGTAAGTGTTACAAGATCTGAAGGCAATCCCAAATGAAGAATTCTAAATAGAATTCTAGCTCATTTCCCCTTTCAAGGGTCTCTGTTGTCTTCCTATCACCATGGGAATATTATGCAAACTCCTTCCTGCTCCACAAGCCCCTGCTAGTTCTGGTTCTTGCTCACCTCCTGATACCTTCCCTTCCTCTCCCTCCCTATTGCTTACTCCTTTAGTCATACAACATTTTTGCAGCCCCTTGAACCTGTCAAGCCTACTCCTGCCTCAGGCATTTCTCCTTGCTGTTCCCCCTTCCTGGAATGCTCTCCCCAGAATTCAGATACTCTTTTCCCATTTATTCATCTCTCTGCTCAGGTCACCCCACCTAAAACAGGCCTTAATCTCACTCCATCCGCCTCTATTTAAATATATTGGTTTTCCTCACTATACTTATAACTCTCTGAATTTATGTGGCTCTTGTCAACAACATCACTCTCCATTACAAGATAGAATCCTAAAAGAGAGAGGACATATTACTGCTGTGTCCTGAACACCTAGAACAGAATCTGGCACATAGTAGGTTCTGAGCATATGTATCATGAAAAAAATAAATGTATGATGAAAGAACAAATGCATGCTTAGAGACTACTGAAAGGGGGCATATTAGTTTAGAGGAATCCATTCTAGTGAGCATATAAATTATCCATGTTATGTTGAGTGACCGTTACACTGCATGCGTTAAAATATTTAAGCTTTCTCAGGTAAGCATACATGCTAGTCTGAATATGCCTTGGTAATATTACTTAGGTGAAAAAGGAATAACAGCATTAAATTCTGTTTTCATCAAAAAATGTAAAACCACGTGCAGCTTCTTTTTTTCTGTAAAAATAAGGAATCTATATTCACAGCTGAGGTGGATCATCTAATGCTCCTCCAGCAAAGGAAGGCTCAGGCTTGTCTTAGGCTGAAAAACTTCAGTTTATGTAATTCCATCAATCAATCGTTTGCTCAGATCCACACAGGTTACAGGAAAGCTCATTTTGTTTTACTTCTGGTTGAAATGAGGGAAATGTCTTATGTAAGTTGTCTTCTTCCTTATATAACCAATAATCATTAAAACCCCATTTCTTATAATCAATATATTTAATTTTTTATAAATTTATTCTAATTTATTTCCATATATTATTTTTATAATTGCATTATCTGCAGGCATATTCACATGTACTATATGCAAAAATTTTTGTTCTTTATCTTGTTTGGCTTCCCATTCTTCCAATTCAGTTATCCCCTGCCTCGCAACCTATGTTAGTAAATGCATGTTTATGTATTTGTGAACTGTATGTACATACACTATGATAGTCCTTGTTTAAAACCTAATGCATACTCTTTCATGTTTTTATTCATATTCACACACATACACACACATACTCACTGATAGACAGATAGTATAGTTAGAAAGTATCTATGTAGCATCTATCTATCACTGTGTATACATATATTTATGTCTATGCACAGAGCTACATGGACTTTCCTGGTGGCTTAGATGGTAAAGAATCTTCCTGGAATGCAGGAGACCTGGGTTCAATCTCTGGTTCAGGAAGATATCCCAAAGAAGGAAATGGTTATCCACTCCACTATTCTTTCCTGGAGAATTCCATGGACAGAGGACCCTGGTGGGCCACAGTCCATGGGGTTACAAAGAATCAGACATGACTGAGCAACACACACACACATACAAACACACACACGCAAATACATGTACATTCACACATAAAGTTGAAATGGTAGTTGTTAACTGGGGAGGAGTTTAGTTAAAAAATATAAACACTATTCTACACGTTCTTTTTGCATTCATAATTTTTTAAGTTAAAATACATTATGGAAATTCCTTCCAGTTACATCTGTAGCTCTACTTCATTATTTTAATGGCTGCCTAATATTCAATAACACAGTTTCATGCAACTCCTATAATCACTTCAAAATGGTTCAGCACTAACTTTGTTTTTTGAAACAAGTTTTTGCAAGAAAATATTCAAGGGCATCCTAGCAAATTCTAAATCTTTTACATGTATCAGTTATATTCCAAGGAATTAAATTGTTCAGTGAAGAATGCATTTTTATATCAATAAGTACTGTCAGATAGCTTTGCAAAAATACTTTAGTATATTGCATGTCCACTGTATTATGAGAGTATCCTGTTTATCTGTATTGCCATCAAGAGCAAGGATTATTGATTAGTTTTTGCAAGGTTGATGAATATAAAGTGATACTTATTTTGCTTTAATTTATGTTTTCCTGACTACTAATGGATTTGAATATGTTGCAGATTGTTTATATTTCCTCTTTTGTAAATAGCATATATATATCCATTGATTACATATTTTCTATCAGATTGCTTTTATTTTAACAGGAGGGGATCTCTTGTTAAGCAGGAAGTCATGGACATTATAGATACTAATCCCTTTGTCATCTATATTAAAATACATCACAGACCAGAACACTTTTGACTCCAACAAAATGGAGTAACCTCATTTTCCCTAGATCCTCCACCTTAACAGTTAAAAACCCTGGACATAACTAACCAAATAAACATAGGTGGCTTTGAAAAGTGGAAAGGAGAAGGCAGTCTGGAAGAGTTAACATTATTAAAATGTTCATATTATCCAAAGCAATGCAGAGGTTGAATGCAATCCTAATCAAAATCCCAATGACATTTTTCACAGAACTGAAACAAATAATCCTAAAATTTGTATGGAACTGTAAAAGATTTAGAACAGCCAAAGCAATATTCAGAAAGAAGAATAAAACTCAATATATGATGCTCCCTGGTTTCAAACTATATTACGAAGCTAAAATAATCAAAACTAGATGATACTAACTTAAAAACAGATATATAGATCAATGGGACAGAATCCAGAGCCTTCTCAGTGGCTCAATCATAAAGAATCCATATTCAGTGCAGGAGACACAGGAGATGTGAGCTCAATCCCTGGGTCAGGAAGATACCCTGGTGGAGGGCATGACAACGAAATCTAGTATTCTTACCTGGAGAATCCCATGGACAGAGGAGCTTGACAGGCTACATTCCATAGGGTTGCAGAGTTGGACACAACCGAAGCAACTGAGCATGAGCATGAGCAAATAAATTCATGCACATATAGTTAATTAATTTACAGCAAAGGAGTTAAGAATATGCAAGGGGGAAAGAATAGTCTTCTCAAAAATTAGTGGTGGGGAAATTGGACAATCACATGCAAAAGAATGAAACTGTACCCTATTTTACACCACTTACAAAAATCAACTCAAAATGGATTAAAGATTAAATTTAAGACAGGGAACCATAAAACTCCTTAGAATAAAACATAGAAGGTAAGCTCCTTAACAGCAGTTTTGGAACTGATCTGTGGATTTGACACCAAAAGCACAAACAAACAAGTCAGACTATAGCAAACTAAAAGGTTTTGCATAGCAAAGGAAAAACTCAAAATAAAAAAAAAAATCAAAGTATATAATGGGAGAAAATATTTGCAAATCATGTATCTGATGAGGGATTAATGTCCAAAATGTATAAAGAACTCATATCTCTCAAAAGCAAATATATATATATATATATATATATATATATAAATATATATATATATATATATATATATATATATATATATGATTTAAAAAGTGTAGAGGAACTGAATATACATTTTTCTGAAGAAGATATACAATTGACTAACAGGTACATGAAAAGGCGTTAAACATAATTAATCATCAGGGAAATGCAAATTAAAACTGTGACCAAAACAGCTGTGACAAAATATCACTTCACACCTGTCAGCATTTTATTATCCAAAACATAAGAGATAACAAATGCTTACAAAGATGTGCAGAAAAGGGAACACTTGTATACTGTTGGTGGGAATGTAAACTGGTGTAGCTACTATGGAAAACACTATGGCCATTCCTCAAAAAATTAAAAGAAATGAACTACCATATGATCCAACAATTGCACTTCTGGGTAAATATCTGAAGTAAATGAAATCACTATGTTGAAGAGATATCTGCACCTCTATGTTCATTCCAGCATTATTCACAACAGCCAAGATATTTAAACAATAATAAAAGACAAACCAACAAACAAAAAAGTCCACAACAAGATCCTATAGTCCTTAGCTAAAGACTAGCAAGAAAAAGTTGGTTGGCCAAACACAAAGAGAAAAACTGAAATGCCCATCTACTCTCCATCACCACCAGCATCCACCCCTTCATTGATCAGGGAGGACTGGAAACTGGATTTCCATTCCCTGTCTAGCTAAAGCTGAGGATGCTCCCATCCCTTGCTCCTGGTGATATCAAATCTCAGCATGGAGCTCATTTTCCATCCCCTTTCTGGCAGAAGCAGGCAACAGTTACCCTGCAGAGTGGTGCAGAAGAGGTGCTCTGATTCTACTCCCAGGGTAGTGTCAGCAGGGTCCAGTGGCAAACTGAACCTTTTCCAACAGTGCAAAGACACTGATCTAAGTAATTTGGAGCAACATGAATTGTAACATGGCTTCCACCTGCTTAAAATAAATGAGAAAATACACTGTGCTCATGAATGTAAAATGAGGTAGTCCTTATGGAATGCAGTAGGATATTTCTGCAAAAAATTAAACATGGAAGTACCATATGATCCAATAATTTCATTTCTGGGTATTTAACCCCAAAGAGTTGAAGACAGTGACTCAAAAACATATTTGCGCACCAACTGTGTACTAAAAAGCATTATTTACAAAAGCAAAGAGGTAGAAACAACTCAAATATCCATCAACAGATACATGGATAAACAAAACACGGTGTGTGTGTGTGTGTGTGTGTGTGTGTGTGTGTGTGTGTTGTGTGCTTAGTCATGTCCAACTCTTTGCAACCCCATGGACTGTAACCCACCAGGCTCCTCTGTCCATGGAATTTTCCAGGCAAGAATTCTGGAGTGGGCTGTCATTTCCTCCTCCAGGGGAACCCAGATCTCCTGCATCACAGACAGATTCTTTACCATCTGTGCTACCTGGAAGCCCCTAATGTGGTATATACGTACCACAGAACATTTATTTATCCTTAAAGAGGAAGGAACTTTGGATACATGCTAAATGTAGAGGAACCTTGAAATTTTTACACTAAGTGAAATAAGTCGATCACAATAGGACAAATAATGTATGACACCTCTTATACAAGGCACCTAATGTAGTCAAATTCATAGACACAGAGAGTAAAAAGGGTGGTTCCAAGGGCTAAGAGTAAAAGGGATGGGAAATTATTGTTTAATGGGTACAGAGTTTCAGTTTGGAGTGATGAAACTGTTCTGGAGATGGCTGGTGGTGATGTTTGCACAACAATTTGAATATGCTTAATGTCACAGAAAAGTGAAAGTGAAAGTGAAGTCGCTCAGTCGTGTCTGACTCTTTGTGACCCCATGGACTGTAGCCTACCAGGCTTCTCCGTCCATGGTATTTTCCAGGCAAGAATACTGGAGTGAGTTGCCATAAATGTCACAGAACTGTACCTTTAAAAATGGTTTAAATGGCATGCATGCCTGTAAACTTAGTTCAGTATATTGGGTTGGCCAAAAGGCTCATTCAGGTTTTTCATGCTAGACACAGGAAACCTCAGTCCCACCTTGCTCCTGATGTCAGCCTCCAAAAGCTCCCCAGTTTTGTTGTTTCCAGACTTCAATCCTGGGAGCTTGAGGGACTGGACATGAGGCTTTCTCTGCAGGCTGTGGCTTCAGATCAACAGATGGGAGTTCTTAACCAGTCAGACTTTGAGTTGACGACTCAAAGTAAAGACTGAGGAGACCTCACTTCTGATAGAGGAGGCTCACACCCTGCCCTGCCCCCGCTGTCATCCCTGAGGTCTCAGCAGTCTTCCCTAGGTGTGTTGTATCTGGACTTATGTCTTGGGATCCTAAGGGAGGTGAGGCTTTTTCTGAGGATTCAGCCTCGGTTCAATAGAGGGAAGAGGGCCAGGCCCTGCCAAACATCGAGGTAAGGACCTAGAGGAAGGACAGAGGGGACCTCCCCACCATCTGCAGACAGAGCCTCACAGAAAACCTCCCCAGTGTCAGCCCTGAGAAGTCCCATGCATGGACAGCAGGTAAAGATAAGCCTCTGCATCTCCTTGACTTTTTATTTTGACATGTCAGGGAGATGGTGGCCTTGACCGGGGGGACCAACTTCAGATAAATAATTGAAGAGGATGCAGGCCCTGTGAAGGGTAAACATGAGGATCTTGAAGAGGACTTAGGGGACTTCATAGAACCCTATATTTCTCTGCTGTCAACCCTGGGAAAGAAACATTTATTTATTTATTTTTAATATTGAGGAAGGCCAATGCCTTTTTTTTTTTTTTTTTTGGTTTGGGTCATGAATTTAATTTGTATTCCTTTAATGGTTAATGATGTTAATGAATTTTTATGTGCTTATTTAACATCATCCATATGTCAACTCTGCTGAAATATACATTGAGCTATTTTGCCAATTAAAAAAACTAGGTTGTACGTTTTCAATTTTTTTTTTCAGTTTTGAGGGTTCTTTTTGTATTCTGGATACAGGTCCTTTGTTGCATATTTGATTTCCAAATACTGTCCTCCAGTCTGTAGCTTTGGTACACATTCGTGAATACACTCAGCATCATATGTCACTGGGAAGTTACAACTTAAAGCAATATTATTGTATAAAACACACCTATTCACGCAGCTAAAATCCAAACACCAAAAGCTCACAAGGATGTAGAGTGGAAAGAACTCATAGTAATTGCTTATGGGAAGGCAAATTAGTACAGGTACTTTGAAAGAAAGCTCAGTTTCTTACAAAACTAAGCATAATACAAAATTGGTTTGTGATGTCATTAACATTTATGAAAAATAAGATAAGCCTAACTTTAATGACTGAGATGAAAATCTATAACCTAAACAGTAGTTTGAATATGTAAATCCCCACTATCTGTGCACTGTATTTTAACTGGGGGACTAAAATGAGTCATTTTAAAATGATTTTAGTTTGTGTGGAAGGAAGATTTCACCTAAGCTTTATGGATCCCAAGTAATTCCACAGAATATTAAGAACGTTTTTGCTTATCTTACTTTCATATGATAGAGGAAAAACAGAGCTGGTGATTTACATGGGTTTTTCCAAACCAAAAAAGCCATGACAAGAACCTCAAAGCCGCTGGCAATCATTCTTATGAGCAACAACTCCCTGAATAAACAAAACATACATCACACTAAGCCTACATTTGCCTTTTGGGTGACTACAACACTCAAAAAAGTAGAGAACTTCCTGAATTTCAACAATGAGAATGCAAGAAAGAAAAGAACTGAAATTTTCAATAAATTGTAGGTTCAGCAAAAACAAACTTGATAAAATGATGCACTGCCATTTCTGCAGCAGAAATAACTAATAGAGTAGAGACTGCACAGAAGTGCAGTGTTCATCTTACATTAAACATTTTTCAAATAAAAACGTATGCAAATCAGTTCTGTGCAGTTCAAACCTACAATTAAATGTATAATTTAGATGCTTGATTGAACTTTTTATTGGATTTTTCACAATAATTCTGTCTGATATATATGTATAATTACCTTATTGAAACCATCTTTCCAAAATAAATTTATACATTTTATAAAGACTGTTTAGGTTGCTAACAGTGTACTTCATATAGTGGTAATAAAATGACGTTTATTTATGCTTTTTAAATGGAAGTTTTGCAAGAGTTGAGTCTTCTGGTATTTTTATATATGTTTGTGTATATATATAGATAGATATAGATATATACATATATATATATCTTTAGTTCTGTTTCTGGTGATGACAGAGTAGTTTGTTTCAGAATAATCCTTCCACAGATAGTACTTATATACTGACACCAAAAATTTAAAAATATAGGTATTTGAAGCCACTAGAGTAAGACTTAAAGCAGACAGAAACTGGAGGGGATTAAAACTTTGAAAGAAGGAGCCTGCTCTGGGTGAGAGTTCTGTTTATAAGACTTGTCTCCTGTGGAACTCCTTGGTATTCATAGAAGACTGCAGAGCAGTTAAGCAGACATGCAAGCAGTTAGGCAGAAAATCACTATCTTATTGGCTTAAAGTGTCAGAAAAGAGAGCATATAATTGTCAGAGTTAGGAAAAATCAAGGAGGAATATTCCAGAAACGAATGTGGTGTGCCAAGAATGAAAGAAAGAAAAAAACCTTGGAAGTCAGGAAAGGAAAAAACAAAACAAAACAAAACAAAACACAGACCTTTATCATCCTTCACTTCTCAGTGTGCCAAAAGCTGACAAATATTTTACAAGAAACTGTTAATCAATATTGCTGATAAATGTAGACACATCAGTTCAGTTCAGTTCAGTCAATCAATCGTGTTTGACTCTTTGCGACCCTATGGACTGCAGCATGCCAGGATTCCATGTCTATCACCAACTCCTGGAGCTTACTCAAACTCATGTCCATTGAGTCTGTGATGCAACCCAACCATCTCATCCTCTGTCGTCCCCTTCTCCTCCTGCCCTCAATCCTTCCCAGTATCAGGATCTTTTCAAATGAGTCAGCACTTTGCATCAAAGTATTGGAGTTTCAGCTTCAACATCAGTCCTTCCAATGAACACCCAGGACTGATCTCCTTTAGGATGGACTTGTTGGATCTCCTTGCAGTCCAAGGGACTCTCAAGAGTCTTCTCCAACACCAGAGTTCAAAAGCATCAATTCTACAGTGCTCAGCTTTCTTTATAATTGAACTCTCACATTCATACATGACTACTCGAAAAATCACAGACTTAACTAGACGGACCTTTGTTGGCAAAGTAATGTCTCTGCTTTTTAATATTCTGTCTAGATTGGTCATAACTTTCCTTCCAAGGAGTAAGCATCTTTTTGTTTCATGGCTGCAATCACCATCTGCAGTGATTTTGGAGCCCAGAAAAATAAAGTCTGACACTGTTTCCACTGTTTTTCCATCTATTTGCCATGAAGTGATGGGACCAGATGCCATGATCTTTGTTTTCTGACTGTTGAGCTTTAAACCAACATTTTTACCCTCCTCTTTCACTTTCATTGAGAGGTCCTTTAGTTCTTCTCTTTCTGCCATAAGGATGGTGTCATCTGCATATCTGAGGTTATTGATATTTCTCCCAGCAATCTTGATTCCAGCTTGTGCTTCTTCCAGCCCAGCGTTTCTCATGATGTACTTTGCATATAACTTAAATAAGCAGCATGACAGTATACAGCTTGACATATTTCTTTTCCTATTTGGAACCAGTCTGTTGTTCCAGTCCAGTTCTATCTGTTGCTTCCTGACTTGCATACAGGTTTCTCAAGAGGCAGGTCAGATGGTCTGTTACTCCCATCTCTTTCAGAACCTTCCACAGTTTATTGTGATCCACACAGTCAAAGGCTTTGGCATAGTCAATAAAGCAGAAATAGATGTTTTTTCTGGAACTCTCTTCCTTTTTTGATGATCCAGCAGATGTTGGCAATTTGATCTCTGGGTCCTTTGACTTTTCTAAAACCAGCTTGAACATCTGGAACTTCACAGTTCATGTATTATTGAAGCCTGAATTGGAGAATTTTAGCATTACTTTACTAGCATGTGAGATGAATGCAATGTGCAGTAGTTTGAGCATTCTTTGGCGTTGCCTTTCTTTGGGATTGAAATGAAAACTAACCTTTTCCAGTCCTGTGGCCACTGCTGAGTTTTCCAAATTAGCTGGCACATTGAATGCAGCCCTTTCACAGCATCATCTTTTAGCGTTTGAAATAGCTCCACTGGAATTCCATCACCTCCACTAGCTTTGTTTGTAGTGATGCTTCCTGAGGCCCACTTGACTTCACATTCTAGGATGTCTGGCTCTAGGTGAGTGATCACACCAGCATGATTATCTGGGTCTTGAAGATCTTTTTTGTACAGGTCTTCCATGTATTTTTGCCACCTCTTCTTCATATCTTCTGCTTCTGTTAGGTCGATACCATTTCTGTCCTTTATTGAGCCCATCTTTACATGAAATGTTCCCTTGGTATCTCTAATTTTTTTGAAGAGATCTCTAGTCTTTCCCATTCTATTGTTTTCCTCTATTTCTTTGCACTGATCAGTGAGGAAGGCTTTCTTATATCTCCTTGCTATTCTTTGGAACTCTGCATTCAAATGGGTATATCTTTCCTTTCCTCCTTTGCCTTTCACTTCTCTTCCTTTCAAAGCTAATTGTAAGGCCTCCTCAGACAGCCATTTTGCCTTTTTGCCTTTCCTTTTCTTGGCGGCGGTCTTACTCCCTGGACGGAGCTTAGTGACATTGTTTAGGAGACAGGGAGCAAGACCATGTAGACACATAAAACTTTAATAAAATATTAGCAGATCAAAGCTGGCAATATATTAAATAGTTAAGCACAATCAAATGGGAATGTAAGAAATCAAGTTAGCTTTAAAATTTTAAGACTTTTTACTATCTTTTGCCACTTTAATTGAAAATTGATAAAATCATCTCAATAATTGTGTTAAAATATTTGACACATGTCATTATGCATTTATTATTTTATTCTCTTTTATTTTGGGGGGATTAGAGTACTTAATGTTATTAGTATAGAAATACTCCACAAAGTCATCTACATAATCAGTGTAAACCCTATCAAAATTGCAAATGTCAAAATTTTATTTTTTTCCCCCTTTTAAAAAATAAATTTATTTATTTTAATTGGAGGCTATTTACATTACAATATTGTAGTGGTTTTTGCCATACATTGACATGAATCAGTAACAGGTTTACACGTGTTCCCCATCCTGAACCCCCCTCCCATCTCCCTCTCTATCCCATCCCTCTGGGTCATCCCAGTGCACCAGCCCCGAGCACCCTGTCTCATGCATCAAACCCGAACTGGCGATCTGTTTCACATATGATAATATACATGCTTCAATGCCATTCTCCCAAATCATCCCATCCTCTCCCCCTCCCTCTCCCACAGAGTCCAAAAGTACGTTCTAAACATCTGTGTCTCTTTTGCTGTCTCGCATACAGGGTTATCATTACCATCTTTCTAAATTCCATATATATGCGTTAGTATGTTGTATTGGTGTTTTTCTTTCTGGCTTACTTCACTCTGTATAATAGGCTCCAGTTACATCCCCCTCATTAGAATTGATTCAAATGTATTCTTTTTAATGGCTGAGTAATATTCCATTGTGTATATGTACCACAGCTTTCTTACCCATTTGTCTGCTGACCTTTTGATATTTATGTAGTATCCTTCTTTGTCTCTTTTCACAGCCTTTATTTTAAAGTCTATTTTATCTGATATGAGTATTGCTACTACTGCTTTCTTTTGGTCTCTATTTGCATGGAATATCTTTTTCCAGCCCTTCACTTTCAGTCTGTAAGTGTCCTTTGTTTTGAGGTGGGTCTCTTGTAGACAACATATATAGGGGTTTTGTTTTTGTATCCATTCAGCCAGTCTTTTTCTTTTGGTTGGGGCATTCAACCCATTTACATTTAAGGTAATCATTGATAAGTATGATCCCATTGCCATGTACTTTGTTATTTGGGATTTGAATTTATACACCCTTTCTGTATTTCCTGTCTAGAGAAGATCCTTTAGCATTTGTTGGAGAGCTGGTTTGGTGGTGCTGAATTCTCTCAGCTTTTGCTTGTCTGTAAAGCTTTTGATTTCTCCTTCATACTTGAATGAGATCCTTGTTTGGTACAGTAATCTGGGCTGTAGGTTTGTCTCTTTCATCACTTTAAGTATGTCCTGAAATTCTCTTCTGGCTTGAAGAGTTTCTATTGAAAGATCAGCTGTTATCCTTATGGGAATCCCGTTGTGTGTTATTTGCTGTTTTTCCCTTGCTGCTTTTTATATTTGTTCTTTGTATTTGATCTTTGTTAATTTGATTAATATGTGTCTTGCAGTGCTTTCCCTTGGGTTTATCCTGTTTGGGACTCTCTGGGTTTCTTGGACTTGGGTGACTATTTCCTTCCCCATTTTAAGGAAGTTTTCAACTATTATCTCCTCAAGTACTTTCTCATGGTCTTTCTTTTTGACTTCTTCTTCTGGGACTCCTATGATTTGAATATTGGGGTGTTTAACATTGTCCCAGAGGTCTCTGAAGTTTTCCTCATTTCTTTTAATTCTTTTTTCTTTTCTTCTCTCTGATTTGTTAATTTCTACCATTCTATCTTCTACCTCACTTATCCTATCTTCTGCCTCCATTATTCTACTTCTGGTTCCCTCCAGAGTGTTTTTGATCTCATTTATTGCATTATTCATTATATACTGACTCTTTTTTATTTCTTCTAGGTCGTTGTTAAACTTTCTTGCATCTTCTCAACACTTGTCTCCAGCGTTCAGAAGTAGTTTTGTGGAATTTGCTCAGTGTTCAAATGACCTTTCAATGAATCTGTGGGGAATAAAGTGGTCTCCCCATCCTATTCCTCTGCCATCTTAGGACCACTCACAGCCAACAAGTTGATTTGGGATTGTCCATATGATTATAGAAAAACCAGAACAAACTTTTTAGCCAACCAAATAAAATTGATAAACCGAATAGTTCAGAACTATTAAATTCATAGTTAAAAACTCTCTTGAAAAAGAAATCTCACAGTCCCAGTGATCTCACCAGGGAATTCTAGGAAACACTTAAGAAATATATAATGTTAATTCTATAGTTGCAGTTGTTTAGTCACTTAGCCATGTCTAACTCCTTGCAACCCCATGGACTGTAGCCTGCCAGGCTCCTCTATCCATGGAAAACTCTAGGAAAGAATACTGATGTGGGTAGTCATTTCCTTCTTCAGGGGATCTTCCCAACCCAGGGATTGAACCCATGCCTCTTGCATTGCAGGTGAGTCTTTATCACTTACCCACCACAGAATTTCAATTCTATTGTATCTAGTCAAAGAATAGTAGAAAAGAGAATACTTTCCAACTTACCTGAAGTCAGCATTACTCTCCTACCAAAACCAAATACAGTAGAAGAAAAGAAATCCAAAATCCAGTACTTTGCTCATGAACTAAGATGCAAAATCCTCAAAAATATTAGCAAATCAATATAATGATTTATATAAAGAGGTAAACACAAGAAAATCTTAGAACCAGTTAAATGTGTTAAAATGTCTACCCATATTCAAGCATTAAATCTTACTAAAAATTCAAAAACAAAACTTATGAAACTCAAATCCACCACAAGATTCCAAAGTACCTTGGAAGTAGGAAACAAACAAACTCCCAAACTATGATCTGTCAAGCACTGTGTATCTTTCCCTGATTATTCAGCTCATGCTGAATATTATGAACACAAGATCTGTGACTTTAAGAGTCAGAGTTGTAGGTTAAAACATAAGGGATTTAAATAAAACATGTCTTTGTGAATATATTTCATAATATTCCCAGTAATATGGTATCAAGCACTAGTCCATAAGCTTTATGAAAATCATGATTAAACAAGATGTTTTCCAATTCTCACAGTGTTCATGATGTTACAAAATGGCTCAATATAGGTTAGCATATTGTTTGGTAACATACTTGCCAGCAGCATGAAAATTGAACTACAATTTTTAAATATTTTCAAAAAATGATGTGCAATGTATGTCTCTGTCTCTGTCTTTAAAGCCCCATTTTTCTCCTTTCTATATACACTATCACTTTTTTAAATTTGTGCTTAACTAATAATGACTTAGAACCTGATTTTCTATATTAACATTATCATATAATCAGTTATGCTCCCCTGGTGGCAGTGAAGACTCTGCCTGAAATGCAGGAGACCTGAGTTTGATCCCTGGGTTGGAAAGATCCCCTGAAGAAGGGAATGGCTACTCAGTCCAGTAATCTTGCTTGGGGAATTCCATGGAAGGAGGAGCCTGGTGTGCTACAGTCCATGGAGTCACAAACAATAGGGCACGAATGAGTGACTAACATAGTTCACTATACTATTGTTAGTTATATACCTGACCAAGGATCTAATATCCACAATTGTATAGAAATAATCACAAAACCGTATTTCATAACCTATTACACAAATGGTATGCTGGAAGAGTGAAAATTTTCTAACAGTGGAATATGGAAAAAAAAGAACTGATAGAGAGGAAGTAACTGTATATATTATTAATATATAAATCTCTGTGTATATATACAATTTATATAATAATATAAATCACTATATATTAATTATTAATAATATAATTTTTAATCTGATGACGTCTCAATTTCTTTCTTTTTTAAGCAATGTGTGTGAGAAATGAAGAAACATCACTAATGAAATCATGGGATTCAGAAGGTTTTCTTTAGAATAGTCTTTGACAGAAATGTCTGAGAAAATTCCAGAAAAAAAAAAATATATATATATATATATATGAGCACAAGCAATGACTTTTTGAGAACCAGATCAGAAATACTGGTCTTAGGGGTCTTTTTCTATTATTCCACTTTTTGTCTAAAAGCAGGTACAGACATTCATGTTCTGATTGGTGATCATTCTCTTACTTGTAAGTGATACTGTTTTCCTGGGAGTACTTTCTTTAGAGTTAGTTGTGCAAAACTTAACTTGGTTTAGTTGACGGTATATTTGGTGCTGAGATAAGGGGATGTCTACATATAAGATTTCAGTAGTAGGCAAGATCTAGATTATGAACTTTGTTATGAAGTTAGAATTCATTTTGTAGGCAGTTATAAACTGTTTTGGACTCTAAAAGCATGGCTTAAACTGGAAAAACATTAGTTCCTATGAAAATTGATAATTAATTATTCATGAGCTATTTAGGAAGCAAAAGCAAAAAGCCTTGGTGAAAGAAAAAGGAGAAAGAAGCACAGTGGATCTCAAGATTTCTGACCCAAGTATTTTTGGCATTATAGTGACATTCACTGAGATAAAGTATAGGCAGAGAAACAGAGTTTTTGTAGCATGATGATGACTTTAATTTGAAAGTTTTCACAACGATCTGCCTATGGGACATACACAAAGAATCGCCTAATAGGCATTCACATTTCTGGGTTTGTTGCTTCCCAAACTCAGAGAGGTAATATAGAATAAAGAAAGAACCAAAAAGAGGTAAAGAAAAATGCATCTGAACTTAGGAGGCACAAAGGGTCAGAACAGTGTGTTCACAAAGTCCCTCCCCTCCTCTGCAGACCTATTGATTATATAAATAGTTGACCTATTTGAAAAAGCCTCAAGCCTTAACCACAAATTTCAGTCAACATTGTTTTGTGTAGTATATTTCTTAAAACCCCAACTTGGCATCAAACATAACAGTGTTCAATATTTTTAAAGCAATATCACTGCTTAAAAATAAGATATGTATCTTAATTAGCTGGATGTGGAACAGAACATACAGACTTTTTGGCTCCATATACCAAAAAAAAAAAAAAAAAAAGCAAACTCACCCACCTACATGCCTCATAATCTCTATTCTATCATCAAAGAAGCTGAAAAAAAAGTGTGAACATAACCTAGGGTCCCAAGTGTGTTTTCTTCATGACTAAAGGAAATAGAGACAGCTGCACTACCAGGAACCAGTGCAAACCCCTGCCCCACAAGTTAAGGGATTAAACTTGTGCCATCTGTTTCTTTAGTGACAGAAGAATGACTATGAAGCTTGGGATCACATATCTAGAAACGGGCATGGCATTTTCAGTTCAAGGGTCCTGTCCTGCATGAGGCAATCATAAAACTACTAGACACAGAGAAAGAGCAGAAGAAAGGATGTATTTCAACCAGAGGGAAGTTGTTGTTTAGTCACTAAGTCATGTCCAATTCTTTGTTACCCCATGGACTGTAGCCCATGGACTGACCCCATTGAACCTGCATTTTCTGCTTGGAAGGCAGATTCTTTACCACTGAGTCAGAAACAGCAATGTGCAAATAAGATAATTAAGTACAAAAATAACAATTACTACTGCTGACGAATCTGGCAGTCTACAGTCCAGGGGATCATAAAGAATCAAACATGACTGAACACACACACATGCACACACACACACACAAAATCATAGCTGATTTTTGTGCTAAAACAAAAAAGTTGAACTGAAACCAGACAAAAATATAAGGAGGGTGACTGAGAAGGGGGTGCAGGAATCAAATTCAGTAAGTGGTTAAAGGGTATTACTTATCCTATTTTATTCTTTATAATGTGTCTTATAAAGACTAAGCTCCATCTAGTCAAGGCTATGGTTTTTCCTGTGGTCATGTATGGATGTGAGAGTTGGACTGTGAAGAAGGCTGAGCACCGAAGAATTGATGCTTTTGAACTGTGGTGTTGGAGAAGACTCTTGAGAGTCCCTTGGACTGCAAGGAGATCCAACCAGTTCATTCTGAAGGAGATCAGCCCTGGGATTTCTTTGGAAGGAATGATGCTAAAGCTGAAGCTCCAGTACTTTGGCCAACTCATGCGAAGAGTTGACTCATTGGAAAAGACTCTGATGCTGGAAGGGATTTAGGGCAGGAGGAGAAGGGGACGACAGAGGATGAGATGGCTGGATGGCATCACGGACTCGATGGACATGAGTCTGAGTGAACTCCGGGAGTTGGTGATGGACAGTGAGGCCTGGCGTGCTGCGATTCATGGGGTTGCAAAGAGTCGGACACGACTGAGTGACTGAACTGAATAGTCACAAGAGACTTTAGCAGAAAAAAGATATAATCATATATATTCAATATAATGTAGCAAAAGTATTTACAAAAAGATCTTCATAGAAGTGTTTGCTTTTGGAAAATGAGGGAAAGAAATGATAATACAGAGGGGAACATTTCGTTTTATCTATAATGTTTTATTTTCTCTAAGAATGAAGATTTGAAGCTGATCTAAAAACAAAAGAACAACATAAAACACAAAAGAAAAGACAGGCATGGAAAAGAAAGTAAAAGAAAAGAACCAGAAACTAAAAAAAAGAAGTCACCAACCACCAAAGTGCCAACAAAATTCCTTAAGACAATCAGAAATGCATATGAAATATAAACCTATCTTCTTTTCCCCAGTATAACAACAGCCTCACTGCATAGCATAATGGTAATACAATCTGATTAGTTCTGAATAAAAGTGGACAACTCTGGGAGATACAGTCATGACCTAACCAACCTAAACTATGTACAAAGTAACAGACCACAAACCATTGTTTGGAGAAAGGCACCAAGAGATTCCTGTGATCAACCAAAAGTGAGGAAAATCTAAGAGGGGTTTTGAACATTTAAAGAAAGCATTAGACTTGACAGTACACAGTTCTAGAAATTTCTTTTAATTCTCCATGGCAAAGAGACAGTGGCACACCAGGGATATTTAACATCTAGAGATCATTTTTGATACTTCCCCTTCTATTAGACAAATTTACTTTTAGTAATAATCATGCATAGGTCAGTAATGCTCATTATTTTCTTGATTTGTCCTTTAGTTATTAAAACAGCTATCAACTTTTAAAAGAAGAAATTTTAATCTTAATGATGCTTTCCTAATCCAGTAAAATAGTAAACAAACAAGCAAAAAAAGTCACCTCTCAGTTCACACTGTGTTTGAAAACTTCAGTACTAATAAAATCACCAAAGAAGTGAAATATAATAATAGTACTGAAGTAAGTCAAGGTCATTTCTTCCCCCCAGAATCTCTATCATTATTTACAATCTATTCTTTAAACCTAAGAATATATAGTACCACAGGAGTTGGATGTGGGCGCTTCATCTGAAAGAGCTTGAACCCTCTTAAATTGTTATTTGTCACAACTTCTGGATGTAAAGTGTGGAGGATAAAAAAATTCACTTTAAATGCCCTAGGTAAAAAAAAAAAAAGTGATTTCTTGATTGATATAACTGAAATGTCCAAGAGGATGTTTGGTTGCATACACAGACATGGCTGGATCTAGAGCCTCAGTATCATCATCAAGACCAGTGCCCCCCAACCAATGATCTTCTCTACCTACCTTTTCCCCTCCATCCCTCCTCCAACTGTTGGCTCAAGTTTCATCTGCATTGCCAATATCTAAGGCATACAATATCTGAGGCGTACATATAAACAAAGCTGAGCGCCGAAGAATTGATGTTTTTAAATTGTGGTGTTGGAGAAGACTCTTGAGAGTCCCTTGGACTGCAAAGAGATACAACCAGTCCATTTTAAAGGATATCAGTCCTGAATACTCATTGGAAGGACTGATGCTGAAGCTGAAACTCCAATACTTTGGCCACCTGAACTGACTCATCGGAAAAGACCCTGATGCTGGGAAAGACTGAAGGTGGGAGGAGAAGGGGACGACAGACGATGAGATGGCTGGATGGCATCACTGACTCAATGGACATGAGTCTGAGCAAGCTCCAGGAGTTGGTGATGGACAGGGAAGCCTGGCATGCTGCAGTCCACGGGGTTGCAAAGAGTCAGACATGACTGAGGGACTGAACTGAACTGAACTGAAGACATACTTAGATATGTCTTATCTAATGCAATGCAGGAGACCAGGGTTCAATCTCTGGTTCGGGGAGATCCCCTGGAGAAGGAAATGGCAACCCACTCCAGTTTTCTTGCCTGGAAAGTCCGATGGACAGAGGACCTGGCAGGCTACCGTCGATAGGACTGCAAAGATCTGCACGTGACTGAGTGACTAAATGAAACCCAAACCAAAAAGCATACTTGGCTCACTCTGGGGTTGACCTGTAGAACCAGTCTTTCAAATTTATAGCTCCACATATATCTGAAAAGTGTAAAGATTTCTAGCTTCCTTCTTCATTTGCCCTGGTATTAGCATGTATTAGATAACACTACCACATTTGAATTAGTCATTGTGGTTGGGTTATGTAACAATCGGATTGTCTAGGCTCAGTTGCCACCTCATCCCTGGGGTTTCCCATGCAAATCACATAGACTAAGCATGGGATATTAGTTCTACAAAGGAAACTGGAGTCACTTTCCAGAAGTATGTTGAGCAGATAATAAGCTGATAAACCATGGCCCAGTGTGCTAATACTAATGCAAATGGGCTGTGATATAGTTTACTTTTGAATAATTCCCATACTTTAGCAGAGAATGGATTGAAGCCCACAACTGGCACCACTCCATGAAAGTAAAGTGAAAGTGAAAGTTGCTCAGTCATGTCCAGCTCTCTTTGTGACCCCAGGCCAGAATACTGAAGTGGGTAGCCTTTCCCTTCTCCAGGGGATCTTCTCAACTTAGGGACTGAACCCAGGTCTCCTGCATTGCAGGCGGATTCTTTACCAACTGAGCTATCAGGTAAGCCCTGACACTACTCCTTATTTTTCATTAAGTGAAGAAGAGAGGTAAGGTTTAGAAGAACAGTATGGTCAAAGTCATGAATACAAGTTACAGTTGATCGGGATCAATAGCTCAGCTTCTATGGGCTCTATGTACTGTAGTAAAAAATATTGGTTAAAAGCATTTGGCATAAAACAAGTTTAACATTGCGGTTTGGTAAAAACATTGACTTGATCAGAATTAAGGTCCTGAGAGACTACCATCAGGTTATTATAAGCCTTATTAAATAAAAGAGAGTCTTTGTAAATTTCTGTGAATCTTTAAGTATTTTTTTCTGGTTTTGAGAATTTTTTAAATTGTTTAAATGTTTCACTTTTAAAATTCTAATATATTCATTCAATTATTAGTCTAGGTAGTAATATTGCAAAGCTAAAATACTTAAATATCTAACAGCAAAAGATTAGTTGGAGCTAATTAAATTCCCCAAAATGCATACATACATAAATATCTTTAAAAATGTATTCCAAGTCCAATGTGATTGTGACATTTTTACATTATTTTGCATTTTGTAATTTCCATATTGGGGATGGATTTTTGGTGATAAAAGAAGAAATGAAGTATATAAAAATATAATACTTGTGTATAAATCTAAAAAATATGTACAAGATCTATATGATGAAAACTATAAAACTGATGAAATAAATCAAATATCTAAGTAAATGGATAAATATATCATGTACATGGACAGGAAGACTCAATATTGTCAAGATATCAGTTCTTCCTAACTTGATATATAGATTCAATGTAATCTAACCAAATTTCAAAAAATTATTAGTGGAAATAGAACAGATTTTAAAGTTCATATGGTAGGGTAAAAGGCTCAGAATAGCCAACATGATACTGAAGTTAGATTACCAAACTTTTGAGACTTATAATCAAGCTCAACAAAGCTTTCCAAGTGGCTCAGTGGGTAAAGAATCTGCCTGCCAAAACATGAGACACAAGAGACCCAGATTCAATCTCTGTTGGGAATATCCCCTGGAGAAGGAAACAGCAACCCACTCCAGTATTCTTGCCTAGGAAGTCCTATGGGCAGAAGAGCCTGACGGGCTTACAGTTCATGGAGTCGTAAAAGAATCGACATGACTTAGCAACTAAACAACAACAACAATAAAGCTCCAATGGTCAAGACAGTATGATACTGGTGAAATAACAGGCGAATAGACCAGGTTAGTGAGCCCAGAAGTCAACTCAAAAATAGTAAACTGATCTTTGACAAAAGAGCAAAGGCAATTTAATGAATAGATAGTCTTTCAAACAAATAGTGCCAGATGTACTGGAGCTCCACATCTAAACATAACAAGTCTAGTTACAGACCAAACATCTATCACAAAAGTTAACTTATAATGAATTATAGACCTAAATATTGTTAATTCTTAATGACTACTTAGAAGTAACACTAAAAGCACCATCTATAAAAGAAAATATTTAACAAACTGGACTTACTTAAAACTAAAACTTTCACTCTCTGAAAGGTACTGTTAAGAAAATAAAGAGACAAATCACAGAATGAGAGAAAATCTTTGCAAAGCATATTTCAGAGAAAATACTGGCACCCAAAATATACCAAGAATTCTTAAAATTAAACAAGAAGGAAACAAATGAACTGATTAAAAATGGACAAAAGATGTAAATAGACACCTCACCAAAGAAGATACACAGATGACAAAAAAAAAAAAGATATAAACATATTCAACAAAATGTTCAACATCAAATGCCACTAGAGAAATGCAAATTAAACTGATGATACTACTCCACATCATAAATGGCCAAAATCCAAAACACAAACAAGGCTAAATGCTGGTGAGGATGTGAAGCAGGAGAAACTCTCATTGATTGGTGATGGGAATGCCAATGTTACAGCCACTTTGGAAGACCGTTTGATAATTTCTTACAAATTCAAATATATTCCTAACATATGACCCAGCAATTACATCCCTAGGTATCTACTCAAATGAATTAAAAACTTATTTCCACACAAAAATGTGTGTGCAAATCTTAACAGCATTATTATTCATAATTGGAAGTGACCAAGTTGTCTTTCAATAGGTTGATGGATAAAAAAACTGTTGTATATTCATGTTATGGCATATTACTCATCAATGAAAGAAATGAATGCTCAAGGACACAAAGGCATGGAAGCACTTTAAGGCAGATTGCTAAGTGGAAGAAGCTAATCTGAAAAGGCTATGAAGTTTATAATTTCAAGTCCATGATATTCTGGAAAGGTAAAACTTTGAAAATGGTTAAAAGATCAGGAGTTTCTAGGGTTTCAGATGGATGGGGTGGGGCAAAAATGGATGACTTAGTGGAGCACACGGGATATTTTTTTAGGGCAGAGAAACTATTCTGTATGATACAGTAATTGTGGACTCATGTAATGATACATTTGTCTAAACCTACTGAATGTCTCTTACAAGGGTGAACTCAGATGTAAACTATGGATTTTATTAAAACTAATGTATAAATATTGGTTAATAAATAGAAGCAAATGTAGCATATAAAAGCATAATGTTTACAATAGTGGAAAGAATGGGAAGAGCACTGAGAGGCTGTATAGGAACTCTTTATACTTTCCACTCAATCATTCTGTAAAGCTAAAACTACTCCAAAACTATAGCTAATTGAATTTTTAAAATAAATTATATCAGTAACTTACATGTTCATTCACTAAATAAATACTTTTGAGCAAATACTATGTGCCAGAAACTATACCTAACTTTGGAAGGTTATATAGGAAAAAAACATGGTTCCTGCTTTCAAGCAGCTTATATTTCATGTCAGATATTATCAGTAAACATATACTCACACTGCAATCTGCTAAGCACTACATAGGGATGAATACAGAATGTTATGAGCCCATATACAGGAGATAGCTGGCTTACTGTTTGAGAATAAGAGAAGGCTTCCTGGCAAGAGTAACTTCAGAAACCAACTATTTCTAAACTAAATCTATATGTTTATTTTCCCATCCACAACCCCTAACAGTTATCACGTTTCTTTTGGGTTCCTGGATATAGTACAATAAAATGTTGGAGGTACATATGAATGCTTATTACCTGCAGCTGCAAGTGAGTAGGTCCAGATATTTTCCACACTTTATCTAACAAACAGTGCTTAGAGCCAAAGCTTGTTAAAAATAGAGCCTCACAATAGGTAGTGAGAAAGCCTGGAAGTTAGATACAAGACAGATATCAAGGGAAAACAAAGGTGAGAAGGAGTGAGTCTTAACAAGAGTTAATTGCTCAGTTGCATCTTATTCTTCACAACTCCACAGACTGACTGTAGTCCGCCAGGCTCCTCTGTCCATGGAATTCTCCTGGAAAGGATACTGGAGTGGATTGCCATTCCCTTCTCCAGGGGATCTTCCCAACCGATGGATTGAACCCAGGTCTCCTGCACTGCAGGCAGATTCTTTACTGTCTGAGTCACCAGGAGAATGGATAATTGGGGAGAATAGTACTGATATAACATTATTACTGTTTATGGCTGCTTTTTACAGAATTCCTAAAGAGGAACTTGCACTGCTAGGAGGGAGAAGGAGCAATATATTTATAGAGAACAAGAACTCCTTCAATCTTTATATATCCTAGGAGGCGAAAGGGAACTCATAAATTGTGGGATTTTTCTGCCAACATAGAAGGATTTCTCTCTGTGAAGCTGGAGATATAATTATGTTAATTGAAGGGAAATAGTGATATTTTGATCCATTCTTACATAGTTTCTAAAATTTCTGCAATGATTATGCATTGAGTTATCACCAGAAACAAGCAAGTAGTACTACTAAACCAAATAAAATACTTCCACACTAATTTCAGATTTCAAACTAGGGTTAGCTCTCTCAATGACCAACCCAAGAAAAGAAACATGTTTTATGGAAATCAAAGTTCAAAAGCTCACCACATTAATGATCATCTCTGATCATCACAAAAATGTCAACAGAGCTCCTATTATTATCATTATTTTTCAGATGGGAAAATTAAGTATTAAAAAGATTAAGTACCTTGTACATAGTTACAAAAATAGTTACAAAGCCAAGATTCAAACCCAGGTTAAGAGTTTACATTGTGCGGTGGTGAGAAGAGCAAACGATACAGAGTTGAAGAGACTTTGGAGCATATCTTGCTTTCACTATTTCCAGCTGTGTGACTTAATTTCCAATCTGTACAGTGGGGGAAACAGCTCCCCCATAAATGAAATGCAAAGGTAAAATGTGATCATATCCTTAGGTCACCTGGCACACAGTAAATTAAATTAATATTAATCATATTGCTTCTTCTATTTCCCAGGTAGTTTCATTCAATGTTCTGACTTGGTTGGGTTTCAGCACTTCTCAAAGCAAGGTTGCAAGCAATCAACTGGAGAACCTTTATGAAATTCTGATGGCCCTATTTAAGTCTTCCTGAATCAGAACGTCTAAAGGGGAGGCCCTGGAATTTGGATTTTATTGTGCTTCTTAAATTGTTCATATGCAGAGTAAAGCTTGAGGACCACTGCAATTCTCCACAACATTTAATGATAAAAAATATAGCTAGGTTTTATAAGATTTACTTCACTGAGAAATAACTTCTGTTAAATTCATCTCCTGTGACTATCTTTCTTGCTGTATACGGACATTTATTTGCTATAGCTTATCTTTGGTAAATATTCATTTATATTTTATTAAATATTCAGAAAAAATTCTAACAAATGAAATCCCTTACCAAACACTGAAATCCAAGTCTGTCATCCTGGTGCAAGGAAGAATTCTCCTACACTGGTTTCTCTTTAAAGGTTGACAAGAGACTGAAATATGACACATGTATTTTGTTGAGCACAGAAAATCCAAAGCTCACTTCCTGGTTTTATTGGTCCATAGTTTCATGTAGGTAAGTAAGATAATTTTGGATTTTAACTTCCTTGCAAAGTGAAATGAACAAAGTTAGATCAACACCAAGTACGGTGCTCAAAAGGCTCCAAAAGACTCAAGCAAGTCCTTAGAATGATGAGAAATGGTCCTAAGTATGCGTTCAGCATTAATTATTATCTTAATGACATGAGATCTTTCTCTCTGAAAAAGTGTTTCTCAGGTTTTAACGTGCAAGTAATGAACGTAGAGATCTGGTAAAATCTAGATTCTGAATAAGAAGATCTGAGATGGGTCCTAGGATGCTGTACAAGTTCCCAACAGTTACAAACGTTGGTCAATAAATCACACTTAAATAGCAAGAGATTATAGTGTACTGGTGACCCTGAATCTTCATTTTCCCACTTTTCTTCAATGTATTTCTTAATTTGTGCTCCCAAACCACATTATTTGCATGATTATTTACATTTTAGTTCATTTTGCCTTAAATGAGAATATTTGTTCATACATATGATGGTACAATCAGTTTGCAGTTTCCCTGTGGACAAAAACCACAACCATGTGGTTTAAATCAATGTTTGCTGAGCATCTATTGTATACTGGGAACTGTAATAAATATTTTCACTTAAATTCTCTCACGTGATTACTAAAATCTGTTTTAAATAGGTAATTTTTATCTCTGTATTGCAGCTAAAAACTGAGGCTCAAAAGAGGGCAAAAGAGAATGAGATGGCTAGCTAGCATCATTGACTCAATGGACATGAGTTTGAGCAACCTCTGGGAGATAGTAGAGGACAGAGGAGCCTGGTTCAGTCCATGGGGTCACCAAGAGTCAGACATGATTTATTGACTCAACAAAAACAACAATCTGCTCATGTTCCTCTTTGATTGGATGAGATTGTTTGATTCCACTTTTATTGCATTTTTAAAACTTCACTTAAAACATCCTAACACTTTAAATGTGTACATAATAGTATATCAAGTGGGTGATGCACCTTAATATCTTAAACGTTTATGTCTTTGTGGGAGGAGGGAGAAGAATCTAAGTTGTTTCAAGTAAGACACAAGTTATACATAATTCTACGTTGAGCACCTCAAAGCAAAGCTCCCAACTTTATCACTAGTGACAATAATTTGCTGTAAGAGGCTGTCCTGTGGACCATTGAATGTCGAACAACATCCTTGGCTTCTACCCACCAGCTACCAGTAGCATTCTCACAGTTGTGACAAACAAAAATAGCTCTAGACATTGTCAAATATCTCCTCAGGGGCAAGAATGCCTTTGTCTTAGAATATATTTGTTTCTTCAGTTGGATTACTTCTTTGTGACAGATTTCTAGAACTAGAATTTATGAGTCAAATAAAAATATTTGTATGGCTCTTGATGTATTGCTAAATCACTTTCCAAATGGGTTCCCCTCCCATCAGTGAAATCAATCTGAGTAACCCAATTCTGTGTTAACTGCTGGAGTCTCAGTATTTTACATTATTTATTTTTGTTAATTTGCTATGGAGTTAACAAATTAAATGGAACTTTACTATTGTTATTATTATTGTTTGTTTGTTTTTTTCTTGATTACCACTAAGAATAAAATGCTGTGCATGTTTGTTTATTATTTGTTTTGTTCTCCTTGTATGTGAAATATTATCTGAGTCCTTATTTTTTTTATATTATAGAGTTTGAGGAGTAACAGAAGAAGTAAAAAAAAAAAAAGAAAAAAAGAAATATACCAGAAGACAACTTTAACAAAACTGAGGCAATCTTTTTTTTTTTTTGGTATTCCTTCTCTTTATTTATTTTTATTTTTACTTTTACTTTATTTTACTTTTTAAATGAGGGCTAGTTTAATAACTTAAAAAATGATTTTGACAACATTTTTTCAAGATTTTACTTTTATTTAGGAAGAAGAATGTCTAAGGTGACAATTAAGTCTTGTTTTATGATTTTTCCAGTCACATATGGTCTTTCTTTGTGGGCAGGGTACATTTCAAATTTTTAGAAATTTCATATCTAGCATGCAGAACAGTCTAGTTGATAATATTTTCTTAGTCATTCAGTCATGTCCAACTCTTTGCATACAAGGCTCCTCTGTCCATGGGGATTCTCTAGGCAAGAATAACAGAGTGGGTTGCCACGACCTCTGCCAAGGGATCTTCCCAAACCAGAGACTGAACCCAGGTTTCCCACATTGCAGGCAGGTTCTTTACTGTCTGAGCCACCAGGGAAGCCCAACAATACTGGAGTGGGTAGCCACTCCTTTCTCCAGGGGATCCTCCTGTCCCAGGAATCAAATCAGGGTCTGCTGCATTGCAGGTGAATTCTTTACCAGTTGATAATGCTCCATATTTAAACAGATTTTTGTAATTTAGGACCCTTTTGAGCTTTTGAGGCTTCTGTAGTTGTTCCTTGACTGACCTTGTAGGCGACTTACCTACAAAATATATTTTTTAAAAATCTCTTAATATTGTATTCTTTAAAATAAGGTGTTTATCCTTTGCACATGTTAATCAGACTTGTACATTGTGATAATCAGCAATGTCTGTAAAATAAGAAATATACTACTTTGCCCACTTACTTCTGAAAAATGCTCCTCTTCCCCATCCTTGTCTCATTCTCTTACATCACTACCAGATTTTTTTCCCTATTAATTCCTGGAATATGCTGGACATTAGTCAAAAACACATGCAAAGGAAATATTATTGATCAACTCTGGGTAAGAATAGAGACATAGACATGGAGAACAGACATGGAGAACGGACATGGAGACAAAAGCAGGGATGGAGAGGGTGGGATGAATTGAGAGAGTAGCATTGACATATATACAATCCCATGTGTTAAACAGATAGCTAATAAGAAGTTGTTGTGCAACACAGAGAACTCAGCTCAGTGCTCTATGATGACCTAGAGGAGTGGGATGGGGAGATGGGAGGGAGGGCTCAAAAGGGAGGGGATAGATGTATACTTACAACTGATTCAAGTTGTCATATGGGAGAAATTAACACAACATTGTAAAGCAATTATATTCCAATAATAAAATGAAATATTTCTTTAATTAAACTTTTTTTTAAAGAAAAGAAAGACTGAAATATTCAATCTACATACAGTTGCAGGTAGAGAAAGAGAAGGGCACTGAATTTATCCTTCTCTGGACCTGAATTTCTTCATCTATATTTTGAGAGATACAGAAAACAGATTTCAGACTCCAGACTCCATTACTTCAGTGAAGCAGCCATAGGCCTTGGACTGAATTGCTGCTCTAGCTTATTTACAGCATTTGAGTTAGAAAGGTTCTGTAAAGAAGCTAAGCCAAACAATAACAAAATTATAAAGGATGTGTGTCCTCAAGAACAAACACACTTGGATCATTCTGAAATTCATCCTCAAATCAGATACTCACCATGCAAAGAAGCATTTACAAAATTTTGCAGGATGTAATTATTTTCCTTAATAAGGATAAGAGTTAATAGTATATAGAATGGCTACATAATATGTTTCAAAATTTTCTTTATTTGAGCTTTCTTTCATTAGCCACTATTTTTGTGCTGTTTCATACCACACCTAACAGAAGCAGAAGATATTAAGAAGAGGTGGAAATAATACACAGAAGAACTGTACAAAAAAGATCTTCATGAATAAGATAATCATGATGGTGTGATCAGTCACCTAGAGCCAGACATTCGGGAATGTGAAGTCAAGTGGGTCTTAGAAAGCATCACTACGAACAAAGCTAGTGGAGGTGATGGAATTCCAGTGGAGCGATTTCAAATCCTTAAAGATGATACTGTGAAAGTGCTGCACTCAATATGCCAGCTAATTTGGAAAACTCAGCAGTGGCAACAGGACTGGAAAAGGTCAGTTTTCATTCCAATTCCAAAGAAAGGCAATGCCAAAGAATGCTCAAACTACCGCACAATTGCACTCATCTCACATGCTAGTAAAGTAATGCTCAAATTTCTTCAAGCCAGGTTTCACCAATATGTGAACCATGAACTTCCAGATGTTCAAGCTGGTTTTAGAGAAGGCAGAGGAACCAGAGATCAAATTGCCAACATCTGCTGGATCATTGAAAAAGCAAGAGAGTTCCAGAAAAAATCTACTTCTGCTTTATTGACTATACCAAAGCCTTTGACTGTGTGGATCAAAATAAACTGTGGAAAATTCTGAAAGAGATGGGAATACCAGACCACCTGACCTGCCTCTTGAGAAACCTGTATGCAGGTTATGAAGCAACAGTTAGAACTGGACATGGAACAACAGACTGGTTCCAAATAAGAAAAGGCGTACTTCAAGGCTGTATAATGTCACCCTGCTTATTTAACTTATATGCAGAGTACATCATGAGAAACGCTGGACTGGAAGAAGCACAAGCTGGAATCAAGACTGCCAGGAGAAATAGCAATAACCTCAGATATGCAGATGACACCACCCTTATGGCAGAAAGTGAAGAGGAACTAAAAAGCCTCTTGAAGAAAGTGAAAGAGGAGAGTGAATATTGTTGGCTTAAATCTCAACATTCATAAAACGAAGATCATGGCATCTGGTCCCATCACTTCATGGGAAATAGATGGGGAATCAGTGTCAGACTTTATTTTTTTCGGCTCCAAAATCACTGCAGATGGTGGTTGCTGCCATGAAATTAAAAGGCGCTTACTCCTTGGAAGGATAGCATATTGAAAAGCAGAGACATTACTTTGCCAACAAAGGTCCGTCTAGTCAAGGCTATGATTTTTCCTGTGATCATGTACGGATGTGAGAGTTGGACTGTTAAGAAAGCTAAGCACCGAAGAATTGATGCTTTTGAACTGTGGTGTTGGAGATGACTCTTGAGAGTCCCTTAGATTGCATGGAGATCCAACCAATCCATTCTAAAGGAGATCCATCCTGGGTGTTCATTGGAAGGACTGATGCTAAAGCTGAAACTTCAGTACCTTGGCCACCTCATGCAAAGAGTTGACTGATTGGAAAAGACTCTGATGCTGGGAGGGATTGGGGGCAGGAGGAGAAGGGGACAACAGAGGATGAGATGGCTGGATGGTATCACTGACTCGATGGACATGAGTTTGTGTGAACTCCGGGAGATGGTGATGGACAGGGAGGCCTGGCGTGCTGCAATTCATGGGGTCACAAAGACTCAGACACGGCTGAGCAACTGAACTGAACTTATACCACATTTTGTGGTCTTGAAATTAAAATTCAGTCTGTGAATACTGACTTAACTTAAATATGGAATATTTCTTTAACGGAACTCCCAATTGTCAATAAGTAGTGTTTTAAACTACAGTATTTCATCTTTAGATGAAAAAAAAAAAACCTCACACAATGTAATAACTAGGCAGTCTTGTTGAATCTTCTGCTGTGATGTTATTTCTGCCCTGATACGATAATTTGTCTTCATTTTGCCAGGTTTATTGCCCCAAAAGGATACCACAAAAGCACAAATTGCTACCTGCCACAAATGTCCTGGTAGATTTAATGTTTCCACTAAGGCAGCCTCTAACACTAGTTTTGGGGTTGTTCCTTTAAAGAAAAGCATTCTTTCATTTTGTTTGTCTATAATTTTTTAAAGCTGAGTCAAGCAGTTGAAACACACAACCTGTAGTCTTCCACTAATAAACAAATTAGAAGCTTAAACCCTGGGGCCAATGACCTGTATGTATGCTTATTGACAGTCTATGGAGGAGGGCAGTTCTAAGATGATGGAGGAATAGAATGGGGAGACCACTCTCTCCCCCACAAATTCATCAAAAGATCATTTGAACGCTGAGCAAATTCAACAAAATAACTTCTGAATGCTGCCAGAGGACACAAGACACCCAGAAAGGCCAATCATTCTATTTGAGAGGAAGTAGGACAAAATACAAAAGAGAGACAAAAGAACTAGAGACATACACCCGTCTCAGGGAGGGAGTTGTGAAGTAGGAGAAGTTTCCACACACCAGGAAACCCTCTCACCGGCAGATCTGTGCGGAGTTTTGGAATCTCAGAGGGCAACATAACCGGGAAGAAAAATAAAAGAAACAAAAAATCCACAGATTACATGCCTAACCGCAACTCCCAGCAGAGAAATAGCCCAGATGCACGAGTCCATCAGCAGCGAGCAGGGGGTTAAACTGGGAGGCGTGGGTTGCATGCTTAGGGTAAGGACCAGGCCTGAATGCCATGAGGACAATCTTGAGAGAGCTAACATAAGATAGCAACCCAAACTGAGGGATAGCCATAGAGAAAAAAGGAAAGAAAGAAAGAGAGAACTTTCCTGTGAAAAGCTCAAAGGCACAGCCTGGTCTGCTCACAGAAGAGAGGATTGAGCAAATACCACAGGAAAGCTAGCAGGCTACAGACCAGCCCATCCCCCACCGGAGGCAAAGAGGCAGGCTGGCGACAGCCAGAGCCAGAAGGCAAGGGGCAATCTGGCCCCAGAGATGGCATCTTCCACCAAACTGTGAGCAGGCTCCCAGTTGCTAGCCGTCTTCCTGGGATCCTGGATGGTTGACATCTGCCAAGAGGGTCACAGTCAGAGATCAGCTCCTGAAAGGAGACACACGGCACACCTGAGATGGTGCTCTGGCTGCACACCCAGGAAACCGTGCAGCTGGGACTGGGGAGGTGATAAGATGCACTGCCCCCCTGGGAGAGTGTGCTCACCAAGCATCTGGTCGCCTGAGGTGCTCAGACCTGGGAAGGGCACAAAACACAGGCCCAACTGAGTCTTTGCTTTTGTGGAGTACCCAAGAACCTGAACCTGAGCGGTTTAGACCTGAGAAGTACATGCAACCCAGTGCCTGCTTTAGACAGTTCCCCTGCAGAGCAACCTGGATCCTGAGTAGTGTAGACTGGGAAAGCACACATGCCATGAGTGGGGGCAAACGCAATGTGGCCCAGACACTGCAAGCACTCCCCTCATATGCCAGTGATATTTGTTTGCAGTGTTCCTCCCTCCCCACAGCACAACTGAACAAGTGAGCCTAAAAAAAGTAACCACCTTCACCCCCTTGTGTCAGGGCAGAAATTAGACAGTGAAGAGACTTGAAAACAGAGGAAGCCAAAATAAACAAAGAAGAGGGAATTGCTTTGGAAGTGACAGCTGTAACAGATTAAAACCCTGTAGTTAGCACTGACTACATTGGAAGGGGCCTATACACCTTGAGAAGAAGTATAAGCTGGAACAAGGAACTATCTGAAACTGAACTGACCCCACACTGCCCTCAACAGCTCCAGAGAAATTCCTAAATATATTTTACTATTATCATTATTAAATTTTTAATTTTTTTAATTTTAAGTTCTTTATTACTCCTTTAATTTTCACTATTATAACTTACTATTACCTTGTCAAAAAAAGACCCTATCTTTAAGCAAATTTCATATATATATATATATATATTTTTTTTTTGTGTGATTTTGTTTGGTATTTTTAATATTGTATTTTTGAGAGTCTAACCTATCTAAAAAACTTTAGATTTTTAATCTTTACTTTTTAGTATTTGCTATCAATTTTGTACATTTAAGAATTCAACCTTCAGTAACTAGTTTTACTTAGGAGTGTGATTACTGGCTTGATTGCTCTCTCCCCTTTTGACTCTCCTTTTTCTCTCCCAGGTCACCTCTATCTGCTCCCTCCCCCTGCTCTTCTCTACCCAAATCTGTGAATATCTTTGGGTGTTCCAGACTATGGAGAACACTTAGGGAACTGACTACTGGCTAGAAGTGACTCTCTCCTTTTGACTCCCCTTCTTCTCCTCCTGGTCACCTCTATCTTCCTCTCCCTCTTCTCTTCTCCATGTAACTCTGTGAACCTCTCTTGGTGTCCCTCACTGTGGAGAATCTTTTTTACCATTAACCTAGATGTTTATCATTGGTGCTGTATGGATGGAGAAGTCTTTAGGTTACTGTGAGAGTAAAACTGAAAGACACACACAGAAGGCTTAAATCCAAAATTCGAGAACACCAGAACTCCTAACTCTAGGGAATATTAATTGACAAGAGCTCATCCAAAAGCCTCCATACCTACACTGATACCAAGTTCCACCCAAGAGCCAACATTACCAGAACAAACATACCAAGCTAATTCTCCAACAACGCAGGAGCATAACCGTGAGCGTTAAAGTACAGGCAGCCAAAAGTCACACCAAACCCATAGAAACCTCAAAACTCACTACTGGACACTTCATTGCACTCCAGATAGAAGAGATCCACCTCCACCCACCAGAACATGGACACAAGCTTCCCTAACCAGGAAAACTTGACAAGCCACTAGCCCAACCCCACCCACAGGGAGGAACCTCCACAATAAAGAGGAACCACAAATTTCCAGCATATAGAAAGGCCACCCCAAACACAGAAATCTAAGCAAGATGAAAAGGCAGAGAGATATTCAGCAGATAAAGGAACATGATAAATGCCCACCAAGACAAACCAAAGAGGTGGAGACAGGAAATCTACCTGAAAAGGAATTCAGAATAATGATAGTAAAAATGATCCAAAATCTTGAAAACAAAATGGAGTTATAGATAAATAGTCTGGAGACAAGGATTGAGAAGATGCAAGAAATGTTTAACAAGGATCTAGAAGAAATAAAAAAAGAGTCAGTCAATGAAGAATAATGCAATAACTGAGATCAAAAGCAATCTGGAGGTAACCGATAGTAGAATAAGTGAGGCAGAAGATAGGATAAGTAAGGTGGAAGAGAGAATGGTGGAAATAAGTGAAGCAGAGAGGAAAAAGGAATTAAAAGAAATGAGGACTACCTCAGAAACCTCTGGGAAAATGTCAAATGCTCCAACATTCGAATCATAGGAGTCCCAGAAGAAGAAGACAAAAAGAAAGGCCATGAGAAAATACTTGAGGAGATAATAGTTGAAAACTTCCCTAAAATGGGGAAGGAAGTAGCCACGCAATTCCAAGAAACTCAGAGAGTCCAAAACAGGATAAACTGAAGGTGAAACACCCAGAGACACATATTAATCAAATTAATGAAGATCAAACACAAAGAACAAATATTAAAAGCAGCAAGGGAAAAACAACAAATAGCACACAAGGGCATTCTCACAAGGATAACAGCTTATCTTTCAATAGAAACTCTTCAGGCCAGAAGGGAATAGCAGGATATACTTAAAGTGATGAAAGAGAAAAACCTACAACCCAGATTACTGTACCCAGCAAGGATTTCATTCAAATATGAAGGAGAAATCAAAAGCTTCACAGACAAGCAAAAGCTGCGAGAATTCAGCATCACCAAACCAGCTTTTCAACAAATGCTAAAGGATCTTCTCTAGATAGGGAACACAGAAAAGGTTTATAAACTTGAACCCAAAACAACAAAGTAAATGGCAATGGGATCATACTTATCAAAAATTACCTTAAATGTAAATGGGTTGAATGCCCCAACCAAAAGAAAAAGATTGGCTGAATGGATACAAAAACAATGAAAACATACACAAAACACTCTCTGACATAAATCACAGTAGGACCCTCTATGACCCACCTCCCAGATTAATGGAAATAAAAGGAAAAATAAACAAATGGGACCTAATTAAACTAAAGGCTTTTGCACAACGAAGGAAACTATAAGCAAGGTGAAAAGACAGCCTTCGGAAAGGGAGAAAATAATAGCAAATGAAGCAACAAACAAATAATTAAACTCAAAAATATACAAGCAACTCCTGCAGCTCAATTCCAGGAAAATAAATGATCCAATCAAAAAATGGGCCAAAGAACTAAACAGAAATTTCTTCAAAGAAGACATACACATGAAAACAAACACATGAAAAAATGCTCAACATCACTCATTATCACAGAAATGCAAATCAAAACCACAATGAGGTACCATCACATGCCGTTCAGAATGGCTGCTATCAAATAGCCTACAAACAGTAAATGCTGAAGAGCATGTGGAGAAAAGGGAACCCTCTTACACTGTTGGTGGGAATGCAAGCTTGTACAGCCATTATGGAGAACAGTGCAGAGATTCCTTAAGAAACTAGAAATAGAACTGCCATATGACCCAGCAATCCCACTGCTGGGCATACACACAGAGGAACCCAGAATTGAAAGAGACACGTGTATCCCAATGTTCATCTCAGGGCGGTCCTAAGATGGTGGAGGAATAGGACGGGGAGACCACTTTCTCCCCCACAAATTCATCAAAAGAACATTTAAGCACTGAGTAAATTCCACAAAACAACTTCTGAATGCTGGCAGAGGACATCAGGCACCCAGAAAAGCAGCCCATTGTCTTCAAAAGGAGGTAGGAAAAAATATAAAAGACAAAAAGGGAGACAGAAGAGGTAGGGATGGACCTCCATCCCTGGAAGGGAGTCTTAAAAAAGAGAGACGTTTCCAAACACCAGGAAACACTCACTGCCGAGTCTGTGGCGATACTTGGAACCACAGAGGGCAACATAACAGGGAGGAAAAATAAATAATTAAAACCCACAGATTACGAGCCCAACAGTAACTCCCCCAGTGGAGAAGCAGTGCAGACACCTGCACCCACATCTAGCAAGCGGGGGCTGGGCAGCGAGGTGCGGGCTGCATTGCTTAGTGTAAGGATCTGGTCTGAACGCCCTGAGGGCAATCTGAGTGAACTAACTTGGGTTAGAAAACCAGACTGTGGGATAGCTACCACGCGAAAAGCCCAGAGACACCACCAAGCCTGTGCACAGAACAAAGGACTAAACAGAACTAGCCAGCTGCAGACCATCCCCCTCCGGTGACAGGCAGCCAGAGCCGGAAGGGGGCAATTGCAGCCCCAGAGAGACATTATCTACCAAACTGCAAGCAGGCATCTTTGTTAACTAAGACTTCTTGGGGTTCTAGACAGTCAACATCTGCCTGAGAAGGTGCGCCAGTTGTACACCCAGAAAACCGAGCGGCAGGGATGGGGGACGGGGGACACTCACCAAACACCTCATCACCTGAGCTGCTCAGATCCGATAAGGGCACAAAACACAGGCCCAACTGAGTCTGTGCCTCTGAGGACTACCCAAGTACCTGAACCTGAGTGCCTTAGACCTGGGAGGTGCATGCAGCCCAGGGCTGGCCTCAGATGGTTCCCGGTGGAGCAACATAGAGCCTGAGAAGAGTGGGCAGGGAGGGTACACGTGCCATGAACGGGGGCAGGCCCAGTGTGGCTGAGGCATTGCGAGCACATGCCAGTGTTATTTGTTTGCCATGTCCCTCCCTCCCCACAGTGCGACTGAATAAGTGCGCCTAAAAAAGTGTCCACCACCACCACCTTTGTGTCAGGGTGGAAATCAGACACTGAAGAGACCAGCAAACAGAAGAAGTTAAAGCAGAGGGAACCGCCCTGGAAGTGACAGGTGCAATAGATTGCACATTGTTGTTAGTACCAACTAAATTGGAAGGGGCCTATAGATCTTGAGAAATATAAGCCGGACCAAGGAACTATCCGAAAAACAAATGACCCCACGACACCCACAACAACACGAGAGAAAGTCCTAGATATATTGTTACTATTTTTATGATATTTTTTATTTTTTTTACTTTTTTAAAATTTTAAGTCCTCTATTACTCCTTTAATTTTCACTTTTATAACCTATTATTACTTTGCAAAAAAAGACCCTATTTTTTAAAAGCAAACTTCATATATATATATATATATATATATATATATATATATAATAATTTTTGTGACTTTTTTCTCTTTTTTTATTCTTTTCTTTAATTTTTTTTTTGAAATTCCAAACTCTAGATCTAGATCTTTAATCTTTTCTTTCTGGGATTTGTTATCAATTTTGTACCTTTAAGAACCCAATCTTCAGTACCCATTTTTACTTGGGAGCAAGATTACTGGCTTGACTGCTTTCTCCCCCTTTGGACTTTCCTTTTTCTCCACCGGGTCGCCTGTGTCTCCTCCCTACCTCCTCTTTTCCCTACCCAACTTTGTGAATTTCTGTGTGTTCCAGATGGTGGAGAACACTTAGGGAACTGATTACTGGCTGGATCTGTCCTGCTCCTTTTGATTTCCCCCTTTTATCCTCCTGGCCATCTCTGTCTCCTTCCTCCCTCTTTTCTTCTCTGTATAACTCCGTGAACATCTCTGAGCAGTCCAGCTGTGAAGTGCACACAAGGAAGTGATTACTGGCTAGCTTGCTCTCTCTTTTTTTGATTCCACCTCATCTCATTCAGATCACCTCTAACTCCCTCCTCCCTCTTCTCTTCTTCATGTAACTCTGTGAACCTCTCTGGGTGTCCCTCACTGTAGAGAAACTTTTCATCTTTAACCTAGATGTTTGATCAACAGTGCTGTATAGAAGGAGAAGTCTTGAGACTACTGTAAAAATAAGACTGAAAACCAGAAGCAGGAGGCTTAAGTCCAAACCCTGAGAATGCCAGAGAACTCCTGACTCCAAGGAACATTAATTGACAGGAGCTCATCAAACACCTCCATACCTACACTGAAACCAAGCACCACCCAAAGGCCAACAAGTTCCAAAGCAAGACATACCATGCAAATTCTCCAGCAACACAGGAACACAGCCCTGAGCTCCAATATACAGGCTGCCCAAAGTTACTCCAAAACCATTGACATCTCATAACTCATTACTGGACACTTCACTGCACTCCAGAGAGAAAAAATCCGGTTGCACCCACCAGAACACTGACACAAGCTTCCCTAACCAAGAAACCTTGACAAGCCACCTGTACAACCCCACCCAGAGTGAGGAAACTCCATAATAAAGAGAACTCCACAAACTGCCAAAATACAGAAAGGACATCCCAAACTCAGCAATATAAACACGATGAAGAGACAGAGGAATATCAAGCAGGTAAAGGAACAGGATAAATGCCCACCAAACCAAACAAAAGAGGAAGATAGGGAATCTACCTGAGAAAGAATTCCAAATAATGATAGTGAAAATGATCCAAAATCTTAAAGTCAAAATGGAATCACAGATAAATAGCCTGGAGACAAGGACTGAGAAGATGCAAGAAAGGTTTGACAAGGAACTAGAAGAAATAAAAAAGAGTCAATATATAATGAATAATGCAACAAATGAGATCAAAAACACTCTGGAGTCAACAAATAGTAGAATAACAGAGGCAGAAGATAGGATTAATGAATTAGAAGATAGAATGGTAGAAATAAATGAATAAGAGAGGAAAAAAGAAAAACAAAATAAAAGAAGTGAGGACAACCTCAGAGACCTCCAGGACAGTGTTAAATGCCACGACATTTGAATCGTAGGAGTCCCAGCAGAAGAAGACAAAAAGAAAGATCATGAGAAAATACTTGAGGAGATAATAGTTGAAAACTTCCCTAAAATGGGGAAGGAAATAATCAACCAAGTCCAAGAAACTGAGAGAGTCCAAAACAGGATAAACCCAAGGTGAAACACCCCAGTTCAGTTAAGTTCAGTTCAGTCACTCAGTCGTGTCCGACTCTTTGCGACGCCATGAATCGCAGCACGCCAGGCCTCCCTGTCCATCACCAACTCCCAGAGTTCACTCAGACTCACGTCCATCGAGGCCATGAAGCTATCCAGCCATCTCATCCTCGGTCATCTTTTTCTCCTCCTGCCCCCAATCCCTCCCAGCATCAAAGTCTTTTCCAATGAGTCAACTCTTTGCATGAGGTGGCCAAAGTACTGGAGTTTCAGCTTTAGCATCATTCCCTCCAAAGAAACCCAGGGTTGAGCTCCTTCAGAATGGACTGGCTGGATCTCCTTGCAGTCCAAGGGACTCTCATGAGTCTTCTCCAACACCGCATTTCAAAAGCATCAATTCTTCAGCACTCAGCCTTCTTCACAGTCCAACTCTCATATCCATACATGACCACAGGGAAAACCATAGCCTTGACTAGATGGACCTTAGTCGGCAAAGTAATGTCTCTGCTTTTGAATATACTATCTAAGTTGGTCATAACTTTTCTTCTAAGGAGTAAGTGTCTTTTAATTTTATGGCTGCAGTCACCATCTGCAGTGATTTTGGAGCCCAGAAAAATAAAGTCTGACACTGTTTCCACTGTTTCCCCATCTATTTCCCATGAAGTGATGGGACCAGATGCCATGATCTTCGTTTTATGAATGTTGAGCTTTAAGCCAACTTTTTCACTCTCCTCTTTCACTTTCATCAACAGGCTTTTTAGTTCCTCTTCACTTTCTGCCATATGGGTGGTGTCAATACATATCTGAGGTTCTTGATATTTCTCCTGGCAATCTTGATTCCAGCTTGTGCTTCTTCTGTCCAGCGTTTCTCATGATGTACTCTGCATATAAGTTAAATAAGCAGGGTGACAATATACAGCCTTGAAGTATGCCTTTTCTTATTTGGAACCAGTCTGTTGTTCCATGTCCAGTTCTAACTGTTGCTTCCTGACCTGCATACAGATTTCTCAAGAGGCAGGTTAGGTGGTCTGGTATTCCCATCTCTTTCAGAATTTTCCACAGTTTATTGTGATCCACACAGTCAAAGGCTTTGGCATAGTCAAAGCAGAAGTAGATGTTTTTTCGGAACTCTCTTGCTTTTTCCATGATCCAGCAGATGTCGGCAATTTGATCTCTGGTTCCTCTGCCTTTTCTAAAACCAGCTTGAATATCAGGGAGTTCACGGTTCACATATTGCTGAAGCCTGGCTTGGAGAATTTTGAGCATTACTTTACTAGCGTGTGAGATGAGTGCAATTGTTTGGTAGTTTGAGCATTCTTTGGCATTGCCTTTCTTTGGAATTGGAATGAAAACTGACCTTTTCCAGTTCTGTGGCCACTGCTGAGTTTTCCAAATTTGCTGGAATATTGAGTGCAGCACTTTCACAGCATCATCTTTCAGGATTTGAAACAGCTCAACTGGAATTCCATCACCTCCACTAGCTTTGTTCGTAGTGATGCTTTTTAAGGCCCACTTGCCTTCACATTCCAAGATGTCTGGCTCTAGATTAGTGATCACACCATCATGATTATCTTGGTCGTGAAGATCTTTTTTGTACAGTTCTTCCATGCATTCTTGCCACCTCTTTGTAATATCTTCTGCTTCTCTTAGGTCCATACCATTTCTGTCTGTCCTTTATCGAGCCCATCTTTGCATGAAATGTTCCCTTGGTATCTCTAATTTTCTTGAAGAGATCTCTAGTCTTTCCCATTCTGTTGTTTTCCTCTATGTCTTTGCATTGAAACACCCCAAGACACATATTAATCAAATTAACAAAGATCAAACACAAAGAACAAATATTAAAAGCAGCAAGGGAAAAACAACAAATAACACACAAGGGGTTCCCATAAGGATAGCAGTTGATCTTTCAATAGAAACTCTTCAGGCCAGGAGGGAATGGCAAGACATACTTAAAGTGATGAAAGAAAATAAGCTACAGCCCAGATTACTGTACCCAGCAAAGTTCTCATTCAAATATGAAGGAGAAATCAAAAGCTTTACAGAGAAGCAAAAGCTGAGAGAATTCAGCACCACCAAACCAGCTCTCCAACAAATGCAAAAGGATTTTCTCTAGACAGGAAACACAGAAAGGGTGTATAAATTCGAACCCAAAACAATATAGTAAATGGCAACGAGATCATACTTATCAATAATTACCTTAAACAGAAATGGGCTGAATGTCCCAACCTAAAGACAAAGACTGGCTGAATGGATAGAAAAACATGACCCCTATGTATGTTGTCTACAAGAGACCCACCTCAAAACAGGGTACACGTACAGACTGAAAGTGAAAGGCTGGGAAAAGATATTCCATGCAAATAGAGACCAGAAGAAAACAGGAGGAGCAATTCTCATATCAGATAAAATAGACTTTAAAACAAAGGCTGTGAAAAGAGACAAAGAAGGACACTACATAATGATCAAGAATCAATCCAAGAAGAAGATACAACGATTATAAATATATGTGCACCCAACATAGGAGCACCGCAATATGTAAGACAAATGCTAACCAATATGAAAGGGGAAATTAACAATAACATGATAAGAGTGGGAGACTTTAATACCCCAATCACACCTATGGATAGATCAACTAAACAGAAAATTAACAAGGAAACACAAACTTTAAACGATACAATAGACCAGTTGGACGTAATTGATATCTATAGGACATTTCACCCCAAAACAATGAATTTCATCTTTTTCTCAAGCACACACGGAACCTTCTCAAGGATAAATCACACTTTGGCCCATAAATCTAGCCTTGGTAAATTCAAAAAAATTGAAATCATTCCAAGCATCTTTTCTGACCACAATGCAGTAAGATTAGACCTCAATTACAGGAGAAAAACTATTAAAACTTCCAACATATGGACGCTGAACAACACGCTGCTGAATAACCAACAAATCACAGAAGAAATCAAAAAAGATATAAAATATGCATAGAAAAGAATGAAAATGAAAACACAACAATCCAAAACCTGTGGGACACTTTAAAACAGTGCTAAGGGAAAGTTCATAGCAATACAGGCATACCTCAAGAAACAAGGAAAAAGTCAAGTAAATAACCTAACTCTACACCTAAAGCAACTCGAAAAGGAAGAAATGAAGAACCCCAGGGTTAGTAGAAGGAAAGAAATCTTAAAAATTAGGGCAGAAATAAATGCAAAAGAAACAAAAGAGACCATAGCAAAAATCAACAAAGCCAAAAATTGGTTCTTTGCAAGGATAAATAAAATTGACAAACCATTAGCCAGACTCATCAAGAAACGAAGGAAGAAATATCAAATGAATAAAATTAGAAATGAAAATGGAGAGATCAAACAGACAACACAGAAACCCAATGTTCATTACAGCAGTCTTTACAATAGCTAGGACATGGAACCTGCGTAGATGTTCATCAGCAGATGAATGGATGGGAAAGCAGTGGTACATATACACAATGGAATATTACTCCACTATTAAAAAGAATGCATTTGAATCAGATCTAATGAGGTGGATTAAACTGGGGCCTATTATACAGAGTGAAGTAAGTCAGAAAGAAAAACACCAATACAGTATACTAATACATATATATGGAATTTAGAAAGATGGTAATGATGACCTTATATTCAGGACAGCAAAAGAGACACAGATGTAAAGAACAGACTTTTGGACTATGTTGGCGAAGGCGAGGGTGGGATGATTTGAGAGAATAGCATTGAAACATGTATATTACCATATGTGAAATAGATTGCCAGGTCAGGTTCCATGCTTGAGACAGGGTGCTCAGTGGTGGTGCACTGGGATGACCCTGAGGGATGGGATGGGGACGGAGGAGGGAAGGGGTTCAGGATGGGGAACACATGTACACCCATGGCAGATTCATGTCCATGTATGGCAAGAAACACTACAATATTGTAAAGTAATTAGCCTCCAATTAAAATAAATAATTTATTTTAATAAAACAATTATTAAAAAAACAATCTATGGAATGCTCTTGGCTATGTCTTGTATCACAGCAACGTATAGCAGAGCAGAAAGGAACAGGGTACAAACATTTATGCAAGTGAAAATGTGCATGAGAAACAAGGGGCATATTATCCAGGGAAGTCTCTGTCTCTGGATGATGTTAGGGAAAAGGGAAGACAGATTGTTCTCTGGCGTAGTTTGAATGTCAGCTTGAAGATTGGGAAAAGCATGATGTCATTTCTTAAGAGCTTTTATAATCTCCGAATTTCATGTAGCACCAAACTCTGGTAGATTTGAACAGCATTTCTATCTTGTGTCTCAGCTGATAAAGAATCTGCCTGCAATGCAGGAGACCTGGGTTCAATCCCTGGGTTGGGAAGATCCCCTGGAGAAGGGCAAAGCTACCCACTCCAGTATTCTGGCCTGGAGAATACAATGGATTCTATAGCCCATGGGGTCGCAAAGAGTCGGAAATGGCTGAAGGACTTTCACTTCATTTCACTCACTTCTATCTCCTAGAAGCTGAAAAAATCTGGTAAAGGAGAAAAAGGCATGTGATATATGCCTAAGAACCTCTGTTGGAGAAATGATTGGGCAACCTAAAACTGTTAAACCTCAGTTTCTTCTCTGTAAATAAATACCAACTTGGTTGATTTAACATTTCCACACCCTTACTGTTTCTCTCTCTTAAATTTCACATAGAAGTTTATACATAGGGAAAATTGTGTCTTGGAAAGCACAGAATCACCATTTTTAGTATCATTTGACTCTGGGTATTTTTTACCCTAGTCTCCCATTTTAAAAATTCATTTTCTTAATATTTGTACTATCCTGACAAGGCAACCGGCAGCAGGTGCCTTGAATTAGCTCATTTTAGGCATTCTGCATTTCGAAGTTAAACTGCTAGTGGGACCCCATCTGCTTAATAACATTCCGTTTAAAATTAAACTGGGAAAAAATTTTTAAATGTTTACAACCCTGGGAAAACTTCAACAGAATGTCTTGCTCCTAGTCCATCATTTAGAAGGAGCTCCAGGGGATTAGAAGAGCAACTCTGGGCTTGTTGCTTTCTATAAAGTTTGAGACTTTTACTTCCTATTCAGATTCCCAATTATAGCATTGCAGGTCCTTAAGACAGAGTCATGTTTCCAAGATTCAGTTGACTATCACAATTCTGAGCAGCACTTAACCAGAAAAAGCATGAGCTTTGAAGCAAACAAAAATAGATTTAAGGCCTGCATCTGCCACTTATTTGCCATGTGATATTAAACCTTCACAGTTTTGTAAGCATCAGTTTCCGTGTGTTTAGAATGGAAATAATGTCCTTTAATAACCTTCTAGAAACCTTGTGACCACAAACCTAAGATAAAAATATAAAGCAACATCAAAATACCTGAGATGTAAGGATCCTTCAACTGATGTTAATTAAGTATACTATGGATGTAGCTCTGGTAATCCTCACTTTTCAGATAAAGAAAAAGGCTCAGAGACATTAAGCTACTTGTCCAAAGTCACAGATTTTCTTAGGGCATTAACCAAAGAATTACCCTTGACTTCTCTTTTCCCCTCAATCCTACTCCCACCCCTATCTAATTAACAAGTTCTACCTAACAAGTTCTATCTAATGAGTTCTACAAGTTCTAATTAACAAGTTCTACCTTAAAATCTGATATCTAATTCTTCTATTTTTCATCAACTCCAGCATAGCCATCTTAAACTAACTCTCATTTTATCTCTTGGCTTATTTAAACAGTCTCTTAACTGGTCCCCCAGCTAAAACTCTTATCTGCCCTACTATCTGTTATCAACAAAAAAGTAAGAATAAAGCATACTTGAGACCATGACACTTCCCTGTTTAAAACTCAACAATAATTTCTCCTTTCCATATATACTATATCACTTTAGTTATGTCTAACTCTTTGTGACTCTGTAAGCCTGCCAGGCTGTTCTGTCCATGAAATTCTCCAGGCAAGAATACTGGGGTAGGTTGTCATTCTCTCCTCCAGGGGATCTTCCCGACCCTGGGATTGAACCCGCATCTCTTATGTCTCCTTCATTGGCAGGCAGATTCTTTACCACTAGGGCCACTGGGAAGCCCAGTTGCCACTGTACTTAGAATGAAACACGAAACCTTTCGTAGAGCTTTCAGGAATCTGTGTTCTCTGATGTTTGTCTACATCTTTGATTTAGTCCTTTATCACTTGTCCCCTTGTTCACTGTTTCAATAACACAAGCCTAATGATAGCTTCTCTTACAGCCAAACTTCTTTTCTGTCTGGGAACTTTTATACTTGCCAGTTCTCTCGTTTGATCTGGTTCAAACTAGTCAATCCAAAAGGAAATCAGCCGGTGAATATTCACTGGAAGGACTGATGCTGAAGCTGAAACTCCAATACTTTGACCACCAGATGTGAAGAGCAGAATCATTGGAAAAGACCCTGATGCTGGGAAAGATCAAAGGTGGGAGGAGAAGGGAACGACAGAGGATGAGATGGTTGGATGGCATCACTGACTCAATGGACATGAGTTTGAATAGGCTCTCGGAGTTGGTGATGGACAGGGAAGCCTGGCGTGCTGCAGTCCATGGGGTCACAAAGAGTCGAACACGACTGAGTGCCTGAATTGAACTGAGTCCTCTGGTTGGAAGGTGTTCCTTCAAAATTTCTCCTTCTCATCACTCAGGTCCCTGATCAGATGCCATCTCCTCAAGAGGTCTTTTCTGACTACCTGATATACAATAACATCATGTTCCCATTCAGTCATTGATTTTTAATCTAGCCTCATCTTCTCCTAGCCCTTACCACTATCTAAAATTACTATATTTATTTATTTAAGTTTTTACTTGTTTATTTTCAGTCCCACCTGACTTTTAAGGGCCATACCTTCTTATGTAAAACATGAAACAAATAAAACCAATCGCAATTTTTTTAACTCATTTAAATGGAAGGGGGAATTAGTTAAGTCTATTTAATCTTTTAAACTTATCTAGCAAATCTATTTGATCCCAGCTAACTGTTAGATTCCCATTTTAGACCTAGACTAAGGCAGGCATTTGTACAAAAGCATTCGAACCCTCAGGATACTATTTACCAAAGGAAATTTCAGCCAGCCTTCAGCTCACTTGGAAATCAGGTGTAGGAATAGTGTAAATGATTCCCTTTCATTTTAACCATTGTTTGTGAACCCTCCTCCAAGTCTTTGCCAGGCCTGGTAATAAAAAGACGAATTGACTAATTTTATCTTCACCTTCTCCCTCCATCCCTGAGCAGTACACATTGGAGGTATTAATGAACAACAAAGGGGCTCGATGAACAAGAGGAGCAGAGCAGAGTTTCCTGAATTTCTTGACTAATAAGGTTTGTGCTTCTTATTCACTTCTTCACCAGGAATGTGAAGATGTGAGATCTGGCAGATTCAACCCTTGAATTGAAAAGTGACCAGCCCAATGGGAATCAGCAAGAAATGAGAATGTGACTCAGGGCTAGCCCAGCCACCTAGACAACAAAAGAAAGCCAACTGTGTAAGTTTAGCATCAACACACTTTACACACAAGTGACTCAGAGCTTCATCAATAACTTAGTGAGAGGTGAATGGAAGTTCACATTAATTTCATACTGCAGTAAGATCTGTACATAACCATCCTTGCTGTATAATATAAACTGCTTAGTATATGCTGTTACTCATTTTATAATGGTTTTGTTTGCTTACATAATTCTGAATAGGATATACCCAATCAGTTATTGAAGTCATTCCCCCAGAGTGAGGGTATGGCATTGGCAGAATAGTCACTGAGTAGCTTTTTGGATGGACCACCTTCACTTCCTACTAGATATGCCCTCATGATGGAAGCTCTACCAAAGCTCACAAGAGATGGGAAAACCTGGCTTTAGCTTATGAGCCTGGAAATGGAATTCTTGCAGTAGCCAAAAGATTTTGAAATTCTGTCTGACATAAACCCAAACAAGCTAGAGCACTATCAGGGGGAACTTTCTCACCGATAAGGGTGGTTTCCCAGATATAAAGGAAAAAGAAATGATGTCACTTCTTTATTTCTGAATTGCATAGTGCTTGACTCTTAACTGGGCAGCAGTCCTGAAAAGTGGAATGAAAAGTTGGTGATCATCTAATTCATTCGGAGCTCTGAGTTTTCCAATTCAGTCACATACAAGGAGCAAAAGAAATTAATAGTAGGTCAGAGTCAGTGCTGTGTTGACAAGACAGCCTCAGAGTCCCAGATTTCTACCAGGGTAAGATATATGTTGCTCAGCAGACGCTGTAATGCACCTCTTTTTACATTTCTATTTAAAAAAGTATTTGGATAAATGCTCTGATGTCACCACTCAAAATAAAGACTGCTGCAAGACCCGACTGCAAGGATTTGTTTAGCATTCTGTGCATAGATCCCTGCAAAGCCAGCACATTCCCAAGTTATTTCATAGCACAAACCTTCATCACAAGAGAATCATTAGGTTCCCCACACAAATGAGTCATCTCTGGAGCATTTCTTCTTGGCTCCGAATTTGGCATGTTAGAGGGTTAGATCATCATTTCTTTACTTTTCCTGTTGTCTGTTCATCTGTTTTGAGTATGTCTGTCTTTCTTATAATCACTGCCTTTCTTTTAAGACCAAATATCCTTGCCGTTTCCCAAAGAAGCCATGCCGCCTTTACCAAGAATAAAGTTTAGCTTTTCAATAACCTACACATCACAATGCATAGTAATACAAATAGCTATTCTTTGTATTGGTACTAGGAGCCAGACTGGCCACATCATGTACCAGGCCTCATGCAAAATGAAAATATAGAACCTGTACAAAACTAGGAAGAATCTCAAGATGGTGACAACAGAGGATTAAACTAAATGTAGGGCCCTTCAAGTGGCAGGGTCCTGGGAAATTGCATAGATAACATGCCCATGAAACCAGTCCTGCTAAGAGCTATTATTTCACTGGTCTCTTGAGGAAAACATAATTATCTCTAGTTTGTAAGAGAAGAAATCAAAACTCAGAGGAGTAAACAAACATCAAACATTAGGCTGCTAGCAAGTGGTCAAGCCAACTCTGAGTCAAAAACCTACTTTCACTTATAATCTGGGTTGGCAAACCATGGCCCACAAGTTAAAAAGTTTTTTTTTTTTTTTTTTTAATGTTTTAAATGTTTAAATAAAACCAAAGGAATGATATTTCATGAGAGTTGAGAACTATACCACATTCAAGTTTCAATGTCCATGAAGACAGTTTTGTTATTGGAACAGAGTCACCACCGCACTTGCTGTATGTGACTACTTCTGTCCTCAAGCGTAGGGTTGAGTCATTGCATCTGAGACCTAGTGACCTGCCTGCCAAGCCTGAAACATTAACCCTTTATAGAAAAATTTCTCAACTCCTGCCCTAGAACATGCAGCTTTTAGCACAGAATTGTTTGACAGAAAAATAAATACACATGCATAGATTGAATGGGATATTTTCTCATCCTTAGGGTATTCATTTCCTAGGGTTGTCATAACAAAGGACCACTAAATGGATGACTTAAAACCACAAGAATGTATTTTCTTCTTACAGTTTTGGAGGCCCCTGAAATCAAAGTGTTGGTTCCTTCTGAGGATTCTGAGGTAGAATATGTTTCAGGCCTTTCTCTTGGCTTCTGCTCACAGCAATCCTTGGTGTTCTTCCTGTGCCTCTTTGTCTTCACATGGCCATCTCCTTATAAGGACAAGAGTCATGTAGGATTAGAAGTCTACTCTGTTCTAGTATGACTTCTTCTTAATTAATGGCATCAGCAAAGGCTGTGTTTCCAAATAAGGTCACATTCACGGGTACTGGAGGTTAAGGACTTCAACACATCTTTTGAGTGGAAGACACAATTAAAGCCATAACACTGAGTATAGAAAATAAATAGTAAGCATACACATGAAGGGCAAAGAACTTACAATCTCACTTCATTCTTCAGTCTGATTTCCCCATCCCTGACCAGACTAAGCTATACAGCAATTATTTATAGGATTTCTCCAGATCAGTGTTCTCAGACCTACTTTTGACCTTCATCTTACCTAATCTCTCAGGTCCTGGAAGCATCTTGGATGCCAAGTGGACTCTGCTTGCAAATCCCTTGGTTTTAGTATTTATAACTCAAGATCAAGCAATACAGTAGAGGATTTTTACCACATATACCTTCTGAACATTGAAATGTGCACCATGATGTGGATTCTTACTTCATTCATTCTGTCCAGTTAAATCCCCTTGTTGTCCTGAATATGTCTTTGTTTTTTCTTCAGAGGTCATGTCCTTGAAAATAGAATAATACTTTAATGGAAATCCAAGACGATCAAGCACCACATTGTATCACTTGAATTTTCAACAAAGGCCTTTTGGCATTATGAACCATTATGGTGTGCCTTCAGTTTGGGGAGTGGTGGTACAGACTGCATGGGCCCCACTTTAATACTTAGTAACTACTTTCATCTTCAAAGTACTGCCTTCTGACTTCATTAGTCTTTCTGATTTTCTATGACGTCTGCTATCTTTCTTCCTACTTTAAAGGGAAAAAAAGTAAAAAGAAGAAAGTAACAAATTCTTATAAGAAAAAAAAGTAATAATCCATTATGAAGCATTGCACATCTTTCTTAATGGGTTAAGAACTAGTTAAGGTGGCCTGCGTTTTGACATAACAAGGAGGGTTTGGTGTTATGGGCAACAGCAGAGGCTTTCTAATTTTTCTACATGGATCTTCTACTCATTATACCACAAGCTAGCCAAGAGTGGCTCGTTAATAAATAGTGAGTAAATGAATGAAAGAAAGGAAATAAGACACATTTTAATATCTAAGATACATAGAGTTCTAAGTGAAGTCTTGTACATTCTCAGTTTAGTTTTTTTGTTTTGTTTTGCTCTACTGAAATGCCAGTGCACCTGTGCTAGTACTTTGTAAAATGATATCCTCCCACAGCTCACATCTCCTCTGCTGCTTCACTACTTCAGTCTCTGACATAAACATATTGACATGTCAATAATTTTGTGCTACGTCCAAAGTGCCTTCAATACCTTAAGCATATAAGAGAAACCACTCAATCCAATTTTTTCCGAAGTTACAATCCTAGGTAGTCATAATGGTTATCCCTGCCCTGTCCTTCCATGTCTGCCCTCTGGCTACAGTTAATCAGATCAGAAGCTGAAACATAACCAAAGGATAAACTATGATGTGGTCTGCCATAGACAGAAAGAAAAAAAAAAAAGACCACCCAAACAGGGATACACTGAGGCAATCTGTTTCTTGTTCTTAGGAATTTGAGTGGAAAAACAATGCAGGGAATGAGGCTATTAATATGAACTAAATGTGGAAGGCTATACAGAGAACCCACACACTGGTGAGAGGTGTGGGATTTATGCAAAAGCAGATCTGTAAGTAGAGAAGAGTTACAAAGTAAGTGGAAATACATGAAACCAAATATTTTACACCTCATTCACTTAATGTTTTAGATTTTAGCACCTGAATCCCTATGTTACTTTCTTGCCCTATGTTTGTCATAAATTTGACAATTTCAACGTTTATGTAGATAATGTTTTTATACCTTGACCTCTTAGTTTCTTGACTTTCTCATTCCTAATGATCTTGGCTTCCATTTCATTTTGACCACTCATTGCACAATTTTAAGAGTGGTGGCTGTGTGGGCGCAGAAGGGCCTAGAGGAGCCATCCAACGTTGAAGGTCAGAAAGGGCAGCAGTGAGGAGATACCACTCATCCAAGGTAAGGAGCAGTGGCTGTGCTTTGATGGAGCAGCTGTGAACAGATACCCCATGCCGAAGGTAAGAGAAACCCAAGCAAGACGGTAGGTGTTGCAAGAGGGCATCAGAGGGCAGACACACTGAAACCATACTCACAGACATCTAGTCAATCCAATCACACTAGGACCACAGCCTTGTCTAACTCAATGAAACTAAGTCATGCCCGCAGGGCAACCCAGGGCGGGCAGGTCATGGTGGAGAGGCATTACAGAATGAGGTCCACTGGAGAAGGGAATGGCAAACCACTTCAGTATTCTTGCCTTGAGAACCCCACAAACAGTATGAAAAGGCAAAATGATAGGATACGGAAAGAGGTAATCCCCAGGTCAGTAGGTGCCCAACACACTACTGGAGATCAGTGGAGAAATAACTCCAGAAAGAATGAAGGGATGGAGCCAAAGCAAAAACAATACCCAGCTGTGGATGTGACTGGTGATAGAAGCAAGGTCTGAAGCTGTAAAGAGCAATATTGCATAGGAACCTGGAATGTCAGGTCCATGAATCAAGGCAAATTGGAATTGGTCAAACAAGAGATGGCAAGAGTGAATGTTGACATTCTAGGAATCAGCAAACTAAGATGGACTGGAATGGGTGAGTTTATCTCAGATGACCATTATATCTCCTACTGCAGGCAGGAATCCCTCAGAAGAAATGGAGTAGCCATCATGGTCAACAAAAGAGTCCGAAATGCAGTACTTGGATGCAATCTCAAAAACAACAGAATGATCTCTGTTCATCTCCAAGGCAAACCATTCAATATCACGGTAATCCAAATCTATGCCTCAACCAGTAACACTGAAGAAGCTGAAGTTGAATGGTCCTATGAAGATCTACAAGACCTTTTAGAACTAACACCCAAAAAAGATGTCCTTTTCATTATAGGGGACTGGAATGCAAAAGTAGGAAGTCAAGAAACACCTGGAGTAACAGGCAAATTTGGCCTTGGAATGCAGAATAAGGCAGGGCAAAAACTAATAGAGTTTTGCCAAGAAAATGCACTGGTCATAGCAAACACCCTCTTCCAACAACACAAGAGAAGACTCTACACATGGACATCACCAGATGGTCAACACCGAAATCAGATTGATTATATTCTTTGAAGCCAAAGATGGAGAAGCTCTATACAGTTAACAAAAACAAAACCAGGAGCTGATTGTGGCTCAGATCATGAACTACTTATTACCAAATTCAGACTCAAATTGAAGAAAGAAGGGAAAACCACTAGACCATTAAGGTATGACCTAAATCAAATCCCTTATGATTATACAGTGGAAGTGAGAAATATATTTAAGGGCCTAGATCTGATAGATAGAGTGCTTAATGAACTATGGAATGAGGTTCATGACATTGTACAGGAGACAGGAATCAAGACCATCCCCATAGAAAAGAAATGCAAAGAAAGCAAAATGGCTGTCTGAGGAGGCTTTACAAATAGCTGTGAAAAGAAGAGAAGTGAAAAGCCAAGGAAAAAAGGAAAGATAAAAGCATCTGAATGCAGAGTTCCAAAGAATACCAAGAAGAGATAAGAAAGCCTTGTTCAGTGATCAATGCAAAGAAATAGAGGAAAAGAACAGAATGGGAAAGACTAGAGATCTCTTCAAGAAAATTAGAGATACCAAGGGAACATTTCATGCAAAGATGGGCTTGATAAAGGACAGAAATGGTATGGACCTAAGAGAAGCAGAAGATATTAAGAAGAGGTGGCAAGAATACATGGAAGAACTATGCAAAAAAGATCTTCATGACCCGGATAATCACGATGGTGTGATCACTCATCTAGAGCCAGACATCCTGGAATGTGAAGTCAAGTGGGCCTTAGGAAGCATCACTACGAACAAAGCTAGTGGAAGTGACGGAATTCCAGTTGAGCTATTTCAAACCTTGGAAGATGATGCTGTGAAAGTGCTGCACTCAATATTCCAGCAAATTTGGAAAACTCAGCAGTGGCCACAGGACTGGAAAAGTTTACTTTTCATCCCAATCCCAAAGAAAGCTAATGCCAAAGAATGCTCAAATTACCACCCAATTGCACTCATCTCACATGCTAGTAAAGTAATGCTCAGAATTCTCCAAGCCAGGCTTCAGCAATACGTGAACCATGAACTACCTGATGTTTAAGCTGGTTTTAGGAAAGGCGGAGGAACCAGAGATCAAATTGCCAACACCCGCTGGATCATGGAAAAAGCAAAAGAATTCCAGAAAAACATCTTTTTCTGCTTTATTAACTATGCCAAACCTTTGATTCTGTGGATCACAATAAACTGTGGAAAATTCTGAGAGAGATGAGAATACCAGACCACCTAACCTGCCTCTTGAGGTTAGGTATGCAGGCCAGGAGGCAACAGTTAGAACTGGACATGGAACAACAGAATGGTTCCAAATAGGAAAAGGAGTACGTCAAGGCTGTATATTGTCACCCTGCTATTTAACTTATATGAAGAGTACATCATGAGAAACGCTGGACTGGAAGAAACACAAGCTGGAATCAAGATTGCCAGGAGAAAGATCAATAACCTCAGATATGCAGATGACACCACCCTTATGGCAAAAAGTGAAGAGGAACTAAAAAGCCTCTTGATGAAAGTGAAAGAGGAGAGTGAATAATTTGGCTTAAATCTCAAGATTCATAAAACGAAGATCATGGCATCTGGTCCCATCGCTTCATAGGAAATAGATGGGGAAACAGTGGAAACAGTGTCAGAGTTTATTTTTTGGAGCTCCAAAATCACTGCAGATGGTAATTGCAGCCATGAAACTAAAAGATGCTTACTCCTTGGGAGAAAAGTTATGACCAATCTAGATAGCATATTCCAAAGCTGAGACATTACTTTGCCGACTAAGGTCTGCCTGTCAAAGCTATGGTTTTTCCTGTGGTCATGTATGGATGTGAGGGTTGGACTGTGAAGAAAGCTGAGCGCTGAAGAATTGATGCTTTTGAACTGTGGTGTTGGAGAAGACTCTTGAGAGTCCCTTGGACTGCAAGGAGATCCAACCAGCCCATTCTGAAAGAGATCAGCCCTGGGATTTCTCTGGAAGAAATGATGCTAAAGCTGAAATTCCAGTACTTTGGCCACCTCATGCAAATAGTTGACTCATTGGAAAAGACTTTGATGTTGGGAGGCATTGGGGTCAGAAGGACAAGGGGACAACAGAGGATGAGATGGCTGGATGGCATCACTGACTCGATGAACGTGAATCTGAGTGAACTCCGGGAGTTGGTGATGGACAGAGAGGCCTGGCGTGCTGCAATTCATGGGGTTGCAAAGAGTCGGACAGGACTGAGTGGCTGAACTGAACTGAACCAATAACTCCCCATAAGTCTTCCACTGTAAAGACTGAACTAACAAAAATTACCCAGTTTCAGCTATTAAAATAGTTTTGGAAAAATATGATGATTGCTCCAACTAGTGAGCTAAAAGTAGAAATATTTACAGGAGGAATGAATTTGGGAGTAGTCTATAAGCTTAGGTAACAGAATCTGCTGATGCAATGGATGGGGGTAGTGGTGATAAAAGTAGTCAAGAGTGACAGCACATCCGTCTTGAGCTACTGGATGAAGACTATTTTCTAAGGTGAAACAGCAGTTCTTGAGGAGAAACTCAGAGTTCATTTTTGGAAAAGAGAAAATGTCATGGAGGCACTTTCATATTGAATATGAAGTTCAAAAGGGACATCATAGCCACAGACATTAATTTGGAAAACTATACCATATGGCATATAGAGGATTGTTAAATCTATAAATGAGAAACCGTCGCAGTTGTGAATATAAAGAGTAAAAAGAAGAGAATCAAGTACTAAGCTCTAGAGCACTCCAACTTTTATCATTTAGGAAGAGGAGGAAGAACCAGGGAAGGACATTTAGCAGTATCTAATGAGTTAGGTAGAACATAAGGCATGGGTCATAAGATATAGCTTTATAAACACAAGATGTAAAAGGAAAATAGTGTTACTGTGAAAAGTATTGCATAATTGAATGAGTTCAAATCAGCAGTGCCCTCCCAAACAAACAGAAAATAGATATATACACACTAAACAACAACATACGTTTATTTTATTTTATAATTATCTTATTTTCAACCTCTATCCAGAGGAAGATTATTTAAAACTAGATACTTTTCAAGAAAATGTAAACTTCTGATATACTTTCATGACCTCACCTGTTTAATATTCCTGGAAACCACTCTCATTTCTTCCTCCAAATCAAAATTAAGAGTTTCTCTTTGCTGTTGAAACATCGTTTCCATGTCTCTCACAAGACCTCACAGAATTCCATTATAATTGTTTGCTTATGTGTCTCTTTTCTCATCATAATGTAAACACCTGAAAAGTAGAAAATATGTTATCTATACTTCCATAATTATAGTTTTTAAGCTCAGGGCCTAAACTAGTACATTTGTGCATCAAAAAAACATATATCAAACCCTTACTAACTCCATGCTTAAGCAACTCCATTACTCACAAGTTTTCCTTTGTAATAAACTGGGGAGGAAAAAAGCCAACTATTTCTCAATAGAATGCTCTACTAGCCCTTCTAGATAAAAGAAAGGTAAATTTAAAAGACAGCTGTATCATATGTCAAAAAGGAGGTTAGGAGTCCTGACTTCTATTTCTCCGTGTCTCTCTAAAAGTTGTTAAGACTTGGGCTAAAAAAAATAAAAAGAAAATTTCTCTAAATTGAAAAGTTTAGACTCAAACACAATGATTATTTTAGAAATTAACTTATTTTGCCTATAATTTTGACTTCCCATACTTCATGATTCAAGTAGGGAAAAAAATGAGGAGGGTTTTCATTCTCAACCAACATTATAATCTGAGGCAATGGTTGTGGAGCAACCAGGATATGCAGGATGCACATTTAGGCACCGAGGGTCTCTTTCGTAGACTGTGGGAGGCCAAGCACTGGGCAGTGGGCCTTCTGATGTCACAACCACTCATTTATGGGTTAGCTTTTCAGAGGGGTAGGCTCTTTCATTTTAGCTTCTCCAGTTGCAATGTATTCCATCAGCACAGTAAGATAAAAAGCAAGAGCAGCAAGCCATTACTATTAAGGAAATGTCTTGATGATTCCTGCTTTAATGTTCAGATGGAAATTTTGTATATCAGCTTTCCTCCACACATTTTGCTTCATTTCATACAGTTAATTAGAATAAATATTTGATACAGAAGCACATATTAGTAAATGATTTAAATGTTTTAATTTTTTAAAAAGCAATTCTTAGATGTAGAAGGTAGTAGGTTATGTAGCAGAGAAGTTGTTTTTCTTTAAGTGGAATAAAACAATGGATAGCTAAAATCCTCAAAATTGACATTAGCCAATTATTTCAATCTCTTCTATCTGGGCTAACAATAGTATCAACACTGATGGCTTCCAATTTTCCTCTATTTTTTGTAGAAGCGTTAGATGGATGAAAAGAGCTGAAGGAGAATTGTCTTGTGTTATTACCCATTCTGAAACACTGCAAAGGAAAAAGTGAAGGGCTTTTCTTTGGAGTTAAGAAGACTTTTTCACCATTTGTGGTGTGCTGTGCTTAGTTGCTCAGAGGTTTCTGACTCTTTGTGACCCCATGGACTGTAGCTGGCCAGGCTCCTCTGTTTATGGGGATTCTCCAGGCAAGAATACTGGAGTGGATTGCGTGCCCTCTTCCAGGGGATTTTCCCAAACCAGGGATCAAACCCAGGTCTCCAAAGGTGGATTCTTTACCAATTGAGCCACCAGAGAGGCCCAAGAATACTGGAGTGGATACCCTATCCTTTCTCCATGGGATCTTCCTGACCCAGGAATCAAACTGGGATCTCCTGCTTTGCAGGCAGATTCTTTATCAGCTGAGCTACCACGGAAGCCCTTTAAAAAAATCCAAAAACAAAGCAAATGGTTTACTTAGGTTCTTTTCCCCATGGACTGTTTCTCTGATTTTATAATGGGAATCAACAAGAAAATCATATTTCTTTTATAGATCCTATGAAAGTATATTGCTTTATGGCTGAGTAGTATATAATATGTATATATATATATATAATCAGTTTACTGTGTACCTGAAATTAACACAATAAGGTAAATCAACTATTTGGGCTTCTCTGGTGACTCAGCGGTAAAGAATGTGCCTGCCAATGAAGGAGACCAGAGTTCAATCCCTGAGTCGGGAAGATCCCCTGGAGAGGGAAATGACAATCCACTCCAGAATTCTTGCCTGGAGAAGCCCATGGACAGAGGAGCCTGGCGGGCTACAGTCCATAGAGTCTCAAAGAGTCACATAATCACTTTGCTATATGCCTTAGATTAACACAATAGGATAAATCAACTATACTTCAATTTAAAAACAAAGTGTACTTGTTAATGTGCAGATATTCTATAGCAAATATCTATAGTCACTATACCTCTTTTAGCTGTTCTCAATGCCAAATAAGTTTCTTTTCTGTGTCTATACATAGGTACTCAATTAGATCATTAAAATATACTTTTGGATTTGAAGTCCTATATACCTTACACTCTATAATAAAGATGGAAAAGGAGGTCCAGATGCTTTCTCTGGATAAAGAGTTTATGACTAATTTCTATCTACATTTTTCCACCTACAGAAACTGCTAACAGCTATGTAATACTGCATCCTCTGAAGTTACACATTGCTAGTCATTGTCATGCTACTTGTGTAACCAAGTAAATACATGAATTACACATGCACTAACTTCTGAGTTTGCTCTTAATTGAGTTCTTGTATAAGTCACTTTAAATTTATAATGATGACTGACCTCCAGGGAATGCAACTGTCAAGACACAAAGAAGGCTATCTAGGGACTTAGAGAAAGACAAGCCTTCATTATGCAAATATTGGGTTTTCTGGATATGGATATTTGGTTATTCTTTATTGACCTAAAAATACATAAATATTCTAATTGCAGCTTTTATGCAGAAGACACCCAAGAGCTTGTATCCTGGCTGGTAAAAGGGCCCTGAAGAATATTAAACAGAGAGGCACATGTGAAGAATAATACATGTTTTTAAAACTTCAGTAGGCAAGGGCCTTCCAGACTTCTGACCTCTGCTTCAATATTCTAACAGGAATATTAACGTAATGTTAAAGACCCAGAAAACTGAGAATCTTATCTGAAGATCTGAGGAAATTCAGAGCCAGAGCCCATGTCCTATTTTTTTTTTCCTAGGGCCTCTATATCTTTGTACAGTTGGCAATCTGCTCTGAATGTCCTACACAGACACAGGTTGCAATTGGAAATGCTCCTTAGGACCAATATGAGTTTACCCAAATCCTTGAGGTCATGCTGGAATAGAATGCACATTAAGCTGTAATGGTAAAGTACACACACATCTATTGAAAAACTAAACTAACTCTTAGTAGTGACAAGGAGAATGGGGAACAGGAGGAGAATGCAAGTGGGTGGGCAGGATTATGGTTCCTTCATTAGGCTCCCACCTCCAATTCATTACTCTAACATCTCAGACTGCAAACAATTATGAAAATACACAACAGGCAATTGCTCTGTGACAAATACAGTGGTGTCTTCTTTAGGAGATCCTGATAGATGAGTAGTACTTAAGAAGAAGGCCTGTAGAGCCAGATCATTTGAATCCTAGCCTCAATATTTACTAGTTTGAGTAAGTTACTAAACTTCTTTAAGCCCCAGCCAGTGAACATATTACTTTACATGGCATATATGATTAAGATAAAGATTTTAAAAAATGAGGAGTTTGTCCTGGATTATCTGGGTGGGCTGCATGTAATTCTGTAGGTCTCTCTTTTCTTAAGTATAATTGATATGCAATATCATATTAGTTTCAGAGATGTACATCACAGTGATTCAAGAATCTGTATACATTTTATATGGTAACCATGATAGGTCTCATTACCATCTGTCATCCTACAAAGTGATAATGATATTATTGACTATATTCCCTATAATAGATATTATGTCCCTATGACTTCTTTCTTTTATAAATGGAAGTCCGTGCCTCATAATCCCCTTCATCTATTTTACCCCAATACCCTAGCCCCTATCTTCTGGCTACCACCAGTTTGCTCTATCTGTGAGTCTGTTTCAGTTTTACTGTTTGTTCCTTTGTTTTGTTTTTCAGATCCACATATAAGTGAGGGCACATGATATTTATCTTTCTCTGACTTATTTCACTTAGCTTAACACCCTTTAGATCCACCCATGGTAGAGTAACATCCATTGTGTATACATCTGTATTGTGTATACCACATCAATTTTATCCATTCATCTATTGAAGGATACCTTGATTGCTTTCACGTCTTGGCTAGTGTAAAAAAAAAGAAAAATACTGCATGGGGTGAAGATGTCTTTTTGAATTAGTGTTTTCATTTTCTTTGGGTAATTACACAGAAGTTGCTGGATCATATGGTAGTTCTATTTTTATGTTTCTGAGGAACTTCCATACTGTTTTTCATAGTGGCTGCACCAATTTACATTCCTACAAAAGTGCACAAGGGTGGTACACTTTTCTCCACATCTTTGTGACACTTATTGTCTTTTTGATAATAGCCATCACAACAAGTGTGAGGTACTATCTCATTGTGGTTTTCATTTACATTTCCCACATGATTATTGCTGTTGAACATGTTTCATGTGTCTGTTGGCCATCTGTATGTCATCGTTGGAAAAAAGTCCATTACAGTCCTCTGCTCAGTTTTTAATCAGATGGTTTCTTTTTTGGATCAGTTGTGTGAGGTCTTTATATACTTTTTATGCTGCTACTTCTAAGTCACTTCAGTGGTGTCCGACTCTGTGCTACCCCATAGATGGCAGCCCACCAGGCTCTATCCCTGGAATTCTCCAGGGAAGAACACTGGAGTGGGTTGCCATTTCCTTCTCCAATGCATGAAAGTGAAAAGTGAAAGTGAAGTTGCTTAGTTGTGTCTGACTCTTCACGACCCCATGGACTGCAGCCTACTAGGCTCCTCCATCCATGGGAATTTCCAGGCAAGAGTACTGGAATGGGGTGCCATTGCCTTTTCTGATATTTTTTTTTTTTTGATGCTTTTTTTTTTTAAATTAATTTTTATTTATTTATTTTTACTTTACAATACTGTATTGGTTTTGCCATACATTGACATGAATCCATCACAGGTGTACATGAGTTCCCAACCCTGAACCCCCCTCCCATCACCCTCCACATATCATCTCTCTGGGTCATCCCAGTGCACCAGCCCCAAGCATCCTATATCCTGTATTGAACCTAGACAAGTGATTCATTTCTTACATGATAGCATACATGTTTCAATGCCATTCTCCCAAATCATGCCACCCTCTCCCTCTACCACAGAGTCCAAAAGTCTGTTCTTTACATCTATGTCTCTTTTGCTGTCTCACATACAGGGTTATCATTACCATCTTTCTAAATTCCATATATATGTGTTAGTATACTGTATTGGTGTTTTTCTTTCTGGCTTACTTCATTCTGTATAATCAGCTCCAGTTTCATCCACCTCATTAGAACTAATTCAAATGTATTCTTTTTAATGGCTGAGTAATACTCCATTGTGTATATGTACCACAGCTTTCTTATCCATTCGTCTGCACATGAAAAGATGGTCAACATCACTCATTATCAGAGAAATGCAAATCAAGACCACAATGAGGTACCATTTCACACAAGTCAGAATGGCTGCGATCCAAAAGTCTACAAGCAATAAATGCTGGCAAGGGTGTGGAGAAAAGGGAACCCTCTTACACTGTTGATGGGAATGCAAACTAGTACAGCTACTATGGAGAACAGTGTGGAGATTCCTTAAAAAACTGGAAATAGAACTGCCTTATGACCCAGCAATCCCACTGCTGGGCATACACACTGAGGAAACCAAAATTGAAAGAGACACGTGTACCCCAATGTTCATCACAGCACTGTTTATAATAGCCAGGACATGGAAGCAACCTAGATGTCCATCTGATATACTTTTTATATCCACCCTTTATTTTACTTAATATTTCCAAGTGTCTTATCCCATTGAGTAGTTTACCTTTTCGTTTTGTTGATGGTTTCCTTCTCTGTGCAGAATTTTTTAGAATGACACAGTCCCATTTGTTTACTTTTGCTTTTTTTGCCCTTGCTGGAAGTGAGTAATCCTCCCAAATATTGCTAAAAAGGAAAGGAAAAGAAAGTCGCTCAGTCATGTCCAACTCTTTGTGACCCCATGGACTGTAGCCTACCAGGCTCCTCTGTCCATGGGATTTTCCAGGCAATAGTACTGGAGTGGATTGCCATTGCCTTCTCCAGGGGATCTTCCTGACCCAGGGATCGAACCCAGGTCTCCCACATTGTAGACAGATGCTTTACTATCTGAGACACCAGGGAAGTCTAAATATTGCTAAGGCAAATGTCAAAGAGAATGTTTTCATCTATGGATTTTATGGTTTCAGGTCTTTAATAATCAATTTTGAATTTATTTTTTACATGATGTGAAAAAGTGGTCCCATTTCATTCTTTTGTATGCGGCTGTCCAGTTTTCTCAATACAACTTATTGAAGAGATTGACTTTTCCTCAGTGCATATTCTTGCCTCCTTTGTCATAAATTAATTGAGTGTGTAATTGTGGGTTCACTTCTGGGTTCCCTGTTGCATTCCATTGATCTACATATCTGTTTTTGTGCCAGTAGTGTTCTGTTTTTTAATCACTGTAGCTTTGTAGTAAAGTCTGAAGTCAAAGAGCATGAATCCTCTAGCCTTGTTCTTCTTTCTCAAAGTTTTCATACAAATTATAAAATTGTTTGTTCTGCTTCTGTGACAAATGCCATTGATATTTTTAATCAGCATTGCCTTGAACCTATAGATTGGTTTCATTGACTTTTTTTTGGCCATGGCTGTTTTAGGTGATCTGGTGGGCAAGGCTGGTTCCCACATGACTTGCTATGAGACCAGTTGCAACTGCTGTGAGGTACCAGTGCAGGCCAAGGCCTCCTTCCCCATAGAGTGTGACAAGGAGGCACCTTAGAGGGCCCAACTGGGGTGGGAAGGCTGAGCAGAGTGGATTCTCAGGTGAACAGCAGGGCGAGGTGCATGGTGTTAGCTAGGCTGATGGAGAGTGACCACATTTGCCAGTGCAAGGCCAACTAGGTGGAACGAGAGTTAAAAACAAAGCAACCCCCCCCCCAAAAAAAAAAAAAGCCTGCCAGTGCTTTCATCCTTAGAGAAAGTTCCAACAGGTCCCCAAACACAGGTGCTAAAAGTAGTCAATGAATCTCCTTTTCATATTACCTAGGTGCTTTTCAAGCTGTGGCATCTACACTGAGACTGAGTTTATGTGTAAGGCCTTCCAGAGCAGAGCCTTGGGGTCTCACAGCCCTTGGACTCTCCCAAAAGTAAGTCCCATTGTTTTCCAAATTCAGGTGTTATGCAGGCTTATCTTCCAAGCCCACAGAGTCGAGTAGCCCAGCTTGGACTCAGAATCTTCACTCCTCAGGGGTACATCTGTGGTTGTTGCCACATTAGAGGTGTGGGTTCTGAATAGACCATGTCTTTGCCCCTCCTGCTTGGCGTTTACTTTATACCCCTAGTTGTGGAAAATCTATTCTATTAGTGTTCAGGTCGTCCTCAGACATAGTTGTTCTGCATGTACTCTAGTTGTAGTTTGGGGTGTCTGTGGAAGGAAGTGGGCTTCCTACTCTGCCATCTTGATCTGGACTCCCATGCATGTGTGCATGCATGCTCAGTCACTTCAGTCGTATCCAACTCTGCGACCCTATGGACTGTAGCCCTCCAGGCTCCTCTGTCCATGGGATTCTCCGGGCAAGAATGCTGGAATGGGTTACCATGCCCTCCTCCAGGGGATCTTCCTGACGCAGGGATCAAACCTGTGTCTCTTACATCTCCTGCATTAACAGGCAGGTTCTTTAACCACTTGTACCACCTGGGAAGCCCACCTGGAATCACATAGGTTCTTAGAAATGGAGACTCTTTCCCAACTTTGCTCAGAGAGAAAATCAGAGATCTAAGAAGAACTTGGCCCAGCATTGCTTTGTTAAAAAAAAAAAAAAATTATTGGAACATTCTTGCTTTAGAAGGTTGTGTTCATTTCAGGTGTACAACAATCCCCATTGCTCGCTTTAAATATTAAGGAAGTGTTGCAGGGAGAAGCCAACTCCGACTCCATCTTGGAACTGTTTATTTGACTTTCTTTTCATTGCTTTTGTTATCATAATCATACAGAATGGTTTGCTTCAGGGAATCCTGCCCCTCTGCCTGACTTAAACTAAAGTACTTTTGTTCAGAACCTTGTCGCAGGTAGATGAAAGGAAGGGAGAAATTAACACATCCTCTGCCTGAGGCTTGCCATTCTAGGAGATGTTTGCAAGAGTAATGGCTTTTTTACTTTGCTTCCTCAAGTCCCCTCATCTCTAATCTTTAAAAGAACCCGGCATCCAGACCCTAATAAGATGATTATTTTGAGGTACTAGCCTGCCATCTTCTTGGTCTGCCGGCTCCTAATTAAAGTCATTTTCCTTGCCTCAACACCTCGTCTCTTGGATTCATTGGCCTGTCATGCAGCCAGTAGAGTGAGCTTGGACTCGGTAACAGAAGGAGCCCACAAACCAAGGAATGTGTGTGATCTTGAAGGCAAATCTGGTTTTTGTACCCAGACACTTAATTAAATCTCAGAGTTTTGGGTGAGGTAGGAAAGAGTAGTCTTATTGCTTTGCCAGGCAAAGGGTGGCCAGAGCGGGCTAATGCCCTCAAAACTGTGTGTCTCAGCCCATGGAGGTTTTTTTTTTTTTTTTTTGAATTTACGGTACTGTATTGGTTTTTGCCATACATTGACATGAATTCACCATGGGTGTACATGAGTTCCCAATCCTGAACCCCCCTCCCACCTCCCTCCCCTTATCATCTCTCTGGGTCATCCCAGTGCACCAGCCCCAAGCATCCTGTATCTTGTATCAAACCTAGACTGGCAATCCATTTCTTACATGATAGTATACATGTTTCAATGCCATTCTCCCTTATAGTCTAGAGGGAGGATTGCTGATAAGGATCAGGCTGCTTACAGGGTCTGAATTCCTTCAATCCAGAATTCATCTGGCATCAGGAAAACTGTGTCCTTTGGAATGAAGAGTGATGCATCAAGTAGTTAACATCTTCCTTTTGGTGGGGGTTTTTGCCCTGCAAAAGAGTTAAATATATTGTTCTGTGTTCCCCTTGAGAGGGATCCAGGACCCTGCCCCCAAGGCTGCACTATGGTTTCTTGAATGTTCCTTTCTCATCTGCACATCTCCTCCCTTCCCTAATAAGAAACTGTTTGAACCTGCCCTTTGAGGCTCATGGAAGAGGACAAAGAAATGTTTTTGTGCCCAGGAGCCCCACAGGGTAGAAGGGGATGACAGAGGATGAGATGGTTGGGTGGCATCACCAACTCGATAGACATTAGTTTGAGCAAGCTCTGGGAGCTGGTGATGCACAAGGAAGCCTGGCATGCTACAGTCCATGGGGTCACAAAGTATCAGAGGTTGGACATGACAGAGCGAGCAACTGAACTGAACTGAACTTTGGGACACAGGGAAAGGGAGAAAGAAAGCCTTCTGTGCCCAGGAGCCCCACAGGGTCCTGCTAGGTTTCAAACTCTAGAAACTAAAAAAGACAAGCAGGTGAATTTTCCCCTAGATCCTTTAGAAAGGAACATAGCCTTGTCAACATTTTGATTTAAGCCCAGGGAGACCTGTTTCAGACTTTTGACCTCCAGAACTGTAAGCTAATACATTTGTGTTTCATTTGGGAAGTTATTTTTTTTTCTTTTAATTGTGGTAATTTGTTACAGCAGGAACAGGAAACAGTACTCATGAGGTTATGAAGATTAAATAAGTGGTTATATGTAAAATACCTAGAATGATACTTGACACAGTATGTATAATTTAGGCATCAATTATATGATTATTATCCTAAAAAGAAAGGTAACTACTGGGGAAAGAATGGGAAATGATTATGAGAACAACTAATGATAATATATCAAAAGGGATTAAGACTTGCATTAAAATTCTGCATAAGATCAAAAGTAGGAACAACTGAGTTACAAAGACAACACTGAAAGTAAACTTAAGACAACTTAAGACAGAGTGGAACTTGGTCAGATATAGGGGAGAAGACTCAAGTCAAGTAGGCAGCAGAGACAACACGTGAATGCAGAACAGCCAGGAAATTGCTGTGCCTTCCCTCTCATTCCCCACAACTTGGGAATGTTCTGTCACATCCTGTGAAGAATTATGTAGAAATGATAAGATATTCCACAGGTAGCATCATAGTGCTGAAATTCAGTGCTGTTCCAGGGACAGTTGAAAGCCTATGCTTTATTTCTCCCGGACTCTGTCCCTGACACATTTTCCTTTTGCTAATTTGATATGTGCCCTTTCACTGTAATAAGTCATAACACTCTTTGACAAGTGGTTCAGTGGTAAAGAATCCATCTGACAATGCAAGAGACATAAGAGATACACGTTCAATCCCTGGGTCAGGAATATCCCCTGGAGGAGGGCATGGAAACCTACCCTAGTATTCTTGCCTGTAGAATCCCATGGACAGAGGAGCCTGGCAGGCAACAGTCCATGGGGTCACAAAGAGTCAGACATAACTGAAGTAACCTAGCACGCACATGAGCAAAACAGCCTCTGAGTTCTATGAGTCATTCTAGCAATGGAATTATCATGCCAGAAGATGGTTTGGGGAAATTCCAACAGAATTCTGAGTGTTTGTGAGTTAAAATTATAAGTAGGAAAGAAAAAAGTTGGCCTTGTTATTAACATAGATGCTGAAATGAACCTTATACACTGAAAAAAAAGTGGTTTTACTCAGGCGAATCTTAGGACATTTCATGAAGTCTGTTGCCCATTGATGAAATGCCTGGATTCAGCAGACGAGGCTCAGAGAGTCTGTATCCCTTATCTCCCTCACCATGTACATTTCTGCATTCACAGCATAACTTTCTAGTGAGTTGGAAGTCATTCTCCAGTTCCTGGGATATAAGGAGGTAGCAAAATTCTTGATGTTCTATCAGAGAAGTGATGTTTGGAGGTAAACTGACTCCACAGAGGCTAGGACAATGAGGTGTATACTAACAGCAACTTCACTTTTATTATATTTGTATTATATTTAGCCATGCATGTTACCTGCCTAAATTTCTGCCATGTTAGTAGCTATGAACTTAGCTCCTCAGGCTTGATCACTGAGAAGAATTGCCATGACAAGTAGTACAAACTGGCTTGAAGTAAACCTCTAATCTCTAAATTTTATATAATGCCTTGGTCATTATTCTTTGTGTTAGTGAAATATATATAAATGATTTCAAGTATAGACTTATCCATTTTTAACTAGACTACAATCTGAACAATACTTAAAAGCTTCACATTAAAGAAACAAAATAAAACAATAAATATGTGTATATCACCACTGTGTCAATGAAAATCATTTTATGAGACTTTTCAGAATACATTTAGATCTTAGATCAGTGATCATTCTCTAATAGTCCACACTAACCTGAGACTCTTTTCTTTCCATTGCAGGAAGTTTTCATCACATTCCCCTGGTCTGAAATCCTTAATGGCTCCTATTTCCCTTCCTGTCAGACTCAATTACCCACCCACAAATTACAAGATATACGCTAACCAGACCCCATGCTATGCAGGCAATAAAGTCTCTCTTCTAACTCTCTCTGCTCTATGTCTTTCACTCGAATCAGCTCAGGTTTCTTACTGTCCATTCAAGAAGTCATATTTATTTTGACTTCTAGACCTTTGCTTGGGCTTCTTTTGCCACCCTTTGCCACCTCTACACACTTTGGTGTTCTAAATCAAATCTGTCATTCAAAGTTTAGTTCATGGCTTATACCATGCAGGAAAACTCTCAATGCTCCTTTCCTTGATGCCTTTCCTTTGCTTAGAAATGACCTCAACACAATTTGTTCATTCCTGCCTCTGGGTTTTTGCACATTCTATTTCCTTTTATTTCACTAATCTCCCATGTCTCCTCTGTCTAGTATTAAAATCAACAAACTCTTAAATAACTATGCCAATCTTAGGAAACTCTTTACAGTATGACCAATTGGGAGCTTTAGTCAAGAATTTGGACTCTTTTATTATGCTTGTGCAAAGATCAGCTTGCGGTCTTCATACGTTGCCTAGAGATAGTCCTGTGATTTCGGATGCTTGTGCTTCCAGGATCTCAGAAAAGCTTTGATTATCACCAGATCTGAGTCTCTCCTCAGGGGACACTGCATACATGGTTATGCCTCCTCAGGTCACTTTTATTCAGGCAGCTCAGGAGGAGCTGGTGTTACCTCACCTAATGACCTCATAAATTATTTATAACGTGTCTTACTCCTTTTACAAGGTACTATCAACCCTGTGTTTTTACTCCTCCTTAACACAGGACCTGTTCATAAAGACATGACCCCTTAGATGTAAATGTCCTGTGCCCAGCCTCTGACTCTGCCCTACAACACTCTGAAACCACCCAACGTTCTTTCGTCCCTGAATGGGTCCAGCACTTGGCTGGCAAACCAGAGTTTAAAGGATCAAACTTCTCAGACTGAGGACCTAGTTCTGTAACTATTGGAGGTAGGGGGAGAAATGCATACATAAATAAAGTCCTTTAGTTCCTTCCAGCTCAGGAACAGTCCCCTAAGGGGTTACTTTAAAAGCTTCCTGAACCAGGGTTCTTGCTTGCTTCCAAGGGCGAGTTAGCTCACTACCTATGCCTGTCAGGCACAGAATCAGACTCCATAGCCCCTTTGACCTACCTGAGAGTAAGGATTAAGAAACTCAAGGGACTTTCACAAGCTCACACAAGCTTGTGAATCTGGGAGTTGAGATTTGCAGGGGACCCCTGGATCCATGCTTTTTATTCCTGTGCAGTGCTCCTGAACTGCAAGCCATCTGTGGGTAAAATGAGGCAATGAGACCAGACAGAGTATAGGGTCACATCCACCTCTAATGAGTCATGATTCTGGTCAAAAAACAAAGTCTAAGAAAACAGATGCTCTGCCACTCTTTTCTAGCTTATTTCTGAATGACTCAGATTACTTGCAAGTGGTGTATTTGAATAAAGCAGAAAGGATATTTCTAGGAATGTAGGTTTGTAGGCCTACCATCCAAAATACAGACAGATATCAATCATTTATGTTTATTTGTGTACCTACCAATTCAATACTTTCACCCTTTGCTACATGCTGTATCAATCCTCCTAGCAATGCACTGAACTTTTCAACACAAATCCTCACATTTCCTAAGGCCACTTACTGTCATTGGCTGTCACTCATCCTTCCTAGGCTGTGTATGTCTGTACCCAGCAGCTGGAAGTCCAACTTCCAAAAAGAAGCCTGGAGTTGTCTGCTTTGTAATTAATCTACCTGATCGACAGCCCTCACAGTAGCAGCTCCTACAAATAACATAATTGGAATGCTCCTTCCAAGTTAACAGATCTACCTACCACCAAGGAAGCATGAGTTCCTGTTAAAACAACAGGCATTGGCTATCAGGCATCTTCTCCCAGCCCTGTATATTACTAGACACTTCAGAAGTAAGCCTTTGCACTAGGCAGAAGCCTGGGGTGAGCCAGTTTGTTCCTGGTTTACCCTGTAAACAACACACCTAACAGTAACCTCACACTAAATACACATTTGAAACAACTCATTCCAATGCCTCCAAAATTTCACTCACAGAATGCTTTACGTACCACAGAAGCTTCCATCCACTGCTTTTCATTAAGACAAATATGTGCTCATCTGTCTGCCACACCCCTGCTCCATCATCCTGTGGATATTGGTTTTCTCCCTCTGCTGCATTCTGTACATATGCAGTGATTCAGTTAAGGTCCTGGTTTTCAACTTTCTCTTGGTCCTGACATTGATGTCAGTCATCCTTTTCCCAATATCTGGAGCAAAGCTACAGACCCAAGCTTGGTCTCCTCTCACTTTATACCTCTGCCCTCCAATGGTCCCAATTACCCCTCACCTCTAAGACTGAGAATGCTCCACATTCTCTCCCATAACTCTAAAATATCTCACACAGCAAATATATCTCAAACCAGCAGCATTTGTAGCACATATCTGCTCAATGATGTGTTAGATCTAGTCAACAACACCTCCCATATGAAATCTCCTCTTCTTTTCCATCTCCCTATGCAGTACTTAGGCCAGTGATCCTCAAACATCAGGTCATAGTAGTACTCATTCAATAAATGTTAGCTAGCATCATTTTTATTAAGCCATTCATTGAGTCCGATAACTTAAACTTTGGTGACTATAAGTAGATAACTGAAAGATTTTGTTTAATGAGGCACTGAGACATTAGATAATCTTCCTAAGGACACTCCAGCTGCAGAGCTGAAATTTGAATCCAAGTCTGAGTGACAAAAAAACAAAAACAAAAACAAAAACAAAAAACCTCATGTTCTCTACCACTCTGCTCGTTTCTCGTCTTTAATGTTTAAACAGAGAGCAAGTAATAAAGTCTCAACCAGAGACATGATCATGTGTTTATGAGATTACACAATGAGTCTATATATATATATATATATATATATATATATATATATACATACATATATATAAACTAGTTGTGTGTCATAGGTACACAATTGAGTTGAAATGGCCACTTTTAGATTGAGTCGTTCACTATTTTATCAAATACATCCTAGAAAGAAAAATCAATATGCTTCAGCTATAAAACATTATAAAGAAATACTGATGCCCGAAATAAATGTCACAGTTTGCATTATGGAACTAGATAGTGCCTCACTTGCCCCCAGAAACTTTATCATTAAGAAATGACAGGAAACATAGGGATAGCTCCTGAAGCCACTCTCCTCTGTCATAGGAACTGCTTTAGTTACTGGAAGAAAATCTCCAAGAGAATAATTGAGAACTAATGTTTTCTTGAGCTTATACTAGTCATGAGGAGGAATGGGAAGCTGAGCTATGGGAGTAAATTAAAACAAAATTAAAAGATTTTTTTTAGTAAAACAAAATCTTCTTGCCTTATTGATTTACATTCAGTTCAGTTCAGTCGCTCAGTCGTGTCCGACTTTGCGACCCCATGAATCGCAGCATGCCAGGCCTCCCTGTCCATCACCAACTCCAGGAGTTCACTCAGACCCACGTCCATCTGGTCAGTGATGCCATCCAGCCATCTCATCCTCTGTCGTCCCCTTCTCCTCCTGCCCCAAATCCCTCCCAACATCAGAGTCTTTTCCAATGAGTCAACTCTTCACATGAGGTGGCCAAAGTACTGGAATTTCAGCTTTCCAAAGGAATCCCAGGGCTGACCTCTTCAGAATGGACTGGTTGGATCTCCTTGCAGTCCAAGGGACTCTCAAGAGTCTTCTCCAACATCACAGTTCAAAAGCATCAATTCTGCAGCGTTCAGCCTTCTTCACAGTCCAACTCTCACATCCATACATGACCACAGGAAAAACCATAGCCTTGACTAGATGGACCTTAGTAAGCAAAGTAATGTCTGTGCTTTTGAATATACTATCTCGGTTGGTCATAACCTTTCTTCCAAGGAGTAAATGTCTTTTAATTTCATGGCTGCAATCACCATCTGCAGTGATATTCCATTAAAATACATCAAATTAAAATTTTGTATAATTTCCCTCTCTAGACTTCCCTAGAACTGTACTTGTACTTCTTTCTTTGGCCCTAACCACTATGTTTTTTTGAGTGTCTCATATATAATGAAAGTGAAAGTATTATTTGCTCAGTCATGTCTGACTCTTTATGATCCCATGGGCTGTAGCCCTCCAGGCTCCTCTGTCCATGGAATTCTCCAGGCCAGAATACTGGAGTGGGTTCAGTTCAGTTGAGTTCAGTTCAGTCACTCAGTCGTGTCCGACACTTTGCGACCCCAGGAATCACAGCATGCCAGGCCTCCCTGTCCATCACCATCTCCCAGAGTTCACTCAGACTCACATCCTTTGAGTCAGTGATGCCATCCAGATATCTCATCCTCGGTCATCCCCTTCTTCTCCTGCCCCCAATCCCTCCCAGAATCAAAGTCTTTCCCAACGAGTCAACTCTTCGCCTGAAGTGGCCAAAGTACTGGAGTTTCAGCTTCAGCATCATTCCTTCCAAAGAAATCCCAGGGTTGATCTCCTTCAGAATGGACGGGTTGGATCTCCTTGCAGTCCAAGGGACTCTCAAGAGTCTTCTCCAACATCACAGTTCAAAAGCATCAATTCTTTGGCACTCAGCCTTCATCACAGTCCAACCCTCACATCCATACATGACTACCAGAAAAACCATAGCCTTTACTAGACAGAACTTAGTCAGCAAACTAATGGCTCTGCTTTTGTATATGCTATCTAGGTTGGTCATAACTTTTCTTCCAAGGAGTAAGCGTCTTTTAATTTCATGGCTGCAATCACCATCTGCAGTGATTCTGGAGACCCCCAAAATAAAGTCTGACACTGTTTCCACTGTTTCCCCATGTATTTCCCATGGAGTGATGGGACCAGATGCCATGATCTTCATTTTCTGAAGGTTGAGCTTTAAGCCAACTTTTTCACTCTCCTCTTTCACTTTCAGCAAGAGGCTTTTTCGTTCCTCTTCACTTTCTGCCATAAGGGTGGTGTCATCTGCATATCTGAGGTTATTGATCTTTCTCCCAGCAATCTTGATTCCAGCTTATGTTTCTTCCAGTCCAGCGTTTCTCATTATGTACTCTGCATATAAGTTAAATAAGCAGGGTGACAATATACAGCCTTGACGCACTCCTTTTCCTATTTGGAACCAGTCTGTTGTTCCATGTCCAGTTCTAACTGTTGCTTCCTGGCCTGCATACAGATTTCTCAAGAGGCAGGTTAGGTGGTCTGGTATTCCCATCTCTTTCAGAATTTTCCACAGTGTATTGTGATCCACACAGTCAAAGGCTTTGGCATAGTCAATAAAGCAGAAATAGATGTTTTTCTGGAACTCTCTTGCTTTTTCCATGATCCAGCAGATGTCGGCAATTTGATCTCTGGTTCCTCGGCCTTTTCTAAAACCAGCTTGAACATCAGGAAGTTCATGGTTCACCTACTGCTGAAGCCTGGCTTGGAGAATTTTGAGCATTGCTTTACTAGCATGTGAGATGAGTGCAATTGGGCGGTAGTTTGAGCATTCTTTGGCATTGCCTTTCTTTGGAATTGGAATGAAAAGTTACGTTTTCCAGTCCTGTGGCCACAGCTGAGTTTTCCAAATTTACTGGCATCTTAAGTGCAGCACTTTCACAGCATCATCTTTCAGGATTTGAAATAGCTCTACTGGAATTCTATCACCTCCACTAGCTTTGTTCCTAGTGATGCTTTCGAAGCCCCATTTGACTTCACATTCCAAGATGTCTGGTTCTAGACGAGTGATCACACCATCGTGATTATCTGAGTTGTGAAGACCTTTTTTGTACAGTTCTTCTGTGTATTCTTGCCATCTCTTCTTAATATGTTCTGCTTCTGTTAGATCCATACCATTTCTGTCCTTTATCAAGCCCATCTTTGCATGAAATGTTCCCTTGGTATCTCTAATTTTCTTAAAGAGATCTCTAGTCTCTCCCATTGTGTTGTTTTCCTCTATTTCTTTGTATTGATCGCTGACGAAGGCTTTCTTATCTCTTCTTGCTATTCTTTGGAACTGTGCATTCAGATGCTTATATCTCTCCTTTTCTCCTTGGCTTTTCGCTTCTCTTCTTTTCACAACTATTTGTAAGGCTTCCTCAGACCGCCATTTTGCTTTTTTGCATTTCTTTTCCATGAGGATGGTCTTGATCCCTGTCTCCTGTACAAGTCACGAACCTCATTCCATAGTTCATCAGGCACTCTATCTATCAGATCTAGGCCCTTAAATCTATTTCTCACTTCCACTGTATAATCAGAAGGGATTTGATTAAGGTCATACCTGAATGGTCTAGCGGTTTTCCCTACTTTCTTCAATTAATTCTGATTTGGCAATAAGGAGTTCATGATCTGAGCCACAGTCAGCTCCTGGTCTTGTTTTTGTTGACTGTATAGAGCTTCTCCATTTTTGGCTGCAAAGAATATAATCAATCTGATTTTAGTGTTGACCATCTGGTGATGTCCATGTGTAGAGTCTTCTCTTGTGTTGTTGGAAGAGGGTGTTTGCTATGACCAGTTCATTATTTTGGCAAAACTCTATTAGTCTTTGCCCTGCCTTATTCCGTTTTCCAAGGCCAAATTTGCCTGTTACTCCAGGTGTTTCTTGACTCCCTACTTTTGCATTCCAGTCCCCTCTGATGAAAAGAACATCTTTTTTGGGTGTTAGTTCTAAAAGGTCTTGTAGGTCTTCATAGAACCATTCAACTTCAGCTTCTTCAGTGTTACAGGTTGAGGCATAGACTTGGATTACCGTGATATTAAATGGTTTGCCTTGGAGATGAACAGAGATCATTCTGTTGTTTTTGAGATTGCATCCAAGTACTGCATTTCAAACTCTTTTGTTAACCATGATGGCTACTCCGTTTCTTCTGAGGGATTCCTGCCCACAGTAGTAGATATAATGGTCATCTGAGTTAAATTCACCCATTTCAGTCCATCTTAGTTTGCTGATTCCTAGAATGTCAACATTCACTCTTGCCATCTCCTGTTTGACCACTTCCAATTTGCCTTGATTCATGGACCTGACATTCCAGGTTCCTATGCAATATTGCTCTTTACGGCATCAGACCTTGCTTCTATCACCAGTCACATCCACAGCTGAGTATTGTTTTTGCTTTGGCTCCATCCCTTCATTCTTTCTGGAGTTATTTCTCCACTGATCTCCAGTAGCATATTGGGCACCTACTGACCTGGGGAGTTCCTCTTTCAGTATCCTATCATTTTTCCTTTTCATACTGTTCATGGGGTTCTCAAGGCAAGAATACTGAAGTGGTTTGCCATTCCCTTCTCCAGTGGACCACATTCTGTCAGACCTCTCCACCATGACCCGCCCATCTTGTGTTGCCCCGCGGGCATGGCTTAGTGTCATTGAGTTAGGCAAGTTTGTGGTCCTAGTGTGATTAGATTGACTAGATTTCTGTGGGTATGGTTTCAGTGTATCTGCCCTCTGATGCCCTCTTGCAACACCTACCATTTTACTTGGGTTTCTCTTACCCCAGGAGTGGAGTTTCTCTCACGGCTGCTCCAGCAAAACACAGCCGCTGCTCCTTACATTGGATGAGGGGCATCTTCCCACTGCCCTTCCTGACCTTCAGCGTGGGATAGTTCCTCTAGGCCCTCCTGCGCCTGGGCAGCCACCACTCCTTGGATGTATGGTTGCTCCTCCCGGTCGCTGCCTTCGCCTTGAGCATGGGGTTGCTCCTTCTGGCCACCACCCCTGGCCTCGGACGTGCGGTGGCTTCTCTCAGGTACCACCCCTGACCTCGGACATGGGATGGCTCCTCTTGACCGCCACCCCTGTCCTGGGCCATGGGGTATCTCCTCCCGGCCATTGCCCCTGGGCTCAGACGTGGGGTAGCTCCTCTCGGCCATTCCTGCACCATTGCAGCCTGGCACTCTAAACCGCTGTCCCTGACCTTGGACGTGGGGTAGCTCTCGACCATGCTTAGTGGGCCGGCCGCTGCCACCACCGCCTGTGCTTAGTGTGCCACTGGAGTGGGTAGCCATTCCCTTCTCCGGGGGATCTACCCAACCCAAGGATTGAACCCAGGTCTCCCACATTGCAGGCAAATTCTTTACCAGCTGAGCCAGCACAATGAGCACTCACTCAATGTTTGTTGAAGGAATATAGTCATAAAAGGGGAAATGAATGCATTTCGGGAAATACAAGGAAACATACCTTTACACTATAAAAGGTAAAAGTAGCAGAAAGTGAATATCTAAGTAGAGAGTATGAATAGTGATGAGTATCTCACAAACAACATAAATTATCTCTTCTGAAAAAAGCTAACGGAAATAGTTTTCTTTCTACTCAGTCAAGAATCATTTCATGTTTAGTATTAAGGCAGAGGAGCTAATGAATCAAACATTGCAGTCAAATTGTTTTTGAAGAGTTTCATTATATCCCATGTTGATATAATTTGTCCAAGTTCATACAGTTAGTAAGCAATGACCTCTGAATGTATAGCCTACTCCTGAGATTCCAAAGCCTACTCTCTCTCCATTATAGTCTGTAAAAGAATTCAGGCAGGTATTGTGCAAAAACATGAGAGAAAGGGTTTTGTTTTGCTTGGAGAGGTTAAGTAATCTCCAAAGAGAATGTATCATTTGAGTTCATTCTTAAGGAATGAAGAGATGTTCCTCCCAAAGACATAGCAAAGAAGGATATTTAAAATATGTGTATTTTAAATACACATGTGCATGCCTTTATGTGTGTAAAAGCAAGGAGGACTGACAATCTGGTGTGTGCATTCAAGGATATGCAAGTAGCTGCTATGAAGTTCATATTGTATATTGTGGAGCAGTTCCTCAGGGAGCTACAGAGATTGGCAAGGGCTAGATCATAAAGGCTCTTATGTGCTAGGCTAAGGAATTTAAATCTCATAGGCAACGGGATTCACTGAATGGTTCTGGTCAGGGAAATGAAAATATAAGATTCATATTTGGGGGATATCTGGCTGCACTGTAGAGAATGAAAAGGAGAGGAACAAAATCACCTAGGAAATTATTGGAAAATTTCAGACAAGAGTAGAAGAGGGGTTCATTTCACTTAGCAGTGGAAGTAATGGGAGTAATGGAGAGAATAAGCGGAATAGGGATTTGGAAAATCTCAGTAGGATTAGTGAAATTTGGTCACTGATTAAATTTGGGGCCCAGTTAGAGTGGGATGGAGGAATTGAAGGCAAATGATATTTAAACTCACTTGGTTGGCAGACTGAATGTTTGCATCAGTTGTCCAGCAAGAGAGTACATGAAGAGGAATAGATCCAGAGGTAGCGGGAGGGCAATTTTGAGAGCAAAATGGAATCAGACTGAAAACTTGATTGAGTTTAAAACTCCATCTTGCCATTTAAAACTTAGTCAAGTTATTTAACCACCTCGAGCCTTTGTTTGTTTGTTTGTCTTTCAACTACAACATGTCTCATTAGAGCATTCACCCCACAGCATGGTTGAAAAGTTTAAGTCAGAAAATGTCTATCACACGTCTGACTCATTCACTAGTAGTTAAAAAAGAAATACATTGGACTTACTGAGCATGTCAGGTTCCAGGACGACATTCAGACAGAGAAATCTGTTAAAATCAGGATCACTCTGCTCCACGCAGAGTATTAATATAGTAGAAGTTCCTCATTTATTATTTCTCAATTTCAAACCTTTCCTGGCTAGTCTATTTAGTCTAAAATTTTCAACCCTAAAAGTTTTGTTCAGTTCAGTTCACTTCAGTCACTCAGTCGTGTCCGACTCTTTGAGACCCCATGAATTGCAGCACGCCAGGCCTCCCTGTCCATCACCATCTCCCAGAGTTCACTCAGACTCACGTCCATCGAGTCAGTGATGCCATCCAGCCATCTCATCCTCTGTCGTCCCCTTCTCCTCCTGTCCCCAATCCCTCCCAGAATCAGAGTATTTTCCAATGAGTCAACTCTTCACATGAGGTGGCCAAAGTACTGGAGCTTCAGCTTTAGCATCATTCCTTCCAAAGAAATCCCAGGGTTGATCTCCTTCAGAATGAACTGGTTGGATCTCCTTGCAGTCCAAGGGACCCTCAAGAGTCTCCTCCAACACCATAGTTCAAAAGCATCAATTCTTCAGCGCTCAGCCTTCTTCACAGTCCAACTCTCACATCCATACATGACTACTGGAAAAATCATAGCCTTGACTAGACGGACCTTAGTCGGCAAAGTAATGTTTCTGCTTTTGAGTATACTATCTATGGAAATTTCACTTTGATATTTCTCTGGAATAATGTTAAAGTTGTAGATCAAGTCTGGTAATGGACATTTTTACACTATTGAGCCATCTAATCTAGGGGTATGATATATCTCTCTATTAATGAAAGACATTGTATATCTATGTGACTTTGGAATTTTACTTATGTACGATAGTTATTGTTTGAAAGATATAAATTAGTCATTTCAAATAATAATGAATGTTTAAATCACGTTATTCTGTTTAATAAAAAGCTTAATGTCTTTTACTATTTATTGGTATAGTTATATTTTCCAATGCCCCAGTTATGTATGATATTATAAAAATAATTTCTAATATTAAACCAACTTTACATTTCTAGATTATATAAATATAACCATGGCATATAATTATGTTAATACACTCCTGCACTTTATTTCCTTGCATTTTGATTAAGGCATTATTATTCCATATTTGAACTTGTTGAAAGATAATGGTTACTAAGATATAATTTTGGGCAAGTTATTCCAGTTCTCAAAGGCTCGGTTTCATTGTCTGTCACATGGGCAAAATAATAACTCCTTCCTAAGAGAGGTGTTGCTGATTAAATTAATTTTTAAAGAAACATTTATACATGCTTATTATAAGCCAAACAGTTATAATCTTTTCATGTGGATTAACTCCATTGTGTCCTTTTAGCTCTGAGCCACGTTCATACCATAGCAGCTATTAAATTATTTGAACTCAATAAAAAGAGTTATTATCATCAACATCATTTTGGAAAAAGTGGCAATTTGGGGACTGGGTTTACTGTCTATTAAAAGATGCAAGTGTTAATCAAATAATCACACAGAATACCACTACCACCACTACACAAATTACAATGGACACAACTGCAATAGTGCCAGGAGGGCCTGTAATGGAGTGGTCAGGAAAACTATCCTCAGTGGAAGAAGTAATACAACAGCTGAGAGCTGAAGAATGAATACAATTAAATCTGTGAAGGGGCATCATGAGAGAATTCCAGGCAGAAGGAAGAGCAGATGCAAAATACTATTGAAGAAGGGTGATCATGAGTGAATGAAAGTAAGTTAGAGTGACTCTAAGAGAAAGATAATGTAGGATCATCTAAGAGTACTCTGGAGAAATAGGCAGAGTCCGCATCACCCAAAACCTTGAAGAAAAGAGTTACTGTATTTATATTTCAGGCAATGTTTTATACGAAGGATTGTCACGATTAGATCTGTATTCCATAAAAAACCCTTCTAGCTGCTGTAGTGAATACAGATTGATTTTGTACATTTGCATAATCAAAGTCAATTTAGTTCCATCATTTCTTAGCTGTATCACTATGGGTACATTGACTTCTATAGGCTTGTTTTCTCATCTGTAAATTTGGAATGATATTGACTTCATTCATTCTACAAAAATATATTAATTACCCACTATTTTCTAGACACTGACACTTTATACATTTTTGATAAGGAAGATGTGTAAATTCTCAATGTCTGGCCAAGAGCAAGACACACTCAAAAAATAACATTGTTATTTCATAACTTTTTTTTCATATTAGTCTTCATCAATAAAATGAGAATGAAACTGTCTATCTCATAGCTATACCCCAATACAAAATAGTAAATTAAATAAAGAAAGTGCCTATTTCATGACTGTTATGAAAATTAAATAAATAACTTTATATAAAGCACTTAGAACAGTGTCTGGTACAGGCCACATTCCTTTAAAACTATTTTTATAAATTACCTATTGACTTATATAAATGCTATATTTTATTTGTGTTTTTCTTTTACTTTAAAATGTCATGCATATGCACACAATGCAAGGCTAATATACATATTTCAAATGTACATATATATTTAACTGTTGCATTGAGTAGAGTTCCCTGTGCTGTAGTAGGTTCTTATTATTTATCTATTTTATACATAGTAGTGTATATATGCCAATCCCAATCTCCCAATTCATCCCACCCTTTTTCCCTCCATGGTATCCATAAATTTCTTCCCTACATTTGTATCTCTATTTCTGCTTTGCAAATAGATTAATCTGTACCATTTTTCTAGATTCCACATATAAGCGATATTACACAATATTTGTTTTTCTCTTTGTGACTTACTTCAATCTGTACGACAGTCTCTAGGTCCATTCACATCTCTACAAATGGCACAATTTCATTTTCTTATGGCTAATATTCCATTGTATACATGTACCACATCTTCTTTATCCATTCATCTGTTCATGGGTATTGAGGCTGCTTCCAGGTCCTAGCTATTGTAAATGGTGTTACAACGAAAATTGGGGGTGCAGGTATCTTTTTGAATTATTGTTTTCTCTGGGTATATGCTCGGAACTGGAATTGCTGTGTCATATGGTAGTTCTGTTTTTAGCTTTTTGAGGAATCTCCATAACTGTTCTCCATAGTGGCTATACCAATTTACATTCCCCATCAACAGTCTAGGAGGCTTCCCTTTACTTCACATCCTCTCTTGCATTTATTGCTTGCAGATTTTTTGATGATGGCCATTCTGACTGATGTGAAGTAATACCTTATTGTGTTTTTTATTTGCATTTCTGGTCTCCTCCATTGCAGTCAGATTCTTTACCGGCTGAGCCGCCAAAAAAAAAAGCCCAATAATTAGTGATGTTGAGCATCTTTTCAGGTGTTTGTTGGCCATCCATATGTCTCTTTGGAGAAATGTTTATTTAGGTCTTCTGCCCATTGTTGTTTCACTGGGTTGACTTTTTTTTTTTTTTTTTTTGATATTGAACTGCATGAGCTGTTTGTATATTTTGGAGATTAAACCCTTGTCAGTTGCCTCATTTGCAAATATTTTCTCCCATTCTGAGAGTTGTCTTTTCATCTTGTTTATGGCTTTATTCACTGTACAAAAGCTTTTAAGTTTAATTACATTCCATTTGTTTATTTTTGTTTTTATTTTCATTACTCTAGCAGGTGGGTCAAAAAAGATCTTGCTGCATTATGCCAAAGAGTGCTCTGCCTATGATTTCCTCTTAGGGTTTTATAGTGTCTTGCCTTAAATTTAAGTCTTTATTCCACGTTGAGTTTATTTTTGTGTATGGTGTTAGCGAGTGTTCTAATTTCATTCTTTGACAGCTCATAGTTAAAGGAGCTGTGATATTAATACTTAGTGGACATAAATCATCTATTATCAGAAAGTCTAATTAATCTAGTTTTCTCATACCAATGAGTATCTTTTGTGGTTGACAGCCTCATTGAACTTAAGTTTAAAAATATTAAGATTTCTCAGAAGAAATTAGATGATAATCTATAAGGATGTGCTCATCTGAATCAACCTAAGAAAGATGCAAAAGTTAGAGAAGAGCTGAAATGCAAAGTGAATATACTTCTGATAATTCAGGACTATTAATCTCTTTGTTATTGTTACCAATATTATTGATGTGTTTGTCATTTTATTTTTTGTGATATAGGCATGCTTTGGAGAAAATTCTGCTGTGCTTTCAGAGTCATTCAGAAAATTTTACTTAAATACATGTGCAGTTTCTTACTCCTATTGTCAGTTAAGAAAAAAAAATGTGTTAATAATAAAAACATGTAGGACTTCCATGATAGATTAGGAAAAAACAGTATACCCCAGAGGATTTTATTAAAGGACAATGTACCTAATATTTCAGAGAAGCATAATTTAGTTAACAGAAGGTCAACCAAGAGCACATATTTTCCAATTCAAAAAAAGCTTCCTCTGTCTATCACCTTCCATTTCTGCCTGCTCAGGTAGTCCAATTAGCTTCACAGTGAATTTCCTCAACCTTTATTTTTATCTCTTTATTTGACAATTATCTTTTTAACTATCCATAGAAATTGTATTTTCTCCTAGGAGACTTGTGAATAGTAATAATATAGCATTAGTTGTCTTTGAAGAAAAACCAAGCACTGATTAAAAATTGATCTTATTTCTGGTCCTCCATGTTGCCTGTTTCTTCCTCAACTTCCACTTAGGAGTCCAAGATACAATTTTTATATGCATTATAATTATTTTGGGGAAAAAAGCAGCCTATGGTCTGGTAGGAAGAAGAAGTAAACTGCTCTCCTATTCTCAAAACACTCTTAGAGAACAGGAATAAACACTTTTTTTAACAATCACACACTTTATAGGTGTATTATTCTTTATAATTCATCTAGTGGATCCATACAACAAAATTTTCAGGATGTTAAGTTAGGTGTTGGGATTTCCATTTTTCATTAGGAAAATCCTAATTATATTAGGGGGCATCATTTTACATTAGGAGAAGGGGAGAATAATTCACTTTGATCACCTATGTACCCAATACATGAGTGATCTGCGACTGGAATTTAGAGTTCACAATTCCCATCCATGTGCTCTCCTTCCCTAAATATGTTTTCACCTTATTCTTTAAATGGTGAAGATCACCTAAATGTAGCTGGGCATTTTACCATCATACAACTTATCCAGTTTGTATATTCAAGAACATCCTTTCTGTAGTTGAGCATACCATCATGAAGAGACAAGAGAGGCTGAATACTGAAACAGAAAGTACTAGAACATATGAGAAGAGAATTGTCAATTGAATGACACTTTGGTTTTGGCTGCTGCCACCACTACTACCTAATTCTAATATTTGGCCATCTGATCCAAAGAACTGACTCATTGGAGAAGAACCTGATGATGGGAAAGATTGAAGGCAGGAGGAAAAGGGGACGACAGAGGATGAGATGGTTGGATGGCATCACCAATTTGATGGACATGAGTTTGAGCAAGCTTCAGGAGTTGGTGATGGACAGGGAAGCCTGGTGTGCTGCAGTCCATGGGGTTGCAAAGAGTCAGACATGACGGAGCAACTGAACTGACTGACCACTACTATACCACTAGAAAGACAATAGCATCACCTGGGATGATGACCACAGTAGTGAGTGGGATATAGTGTCAGATACAAATGCAAGTTTATGAGTAGGGGAGGGAAGACGCATCTAGGGTGCCACCCATGACTAAAGGATAACAGCTAATAGCCTCAGTGATCTAGGGGAGACATTCCAAGGATGTGTGCTAAGTCAATTCAACTATGTCTGACTCTTTGCAATCCTCTGGACTGAAGTCTGCCAGGCTCCTCTGTCCATGGGATTCTCCAGGCAAGAATATTGGAGTGGGTTGCTAAGTCATCCTCCAGGGGATCTTCTCAACACTGGTATCCTGCATTGGCAGGCAGGTGCTTTATCACTAGAGCCACCTGGGAAGCCTGGCTGAGAGCAGGAAGCAGCAAAGGAAAAGAAAAAAAATCTGAAAATATACTTTCTCTCATCTTCAGGTTACTGTTCTCTTCTCTGGATATGACTGTCCACTGGTGTTTTACATCATGAAATATATATATATATATATATATATATATATATATATATATATATATATATATATATATTAAGCATAATGAGCCTCTGGTACTTCCTACGCCCAAGGTAAGAGAAACCCAAGTAAGATGGTAGGTGTTGCAAGAGGGCATCAGAGGGCAGACACACTGAAACCATACTCACAGAAAACTAGTCAATCCAATCACACAAGGACCACAGCCTTGTCTAACTCAATGAAACTAAGCCATGCTCACCGAGCAACCCAAGACGGGTGGGTCACGGTGGAGAGCTCTGACAGAATGTGGTACACTGGAGAAGGGAATGGCAAACCACTTCAGTATTCTTGCCTTGAGAACCCCATGAACAGTATGAAAAAGCAAAATGATAGGATACTGAAAGAGGTACTCCCCAGGTCAGTAGGTGCCCAACACACTACTGGAGTTCAGTGGAGAAATAACTCCAGAAAGAATGAAGGGATGGAGCCAAAGCAAAAACAATACCCAGCTGTGGATGTGACTGGTGATAGAAGCAAAGTCCAATGCTGTAAAGAGCAATATTGCATAGGAACCTGGAATGTCAGGTCCATGAATCAAGTCAAATTGGAAGCGGTCAAACAAGAGATGGCAAGAGAGAACGTCAACATTATAGGAATCAGTGAACTAAAATAGACTGGAATGGGTGAATTTAACTCAGATGACCATTATATCTACTACTGCGGGGAGGAATCCTTCAGAAGAAATGGAGTAGACATCATGGTTAACAAAAGCATTTGAAATGCAGTACTTGGATGCAATCTCAAAAACAACAGAATGATCTCTGTTCGTTTCCAAGAAAACCATTCAAGTCTATGCCCCAACCGGTAACACTGAAGAAGCTGAGGTTGAACGGTTCTATGAAGACCTACAAGACATTTTAGAACTAACATCCAAAAAAGATGTCCTTTTCATTATAGGGGACTGGAATGCAAAAGTAGGGAGTCAAGAAACACCTGGAGTAACAGGCAAATTTGGCCTTGGAATGTGGAATGAAACAGGGCAAAGACTAATAGAGTTTTGCCAAGAAAATGCGCTGGTCACAGCAAACACCCTCTTCCAAAAACACAAGAGAAGACTCTACACATGGACATCACAAGATGGTCAACACCAAAATCAGACTGATTATATTCTTTGCAGCCAAAGATGGAGAAGCTCTATAGAGTCAACAAAAACAAGACCAGGAGCTGACTGTGGCTCAAATCATGAAGTCCTATTTGCCAAATTCAGACTCAAATTGAAAAAAGTAGGGAAAACTGCTAGACCATTCAGGTATGACCTTAATCAAATCCCTTCTGATTATACAGTGGAAGTGAGAAATAGATTTAAGGGCCTAGATCTGATAGATAGAGTGCCTGATGAACTATGGAATGAGGTTTGTGACATTGTACAGGAGGCAGGGATCAAGATCATCCCCATGGAAAAGAAATGCAAAAAAGCAAAATGGCTGTCTGGGGAGGCCTTACAAATAGTTGTGAAAAGAAGAGAAGCAAAAAGTAAAGGAGAAAAGGAAAGATAAAAGCATCTGAATGCAGAGTTCCAAAGAACAGCAAGAAGAAATAAGAAAGCCTTCTTCAGTGATCAATGGAATGAAATACAGCAAAAGAACAGAATGGGAAAGACTAGAGATCTCCTCAAGAAAATTAGAGATATCAAGGGAACATTTCATGCAAAGATGGGCTCGATAAAGGACAGAAATGGTATGGACCTAACAGAAGCAGAAGATATTAAGAGGTGGCAAGAATACACAGAAGAACTGTACAAAAAAATCTTCATGACCCAGATAATCATGATAATGTGATCACTCACCTAGAGCCAGACATCCTGGAATGTGAAGTCAAGTGGGCCTTAGAAAGCATCACTATGGACAAAGCTAGGGGAGGTGACGGAATTCCAGTTGAGCTATTTCAAACCTTGGAAGATGATGCTGTGACAGTGCTGCATTCAATATGCCAGCAAATTTGGAAAACTCATCAGTGGCCACAGGACTGGGAAAGGTCAGTTTTCATCCCAATCCCAAAGAAAGCTAATGCCGAAGAATGCTCAGACTACCGCCCAATTGCACTCATCTCACATGCTAGTAAAGTAATGCTCAAAATTCTCCAAGCCAGGCTTCAGCAATACGTGAACCGTGAACTTCCTGATGTTCAAGCTGGTTTTAGAAAAGGCAGAGGAACCAGAGATCAAATTGCCAACATCCACTGGATCATGGAATAAAGAAGAGAGTTCCAGAAAAATATCTATTTCTTCTTTATTGACTCTGCCAAAGCCTTTGACTGTATAGATCACAATAAACTGTGGAAAATTCTGAAAGAGATGGGAATACCAGGCCACTTGCCCTGCCTCTTGAGAAACTTGTATGCAGGTCAGGAAGCAACAGTTAGAACTGGACATGGAACAACAGAATGGTTCCAAATAGGAAAAGGAGTATGTCAAGGCTGCATATTGTCACCCTGCTTATTTAACTTATATGCAGAGTACATCATGAGAAACGCTGGATTGGAAGAAATACAAGCTGGAATCAAGATTGCCAGGAGAAATATCAATAACCTCAGACATGCAGATGACACCACCCTTATGGCAGAAAGTGAAGAGGAACGAAAAAGCCTCTTGCTGAAAGTGAAAGAGGAGAGTGAAAAAGTTGGCTTAAAGCTCAAGATTCAGAAAACGAAGATCATGACATCCGGTCCCATCACTTCATGGGAAATAGATGGGGAAACAGTGGAAAGAGTAGAAACAGTGTCAGACTTTACTTTTTGGGCTTCAAAATCACTGCAGATGGTGATTGCAGCCATGAAATTAAAAGACGCTTACTCCTTGGAAGAAAAGTTATGACCAACCTAGATAGCAGATTCAAAAGCAGAGACATTACTTTGCCGACTAACGTCCGTCTAGCCAAGGCTATGGTTTTTCCTGTGGTCATGTATGGATGTGAGAGTTGGACTGTGAAAAAGGCTGACCACTGCAGTATTGATACTTTCAAACTGTGGTGTTGGAGAAGACTCTTGAGAGTCCCTTGGACTGCAAGGAGATCCAACCAGTCCATTCTGAAGGAGATCAGCCCTGGGATTTCTTTGGAAGGAATGATGCTAAAGCTGAAACTCCAATACTTTGGCCACGTTATGTGAAGAGCTGACTCATTGGAAAAGACTTTGATGCTGGGAGGGATTGAGGGCAGGAGAAGAAGGGGACAACCGAGGATGAGATGGCTGGATGGCATCACTGACTCGATGGACATGAGTCTGAGTGAACTCTGCGAGTTGGTGATGGACAGAGAGGCCTGACGTGCTGCGATTCATGGGGTTGCAAAGAGTCGGACACCATTGAGCAACTGAAGTGAACTGAACTGGTACTTCCCTGGCGACTGAGCACGTACATGAGCACTATTTTGACTGACCTCCATGACTGAGCAACTAACACTCTTTCACAGTGAACTGAGAGGACAAGAGAGACAGAAAGCACAGTGGAATTTTGTGGAGTTTGAGTCTGAGTGTCAGATACAGTTTCAGAATTGACATATGCTACTTTCCAGGGCTTCCCTGGTGGCTTAGACGGTAAAGGGTCTGCCTGCAATGCAGGAGTCCTGGGTTCGATCCCTGGGTCGGGAAGATCCCCTGGAGAAGGAAATGGCAATCCACTCCAGCACTCTTGCCTGGAAAATCCGATGGACGGAGGAGCCTGATAGGCTACAGTCCATGAGGTTGCAGAGTCAGACACGACTGATTGACTTCACTTTCAAGCTATGTGACTGTTGGCAAGCCACACTCATATCTCTGAGCTTTTCTTCAGCTGCCAAAGGGATATTATAATGAGTCAGAAACAGTCTTTTTGTTCATATCACATTTGTCACTTTTCCAAACTTCCAATATTTATGAACATTTTAGAACAAGCTACTCTAGAGACTAAGCATGGTAGGGTGATAGTGTGTGAGAGGGGGAGGGGTGTTGTTTTTCTTTATAGATCATTTGCCACATTCCAGGCACTGTTCTAAATACTTGCTATGTACTAACTCATGTATTCCTGAAACATCTCTACATAGCCAGTTTACAAATGAAAAATTTGGGATAAGAAGTCACAGAGCTATTAACTGGTAGAAGCAAAGTTTCAACTCAGAAGTTTCCTATCTTAACCTCAGTGTTAAATATATTGCTTTCCTCCATATCTTACATTTGAAGGCAATTTGTTGCCTGTCTGCATGCTATAGACCAGTAGCTTCTTTTAAGTTTTACTAAACATCGAGACCAACCATCAACAAATCTCTGTCACATTCTAACTTATTCATTTTATTATTTCAAGTTTATTAGCACATGGAAAATATCCCCTCCTTGAAATTTATAACTCACTCTGAATAATGGGCGTTTGGTTCTTATTGTATTATCATTTCTTCAAGGGAATACAGCTTAATATCATTTTAATTTTCACTTTATTATTATTTAATATGAATCCAATTACTGAAGTCTCCATTTATTTTCATTAAGTTCTCTCCTTAGGCATTTGGTCTGGCTATGTTTTTACAATAAACTCAAAAATCTCATTTCTTGAAAAGGCTTTATTTCTCTAATCCACCTTCCTCATCCCCTTTCCTTTTCTGTGTTAATGCTGCAGAAAGAAAAGCACAATGGCCTCTTTCAAATTTGCTTTTGTTCTCTCCTACTGGTAACATCAAATAATCTTTTGTCTTGTTTTTTCCTTGTTTCAAAACAAAGAAACATAGAAAAAAATTACTTCTGTACATGAAATAAGTATTTAGACAATAATGTTTAAAGCTAATGTGGTTTATAATCCACGACAGTACAAGAGAGGCAACCTCAGCTTACTCCATGTTTAGCACACTCAGTTGTGTGGTTTAAGTATCCTTACAAATCCAAGTGATATTTAGAGTGGTTTAATTTTGTGGTTCTTGTAAAATAATATAGAATCATCAGAACATCAATGATATCCCTTGATTATGTTTGTGAACCCATTTTAAATCTACATTCCCTCATATGTAGAATTACATTGCCTACAAGTTCCCTCTGTACTATATTTTGCTAGTAAAAGTATGCATCCATTCAACACTTATTGAACATAAACTAACTGCCATGTGAAGGGAAAGGCATGATGTGGTAGACTTCTTAATGCATAATCCAGCAATAATTATAATTAATATATTTTAAGAGATGGTATTTTCATACTTGGTTAACTATAGTTCAGGAATAAAAGTACAGAACTTTTATCACACATAAACACACAACCTCACACACACCTAAACTGTGATTGGCATTGTTGATCAATTATGACTGTCTTTTCCAATGAGACTTGACTATGTCTCAGAATCCTTATCATTCCTCTGTAGTAAGAAGCTAATGACAATTGATTGGAATTCACAAAAGAGGTGAAACTTGTTTGCTATCCTTATTACTAAAAATATGATCCTCTATACAGAAAGCCTGATGAACTATGGACAGAGGTTCATGACATTGTACAGGAGACAGGAATCAAAACAATCCCCAAGAAAAAGAAATGCAAAAAAAACCAAAATGGCTGTCTGAGGAGGCCTTACAAATAGCTGTGAAAAGAAGAGAAGCAAAAAGCAAAGGAGAAAAGGAAAGATATACCCATTTGAATGCAGAGTTCCAAAGATTAGCAAGAAGAAATAAGGAAGCCTTCCCCAGTGATCAATGCAAAGAAATAGGGGAAAGTAATAGAATGGGAAAGACTAGATATCTCTTCAAGAAAATTAGAGCTACCAAGGGAAGATTTCATGCAAAGATGGGCTCGATAAAGGACAGAAATGGTATGGACCTAACAGAAGCAGAAGATATTAAGAAGAGGTGGCAAGAATACACAGAAGAACTGTACAAAAAAATCTTCATGACCCAGATAATCAGGATGGTGGAATCACTCACCTAGAGCCAGACATCCTGGAATGTGAAGTCAAGTGGGCGTTAGAAAGCATCACTACAAACAAAGCTAGTGGAGGTGATGGTATTCCAGTTGAGCTATTTCAAATCCTGAAAGATGATGCTGTGAAAGTGCTGCACTCAATATGCCAGCACATTTGGAAAACTCAGCAGTGGCCACAGGACTGGAAAAGGTCAGTTTTCATTCCAATCCCAAAGAAAGGTAATGCCAAAGAAAGCTCAAACTACCACACAATTGCACTCATCTCACATGCTAGTAAAGTAATGCTCAAAATTCTCCAAGCCAGGCTTCAGCAATACGTGAACCGTGAACTTCCTGATGTTCAAGCTGGTTTTAGAGAAAGAAGAGGAACCAGAAATCAAATTGCCAACATCTGCTGGATCATCAAAAAAGAAAGAGAGTTCCAAAAAAACATCTATTTCTTCTTTATCGACTATGCCAAAGCCTTTGACTGTGTGGCTCACGATAAACTGTGGAAAATTCTGAAAGAGATGGGAATACCAGATCATCTTCCCTGCCTCTTGAGAAACTTGTATGCAGGTCAGGAAGCAACAGTTAGAACTGGACATGGAACAACAGACTGGTTCCAAATAGGAAAAGGAGTACATCAAGGCTATATATTGTCACCCTGCTTATGTAACATATATGCAGAGTACATCATGAGAAACGCTGGACTGGAAGAAGCACAAGCTGGAATCAAGATTGCTGGGAGAAACATCAATCACCTCAGATATGCAGATGACACCACCCTTATGGCAGAAAGTGAAGAAGAACTAAAGAGCCTCTTGATGAAAGTGAAAGAGGAGAGTGAAAAAGTTGGCTTAAAGCTCAAGATTCAGAAAACGAAGATCATGGCATCTGGTCCCATCAGTTCCTGGGAAATAGATGGGGAGACAGTGGAAACGGTGAGAGACTTTATTTTGAGGGGCTCCCAAATCACTGCAGAGGGTGATTGAAAGCATGAAATTAAAAGACACTTACTCCTTGGAAGGAAAGCTATGACCAACCTAGACAGCATATCAAAAAGCAGAGACATTACTTTGTCAACAAAGGTACATCTACTTAGGGCTATGGTTTTTCCAGTAGTCATGTATGGGTGTGAGAGTTGGACTATAAAGAAAGCTGAAAACAGAAGAATTGATGCTTTTGAACTGTGGTGTTGGAGAAGACTCTTGAGAGTACCTTGGACTGCAAGGAGATCCAGCCAGTCCATCCTACAGAAGATCAGCCCTGGGTGTTCATTGGAAGGACTAATATTGAAGCTGAAACTCCAATACTTTGGCCACCTGATGCAAAGAGCCGACTCATTTGAAAAGTCCCTGATGCTGGGAAAGATTTAGGGCAGGCAGAGAAGGGGACGACAGAGGATGAGATGGTTGGATGGCATCACTGACTCAATGGACATGAGTTTGAGTTGATTCCAGGAGTTGGTGATGGACAGGGAGGCCTGGCCTGCTGTGACTCATGGGGTCACAAAAAGTCAGACATGACTGAGCAACTGAACTGTACCAATTTTAAAAACATCAGTCTTTTTTGTGGTCTATTATGAAATACCACAGTGAGAGGAACCTTCCAATTACAAATCCACTTAGCTGATGATAATGGTTTTTTCTATTTAAATATTGGCTGGCAAGGTCTAGTATATAATATTTTAAAACTATAGAGCAACATAAATAGAATTCAGGATATTAAAGACAGTTTTGATTACACAAAGTCCTCTGTAAGTTTTACAAAAGCTCAATGAATTTTGATATCCAAAGATCAGTGGCCCCAAAATTCAAGCAGTAATGGAAGTCTGTGCAGAAGCCCCAAATAATCTATATTTGTAAAGGAAATATGACTATTTTCACCGGTTCCTTGAAATTCAATAAAGCTTTCTTATAGAATCTTTAAGAATTTGAAAGACTGTAAATAAAGTGGTGAAATCAAACAAGAATATTTGCTCTCTTTAGAAATATATAACACATAGAAAAATAAGGGAAGGAAAAATGATCAATTTTAGCCTAAGTCATGTGTTTTTCAGTGACCCTTTAAATATGAGGATGTTCAGGAACCTACCCCTAGAAAAAACCGGAAATGTAGACCCAGATCTAATAATTATAAATAAAAAAATTATAGTTCATTTATAATAAAGAAATTTGAGTGAAAACAGAATACAATGTGATTTTCAATAATAAAAATAGAAAGTATCACTTTGAGGGCAATAGTAAGTCCAATTTACATACTAGCTTAAATAACAGATAGAGACTATAAATTTGGAAAATATTTGTGGGACACAGTATGACACTACATATCAAAAATATTGAAAACATCCATACCACTTAACATAATCTTGCTGCATTTTAGTACTTTCAAGAGAAATAAAAATGAAGAGACTTACAGACAATGTTGGTTGTTACAGTATTATTTTTTAACTTATTATGATTATCATTACTATTATTATTTGGTATACCACACAGCTTGTGGGATCTTAGTTCCCTGCCAGGGTCCAGCCCCGGTGGATCCAGGGAATTTGAAAGGTGGATGGAGTTGATGAGGAAAAAACTTATTTATTTATTAACATAAGATTAGATTAGAAAGAAATTGTGTAGTAGGAAAATTAAGTGGAGGAAGAGGGCTGAATAACTTGGATTAAGCAGAAGACCAATAAAATTCCAGACAAGGAATTTGCACCATCTACGTTGGGCCACAGGCACTCTCTTGAATATCTAAGGGTGCCTCGCCTTAGGCTCCCTTTCACGCGGGTCTTAACAGCCAGGGCAAGTAAGTAGACTTGGCAAGCCTCTTCGCCCCAGATGGGAATTCAGCCTGAAATTAAAGTAAAGAGGAGAGGGAGGGAAAGGGAGAAAAGGAGAAAGAGAGAGAGAGAGAGAGACACGGGGGAAACCAGTCCAGCTCCATCTTCTATTGTTTAGAAGGCCTTTTATACTTTTGATAAAACATGGAGATCAATGCGTAACACAAAGTAATGCAGCATTAGCAGTCCAGACTCTTATCAAAACCAGGCTTTTCTCTCTGCATACCTAATTGTATACACAAGTCTTAGGTGATTTACATCATCTTCTGGCTAAGAAGGGCCAATTAACATTTTACAGCCTTTTTTCTGATAAGGGTTTGTTCTGATAAGGGTTTGTGTTGATCTTCCCAAAGTCTGGTGCCATTCTCAGAAAGCACTAAATAAAGTTACATTCTTACATAGCAAAGATACAGCAGTTTATAACAAGTGAAAGGAGTACAGTGATTTATAACAAAAGGAAAGTAATTAACTCAAAAGTCTAGCGTTGCTAACATCAAAACTACTATATATCTTTTTTCCATATCCTGTTTACATTGAGTAACATCCTTCCAGGTGCCTAAAAGAAAAAGAATATGGAGGCCTGGCGGCAATCATTGAGTCAACAGTGAAAACGCGTCACCAATATGATTTTTAACTCTTTAGAAAAGGCTCTGTATCTTTAAGATGCTTTTAAGCTTTGTGCCTCTCACGGTTGGGGGGCTGCAAGCAATTCACAAGCTGTAAGAGGTCTGGGGAACCTGTTAGACAAGCTAGAGAGCAATCAGAGGGGGTTTAACTGAAATATCCCTTTCAAATGCAGAAGACTAAAGCCCTGAGTTGACTTTTTTCCAGAGAATATCAGAAAAGTGGAAAAGCAGAGCACAAAAGCCAGCAGATTTTTTTTTTTTTTTTTTTTTTTTTGTTGAGGTACATGCTTAGGAATTTCCAGGGGGGGGCCTGAAGTCTGATCATGCCTTGCGTATGTCAGCTTCCTTCCTCATGACCTTGTCACAGGCAGGATTCCTCACACTGGCTTCTGGCAGTTCCCCAAACAGTGATTGAACCCAAGCCCTTAGCAGTGAAAGTGTAGGGTCCTAACCACTGGACAACCAGTCAGAGACTAGATTATATAGGACCCAGTAGAACATGCTTCTTAATTTGGATGTCTATTTTAGTCTTCTGCACTCTAATAGAGTTCCTCAGTAATTCTTTACCTTTTGTGATATTGACATTTTTCAAGAATACTGGTCAATTAATTTTTAGACTATTTCCCATTTTGCATTTGTCTAATGTTTCCTTATAATTAGATTTGGTTATGTATTTTTTAACCAGAATATCACAAATGATTTTGTACCCATGTCAGTGCAAAAATATCAGCAGGTTCATGATATTGATCTGTCTTCACACTGATTATATTAACCTTGATTACCTGGCTAAAGTGGTGACTACTGGGTTTCTCCATTGTAAAGTTCTTATTTTTCTCTTTGTAATATGATTTACATCCTACAGAGTATTCTGGAAATTACCTGAGGAATAGATTGATGAAGAGCAAGGCAAGAGTGAGGCAGAACAGAGTAGCGACTATTATATTAGACCATGGAAGAGATTATGTGACTCAGACTAGGGAGATAGCGGTAGAAATGAAAAACAAACAAACAAAAAAAGATAAATGTGCTATATATTTTGGGGTAAAAGTCACTAATACCTAATGACAAATTGACTATGGATGGGTGAGAAAGCATCAAATATAAAGAAAGACTCCAGGATTTCTGACTTATACAATTTGATGAAGGAAGGTGATGACATTCTTCCAGATTAGAAACATTGGATGAATTGTATCCGTTATTTTTTAAGATGAAATATGGCTAATGACTTAGATATGTGCAAAAGTGGAAGGAAAGAGACTGGTTAAGAGTCTATTGCATTAGTCCAGATGAATAATGATGGTTGCTTCAATTAGAGAAGATGATGAACATAGAGAAGTATCTGACTTGGAAAGTAGTTAGGAATCATAGTCTGTAGGTATTATCTCTTAATTGATTAAGGAGAATTGGTGAGAGAGAGAGAGAGATAACTAGGAAATCTTCTAGATTTTTTGCTTTCACAGTTGGATGAATTGTGGTTCCATTTATTGGGGAGAGAAAACAGTGGCATAGAACTAGGTTTAAGACAGTAGGCTACTTTCCTTTTTACTAAGAATATCACAAGGAGCAGCGGGCTGGGGAAGAGAGAGGGGAAGGGCTTCTCCTGACAGATCCAGGTTACACATGTTCTCTTGCGATTTGACTTTTCAGCAACATTGTAGCCTGGTAGGACAACGATTTCTGTCTGGATTTTAAAAGCAAGGGTTAAGGAATCTTGCCTGCTCCTTAAGTGAAGTTGCTCAGTCGTGCCCAACTCTTTGCGACCCTGTAGACTGTAGCCCACCATGCTCTTCCGTCCATGGGATTCTCCAGGCAAGAATACTGGAGTGGGTTGCCATTTCCTTTTCCAAGGTAATCTTCCCGACCCAGGGATTGAACCCTGGTCTCCTGCGTTGCAGGCAGATGCTTTAACCTCTGAGCCACCAGGGAAACCACACGCCTGCTCCTTAAGGAGCAGGATATTGTTCCAGCTCAAACATGTCTTTGATTCTTTTAACTTTTAATAGGATGTGTGATGTTGCTTTGGGTACAACCACAGAATCCCTGCTGCCTCTCTTTCCTTGGGAGTGAGAAGTTCTCAAAAGAAAGTCACGTCCCCATGTGGCAATATTTTCAAAATCAATCAGCATAATAAGTATCATGCCATCTGCACAGTATCCAAAGGCAAAATTAGGCAAGACAAAATTCCCTAGTGGACAGAACACATTGTGCAACCAACATGATCAGAAACAACGATAAATGTAATAGACGTATTTATTACTTGAAGGAGAGCAATGTTTATATCTTTCTGATTATTCAGTGATCAACAAAATGTACATCTGAATAAGTTAAAGATGTGATAAGCAATCACTTTTCAGAAAGTGAACCAGGGAGAGAGGACTTAGAGCTCTGAAAATACAATTTATAGGAGGCATAAGCCACATCAAGAACAAGCTTAATACTTTCTGTTTCTTGGTAATAAAGAACAATATTTATTTCTTTCTGTCTCTCCTTGTTTGTTTGTTTGTTTGTTTTTTTGTTAATTCAACAAATATATATAAGGCTCCTATATGTGTACTATGTTCTAACTCTCTGTGGCCTGACAGATGGTAAATTTCTGATTTGTCTATCTGAAATTATAGCATATAAATCAGTGAAGAGAATTAGGTCTCCCTGTTATCAGTGAGAGATAATGTAAAAGGCATTGGCAAATAGAATAGAAACAGTACAAGAATGTACATTTAGCTACTTTGTTATTTAGAATACAGAATACATAATGTATTAAATCATTATAAAAAATGAAATGAGACAATAATTATTAGTGGCATATTTTAGAATTCTAATGAGGAAATATCTTATTTCAGTCCCATCACATAAAGAGTACAAAACCTTCTAGGAATCTAGGAATCCTAGATCTTCACTAAAGCTACTTAAAGATAAAATTAGCACTCAATTCTGTAAGATTTACCATCACTAATCCTTCCATCAAACATTTGATAGAATGGATTGTTTATTCACAATAGTTGATCTTTTTGCATTGGTTGAAATGTACAGACTGAATGGAAGCCAAAATTGAACTCCAGCTTTGCCATCATGTTTGTTTCAAAAGCCAGTGTATCTCAAATATGTCTGGCCTGAATTATCTAGATGAATCTTTCTTTAACTTCTCATATATAAACACAAATGTGTTCCAAAGATTCTTGAACAAATATAGTTCCCAATATTTACAACTCAAATATCTATATTATAAAATTAAAAACAAATATTACATTTTTTTCAAATTTAACTAATGAAGTCTTATGTTTTCTAGTTATATTCTTCTCCAGATGCCTAACATTTTGCTGAGATTAAATAGACCAATTTCCCAGAGAAGCTAATCTCTACCTACCTCATGCTAGCAAAGAATACCAAATATAAAAGATAACAATGTACCGTAAGTGACAGCTGAAGTGGGTTTATGCCTGTCACGCTAATAAGACCCAAATAATTAAGATTATTTCTCCAGGTAGAGTCACTTGGTCTTTCATGGCCAATAGGATAAGACCGACAAAATAGCTAATTACCTGCTGGATTTTCAAATTCCATGAGCACTGAAAGGTCTTCCAGTAGGCTGCTTCTCAAATAAAAGACTTTTCATTTGCAAAACCAAGATAAAATCTCAAGAAACTATACAGGATCTAAAAAAATGATTAACATAAAATACATACCCACTGGCGAATGATTTATGAATACTATATATCAACAAATAATACATTAAATATCTGCTTTCTGATATGTTCTAATTCTGTTTCACTACAAAATACACTTTAACACGGTAAGTATTTACCCATCAAAGTGGCAAACATTTTTCTTTTAGCAACTGATCGGCTTGTGCATTTTTCTTGTCTTCTCCACATGAGACCAGTGGCAGGAAAATTACTCTAGGCTATGTCTGTTTTAAAATGACCTGCTTTCAAATGTGTGCTTTTAGTGCATTTGAACTACTCAAAAAATAAAAGGGACAAGCCCTTTTGTAAAGAGTGCTTAAGAAGCAGGCAAGTTATTAGCAGATTAGCCTAAGTAATTTGGCACTCGCCACAGGTCTGAGAAAGGGAGCATGCGAACCTCCAAAGCAGCTCAGCTGTTTGAGAGTCTGTGGACTCATGAATTGGGGGTCCTGCCTCCATTGTTTTTCTCAGTGAATTTTAATTTTAGCTAAATGCAGCCTCAAGAAGGGATAAAGGTGAGATTTTCTGCTCCTTAGACTGAGGATATGTTTAGCTGCTCTTGGCAGGAGTTGCAGAGTAGGACTGGAAATGGAGAGAATTTACAGAACAAGAAATGCAAATTGTTATTATGAATGTAATATGAATTGTAACAGACAAAGGGATATAAACTGAAATTGCAAGAATATATCTTTCATATAAAAATTAGTAAAAAGTTAAAAATAAGCACACCATTTTGCCAAAAGAGACATGAGAAGGGCACTTTCCTAGATTGCTTAGAGGAATGTCAACTAATCATTTCTGGGGAAAACATGACAAAATGCATTGAAAGCCTTTAATATGCTCATATTCTTTGATTTTCCCATTTAGGATTAATAAAAGTTTGCGAAGAGGTAATGACTAAATATGCTAGTCAACTACCACAATTGCCTCCCTGAAGCCAACATGCAGAGTGAAGCCATCGCTCTTGTGGGATGTCTGGATCACATTGCTGCTGGGTGTTTCAAAGAGTTCAATGCTATTTTTGATTGCACTTGGATCCTAAGGTGTCTTTATCTTTGAAATATTATTTTAAAATCTAAAAATGAAATAGATAAAACCACACACAGATGAATAGTTCTTTAAATCAAATTCCATTGAAAATGCTTAGATCTGCTGTTTTATCTCATGGAAAGCATATTCATTTATTTGAAGAAAATCTCCAAAGATCAGATCAGTAAGGGGTGCTTGATAACAAGTCAAAACCCATTTTCCTCACAAATAGCATAGGATATACTAGAATATATTGTGTTCCTTTTCATCAAGAAAGCAGCATTGAAAGAATGGATTCTGGTAGGCAGCCTTAGAAATGTCGATAATGTAAATGCTTAGCAAGAAACACTTCCACATGTTTCCTAACTTAGCATCCAAGGTTGTTTTGTACACTCTTCATCTTGCTTCACTGCACACCTACAATCGAATTACACTTTTGAGTCCTGAATGGGTTATAATTTGTCCCTCTATAGGAATTGGAAGTGGAGTCGCTCAGTTGTGTCTGACTCTTTGTGAACCCATGGACTGCAGCCTACCAGGCTCCTCTGTCCATGGGCTTTTCCAAGCAAGAGTACTGGAATGGGCTGCCACTTCCTTCTCCAGGGGATCTTCCTGACCCAGGGATTGAACCGGGGTCTCCCACATTGTAGACAGAAGCTTTACCATCTGAGCCACCAGGAAAGTCTCCCTCTATAGGAGCTGGGTTCAAAGGGATAGAAAATGAATACAGCTAGAATGGTCATGACAGAGATAACAATAATCTTTGAAAAATACATGAAATATATTGTAACCATGCATTCCAGGAAACAAACTCACTCAGAAGGACAATGCAGATAGTGGAGTGCAGTTTATTACACTGGCAGGCCCAAGGCAGAGTCTCCTCTTTGCCAACGACCCTGACCAGTCTTTGTGAAAACCTTATACATTCCAAGTGTATAAGGTTCCCTGAAACTAGTCTCAACAAAGGAAAAAGAAAGATACAATCAAAGTTAACCCGTGATTCATATGCCTTAAGCCTAGGTAGTTAACAGTGGACAATTATCAATAGGCTTGTGGTCATACCCCATTAAGCAAAATAGAATGTATGATTCTCTTCGGTTACACAGATAATTAGGGTGTTCTTTTAGGCATGGAGAGCCCTGGGGCTCTTCCTTCCGGGGGCCTGGTTTTCCAGTTGGTATGTCGTTTCCATAGATACTGGGCATATAACTCAAAGTCCACAGTCCGGCCCAAGATGGAGTCCTGCTTTCAAGATAGAGCCTATTCTGTTTCCTCCTTCATTCCCCCCTCTTGATGCTCTTAACTCATAATATGAGCATCATTCTTAAAAATATATTACACCCTGGCTCTCCGACAGCCAATCTGGGAAAACAACACCAAACTTTGGGTTACAAAGTTCATAATACATTTTAAAATGCAAGGTCCACAGAACAGAACTATCAAGGCAACTCCATGCCTAAAAGAATACCCTAATTATCTGTGTAACCGAATAGAATCATACATTCTATTATGCTTATTGGGGTATGACCACAAGCCTATTGATAATTGTCCACTATTAACTACCTAGGCTTAAGGCATATGAATCACGGGTTAACTTTGATTGTATCTTTCTTTTTCCTTTGTTGAGGCTAGTTTCAGGGAATCTTATACACTTAGGGTATATAAGGTTTTCACAAAGACTGGTCAGGGTCCTTGGTGAAGAAGAGACTCTGCCTTGGGCCTGCCGGTGTAATAAACTGCACTCCACTATCTGGATTGTCCTTCTGAGTGAGTTTGTTTCCCGGAATGCATGGCTACAACAATATCATTGGTCTTACCAATGAACCACATGTGTTTGACTGATTAAAAAAAAAAAAAGCTGCAAAGGAACAAGGTAAAAACTCTTAAGCAGAGTCCTGCTCCTTACTTCTGCTGCTGCTGCTGCTGCTAAGTCGCTTCAGCCATGTCCGACTCTGTGCGACCCCATGGACTATAGCCTACCAGTCTCCTCCATCCATGTGATGTTCCAGGCAAGAGTACTGGAGTGGGATGCCATTGCCTTCTCCATCCTCACTTCTGACTGAACACTAAATAATGACTTGGGAAGAATGACATGAGGAAAAAATGTCGCCATGAATTGCTACAAGAAAAGATCAAGTAGCTCTGGTAATTATGAGTCTGTCATTTTGACATGAAGAAAAAAAATCACAAGAGGTGCCAAATACCTGGGAGAGACATGTGCTTGTCATTTCAATTCAGAGGCAAGGGAAAATCAGCTTGATTAGAAGAGGGCACTTTGACAAATAAAAGCATTTTGTGTTTTTGGATTGCTTCTACTCCTGCAAATATTTTTAAAGGAACAAAAGCAAAAGCTGCCCATTAACAGTTCCTTTAAGTGTATTTAGACAGCAAACAGCATTTAATAGAAGCTGCAACTTAGGTCAATCCACATATTTGTGGTGTGGGCAGTGTCTTACGTCTATTATATCTGACAGATGCAACATCACACTTTGATTAAATGTAATGTGGCTTCTAAGAGATGCAGTTACTTTTGATGCCAGAGTGTTATATTTAGAGACTTCCAGGGATAAGGTGACATGAACAGTGCAGACTGTCTGAGAGTTACATGAACCATCTTATCCTGCATTTCCTTTAAAGTTTTAAAAGTCGTTTTATCCAGGTACTTTAGATACAGTTTCTAATTTCATAGGGTCCACTTTTTGGATATGAAAACTAACCATCAGAGAGGTCAGGTAATTTGCCCAAGGTCACACAGCAAAGAATAGGAGAATAAGCATTTGCCCTAAGGTTTGTCAAATCTTTACAAGGCCTATATCATTTTCCCCACACTACCATAACTCTGTAAGAATACTGGTATAAACTCTGTAAGAATACTAGTATAAAATCAGGAAGACAGGCTCTGGTGTCAGTTTTGTTACCGAGTCAACATACGATTATCATAAAATCAGCCTTTAATGCTTGTCTGCTTGTACTCCTACTCGCTTGTCATTTCATAGGCCAATTCCTTTTCATCACAGCTCACGATGTTCATTGGTTCCTGTTTTTCTCATTTTACCAGTGTAAATAATTTCATAAATACCCTCTGAATCAAGATGAATAGGAGGTTGAGTTTGCTCCTGTAGGCTTCTAGGATAATGACACAAAGCTAGTCCCTCAGGGAGTCATATCAAGCAGGGAAAGAGGAAAAGACTAGAATTCATCACCCTAGTCCTTCCTTCTTGTCAGCTTTGGCTGGATTCCCTGAGTCTGTCATCCTTAGTGAGGTGTCTGGGACTTAGGCAGTCCAAAAGAAATGCAGAAATTCTAAACAGATTATTTAATCAATTGTGTTATCTCTGCTAGTAGTCTCTCACATTTGCTGGAATAATTGATCTAGGTTAGTGTTAGTCACTCAGTCATGTCCAACTCTTTGTGACCTCATGGACTGTAGCCCATTAGGCTTCTCTGCCCTTGGAATTCAGCAGGCAAGAGTCCTGGAGTGGGTTGCCATTTCCTCCTCCAGGGGATCTTCCCGACTCAGGGATTAAACCCAGGTCTCCCACATTGCAAGCAGACTCTTTGCCAGCTGAGCCACTAGGGAAGATGGGATAATTGATGAGAGACTGCAATAACAATGAGATTACTGCTGGAAACTGGTGGCATCCATCTCACCAAGCAGAATGGGCAGAGTTACTAAAGACAGTCAGTCACTCTTCACCGATTTCTTCCCACAGAAAAGGGGAAAATGCAAGTTACCTTGTTGAATACTAAGAAACAATTATTTTTCTCTTTATTTTTTATTTCTTTTTAACTTTTTTAGATGTTATTTATTTCTGAAACATATAAGGGTTGGAATCCCCCTGACTTTTCTCTTTATGAATTTGGATGATATTCAATTGAGAGGGTAACAGGCAGGAATGCCAGGTGTCTCCAAACAGAGGGAGTAGACTGCAAGTGTCACATATTTTCTCTCTCTCTTAAGCAGCAGGAGGAAACAAACTACTGTTATATATTCTTCCCTTCTCTATACAAATATAAAAAGAGGTTTCTCTTAAAATTTTGTGTTGTCATAATGACACCTGGTTCCACCTGAACTTTTCTCAAACCATGAGCTAACCAATACATTTTTCTTATGGAAATCTTTGTCTTAAGCTATGTTAATGTACTATGTATTTACTGTAGCCTCAGTCTTCAAGTCAGTTCTTCCTAAAGGCTCAAAACAGACTTGACAAACCAGTGTGTTATACATTGTTCTCCTAATCTATGTTAATGAAACTATATATATTTGTGTGCAAATCTGCCTTTCTTCAAGATTCATGACAATAGTTTTATGGCCCAGGATGACTCACCTGGTGCCAATGTTATCTCAATGCATGTTGTGGGTGAGGGGCCTGGTGCCATTCTCAGAGTTTTGAGACATTTCCTTTCTCTAATTAATGACTGCTTGTAGCTATATAACATTCTGCTGAAGACTAGAAGAGGGGTACTCTTTCTGCCCCCTTCTGATGTCTATGTCAGAAGCTTTCTCTATTTTATACTTTAATAAAACTTTATTACACAAAAGCTCTGAGCGATCAAGCCTTGTCTCTGGCCCTGGATTGAATTCTTCTCCTCTGGAGGCCAAGAATCATGGCATCTTTCGTAGTTCAACAACAACCTTTCACAATGATGCTTAATCTCTATTAATATTCACATAACGACCTAACAGGTGATACTGCCAACCATATCAATAATCATGATGAGGAAAATCCCGAAGTGCATTCTTGATAGGGTAGCAGATAATATTAAATGCTGGACAGGGGAGAAACATCAATTGTCAGGCAAACTCAGATGCCAGAGGAAACACCACAAAGTTCTTCACAGACTCATTTTAATACAGAAACAATCCAAGCATAGTGGGTACTTTTGTCTTCATTTTGCTATTGAAAGGGCTGAGAGCCATAGAGGATAGTGACTTACTCAGAATCCCACAGCTAATCAGGACAGAGCTGTCATGAGTTCAGGTGCCTTTGCTGTTTGTACTACATGACGCTAAAGCATCTGGGCTCTCTCAGCTGGTCCTCCTTAGCCTTTGTGATTGAAGACACACATTTAACAGATGGGGAAGGATGCAGTTGTAGCTTTATAGCACAGTGCAGTGTTCCCCTCTGTGCAGACAACTTGTCATGTCCCTCATTATCACTAGAATCTAACCAACTGAACAAACTAAACCAGATTTAGAATCAGAGACAATAAAAGCTCTGCCTAGATACTGGCACACGCTGGTTCTACATCTAATTAACTCCTTTAACGGCATTTGGAAGGAGAGAGGTGGCATTATCAGCCTCTTGACAGATGAGGAAACTTGGCCAAAGAAAGGTGAAATGAGTTATCCAGCATCATTCAGAAAGTGGTTATGGAGCTGGAAAGAGACACATGGCCTTTGAACTCTTTTTTTAGCTTATCGACAAGAACATGCCACATTAAACACAAGGCACTATAATATATAACTCCAGCTGTAGAGGCCAATTATTCTTTCAAAATAAAATCTTACAGAAACATATTTAAATGGTATCTTAATTTCTATCGCAGTCACCCAGGTTTGGAGAGCAAACAAACTCATGAATATGGCCCTGAACTTTAACAAATTAATTCTGTTTTTCTACAAATGATTTTATCAAGATGTCCCAAACTGGTATGTTTTGCAGTTTGCAAGAGGCATGTTCTTAATCAATACTATGTTTCTCTTTGGGTCCCAAATATTAATAGTAAATAAAGTATCATTGCAGAAACCCAACCATGAGACCAATTCCCATCATCTTCCTGTCATTCAAAATAAAAGATTAAAACAGGTAACTCTCATTTATGCAGTCCAAGTTTGTCCTTTCTTTCAACAGCTTGACCTTTCTGGTTTTCTAGAAATGCAGTCAGAAAAAATTACAGTGCTGACCATTTGGAGAGCACCCAAAAACTACTAGCTGAGTCATGGAAGGAGGGATAGTTATGATCTGAAATATGATAATAATAATACAGCTACAGTTTATCTGTGTGTGTCTGTCACTCAGTTGTGCCCGATTCTTTGTGACACCATGGACTATAGACCGTCAGGTTTCTCTGTTCATGGAATTCTCCAGACAAGAATTCTGGAGTGAGTTGCCATTTCCTTCTGCAGGAGACCTTCCCAGCCTAGGGATTGAACCCAGGTCTCCCATACTGCAGGCAGATTCTTTCTGTGTGAGCCACCAGGGAAACCACTGTTTATAACCTGTTATTATGCTTTGGATACTGTGATGAATTCTGTTTGATGTACATTGTTTTCTTTAATCCTTACAGGAAACCTCAGTGATAACTTCTCTTATGCATCATCATTCACATTTTAAAGATATGGAAACTGAGGCACAGTGTGTTGACATATTTCACACAGCTATATGAATCCAAGCAGGCATTCAAACCACACCAATTTCAGTGCCTAAGATCTTAAATAATGTTTGATGTAATTCTTCTGCCAAGAAGCCTGTACAGAGTTACAGAGCCAACAAGTCTGATGAATAAAGTACTCCTAATTCCCAAGGGAAGATCATACTGGGCTCTTAGCCAGTACACTGTATTATCCCTTGTTCTCTGCAATAAAGACCATGAGTCACTGCCTATCAGTCAACAGGTATTTATGCTGAATATACTATGTGGAGAGCTCTAGAAGAAGGACTGCAAGGGTAGCAAGGAAAACTGACCAAAGAAACAAACACAGCAACAAGCTCACAGAAATCTACAATTTGGGACTTGCAGAAAGGAAGAATTAACTGCAAATATATATATATATATATATATATATATATATATATATATAACTAAAGTGAAATCGAGATTACTTGCAGAAAGGATAGTTTGGAAAATATGCATTCAGCTAGTCATTTATTCTGAAGATAGGAATTGAATTTAAAAAATAGGAACTGAGTAGCAGTAGTTTATGATAAGAAGTGATTGTTTCATAGATAGCAATCACTGTCCACAAAACCGAAACAGACTCACAGACATGGAGAACAGATTTGTGGTTACCAAGGGGGAAAGGAGGTGGGAGAGGGATAGAGTGGGAGTTGGGATTGGTAGATGCAAACCAAAAAGAAAAAACAAGAAGTGATTACTTGACCAAATTAATCATTTTACCCCAAACCAGTATGCACATATGTATTTGTGTGTGTGTGTGTGTGTGTGTTTGGATAGACTTGATCAAAACTACACAAAACTGGCTGATCACAAAATACTGTTTATATCTATTGTTTAATGACTCTTAGATGTTATAATTGAAATGTATCTTTGCATTGGGATTAAAAGTGAGTATACAGATTTTTTAAGGCAGACAAAATATATAGTGGTTAAATTTAATGAGTTCTCAAATTTACACTTTGGGGATGAAATAATTTAATTATTTGAAGAAAGCCACAGAGACACATAATAAAAATACACCTAAATGAGAGTCTGACTGAGAGCTAAATTAGGGCACTTACATCTTCAGAAAATAACATCCAGTAGAAAAGGAACAGAGTGCTTTTACTCACTGAGCAATTTCAAGAAAAGGCATTTACTTGCTATTGTGTAGACACAGTCTAACAAAGAAGTTTAAACCTTCCCCAGATTGCCTGCATCTTGAAAGGAAGACATTCAGTAAACTGTAAATTTAGCTCTGCTTCTCCATGTTTTGTCAATATCATAGTAATGATGTTGCCAATAAGACATGTAAAAGGAAAGTTTATAGATAGAAAATGGCAATGCCTATTGAGATGACATCTCCATTATTTATGTGCCTCACAAATGGAAACTTAAACGCACAGGGAAATCAATAATATAAAAAGGAATCATTGCTCAATTTATTCTTAAGCTACCAGACTAAAGAATAACTTTAAAAATATAGACAGGCAATATGATTAGAAAAGTTAAAAATTCAGAACATTATCTTGTAGTTGTGCACTCGCTCCAAATGCAACATAGATTGTTTTTTTTTTAGAAAGGCTTTAAGTGTGTGTCTGTTTCTGCATGAGTGTATCAGTTCAGTTCAGTCACTCAGTCGCGTCTGACTCTTTGTGACTCCATGGAGTGTAGCACGCCAGGCTTCACTGTCCATCACCAACTCCCGGATATTACTCATACTTGTGTCCACTGATCAGTGATGCCATCCAACCATCACATCCTCTGTCATCCCCTTCTCCTCCTGCCTTCAATCTTTACCAGCATCAGGGTCTTTTCAAAAGAGTCAGTTCTTTGCATCAGGCAGTCAAAGTATTAGAGTTTCAGGTTCACCATCAGTCCTTCCAATATTACTGATAACAGTTACCAACTTTAATGTAGTCTAATAAAGGACAAAACCAAAAATTCTTATTAATAAGTGATAACCTTAATAATAAATGGATTCCTGGCAAAATGTGGATCATAGTAAATTATTTACGTTATTTTTGCCATAAGAAAACTTCTTAAGCAACAGTCAGCTCTCAAGTTAAAAAAAAAAAAAAAGTACATACATAACCCAACACTAAAGAAGGGAAATGAGTTCAAACACAATAGCTTTATCTTGGGAATGTCTTTTTCTAGAAAACCACCTTACTAAAAAAAAGTTTCAGAAAAACACGTTTTTTCTAATTACCTTGGATCCATGTGTGAATGTTACTTAGTGTTCCTTAGCAGGGAATATGGAAATATTAATATCATTGCAAATTTTTTTATAACTCCTATCATGGATTTTTTAGTTATTTCATAAACTGAGTTTCTTTTGCAGTGCATCAAAATAATTGGCTTAAAAATAAGAGAATACTAACACATGCAGTCTGCTAACCAAATAAGGCTCTGACATGCCTAAACAATGTTCTCTGTATCTTGATATATAGTACATTCCACAGCATACTACAACATTTAATTTAGGTTTACACAACTAAATATAAATGGCTAGACTTAGGCTAATACTTAGCAGAAGCATTAAGAAAACATAGATAAATTCATAAACAAATGATGAAAGAAGTATATTCTTGGAGTACTTCTTGAACCCTTAAAACACTTGGTTCTTAGCAAGAGAACATGCTTAATTCAGTAGATATTAACAGCACAATGTACATAATAAGTCACAAAAACCTTCTAAAAATTTTGGCATTTGACTCCAGTAGTGCTCCTTGATTCAAGGAAGGAATGAAGGTTTATATTTCTTTCCTGCTCTAGTCACAAAGGATTGTTAAGTCTCCTTAAAGATTTTAAAAAATGATTTCTATAGTTGGATGTCTTGTTACTTCAGAAATAAAGGTTTCACACTGAGAAACTGAAGGACACTTTTCTCTCACTTGGCCCACATGTCATATAGTGGGGTTATAGGATTAGGAGCTTTGTTGTTCCCTAGACTTGCTTTTTGAATTTCTGTTTTCTTGTACTTTGTCCACATTAGATGTCGCAGTGACGCTGCTATCAGCAGTAGCTGGTGGTGAATCAACTGACATAGGTAGTCTACTGTCCTTGGTCAAAAGGTCATGGATGCTTGTCTTTCGAGTAGTTCCTTCAGCAGTAGAGATAACACTGCTTACATGAGGTAAAGTGGCATAGGGATTATATATTCAGGACTGATTTCCTCTAGGATGGACTGGTTGGATCTCCTTGCACTCCAAGGGACTCTCAAGAGTCTTCTCCAACACCACAGTTCAAAAGAATCAATTCTTCGGCACTCAGCTTTCTTCATAGTTCAACTCTCACATTCATACATGTCTACTCGTAAAAACGTAGCTTTGACTAGACGGGCCTGTGTTGGCAAAGTAATGTCTCTGCTTTTTAAAATGCTGTCTAGGTTGGTCATAACTTTCTTTCCAAGGAGTAAGCGTCTTTTAATTTCATGGCTGCAGTTATCATCTGCAGTGATTCTGGAGCCCAGAAAAATAAAGTCAGGCACTGTTTCCATTGTGTCCCCATCTATTTGGCATGAAGTGATGGGACCAGATGCCATGATCTTAGTTTTCTGAATGTTGAGCTTTAAGCCAACTTTTTCACTCTTCTCTTTCACTTTCAGCAAGAGGCTCTTTAGTTCTTCACATTCTGCCATAAGGGTAGTGTCATCTGCATATCTGAGGTTGCTCATATTTCTCCCAGCAATCTTGATTCCAGCTTGTGCTTCATACAGCTCAGCATTTCTCACGATGTACTCTGCGTATCAGTTAAATAAGCAGAGTGACAATATACAGCCTTGAAGTACTCCTTTCCTTATTGGAACCAATCTTTTGTTCCATGTCCAGTTCTAACTGTTGCTTCTTGACCTGCATACAGATTTCTCAGGATACAGGTCAGGTGGCCTGGAATTCCCATCTCTTTAAGAATTTTCCAGTTTGTTGTGATCCACACAGTCAAAGGCTTTGGTATAGTCAGTAAAGCAGAAGTAGATGTTTTTCTGGAACTCTTGCTTTTACGATGATCCAAGGGATGTTTGCAATTGGATCTCTGGTTCCTCTGTCTTTTCTAAATCCAGCTTGAACATCAGGAACTTCACAGTTCATACACTGTTGAAGTCTGGCTTGGAGAATTTGAGCATTACTTTGCTAATGTGAGAGAGGAGTTCAATTTTGCGGTAGTCTGAGCATTCTTTGGCATTGTCTTTCTTTGGGATTGGAATGAAAACTGACCTTTTCCAGTCCTGTGGCCACTGCTTAGTTTTCCAAATTTGCTGGCATGTTGAGTGCAGCACTTTCACAGCATCATATTTTAGGATTTGAAATAGCACAACTGGAATTCCATGCATCGTTTGTATCATGTACAATGTAAAAATTTAAAATAATTTCACCTCATTGCCAAGTTTATGTTCTAGGTTTAAGTAAACCCCATTTTCTCTGTTTGTAGACAACTTCTAAAAAGAGTATTTTCTTATGGAATAGTCAGTTATGTGGGTGAAATCAATTGTTCTTCTCATACTGACCTAAAAGCTAATCACTAGTTAGGGAAAAAATATAACCTCCAGTAGTAAAGAATTCACCAGCTGAATTTAAAGTCATTCCCTATACATGGCTTTGTATATGGACTCAAATCTAAACTCCTTTCATGTCTCTATTTACATAACCTCTGTTGAATTACTCCACCCTCAGCATCGTAGATGCCCCTGAATATCACACTTTCAAAGTGATTTGGATGAAGATTTCAGCCTGTGTGAATAAATACCTTAACTGTGGATTTTGACTGGAGTGACATATTGAGTACAGGCTACCACATCATGTACAGAAGCTCAGGGGATAGAGGATTATTATGACAAAGCAAGGGATTGCATATCCAAGTTTCTCAGGTGGTTTAAATTTACTGTATTCTTTTTTGTGAATTTCCTGGGGTTTGTTTTATTATTTTTGTTTTCTAATGTTTGTTTTGTTGTTTTTGTTTTGTTTATTATTTCTGATTGGTTTTATATCCTCTTTGGAAAAGTGGGAGAAGTTTAAGCTACACAGGCACACAGACATCCCTAATTTGAATCTTGGACTTGCTGTTTTCTAGCTGTGAAACCTTGAATAAATTCACCATTTAGACCTTATCTCAATGTTATTATGAGGAGTCTTTGAGATAATGCATGTAAAGTGTGTAGCAAAGTTTGATACAGTAGAAAATCACACATGCTAGCTGCTCTTCCCCCTGCTATTACTACAAATAACCACTACCATCATCACCATCACCATCACCACCACCATCATAACCACCACCATCACCATAAGCATCACCACCATGACCACCATCACCACAATCACTACCACCATCACCATCACTACCACCACCACCACCAGCATCATCATCACCACCACAACCATCATTACTCTTTTCAGCCATTTGGGCTGCTATAACAAAATATCACAAACTGGGTAGCTTATAAACAACACAAATTTTTTCCACAGTTCTAGAGGCTAGAAAGTCTAGGGTGAAGCCCCAGCCTGGTCAGGTGAGGGCACTCTTTGTAGTTTGTAGTTGGTGCCTTTTCACTATGACTTCACAGTGAAATGGGTCAGGGATCTCTTTGGACCCTCTTTCATAAAGCATTAATTTCATTCATTAGGGCTCCACCTGCATGAGTTTGTAGTTGGTGCCTTTTCACTATGACTTCACAGTGAAATGGGTCAGGGATCTCTTTGGACCCTCTTTCATAAAGCATTAATTTCATTCATTAGGGCTCCACCTGCATGATTTAAGCATTTGTGAAAATATCCACCTCTAAATGTCATGATCTCTGCAGGTTGAAATTTCAACATATGAACTTAATGGGGCATAAATATTCAGACAATAGCAACTACATACTTGACTACCATGCAGAAAAAAATGTGGTGAGAAAGGGAAGACAGCAATTCTACTTCTCAGATTGGTATGAGAGCCTTTTCCTTTGTTAACAGAAGCAGATTTAATGAAGCATCTATCAAATCTTATATCATCTTTCAAATTTTCATGCTTCCAGATAAGCTAGCTTTTCAAACAACTTGTTTGGCTCCAGAGAAAATAAATGGTTAGTACAATTATTCTACTAGCTGTATCATGCAGATAAAACCAGTTGGTGGGACAGAATTATTTGTTTTCCCACTGAGAAAAGGTAAACTTGCCAGAGGATATCTGTGATCAGTTGCAAAGCTTTTAAAATCCTGTGCTTTTTGCCCAGAGCTACTGGATTCCTTTATGTGGATGCACTGAAGGAGTAATTGTTAGAAATCACCAACATAGATGTTTAAAAACATGGTTTATGATCACAGTACAGTATATTATGCATGGAATGATAACTCATTCTAGTGTACTTTTTAATCTATCTTTGACAAGGTGCTTGAAAAATGTGGGAGGTGCACAAGAACCAAGCTAGAATTAGTGAAACTGTTCTGCTCCATTATCTTTTTATTACAGCTGGGGTCAAGGCCGTAGAGACATTGGTGAAACCAAAAAAAAAGCCCATTTTTCCCATGGTGAGGCCAATTTTTGATGGGTAATTAAAGAAAAAACAGTTGAGTCAACTAAACATGACTTCTCTTGTTTTATGAGGTTTTGTATATTAGAGAGAAAGAGAGAAAGAATAAACATCATCACATTGATTAACTTACTACAGTAGAAATAAATATCTTAATAAATTTAGTGGGAAACAAAAAGCAACCTTGATTTTATAGAATAGAATAGAGTTCATTCACTCAAAAACATTGTATTTGAATTTGTGAAAAATTATTGTTTTTCTTCAAAAAGTGTTCTAGGTTGAAAGCAGCACTTCTGGAATGCTAGAGTAAAAACTTCTGCATAATCTACTTTTCCATAAAGGCCATGAGAACACTGGCAAAAATATTCAAAAACGAGTATTTTAAAAACTGTAGAAATTAGCCAAAAGCTTGTAAAAATCCAAAGAATGCTTATTCAAGAAAAAGTACCATAAAACTTGACTTTTTCCTATTCCTGTTTCCCCAGTTTTGCACTAACTTTGAAGTGCAATAGACTCACAACTGTGGTAGCTGTGAAAAGCAACAACTTATCAGACACTGGAGAGGGTAGTGTTTGGAGCTGACCTCAAATCCCCATGTATAAAGAATTGTCACTATTTGACCTCTCTAGCAACACTTGCCAAAGCCCTGATTAAATAGCATGTCTTTATTTGACCTTACTTAGGGCATGCTGCTGCTGCTGCTAAGTCGCTTCAGTCGTGTCCGACCCTGTAAGAACCCAGAGATGGCAGCCCACCAGGCTCCCCCGTCCCTGGGATTCTCCAGGCAAGAACACTGGAGTGGGTTGCCATTTCCTTCTCCAATGCATGAAAGTGAAAAGTGAAAGTGAAGTCGCTCAGTCGTGTCTGACTCCTAGCGACCCCATGGACTGCAGCCTACCAGGCTCCTCTGTCCATGGGATTTTCCAGGCAAGAGTACTGGACTTAGGGCATGGCCAGTGTAAATTGAGCATTTGTTAAAAGCAATTAGCCACACTTGTATAAAACTCCAGCTGCCTGATGTGGAGACAGCAAATGGAACAAACAGGAGACTGATCAAAAAAACATAAAACAAAAAAATCTGAGGAACCAGATATTCACAGCAGTTTGAAAAACTCAAACATGTTTTAATTAATTATTTATTTCTTTATTTTACTTTACAATACTGTATTGGTTTTGCCATACATTGACATGAATCCACCACGGGTGTACATGAGTTCCCAATTCTGAACACCCCCCGCCACCTCTCTCCCCATATCATCTTAAAAAAAAAAAGAAAGAAAAAAACAAGTGTTTGGAAATAAATAAAGCACATGCAAGTTTATGTGGTTTATGTGTATACCCAGCAACTACACAAGAAACACCAAATCTCTCATTTCTGGATGAACCTGAGGCTCTGCCCAAGCCAGAAGTGATTTTAAAGTGACTGCCAGAATGTAGAAAGCATGCCCCAACATATACACAGAGACCCCTCAGCAAAGACTGGAACACAGCGATCCAAAACATTTAAGGAAACCTCTATCAAATCGTTAGCTGACCACTAATGATTTGAGTGGCTAATGAAATAGGGATTTCATGGCCTCAGATGACATAGAATACAGACTTTGCAGATTAAGCTTAGAAAAGTCACTGAACAAGCAACAAAAGAAATAAAAACTGGAGTAACAACAATAAATCCTTTTGGGAAATGATATCTGACCTCTGGAATTTTGCGTTATTATATTTTAAATGTACAGTTTTTAACAACAAAAAATATGAGACACATAGAGAAATAAAAGCATGTACCATATGTCAGAACACAAACAATAAATATAAACTTACCCTTAGGAAGTATAGCTGTTGGTATTACCAGACAGACTTTAAATCAGAGCAAATATGTTCAAAGAACTAAAGAAAATCATATCTGAAGAATTAAAGTATGGCAGTATCAAACTTAATAGAAAATACCAGTAAAGTGATAAAGAGTATAAAGAAAGAAAAACATGAAATTCTGGGGCTGAAAAGCCTGATAACTGAAATGAAAAAATTTACCAGACAGGCTCAAGAGCAGAAAACAAATGTGATCTAGCAGAAGAAAGAATAATAAACACAGATCAATTGGGAATATTCAGTCTGAAGAACAGAAAGTAAAAGAATGAAGAAGAATGAACAGAGCTTCAGAAATCTGTGGGGATGAAATAAAACACATCAAAATAACTCATAATAAGAGTACAGCATAGAGTTAGAGAAACAATTAGAAAAGAATACTTGGAAAAAAGTAACAGCTGAAAACTTCCCAAATTTGCTGAAAATTATTAATCTACACATCCCAGGAAGTTCAATGAAATCCAAGTAGAAAACTAAATGACAATGCACACCTTAAGACCTAATATTTAAACTGTCAAATGACAAAATGAAGGCAAGACAATCATGAAAAAGCGAGAGAAAGTTGACTCATGAAGTACACGGCATACTCAGTAACAGTAACAGCTAACTTCTCACCAGAAAACATGGAAGGTGAATGAAATAAACTATCAACAAAGCTATCCTGCAAAAACAAAGGATAAATTATGAAGTGCATGGGTTCTCAGTTGCTCAGTTATATTTGATTCTTTGTGGCACTATGGACTATAGCCCACCAGGCTCATCTGTCCATGGAATTCTCCAGGCAAGAATGTTGGAGTGGATTGTCATTTCCTCCTCCAGGGGATCTTCCCAACCCAGGGATCAAACATGCGATCCAGACTCCTGCATCCCCTGCATTGGCAGGCGGATTCTTTTTTACCTCTGAGCCACCTGGGAAGCCCTAAATTATGACTTTCGTAGGTAGACAAAAACCGAGGATTTGTTGCTCACTGACCTGCTATAAGGAATACTAAAAGCAACCCTTCAGGTATACGTGAAAAGACACTTGAGGAGAACTTGGAGTCACATGAAGAAATAAGAAGCACTGATAAATGCAAGTACATGAGTAAATAAAAAGTAGAGTGCAAATATATTTTTGTCTGTAAAGCATTTTTCCTCTCCTATCTGATTTAAATGACAATTGCATAACATAATGATTATATGTCTTTGGTAATAGACACAACAGAATGTATGAAGATGTAATTTGCTTAATAAAGAAGGGGAAAGGAAATGGAGCAATATAGGAGTGAAGGTATTTATTATATTGAAATTAAGATGATATTAATCCAATTTAGATTGTTATAAATTAAGGTGTTAATTGTAATTGCCAGAACAACTACTAAGAAAATAAGAAAAACACTAAGGTGTAAAAAAAGGTACACTTTATGTTTTCTCAATATTTTATATTGCAAAGCACTTAGTATAAAAGCAAGGTAGTCTATTTACTTTGAATTTCCAACTTTCAGTTCACACAAGGAATAAGGTATTTTTTTTCATTTTGTTATTTGTTTTTACAAATCAGTTTTTTAAAGTGAAATATAGTTGATTTACTAGATTATATTAGTTTCCAGTGTACAACATAATGATTCAATATTTATACAGCTTATACTTCATTTAAAGTTATTACAAAATAATGGATATATTTCCCTCTGCTGTACAGATATATCCTTGTTGCATGTATATTTTATACCTAGTAGTTCATATCTCCTATTTCTATCCCTATCTTGCCCCTTCTATCACCTCATTGGTAACCACTAGTTTATTCTTTATATCTGTCAGTCTATTTAAGTTTAATATTCAGTTATTTTTTTACTTTATATAACAGACTCCATATATAACAGAATATTTGCCTTTCTGTGTCTGACTTATTTCACTGAGCATATTACCTTGTAGGTCCATCAACATTGTTGCAAATGGAAAATTTCATTATATATATATAATATCTTATTTACCCATTCATCTGTTGATGGACACCTATGTTACTTCCAAATCTTGGTTATTTAAATAGTGTTGCTGATGCAATGAACATTAGGGTGCATACATCTTTTTGATTTAGAATTTTCATTTTTATTAAATTTATATCCAGGAATAAAATTTCTGGATCTTGTAATAGTTCTATTTTTAGTTTTCTAAGGAACCTCCATACTGTTTTCTACAACAGCTGTACCAATTTACATTGCCACCAACAGTGTACAAGGGTTCACTTTTCTCCACACCCTAGCCAGCATTTGTTTGTTTTTGATGATGGCCATTACGACAGGTGTGAGGAAATATCTCATTATGGTTTTGATTTCCATTTCTCTGATTTTAAGCAATGTGAAGCAACTTTCCATGTGCCTGTTGGCTATGTATATCTTCTTTGGAAAAATATTTATGCAGATCTGTCCATTTTTTAATTGGTTTGTTCATCTTTTTCAATATTGGGTTGTATGGAACATTTATATGTTTTGGATATTAACCCTTTGTTGATCCCATCATTTGCAAATATTTTCTCCCATTCAGTAGATTGTCTTTTTATTTTGTTAATGGTTTCCTTTGCTGTGCAAAAGTTTTTAAGTTTAGGGCTTCTCTGGTAGCTCAAATGGTAAAGAATCTGCCTGCAACGCAGGAGACTTGGGTTCAATCCCTGGATCAGGAAGACCCCCTGCAGAAAGGAAAAGCTACCCACTGCAGTATTCTTGCCGAGAGAATCCCATGGACAGAGGAGCCTGGCAGGCTCCAGTCCACTGGGTCGCAAATAAGTGACTAACACTCACTTTCACTGAAGTATGGGCACATGAAACCTCCAGCTTTGTTCTTTTCTTCTCAATATTGCTTTGATAATATTGGGGGTATCTTGTGGATCCATATAAATTTTAAGATTATTTGTTCAGTCTTCAATGTATATTATAAAGCTACATTAATGAAGATAATGTAGTATTGACATAAGGATAAATACACTAGAGAACAGAATTGAAAATCTAGATATAGACCCACACACACACACAGTAAATTAATTTCCAACAAAGATTTTAATGAAATTCAATGGAAAGAAGAAAATATTTTCAACAAATGGTCCTGAAACAACTGGATATCTATATTAAAACAAATCCCTTACACCATACATAACAAAATCTACAATGGATCACAGACCTAATTAAGAAGCTGAAACTAGTAGTTTCTAAAAGAAAATCTCTCTGTCTGCAGAGTTAACAAAACTTTCTTACAAATGGCATTATTTTTAAGAAAATTGAAAATAAATAAATTGCACATAATACTGAAAGAAATTGCTCATCAAAAGACCTCATTAAGAAAATTTAAATAGCCATGGAAAACATATTTGCAATGAGTATATCTGACAAAACCTGTATCTTGAAGTTTGAAGAATTCTTGTAAATAAACAATAACAAACACCTAGTGAAAACTGGAAAAAAAAATATTTGAACAGATATCTTTAAAAAGATACAGGAAAAGTTTAAGAATAGGTATATAAAATTGTTATGTAAATTGAGCCAAAATGATATACCATATTGGATTCATTCCCTACTCTTACATAGTTGCTCTTATCAGACAGTTCTTTTTGCCATCAAATGGTTCTCCCCACCTGCACTTATTTTGAGTTTCATGGTAATTCCTGTCACCTAATATTGCTGTGGAATTTATTTGTGGGTTTTAAAAAATCCCTTTACATATTACTTTGTCTTGTAGGGGGAATTTATTGAACACACACACACACTCACTCCATTATGGCTGCCATCTTCCAGATTCATCTCTTCCCTCAAATTTCCTCTTGATGTTGTCTATTTATGTTTTCTAGCTAAAAAAGGAGGCAAATTGGGAAATAAACTAAGGTACATCCTCAATGACTAGGGGCACTACTTTTCAAAAAAAAAAAAACAACTCATCATTCATGTGCATCTACTAGAAACTAAGGGATCTGGGAACTGTAAATGAGATTTTTCATAATTGGATATGTATACCTCATACAGTCACCTCTGCTTTTTCCTTCCCTTAGTTTGGTGTAGATTTGCATAAATGGCTTTTAAGTGATGGCTCAACTTGGGGATGATGTTGAAATCTCAGTTAGGCATGCATTTGCAGCTAACTGAGATTTCCCATTGGTAGCTTAATTCATGCCCCAATAGTTTATTTAACATTTTTTTTGTTCTTGAAACACAGTGTCATCTGTTTGAAACTATTGTTTTAGTTGTTCAGTGAGTTCTTGCCTGAATAATTTGACATACTCAGCAGCTCTGTTTAAAGAAAAGACTCTGTTTAAGGGCTTTTCTTCTTTAGAGGCATAATGTGTGTCAGAGGGGAATTAGGAAGGAATTAACTTTGTTTAATGAATACTAAAGTAAAAAGGGATTAAACATCTCTACAAATAGCCAGATCCCATGGGTCTCTTGACTTTAAAGATTGTGGAAGGTAATTATATATTGTAATTAAATTATTTTAATTCAATTTCAAACTTTATTTCATGAATAGAAAATATTTCCTGCTCTGAATAAGGAATGCCTTTCTTTCAGCTAAATCCTCCTTTAGGATAGAAGGGAATTTGTCAAATTTTTGGATTGAATTTAGAATTTGTAAGTAATGTTTTTGGCATAAAAACTGAATTAAGCCTTTTAAAACTTGGCTCAGTATAAATATTCAACCACTGTAGACTAAAGAATACAGATTTATTCTTTGTGATTTTCTTAGTAGTTATCAAGAGACATTTCCATATCAATTTTAAGATATGAATTTATAAAATATAACTGAACCCATTTCTTAGTGCCATTTGAATTGTTAGTAGAGTATAGAAAGTCATCAAAATATAGTGGAATGATTGAAGAAATGTGTTAATGAATCCTGACCTCATTACTGTACCCACAGGGTAAATTTGTATAACCTCTCTGAATCTAGGCAGAATAAGATATAGAGTTAGATGATTTCTAATTTACTCTGCAGGCCCCTGATAACAATAAGTAACCATGAAAGTAATAGGGTAAGTAATCTAAGTGTTGGCTTTCCCTGTTACATCAGTGGTAAAGAATCTGCCTGCAATTCAAGAGTCACAGGAGACTTGGGTTCAATCCCTGGGTAGGGAAGATCCCCTGGGAGAAGGCATGGCAACCTACTCCAGTATTCTTGCCTGGAGAATCCGTGGGCAGAGGAGCCTGGTGGGCTACAGTACATAGGGTCACAAAAAGTGGGACACGACTGAAGCAACTCAGCACATACACGCATCCTAAGTGTATTACATGGATAAGAAAAATGTTACAGAGTTTAAGTGATTTGCTCAAGATGACAGATGTAGGAAGTGGAGAAACTAAGATTCTGACTTAGAACAGCTTGATGCTTAGTCCAGTATTCTTTGGGATATATAATTTCACTTTTGTGACTAACTTTCTATAGTCATGTATAGGGAAAAATAGAATTACTCTTTCATTCGGTGACTGACTTTCTATGTTGTAGCTTTCTGAGTAAAAGTCCAAAGCCAGTGGTAGAGAAAAGAACACTGTGAGCACTTGTAAGACTAGAAACACTGAAAGCAGTGTAAGGGCAACAGAAAGCCCTTCACTGAGTAGACTTAGAATCTAAAAATCCAGTTTGTGGACACTTCAAAACAAAATAGAGCATGGTTCATGAGTGTGGCAAGAGAATCACTCCCTTTTTGAAAGATCCTCAAGGGTTAAAGATTACCACCCAGGACTTCCCTGGTGGTCCAGTGGCTAAGACTCCACACTCCCAATGCAGGGACCTGAGTTCAATCCCTGGTAAGGGAGTTAGATCCCACATGCTGCAACTAAAGATCCCACACAGCCAAATAAATAAATACATATATTTTAAAGATTACCATACTACTCTGGACAGATTATCTTCTTGGCAAAGAAACCTCTTTGGAACATTGGTTTGCTTACATATCTGTCTCCCTCTACTAGATATAAGCCTTTTGTGATTAGACATTGTTCTGTGCTCAGTCGCCAAGTCACGTCCAACTTTTTGTGATCCCATGAACTGTAGCCTGCCTGGCTCCTCTGTTCATGGAATTCTCGAGGCAAGAATACTGGAGTAGATAACCATTCCCTTATCCAGGGGATCTTCCTGACCCAGGACTCGAACGCTGGCCTCCTGCATTGCAGGCAAACTTTTTACCATCTGAGCTACCAGGGAAGCTGTTATGTAATTAATCCTTTAGTTCAGTTCACTTCAGTCACTCAGTCGTTTCCCACTATTTGTGACCCCATGAATCGCAGCATGCCAGGCCTCCCTGTCCATCACCAACTCCCAGAGTTCACTCAAACTCATGTCCATCAAGTCAGTGATGCCATCCAGCCATCTCATCTTCTGTCGGCCTCTTCTCTTCCTGCCCCCAATCTCTCCCAGCATCAGGGTCTTTTCCAATGAGTCAGCTCTCCGCATGAGGTGCCCAAAGTATTGGAGTTTCAGCTTCAGCATCAGTCCTTCCAGTTAATCCTTACTGAATGACAACTAAATGCCAGGCAGCTTTCTGGGTAATACAAGAAGGAAACAGACACATATGTGTACGTTCATAGGACTAACATTCTAGTAGATGAAACAACAATAAACAAAAAAGAACCAAAATAGACTGTTGATAATGCAGTGGAAAAAAATAAAAGAGGGAAGGGAGAACAGGAAGTGAGAGGACAGGGAGGATTCATTGAAAAGGTCACATTTAAACCAATTGAATAGATTTGCCAATAGTGGGACAGAAATTACACATGCATGTTTGACTTTGTTAGGGCTGTCATCACAGAGTACCATAAACTCGGCAGTTTTAACAACAGAAATATATTGTCTCACAATCTGGAGGCTAGAACTCTGGATTAAGGTGACAGCAAGGTTGATTCCTTCTGAGGCAGTGAGGGAAGAATCCATTTCATCTCCTGGGCTTGTGAAAGTTGCTCAGTAGTATCTGACTCTTTATGACCCCACGGACTATGCAGTCCATGGAATTCTCTAGACCAGAATACTGGAGTGGGTAACCTTTCCCTTCTCCAGGGGATCTTCCCAACCCAGGAATCAAACCCAGGTCTCCTGCATTGCAGGCAGATTCTTTACCAACTGAGCTATCAGGGAAACCCTAGGCTTGTAGATGATCTTTTTCTTTCTGTGTCTGTTCATGTCATCTTCTCTCTATGTGCATCTCTGTGTCCATCTTTTCCTTCTTTAAAAGGACACCAGCCATACTGATTTAGGGCCCACCCTAATGACCTCCCTGGTGGCTCAGATGGGAAAGTGTCTACCTATAATGTGGGAGATCTGGGTTCAATCCCTGGGTCTGGAAGATTTCCTGGAGAAAGAAATGGCAACCCACTCCAGTATTCTTGCCTAGAATATCCCATGGTCAGAGGAACCTGGTAGGCTACAGTCCATGGGGTCGCATTGAGTTGGACATGACAGAGAGACTTCACTTTCTTTTCTTTCTAATGACCTCATTTTAACTTGAGTATCTCTGTAAAGATAGTATCTCCAAACACAGTCACATTTTGAGGTATTAAGACTTCTACATATGAATTTAGAGGGATGAAATTCAATCCATGAAGTTCATTATTTTATTCAATACTCACAATAACTCTATAAAGGAAGTATTGCTAAGCATGCTAGATACCAGGATTAATGATGCTTCATCCTTTTCATTCATCAATGAATGAAAAAAATATAAAACAAATATACAGGTAAATCTAATATGGTTGACATAGAAAGACATAATACCTAAGTACTAGTTGAGTAGATCAGAAGTGCTGTGGCAAGTTAACTGTAAGAGGGTATAACTCACCTTCTTGGGAAGCAGGAGAATTTAGCTAGGAGACATGAAGTAAGGAGTGTTCTAGAAACCATGAATAAGAAAAAAATCATTTTCCCGGGTATGTCAAGTACTACCATTTAGACAAAAAATTTGGAAACACTGCATTGTGCCAAGATGATTTCCAGTTTGCCTTTAAGTTTTACAAATATGACTGCATTCAAGGACCATGAAGAGGACACAACCTGCCAGCTTAATTAAGTTTCTGAAATACTTCTGGGCAAAATTAATATGTGTGGCTACCAGCCCAAATCACTGGGACTGAACAAAGTCAGCTTACACAGAAAATTGCAAGAAGTGTAGGGATATTTTAAAAATTGAATATAGCAACATTGATAATTGTGGTTAAGGAATTATTTATCCTTTCCTTGGATACTTTCTCTCATCGGTTATTTCAAAGTCAATATGATGATCAGAACTTTTCAGAGTAAAATTAAAACCTTGGGGTGAGGTGGCCATTTGGCAAAGACTCCTATGTATATTCTACTAAACCCAAGTGGATAGAAACAAAATAAACTTAATTCCAGTGTAAAGTTTACTTATCATTTGAAGAAAGTGATGCTAAATATTAGTACTGAGTAAATTCAAATTCTTTTGCTGATCATTTCAGATATGGACTAACTAGCAAAATCAAGACTGAAACTTCTCCTGTTTCTGTTTCCAGGATGTATTTTATCAATAAGGTAAAGGGTAGAAGAAATAATGAGGTCCACATGTACACAGTCTTTTATGGTTTGCAAAGCCATTTTACATCTGTCATTTCAATGGCTTCTATATCTACTCTGAGGACAGTAGGAGAGAGTTATGATCCTCATTTGATAGAAGAGAAAAAGAGAAAAACTGAGACTCTAAGAGTTGATGTTTTCAATATTATAATCAGGAATGGGACCAACACTAGCACTCCAAAATTTGGATTACTTCTGTACTTTAACATACCATAGAATGGATAGCTCCTACAATGATATGCTGTTCAAATTAGCCATGGTGTCCATGCTATCATGGCCTCTACATTAATACTCTGATTTCCTTAAACATCTCAGGTTTGAGAATCTATGGACTTCTACAAGGCTGAAATGTAATAACTTTATGTTTTATATGCACAATTGTCAATCAGTATAATATCAATATTTATAAACCTGTACACTTAAATTACATTTTCAGGGGACTTGAAATTTCCTTGAAATAAGATTTTTTTGTGTGTGTGTACATGTGTATTCATTTTGATAATTATCTATAAAACAAATAGCATAAGTAAGCTATGTAAGTCTATCCCTTATCACTTGTATGATCACCTTAAACATAAATGCCACACATGATTCAGGGCCCCTGTGGGGTTGTGACCATGATACCATGAACACCATGGCTAATTTGAACAGCAGAAGTGCAAGGCACAGTTGGCCTTTGTTGATATTATCTTGACATGTGAAAGCCAAATGATGTCATTGTATGTCATCTGAGCAAAAGTTTCATAGTATGAACACAAAAAGTGGTGGAAGAATTGGGTCATCATTCTACCTGACATAACTTAGATATACAGAACTCCCTGGAGCCTATACCTTAGCTACCAGCACTGTACTCACATGGTGAGCTACAGTTTAGTTTCAATGAGATGTGTTACATCACATTAAATTATGTAGCTATTTTAAATATTATTGTTCTTGTAATTTGGCTTTGTCCTTAATTTCTCAATGTTTTCACGTTAAAGCCATATAAGAACTATGAGCTTAAGAGTCTAAACCTAGTGCTATGTTGGCATACATTTAAGCAGCATACGTTAAAGGAAGTGAAGTGAAGTCTCTCAGTCATGTCCAACTATTTGTGGAGTCTGCATTAATAGAAACATGATTTTGGTCAACATTAGAGATAAGAGATGATTTGTTTTTGCTTTATAAAGGATCTATACATGATGTAACCTGTAGAAACATTGAACTATGTGGCTTCTGATAGTCTAGAATTCTAAAATTTGAAAAAAGAGTCTGTTCTGCTTATCCTTATGTTGTGGCCATGAATGTTCATAGAGTAGCCAATGAATCAATGTAGCATGCATCTCTGAGAGAGTACTATGTGCCTCGTCATGGTTGTGTATTAGAAGTTGATAGAGGAAAGGTAAACATAGTCTTGGTGCTTAAAAAATTAAGTGCCTAGAAAACTATTAGCTTAGTCTACCACTGCCTGACTCTGCCTGGGTGGACTCTCATTCCCAGCTTTAGAATCTATGAGGACCTTTGTCCTGTGGCCAAGAAGCAACTGATTATAGCTCCATTTCTTGAGGAGTGCTGTGTAGCATTCACTGAAGTCTGCCTGGCTGTGGTACTCTAAAAGTTCCAAGGCTTGATCAAGTCTGGGTGGAACCATTTTCAAGGGAGAATAAAATTGTGGAATGAGTAATCCTGATGGAAAATTAGAGCATGTTCATAGAAAGATTAAAGTGAAGTCAAAAGAGCAAGTATGTCCCTGAGTAGCCTTTGAATACAAATAATAAGGATAATGCATGATGAGGTAGCAAGGGATTGGGGTAGGGAATGGTCAGATTGTTGCAGTGGTTTTACCCTTGCACAGATTTCTTTTTAGCTCTTCTTCTTCTTCTTCTTTTTTTCATTTTATTGTCACTTATCTCAATTGGGTGCTAATAAGATGATTGACTGTATATTGTCACCCTGCTTATTTAACTTATATGTAGAGTACATTATGAGAAACACTCGGCTGGATGAACCACAAGCTGGAATCAAGATTGCCAGTGGAAATATCAAAAACCTCAGATATGCAGATGACACCGCCCTTATGGCAGAAAGCAAAGAGGAACTAAAGAGTCTCTTGATGAAAGTGAAAGAGTAGAGTGAAAAAGTTGGCTTAAAGCTCAACATTCAGAAAACTAAGATCATGGCATCTGGTCCCATCACTTCATGGGAAATAGATAGGGACACAATGGAAACAGTGACAAACTTTATCTGGGGGGGCTCTCGAATCACTGAAGATGGTGATTGCAGCCATGAAATTAAAAGACGCTTACTCCTTGGAAGGAAAGCTATGTCCAACCTAGACAGCATGTTAAAAAGCAGACATTACTTTGTCAACAAAGGTCCGTCTAGTCAAAGCAATGGTTTTTCGAGTAGTCAGGTATGGATGTGAGAGTTGGACAATAAAGAAAGCTGAGTGCCGAAGAATTGATGTTTTTGAACTGTGGTGTTGGAGAAGACTCTTGAGAGTCCCTTGGACTGCAAGGAGATCCAACCATTCCATCCTAAAGGAAATCAGTCCTGAATATTCATTGGAAGGACTGATGCTGAAGCTGAAACTTCAATACTTCGGCCACCTGATGCAAAGAACTAACTCATTATAAGACCCTGATGCTGGGAAAGATTGAAGGTGGGATGAGAAGGGGATGACAGAGGATGAGATGGTTGGGTGACATGAGTTTGAGTAAACTCTGGGAGTTGGTGATAGGCAGGGAAGCCTGGCTTGCTGCAGTCCATGGCATCGCAAAGAGTCAGACATGACTGACTGACTGAACTCAACTGAACTGATGATTATTGAAACTAGGATGCAAGGATGTGATTGGCCTAAGAAATAGCTTCCTGGAGGGCCTCAGGTCTCAAAAGTGTAGCTTATCAGTAATGAGCTTTGTAATAATTCCAGAGATATGGAGTGAGTAACTCCCATTTTATTACAGGGCTCACTGCATCCTACAGCCTGTAGGAAGTAGAGTACAAAGGGACTGAGAGTAGCTACATCATCACCTGACTGCTTGGATCATAGCAGTAGCCTCCTCACTGATCTCCCTGCTTCTCTTCTTGGCCACTGCTCCCACTCTCATACAGTCTATTCTCCATGTGGCAAACAGGGTGACTTTTTAAAAAGAATAATTAGTTCATGACACTTCTATGTCTAAAACCCTCCAATGACTAATGAGTATACATAGAATATAAACCCTATAAGATCTTGTTTTATCTTTTCAAAAAATACAGTTCTTAGCTTCTTTGATCTTTATGTTATTGTTTTAGTCTCTATTTTATTTATTTCTGTTCTGATCTTTGTTATTTCCTTCTTTCTGCTTACTTTTGGTATAGTTTCTGGTTTTTGTAGTTCCTTGAGGTATAAAGTTAGTTATTTGAGAAATTTATCTTTCCTCGATGTAGATTTTTATAAAGTTCTCTTTTAAATCTTTTGCAGAATCCCATAAGATTTTTTACATTCTATTTCCATTTTCATTTGTGTAAAGATTTTTTTTTAAATTTCCTTTTTGACCCATTAATTATGCAGGAACATGTCATTTAGTTTTCACATATTAGTGAGCTTTCTAGCTTTTCTCCTGTTATTGTCTTTTAATTTCATACTGTTGTCATCATGAATGATATTTGGTATGATTTTAATCTTCTTAAATCTGCTAAGACCTGTTTTGTTACCTAACATATCTGGAGAATGTTTTTTGTGTGTGTTGGAGAAGAATGTTAATTCTACTGCTGTTGGGTCGAATGTGCTGTAAATGGTAGGTCCATTTGATCTAAAGTTTACCTCAAATCTGATATTTTACTAATGGTTTTCTCTTTGGATGATCTATTCATTGTTGAAAGTGTGGCACTGAGGTCTATTTCTGCCTTCAGACCTGATAACATTTTCTTAATATGTTTAGGTGTGTTCCAATGTTGAATGCATATATATTAACTATTGGTATATCCTCCTGGTGAATTGATACTGTAACAAGAAATGAAAGAATTTGCTTCAAGTCACCCACTTGACTGAGAATATGTCTGTCCATCTTTCTAATCTTGAGTTGTTTCCACAGCCCTCACTGCAGTATGCCCCAAAGAATCTGTTGTACCCAACTTTCACTAGCTGTAACTATGAAGGCATGTGAGCTATTGGTGAAATGTACATTGTGCAGCCACTTTGGAAAACAATATGGAGATTCCTCAAAACATTAAAATTAGAACTATCATATAATCCTGAAATGTCATTACTAGATTTATGTACAAAGGAAATGAAATCTGTATCTTAAAAAGATATTTCACTAGTGTGTTCATAGTAGCATTATTAAATAGCCAAGACATGGAAATAACTGATGCTTACCAACAGATAAAAGGATAAAGGACATGTTTTTATTCAGAGATGAAAAGAAGGAAATCCTGCCATTTGCAACAGCATGGATGAACCTGGAGGGCATCATACTAAGTGAAATATGTCAAAGAAGACAAATACTATATGGTATCTTATGTGGAATCTTTGGGGAAAAAAGCTCATAGAAACAAAATAGAATGGTGGTTGCTAGACAACGGGATGTGAAGAAAATAAGATGCTGTTCAAAGCATACAAACTTTCAGTTACAGGATGAATACATTGTTATGATCTAAGATAACATCATCTAGTGTACTTGAACTTTGCTAGAGAGCAGATCTTGTGTTCACAACCACAACTGTAACAAAAAAGGTAACTATGTGAGGTTGTGGATGTGATATCTTGATTGTAATAATCATTTTATAATGTATATGTGGGGCTTCCCTGGTGGCTCAGATGGTAAAGAATCTGCCTGCAATGCAGAAGACTTGGGTTCGATCCCCAGATCAGGAAGATCTCCTGGAGAAGGAAATAGCAACCCGTTCCAATACTCTTCCCTGGAGAATCCCATGGACAGAAGAGCCTGGCAGTCTACAGTCAAAGGGATTGCAAAGAGTTGAACATAACTGAACGACTAACACTTTCATTTTTCACTTTCTTTCTTTTTTCTTTTTTTTTAAATTTTTATTTTTACTTTATTTAACTTTACAATACTGTATTGGTTTTGCCACACATTTACAATACTGTATTGGTTTTGCCATACATTGACATGAATCCAATGTGTATGTATATCAAATCATCATGTTATGTACCTGAAATAGATATAATTTTGTTAATTATATCTCAATAAATCTGATGTTCAAGCTGGTTTTAGAAAAGGCAGAGGAACCAGAGATCAAATTGCCAACACCCGCTGGATCATGGAAAAAGCAAGATAGTTCCAGAAAAACATCTATTTCTGCTTTATTGATTATGCCAAAGCCTTTGACTGTGTGGAACACAATAAACTGTGGAAAATTCTGAAAGAGATGGGAATACCAGACCACCTAACCTGCCTCTTGAGAAATCTGTATGCAGGCCAGGAAGCAACAGTTAGAACTGGACATGGAACAACAGAATGGTTCCAAATAGGGAAAGGAGTACATCAAGGCTGTATATTGTCACCCTGCTTATTTAACTTATATGCAGAGTACATCATGAGAAACGCTGGACTGGAAGAAACACAAGCTGGAATCAAGATTGCCAGGAAAAATATCAATAACCTCAGATATGCATTGACACCACCCTTATGGCAGAAAGTGAAGAGGAGCTAAAAAGACTCTTGATGAAAGTGAAAGAGGAGAGTGAAAAAGTTGGCTTAAAGCTCAACATTCAGAAAACAAAGATCATGGCATCTGGTCCCATCTCTTCATGGGAAATAGATAGGGAAACAGTGGAAACAGTGTCAGACTTTATTTTTTTGGGCTCCAAAATCACTGCAGATGGTGATTGCAGCCATGAAATTAAAAGATGCTTACTCCTTGGAAGAAAATATATGACCAACCTAGATAGTATATTCAAAAGCAGAGACATTACTTTGTCAACAAAGGTCCGTCTAGTCAAGGCTATGGTTTTTCCTGTGGTCATGTATGGATGTGAGAGTTGGACAGTGAAGAAGGCTGAGTGCTGAAGAATTGATGCTTTTGAACTGTGGTGTTGGAGAAGACTCTTGAGAGTCCCTTGGACTGCAAGGAGATCCAACCAGTCCATTCTGAAGGAGATCAGTCCTGGGATTTCTTTGGAAGGAATGATGCTAAAGCTGAAGCTCCAGTACTTTGGCCACCTCATGCGATGAGTTGACTCATTGGAAAAGACTCTGATGCTGGGAGAGATTGGGGGCAGGAGGAGAAGGGGACGACCGAGGATGAGATGGCTGGATGGCATCACTGACTCGATTGACGTGAGTCTGAGTGAACTCCGGGAGATTTTGATGGACAGGGAGGCCTGGCGTGCTGTGATTCATGGGGTCGCAAAGAGTCGGACACGACTGAGTGACTGAAATGAAACTGAAATCTGGAAAAAATGAAGACATTGCAAGTCCTCAGTGAAATAATTTTGGTTTTATGCTCTTTTGGTTTTGTTTAGGAAATGGAAAGACAATGGCATAGTTATAAAATATGACATAGAAAAGTAGCCTGAATTATTAAATATTTTCAAGGACATAAAGGAATATATAGTGTATGTTAAATATAATTCCTTCTTCAATAAATCTTTAAATATTCATTCACTTCCTTTTAATTTGCCATGATCTCATTAGCACCACAGTAGAATATTTGGAGAATGAAAGCACGTAATTGGCAACTGTTTTTGGATTTTTTATCATGAGCTGTTACTCCAAGGTTGCAAACATACAAAACCTGTTAAAACTGTTTTGAAGATTTTTTTTTTTGAAAAATATACTGGAAAGATTTCAAAATATCTACATTTACCTTGTAAAAATATTATTAGAATAGAAAGAATATTGTCCTTTTCCTGATCATAAGCTAAACATAGAGCACAAATTACAACATTATGAAATAATCCTAATTCCATAAATCAGGACACAACAAACCACGATAATAAAATTAGAAGACATTCAAAATATGAAACAATCAAAACAAAGTATCCCTCATTCTGAAGACTTCGAAAAGCACTCACTCAAAAACATTTTCCTCTTATTTCTGGAGACCATTAGATGATTAATTACTGTGAAATGTACAGATTACTTGACGCATACAGAGTTAGAAATTCATAGTAAGTCAGCAAAGAGCTCTCAGTGGCAAATCAAGAGAGGAACAGAAGCAATGAGAAGGCTAACTTTTACATTAAGATGAGGAATCATTGCTTTCAGGGTCTGGGATCTCAGCAGCAATTTGTGTCACTGGAAAGCCCTTTCAGGAAGAGAGCACTTACTGAGACCGAAGGCACAAAGATGTTCCCCAAAGACAAACATTACAATGATGAGCAAGCCAGTTGCCTTCATCACAGCTGCCTCTCACCTTTGAATGTTTACCCATTATTGATCTGCTACTCACAGCTTGGTACTTATACAGAGGAACGCTAAAGTGCAGGGATAAGAGCCAAACCATGGGCTTCAAGTTGTGCTTGCCAGATGAAATTGCCTCTCTTTGCCTAAATTTCTTCATCTGTTATCTGAGAACGGGCAACAGTGACATCATCAAAGAATGGTTAAAGTGATGAATCCAGTTTTTCCATGTAAGCTGCTTAGAATTGTGTTAGCCCATGAATAAAATGGCATCTATTACCATGATTTTTACACAGTTAGTACTTACCAAGACATTGCCTCAAGAGTTTTATAAAAGTGCTTCCATTTGTGACTATGTATGTACACATATACACACACTTTTCCTTGATAACCTTTCATGTGCCAGGCACTATGCTGAGTGCGACAATTTTATTCCTTATTCACAATTCTATAATAAAATGGACAGCATTGGTAATAGAAATGACTGTTAGTAAAATAATGTGTTTCCCCCCCTTTTTTTTGAGTTCTTACTGTATACCCAGGCTTCTCTGTATGCTCTACACTGTGTGAATTATCTCATTAATCTTCATAACAACACAGTGTGCTATGTATTGTTTATATTCTCTTACTGAATAAGGAAACTGAAGGAGACAGAGGTTTAGTGACTTGCTCAAGGTACTATGTCTTGTAGTAGTACAAAAAGTGAAAGTGAAAGTGTTGGTTGCTCATTCGTGTACTACTCTTAGCAATCCCATGGACTGCAGTCTGCCAGACTCCTCTGCCCATGGGATTCTCCAGGCAAGAATACTGGAATGAGTAGCCATTCCCTTCTCCAGTAGATCTTCCTAAGCCAGGGATGGAACATGGTTCTCCCATATGGCAGGCAGAGTCTTTACCATCTGAGCCACCAGGGAAGTCCTATAACCTGTATTCAAATAGAAATCTCTCTGACTTCAGAATCTCGTGTCTGTTTTTCCAACAACAACCTTTTCTCTGTAGCCTTGTCCCCCATCTGAGAGCGTAAAAGTTCTCCCAAGTCATTCACAGTCAAACTCTAGAGTGAAAATTTGCTTCCCCAAATTTGTGTGACACTACACTTACCTGGATCTTGTCCTGCTTCAGCAGTTCCTCCTCAATCTCCTTTGCAGTTTTCCTTATCTCTCTGCATAATAAAGGGTGAAGAGGCCCAGAGCTCAGTTCCTGGACCTCTTTCCTTTTCTACCTACACTTACTTCCTTGGTGATCTTGTCCAGATGCTTGGTTTTAAATACTACCTAGAGGTGGAAGACTGTTACTACTATAATCTAGCCTTTTTCTCTTCTCCTAGTTGCCAGGCTGGTATGTCTAACTGCCTACTTGACATCATTCCTTGGATGCCTGATAAGTATCTCAAATTAATCATATTTAAACCAGTTTCTTAATTGTTCCCCCATCATAACTTCCCCCAATCTTCCTCATTTCAGAATATAGCAATGTTATCCTTTCCATTGCTCAGCACAAAAACCTTACAGTTATCCTGACTCCTCTCTTTCACCACCCTCCTGAGTTTTAACCTATAAGCAAATCTTCTCAATTCTACGTGAGATAGTTCTTGAAGTCATACATTTTTAACTAATTTTACTATCATGCTATGAGTCCAAGCTACTGTCATCGCTTATCTGGACAACTGCAATTAGCTTTACAACTGGTTTCCCAGATTCTGTTCTGGCCGCCTAAACAGCATTCTCTGTAGCAGTGTTTTCGAAGCACCAGACACTGTCTTCTAAGGCTTCCCTACATGAGCTCACTTAATTAATTTTGACAACATGCCTACAATACAGGTCTTATCATTCTTCCCATTTAACAGGTTAAAAAAAAAAAAAAACAACTATGCTTTAAGAAGTGAAGCAACTTGAGCAAGAATAAATTAAAATAATCTTAGTCATGCTCTTTCCATGGTGCCTTAATGCTTCAGCAATCCAGTAATTGATTCCTAAGGCTTTATATAAGAAAATAAAGCAACAGAAAATAGATGTCTAAAGGCATTAATTAAAATGTTAACTATAATTGGGAAATGCCATTAACAATGTAAAGGTCTCCTGATGAATGAATAATGAACTGATGAAATATTAAATAAATCAGCCTATATAATAAAATATTAAGCTCTCACTAAACATGTGTATTAAGGTTACAGAGTATTATAGACAAATACTTGATGTGTGTATGTGGAATAGTAAAGGTTTGAAGCCACAGTTTGCCCACTGGAGGAATTCAGGCATGTCTAAGGAGGTGATAGTGTTAGTTGCTCAGTTGTGTCTGACTCTTTGTGACCCCATGGACTGTAGCCCACCAGGATCCTTTGTCCAAGGAATTTTCTAGGCAAGAATACTAGAGTGGGTAGCCATTCCCTTCTCCAGGTGATGTTCCCAACCCAGGAATTGAACATGGGTCTCCTGCATTGCAGTAAGATTCTTTGCTGGCCCAGCCACCAGGGGAATGATCCAAAGAGGTGATATCGGGGAGATGCTGTTTGAAATCTACTGGAATGAGTCGGCTGAATTGTGTAGATTCAAAAGAAAAAAGAGATCTTTTTCTTGAGTTGGCATGGGTACTGAGATGTGTTTCCATGGGCATTTGAGAGGGACCATTTCTCCAGGAGGGTAGCATGATAACCTACATTGCTCCTTTAGCTTGGGTCCATGAACTCAGGTCTAAGGTCTGTGAAGAACCTGCAGAAAGAAACTAAAATAAGTGTTCCAAGAAGATCTCCCATCTACCAGGCACAAACATTTCCAGTGAGATGTCTAACCACCTCCTCTCCCCCTTTACCTAGTAGCTCTTACACACATTTTTGGTTCTAGTTTACCTGTCACTTCCCCTCAGAAGTCTTGCCTGCCTGCCTATCTAGATTAGGAGACCTTCCTCTGTGTTTCCTTACCATCCTCTTCTTCCCTTACGATAGCACTTATCATACATTACTGTCATCATTTAGTTTCTGTATATTACTCTACACTGTACATTCCTAGTGGGTAAACAGAAGTCCTTTCTCTTTTATTTATTTATTACTAATTTATTTATATCTGTGCTGGATCTTTGTTGCTGCATGGACTTTCTCTAATTGTGGTGAGTGGGGGCTATTCTTCATTTTGGTGCATGGACTTCTCACTGTCGTGGCTTCTCTTGTTGCCTCTAGAAAAGGTTCAGTAATTTTGGCAGACGGGCTTAGTTGCTCTGCGGCATGTGGGATCTACATAGACCAAGCATAGAAACAATGCCTCCTGCGTTGGCAGGTGGATTCTTTACCACCGAGCCAGCAGGGAAACCCTGAGAAGCCTTTTCTTGTTCTGTAAACAAGAATGATATCTATCTCATTCAATTTTTAATCTGCAGCTTCTAACACAATACCTGGATCAAAGTAGATCTTCAATAAAACATTATTAGTGTAGCCAAATCCTTTACTGATTCAAAAGTCACATTATTTTATCATCCAGAAGAGCACTAAAAAACAATGAAAATATTCACTTAAGATCTAAAAGAAGTGACAGAGTGATATGATATTGCATATCACCCAGATATGTAGGCATATGATATTGCATATCACCCAGAACTATGTTCTAAAAACCTTCTTTACACAGCTAGTTTCCCTAAGTGTCAGTAATCACCACTCAGCATTCACTGTTACCTTTTAATTTTGCCTAGGAAAAGAAAATAATTCTAAATAAACCCAAACCAAATAAACTCAGTCCATTTTTTGTTCCTGCTTTCTCTGCCTCCTTTGCTTTTGGGGACTTTTTCCTCTTAAGAGAATAATTATTGTAAGTCATTTTAGCTTCTATATCTAGGCACAATTTAGCAGCTCAAACATCACTTACAGCAAATGCTTAGACAATTTTAATGTTAAAATAACAAAATATCCTTCTTCCTTACAAAACTGGAGTGAGTTTAAGGATCCAGTGTTAGTTGCTCAGTTGAATATGAGTCTTGGCCTGTAACCCACCAGGCTTCTCTGTCCATGGGATTTCCCAGCAAGAATACTGGAGTGAGTAGCCATCCCCCTTTTCAGGGGATCTTCCCGACCTGGGGATTGAACCTGGGCCTCCCACACTGCAGGCAGATTCTTTTCCATCTGAGTCACCAGGGAGCCCTATGCTGCACACAAAATAGTCAAAGCAGAGTAAGACAATTTTTACTCTCAAGGTGGAGTTTAAGGGTTGGGAGGGGTTAATAAAGAAAGGATGGGAAATGCTGGATAACAGATATGACCTGCTCTTGGATCAGTCAGTCCAAGCTAGTCAGTTACAAGCTATGAAGTTTTCTAGCAAACAGTTACTTGGGGCCTCAGACTGCTGCCAATCAGAGGCTTATTTTTGCCACAGCATCGAATAGTCAGCAGGAGCTTAGGAGCAGTGTGTAGGGAAGACACATCAAATCTTCACTTTGGCCTGAATGTGACACTCAAGACTTACATATATCATAATGGTCAAAACTAGTCACATGGAAAATCGAATTGCAAAAGAGGCTGGGAAATGTAAAGGGGAAGATAGTTATCAGTTCAGTTCAGTTCAGTTCAATCGTGTCCGACTCTTTGCGACCCCACGAACTGTAGCACACCAGGCCTCCCTGTCCATCACCAACTCCCGGAGTCTACCCAAACCCATGTCCATCGAGTCAGTGATGTCATCCAACCATCTCATTCTCTATCGTCCCCTTCTCCTCCTGCCCTCAATCTTTCCCAGCATCAGGGTCTTTCCAAATGAGTAAACCCCTCATATCATGTAGCTAAAGTGTTGGAGTTTCAGCTTCAACATCAGTCCTTCCAATGAACACCCAGGACGGATCTCCTTTAGGATGGACTGGTTGGATCTCCTTGTAGTCCAAGGGACTCTCAAGAGTCTTCTCCAACACCACAGTTCAAAAGCATCAATTCTTCAGCACTCAGCTTTATTTATAGTCTCTCACAACCGTTCATGACTACTGGAAAAACCATAGCCTTTACTAGAGGGACCTTTGTTGGCAAAGTAATGTCTGTGCTTTTTAATATGCTGTCTAGGTTGCTCATAATTTTCCTTCCAAGGAGTAAGTGTATTTTAATTTCATGGCTGCAATCACCATCTTCAGTGATTTTGGAGCCCAATAAAATAAAGTCTCTCACTGTTTTCTCTGTTTCCCCATCTATTTGCCATAAAGTGATGGGACCAGATGCCATGATCTTCGTTTTCTGAATGTTGAGCTTCAAGTCAGCTTTTTCACTCTCCTCTTTCACTTTCATCAAGAGGCTTTTTTAGCTCCTCTTCACTTTCTGCCATAAGGGTGGTGTCATCTGCATATCTGAGGTTACTGATATTTCCCCCAGCAAAGTTGAGTGAGCATTAATAGTCTCTTCTATATGGGGAAGAGGAGAGACATAGTATATAATTAATAAATAGGGTTACCCTTGTCATGGAAATAGAGAGGAATTGTATTTTATGTTTCCATCAATATTATTTTGTTATTCAGTTCAGTTCAGTTCAGTTCAGTTGCTCAGTCGTGTCCAACTCTTTGTGACCCCATGAATCACAGCATGCCTGGCCTCCCTATCCATCACCATCTCCCGGAGTTCACTCAGACTCACGTCCATCGAGTCCGTGATGTTATTATCATTAAAATGTGATTTTAAAAACACACTGACAGTAAAGAATCTTAAGTACTATTGGGTCTCTTTAATAATCAAATCTGAGTATAAACCTTTGGACCCACTGTCTCTATCTGTGATGCAGGGAAAAATAACATTTTGAGAAAATGAATAATAAAATATAATTGACACCCATCTTAGGGATAGAGGTAAGAGTATTAGCTATCTACTGTTGTCCAAATATTAATTCAAAACATAGTAGTCACTTACTGGCTTGAGAAAACAAGTATTTCATACTGCCTCTGGTCCAAGAATCTAGGAATGATTTATCTTCTGCCTCTGGCTCAAGGTCTTTCATGAGGTTACAGTGAAGCAATCGGCTAGGGTTGCAACTGAAGGTTTACCTGGGGAAGGAAGGGAGTCATTTCCAAGCTCACTAACATGGTTCTCGGTAGACCTTGGTTGCTTGGGACAGGAGCCTCTCTGGTGGGTTACTTCACAACATAGCAGCTGTCTTCCTCCAGAGTGACTGATCCAAGAGTGGGTGAGATAAATCACCTAAGTCAAAATCACTGTCTTTTAACAACCTAATCTTAAAAGTGACATACTATCACTTCTGGCATATTTTCTCTGTTAGAAGTAAATCAATAGGTCCAGACCACACTCAGGAGGAGAGTATTACACGTGAAGGTGAATGCTAGGAGAGTAGGATCATTTGGAACTCATTTTAAAGGCTATATATCACAGTGATTTTCAAAAGCAAAATGTTTAATAAATTATTTCTTCAAATTTATATTTGAAATTAAAGTTTTCCTGCTGTTTCTTGGGGGACTAGACTCAAATAGTTTAATTATATATTTTAGCCCTGAAATTAAACTAAGCATTGTTGAAGTGGCAATAAAGTCACTGACTTCATCTGAAATAAAACTCATATTTTGAGAATTTTCCAACACGTAATTTATAGCTCCTATCCTAACTTATAATTGTGCTCTTTGCTTTCTAGAGATCTTAAAAAGAAAATCTTTCCAATATTGCTGCCTTGGGAATATGAAGATAAGAAACCAGTTTTTGCCTTGACATTTAGTGGTGAAAAAGCATTCCTCTTTTGAGAGACATTTCAAATTTCCTGTTCAAACAGGTTTCCTTTAGGGCACTACATTGGTGAAAACCCACCATGCTATAAAAATCCCATAAGGAGTTCCCTGACAGTTTGTTTGACTTCTGAATCAGACAACAGAACAAAAGGCAACGCTGGCCAGAAAAAATACTGTTCTCCCTTGCTAAAGAACCTTACGTTTAAGGGTCACTATATTAGCTTACATTAAAACTATTTTTTTTCCTAAAGTCACAAAAGTACCATTCTCAGAAGTTCAGTATAGTTCAGTCGCTCTGTTGTGTCCGACTTTTTGCGACCCCATGAATCGCAGCACGCCAGGCCTCCCTGTCCATCACCAACTCCCGGAGTTCACTAACACTCATGTCCATTGAGTCGGTGATGCCATCCAGCCATGTCATTCTCTGTCGTCCCCTTCTCCTGCCCGCAATCCCTCCCAGCATCAGAGTCTTTTCCAATGAGTCAACATTTCACATGAGGTGGCCAAAGTATTGGAGGTTCAGCTATAGCATCAGCCAGTCCTTCCAAAGAAAATCCAGGACTGAACTCCTTCAGAATGGACTGGTTGGATCTCCTTGCAGTCCAAGGGACTCTCAAGTGTCTTCTCCAACACCACAGTTCAAAAACGTCAATTCTTTGGTGCTCAGCTTTTCTTCACAGTCCAACTCTCACATCCGTACATGACCACTGGAGAAACCATAGCCTTGACTAGACGGACCTTTGTTGGCAAGTAATGTATCTGCTTTTTAATATGCTATCTAGGTTGGCCATAACTTTTCTTCCAAGGAGTAAGCGTCTTTTAATTTCATGGCTGCAGTCACCATCTACAGTGATTTTGGAGACCCCAAAAATAAAGTCTGACACTGTTTCCACTGTTTCCTCATCTATTTCCAATGAAGTAATGGAACCAGATGCCATGATCTTAGTTTTCTGAACTTTCAGCTTTAAGCCAACTTTTTCACTCTCCTCTTTCACTTTCATCAAGAGGCTTTTTAGTTCCTCTTCACTTTCTGCCATAAGGGTGGTGTCATCTGCATGTCTGAGGTTATTGATATTTCTCCTGGCAATCTTGATTCCAGTTTGTGTTTCTTCCAGTCCAGTATTTCTCATGATGTACTCTGCATATAAATTAAATAAGCAGAGTGACAATATACAGCCTTGACGTACTCCTTTTCCTGTTTGGAACCAGTCTGTTGTTCCATGTCCAGTTCTAACTGTTGCTTCCTGACCTGCATACAAATTTCTCAAGAGGCAGGTCAGGTGGTCTGGTACTCCAGTCTCTTTCAGAATGTACCACAGTTTGTTGTGATACACACAGTCAAAGGCTTTGGCACAGTCAATAAAGCAGAAATAGATTTTTTTCTGGAACTCTCTTGCTTTTTCCATGAAACAGAACATGTTAGCAATGTGATCTCTGGTTCCTCTGCCTTTTCCAAAACCAGCTTGAACATCAGGAAGTTCACGGTTCATGTATTGCTGAAGCCTGGCTTGGAGAATTTTGAGCGTTACTTTACTAGCATGTGAGATAAGCACAATTTTGCGGTAGTTTGAGCATTTTTTGGCATTGCCTTTCTTTGGGATTGGAATGAAAACTGACCTTTTCCAGTCCTGTGGCCACTGCTGAGTTTTCCAAATTTGCTGGTATATTAAGTGCAGCACTTTCACAGCATCATCTTCCATGATTTGAAACAGCTCCACTGGAATCCCATCACCTCCATAGCTTTGTTCGTAGTGATGTTTTCCGAGTCCCACTTGACTTCACATTCCAGGATGTCTGGCTCTAGGTGAGTGATCACACCATCATGACTATCTTGGTCATAAAGATCTTTCTTGTACAGTTTTTCTGTGTATTCTTGCCACCTCTTCTTAATATCATCTCCTTCTGTTAGGTTCATACCATTTCTGTCCTTTTTTGTGCCCATCTTTGCATGAAATGTTCCCCTGGTATCTCTAATTTTCTTGAAGAGATCTCTAATCATTCCCATTCTGTTGTTTTCCTCTATTTCTTTACATTGATCACTGAGGAAGGCTTTCTTATCTCTCCTTGCTATTCTTTGGAACTCTGCATTCAGATGCTTATATCTTTCCTTTTCTCCTTACTTTTTGCTTCTCTTATTTCCACAGCTATTTGTAAGGCTTCCCTAGACAGCCATTTTGCTTTTTTTGCATTTATTTTCAATGGACATGGTCTTTATCCCTGTCTCCTGTACAATATCATGAACCTCATTCTATAGTTCATCAGGCACTCTATCTATCAGATCTAGGCCCTTAAATCTATTTCTCACTTCCACTGTATAATCATAAGGGATTTGATTTAGGTCATACCTGAATGGTCTATTTGTTTTCCATACTTTCTTCAATTTAAGTCTGAATTTGGCAATAAGGGGTTCATGATCTGAGCCATCAGCTCCTGGTCTTGCTTTTGCTGACTGTAGAGAGCTTCTCCATCTTTGGCTGCAAGGAATATCATCAGTCTGATTTTGGTTTTGACTATCTGGTGATGTCCATGTGTAGAGTCTTCTCTTGTGTTGTTGGAAGAGGGTGTTTGCTATGACAAGTGCGTTCTCTTGGAAAACTCTGTTAGCCTTTACCCTGCTTCATTCCATATTCCAAGGGCAAATTTGCCTGTTACCCAAGTGTTTCTTGACTTCCTACTTTTGCATTCCAATCCCCTATAATGAAAAGGACATCTTTTTTGGCTGTTAGTTCTAAAAGGCCTTGTAGGTCTTCATAGAACCGTTCAACTTCAGCTTTTTCAGCATTACTGGTAGGGGCATAGACTTGGATTACCATGATATTGAATGGTTTGCCTTGGAAACAAACAGAGATCATTCTGTCGTTTTTGAGACTGCATCCAAGTACTGCATTTCAGACCCCTTTGTTGACCATGATGGCTACTCCATTTCTTCTAAGGGAACCCTGCCCACAAGAGTAGATATAATGGTCATCTGAGTTAAATTCAACCATTCCATTCTATTTTAGTTTGCTGATTCCTAGAATGTCGATGTTCATCCTTGCCATCTCCTGTTTGACCACTTCCAGTTTGCCTTGATTCATGAACCTTATATTCCAGTTTTCTATGCAATATTGCTCTTTGAAGAATTGGACCTTGCTTCTATCACCAGTAACATCCACAACTGGATATTGTTTTTGCTTTAGCTCCATCCTTTCATTCTTTCTGGAGTTATATCTCCACTTATCTCCAGTAGCATATTGGGCACCTACTGCCCTGGCAAGTTCCTCTTTCAGTATCCTATCATTTTGCCTTTTCATACTGTTCATGGGGTTCTCAAGGCAAGAATAATGAAGTGGTTTGCCATTCCCTTCCTCAGTGGACTACATTCACTGTGGCAGACCTCTCCATCATGACCTGCCCATCTTGGGTGGTCCCATATGGCATGGCTTAGTTTCATTGAGTTAGATAAAGCTGTGGTCCATGTGATCAGATTGACTATTTTTCTGTGATTATAGTTTCACTGTGTCTGCCCTCTGATGCCTCTCTCAACACCTACCGTCTTACTTGGGTTTCTCTTACCTTGGACATGGGGTATCTCTTCATGGCTGCTTCAGCAAAGTGCAGCCACTGCTCCTTACCTTGGACGGGGGGTATCTCCTCACGGCCACACCTCCTGACCTTTAACGTGGAGTAGCTCCTCTCAGCCTTCCTGAGCCCTGTGCCGCCACCCGCCTTGGATGTAAGGTTGCTCCTCAGAAGCAACCCCATGGTGGATCTCTCAGAAGAGAGATCTATAATTTTATAGGCAAAGACAGAAGAAAAGTGACCAAAGTCATTTAGTGACTAGATAAAACATTTCAGCTTCCTAGTAAGATTCATTGAAAAGCAAATAAAAATCTGCACAAGGATTTTTAAACTGAAATGTTTTCATTATTCAGTCAGTCTCAATCCTCTACTCTGTTACTGGAAAAATCTTCAAAAAGAGTCCTGATGGTGTCACTCCTTATCTTTAAATTTATCAAAGGTTTCCTACTGTCAACAAAGCAAAGAGCAAAGTCCTTAGCATGTATAAGCTCCTTCATGTGCGCTCCTCAATTTTTACCCTTTATCAGGCCTTTCTCTTTCAACTCTCTGCTACTCTTCACCCAGCAGCTGTTATGACATGGGCTCTGACTCTTGTCATTTACCTATTTTAGAAGAAGTCACAGTAATAATGACTCTGTTTTCAGTACCTCTGTTGTAGGGCTAGATTGTCTGTCTCACTACATAATTGAACCAACTTGTGTGTGGTTTTTTGTTGTTGTTGTTGTTCAGGCTCCATCTACATAAAAAACTTTAATCTCATGAAACTGTCTAAACTTTCAAATCATGAGCCCACACACAAGAAGAGATAGATAAATGGAACAGAATAAATCATCCAGACATATATGTAACTTTACTAATTATACATGTGTGAATTTGTATGATTATGACATAAGTGGCATTTCAAATCAGTGAGGAAAAATAGTTTCTTAAAAAGTGGCATTGATAGAAGAGATTAGTCATCTGGGGGAAAAAACTTAAAACTAATCACTACCTCAGTGCTTACACTAGAATATAACTAATAAAGTGCTAGAAAAAATGTATGTGTCTTAAAATAATTTTGCTGGGCTTTCAAACAGGACACAGAATACCAAGAAGCCATAAAAGGAAGTATGTAGATACATGTAGTTTTATAGATTCAGGATGATAAAACTCATTATAAAAACATAGATTTCATTATCTAATATAATCTCACTTCCTTGTTCTCCATAGAAATATTGTTATTATTTCTATATCTTCATTCATGTAATTGATCACATCAGTAACCAGGACCAGGGTAAGACCAATGTCTTACATCATGCCACAAGGACATGGCTTGCTCTATAATGCCATTGTTTCTTTCATCAGAACAACCTGAGCACTGTTATTCACCAATATTTAGTCTACACAAGCAGCTAGTTTGTTTATCTCCATCTTAGCTGTGAGACTATGAGAGATGTATTGAAATGACATGATGAAATACAGATAAAGTTTTCTGTATTTCTCTCAAATGTCAAGATCTTTGTGTAACTAACAACTTTGAATCATTCAGATCTGCTCCCATGTCATCTTCTCATAGATTTTCCAAGATCATTCTATTAAAAATTATAGTCCCTCTCCTGATAGTAACTCTGCATTTTCTTACTCTGATTTATTGTTTTCAGAGAACTTATCCACTGAGTAGATACTGTTTCTTATTAGTCTCCCTGCTACAATGTAATATGTATGAGGACAGAGACCATATCTCTGTATGGTTTCATTCAACACTCCATTCCCAATTCTTATTATGGTACATAGCAGATACTCAACAAATATTTGTTAAATAAATGAATAATTAAAATAGTTAATAATGAATAATATTCATACAACAGAAATAATGTAGCATATAAAGTGATGACTTTATGAAATAACAATTATATTAATTTATATTCATCCTCTCTTTTACATTTTGAAAATAAATTTTACCTTCGGTTTCACCACTCTGCACAATATCTTTTAATAACTGCAAACATTGCACAGATATAAAAGAACATGCTCTATTTTGTTTCCAAGGTCATAAAGTTTCTTCACTTCTGCATCTTGATTATTTCTGCTTGGAAAGTTCTGGGTAGCAAGATGAGGAAATAACTACAGTTACCAGCCTTAGGAGACTCAGTCAGCTCATTATATATGTGAAGTGTAGTATAATATTCAGAGCATATTAACATCACTTTCTACTGTATTTTAGAGTCATAAATAAATACACTTAAGTAATTGTGCTCAAATGATATGAATAACCATAGAAAAATCTATGGGGAAAATAGAAAGAAAAATGCTTAAATGACATATTATTAATTGATGCAAATATCTCTCTATGTAACAATTAGAACCAGACAGGAAAAACTGACTGGTTCAAAATGGGAAAAGAGTCCGTCAAGGGTGCATATTGTCACCCTGCTTATTTAACTTATATATAGAGTACAGCATGCAAAATGCCAGGCAGAATGAAGCACAAACTGGAATCAAGATTTCCAGGAGAAATATCAACAACCTCAGAAATGCAGATAATACCATTCTAGTGGCAGAAACCAAAGAGGAATTAGCTTGTTGATGAGGGTGAAAGAAGAGAGTGAAAAAATTGCTTAAAACTCTATATTCACAACCTGCCTGACTTCAGACTATACTACAAAGCTACAGTCATCAAGACAGTATGGTACTAGCACAAAGAGAGAAATATAGATCAATGGAACAAAATAGAAAGCCCAGAGATAAATCCATGCACCTATGGACACCTTATCTTTGACAAAGGAGGCAAGAATATACAGTGGAGAAAAGACAATCTCTTTAACAAGTGGTGCTGGGAAAACTGCTCAACCACTTGGAAAAGGATGAACTAGAACATTTTCTAACACCAGATGCAAAAATAAACTCAAAATGTATTAAAGATCCAAAAGTAAGACCAGAAATTATAAAACTCCTAGAGGAAAACATAGGCAAAAAACTCTCTGACATAAATCACAGCAGGATCCTCTATGACCCACTTCATACAGTAATGGAAATAAAAGCAAAAATAAATAAATGGGACCTAATTAAACTTAAAAGCTTTTGCACAACGAACGAAACTATAAGCAAGCTGAAAAGACAGCCTTCAGAACGGGAGAAAATAATAGCAAAGGAAGCAACTGACAAAGAATTAATCTCAAAAATATACAAGCAACACCTGCAGCTCAATTCCAGAAAAATAAACGACCCAATAAAAAAATGGACCAAATAACTAAATAGACATTTCTCCAAACAAGACATACAGGTGGTTAGTACATGAAAAGATGCTCAACATCACTCATTATCACAGAAATGCAAATCAAAACCACAATGAGGTACCATCCCACACTTGTCAGAATGACTGCTATCCAAAAGCCTACAAACAATAAATGCTGGAGAGGGTGTGGAGAAAAGAGAACCCTCTTACACTGTTGCAAACTAGTACAGCCACTATGGAGAATGGTGTGGAGATTCCTTAAAAAATTGGAAATAGAACTGCCATATGACCCAGCAATCCCACTGCTGGGCATACACACCAAGGAAACCAGAATTGAAAGAGACATGTGTACCCCAATGTTCATCACAGTACTCTTTGCAATAGCCAGGACATGGAAGCAACCTAGATGTCCATTGGCAGATGAATGCATTGGAAAGCTGTGTGTAATATTCCATATAGAGAATGGAATATTACTCAGCTATTAAAAATAATGCATTTGATTCAGTTCTAGTGAGGTGGAGGAAACTGGAGCCTATTATAGAGTGAAGTAAGTCAGAACAAAAAACACCAATACAGTATACTAATGCATATATATGGAATTTAGAAAGATGATAACAATGACCTTATATATGAGACAGCAAAAGAGACACAGATGTGTAGAACAGACTTTTGGACTCTGTGGGAGAAGGCAAGGGTGGAAAGATTTGAGAGAATAGCATTGAAACATGTATATTATCATATGTGATACAGATTGGTAGTCCAGGTTCGATGCATGTGACAGGGTGCTCAGGGGTGGTGCATTGGGATGACCCTGAGGGATGGGATGGAAGGGAGGTGGGAGGGGGGTTCAGGATGGGGAACACATGTATGCCTATGGCTGATTCATGTCAATGTATGACAAAAACCACTACAATATTGTAAAGTAATTAGCTTCCAAGTAAAATAAATTAATTAATTAAAAAAATAAAGATAAAAAAGCCTTCCCCCCCCACACACACAAAAAAACCCCTCCACATTCAAAGACTAAGATCATGGTATCTGGTCCCATCACTTCATGGCAAATAGAAGTGGGGAAAAGTGGAAGCAGTGAAAGATTTTATTTTCTTGGGTTCCAAAATCAATGAGGACAGTGATGGAAGCTATGAAATAAAGACACTTGCTCCTTGAAGGAAAACTATGACAAACCTAAAGAGTATATTACAAAACAGAGACACAACTTTGCCAAAAAAGATCTGTATAGTCAAAGCTGTGATTTTTCCAGTAGTCATGTATGAATGTGAGAGTTGGCCCATAAAGAAGGCTGAGTGCCATAGTGAGTGGTTTTGAACTGTGGTACTGGAAAAGACTCTTGAGAGTCCCCTGGACTGCACGTAGATCAAACCAGTTGGATCTAAAGGAATTCAATGCTGACTATTCATTGGAAGGACTGATGCTGAAGCCAAATTTCCAATACTTAATGCCACCTGTTGTGAGAGCTAACTCATTGGAAAAGACCTTGATGCTGGGAAAGACTGAAAGCAAAGTGAGAAGGGGGCAGCAGAGGATGAGATGGTTAGATAGCATCACCGACTCAATGAACATGAATTTGAGTAAATGCTAAGATGTAGTGGAGGACAGAGGAGCCCTAAGTGTTACAGCACAAGGGGTCACAAAGAGTCAGACAGGACTTAGGGACTGAACAACAACAATAGCTCTCACTGGAAACACTAAAATTTGTATGATTTTGGTTACAAATCATACATGTAACATATTTGTATGATATAAATCATGCATATCACAAAATGGTTTAGCCATTCGGTTCTAGGATTTTTATACCATCCTTTTGAAGGGGGATGCAGTTTAACATTAGTTTTCATAGGAATAGATTCAGCAATGTAGCCAGTTCAAATGCAAAGATATTAATATTTCAAAAAAGAATTATAATAGTCAACTTGTGTTCAATGAAATTTAAAAATCATTTTAATCATTTTCAAATTAATAAAACTATCTCCAATTTTTCAGCCATTTTGACTTATTAATTCATTGCTCATTCCTTTTGGGAAATGCTAATCATCATTCAAATGAAATTATTGCAGCCACATGTGGTCTTCTGAGAAATCATAGGATATATTAAGAAAAAAGAAAATTTATCTGAGTCAAAATACTTGGTTTCAGTTTTCAGGCATACCATTGGTTTGACATGCAACATTTAGCAGAATTGTTCTGCTCTTGGATCCTGTTTTCTATTTATTTATAAAAAGCATTTACTGGCGGTCCTAAGATGGTGGAGAAATAGGACAGGGAGATCACTTTCTCCCACACAAATTCATCAAAAGAACATCTGAACACTGAGTAGATTCCACAAAACAACTTCTGAATGCCAGCAGAGGACATCAGGCACCCAGAAAAGCAGCCCATTGTCTTCGAAAGGAGGTAGGAAAAAATAAAAAAGACAAAAAGAGAGACAGAAAAGGTAGGGATGGAGCTCCGTCCCTGGAAGGGAGTCTTAAAAAAGAGAGAAGTTTCCAAACACCAGGAAACACTCTCACTGCTGAGTCTGTGGTGAGCCTTGAAACCACAGAGGGCAACATAACCAGGAGGAAAAATAAATAAATAATTAAAACCCACAGATTACGTGCCCAGTGGTAACTCTCCCAGTGGAGAAGCAGCGCAGACCTCTGCATCTGCCACTAGCAAGCAGGGGCTGGGAAGGGAGGTGCAGGCTGCATTGCTTAGAGTAAGGACCGGGCCTGAATGCCCCAAGGGCAATCTGAGGGAACTAACTTGGGCTAGCAAACCAGACTGTGGGATAGCTAACACGCGACAAGCACTAACCTAAGACACTGCCAGGCCCGCTCACAGAACAAAGGACTGACTAGAGCTATGCGAAAAGCCCTAACCTAAGCCACCTTCAGTCCTGCTCACAGAACAAAGGGCTGAGGAGAGAATCAAAGATGGCGGAGGAATAGGACGGGAAGACCACTTTCTCCATCACAAATTCCTCAAAAGAACATTTCAACGCTGAGCAAACTCCACAAAACAACTTCTGTAGGCTGGCAGAGGACATCAGGCAACCAGAAAAGCAGACCATTGTCTTCAAAAACAGGTAGGAAAAAATATAAAAGATGAAAAAGGAGACAAAGGAGGTGGGGAAGGAGCTCTGTCCCAGGAAGGGAAGCCCATCCCGGGAAGGGAATTTTAAGAAGAGAGGTTTCCAAACACCAGGAAACACTCTCCCTGCCAAGTCTGTGGCGAGCCTTGGAAACACAGAGGGCAACATAACAGGAAGGGAAAAATAAATAAATAATTAAAGCCAACAGATTACAAGCCCAACAGTAACTCCCCCACCGGAAAAGAAGCACAGACGCCTGCATCTGCCACAAGCAAGTGGGGGCAGGGCAGGGAAGCACGGGAGGCGCAGGCTGCAGTGCTTTGTAAGATCGGGCAGGAACACCCCACGTGCAACCAGAACGATCTAACTTGGGCTAGCAAACCAGACTGTGGGATAGCTACCGCACGAAAAGCTCGAACATAAGACACCGCCAGGACCAAGCACAGAACAAAGGATGGAACAGAAAAAGCCGGCTGCAGACCATCCCCCGCCAGGGACAGGCAGCCAGAGCCGTAAGGGCTGGAAAGGAGCAATTGCAGACCCGGAGAGACTTTACTTCTTTGCTAAGACTTCTGGGGGTGCTGGACAGTCACCATCTGCCTCACAAGGGGCGCCAGCAGTCCACCCAGAAAACTGAGCAGCAGAGGCAGAAAAGGTGACAAGTCGCAGCAATCGCGCTCGCCAAACTCCTGAGCTACTCGGACCTGGGAAGAGCACAAAATGCAGTCCCAACCGAATCTGTGCCTCTGAGGGCTACCTGAGCGCCGAACCTGAGTGGCCTAGGCCGGGGAAGTGCACACAGCCTAGGGCCGGCCTCAGACGGTTCCCGGCTGAGCATCGTAGAGCTGAAGTGGTTTGTGCGCTGCGAGAAGGGACAGGTCAAGCGGGGCTGAGACACTGTGTGCACACAACAGTGCTATTTATTTGCAGCATTCCCCCTCCCCACAGCGCAACTGAACTAGTGAGCCTAAAAAACCAGCAAACAGAAGAAATTAAACAGAGGGAACTGCCTTGGAAGTGACCCCACACTGCCCACAACATCAGAGAAGGGCCAGATATATTTTTACTATTTTTAAAATCATTCCTTCTTTTTTCTTTTTTTTTTCTAACTTTTTTAAATTGTTAAGTCTTTTATTTCTCCTCTAATTTTTATTTCTATAACCTACTATTACTATTTAAAGAAAAAAGAAAAGACCCTTTTTTTTTTTTTTTAAGGCAAACACCATATATAGTCTTTGGGTGGTTGTTGGTGTGTGTGTGTGTGTGTGTGTGTGTGTGTGTGTGTTTAATAATTCTTGTTTTTGCTTTTTTTTTAATACTCTCTTTTTTTTCTTTCTCTCTTTCTTCCTTTTTCCTTCTGCTTCTTTTCTTTAATATTGTATTTTTGAAAATCCAATCTCTACTCCAGATTTTTAATCTTTGCTCCTTGGTTTTTGTTGTCAATTTTGTACATTTAAAAACCAAAACTTCACTACCCAATTTTACCTGAGAGCGAGATTACTGGCTTGACCACTCTCTCCTCCTTTGGACTCTCCTTTTTCTCCACCAGGTGGCCTCTGTCTCTTTCCTCCCCCTTCTCTTCTCTATCCAACTCTGTGAATCTCTGTGTGTTCCAGATGGTGGAGAACACCTAAGGAACTGGTTACTGGCAGGATTTGTCTCTCTCCTTCTCATTCCTCTCTCTTATCCTCCTGGCCACCTCTGTTTACTTCCTCCCTCTCCTCTTCCCTGTATAACTCTGTAAATACCTCTGAGCGGTCCAGACTATAGAGTGCACATAAGGAAGTGACTACTGGCTAGCTTGCTCGCTCCTCTTTTGATCTCACCGCATCTCATTCCAGTCACCTCTAACTACCCCCTCCCTCTTCTCTTCTCCTTGTAACTCAGTGAACCTCTCTGAGTGTCCCTCAATGTGGAGAAACTTTTCATCTTTAACCTAGATGTTTTATCATCGGTGCTGTGTAGATGGAGAAGTCTAGAGGCTACTGTAAAAATAAAACTGAAAACCAGAAGCAGGAGGCTTAAGTCCAAAGCCTGAAAACATTAGAGAACTCTTGAATTCAGGGAACATTAAGCAATAGGAGCTCATCAAATGCCTCCATACCTACACTGAAACCAAGCTCCACCCAAGGGCCAACAAGTTCCAGAACAAGACATACCAGGCAAATTCTCCAGCAACACAGGAACACTCCCCTGAGCTTCAATATACAGGCAGCTCAAAATTATTCCAAAACCTTTGATGTCTCATAACCCATTACTGGTCACTCCACTGCACTCCAGAGAGAAGAAACCCAGCTCCACCCACCAGAACTCCAACACAAGCCTTCCTAACCAGGAAACCTTGACAAGCCACTGATAGAACCCCACCCACAATGAGGAAGCTCCATAATAAAGAGAACTCCACAAATTCCCAGAATATAAAAAGGCCACCCCAAACACAGCAATATAACCAAGATGAAGAGACAGAGGAATACTCAGCAGGTAAAGGAACAGGAGAGTTGCCCACCAAACCAAACAAAAGAGGAAGAGATGGGGAATCTACCTGAGAAAGAATTCCGAATACTGATAGTGAAAATGATCCAAAATCTTGAAATCAAAATGGAATCACAGATAAATAGCCTAGAGACAAGGATTGAGAAGATGCAAGAAAGGTTTAACAAGGACCTAGAAGAAATAAGAAAGAGTCAATATATAATGAATAACGCAATAAATGAGATCAGAAACACTCTGGAGGCAACAAATAGTAGAATAACGGAGGCAGAAGATAGGATTAGTGAAATAGAAGATAGAATGGTAGAAATAAATGAATCAGAGAGGAAAAAGAAAAACGAATTAAAAGAAATGAGGACAATCTCAGAGACCTCCAGGACAATCTGAAATGCTCCAACATTAGAATTATAGGAGTCCCAGAAGAAGAAGACAAAAAGAACGACCATGAGAAAATCCTTGAGGAGATAATAGTTGAAAACTTCCCTAAAATGGGGAAGGAAATAATCACCCAAGTCCAAGAAACACAGAGAGTTCCAAATAGGATAAACCCAAAGCGAAACACCCCAAGACACATATTAATCAAATTAACAAAGATCAAACACAAAGAACAGATATTAAAAGCAGCAAGGGAAAAACAACAAATAACACACAGGGGGATTCCCATAAGGATAACAGCTGATCTTTCAATAGAAACTCTTCAGGCCAGGAGGGAATGGCAGGACATACTTAAAGTGATGAAAGAAAATAACCTACAGCCCAGATTACTGTACCAAGCAAGGATCTCATTCAAATACGAAGGAGAAATAAAAAGCTTTACAGACAAGCAAAAGCTGAGAGAATTCAGCACCACCAAACCAGCTCTCCAACAAATTCTAAAGGATCTTCTCTAGACAGGAAACACGAAAAGGGTGTATAAACCTGAACCCAAAACAATAAAGTAAATGATAACGGGATCATACTTATCAATAATTACCTTAAACGTAAATGGGTTGAATGCCCCAACCAAAAGGCAAAGACTGGCCGAATGGATACAAAAACAAGACCCCTCTATATGCTGCTTACAAGAGACCCACCTCATAACAAGGGACACATACAGACTGAAAGTGAAGGGCTGGAAAAAGATATACCACACAAATAGAGACCAAAAGAAAGCAGAAGTGGCAATACTCATATCCGATAAAATAGACTTTAAAACAAAGGCTGTGAAAAGAGACAAAGAAGGCCACTACATAATAATCAAAGGATCAATCCAAGAAGAAGATACAATAATTTTAAATATATATGCACCCAACATAGGAGCACCGCAATATGTAAGACAAATGCTAACAAGTATGAAAGGGGAAATCAACAATAACACAATAATAGTGGGAGACTTTAATATCCCACTCACACCTATGGACAGATCAACTAAACAGAAAATTAACAAAGAAACACAAACTTTAAATGATACATTATACCAGTTAGACCTAGTTGATATCTATAGGACATTTCACCCCAAAACAATGAATTTCACCTTTTATTCAAGTGTTCATGGAATCTTCTCCAGGATAGATCACATCCTGGGCCATAAATCTTAACTTGATAAATTCAAAAAAATCGAAATCATTCCAAGCATCTTTTCTGACCATAATGCATTAAGATTAGATCTCAATTATAGGAGAAAAACTATTAAAAATTCCAACATATGGAGGCTGAACAACACACTTCTGAATAACCAACAAATCACAGAAGAAATCAAAAAAGAAATCAAAATATGCATAGAAACGAATGAAAATGAAAACACAACAACCCAAAACCTGTGGGACACTATAAAAGCAGTGCTTAGGGGAAAGTTCATAGCAATACAGGCATACCTCAAGAAACAAGAAAAAAGTCAAATAAATAACCTAACTCTACACCTAAAGCAACTAGAAAAGGAAGAATTGGAGAACCCCAGAGTTAGTAGAAGGAAAGAAATCTTAAAAATGAGGGCAGAAATAAATGCAAAAGAAACAAAAGAGACCATAGCAAAAATCAACAAAGCCAAAAGCTGGTTCTTTGAAAGGATAAACAAAATTGACAAACCATTAGCCAGACTCATCAAGAAGCAAAGAGAGAAAAATCAAATCAATAAAATTAGAAATGAAAATGGAGAGATCACAACAGACAACAGAGAAATACAAAGGATCATAAGAGACTACTATCAGCAGTTGTATGCCAATAAAATGGACAACGTGGAAAAAATGGACAAATTCTTAGAAAAGTACAATTTTCCAAAACTGAACCAGGAAGAAATAGAAAACCTTAACAGACCCATCACAAGCACGGAAATTGAAACTGTAATCAGAAATCTTCCAGCAAACAAAAGCCCAGGTCCAGACAGCTTCACAGCTGAATTCTACCAAAAATTTCAAGAAGAGCTAACACCTATCCTACTCAAACTCTTCCAGAAAATTGCAGAGGAAGGTAAACTTCCAAACTCATTCTATGAGGCCACCATCATCCTAATACCAAAACCTGACAAAGATACTACAAAAAAAGAAAACTACAGGCCAATATCACTGATGAACTTAGATGCAAAAATCCTCAACAAAATTCTAGCAATCAGAATCCAACATCACATTAAAAAGCTCATACACCATGACCAAGTGGGCTTTATCCCAGGGATGCAAGGATTCTTCAATATCCACAAATCAATCAATGTAATTCACCACATTAACAAATTGAAAAATAAAAGCCATATGATTATCTCAATAGATGCAGAGAAGGCCTTTGACAAAATTCAACATCCATTTATGATAAAAACTCTCCAGAAAGCAGGAATAGAAGGAACATACCTCAACATAATAAAAGCTATCTATGACAAACCCACAGCTAACATTATCCTCAATGGTGAAAAATTGAAAGCATTTCCCCTAAAGTGAGGAAAGTGTGCCCACTTTCACTGCTACTATTGAACATAGTTCTGGAAGTTTTGGCCACAGCAATCAGAGCAGAAAAAGAAATCAAAGGAATCCAAATTGGAAAAGAAGAAGTAAAATGTTCACTGTTTGCAGATGACATGATCCTCTACATAGAAAACCCTAAAGACTCCACCAGAAAATTACTAGAGCTAATCAATGAATATAGTAAAGTTGCAGGATATAAAATCAACACACAGAAATCCCTTGCATTCCTATACACTAATAATGAGAAAGTAGAAAAAGAAATTAAGGAAACAATTCCATTCACCATTGCAACGAAAAGAATAAAATACTTAGGAATATATCTACCTAAAGAAACTAAAGACCTATATATAGAAAACTATAAAACACTGGTGAAATAAATCAAAGAGGACACTAATAGATGGAGAAATATACCATGTTCATGGATCGGAAGAATCAATATAGTGAAAATGCGTATACTACCCAAAGCAATTTACAAATTCAATGCAATCCCTATCAAGCTACCAGCCATATTTTTCACAGAACTAGAACAAATAATTTCAAGATTTGTATGGAAATACAAAAAACCTCGAATTGCCAAAGCAATCTTGAGAAAGAAGAATGGAAATGGAGGAATCAACTTGCCTGACTTCAGGCTCTACTACAAAGCCACAGTCATCAAGACAGTATGGTACTGGCACAAAGACAGACATATAGATCAATGGAATAAAATAGAAAGCCCAGAGATAAATCCACACACATATGGACACCTTATTTTGACAAAGGAGGCAAGAATATACAATGGATTAAAGACAATCTCTTTAACAAGTGGTGCTGGGAAAAATGATCAACCACTTGTAAAAGAATGAAACTAGATCACTTTCTAACACCACACACAAAAATAAACTCAAAATGGATTAAAGATCTAAACGTAAGACCAGAAACTATAAAACTCCTAGAGGAGAACGTAGGCAAAACACTCTCCGACATAAATCACAGCAGGATCCTCTATGATCCACCTCCCAGAATTCTAGAAATAAAAGCAAAAATAAACAAATGGGATCTAATTAAAATTAAAAGCTTCTGCACAACAAAGGAAAATATAAGCAAGGTGAAAAGACAGCCTTCTGAATGGGAGAAAATAATAGCAAATGAAGCAACTGACAAACAACTAATCTCAAAAATATACAAGCAACTTATGCAGCTCAATTCCAGAAAAATAAATGACCCAATCAAAAAATGGGCCAAAGAACTAAATAGACATTTCTCCAAAGAAGACATACGGATGGCTAACAAACACATGAAAAGATGCTCAATGTCACTCATTATTAGAGAAATGCAAATCAAAACCACAATGAGGTACCACTTCATACCAGTCAGAATGTCTGTGATCCAAAAATCTGCAAGCAATAAATGCTGGAGAGGGTGTGGAGAAAAGGGAACCCTCCTACACTGTTGGTGGGAATGCAAACTAGTACAGCCACTTTGGAGAACAGTGTGGAGATTCCTTAAAAAATTGCAAATAGAACTACCTTATGACCCAGCAATCCCTCTGCTGGGCATACACACCAAGGAAACCAGAATTGAAAAAGACATATGTACCCCAATGTTCATCGCAGCACTCTTTATAATAGCCAGGACATGGAAACAACCTAGATGTCCATCAGCAGATGAATGGATAAGAAAGGTGTGGTACATATACACAATGGAGTATTACTCAGCCGTTAAAAAGAATTCATTTGAATCAGTTCTGTTGAGATGGATGAAACTGGAGCCGATTATACAGAGTGAAGTAAGCCAGAAAGAAAAACACCAATACAGTATACTAACACATATATATGGAATTTAGAAAGATGGCAGTGACGACCCTGTATGCAAGACAGCAAAAAAGACACAGATGTGTATAAGGGACTTTTGGACTCAGAGGGAGAGGGAGAGGGTGGGATGATTTGGGAGAATGGCATTGTAACAGGTATACTATCATGTAAGAATCGAATCACCAGTCTATGTCCAACGCAGGATACAGCATGCTTGGGGCTGGTGCACGGTGATGACCCAGAGAGATGTTATGGGGAGGGAGGTGGGAGGGGGGTTCATGTTTGGGAACGCATGTACACCCATGGTGGATTCATGTAAATGTATGGCAAAACCAATTTAAATTAAAAAAAAAAAAGAAAAGAAAAGAAAAGAAACTAAAAAAAAAAAAAAAACACTAGAAAGTAATCAGAAGGAAATGAGAAAGATGGTAAGAGACATGGGGTGGGGAGGAGGGAGAACTATTAAAGAGATCCTTTAGAGACGTTTTCCTGGAAAACAGGAAATCCGCAAGGGATAGCAAGGTTCTGGAAACCTTTCCAAATATTTGAAGTGCTATCATATGGAAGCGAGAACAGAATTTGCCTACTGCAAAAGACAGATCTGAAGCAAATGTAAGCTTTCAAAACCAAAGAAACTCATCAGCTGGGCTTTCCAATAACTTTGACTAAGTTGGGTCAAAGCAATGTAGTCTAGCTGTGTGGAAGCAGTAAAGTCTCTGTCCCCGGAAGGTTTCCAGCCGAGGTCAAGATGCCACCTGCTAGGAACTGAGGAGGAGGGAAGGAGTTCTGCAGTCAGACATATGTGAGCCTGTATGACCATCTAACATCCTCTCCAATTTTAAAGTCCGCTCATCAATACTTGCTACTCTACCATATACCAAACGAAGGAGAGAGAGTCCCAGGCACTAAAAAATACTCAAAGAAACCTGATGATCATCCTGCAATGGAGAAAGCTATATCGAACAACAGAGCAGTCAGCGCAAATTGAGGCAAAATGGCCCTTGTGAGGATTTCTAATTCAGTCACTTAAATAAAAACTGTCTAAATTTAAAAACAAACAAACAAACAAACAAACAAACAGAACAAAGGGCTGAGCAGAGCTAGCGGGCTGCAGACCATCTCCCTCCAGTGACAGGCAGCCAGAGCCAGAAGGGGGCAGTCGTGGCCCCAGAGAGGCATTATCTACCAAACTGCAAGCAGGCTTCATTGCTAACTAAGACTTCTTGGGATTCTGGATGGTCAACATCTGCCTGAGAAGGTGCGCTGGTTGTACACCCAGAAAACCAAGCAGCAGGGACAGGGAAGGCGATAAGTTGCAGTGACCGCACTTGCCAAACACCTGGTCACCTGAGCTGCTCGGACCTGGGAAGGGCACAAAGCGCAGGCCCAACTGAGTCTGCACCTCTGAGGACTACCCAGGTACCTGAAGCTGAGCGGCTTTGACCATGGAAGTGCACACAACCCAGGGCCAGCCTCAGACAGTTCCCAGCAGAGCAACTTAGAGCCTAAGCAATGTTGACAAGGAAAGCACAGACTCCGTGAGAGGGGGCAAACCAAGTGTGGCCAAGACACTGCGAATACGTGCCAGTGCTATTGTTTGCAGCGTCGCTCCCTTCCCACAGCACGACTGAACAAGTGAGCCTAAAAAGGTGTCCACCACCGTCCCATTGTGTCAGGGAGGAAATTAGAAACTGAAGAGACCAGCAAACAGAAGAAGCTAAAACAGGGAACCTCCTTGGAAATGACAGCTGCAATAGACTGAAACCCTGTAGTTAGTATCAACTACATAGGAAGGGGCCTATAGATCTTGAGAAATATAAGCCTGATCAAGTACACCAGAGAAAGTCCTAGATATATTTTTACTATTATTCTTTTTTTAAGATTTTAAAAATTTTAAGTCCTCTATTACTCCTTTAATTATCATTTTTATAACCTACTATTACTTTGCAAAAAAAAAGAGACCCTATTTTTTAAAGCAAACTTCATATATATGTATATATATATATATAATAATTTTTGTGACTTTTTTGTTTTTAATATTGTATTATTGAAAATCCAACCTTTACTCTAGATTCTTAATCTTTTCTTTTTGGTATTTGTTATCAATTTTGTACCTTTAAAAACTCAATCTTCAGTACCCATTTTTACTTTGGAGCAAGATTACTGGCTTGACTCCTCTCTGCCCTTTTGGATGCTCCCTTTTCTTCACCAGGTCGCCTCTATCTCCACCCTCCCCCTTCTCTTCTCTACCCAACTCTGTGAATCTCTTTGTGCATTCTGGACGGTGGAGAACACTTAGGGAACTGATTACTGGCTGGATCTGTCTCTCTCCTTTTGATTCCCCCCTTATCTGCCTGGCACCTCTGTCTCATTCCTCCCTCTTCTCTTCTCTGTATAACTCTGTGTACATCTCTGAACAGTCCAGACTGGAGCACACATAAGGAAGTGATTACTGGCTATCTTTCTCTCTCCTCTTTTGATTCCACCTCATCTCATTTGGGTAATCTCTGTCTCCCTCCTCCCTCTTCTCTTCTCCATGTAACTCTGTGAACCTCTCTGGGTGTCCCTCACTGTAGAGAAAATTTTCATCTTTAACCTAGGTGTTTTATCAATAGTGCTATATAGATGGAGAAGTCTTGAGGCTACTGTAAAAATAAAACTGAAAACCAGAAGCAGGAGACTTAAGTCCCAGTCTTGAGAACACCAGAGAGCTCCTGACTCCAGGGAACATTAATTTACAGGAGCTCATCAAATGCCTCCATACCTATACTGAAACCAAGCACCACCCAAGGGCTAACAAGTTCCAAAGCAAGACACAGCATGCAAATTCTCCAGCAACACAGGAACACAGCCCTGAGCTTCAATATACAGGCTGCCCAAAGTCACTCCAAACACATTGACATCTCATAACTCATCATTGGACACTTTATTGCACTCCAGAGAGAAGAAATCCAGCTCCACCCACCAGAACACTGACACAAGCTTCCCTAACCAGGAAAACTTGACAAGCCACCCGTACAACCCCACCCAGAGTGAGGAAACTCCACAATAAAGAGAACTCCACAAACTGCCAGAATACAGAATGGACACCCCAAACACAGAAATATAAACAAGAGGAATAGACAGAGGAATACCCAGCAGGTAAAGGAACAGGATAAATACCCACCAAACCAAACAAAAGAGGAAGAGGTATGAAATCTACCAGCTAAAGAATTCTGAATAATGACAGTGAAAATGATCCAAAATCTTGAAAACAAAATGGAATCACAGATAAATAGCCTAGAGACAAGGCTTGAGAAGATGCAAGAAAGGTTTAACGAGAACCTAGAAGAAATTAAAAAAGTTAATATATAATGAATAATGCAATAAATGAGGTCAAAAACACTCTGGAGGGAACAAATAGTAGAATAATGGAGGAAGAGCTAGGATTAGAGGTAGAAGATAGAATGGTAGAAATAAATGAATCAGAGAGGAAAAAAGAAAAATGAATTAAAAGAAATGAGGATAATGTCAGAGACCTCTGGGACAACGTTAACCACTCTAACATTCAAATCATAGGCGAATCATAGAAGAAGAAAACAAGAAAGACCATGAGAAAATACTTAAGGAGATAATAGTTGAAAACTTCCCTAAAATGGGGAAGGAAATAAACACCCAAGTCCAAGAAACCCAGAGAGTCCCAAACAGGATAAACCCAAGGCAAAACACCCCAAAAAACATATTAATCAAATTAACAAAGATCAAACACAAAGAACAAATATTAAAAGTAGCAAGGGAAAAACAACAAATAATACACAAGGGAATTCCCATAAGGATTACAGCTGATCTTTCAATAGAAACTCTTCAGGCCAGGAGGGAATGGCAGGACATACTTAAAGTGATGAAAGAAAATAACCTACAGCCCAGATTACTGTACCAAGCAAGGATCTCATTCAAATATGAAGGATAAATCAAAAGCTTTACAGACAAGCAAAAACTGAGAGAATTCAGCACCACCAAACCAGCTCTCCAACAAACGTTAAAGGATCTTCTCTAGACAGGAAACACAAAAAGGGAATATAAACTCGAACCCAAAACAATAAAGTAAATGGCAATGAGATCATACTTATCAATAATTACCTTAAATGTAAATGGGTTGAATGCCCCAACCAAAAGCCAAAGACTGGCTGAATGGATACAAAAACAAGACCCCTATATATGTTGTCTACAAGAGACCCACCTCAAAACAAGGGCCACATACAGACAGAAAGTGAAGGGCTGGGAAAAGATATTCCACACAAATAGAGACCAAAAGAAAGCAGGAGTAGCAATACTCACATCATATAAAATAGACTTTAAAACAAAGGCTGTGAAAAGAGACAAAGAAGGACATGACATAATAATTAAAGGATCAATCCAAGAAGAAGATACAACAACTATAAATATATATGCACCCAACATAGGAGGACCTCAATATGTAAGACAAATACTAACAAGTATGAAAGGGGAAATTAACAATAACACAGTAATAGTGAGAAACTTTAATACCCCACTCACACCTATGGATAGATCAACTGAACAGAAACGTAACAAGGAAACACAAACTTCAAATGATACAATAGACTAGTTAGACCTAACTGATATCTATAGGACATTTCACCCCTAAAAAATGAATTTCACCTTTTTCTCAAGCACACACAGAACATTCTCCAGGATAGATCACATCCTAGACCATAAATCTAGCCTTGGTAAATTTAAAAAAAAAAAAAAAAAAAAGAAATCATTCCAAGCATCTTTTCTGACCACAATGCAGTAAGAATAGATCTCAATTACAGGAGAAAAACTATTAAAAATTCCAACATATGGAGGCTGAACAACACGCTGCTGAATAACCAACAAATCACAGAAGAAATAAAAAAAGATACCGAAATATGCGTAGAAATGAATGAAAATGAAAACACAACAACCCAAAATCTGTGGGACACTGTAAAAGCAGTGCTAAGGGGAAGGTTCACAGCAATACAGGCATATCTCAAGAAACAAGAAAAAAGTCAAATAAATAACCAAACTCTACACCTTAAACAACTAGAAAAGGAAGAAATGAAGCACCCCAGGGTTAGTAGAAGGAAAGAAATCTTAAAAATTAGCACAGAAATAAATGCAAAAGGAACAAAGGGGCCATAGCAAAAATCAACAAAGCAAAAAGCTGGTGCTTTGAGAGGATAAATAAAATTGACAAACCATTAGCCAGACTCATCAAGAAACAAAGGGAAAAAAATCAAATCAATAAAATTAGAAATGAAAATGGAGAGATCAAACAGACAACACAGAAATACAAAGGGTCACCAGTTGAGTTCAGTCGCTCAGCTGTATCCAAATCTTTACGACCCCATGAATCTCAGAACGCCAGGCCTTCCTGTCCATCACCAACTCCCGGAATTCACTCAGACTCACATCCATCGAATCAGTGATGCCATCCAGCCATCTCATCTTCTGTCCTCCCCTTCTCCGCCTGCCCCCAATCCCTCCCAGCATCAGAGTCTTTTCCAATGAGTCAACTATTCACATGAGGTGGCCAAAATACTGGAGTTTCAGCTTTAGCATCATGCCTTCCAAAAAAATCCCAGGACTGATCTCCTTCAGAATGGACTGGTTGGATATCTTTGCAGTCCAATTGACTCTCAGGAGTCTTCTCCAACATCACAGTTCAAAAGCATCAGTTCTTCAGTGCTCAGCCTTCTTCAGAGTCCAACTCTCACATCCATACATGACCACAGGAAAAACCATAGCCTTGACTAGATGGACCTTATTCGGCAAACTAATGTCTCTGCTTTTGAATATGCTATCTAGGTTGGTCATAACTTTTCTTCCAAGGAGTAAGTGTCTTTTAATTTCATCACTGCAATCACCATCTGCAGTGATTTTGGAGACCCCCCCCAAAATAAAGTCTGACACTTCTTCCACTGTTTCCCCATCTATTTCCCATGAAGTGATGGGACCAGATGCAATGATCTTCGTTTTCTGAATGTTGAGCTTTAAGCCAACATTTTCACTCTCCTCTTTCACTTTCATCAAGAGGCTTTTTAGTTCCTCTTCACTTTCTGCCATAAAAGTGGTGTTGTCTGCATATCTGAGGTGATTGATAGTTCTCCCGGCAATCTTGACTCCAGCTTGTGTTTCTTCCAGTCCAGCGTTTCTCATGATGTACTCTGCATATAAGTTAAATAAGCAGGGTGACAATATACAGCCTTGACGTACTCCTTTTCCTATTTGGAACCATTCTGTTGTTCCATGTCCAGTCCTAACTGTTACTTCCTGACCTGCATATGGATTTCTCAAGAGGCAGGTCAGGTGGTCTGGTATTCCCATCTTTCAGAATTTTCCACAGTTTATTGTGATCCACACAATCAAAGGCTTTGACATAGTCAATAAAGCAGAAACAGATGTTTTATTTCTGAAACTCTCTTGCTTTTTCCATGATCCAGCAGATGTTGGCAATTTGATATCTGGTTCCTCTGCCTTTTCTAAAACCAGCTTGAATATCTGGAAGTTCACCGTTCACGTATTGCTGAAGCCTGGCTTGGAGAAGTTTGAGCATTACTTTACTAGCATGTGAGATGAGTGCAATTGTGCAGTCTTTGAGCATTCTTTGGCATTAGCTTTCTTTGGGATTGGGATGAAAACTGACCTTTCCCAGTCCTGTGGACACTGCTGTGTTTTCCAAATTGGCTGGCATATTGAGTGCAGCACTTTCACAGCATCATCTTTTAGGATTTGAAATATCTCAACTGGAATGCCATCACCTCCACTAGCTTTCTTCGTAGTGATGCTTTCTAAGGCCCACTTGACGTCACATTCCATGATGTCTGGCTCTAGGTGAGTGATCACACCATCCTGATTATCTTGGTCATGAAGCTCTTCTTTGTACAGTTCCTCTGTGTATTCTTGCCACCTCTTCTTAATATCTTCTGCTTCTGTTAGGTCCATACCATTTCTGTCCTTTATCAAGCCCATCTTTGCATGAAATGTTCCCCTGGTATCTCTAATTTTCTTGAAGAGATCTCTAGTCTTTCCCATTCTGTTGTTTTCCTCTATTTCTTTGCATTGGTTGCTGAGGAAGACTTTCTTATCTCTTTTTGCTATTCTTCGGAACTTTGCATTCAGATGCTTATATATTTCCTTTAGTCCTTTGATTTTTGCTTCTATTCTTTTCACTATTTGTAAGGCCTCCTCAGACAGCCATTTTACTTTTTTGCATTTCTTTCCCATGGGGATGGTCTTGCTCCCTGTCTCCTCTACAAGGTCACGAACTTCAGTCCATAGTTCAGCAGGCACTCTACCTATCAGATCTAGCCCCTTAAATCTATTTCTCACTTCCACTGTATAATCATAAGGGATTTAATTTAGGTCATACTTGAACGGTCTAGCGTTTTTCCCTACTTTCTTCAATTTAAGTCTGAATTTGACAATAAGGTGTTCATGATCTGAGCCACAGTCAACTCCTGGTCTTGTTTTTGCTGACTGTATAGAGCTTCTCCATCTTTGGCTGCAAAGAATATAATCAATCTGATTTCAGTGTTGACCATCTGGTGATGTCCATGTGTAGAGTCTTCTCTTGTGTTGTTGGAAGACGGTGTTTGCTATGTCCAGTGCATTTTCTTGGCAAAACTCTATTAGCTTTTTCCCTGCTTCATTCCATATTCCAAGGGCAAATTTGCCTGTTACTCCAGGTTTTTCTTGACTCCCTACTTTTGCATTCCAGTCCCTTATAATGAAAAGGATATATTTTTTGGGTGTTAGTTCTAAAAGGTCTTCTAGCTCTTCATAGAACCGTTCAACTTCAGCTTCTTCAGCATTACTGGTTGTGGGATAGACTTGGCTTACTGTGATATTGAATGGTTTGCCTTGGAAATGAACAGAGATCATTCTGTCTTTTTTGAGACTGCACCAAGTACTGCATTTCAGACTCTTTTGTTGACCATGATGGCTACTTCATTTCTTCTGAGGGATTCCTGCCCACAGTAGTAGATGTAATGATCTTCTGAGTTAAATTCACCCATTCTAGTCCATTTTAGTTCGCTGATTCCTACAATATCGACGTTCACTCTTGCCATCTCCTGTCTGACCACTTTCAATTTGCCTTTATTCATGGACCTGACATTCCAGGTTCCTGTGCAATACTGCTCTTTACAGCATTGGACCTTGCTTCTGTCGCCAGTCACATCCACAACTGAGTATTGTTTTTGCTTTGGCTCCATCCTTTCATTCTTTCTAGAGTTATTTTTTCACTTATCTCCAACAGCATGTTGGACACCTACTGACCTGGGGAGTTCCTCTTTCAGTATCCTATTGTTTTGCCTTTTCATACTGTTCATGGGGTTCTCAAGGCAAGAATACTGAAGTGGTTTGCCATTCCCTTCTCCAGTGGACTACATTCACTGTGGCAGACCTCTCTACCATGATCCACCAGTCCTGGGTGGCCCCACGGTCATGGCTTAATTTCATTGAGTTAGACAAGGCCGTGGTCCTAGTGTGACCTGATTGACTAGTTTTCTGTGATTTTGGTTTCAGTATGTCTGCCCTCTGATGCCCTCTTGCAACACTTACCATCTTACTTTGTTTTCTCTTACCTTGGACGTGGGGTATCTCTTCATGGCTGCTTCAGCAAAGCACAGCCACTGCTCCTTACCTTGGACAAGGGGTATCTCCTCACCACTGCCCCTCCTGACCTCGATTGCAGAATAGGTCTTCTTGGCCCTCTTGCACACATGCAGCCACTGCTCCTTGGACCCTAAGAGACTCCTGTCAGCAATTATATGTCAATAAAATGGACAACTTGGAAGAAAAGGACAATTTACTTTTCTTAGAAAGGTACAACTTTCCAAAACTGAACCAGGAAGAAATAGAAAATATTAACAGACCTATCACAAGCACAGAAATTGAAAGAGTAATCAGAAATCTTTCAGCAAACAAAAGCCCAGATCCAGATGGCTTCACAGCTGAATTCTACGAAAAATTTAGAGAAGAGCTAACACCTATCCTACTCAAACTCTTCCAGAAAATTGAAGAGGAAGATAAACTTCCAAACTCATTCTATGAGGCCACCATCACCCTAATACCAAAACCAGAGAAAGATGCCACAAAGAAAACTACAGGCCAATATCACCGATGAACATAGATGCAAAAATCTTGAACAAAATTCTAACAATCAGAATCCAACAACACATTGAAAAAATCATACATCATGACCAAGTGGGCTTTTTCCCAGGGATGCAAGGATTCTTCAATATCTGTAAATCAATCAGTGTAATACACCACATTAACAAATTGAAAAATAAAAGCCATATGATTATCTCAATAGATGCAGAGAAAGCCTTTGAAAAAAATTCATCATCCATTTATGATAAAAACTCTCCAGAAAGCAAGAATAAAGAACATACCTCAACATAATAAAATCTATATTTGACAAACCCACAGCAAACATTACCCTCAATGGTGAAAAATTGAAAGCATTTCCCCTAAAGTCAGGAACAAGTCAGGAACAACGGTGCCCACTTTCCCCACTACTATTCAACATAGTTTTGGAAGTTTTGGCCATAGTAATCAGAGCAGAAAAAAAAAAATAAATAAAGGGAATCCAAATTTGAAAGGAAGAAGTAAAACTCCCACTGTTTGCAGATGACATGATCCTCTACATAGAAAACCCTAAAGACTCCACCAGAAAAATACTACAGCTAATCAATGAATGTAGTAAAGTTTCAGGATATAAAATCAACACACAGAAATCCCTTGCATTCCTATACACTAATAATGAGAAAATAGAAAGATAAATTAAGGACACATTTCTATTCACCATTGCAACAAAAAGAGTAAAATACTTAGGAATATATCTACCTAAAGAAACTAAAGACCTATATATAGAAAACTATAAAACACTGGTTAAAGAAATCAAAGAGGACACTAATAGATGGAGAAATATACTGTGTTCATGTATTGGAAGAATCAATATAGTGAAAATGAACATTCTACCAAAAGCAATCTATAGATTCAATGTAATCCTTATCAACCTACCAACGGTATTTTTCACAGGGCTAGAACAAATTATTTCACAATTTGTATGGAAATACAAAAAACCTCGAATAGCCAAAGCAATCTTGAGAAAAAGAATGGAACTGGAGGAATCAACCTGCCTGACTTCAGGCTCTACTACAAAGCCACAGTCATCAAGACAGTATGGTATTGGCACAAAGACTGAAATATAGATCAATGGGACAAAATAGAAAGCGCAGAGATAAATCCATGCAACTATGGACACCTTATTATCTTTGACAAAAGAGGCAAAAATATACAATGGAGAAAAGACAATCTCTTTAACAAGTGGTACTGGGAAAACTTCTCAACCACTTGTAAAAGAATGAAAGTAGAACACTTTTTCACACCATACACAAAAATAAACTCAAAATGGATTAAAGATCTAAACAAAAGACCAGAAACTATAAAACTCCTAGAGGAGAACATAGGCAAAACACTCTCCAACATAAATCACAGCAGGATCCTCTATGAGCCACCTCCCAGAATATTGGAAATAAAAGCAAAAATAAACAAATGGGACCTAATTAAAATTAAAGGCTTCTGCACAACAATGGAACTCTAAGGAAGGTGAAAAAACAGCCTTCAGAACGGGAGAAAATAATAGCGAATGAAGCAACTGACAAACAACTAATCTCAAAAATATACAAGCAACTCCTGCAGCTCAATTCCAGAAAACTAAATGACCCCATCAAAAAATGGGCCATAGAACTAAACAGACATTTCTCCAATTAAGACATAAAGATGGCTAACAAACACATGAAAAGATGCTCAGTATCACTCATTGTCGGAGAAATCCACATCAAAACCACATGAGGTACCATTTCAAGCTGGTCAGAATGGCTGCGATCCAAAAGTCTACAAGCAATAAATACTGGAGAGGGTGTGAAGAAAAGGGAACCCTCTTACACTGTTGGTGGGAGTGCAAACTAGTACAGCCACTATGGAGAACAGTGTGGAGATTCCTTAAAAAACTGGAAATAGAACTGCCTTATGACCCAGCAATCCCACTGCTGGGTATACACAGTGAGGAAACCAGAATTGAAAGAGACATGTATACTCCAATGTTCATTGCAGCATTGTTTATAATAGCCAGGACATGGAAGCAACCTAGATGTCCATTGGCAGATGAATGGCTAAGAAAGCTGTGGTACATATATACAACAGAGTATTACTCAGCCATTAAAAATAATACATTTTAATCAGTTCTAATGAGGTGAATGAAACTGGAACCTATTATACGAAGTGAAGTAAGCCAGAAAGAAAAACACCAATATAGTATACTAAGGCATACATATGGAATTTAGAAAGATGGTAATGATAACCTTGTATGCAAGATAGCAAAAGAGTCACAGATGTATAGAACAGTCTTTTGGACTCTGCGGGAGAGGGCGAGGGCGGTGTGATTTGGGAGAATGTCGTTGAAACATGTATAATATCATATGTGAAACGAATCGCCAGTCCAGATTCGATGCATGACACAGGATGCTCGGGGCTGGTGCACTGGGATGACCCAGAGGGATGGTATGGGGAGCGAGATAGGAGGGGAGTTCAGGATGGGGAACACATGTACACCCATGGCAGATTCATGTTGATGCATGGCAAAACCAATACAATATTGTAAAGTAATTAGCCTCCAATTAAACAAATTTATATTTAAAAAAAAAAACATTTACTGGTATCTGCCTTCTTTCCTTCATAAGATCTCTATTTGTATAAAACTTAGTAGTAATAAATACCTTTCATTAATTTTAGTTCAGGGGCAAATGTGTGTGACTGAAAGTTCATAGGTAGGAAGAGCTTACAATTCAACTACACCTGTGCGTATGTGCTGAGTTGCTTCAGTCATTTCCGACTGTTTGCAATCCTACGGACTGTAACCCACCAGGCTCCTCTGTCCATAGGATTTTCCAGGCAAGAATACTGGACTGAGTTGCCATTCCCTTCTCCAGGGGATCTTCCTGACACAGGGATCAAACCTCAACTACACATGCTGGTTCCCCTGATGTCAGGCCTATTTTAGTATCTTTCAGTCAATCATTTACTGTTTAAAGACCAGAAACTTGAAATACATGAAGTACAACACGAACCATGGTCAGCTAACAGCTGTATGTCTTCATAATATTTAATCATTTCACCAATTTTTGGTTTTCTATTCATTAACTCATGAAAGATTTAATAAGTAAATTAGAAAAATCATAACGGACAACTTGCTTATTTCTACTCCTTGAAAGTTCACTAAAATTACACAAGATTGGAAATGGTATAGGGATTCCTAGGTGGCACAGTGATAAAAAATCTGCTTGTCAATGGAGGAGACACAAGAGACATGGGTTCAATCCCTGGGTTGGGAAGATTTCCTGGAGAAGGAAATGGCAACCCACTCCAGTAATCTTGCCTGGAAAATTCCATGGACGAGAGGAGTCTCGTGGGCTACACTCCATGGGGTCGCAAACAGTCAGACGCTACTGAGCACACATGGAAATGATATAAAGCCAGAAGCACAAAGAGATGGCAGAAAAGAAAACAGCTAATGATATCAACACATTTTTAAAAGATGGATAACAAAGTGTTAAGTGACTTAGCAAAGACCAAGAAGCTGAACTTTAAAGGTCCACAGACCAGAGCCCAGCAAGAAGCTGGGCCCTGAAGATCCTGGAAAATCTTAGATTTGGAGGCACTAGCTACAGAAGAAGGTCATAAGGAATAGGCTTGAAAGTCAAATAGCTTGAAATTCTGTACACAGAGGAGTTAGATTTGCATTCACACATCTTGTTCCCCCCTTCAACTCCACACACCCTTATCTGGGATAATGTCACTAAATGTAGATATTTATTTCAGGGGATTACTTTTAAAGAAACCTCAAGGTTCTCACAAAATCACCCTAGAATGAAACACATCATTTGACAAGCCTTGTTTGTGCCCACAGAGCTCCCAATTCATGTTGAATTAAATGTCAACAGTCTTGATCTGACTTCTACCTAATAGGTCTAGTTCTCAAGTCTTGCTATAGCCTTCTTCTATACTACTCATCCTGGGATTTCCCTCTAGCTCAGATGGTGAAGTATCTGCCTGCAATGCAAGAGACCTGGGTTTGATCCCTTGGTCAGGAAGATACCCCAGAGAAGGAAATGGCAACCCACTCTAGTATTCCTGCTTGGAGAATTCCATGGAGAGAGGAGCCTGGTGGGCTACAGTCTGTGGGATCGCAAAGAGTCAGACATGACTGTGACTAACACACACATACTCCTCATCCAAATGAAACTCCCTGTTTCCCATCACCTCTCTTCTCTGGTTAGCTACTCACTTGTCATTTTTAGCCTATTTGTCTTGCGTTAAGTATCCTTTAACTTCCATTCAATCTTAAGAGACCATTCAATTCCCAGCTATTACATGAAGCTCTCTTTTATCTCTCTGATTTGTACTGATGTATGTTCATTAAACTTTCATATAATTGTCATAGTATTCTTCATTTTGCCCTTGGCTTACCTTGGCTTAATGCTATTTCCTGATTGTCTCAGGTTGTTGTTATTCGGTTGCCAAATTGTGTCTGACTTTGTGACCTCATGGACTGCAGCATGCCAGGCTCCTCTGTCCTCTACTATCTCTTAGAGTTTGCTCAAATTCATGTCCGTTGAGTCAGTGATGCCATCCAACCATCTCATCCTCTGTTGTCTCCTTCTCCTCCTGCCTTCATTCTTTCCCAGCATCAGGGTCTTTTGCAATGAGTCGGCTCTTTGCACCAGGTGGCCAAAGTATTGGAGCTTCAGGTTCAGCCTCAGTCCTTCCAGTGAATATTCAATGTTGATTTCCTTTAGGATTGATCAGTTTGATCTCATATGAGGGCATTTTGTCCTCTAAATTGAATTTTAATCTCCTTGAGGGAAAATCTTTTGGGAGGTATTATTTAGCTCACCACAGTACCATAATTTAAGAATATATTTTAAAAAGCTTCTGGAAATGGGAAAGATGGTCAAGCAATGTAATATGACTAGGATCAGAGCTTGCAACTGCCATACTGAAAAATATGAGTAGAAAAGGGGGGAAAGATTGAACTAGAATTGGATGCCCAAAGTCTCAAGATCTGCACCTCCCCCACTTTCATTGAGCATCTGGCTTCACCCAAACAGGAGTGTAAACCAAGAAAGAGTCAGGGATGTGCCCTGAGGGAGAGATGATCCAATTCAAGTGTGAGATAAGGGATGTCCCAGCTGAAGTCTCAGGCAAAGGGAAAAGTCTCAGGATGGCAGTTGGGTGGCATATCTAGAGAGCAGTGAGTAGAAACTGAAGCACAAGAGACGGAAGAGCTTTACAATGTCAGGGAGGACATCTAAAAATTAAAAGAACTAATAGAGTGCCTGTTTGAACATTTGGAAAATTAGTTAAAGATACGTGGACTGTAAGCTGTTTGAAAAAATCAGGCATGCTCCATGCCAGATGACAAAAAATGGTGCAAGAAAAGGAGTCAAATGTACATTACATATAATTCAATGAATTCAATGATTAATTCAATGATATCAATGAATGATATCGACTTAGTAATAATGCAAGCAGTAGCAACTCTTTACACCAAAAATTACACTGTAAGTATATCACAAAAATAAATGTCAGGAAGTGGAAGTTGTCACATAGGGAGAAATGCAGAAATTGTGCATAATCAATAATTTGATAAGGAGCCAAACCAGCTTATTATTTTAAAACATGGAGGTAAATATTAGAAGGAAAAGTCAAAAGATTTTCAAGCTGTTGCCTCTGAAGTGTGGGTCAGGAATTGGAGATGGATGTGACAAGGGGCTGCTCTATTTTGCTGTAAATCTTTTAATACTATTTCATTATTTTTGGCAATGCTCATGGATTCATTTAGAAAATAAAAGCAAAAAAAACTCCATAAGCAAATATGAATTCAAACCATGCTATGGCCTGAGGCCATTGTCAGCATGGCAAGTTCTCTGAGCACATGGTGTTTTACATTCCACCAAGTGATCCTGTCCTCAGTGCTGTTGAAGTCTTTGGCTCCAAAAAACTCAGTTTCATAAGATAATGTGTGAACAAATATTTTATAGCCTCACATTCAGAAGGTATTTCTTACTCCAGAAAACAGCTTGCAACTTCCACTGTAGTAATCCACAAAACTGTACAAAAATTATTTAAATCCAAAAATAATCTACAAATTGTGCTGAAGGCAAAGCTTTCCTTCTATTCTCTCTAGTAAAGAACATTTACCAAAGCTTCTGAGAATCAATAAGCTTAACTGATTTAATATTTATAAAATTTTATTGTACATTAAAACAGTTTGGATTGCTATACTAATCTTTGAAGCAATTTTGCCTCCTCTAGTTACACTTCTCTGAAAGTCTTATTCTAACTTCTAGCCTCATGTTATTAATAATAACAACAGCTTAGTGATTATTGAGCATTTATTCCACACCAGACATCATACTAAGAGACATATGTGCATTATCTATGTTCATCCTCACATAGTCCTATAAAGTAAGAATGATTATATTCCAATCCTAAAAACAAAACTGAAGTTTAGAGGAATTAAACAACTTGCAGTGTCACAAAGATAGTGACAGGCAGAGCTGGGATTTGTGGCCTGGTTGTGTGACTTAGGAGGAGATGATGAAAACTGTATTTACTATTCTATCTTCCTAAGCATTTCAATATCTCTCCACTGCCTACAACATCAAAATTGAACTCTCCATGACCTATTGGTTTGAAACCTCAGGAGCTCCCTCAGTAAAATCATAAACTGACCCCTGTACACGGAGGGCAAGAGAAATAGAAGAAAAAGGCAGACCACTCCAGACTGATAGATGGTAGGTGTGATCAGAAAGAGAATTTACATAAAAATCTTGTCATGGGCAGCCTCAAGATGAGTAGATCTTTGACTCAGCCCACCAGAATCTTAAAAGTTTATGTAAAGGCTTTAATTGGGTTCAGTCACATATTCTGTCCAGATGGTCTCAGCAACAACATCCTGTTCTCTCAAAGCTTCATCCTTGGAACAGCTCCCACTGTGGGAACGGTGGGCAGAATGTACATTCTAAGGGCAAAGGTGGAATAAGGAACCTCCAATTGACCCAGGGCCAAACTACCACTCACATCTTCTCCGTGACCTCTTTCAACAGGACCAACTGCTCTGGTCTGATCTAAATGCTCAACTTCTTTCCAAGGAACCCCATTGATCCAATTTCCCCCACCACACTCATCTTCATCTGTACATAGTTTTAAAAAATTCTGCTCAATAAGAAGCCTCTTTCTTTGTCTGTTCAGCTATTACCCTTACTACAAAGTTCACTTATTACCTGACTGTTTACTGAGCTATTCCATTCTACCATGATGTCTTCACTTTTTTAAATATGCAGCTACCCTCATTTTCTTTACCATCTGATCCACCAGAAAATGTCCATATGATATGTATTATACTATGTATTCAGTGAGCATTTATTCACTTAAACTGGTCAAAATGAAAAATAAGGACTTAATAAAGCAGTTGAACTCCACTTCTAAAGTCATTAGGTCCAAAATCAGTGAACAGAGTATTTTATGTGTTTTGTTTATTTTGGTCAATAGGGAAGCCCATATATATATATAGTCAAGACTATATATATGTATAAAAATATAGATTAGAATGATCTGATGAAGTTTTTTCAATATAACAATGCCTCCCAAGTTATTATAGGAAACATATTTTAAAATTTAGATCTGCCAAGAACTCATTTCTTGAGACAGGGTTCAAATATCTAGAATTCACTAGAAGTTTCCAAATAAAAAGCACATACCTGAGAATTGAAAGCAGTTTCAGAGTTTACCCAGTTTATCTTCCATACATGAGCTGCAATTCCATTTCCAATACTTTGACATCCTGCCTCTGCTGGCAAGATCATTTCTACTTGCCTAGTCTGTTGTCACATGGTTCTAATTGCTGATTTTAATTATTAGAAAATGGTCACCATACTTTGTTGTTAGTGACCCTAATGCCATTGCTCTCACATAGAAAATTTCTTGAAAGTCGAGTGCTGTTCTCTCACCCCACTTACTGCAAAGCATTGGCAGCACTGGCTGCATGGTAATTTTGCAGGAGACACTGAACATCACTGGCATTTATTTGGCTCCTTGGTTGACATATTTATTTTAGGAAATGCTTCAGACAATATGATAAAGGTTCCAGACAGAAGGCCCATTGGCTTTCCTTATTGGAAAACAAAGCTTATGTGAGGTCAAAAAAACAGTCAAGATTTCTCTGCAACTGTACTAATGAGAAATGACAAAGGCTGAAATAAATGATTGGAAAATAAATAGCATTGGGAGACTGGTTCAACATCTGATTAAACAGAGCATTTGCTTTACTTTTAGCTGCATATTTCTAGGCTACAAATAAAAATACAGTAATTTTATGTAACTGTGAAAAGGTCATCTGGCTAATTTTATTTCAAGTATAAGAAAGTGGGAAGAATATTTAACCTTCATTTGTTGTTAATCATATTGCTTCATAATATGGCTGGAGGGAAAACTTTACCAACCAGGGGAAATACTTTAAAAAAAAAAAGTGTTCTTAAAATTACTTGGTATATTTTGACCTTCATCTGTTTTATGTCCCAACATATACCTTTATATTAATGAAAAGGTCATGTTCCAATAATTAGCAGTAACATTTATTTAAAGCATATATTAATGTTCTACAAGATTTATCCAACTCCTGCTAAGTGCAGCAGTGAACATTTTAATTGTGCTGTAAATACCATGTGGAGCAGTAGATTACCCACATGATCAGTTTTGTCTTTCAGCCGGAATTTGCACAATGCTACAAAATGTAAAAACTAAAATTGGCATCATAACTGTTACAGAGTTATTTAGTCACCTTAATTATACTCACCATGCAACTGGCAAACTATATAATTACAATTATTTGGGAGATTGTTTTGCCAAATAGTCTGTTTAAAAGATTACTTCACTTTTCTATCATATTTTATCATAAAGCACAATTGTCTATTTTCTCTGTGAAGGTTTCAAAACAAGAATGAAAATTTGGGAAGTCAGAAGGTCTTTTAGAACTCACTGGAGGGTCTCTTTGAGCTGTTTGAGTTGCTGTTGAGTAGTATGAGTCCCTGCCCAGACTAAACACAGTTCTTTTCCAGTGAGACAATGTGTGGCACAGCTTATCAGAAATCATTTCAGAACAAATTGTATCACAATAGCTCTCCACTACATCATTGTGTTGCTTTAAAACACACACACACACACACACACACACACACAGTACAGTATCACTCTCCAATCAAAGGAACCAGAGATTCTTGGGGAATAGCCATTTCCATGAATGGTCCAGGAAATATACAAGATGAGGCTGGATCATCTTGTAGTGAGAGAAAATGAGAAGTTACTAAAATGGTAAAATACACAACGTGAAGGAAGGATGACAAAGTGACACTGAAGTCAACTGAAAGAGCCCCCAATGGCCAAATTTGGAATAAGTTCAGCAAGAAAATAAATAACGTAGTATTGGGATATAACCTAGCATATGAAATGAATACCCATGAATCCATACTGATAGAAATCATTGATTGAATTAGTAAATGAAGGAGAACAGACATATCTCATTTGTAGAAGAATTCCAAAACATTAATGCATACATGACACTCTTAAGGTGGTGGAGCACAGTTTATAGCTCTTTAAGTCTGGACTGCCCATACTGACTTCCTTCCAAAGAGTGTAATATGGAAAGGGGGAATAAAAGAGTGACTTTTCAGGGGGAAAACCTGCCAAGCACTATCTCATCCAGGTGGGAAAGATCAAAACTAACAGTGATAAGTCATGTTGATATGATGTAATAAAAATGGTGCTTTACCTCTAGCCCTTCCTCTCCAAAACCATCAGTTCAGTTCAGTTACTCAGTCATGTCCGACTCTTTGTGATCCCATGGACTGAAACATGCCAGGTTGCCCTGTCACCACCAACTACCGGAGCTTACTCAAACTCATGTCCATCAAGTTGGTGATGCCATCCAACCATCTCATCCTGTCATCATCCTCTTCTCATCCCACCATCAATCTTTCCCAGCATCAGGGTCTTTTCCATTGAGTTGGTTCTTTGCCTCAGGTGGGCCAAGTATTGGAATTTCAGCTTCAACAACAGTCCTTCCAATGAATATTCAGGACTGATCTCCTTTAGAATGGACTGGTTTGATCTCCTTGCAGTCCAAGGGACTCTCAAAAGTCTTCTCCAACACCACAGCTCAAAAGTATCAATTCTTCGGGGCTCAGCTTTCTTTATAGTTCAACTTTCACATCCATACATGACGACTCAAAAAACCATATCCTTGACTAGACAGACCTTTGTTGGCAAAGTAACATCTCTGCTTTTTAATATGCTGTCTAGTTTGGTCATAGCTTTTCTCCCAAGGAGCGAGCATCTCTTAATTTCATGGCTGCAGTAACCACCTGCAGTGATTTGGGAGCCCCTCAAAATAAAGTCTCTCACTTTTTCCATTGTTTCCCCATCTATTTGCCATGAAGTGATGGGACCAGATGCCATGATATTAGTTTTCTGAATGTTGAGTTTTAAGCAAATGTTTTCAATCTCTTCTTTCACTTTCTTCAAGAGCTTCTAACCCTAGTTTAATCACGGGAAAACATCAGACAAATTCCAACTGAAAGACAGTCTACAGAATACCTGACTAGAATTTTTCAAAACTGCCAAGATTATGAAAAACAGGGAATGTCTGAGAAATTGTCATGGGCAGGGGAGCCTAAAGAGACAGGATAACTAAAATGTAATGTGGTATCCTAGAAGGGATCCATTTTGGACAATCAATTAGAAAACAGCACTTACATAAAAGTTTCCTTAACCATAAGGTTAGATTGTCTCCAATCTGGCAGAAATTTAGAGAGGTTCTCTTTTTCCTGCCTATGAAATTAAAGTAAAGCTACAACTCTTTGAAATTGGAAACTTCATATTCTTCCTCATAGGACTGATAAAAATCCTTTTGGAGGAGGTTCATAATTTTAAGCTCTTGCTTCTTAGGAGGATCTTGATAGATAAAAGCAATTACCATTCAAAGAAGATGTATTGAGCACTGTGAAAGTGAAAAGTGAGTGTTAGTCACCTAGTTGTGCTTGACCCTTTGCAACCCCATGGACTGTAGCCCACCAGGTTCCTCTGTCCATGGAATTCTCCAGACAAGAATATTGGAGGGGGTTGCCATTCCCTTCTGCAGGTGATCTTCCTGATCCAGGGATTGAATCCAGTTCTCCTGCATTGCAGGCAGATTCTTTACCATCTGAGCCACTAGGGAAGCCCTGTGCTGCACACTAAATAGTGAAAGCAGAGTAAGACAATCTCTGCTCTCAAGGTCTTGTAGTCTGACATGGGAGGTGTGGACATATGAACAGTTGCTTTAATTAGAACACACTCAAATTTATAAGTGAATGTAAATAAAAGAAAAAATTCTACTGGTGCCAAACAGAGGAAAATCTTTATATTAAATATGACATTGAAATTGTGCCTTAATGAATGAGTATGAATTTTCCAGGGAGATAAGGGAATTTGTGCATAAATCTATTTATTGTTAATAATTAGGAGAAAAAGGAGATTGGAAATTTGAAATGAGAAAAAGTAAAACATGATTAGGAGAAGATGCTTTGATAATGCAGGCTTGAAACAGAAAAGGTGAATTTCTGACTTTTAGGTGGTAAAGGAGCTGAGTTGTACAGAGTGATAGAAACTCACATTTTGTTTCTATAGTTTAAAAGGTCATTTTTAATTAGGAGGAGAATGGAGGAGACACAATGGAGGAGAGGTGATCTAGAATTTTTTAGAACTTATAAACCACGTCTTTTAAAATTTTGTCAGACAAAACTATTTAAAATGTTGCTCTAATCAAGACATTTAATACACATTTTGATAGTTCCATTCCTTGGTGGATAATTCTATCTAACTAAGTCTCACTGTTAAGAAATTATTTATTCTTCATTAATTTTTAATACCTATGCACTTATTAAAAACATTACAGTATAAATTATTGAAAAACCATCTGTATTGGATAATATAAAGCCTGGGAATCCAATGCAGCTTTCAGGGTAACTTGCTGTTGTTGTTACTCAGTTGCTAAGTTGTGTCTGACTCTTTGAGACTCCATGGCTGCAGCACACCAGGCTTCCCTGTCCTTCACTATCTCCCAGAATTTGTTCAAACTCATGTACTTTGAGTCAGTGATACCATCCAACCAACTCATCCTCAGTCACCCCCTTATTCTCCTGCCCTCATTCTTTCCTAGCATGAGGGTCTTCTCCAGTGAGTTGGGTCTTTGCCTCAGGTGGCCAAAGTATTAGAACTCCAGCTTCAGCATCAGTCCTTTCAATGACTATTCAGGACTGGTTTCCTTTAGGATTGACTGGTTTGATCTTGCAGTCCATGGGACTTTCAAGAGTCTTCTCCAATACCACAATTTGAAAGCATCAATTCTTCAGTGCTCAGCCTTATTTATGGTCCAACTGTCACATCCATACATGACAGGGTATCTACTAAAGTATTATTGATAATAGGAATAGAGAGAGGAAAAAAATACTAGAATAAGATAATGGAAATCCAAATAGATCAATCTGATTTTTATGAAATAGATCTCTCTCCCAGGGCTTGGGACTCCACACAAAAGACTGAGTTTGCTTGGTCATCCTTGAGTTGGTTTGGCCATCTTTGAGTTGGTTTGGTCATCTTTGAGTTGGCTTCGTCATCTCTTTTTTTAAAATAATTTTATTATTTATTTATGGCTGTGCTGGACCTTTGTTGCTGCATGGGGTTTTCTCTAGTTGCAGTGAACAGGGGCTACTTACTCTTTAGTTGCAGTATGCAGGCTTCTCATTTCAGTGGCTTCTCTTGTTGCAGAACTTAGCCTCTAGGGTGCAGGGTTCAATAGTTGTGGATATGGGCTTGGTTGCCCTGCAGCATGTGGGATCCTCCCAGATCAGGGATTGAATCCATGTCTCCTCCTTTGGTAGGTGGATTCTTTACTACTGACACATCAGGAAAGTCTCTTGGTAATCTGTTGCAGTAGCAAGAAATGTGTTGCATATGACTCAAGGCAGTATTGTACTATCTGAAGCAACAAGACACCACAGAAACAACTGGAATTAAGCATCATGAGTCCTCATCTGAAAGCCTGGTTTTCAGGACCCATCATGGCTCTGCCTTGGTCTCTGAGCTTTCAATTTCTTTAAGTATCAAGGAAAGAAGTTAGAAATGATCAGTAATTTCAACTATTTGCTTTTTTTTTTCTTTTTTTTGCAGAAGAACTCTTTCCTAATAGGCTCTTACAGGGCTTTCTGATACTAAAAAAATACAGGTATACATTTGTCCATATTAATTTATAAGTTGAAATATAGGGTCCTAATTTTATACCATATCATGAGCCAGAAGGCAGTATGGATGTTTTATTCATACAAAAGTTGAAGTCATAGATTACAGATTATAGTTATAATCTTAAGTATCTGTAAGATTGTAATTGAAGTCATCTTCACAGAACTAAGGTTGTGTGGGGCACAGTTAGAAAATCCCTAGACTAGATTTACCTTCCAAAGAGTCCCTCTCATTTTAACATTGCATTGTAATGACTGCTGCTACAGGAAAAAGATTGTATAGCTGTCCAGATCATGGTATTTAGACTGAGCCTATTTGCATTTGAATAGGCTCTTGCTTCTGCTACTCCCCAGTTACATGGAGGTAGATAAAAATGCTTAACATCTCTGTGTCTTAGTTTCCTTGCCTGTAGTTAAAGATGATGAAACATCTGCCCTGGAGGAATGTTGTGAATATTAAATGAGTTTCATGACTGTGGCACACTTGTCCCATAGAAGCACCATATAAATGTCAGTTGTCGATATCAGTTGCCTAAAAGAGTTCTTTTGCCCCTCATAGTGCTAACACACTTTAGTTACTCACTTTGTCAAACTCAATACTGAGTGCAAGGCCCACATCACTGCTCTTGGCAGCTTCCCATAAAGCCTCAGCACATCAAATTTTATTTGGCAGACCAGACATTGTCGAGGACCTAGTGAAAGTAAAGTACTCTGAGAGGCACGGTGGGGCCTACAAAGATAAATCCAAGTTGTTTTTTTGACAATTTGAGCCTTAGGTGATCATGGCCTAGTGTATTCAACATGTACCAAGCACTATGGTGGCATGACAGTTCCTGGACTTGGGAAGACTTCTTAGGGAGCGAAAGGTTAGGGCTCAATTTGAAAAGACAAATGCTCTGTGCATAGATATAAATATTCATTGACATTTGTATTAATAAAATCATTCTAATAATAAATAGTGTGAAGAATCTAAGTAGATTTCCAAAGCTGACATAGCTAGTAAGTAGTAAAGCTAGGATCTGAACTGGCATGCTCAGGCATTAGTTTGGACACTTCACACTTTGGTGAATTGTATGTTTGTTTCTAACATTCACTCCCTTTGCTAAGAGATGAGCCTACTACATCCCTCACTGTTTAAGTAAGGCATGTGACACTCTTTGGCCAATAAAACAGCGAGTAGACGTGAAACACAATTTCCAAAGAAAAACTTTAAGAACTACACCTTGGTTCAATCATCAGTTTTTCCCTCTGACATGAACCCAGAATGTCTGAGATTGGGCCCTTTAGCCTGGCTTCCTCAAAACAAAGAAGGTGCAGAGGAGAGTATAGATGATCTACGAAAGACAGGTGCTGTTAATGAGAAATGGCCTGTAACCCACTAAGATTTTGGAGTTGTTTGTGACAGCACCATAAAAACTAGCGAAAACAAGCAAACTAGCTGATATGCCTACTCTACTACAATGTTGTTCAATTTGGTAATGCAATTTTTCTGAATGGTTAGGCTAGATTCTAAAACTGAATTGTCTCATGCCTGGCCTCAAAGTGTTGTTTGACTTAAAAAAAAAAATCAATATAATAAAGTCTGAATACCTTCTCTCAGTATTCAAAGCCTTAATTTTCCTCTTTTGAGTCTCATCTACCTTTCACTTTTCACATTTTATCCTCCCTTTTACTTTGGCTATTTTCCCCTCCTTTTACCAGCCCCTCCAATACCACACACCTAACACTATAGTCACTTGGCACCTCTGGTCATTTTTAGGTCTTTTCACATTTCTGTAAAAATTTAAATGCTGTTCCAAATTCCTCAGATAATTCCATCTCCCCTCACTCTCTTTCCCTGGGAAAATTGCACTGATTCTCTAAGGTCCACTTCCAGTGACATCTCCAGGTGAATGTAAATGTGACATCTTCTCTGGCCTCAGGAAACTGCATTCAGAAGTGTACCGATGGGATTAGCACACAGAAGACAAATAGCTTTCTTCACTTCTAGACTGAGCTCCTGGAGAACAGGTAGAGTATCTTTGTTCATCCTCATAGTCTTAAGACCACACTGAGCTCAACAATTAACAGATAAGATGACGGGCATGCTTGTGGCCACACTGGCTTGGGAAACAAAATGATCCAGGAAATACTACCACTCATAATTTTTAAATTAATTTGGTTTAGTCACAAATTCATTTACTATCCTTCTGTTAGTGGTGTTGCCTAAAAAGGAATGGAAATACAGTTAACATCAGTAATTAGAGAAGACTTTCTATATGCAGTTGAAAAGTGGGGAAAAAAGAAATGCACCATTATGCAGCATTTACATATCTTAATTTGCCATAAGCACTGAGTGCACTAGAGGTTATATTTTTTTCCTCTCATTTCTATGAAGCAGTACCAAAAGTCCCCAGCTATGGGGAACATGGCTGTTATATGGGCAAGAACTGGTCTGGAACCATGGCTGCCCAAGTATAAATAAAACTATAATAGGTCCCACACTCAAAGTCCAGTGACATCTCACAGATGCTTTGAACCTTTCTGCTTCCAAATGTTTCATGCCTTCCTTCACTTAAGTGAATGGAAGTGGGTGGGAAAAAGCAGTATCAGTTTTCATTTTCTTCTCTACTAGGGATCAGCAGTTTTCCTCCCTCCAAAAGCCAGATAGTACATATTTTAGAAGTTGTATAGTCTATGTCTCTATAACACAACTCTGTCATTCTAGCATGACATGGACAATATATAAAAGAATGAAGATAGCTGTATTTCAATAAAACTCAAGGAATAATGATGTTTGAATTTCATGTAATTTTCATATGCCACAAAATATTTTTCAACCATTTAAAACATGTTAAAAAATATTATGTGCTGGCAAAGCACAGAAAAAACAGGAAGTGGATTCTATTTGACCCATGGGCTGCAATTTGCTGACCATTGCCCTAAGGCAAAAACACCTTCTGTGGTGTTAAATGAAGAATTCACTTTATTACTTATGAATTTGACTGGGATGCTTCTGATGAAAGACCACAATTTTTTTCATCTTTGCTGATCTCAAAAGAGAATTATGCAAGCTTTACCAAACTTCAGCCCTCTCAAAAGTCTTGACATTTAGTAACACATTTGTATTGGATTAGACTCCTCTTTGCATTTCTCAACGGTACAAAATTGAATTTTAATGAAATGTTCCTCTTTTCCCAAGAACATGCGATAGGGCTAGAGTTATACAAGAAGTTCTTCTTTGTATACTGGATATTACTGAAGGAAGTAATAAACTTTGTTCCTCTTGATGTCTCTAAAAACAAAATGGATTTGCATGCATCAAGAATAATTAATAGTCTATTTTGCATGGAGGTGGAGGATGGACCCAATAGTTTCCCTAATCCTGAGATTATGTGATGACAAGATCAATTTAGCATCATTACAGCAAAAGCATGTTACGGTCAGATTACTTTCTTAAAAATTTATTAATTTTTAACTGAAGGATAATTGCTTTACAATATTGTGTTGGTTCTGCCATACGTCAATATAAATCAGCCATAGGTATACATATGTCCCCTCCCTCTCATCTCCCACCCCTTCCCACCAAATCTCACCCCTCTACGTTGTCAATGAGCACCAGTATGAGCTCCCTGAGTCATACAGCAAATTCCCACTGGCTATGTATTTTACATATGGTAGTGTTTATGCCTCTATACCATTCTTTCCATTCATCCCACCTTCTCCTTCCTCCCCACTGCCTGTGCCCATAAGTCTGTTCTCTATGTCTGTAATTTCCATTACTGCCTTGCAAATAGTTTCATCAGTACCTTCTTTCTAGATTCCATATATATACATTAAATTGATTTTTCTCTTTTTTGACTTACTTCATTCTGTGTAATTGGCTCTAGGTTCATCCACTTCATTAGCACTGACTCAAATGCATTCCTGTTTATGGTTGAGTAATATTCCGTTGTATTTGTACCACAGCTTCTTTATCCATTCATCTGTTGGTGGATATCTAGGTTGCCTTTTAAAGGTTTCAGGTTGGTTTGTTCTAGAGAAAAGAACACTAACCATATACTCAGGACACCTGAGATCTGGATGCAGGTCCCTCAGTGTCTAACCTGAGCAAAAACCACCAGGGTCTCTCATCCGCAAAGTCTGGCTAATAATGGGAACTGCCTCATAAGGAGACCCATGAGTTTGTTGTGCTCACGATAGTGTCAGCTTCATTTAAACACTCAAGAATGTTTGATCCTTGTGTTATTCTCACTTTCAATAAGGGTAGTAATCACTCAGTGACTACAAGTGTGAACTTGCTTTGTAAACCACAATGGACACACCAAATACTATCGTTAAAGGCATATCATGCAAAGACTGTAAAAGCATACATGGTTCTCCCAATTTGTTCCTCATTTTCACTTTCTTTTCTTTTTCTTTTTTAACTGTTCTCTATACTATTCATTTTCTCATAGAGTTTCAGGAGTATTCAATAAGAAATTTACCTTTTTGCCTTTCAAAACTGTTTTAGGAATACCAACCGAAGACATCACCAATTATTTTTAAAAAGTGTTAGTCATTCAGTCATGTCCAACTCTTTGTGATCCCATGGACTGTTATCCGCCAGGCTCCTCTGTCCATGGAATTCTCCAGGCAAGAATATTGGAGTGGGTTGCCATTTCCTTCTCCAGGCGATCTTCCTTACCCAGGGATTGAACCCAAGTCTCCCGCATTGCAGGCAGACTCTTTACCAAAAGAGCCACCATGGAAGACCAATTATTTTTAAAGCTTCCCCAATATCTTGAAATTTGGAACTCTGGCCACTTAAAGTATGCAACACTTTGCTTATGATCTGAAACAAGAGTTCATTTCTCAGTCTTAGGGGAAGTTGAGAACTGAAAAATACACCCTCCTGGTTACCACTCCCACCCCTCATCCACAGCATTAGGGTTTTTTGAGGCCTCAGTGGGTAACAAACATATACTTTCACTTCTGGAGGTCCTATCCGACACCCTATCAAATATATTAAAGACCCCAATATTCTGCATTAAACCTGTTTTTGTTATATTGCTTTGTATATTGTTTTAATAAAAATGACTTATTTAAGAGTGGCTATGATAATTCTAGGGCTTCCCCGGTTGTGCTAGTTGTTAACGACTCCACCTGCAATGCAGGAGATGTGCAGGAGATGTGAGTTCGATTCCTGGGTCGGCAAGATCCTCTGGAGTAGGAAATGGCACCCACTCCAGTATACTTGCCTGGAAAATTCCACGGACAGAGGCGCCTGGTGGGCTACAGTCCATGGGGCCACAGAGAGTTGGACATTACTGAGCAACTAAGCAGCAGTGTGATAATGCTACACTCATAATTCATTATTGAGAATTCCAATAAACACAAGAACTTTGAAAATTGTTCTCCAATGATGAAAATTTAATATAGAAATAAAAGGTTACATTTATTGAGCAAACACTATGTGCCATGCACAATTCTCATCACTTTATATTAATGAATTTTATTTTCAAAACAATTTTATGAGCTAGCTACTGCTATTATCCCCATTTTATAGATGAAGAAAATCAGCTCTTTTAAAAGTTGAATTATAATTGACAAACAGTATTAAAATAGCCTTATGTGTACAAAATAGCAACTTGATATTTTTATACATTACAAAATGATCACCAAGTCTAGGTACTATGCATCAGCATACAAAGTTATTACAATATTACTGACTACATTCCTTATGCTGTGTATTATATCATCATGACTTATTTTATAAATGAATATTTGTAACTCTTAATCTTTATCTTCTATTTTATCTGCCCCTTTCCCCACCCCATTTCTTCTAGCAACTATCAGTTTATCTCTGCATCTATGAGTCTCTTTTCTTTTGTCGTTCAGATTTCACATATAAGTGAAAACATATAGTATTTGTCTGACTCTGTCTGACATCTCACTTAGCATAATACCCTCTAGATCCATACCTGTTCTCACAAAGGCAAGATTCCATTTTTTTATGACTGAGTAATGTTCCACATCTTTATCCATTCCTCTATCAATAGATACTTAGGCTGTACCCACATCTTGGCTATTATAAATAATGCTGCAGTGAATATAGGGGTACATATATCTTTTCAAAATAATGTTTTTGGTTTCTTTGATTAAATACCATAAGTGGGATTGCTTTATTCTTTTAAGGGAACTTCATACTGTCTTCTGTAGTGGCTGCATTAAATTACATTTACACCAACAAGGCTTGTGGGTTCTACACACCCTCACCAATACTTGCTATTTCTTTTACTTTTGGTTACAGTCATTCTCAGAGGTATGAGGCAGTATCTCAGTGATTTTTATTTGCATTTCCCTAATGTTAGGGGTGTTGAGCACCTTTACATATACCTCTTGGCTATTTATTTGTCTTGTTTGAAAACATATCTACTCAGGACCTCTACCCTTCTAAATCAAGTTCATTTGATATTGAGTTTTTGAGTTATCCAAGTATTTAGGATATCAATCCCTTATCAGATATATCATTTGCAAATATCTTCTAGATAACCTATCATTCAGTAGGTTATCTTTTCATTGTACTGAGGGCTTCTTCACTGTGTGAAAATCAACTTTTAGTGTCATAGCACATAGCAGTCTGATCCCAGAATCCACAGTCTTATAAGGTTACATTTTGTAGATGTTAATTTTGACTTTTCAGTAAGCTTTTTTATATTTCAGAAACTTTTTAAAAACTTCATTTTTCTTAGATTTAAAAAAAAAATATTTATTTTAATTGGTGGATACTTACTTTACAATAGTGTGATGGTTTTTGCCATGCATCAACATGAATCAGCCATAGGTATACACATGTCCCCCATGTCCTGAACACCCTACCCACCTCCCTCCCCACCCTATCCCTCTGGGTTATCCCGGAGAACTTGTTTTGAGTGCACTGCTTCATGCATTGAAATTGTACTGGCCATCTATTTTGCATATGGTAATGTACTTGTTTCAATGCTATTCTCCCTAATCATCAGACCTCAAACATTTTTGTAGACCCTTGCAAAGCTCTTGAGGGCTAGACATCATTCCTGTAGTACTTTTCAAAAAAGATGGATCTTACCAGCCCCATGAATTCCTGCCTGATGCCTAAAGAGAGGAAAACCTCAGACACAAGCTCAAGAAGATGTTTTGGCAAAGGATTCAGGTACACAAGCACCAAATAGCTCCACATGAAACCTTACATCTGAGAGTGAGATCCAGTTTGGGGAAAGGGACAACCTTTCCGTTTCTCATAAAAGACAGCATGAGTCCAGTGGAGTAGAAACTTTAGGAATCTAACAGCACTTGACAATTCAGGGTTTGCAAATCTGGGAGCACCCAGGGATTTATTCTACACACAAATAACCACAATCTTATGGTTGTAGCAGAAGCAAGATTGAGACGCTGCTCTCATGTGGCTTTTTGAATATTAAATATCAATCAGAGCAACTATCAAGTTGCCATTATCAAATTATCAAGATCCTAAGAGGATCATCTGTAAGGACACATAAGGCATCTTTTGGGGAAGTCCAAGACATCTTTGGAGGGACTTTGAATCCCAGCATTATTCAGGCAAAAAACAAGTCAGCTAATAATAGGTGATGGTTGCAAATATAAATTTTTAAAAATCAAAGAGTGATGAGAATTGGGGGAAATTTTATGGTGAAGAGAGGGGGAATTTTTGAGAAATTCACCAAAAGTTAGTTACTCACAATTCGCAAAGTGAATTTAAAGTGCTTTTATTTTGGGTAAATCCTCTGATAAATAATAAGTATTCTTTGTAGAAAGTAAGATAAACTTGTATTTGCATCCAACTGAGATAGCAGGCAGATGAATTGCTGACATGAGCAATGTCATATCTGGAGTCTCTCTGGCAAAGGAGAGCTGCTAACATCCATCATGAAGAATAACATCCTGAAAAAGAAACAGATTCCCCACCCTCCAAATATTCACTGGTGTCTAAATCTGACAATTCCTTTCTTTCAGATCAAATTGTTTGTAAAACATATTTTATCCTCAAAAGTGGTTGTTCAGGTAAGGTTTATTTAATGAATGGATTTGCTCTGTAAGCATTATCAGCGTTCTTTAAGCACTACTTTACATCTACACAAATCTTGCCAATTCATTAGATGAATATGTATTAGGCATCTGCAATGTGCAGAGTAGTAGAAAAAACACACAAAGGATGCTGTATCTTTAGGAACTCACAGTCTATTGCAGTGATTCTCAAAAGGGCAAGAAATTTATGCCAGTCTCCTCTTTCTCTGTAGCTCTGAACCCCAATAGGGATACATATTTCATGTCATGGTGGGGGAGGGGTTCAAATGTATCCTTCTACAAAGATGACTGGTTTAGAATCACTTCTGGGGAATTTCCTGGTAGCCCATAGGTTAAGACTCTGGCCTCACTGCCAAGGGCACAGGTTCAATCCCCGGTTGGGGAACTAAGATCCTGCAAGCCACGGGTGTTGAAATAAAAAAGAGCATGAAATCACTTCTGTAGAAGGTCACAGTTATCTACCAGAGTGACACACATCTTGGTTATGTTGGGAGTGGATAAATGGTTTTCCACTCCATGAAGCATTTCCTCTTCCCTCTGGTTTATCAGGAAAGATAAAATGTATGCACTGAATATTTCAAATGGTGGGTTAACACTCACACATATACATGCTCGCGTGCACACACACACACATGCATGCATTTGAACTAAACACTTCATGGAGCAATACTAGCCCTTTGTGTGATGCATTCTAGTATTTTCTATTTCAACTGAAAAGCAATACAGATCATACCTCACAAAATTAGTTTCTCAAAACACTCATGAGTTTCCATCTAGAGTTTGAAAAACACTTTTTTAAGGTTTGGTAATGGTTGGAAGACAGAGATGAGGAAGAGAAAGTGACATGCTGTGTTCCTGCATTATTATCATAAAAATAATGTGCTTGTATACTATTTATCAGGTTGTAGGCAGCAGCAGGCAGCTCTAAATAAGGTTTCATTTATTCAGTCATTCAATCTTTACTGCCACCTTATGAGATAAAAAGATATCTGTAGCCATTTTATAAAGGAGGAAATGCATGCACAGGGAGGACCGAAATTACCCAAGATTTGACGCCAGACTGCCTGACTCCAGAGACCATGCTCTTAAGGCATCTCTAACAAGTTCCCAGTGAATCATCTTACATTGCATGCCCCTATCCACCAAGAGCTGAAAGAACAATAAGAATAGGTCTGCTCCACTAGAAAAAAATAATGGAAATACATATTCAGCAGTAATGAGCAAAGCCTTCTTAGTATGCAGAAGACAACACTAGAAATTGATTCCAGACCCTAAGAGTCACTTTCTCCTAGAGACCCTAGAAGGGCAGCAGTGACACAGCAAAGCAGACAAGACTAGGGCTCACCATTTTCATCCTTTGATTTTCTTCAGGTCAAGTCAATCAAATAACTGAAGTAAACACAAATTCAAATCCCTTTTCCCAAATCTCCTCATTTCAGATTCTAGGAAAGCGTCAAGACAAAACAAAGCACGGCTCAAAATTCAAAATGGCAGTGACATCACAAACCCACTGATAATGAAGTCACGACATTTTATTAACATCTAGGAATAGTGTCTCTAAATACTTTTCCATTTTGTTGTTGTTATTCATTGATTCTAATTTAGATTGTTTCTGGCTCATAAGCCAGGTAAATATGCAATTATTAACACATCAGTCTATAAAACTTAGCCATCGTCTGGGTTCCCCTGCATATCCATTCCTATGGAGCACGTTTAATGATGTGCAGGAAAACCACACTGAATGCAGAATTCCAAAGAATAGCAAGAAGAGATAAGAAAGCCTTCTTCAGCAATCAATGCAAAGAAATAGAGGAAAACAACAGAATGGGAAAGACTAGAGATCTCTTCAAGAAAATTAGAGATACCAAGGGAACATTTCATGCAAAGATGGGCTCAATAAAGGACAGAAATGGTATGGACCTAACATAAGCAGAAGATATTAAGAAGAGGTGGCAAGTATACACAGAAGAACTGTACAAAAAAGATCTTCATGACCCGGATAATCACGATTGTGTGATCACTCATCTAGAGCCAGACATCCTGGAATGTGAAGTCAAGTGGGCCTTAGAAAGCATCACTATGAACAAAGCTAGTGGAGGTGATGGAATTCCAGTTGAGCTGTTTCAAATCCTGAAAGATGATGCTGTCAAAGTGCTGCACTCAATATGCCAGCAAATTTGGAAAACTCAGCAGGGGCCACAGGACTGGAAAATGTCAGTTTTCATCCCAGTTCCAAAGAAAGGCAATGCCAAAGAATGCTCAAACTACCACACAATTGCACTCATCTCACATGCTAGTAAAGTAATGCTCAAAATTCTCCAAGCCAGATTTCAGCAATATGTGAACTGTGAAGTTCCTGATGTTCAATCTGGTTTTAGAAAAGGCAGAGGAACCAGAGATCAAATCACCAAGATCTGCTGGATAATGGAAAAAGCACGAGAGTTCCAGAAAAATATCTATTTCTGCTTTATTGACTATGACAAAGCCTTTGACTGTGTAGATCACAATAAAGTGTGGAAAATTCTGAAAGAGATGGGAATACCAGACCACCTGACCTGCCTCTTGAGAAACCTGTATGCAGGTCAGGAAGCAACAGTTAGAACTGAACATGGAACAACAGACTGGTTCCAAGTAGGAAAAGGAATACATCAAGGCTGTACATTGTCATCCTGCTTATTTAACTTATACACAGTGCACATCATGAGAAACGCTGGACTGGAAGAAACACAAGCTGGAATCAAGATTGCCAGGAGAAATATCAATAACCTCAGATATGCAGATGACATCACCCTTATGGCAGAAAGTGAAGAGGAACGAAAAAGCCTCTTGATGAAAGTGAAAGAGGAGAGTGAAAATGTTGGCTTAATGCTCAACATTCAGAAAACGAAGATCATGGCATCCAGTCCCATTGCTTCATGGAAATAGATGGGGAAACAGTGGAAACAGTGTCAGACTTTATCCTTTTGGCCTCCAAAATCACTGCAGATGGTGATTGCAGCCATGAAATTAAAAGACACTTACTCCTTGGAAGAAAAGTTATGACCAACCTAGATAGCAGATTCAAAAGCAGAGACATTACTTTGCCGACTAAGGTCCGTCTAGTCAAGGCTATGGTTTTTCCAATAGTCATGTATGGATGTGATAGTTGGACTGTGAAGAAGGCTGAGTGCCGAAGAATTGATGCTTTTGAACTGTGGTGTTGGAGAAGACTCTTGAGAGTCCCTTGGACTGCAAGGTGATCCAACCAGTCCATTCTGAAGGAGATCAACCCTGCGATTTCTTTGGAAGGAATGATGCCGAAGCTGAAACTCCAGTATTTTGACGACCTCATGGGAAGAGTTGACTCATTGGAAAAGACTCTGATGCTGGGAGGGATTGGGGGCAGGAGGAGAAGGGGACAACCAAGGATGAGATGGCTGGATGGCATCACTGATTTGATGGACATGAATCTGAGTGAACTCCGGGAGTTGGTGACGGACAGGGAGGCCTGGCGAGCTGGGATTCATGGGGTCACAAAGAGTTGGACACGACTGAGCAACTGAACTGAACTGATTAGTTCTGAATAGAATAGCCTTCACTGTAGTTTCTGAAAACCTGTGTTCAGATAATGATCTTTTTAATATTGTCTAAGCACAATCTAAATAAACTACGAAGAATTTAGTGACATACAGCCTTATATTCATTACATCTAATTGTATTCTTTCATTCAACATGTAAATTTGACACAGGAACTGATTCTATATCTATTCCTGTACCATCTTTATTATATTAACAGTGATACTTCTCTATCTAAAATGCTATACACATAAAGTAAGATACTTATTTCTAGGTATATGCAGGTAACTGAAAACTGATTAAAGTATAGGATATAAAGTATTGTTTGGAAATACAGAAAAAAAAACTACTTTAATGTAGAATATAAATTGAAAATCTTTTTCCTTCATTGACTCTTGTTTTTCCTATAGTTGCCATAATTTTTGAGGAAACGCAATCTACTGTCAGTGTGTATTTATTAAACATCTACCATATGCTATGTACTATGGGATTATAAAAGTATGAGACTGAATTCTTATCCTCAAATTTAACATATGATATGAAATGCTATGACATTATAGAGAACACTTCCTATTTAGAGTTGAGTGCCTATATGAGGTGGAGAAGGCAATGGTACCCCACTCCAGTACTCCTGCCTGGAAAACCCCATGGACAGAGAAGCCTGGTAGGCTGCAGTGGGTGGGCTCGCAAAGAGTCAGACACCACTGAGCGACTTCACTTATACTTTTCATTTTCCTGCATTGGAGAAGGAAATGACAACCCACTCCAGTGTTCTTGCCTGGAAAATCCCAAGGAAGGCGGAGCCTGGTGGGCTGCTATCTATGGGGTCATATAGAATCGGACACGACTGAAGCGACTTAGCAGCAGCAGCAGCAGCAGCCTATATGAGAATAGGTCAGTTCAGTTCAGTTCAGTTCAGTCGCTCAGTCATGTCCGACTCTTTGCGACCCCATTAATCGCAGCATGCCAGGCCTCCCTGTTCATCACCATCTCCTGGAGTTCACTCAGACTCACATCCATCGAGTCCATGATGCCATCCAGCCATGTCATCCTCGGTTGTCCCCTTCTCCTCCTGCCCCCAATTCCTCCCAGCATCAGAATTTTTTCCAATGAGTCAACTCTTCTCATGAGGTGGCCAAAGTACTGGAGTCTCAGCTTCAGCATCATTCCTTCCAAAGAAATCCGAGGGTTGATCTCCTTCAGAATGGACTGGTTGGATCTCCTTGCAGTCCAAGGGACTTTCCACAGTCTTCTCCAACACCACAGTTCAAAAGCATCAATTCTTTGGCACTTAGCCTTCTTCACAGTCCAACTCTCACATCCATACATGACCACAGGAAAAACCATAGCCTTGATTAGATGGACCTTAGTTGGCAAAGTAATGTCTCTGCTTTTGAATCTGCTATCTAGGTTGGTCATAACTTTCCTTCCAAGGAGTAAGCGTCTTTTAATTTCATGGCTGCAGTCACCATCTGCAGTGATTCTGGAGCTCAAAAAAATAAAGTCTGACACTGTTTCCACTGTTTCCCCATCTATTTCCCATGAAGTGATGGGACCGGATGCCATGATCTTCGTTTTCTGAATGTTGAGCTTTAGGCCAACTTTTTCAATAGCTAGATGGACTCAAACTCCAGAAGAAGAATATTGTCCTTTCAAAATTACTGGGATTTGTTAGACTTCACTAATCAGGATGGGCAAATCCTCAGGCCAAGCAGGAACCTTTGCATTTTATAATCAAAGCCAAATCATTATTGTAGTCAATACATTCTAACTGACTCATTGTTAGTATATTCTGTTTATAAAAAGCTGTGAAAACTTTTCAGTCTTTCTCTTATGAAAGTCATAAGTGAGCATAGTCGCTTATTTCCCTAATGGCTATTTAAGATAATGCATTTTCAAAACAGCACATTCATCACCATACTTACACATTGGTTATGAAATCTAGAACATGAGCTAAGAATATAGCAGTATGAGCTATATATATATAGGAGATTTAATTTAAAATCTGTCCTCTTAGTAAATTGCAAGTATACATTTCTCTGTTGTACACAACTCTTTTGAACATTACTCACGAGTAAGTCATTGATGGTAGAGGTTTTTGATCTAGAATTTATATTTTATAATATAGTAGGGCTTATGAAAATCTAGGAAGTATGATATGACTTTAGTTGTGGAATAAATCATTCAACATTTCAACATCAGTCTCATGAAGCTATTGAATCAATAATACTACATTTCAGTATCCTGAGAGAGACATACCAGATTCATAGCTGTCATCCAACATGCTGCATTGCTTTCACAGTGAATTCAAAAGACCTCATTGTTCTCCTCACAGCATCAGGTTCTCTTCATCTTCAAAAGTAGTGACTTTAGTAGACTTGACCTCAATAAGTCAAGAACGGGAAGAATGCTCTCACCCTGGTTTTGTTGAGAAATTGTGATTACCCACTAACCAAAGGTTAAAGAAATGTGAGAGTAAAGCAACAAATTTAGCCCACACATTACATTTCCCATTTCACTGTCTCAGTTGGAAATGGTGAACAGATTATCATCACTCCATACCCTAAAATTCCAACTTATTAAATAGATTTTGCAAATAAAAAGTCTTATTTCAGTAATTTTAGTCATATAAACCTAACTTTAAAGGTTGTCTATAATTACTAGCTTTGTGCTGCTGCTGCTGCTACTAAGTTGCTTCAATCGTGTCAGATTCTGTGCGACGCCATAGACGGCAGCCCACCAGGCTCCTCTGTCCTGGGATTCTCCAGGCAAGAACAGTGGAGTAGGTTACCATTTCCTTCTGCACTAGCTTTGTGACTTTGGGCAATTATTTAACTTCTCTAAATTTCATTGTGTCATGTATAAAGCTAATGTTAACTGTATTGAGCACAATATTGTTATGATACTTAAGTGAGATTATGTATGCAACACACTTATCACAGTGGCTGACACATACTATGTTTACAAAAAATGTTATTGGTAGTATTCTATAATCATTGCCATTATTTGGATTCTATAAGGAAATACAGGATATGGTCCCTGTTCTTGAGAGTTTTGCAAGCTACCTTGGGAGAAAACACGTTTATTTGAAACAATAGCTTTCAGGCAACACCTCAAATAGCTAAATAGTGAAGCTGAAGCAATACTTTAAGCAAAACACTCTGCTTCTCCAGAACTCATGGTCCACATCTGTACAGTGAAGTGGTTGGATTTTTCTAGAAATAATATTCTAGAAGTTTCGTCAGAGTTAGAGAAGGATTCAGATTTGAATGCACAATCATCAGACTACAGAAAAGAAACATATTAAACGTGGAAAGTACCAAATATATCAAGGCAAGTATGAGTAGCTACATGGCTGGAGCACACTGTTCAAGTGGGGAAACAATTGGGGTAGGCTGAATGCAGTTTCTAGAGAAATTAGAATGCCTTGCTAAGAAGTTGGTCTTTATTTTACATGCAGTGGGCAGAGTTCTAAAAAGATTAATCTGTTCTGGTAAATATAAAGGATTTGGGGATGGGGATAGGCAGAGAGTCTGGTTATGAAGCTGTTATCACAGTTTAAGCCTTGACTGAAACTAAAGGAATAACAGAAATACAAACACAGATGAACAAGGTATTAGGAAGTGATTTGCAATTGATTGTTGATTGGATAGGACAGACAAAGCAAAGCTGGAAGCAGATGATTAAAGGTTAGAGGCCAGGAAAGTACTAGTGAGTTAGAGGAGAGCTGGTTTGGCGTAAGCGGGGGGGGTGGGGGGGCGGGGGGGTTTGAAGATTAAGAGTTATAAATGTTTTATTTGGGTCATCAAAAATTTAATTTAGGTAGACATATTCAAAAGGCAACTAGAGAATGGGAAAAAAGAGAAGGTATGATGGAACTATAAACTTGAGAGTTATCTGCATAGAGGTGAGAGCTGAAATAAATTAATAGGTGAAATCTCAAAAAGAGATTAGCAATTATGTACACACTGTGCCATCAGCTTTAGTGTTTATTTCAATATTTCAAATGAAGGCAGCATGGAATAACTAACCCTCATGAATGTAATAAGATGAAAATATTTGACTTTGAGGATATAGTATAAGAATGTTTCCATTAGGGTTTGCATTCCTTATTTTATTTATTGAAATAAGTGTCTTAATTTGGGTTCCTAAATAGCATGTTCAAAAGCAGAGATATTACTTTGCCAACAAAGGTCCATCTACTCAAGGCAATGGTTTTTCCACTGGTCATGAATGGATGTGAGAGTTGGACTATGAAGAAAGCTGAGCACTGAAGAATTGATGCTTTTGAACTGTGGTGTTGGAGAAGACTCTTGAGAGTCCCTTGGACTGCAAGGAGATCCAACCATTCCATTCTGAAGGAGATCAGCCCTGTGATTCCTTTGGAAGGAATGATGCTAAAGCTGAAACTCCAGTACTTTGGCCACCTTATGCAAAGAGTTGACTCATTGGAAAAGACTCTGATGCTGGGAGGGACTGGGGGCAAGAGGAGAAGGGGACGACAGAGGATGAGATGGCTGGATGGCATCATGGACTCGATGGATGTGAGTCTGAGTGAACTCCAGGAGTTGGTGATGGACAGGGAGGCCTGGTGTGTTCTGATTCATGGGGTCACAAAGATTTGGACACAACCGAGCAACTGAACTGAACTGAAAAGCCTACTCTGAGTCAAAGATCTTCCTGCAAGCAGTTTATTTGAGAGGTCATCACAGGAAACACTGTGAGTCAGTTGTGAAGGAAGAAAAATAAGAGAAGAAAGTCAGTAAACAGTACATTGAAGAGGAGGTTACCACTGTGAGCAACTGAAACTCAATCCTATTGGTGATCCTCTTAGAGATGGCATGGAATATGTTGGGCTTCCCTGGTGGTGCTAGTGGTGAAGAACCCACCTGCCAATGAAGAAGACATAAAACATGTGCATTCGATCCCTGGGTGGGAAAGATCCCCTGGAAGAGGACATTGCAATCCACTCCAGTATTCTTGCCTGGACAATCCCATGGGCAGAGGAGCCTGGTGGGCTACAGTCTGTATGATTGCAGAGAAGCAGACACAACCGAAATGACTTAACACACACACACACATACACACACACACACACATACACATACACAAAGTAAGGAAGTTGAGATTCAGTAAATCCTGTCTGTTAAATGGTGATAGTACTCAAGGAATGTTAATTCTCCAGCACTTATAGCCTTTCCCTGTTTCAGTGGGGGCAGTGGTGGTCAGAAAACACTCTGAGAGATAGGTAGGAAGTCATTGCCATCTATTGGAAAGGTCTGCAGGAGACATCAATGTCAGCCAAGATGACATGGATGAAGTGCCAAAAACATCTACTAGAGGCAATCATTTTGATTTATTTTATGTCCTGTCTACATAGAATTTGTACTGCAATGAGTTGTAATGACATTTTCTAGGCAATACGAATTCTCATGGTTTGGTTATATAGGATGTAAGAGTTGGACCATAAAGAAGGCTGAGCACCAAAGAATTAATGCTTTCAAACTGTGGAGCTGGAGAAGACTCGTGAGAGTCCCTTGGACAGCAAGGAGATCTAACCAGTCAATTTTAAAGGAAATCAACCCTGAATATTCATTGGAAGAACTGATGCTGAAACTGAAGCTCCAATACTTTGGCCACCTGGTACGAAATGCTGACTCATTAGAAAAGACCCTGATGTTGGGAAAGATTGAGGGCAGGAGGAGAAGGGGGTGACCAAGAATGAGATGGTTGGATGGAATCACTGATTCAATGGGTTTGAGCAAACTCTGGGAGATAGTGAAGGACCGGGAAGCTTGGCATGCTGTAGTCATGGGGTCACAAAGAGTTGAATACAACTTAGCGACTGAACAAAAAGTTTATATTCACAAAAGGTAACGTCTTTGGGGCTTCTTAGATCTTCATGGTCTTATATATGGTCTTCATGCAGGGAATCAGACAATTAAATTCAAAATTTTTAAAACAAAAGTTTCTGATGGGAGTCTATTTTTTCCTCTGAAAATAAACAACATTGTTTGACTGTGTGTGTGTTGGGGTGGGGAGGAGGCTAGTGTGTGTGTGCAGATAAAAGCATCACAATGTTATGTAGCCACATGTTTGTGTATTCTTAGATAATTTTCTATTAATATCAAAAGAAGCTGTACTTACAGGATATATGAATGTGTAGGGGAAAATAATCCTGATTTTGTGTTGACGTGACCTTACTGAATGTGTAGATAGAGGACGTTTTGCTCAGCCAAAGAATATACTTGTTTCTTTCTTGAAGTCTGGCCATGATATTCTGATTCTAGCATACATGTGAATATTAGTCCCAAGATTTAAAATGACCCGGAGATGATGATTTTGACAAATCATCTATTTCTATTTGGCTTCCTTTGTGGCTCAGCTGGTAAAGAATCTGCCTGCAATGTGGGTGACTGGGTTAGATCCCTGAGTTGGGAAGATGCCCTGGAGAAGGGAAAGGCGACCCACTCCAGTATTCTGGCCTGGAGAATTCCATGGACTGTACAGTCTATGTCACAAAGAGTCAGACATGACTGAGTGACTTTCACCTCTATTAATGTGGCTACAGACATAAATAACCTATCTTTTCTTCAGTTGTTAAGTTGGCAATTGGCTACCCATTCCTAAACAAGTAAAAATAGTTTTCTACAAAGTGTAGAAAATTATTTCATGTGAATATGCTGCTTCAACCAGTATGATTACTGTGCATATAAGTATGATATCACTCAGCTGATAATGAACCCCAGTCATAGATCACAAGCAGTTTGTTTTTCATTAATGTGAACTAGCTGGCAAGATACCCTGCCAAGCCCCTTAGAAAACTGGATGTGGAAATAATTATTTACCAAGGTAATAACTGACAAGACTGCTATAGTGATGAATTGGTAAAAACGGAGCTCATAGATGATGAACTGAAAGAAGTCTTTCAATGTTTTTCGTTCCACTAAAAGATGTCTAATATCCACATAATTTGAATTATGAATTTTTCTTCATTGTGATTGATCTGATATAATACATTTTGCAGAATTTCATTCATGAAAAAGAAAGTTAAAAAAGAGCGTGAAAATAATATGCCATAATGCAATCCAAAAGAATCCTCAAAGACTACATGGAAATCACACTGAGCGTTCAAAATGCTGTGTTTCTTCATAAGACAGTGATGACCACTGTGTTTCTTCATAAGACAGTGATGACCATTGATCTGCTGAACTATTACTGAGAAGTTGGCATAAAAAGCAGATAACAACAGATTTTGGGGGACTGTCCTGTATATTCTAAAGTCGTTTCCAATAAATCCTATTGTTGCAGTGAACATTTCTGAACAGGCTTCTGTCAAAAAGCTTCATATTCAGAAGCCAGAATTAATATTCATATGTGAAAACACACCCACAGCAAACCAATCTTTTCTTATTGTGGAAAAATTATCTGTGGATGTAAAATATGGTGTACTAAGAAACATATATACTCAGGTCACCGATGATCTGCTTTTCCATTTATGAAACCTCATGGTTTGTACAACTGGGTAAAAACACCACATTTGTATTGATGGTAACCACACAGGGATTGAAGTATTTTTACTTAATTCAAACCTGCTCATATATTCATTTCTTGTAAGTGATCTGCAAGCATGTTGCTGCCAAGTGGGGCTGCTTTGGCCTTTTAATACTGACAATGCTTTGGAGAATTGTAGAAACGTCATTGCTCCTTTAGTCTCTGGCAGTCAATCAACCCTAATTATAATTGACTGGGGAAAAAGAAGGCTTCCTGAAAGAAGTTTTTAAAGCTTAGGTTGTTTAGATGGCATTGTAAGGAAATCAAATAGTTGAGCAATTTAATTTAATTTCTCCAACCCTGACTCATGTTTTCTAGGAGCCACAGTTTATAGGAGCCTAAAAAATTTTAAGTATTGATTACAGAGCATTTACTTTTGAGCAAACTGTGCCCAGGAGATGGTTTTTCATAATTAGTAAGTATAGCAATTTAAAAAATACAGAATGTTTTAAAGAAAAAAATGGAAACGTTTTTGAAGGAATCATCAAAGCACCAGTTGCTTCACTGTCAAACAAAAATGATTGATAAAATGATGTGGCATTGGGAGAAACCCACAAAGAATAGAAAGTATACAAATTAAGAAAACTATTTTTAAAACTTTCTTCTACCCTCTTTCCTCTACAATTAGAAGCCTTGCTGAGTTTCTCTTCTTCTAGTTTGTATTTGTAAACATTTAATTTAAACATGGAAACAGTGAGAGACTTTATTTTGGGGGGCTCCAAAATCACTGCAGATGGTGACTTCAGCCATGGATTTAAAAGATCCTTGCACCTTGGAAGAAAAGCTATGACCAGCCTAGACATCATATAAAAAGCAGAGACATTACTTTACCCACAAAGGTCCATCTAGTCAAAGCTATGGTTTTTCCAGTAGTCATGTGTGGATGTGAGAGTTGGACTATAAAGAAAGCTGAGCCCTGAAGAATTGATACTTTTGAACTGTGATGTTGGACAAGACTCTTGAGAGTCCCTTGGATTGCAAGGAGATCCATCCAGTCCGTCCTAAAGGAAATCAGTCCTGAATATTCATTGGAAGGACTGATGCTGAAACTCCAATACTTTGGCCACCTGATGTGAAGAACCAACTCATTTGAAAAGACCCTGATGCTGTGAAAGATTTAAGATGGGAGGGGAAGGGGATGACAGAGGATGAGATGATTGGATGGCATCTCCGATGCGATGGATATGAGTTTGAGTAGGGTCCGGGAGTTGATGATCCATAGGGAAGTCTGGCCTGCTGCAGTCCACAGGGTGGCAAAGAGTCAGACATGACTGAGCGACTGAACTGAAATGAAAGGGCTTTTGCTTATGTGGTGGCAGATGACAATTTTTTCTACTTTTTGATGAACTCTTCCCATGACATATAGACATGATTTTCATCTGTATTGAAGAAAAAGCCTGTTGTAAGCCCTGGAGAGGCAGGGTTTCAATCAACAGATATCAGAGCCCTAGGACCTGTAGCATCACTATACAGTATTTAGGGCTCCCACCTTACCCTGTTTCAAATCGCAGATAAAGGGAATAAACAAAACTTACATTTACCCCAGTGACTTGCAAAGCATGTTAAATGTAAATCTAATTTTGTACTGTATGAGAAATAGATTCTCAATTAAGTCTTTCATATTAGCAAACTGAACAAAATTTGACCCTGTTGCACTCTTTTCTGCTCTTTTGTTTTCTATTCCTTGTTGGTATATGAGTCAAATGTCCTGCCCTTATGACTACACATATGGAAAGAAATATCTAAGTATCTTAAAAATTTAAGTTCTCCCATGACTGTCAAACATTTCCAATTATAAGTCAAATGAACTTTCAAATTAGAAGTAATTGTTTAAAGATTTATTTTAAAAAAGAGAAATGCTCAAGATCAGTCCAGCAAAGTTTAAGAGGATTATCAGGGGTAGAAGGATGACTTGATATGACTTGAAAAGCAAACCAGATCCTTGCATTAAATCAATCACCCAAATGGGTAATTTAATTTCACTAATGACCTAGAAGAAACTCTAGGAAACTGTGAATACAATCGAAGGGAGAATGATCTCTTATTAAGAAGACTGAAAAGCCATAATAACGAATGTACAGATACAGGTGACTATTTTAATGTGAAATGAAAGAAAATACCATAACATTTATAAACAAATTATAAAATGGAACATATTCAATTTACTCAATGGTAATATGGTATAAAACTATAATACAATGTTACAACTAGGATATTAACATCGATCCAAGATTAAAAATAGTTCCAAAAATCCCTCTTGTTTGCAAATTCTTTACCATATGAGCCACCAGGAAAGCCCCTACACTTTTATAACCACATCCAATTCCTACTTAACTCTCCTCTCTCCTAAAGACCTGGAATCCGTTTCTGAAATTTTGTCATTTCAGTATGTTATGTAAATAAAATTATATCATATGCAAGGTTTTGAGACTGGCTTTTTCAACTCAGGAGAATTATCTGGAGATTATCCAAGTTGTTTTGTGTCTGTACATATATACATACTTTGTATGTATATTTATAGATACATAGTTTGTTCATTTTTATTGATAACTAATATTCTATGGTATTGATATATTACAATTTGTTATACTGTTCACCCAACAAAGGGAATCTGTTATTTACAGGTTTTGGTTATTATAAATAAGGCTGTTATGGACATTCATGTGCATTTTGTATGGTATGAACATAAATCACCATCTCTCTGGGAAAAATGGCCAGGAGTACAATATCTGAATCATTTGGCAGTTTCAAACTAAGTTATTTATGAAACTCCCACAGCTTTTTCAGAGTAGCTGTATATTATCACTAGCAATGTATGACTAATCCAATTTCTCCACATCCTCACCAACACTTGGTATTGCCAATTTTTTTGATAGCCATTTTGATCAGTGTCTAGTGATAGATATGGTTTTAATTTGCATTTCCATGATGGCAAATGATGTTGAACATTTTTTACTGTTGAGTTGTTTTTTTGTAGTGGTTAGACTGTTGAGTTTTTGAGAGTTCCTTATGCATTCTAGATATTAGTTCTTTGTCATATACGTGGTTTGTAAATATATTCTCTCAGTCTGTACTTTGTATCTTCAATATTTTAACACGGTCACTTGGAGAGCAAATATTTTTAATTTTAATTTGATTTTTACTTTTTATAAGGTTCATTTATCAATTTTTCTTTTTAAAGATCATTCTCTTGGTTTCAAGTCTATGAACTCTGTCTAGATTTGTGAAGACTTTCTTCTATGTTTTTTCTAAATGCTTTCTAATTTTATATTTTGTCTTTAAATCTATGACTAATTTTGAACTACATTTTGTATAAAGTTTAAGGTAAGTTGAGGTTTATCTTTTTGCTTGTGAATATCCAATTTCTCCAGCAACATCTTTTGGAAAGACTCTTCTTCCTCTATTGAATCACTTCTACACTTTTGCAAAATCGGTCAAGAATATTAGTGTGAGTTTATCTATGGGTTATCTATTCTGTTCTGTTGATCTATGCATCTATTCCTCTATCAATAGCCCATTGTTTTGATTAGTGTAACTATATAATAGGCCTTAATAACACATAGAATGATTCTCCCAACCTTACTTTCCTTTTCAAAGATTGCTTTTGCTATTTTATACTTTAAAAAAGTTGCAACTTCAAAGCAGGAGGCCAATCTTTTTTACAGACTTTTAAAAACATATTTATTTTTATTTATTTATTTGTCTGTACTGGGTCTTAGTTGTGGCATGTGGGATCTTTTTTAACTGTGGCATGCAAGATCTTTAGTTGTGGCATGGAAGCTCTTAGTTGCTGCAAGTGGAATCTATTTCCCTAACCAGGAACTGAACACAGACCTCTTGCATTGGGAGCACAGAGTCTTAGTCACTGGATCACCAGGGAAGTCCCCTTTTAAATAGACTTTTAATTGTAATAAGTTAGATTGAAATAACTTAGTGTCCATCTAGAACATCAAAAGCAACTGGAACCCTCCTTTATGTTAAATGCAAAAAGCAACTACTGGAAGACTAAAAACCTGCTTTTAAAAGTTTATTATAAAGATTTCAATCATACATAAGAATATACAGATAACAAAATAAATCTCCATACAGTCTATCATTTAGAGAGACATCAGGTATATGTCAATTGAAGGAAAGGTAAACTTGGAGGGGTAAGGACTGAAAGATTCTGGAATGAGATGAATTCAGTAGCAGAAGGGCTAGAGGGGATAACATTGGATGAGGATGAAAGGAAATGACAGCTCCTTCTACTCCCTTGTCTGAGTGTAGATGACCTCGATGATCTCATGGGCTTTTGTTTCAAAGAGCGAGATCTGGAACTGAGAATTTTGCTGGATATAAACGCCTAAGACTTTTTTTTTCTTTTTAAAACTTTAAATATTTCATTCTACTCTCTTGCTTGAATTATTATTGGCAAAAGTTTACTGTAAATTTTCCCCCTGTTTATTGGTAATTTTTTTTCTTCAGGCTTCCTCTAAAGTTTTTCAATTGTTTTTGTTTTTGTTATTTGAATATGATATACATAGATGCATATGTAGGTCTGTGTGTAAGTGTGTGCATGTGTATGTGTGTATAAAATAAATGCATGCAAAACTACATTTGTTAACATGAATTGTAAGAGAGGGGCTGTTGGAATGGGGGAAAAGAGAAGCCAATCATTATAAAGGAAGAAGAAAATGACTGTACACAGGAGATGTGAGTATGACCTCAGATAATGCATGTATACAAAATTATACATATAAATATATTCTAAAGATAAGTTTATTAAAAAGGAAATATAAATGGATTGTTTGTAAAAAATGAGGTTTAAGAAATTTTGTGTTATACAAGAAAGAAGGTGTAACTGAAATTCGCTCAGTCATGTCTGAAGCTTTGTGACCCCATGGACTATAGCCCACCAGGCTCCTCTGTCCATGGGATTCTCCAGGCAGGAATACTGGAGTGGGTTGCCATTTCCTTCTCCCTGAGATCTTCCTAACCCAGGGATCAAACCCAGGTCTCCTGCATTGCAGGTGAATTCTTTACCATCTGAGCCAACAGGGAAGCCCATTATACAAGAAGGCCACTGACATAAGACATTTCTTTCATTTCAATAAGAAATAAAATAAGCCTTCTGTGACCTTTAATCATAATCCTGTGTGAATTTGAGCAAATTATCTCTGGAATTCCATAAACTAATGTTTTTCAACCTGACAAGCTTGAGCCTTCCTTTGCTTAAGAAATAGCAAATAATTCATCTAAGCTGTGAATATATGTTCTTTAATTTTATAGAAAATGAAACTTTATATATTTGGTATTTTCTGGTGATAATAAACTTTAATGCTATTGTTAATTTTTTGCCATTACATAATAGTATCAGGAAATATCCAGACTAGCATATGTGCTCCTCTGAGAAAACTTAAACATTTAAATGCATGAAGTGTAACTATCACTCAACATGGATAATTTATACTCTCACTAGAATGAATTCTTCTAAATTAATATGCCCTCTTATGGCAGAGAGTGAAGAGGAACTAAAGAGCCTCTTGATGAAAGTGAAAGAGGAGAGTGAAAAAGCTGACTTAAAACTCAACATTCAAAAAACTAAGATCATGGCATCTGGTCTTATCACTTCATGGCAAATAGAAGGGAAAAAGTGGAAGTAGTGACAAATTTTATTTTTTTGGGCTCCAAAATCACTGCAGATGGTGGCTGCAGCCATGAAATTAAAAGACTCTTGCTTTTAATGACATAGCTCTCAATGAAAATCTATGACAAGCCTAGACTGCATATGAGAAAGCAGAGACATCACTTTGACATCAGTCAAAGCTATGTTTTTTTTCCAGTAGTCACGTATGATGTGAGAGTTGGACCATAAAGAGTGCTGAGCACCAAAGAATTGATGCTTTTGGACTGTGGTGCTGGTGAAGACTCTTGAGAGTCCCTTGGACTGCAAGGAGATCAAACCAGTCACTCCTAAAGGAAATCAAACTTGAATATTCATTGAAGGATTGATGCTGAAGCTGAAGCTCCAATACTCTGGCAACCTGATCCAAAGATCTGACTCAATGGAAAAGACTCTGAGGCTGGGAAAAATTGAAGGCAAAAGGAGAAGGGGGCGGCAGAGGATGAGACAGTTAGATAGCATCACCAACTCAATGGATATGAATTTGAGCAAATTCTAAGAGATAGTGAAGGACAGGGAAGCCTGGCATGCTGCAGTCCATGGAGTTGCAAAGAGGCAGACACTACTTAGCAACTGAACACCAGCAACAGTAGTCACTAAGAATGCATTCATTCATTTATCATACTTTTTTTTCATGATATGTATGCTCAGAATCCAATATGTGCCAGATTCTGTTCTAGGTGCCCAGGACACAGCAGTAAAAAACCCTCTCCCTTTTTGGACTCCATCATACCATTGACAAGAGCCACATAAATTCAGAGAGTTGAAAGTATTGTGAGGAAAATCAAGGTGAGTAAATAGAGGCTGATGGAGTCAGGGTGAGGCCTGTTTTAGGTGGGGTGACCTGAGCAGAGAGATGAATAAATGGGGAAAGAGCATCTGAAGTCTGGGAAGAGCATTCCAGGCAGAAGGAACAGCAAGGAGGAAAGCCTGAGGGAGGAGCAGGCTTGACAGGTTCAAGGAGCTGCAAAAATCTTGTATGACTAGAGGAGCAAGCATTATGAAAGGAGAGGAAGGAGTGGTTTCAGGAGGTGAGCAAGAACCAGAACTAGCAGGGGCTTGTGGAATAGGAAGGAGTTTGCATGATATTCCCATGGTGATAGGAAGCCAACAGAGACCCTTGAAAGGGGAAATGAACTAGAGAGATTCATATTACAAAATGATATTGTGTTACAAGATGTAGAATTTTATTTTGAATTCTGCATTTGGGATTCCATTCAAATCTCGTATCACAATCACGATAATATTTCTAATAGAATAAAATATTTGTACTTTGAGGATTAATTTCATTGAAAAAAATATTTTATAATTAAGGCAACTGAATGGAGCCCTAGGTAAACAGAAGCTGGGTTAGAGGCTGAAGCTTCTTTGTTTTAAGGTAACTACTGAGTTGGAATTCTTTCTTTCTGAGTGTCTATCTTGAGTAGGGATTACTCTTTAACTCCTTGGGTTTGGAAAGTTTTCCTACTTCTTTGTCTTAAGTGAAGTTTCACTTCCCTACTTCTGCACTGGAGTAAAATTTCCTGGTTCTTTTTGAGACCTGTCTATTCTATTTAATCCCTGCTACTCACATGAAGAACTTCTCAGTTGACAGAAATCCCCTTTTTCAACTTATGTTGACTATACAAACTTTGTTCACCTCCTTTTCATCGGCATTATTTTACTAAGAATAATATATGATTATTTAATGGTCTCTTTGGGAAACTTGAGATCTTCCCAAATTTGCTGTTCTATCTTTTTTCTTCCCATCTCCTCTGTCGTTTCATTCTTTTACCATCTTCAAGTTTCTTTTCAATTAAAAATCAAAGCCAAAAGTGTACTAAAATTTTAGAATGTAAAGTTGTATGGGCTCTAGTTGTGTCTATTTATATGATTATGTATGTCAATGAACGCACACATACACACATATTAGGTATGTTACACATATGTGCTATTTTCTTACCTCTGGAGAGTATTAACACATTAATTTATTAAATCACTTAAAGGGCTTCCTTTGTAGTGAAGTGGATAAGAATCTACCTGCCAATGCAAGAAACATGGGTTTGATCCCTGGTCAGGTAAGATTTCATATGGCGTGAAGCAACTAAGCCCATGGGCCCCAACTACTAAGCCCACATGCCTAGGGCCTGTGTTCTGTAATAACAGAAGCCAGTGCAAGGAGAAGCCTGTGCACTGCAAAGAAGAGTAGCCCTCACCTGCCAAAAGTAGAGAATGCCTACACAAAAGCAATGAAGACTCAGAGCAACCAAAAATAATAAAATAAAATAAAAATCACTTAAAATTTATAAAATCAGTCTGCTAAAATGATTTAGAAATTAATGAGAGAAGTCCATGGACAGTCCATGGGGTCGCAAAGAGTTGGACACAACTGAGTGATTTTCACTTCACTTCACTACATAAATTAAGTACAAGTATAAGCATATCTTGGTGCTTCCCTGGTGGCTCAGACAATAAAGAATTTGCCTGGAATGCAGAAGACTCACGTTCAATCCCTGGTTGGGAAGATCCCCTGGAGAAGGGAATGGCAACTCATTCCAGTATTTTTGCCTGGAGAGTTCCATGCACAGAGGAGCCTGGTGGGCTACAGTTCATGGGGTTGCAAAGAGTCAGACATGACTAAGTGATGAACACACAAGCATACCTCATGTGTATTGCAGTTTCAATTCCATACCACTGCAGTAAAGCAAAATTTGCAATAAAGCTTCTTTCCTAATGCACATAAAATTTATTTTTATACTATAATGCAGTCTATTGGGTAAGCAATAGAATCATATCTAAAAAATGTATATACCTGAATTTTAAAAATACCTCATTATTATAAAATGCTAACCACATCTGAGACTTCAGTGAGTCATAATTTTTTGCTATAAGAAAGTCTTGCCTCAGTGTTGATGGCTGTTGACTGATCAGGGTGATGGTTGCTGAAGGTTGGGGTGACTGTGACAATTTCTTAAAATAAGACAACAATGAAGTTTGCTATATCAGTTGACTTCCTTTCATGAGCGATTTCTCTGTAGTATGCAATGCTGTCTAATAACATTGACCCACAGTAGAAATTCTTTCAAAATTGAAGTCAATCCTTTTAAATCTGACTTTATCAAATAAATTGATGCCATATTAGAAATTTCTTATCATCATTTCAACAGTCTTCACCCAGGAGTAGATCTCATCTCAAGAAATCACTTTCCTTGCTCATTCATAAGAAGCAACTCCTCATCCATTAAAGTTTTTTCATGAAATTGCAGCAATTCAGTCAATTCTTCAGGGATCTAATTCTAGTTATATTGCTATTTCTACCACATCTGTAGTTACTTTTTCCATTGAGGTCTTGAACCCTTCAATGTCGTCCATGAGGGTTGGAATGGACTTCTTTCAAACTCCCTTGAATGTTTATATTTTGACCTCTTCCCATGAACCATGAATGTTCTTAAGGGCATCTAGAATGGTGAATTCTTTCCAAAATGTTTTCAACTTACTTTGTACTTATTCATCAGAGGATCTATGGTAGTTATAGTTTATAAAATGTATTCCTTAAATAGTAAGGCTTTAATGCTGAAATTGCTCCTTGAATGTTGATCCATGGGCTGCAAAATTAATGTTTTGTTAGTAGGTATGAAAACAACGTTAATGTCATACATCTCCATCAGAGAGCTTGGGTCACTGGAAGCCTTGTCAATGAGCAGTGATATTTTGAAATGCATCTTTTCCTTTTTTTTTTTTTTTTTTCCTGAGAAGTAACTCTCAACACTGGGCTTAAATAATCAGTAAACTATGTTTAAATAGATGGGCTGTAAAAAAAAAAAAAAATAGATGGGCTGTCATCCTGGCTTTGTTGTTGCCTTTACAGAGAACAAGCAAAGTAGATTTATCATAATTCTTAAGCACCTTAAGACTTTTGGATAGTAAATGAGCATTGGCTTCAACTTAAAGGCACCAGCTGCATTCTCTCCTAACAAGGGAGTCAGCCTTGTTTTTAAAGTTTTGAACCTGGCATTGACTTCTCCTCTCTAGTTATGAAAATCCTAGGTGGTATCTTCTTCCAATAGAAGGCTGGTTGATCTATATTGTTGCTTAGTGTAGCCACCTTCATTAATGATTTTAGCTAGCTCTTCTGGATAATTTGCTGTAACTTCTACATCAGCACTTGTGCTTCACCTTGCACTTTTACATATGGAGACAGTTCCTTTTCTAAAACCTCATGAACCAACCTCTGCTAGCTTCACACTTCTTCTGCAGTTTCCTTACCTCTCTCAGCCTTCATAGAATTGAAAAGATTTAGGATCTTGCATTGATTGTTGGTTTAAGAAAGCATTATGACTGGGTTTAATCTTCCTTCCAGACCAGTTAAACCTTCTTCATATCAGCAATAAGGCTGCTTTGCTTTCTTATCTTTTGTATGTTCATTGGAGTAGCACTTTTATTTTCCTTCAGGAACTTTTATTTTGCATTCACAACTTGGCTACCTGTTTGGTGCAAGAGGCCTAGCCTCATAACACTGGACTGAGCAACAATTTCTAGAATTCTAGTTGATTGAAACTGCTAATCCAAGGTCAATAAAAATATATATTAATTACATGAAGTGAAGTGAAAGTTGCTTAGTTGTGTATGACTCTTTGTGACCTCATGGACTATACAGTCCATGGAATTCTCCAAGCCAGAATACTGGAGTGGGTAGCTGTTCCCTTCTCCAGGGTAACTTCCTAAATCAGGGATTGATCCCAGGTCTCCTGCATTGCAGGCAGATTCTTTAAGAGCTGAGCCAAAAGGGAAGCCCAAGAATACTGAAGTGGGTAGCCTACCCCTTCTCCAGGATTCCCGACCCAGGAATTGAACCATGGTCTCCTGCATTGCAGGTGTATTCTTTACCATGAAAGCCCATTACATGGGACTGAATGAATTGATAAAGGATGATTATGGGTTTGGTGGGGGGGAACATTGCTACTTATTTAAAGTTTTGTTTCCCCAATTCAAGGAAATTTTCCTTTTTCTTTTTGGCTATCTATAACTCACAACTATATAGTAAATTATATTTCGGCAAACATAAATGAAACACTTTAAATAAAATTCTTACCTGATACCTCCAAAATTCAGAGTTTCTCTGGTGTTGAGATTTCTCCCAGGGAACATTTTCATTACCAGAAAAAATGAAATTTCATCTCAACTGATTTTTAGTCATAGCAAACAGAATCAGAAATTCAACCAATACCTAAAACTAAGTATAAATTATCTCTTAGAGCCTGTATATAGAGAACAGCAGCAAAGATAAAAATATTTTAAATGGATAGAAAGTAAGAGGAGGAAAGATGGAAAGAGAAGAATGAGTATAATTTTTGCCCTTCTGAGCAGCCACAAAGAGACTAAAGGAAAACCTAGCTAAGCAGTATTCCTGCATTGCTATCCCCTCTATCACTTTCCTTTGAAATGGTACTTAGCAGATTAACCACCTTTCACAGCTCTTTAAGTTCTTTTCTCCTTAATTTGAAGGTCTTTGTTCTGTGAGATCTAAGACTAAACCTTTGACAGACTTAAAATATTCATATTTCCTTCTGTTGCTTTAGTGATACTTTCCTTTGTATGAGAGTTGGGGGCAGATGTGCTCCTAGAGTTTGAATGAGTTGTAGCTACTTCATATGAGAAGCTCTCCTAATCTCTCAACACTCTACTCACTGTCACTTCTCCAACCCATGCTTGCCTTGTACCTGGTTATATTTTGTACCTCTTACTGTCATTGAAAAATTATCCATTTACTTTTCAGTGTCCCCTGCTGCTGCTGCTGCTGCTAAGTCGTTTCAGTCACGTCCGACTCTATGCGACCCCATAGACGGCAGCCCACCAGGCTCCCCCGTCCCTGGGATTCTCCAGGCAAGAACACCGGAGTGGGTTGCCATTTCCTTCTCCATCAGTGTCCCCTACCACACCATAAAATTTTTTAGGACTGCAATTGTGTTTGCTTCTAATGCCTATGGCAATGTCTCTCATATAGTATGAACTCAATAAATGATTGTTAAATCACTCTTTTATTAATTGGTCATTTAAAGAATAGATTTATGAAAGATATGACTATGACTTTGACATACTGTTGACAAAAGTTGCTTCAACTGTCTCTTCGAAATGAGAGTCAGTTGAAATCTATTTGGTAATTGCTGTTCCTTCTTGCTTTTATTTTAAAAAATTGTAAAATTCAGATTTGATATTTGATGCAAAGCAATGGAAATATATACATCACACAGAAAAAAAACATAATTAACAACCTAATTTCAGAATAAAACTAAACTGGTTTGTTTGTGGATGAGACAGAGAAGGAAAGAGAGGGAGACAGAAAGAAAGGAGATTCCAAATTTAGAAGGAGCAGAAATGGAAGGATAATCAAATAATTCTTTACTGTAATTCCTTTAATTTTAATAGTTATTGAATTATTCATCATTTTAAGTTTGTTTGATATCTTTAAAAATTCCTTTATTAGCAGTTAAAACTTAAGTGTGTCAAAATTAGTTAAAATTTCAATGGTTTACCCACTGGATAAATGTCTTAAAGTATCAGAAAGATGATGAATAGGATGTAATATTAAGACTCCTGAGTACAAAAATAATGCTCCCATGTCTCTTAGCTATGTCACATTGAATGTGTGCAGTTTAAAAGAAAAATTATCTTATACCCTTAATTCATTTTGTACCGAAAATGGGAATTTCACACTCTGATGAGACAAAGGAAAAGCTAGTCTGAGTTTCGTTTTTTTGTCTTTTTTTCCCTTGAGAAAATTCTTCCTTAAGCTTAGTTTTACTGTATTGCTTGTATGGATTCATAGTCTATATGGTTCTGGATGTTGTGTCCTTACAGAAATTTATACACAAGCTTTTTCATTCTGAGAAATTGTTTGGAAAGGAGAAACAACAAATAATTTTGGATGCTGATAAATGTGTTATAAAACACATTTGCCAAACTGAAACGGTATGAATTTAGCAAAGCTCATAATTACTATTGAGATTAATTATTCATTAAGAAAAGAAGATTATGGCATCTGGTCCCATCACTTCATGGGAAATAGATGGGGAAACAGTGGAAACAGTGTCAGATTTTATTTTTTGGGGCTGCAAAATCACTGCAGATGGTGATTGCAGCCATGAAATTAAAAGACGCTTACTCCTTGGAAGAAAAGTTATGACCAACCTAGATAGCATTTTCAAAAGCAGAGACATTACTTTGCCAACTAAGGCCCGTCTAATCAAGGCTATGGTTTTCCCAGTAGTCATGTATGGATGTGAGAGTTGGACTGTGAAGAAGGCTGAGTGCCGAAGAATTGATGCTTTTGAACTGTGGTGTTGGAGAAGACTCTTGAGAGTCCCTTGGACTGCAAGGAGATCCAACCAGTCCATTCTGAAGAAGATCAACCCTGGGATTTCTTTGGAAGGAATGATGCTGAAGCTGAAACTCCAGTACTTTGGCCACCTCATGAGAAGAGTTGACTCATTGGAAAAAATTCTGATGCTGGGAGGAATTGGGGGCAGGAGGAGAAGGGGATGACAGAGGATGAGATGGCTGGTTGGCATCACTGACTTGATGGACGTGAGTCTGAGTGAACTCCGGGTTTTGGTGATGGACAGGGAGGCCAGGCGTGCTGCTATTCATGGGGTCGCAAAGAGTCGGACATGACTAAGCGACTGAACTGAACTGAAGAGTACTTAATACTTATATTACTGTCTTCCCTGGTGTCTCAGAGGTTAAATCGTTTGCCTGGAATGCGGGAGACCTGGGTTTGATCCCTGGGTCATGAAGATCCCCTGGAGAAGGAAATAGCAACCCACTCCAGTACTCTTGCCTGGAGAATCCCATGGAGGGAGGAGCCTGGTAGGCTACAGTCCATGGGATCGCAAAGAGTCAGACACAACTGAGCGACTTCACTTTAATACTTATAGTAGCTCCCCATGGGTTTACACTTCTATAAGTATTTGTGGAGTGGTGGAACAGGGTCACTAAACTAGGTACCAAAGTGAGCAGAAAGAAATATAATTCAAATACTATGCCTGCCTTCACTTCCCTTACCCTCTTGTACAGAGGCAAGATAAATACAAAGATGACTAAGCTAGAAGTAGCACAGTAAATGTATGTCAAGATAAAAGTTGAATTACAAGATGTGGCCCATCAGCCCCAGGTGCTCTGCTACAGGAACACTTCTACACTTCTATTTTTTTCTCTTTGGAATCTTTTTTTTTTTTTCTTTCCTAAAAAGTTGATCTCAGAAATTGCCCTTTACCTTTCTCCTCAGTTCAGTTCAGTTCAGTCGCTCAGGTGTGTCTGAATCTTTGTGACCCCATGAATTGCAGCATGCCAGGCCTCTCTGCCCATCACTAACTCCTAGAGTCCAGCCAAATTCACGTCCATCGAGTCAGTGATGCCATCCAGCCATCTCATCCCCTGTCGTCCCATTCTTCTCCTGCCCCGAATCCATCCCAGCATTGGGGTCTTTTCCAATGAGTCAACTATTTGCATCAGGTGGCCAAAGTATTGGAGTTTCAACTTCAGTATCAGTCCTGCCAAAGAACACCCAAGGCTGATCTCCTTTAGAATGAACTGGTTAGATCTCCTTGCAGGCCAAGGGACTCTCAAGAGACTTCTCCAACACCACAGTTCAAAAGCATCAATTCTTCAGCGCTCAGCTTTCTTCACAGTCCAACTCTCACATCCATACATGACCACTGGAAAAACAATAGCCTTGACTAGATGGACCTTTGTTTGTAAAGTAACGTCTCTGCTTTTGAATATACTATCTAGGTTGGTCATAACTTTCCTTTCAAGGAGTAAACATCTTTTAATTTCATGGCTGCAATCACCACCTGCAGTGATTTTGGAGCCCCCCAAAATAAAGTCTGGCACTGTTTCCACTGTTTCCCCATCTATTTCCCATGAAGTGATGGGACTAGATGCCATGTTCTTAGTTTTCTGAATGTTGAGCTCTAAACCAACTTTTTCACTCTCCTCTTTCACTTTCATCAAGAGGCTTTTTATTTCCTCTTCCCTTTCTGCCATAAGGGTGGTGTCATCTGCATATCTGAGGTTATTGATATTTCTCCCAGCAATCTTGATTCCAGCTTGTGCTTCTTCTAACCCAGTGTTTCTCAAAGATGGAGAGGCTCTATACAGTCAACAGAAACAAGACCGGGAGCTGACTGTGGCTCAGATCATGAACTCCTTATTGCCTAATTCAGACTTAAATTGAAGAAAGTAGGGAAAGCAACTAGACCATTCAGGTATGACCTAAATCAAATCCCTTACGATTATATAGTGAAAGTGACAAATAGATGTAAGTGACTAGATCTGATAGAATACCTGATGAACCATGGATGGAGCTTCGTGGCATTGTACATGAGACAAGGATCAAGACCATCTACATGGAAAAGTAATGAAAAAAAGCAAAATGGCTGTCTGAGGAGGCCTCACAAATAGCTGTGAAAAGAAGAGAAGTGAAAAACAAAGGAGAAAAGAAAAGATATACGCATCTGAATGCAGAGTTCCAAAGAATAGCAAGGAGAGATAAGAAAGACTTCTTAAGCTATCAATGCAAAGAAATAGAGGAAAACAACAGAATGGGAAAGACTAGAGATCTCTTCAAGAAAATTATAGATATCAAGGGAAAATTTCATGCAAAGAGGGGCTCGATAAAGGATAGAAATGCTATGGACCTAACAGAAAGAGAAGATATTAAGAAGAGGTGGCAAGTATGCCCAGAAGAACTGAACAAAAAACTCTTCATGACCAAGATAGTCATGATGATGTGATCACTCACCTAGACCCAGACGTCCTGGAATGTGAAGTCAAGTGGGCCTTAGAAAGCATCACTATGAACAAAGCTAGTGGAGGTGATGGAATTCCAATTGAGCTGTTTCAAACCTTGGAAGATGATGCTGTGAAAGTGCTGTACTCAATATACCAGCAAATTTGGAAAACTCACCAGTGGCCAAAGGACTGGAAAAGGTCAGTTTTCATTCCAATCCCAAAGAAAGGCAATGCCAAAGAATGATCAAACTTCCACACAATTGCACTGATCTCATATGCTAATAAAGTAATGCTCAAAATTCTCCAAGCCAGACTTCAGCAACACGTGAGCCGTGAACTTCCAGATGTTTAAGCTGGTTTTAGAAAAGGCAGAGGAACCAGAGATCAAATTGCCAACATCCACTGGATCATCGAAAAAGCAAGATAGTTCCAGAAAAACATCTATTTCTGCTTTATTGACTTTGCCAAAGCCTTTGACTGTGGATCAAAATAATCTGTGGAAAATTCTGATAGAGATGGGAAAACCAGACCACCTAACCTGCCTCTTGAGAAACCTATATCCAGGTCAGGAAGCAACAGTTAGAATTGGACATGGAACAACAGACTGGTTCCAAATAGGAAAAGGAGTGGGTCAAGGTTGTATATTGTCACCCTGCTTATTTAACTTATATGCAGTGCACATCATGAGAAACGCTGGGCTGGAAGAAGCACAAGCTGGGATCAAGATTGCTGGGAGAAATATCAATAACCTCAGATATGCAGATGACACCACCCTTATGGCAGAAAGGGAAGAGGAAATAAAAAGCCTCTTGATGAAAGTGAAAGAGGAGAGTGAAAAAGTTGGCTTAAAGTTCAACATTCAGAAAATGAAGATCATGGCATCTGGTCCCATCACTTCATGGGAAATAGATGGGGAAAGAGTGGAAACAGTGCCAGACTTTATTTTTGGGGGCTCCAAAATCACTGTAGATGGTGATTGCCACCATGAAATTAAAAGACACTTACTCCTTGGATGGAAGGTTATGACCAAACTAGATAGTATATTCAAAAGCAGAGACATTACTTTGTCAACAAAGGTTTGTCTAGTCAAGGCTATTGTTTTTCCAGTGGTCATGTATGAATGTGAGTGTTGGACTGTGAAGAAAGCTGAGTGCCAAAGAATTGAGGCTTTTGAACTGTGGTGTTGGAGAAGTCTCTTGCGAGTCCCTTGGCCTGCAAGGAGATCCAACCAGTCCATCCTAAAGGAGATCCGTCCTGGGTGTTCATTGGAAGGACTGATCCTGAAGCTGAAACTCCAATAATTTGGCCACCTTATGCAAATAGTTGACTCATTGGAAAAGACCCTGATACTGGTAGGAGTTGGGGGCAGAAGGAGAATTGGACGACAGAGGATGAGATGGCTGGAAGGCATCACCAACTCGATGGACACGAGATTGAGTGAACTCCGGGAGTTGGTGACGGACAGGGAGGCCTGGCATGCTGTCATTCATGGGGTCACAAAGAGTTGTACCTAACTGAGCGACTGAACTGAACTGAACTGAATATTTCATGATGCAATGATCTTACGAATATTTTCCTTTATTATTATTTTCATAAATAATTCTCAATTTATATTAAACTTTGCAATCAAATCATCCTTAAATCAGCTGTACAAATAAAAGCAAAATCCAGGCTCACCTGACATTTGCAAAATTTGCATGGTCTATTAGTTTGTACTTTGCCTTGAGGCCATTGGTCCTTTCCTCCAAAGCATAGTGACTGACACAAGATAGGTTCTCAACAAATGCCTATTAAGAGAATGAATGCTGTTTCTACTATGTTTCTTTACCTCTTCTTCTCTTTTTTTTTTTATTCCAAAGGGCCCTACACAGTAGGAAAACTGAGCAACTTTATCAATATGCTGAGAAGTGGTCTGAGAGCCAATATTTTGAGAATAATATAATGTGATTTTTGTAGATACTTGGGGAAAGGACTGGAGCTAAAGGAGAGTGTTAGATTCCAGTCTCAGCCTATCAGTAGTGATGGTATTGGCTATAAATGCCTGCAGGCTCTCACTTAGCCCTGGTGAGCTTCCTACAGACATGTCCCCTGTCCAAACCAATGCTGTAGGTAGTCTGACCCTTTAAGATTGACTAGAAAACACCTTTCAGCATAGTTATATCAGGAAGCTATGAAGGAAAAAAGTGTATTATTTACAAACCCTGGAGCACACAAGGCATACCAGAGGACACCCAGCAAGTGTGTGGGAAGAGAGAGCTTGCACTCCCCTGGGGTTTTTGTTTTTTCTCTGAGTCGAAAGTGAGGGTCTAGGGTTTTACCAGTTCACTCTTTATGACTGAATTTAAAACACAAGAGTAATATTTTAAAGCATGGGAAGAGTGGAAAAAATGAAAAATAAAACCCAAGCAAACAAAAAAATCCCACAAGTGGCACAAATGATCAGTTATTTAAATCAACCAGGATCTCTAAAACAAAATTGTTTCTAGGGTTTTGGAAGACTGGCATCCAGGCCCTTTATCTGGTCCTGTGGCTAGCAATGTGTTTATTGAGAAAACTACTTTTGAAGGGGGTGCCTTTGCAATCACAGGTTAAATAAGGCATTCACATTACAAAAAGAAAAATCATAAAGTATCTTTTTATAAGTATGTGACTTCAGAACCATTGCTAGATTTTAAATTGTAATATCCCCTGAAAAATAGCTTTGCACTATCTAATGCAACTTATGATAGATAAGCGTTTTTTGAAAAGAAATATGTAAGCTGAGATCCTTGTATTCAGGCAGCATTTCTGCCAGTGTTGTATGACACATGCATTACTTTGTTTTTGCAACCTCAAAATATTTCTTTGGCATGCAGATTATTTCAAGTTGAGGACAATCAAGGCCCAAAAGACTCAGGAAGAACCTTTGACCTTTCCCCTAACAGGCTAAAGAATGTAGATGGAGGACCTGTTCCAGGAAGGGAGTCAACCCCTCAGATAGCAATAATTTGAACAGGGAGGAACCTAGCTAAGAAAATTCCTCTCTGGGTCCCATTGTAGCTGCCTGGCCCAGAAAACATTTATTTACCAAAGATGCTTTTCTATCTCCATGTCAGTTGCCTTTTTCCCCTTTGAAATCCAAACCACTAACTATATCAAAATTCTTTTTTGTCTTTAGCTGAAGACGGCATTTTAAGGGGAGGGTTTTAACCATTTTGTCAAGTTCTCCTGAGTTTCTAGCATGTATATTTGTTATTACACTTTTGTTTGATTTTGTCCTGTTAATCTGTCTCATGTCAATTTAATTCTTAGACCAGACAGAAAAACCGAATAGGGAAGAGGAATATTTCTTTCTCTCTGACACTGTTGCAGAACCAGTACTCGGGAAACCAAACACCACACTCAGAGAGTTGGAGAACTCAAGTTTATTATCCAGGCGGAACCAGAGGAGTTAACATTCCAAGATCTGAGCCCTGAACAAAGGGATTACAGAGTTTTTATAGACAGACTGTAGTGGGCAATACTAGCTGTTAACAGGCTGGTTTTAACAGGCTGGATTTTGCACACACGAGAAGAGTGGTCAAGATGGGGTGGGGGGGCGGGGTGATGCCTGACCTCGACAGGCATGATTAAGCAGGTTTGCAGGGGCTGGGCTATTCCAAAGAGCAGGACAGGGGTGAGTGAGATAAACTCCATTTCCTAGTATTTCAAGTCCCCACTTTCTGACATTATGTGACCTACGTGATCTAGACTTTGCAAGGGGCAAGATGAGTTGCAGAGGCAGAAGGAGAAGGAGGTTATGTAAAATTTTAACCTTTCCTCTTCAATACTTCAATTCTGATATATTTGGACTTCTCTGCAGCATTTTACATCATTGACAATCTTTCCTGGTCAGCTACCTTCTCATGGATTCCACAACACTGCCCTAGCCTTCCCCTTACCATCTCTAAGAGTTTCTTATCAGAATCCATCCATGGCTTCTTTAGTTGTGAAAATTGATTATAACCCAAAGTTTTTTCTTTGTATTCTCCTCTTTAGTCCCTGGCTTCACAGGTGGCTCAGTGGAAAGAATTCTCCTGCAATGCAGGAGATGCTAGCTCAATCCCTGGGTTGGGAAGATTCCCTGAAGAAGGAAATGGCAACCCACTCCAGTATTCTTGCCTGGGAAATCTCATTGACAGAGGGTACTGGTAGGTTACATTCCATGAGATTGCAAAGTTGGACACAACTGAGCAATTAAACAACTTTAGTCCCTACTGGCATGTAATTTTTCTTTTTTCTTTTTTTTCCCTTCTCTTTATTTAATTATTTTTTTGGTCACTCTGTGTGACAATGCAGAATCTTAGTTCCCTGACCAGGGATCAAATCCATGCTCCCTGAAGAGGAAGAGCAGAATCCTAATCAGTGGACCACCAGAGAAGTCCTGGCTTGTACTTCTTACCACATGCAGGCAAGTATAGCTTTTTTGTCACTATCCCTCACATTCCCTTCCCTAGTGTTTTCCATAACAACAACAAAAAAGTAAGCATAGTTGTAGTGTAGCCCAAAAGTGGGATTTAAAGTTTAAGATTAAAGAAATGAGGCAGTTTGTGTTGTTGACAAGATCTGGAGGTTGATCATGAGAAAAGGACACTGGAAGAGAGTACAGATATTGACTTTGACAAGGAAAACATCAGGGCACTGAGAAATGGTGTCTGCATCATTCTAAAACCATGAAAAAGGAAGACAGGCTTTGAGAAGGGGAGAATTGTGAGACTGTGCCAAATACTTCAATATCAAGAAATTTCTTCTATAAGAAGGCAGATAGTAAGTATTCTAGAATTTGAAAGTCATATGGATTCTTTTGCAGTTACTTAATTCTCTTGTTCTAATGCAAGAGCAGTTAGAGACACTATATAAAGTGAACAAGCATGACTGTTTTCCAAAACATCTTTATTTCCAAAATACTACAGAATAAATTTGGCACATGATCTATAGCTTGCTGACCCCTAAATTAAGGGATTAACCAATAAATAAGTAGATAGAATAACAAAAAGATATAGAAGCTGTTACAGTTAAATGCCATAAGCCTTCAAAAAGCAAAGAAGTTTGCATGAGCACAGTGGAGTAACGATCTAGAAATAGGACAATTATTGCTTTTTGACCTTGAAGTAGGTAGAGAATGGAAAATATGACCATCTATTTTGAAAGGGCTATATGGAAAGTAACGAATGTCCAGTATCAGTAAAAACAAGAGAGAATGTCTAAACAAGAGGAGGGGGATATAGAGTAATTGTAAACCACAGGATGAACACAACTTTGCAGGGCTCTATATATTGACTCACATAAGAGGAATTTGTCATCTATTATTTATATACATATGTATATGCATTAACACACCACATTCCTTGGATACTGGTAAAAATTCAAAATGTTATAAATAGGTATAATTGTAAACCTTATAACTTTATTTTAAAATGCATTACAATTAATCTTCATGTTCTTTGCTATTCACGATGGTAACCATAGAAAGAGCTGGCTTTGAACTTTTGTTAAGTTCCACATGATTTATTATTCAAAATTATAGCAGAGTAAATTTTAGCTGTAAAACATGACCTTTTTAGTGTCCTATTTTCTGAAATCTAGCCCAAAGTTATTTGACTTCACACAGAGATTCAGTATCATAAATTGTTACCATTCTCTTCAAATCAAAATGTATTGAGCACCACTTTTTATTGTGGTGCAATATGAAAACAGCATTGAATACAAACACATGCATGTATACAAACACACAAAAAGGTATATTTGCATAGCACATGTTCTGGTGGGGGTCGGGGGGCTTCCCCGGTGGCTCAGATAATCTGCTTGCAATGCAGGAGACTTGGTTCCATCCCCGGGTCAAGAAGCTTCCCTAGAGAAGGGAATGGCAACTCACTCCAGTATTCTTGCCTGGAGAAGTCTATGGACAGAGGAGCCTGGTGGGCTACAGTCCATAGGGTTGCAAAGAGTCGGACATGACAGAGCAACTAACATGCACACATGCATGTTCTGGGGACATATTTTTGAGAAGAAAATCTCTGTCAGAACTGTCATTCAACATCACTGTTTTGGGGAATGATTTTGATGTAAATGTGATTTAAGACAATACCTCTCTATCTTACCCATTCTGACAGAAGACTTCTATGCTATATTGCCATTTTCATTCTATGAGATTCATCATCTTTCACAGCATCATGTCCTCCACCTGGTGGATTCTGAAGTATGATTTGAGTACTGAATATTATTAACAATAGCTACCATGTTTCAGTACTTTTAATATGCTAGGCACTGTGCTGTTTGCTTTACAGACACTGTTTAATGTATCCTGCCCAACAGTTTCATGAATTATTCTGATTTTATAGATGCAGAAACGAAGCCTCAGACAGAGCACATGAGCACATGACCAGAAAATACTGGAAACAAAATTTACACTAGAATCTGTATGGCCTCAAAACAAATATATTTTCTACTACATGGTTTCCCCTAGTTCATCAAGTTTATTAACCATTAATGATATATCCACCCTTTAGGCTTATGAAAAGGAAGTTGAGTTTAATGAAATTATTTAAACAATTGTTTAGGAAAATATTTTGAATAATGAAAAAATACCAATGAGATAAAAAAGAAAAGAAATAACCTACTTTATTGAAATAGCCATCTTTTGACAATTTAGTGTCCTGTCATTTCAGATGTGTATAATAAGATTTTTAATAAAATGCCATTTTATGATTATAACCTGAGGTTTTTACCATCCTGTTATTTAGTTGTGAGCATATTGTTATGTCATTAAGTTTGTGTATGTCTGATAAGTTTTCAAAAAGGGCACATTATTTTATGGTCTGAATATGGTATTCATTGTTAACCAGTCTTTTAAGGTTGGATGTATTCATTATGTAAAAGCATTATTTTTCTATTGTTCAAAATGGTGTGATAAGCATGCTAGTACATACATCTCTTGTGCATCTCTATTTCTTTAGGATTGAAAGAATAATCATTTATTATTAATATTTATTTGGTTTTAATAATTATGAATTGAGGAACTCTGTACTACCTGACATGATGCTAGGCACTGAGAATGCAGAATGGAGGACCCAGGAAAGAAAAAACAAAACATTTATTTATATGGAAAAATTTTATATATTGCAGAAAGGGTATTATAAACAAGTGGTGATGGAATTGATTATTCAAACATATTATGTAAACAATTATTTATATACATAAAAAATAAAATTAAAGCCTCAATTTATACCATATCTCAAAATGTGAAATGTAAAAATTTTTTAAAAACATTGCAAGAACTATAAGCAAATACCTCAAAATTGAGGAGTAAGGAAAAATTCTTTAAATAAAATCCTAAAAGCATAAATCATAATATACCATATTGATAATTATGACTACATTAACACTTAAAACTTTTGTATATCATAAACCCCTACAAAGATAAATACAATCCAGAAACTTGGAAAAGATGTTTGGAATTTAAGAACTAATATTTGTATGTGGAATATTTACATAGCTCTTAAACTAGAATATAAGCTCCATGAAGGCAGAAATTTTTGTCTGTTTTGTTTACTACTAGATCTCTAGTACCTGGGACAGATCTTGGAAAAGAATAGACATTCAATAAATATTGGTTGAATGAATAAATTCCTATAAAACAACAGAAAGAGCAAAGCACAACAACAGCTGATTCACAGAGAAGGAATCTTCAGTGAATAAACATACATAAAGATTCATACACTCATTACTTATCAAGAAAATACTCATTAAAATAAACATGCAATGTTGAACAGTTTCATTCTATTAAATTAGCAAAAATCAAAATGTCTGATTATACTAATTTTTGATAAGGGACTAATGAAACATAATTTCTCATCTATTGTAAGTTGGCATCAAGATTGTCACAAGGATATTAGAGAGAGATTTGACAATATCCTGTCAAGTTAAAGATACCCATACCCAGACTATGATCTACCATTTCACCTCTATATAGAAATTAATAGGGGACTATATGAACAAATTGTGGTCAATTCATATATTGAAATCTAAGAGCAGAAAAAAAAACCCTTTCAAATGAAAATATTTAAAATTAAAATAATGATAAGTGGAAAATGTAAAGTACAAATGGATATGCAGTATAACTCTACTTACATAAATTTTTAAACACAAGAATGATATTATGTGTTAATCATTGGTATGTCCTTGTGACGCAAAAATCTAGCAGTAGACAAGAAGTATAAACAATGACTTGATTATAGTGATTCCATGGGGGATTAGGAAAATGAATTCTGGATAATGGAAACAGAAGTGTTTGCTACAATTATTCTGGTATCTTCTTCATGTTAAATGTGGTTCATAAAGAAAATGAATTGAATATGAGGTAAGGCAGCTTGCACACAAAAAGGAAAGAAAACAATGATGTAATATATTGGCTTTCAAAATAGAATAATATCCCTCTTCCTGTCCAATACCTATTTTTCTCATTTTCTTTTCACCTATACATACCTTCATCTCTTTCCTCATTTGTTTCTCCATTTATTGCCTCTGATGTTCACCATGTGGGCTTTATTCTCAGGTAATTCTCTCTAGGCTTCCCTGGTGGCTCAGTGGTAAAGAATCTACCTGTCAAATGCAGGAGACAAGCGTTCAATCCCTGGGTCAGGAAGATCCCCTGGAGTAGGAAATAGCAACCCACTCCAATATTCTTGCCTGAGAAGTCCCATGGACAGAAAAGCCTGGCAGGCTTTCATGGGGTCACAAAAAAGTCAGGCATGACTTAGTTACTAAGCAATAAACATATTCTCTCTACCTTGTGGTCTAGATGCCTCTAGTTTTCCATGGTCCTATATCACCCTTGAGGGGCTTCCCAGGTGGCTAAGTGGTGAATAATCCACCTGCTAATGCAGGAGATGCAAGAGACACATGTTGGATGCCTGGGTGGGAAAGATCCCCAGGAGGAGGAATTGGGAACCTACTCTAGTATTCTTGCCTGGAAGATTCCATGGTCAGAGGAACCTGGTGAGCTACAGTTCATTGAGGTTGCAAAAGAGTCAGATATGGCTGAGCACACACTTAAGTATCACTCTTAATCTGAGTTCACCAGAACTCTCAGTTGAATTTGTGTCATATCCTCCTCTCTGTGTACTCTGGACAGGAAAATGAGACACTCTTCTTGTTAGAATTGAGTCATTTTTCCACTTCTGGAAAGATAGCTCTTCCAAAAACAATTAGAGTGATATTACCAGCAGACAGCAAGGAGATCAAACCAGTCCATCCTAAAGGAAATCAACCCTTAATATTCACTGGAAGGACTGATGCTGAAGCTGAAGCTCCAATACTTTGGCCAAATGATGTGAAGAGCTGACTCATTGGAAAAGACCGTGATGGGAAAGATTGAGGGCAGGAGCAGAAGGGGGTGGCAGAGGATGAGATAGTTAGATGCAATCATGGAATCAATGGACATGAGTCTGAGCAAACTCTGGGAGACAGTGAGGGACAGGGAAACCTGGCCTGCTGCAGTCCATGAAGTCTCAAAGAGTCAGACACAGCTGAGCAACTGAACAACAACTAGCAGAAGAGTAAAGGAGGTCAAAAGGCAGGTAAAAGTAGTAGCTGTAAAATTACAAATTGTTGTAGAGAAAGAAACGAGAAAATGGAGGGATGAAAGTAGGGCATGATAGGATAAGGTCTTTTTCAGTTACTAACTCTACACCCTGTTTATTTCTCAAGTAACACTTCTTAAAACCTGTGATCAGTTTATTATTGAATATGTTGCTTGTTTATTGTCCATTTTCCCATCAATTCATCATTTCCATGATGCTGTGGGCTATGTCTGTCTCGCTCACCACCTTGTCCTATAGCTTTCACAATAGGATTAGACTTTCAATGATTATTTATTGAATGAGTTAATATATAGCAGGGGTTCTCAAAAAATCTGAAGACCCCTTTATGTATTTTTTTAATTGTTGAGGTTCCATGGAAATTTTGTTTATGTGTGTTCAGTTCAGTTCAGTTCAGTCGCTCAGTCGTGTCTGACTCTTCGTGACCCCATGAATCACAGCACGCCAGGCCTCCCTGTCCATCACCAAAACCCGGAGTTCACTCAGACTCACGTCCATCAAGTCCATGATGCTGTCCAGCTATCTCATCCTCGGTTGTCCCCTTCTCCTCCTGCCCCCAATTCCTCCCAGCATCAAAGTCTTTTCCAATGAGTCAACACTTCACAGGAGGTGGCCAAAGTACTGGAGTTTCAGCTTTAGCATCATTCCTTCCAAAGAAATCCCAGGGTTGATCTCCTTCAGAATGGACTGGTTGGATCTCCTTGCAGTCCAAGGGACTCTCAAGAGTCTTCTCCAACACCATAGTTCAAAAGCATCAATTCTTCAGCACTCAGCCTTCTTCACAGTCCAAATCTCACATCCATACATGACTACTGGAAAAACCATAGCCTTGACTAGACGGACCTTAGTCGGCAAAGTAATGTCTCTGCTTTTGAATATACTATCTAGGTTGGTCATAACTTTTCTTCCAAGGAGTAAGCGTCTTTTAATTTCATGGCTGCAATCACCATCTGCAGTGATTTTGGAGCCCCCAAAAATAAAGTCTGACACTGTTTCCACTGTTTCTCCATCTATTTCCTATGGAGTGATGGGACCAGGTGCCATGATCTTCGTTTTCCGAATGTTGAGCTTTAAGACAACTTTTTCACTCTCTTCTTTCACTTTCATCAAGAGGCTTTTTAGTTCCTTTTCACTTTCTGCCATAAGGGTGGCATCATCTGCATATTTGAGGTTATTGATATTTCTCCCGGCAATCTTGATTCCAGCTTGTGTTTCTTCCAGTACAGCGTTTCTCATGATGTACTCTGCATAGAAGTTAAATAAGCAGGGTGACAATATACAGCCTTGACGTATTCCCTTTTCTATTTGGAACCAGTCTGTTGTTTCATGTCCAGTCCTAAGTGTTGCTTCCTGGCCTGCATACAGATTTCTCAAGAGGCAGGTCAGGTGGTCTGGTATTCCCATCTCTTTCAGAATTTTCCACAGTTTATTGTGATCCACACAGTCAAAGGCTTTGTCATAGTCAATAAAGCAGAAATAGATGCTTTTCCAGAAATAGTTTTTCTGGAACTCTCTTGCTTTTTCCATGATCCAGCGGATGTTATCTCTACCAAAATATATCACATTTGAAATTAAAACTCAAATCTAAAACATGTGTGTTTAGTAGTTCATTTAGAAATAATATCAGAAATCCATTACATGTTAACATAAATAGAATTTTATGAATTTTATTTTGCAAAACAAAAAATATTTATTGAAAAAAGTGAAATTTTCATTGGAGCAAATGGATTCAGTCATTTGCAATATATTTTGTTTGGAGTATAGAAAGATATTCAGGTGCCTTATAGCTATGGGGTTGAAAAAGTGAAGAGTATTTTAATAGCCTTTTAAGATAATTGGTGAAAAGGTACTTTGATGCATACCAAATATATCATCCTGTGTATAGTAAAAGTATACCAATCATTGTTTGGTAAAGGGTATCCTTTACTAGGAATCAGAAGGCCTAAGTTATTTCCACTTCCCTGTCAATTCACTGTATGATTTGGGACAGGCTATTTAACATTCCTAAGATATAGTTTTCCCATCTATTAACTGAAAGGTTTGGCTGGTAACTAATGGTTTTTTAACAGCCCTTACAATAATATGTTTTTATTTCTTGATTTTATAATCATCCTAGAATCACAGCACATGTAATATCATGTTTTGCTTAGCACTGTCTGTTAGTAAATACACACTGCCTGAAGCTCAAAATGACTATTTCGTCCTTTTGTAAGTCAAGACAACAGTGGTCTCAACTTCATAAAAATTTTGACAAATGATACATAAAATCAGAAATCTCTTATTAACTGTATTACATTAAAATACAAACACATCAGGGCTTTATTTAAGACTGACTCTAAATTTGTTATTATTTAATGAAATGTGCTCTGCAATTTCTTACACCATACCACCAATACAGGTAAAAATGTGCTTACCAACCTAGAAAAATTAAATGAAGAAATGTAATCCAAGTCATTGATGAGAAAGTTAAAATAATTTCTGCTGTCTTCCCATCAGGCTATAACTCCTGGTATTTTTCCTTGATGGTTAACTTAAAATCCCTCTGTTTTGAAATACATGTAATATTAATAAAACTTTTTTTTAGAATAGCCTTTTTCAATCTATCCATTCTTTCTATCTTCCTTCCTTTTTTCTTTCTGATCAGGTTACCTACTTATCTATCATTAGTCCTGTTTAATATGGTGGAGGATATATTCCTTGCCACCAGGAGCTAACAGTATAATAGATGAGATGGTCATGAACATGCATATCTGTGATAGTATATGATTGTGGCAATCAGTGAGGTAAGGACTAAGTGCAGGGTTGGAGTAAGGAGAAAGTGACAGCAACTACGTGAGCAAGTCAAAGACATTTTTTTTTATCAAGTGGGAGACTTTTAAGCTGTCACTTGTAGGGCAAGAAAGTTTATCCTGGGAAGGTAAGTGGAGGCAGGCCATTCAAAGCAGAGATAGAGCAGATACATAAAGCATATTGACAGCCAATAGGCTGGCAATAGTCACAGAACAGCAGGAAGTGGAATATATCTGAGGCATGGGTTCATGATAAGAGATGAGTCAAGACTAGATGCCAGACCATAGAGGCTCTTGTATAACCTGTTAAAGCAACTGTGAATGTTTGTAGTCAGAGAAACTACATATTGACATTCATGTTTTAGAAAGATCTTGTTGGAGGCAATGTTAGAATAACCTGGAAGGTGAAAGCCTTAATCTTTTCTCGCTGTTCTTCTCACTTTCAGTCACAAAATTATGAAACTAGGTGCACCTAAGAAGCTTCACTATGAACTAAGCTAGCGGAGGTGATGGAATTTCAGTTGAGCTATTTCAAATCCTAAACGATTATGCTATTAAAGTGCTGCACTCAATATTCCAGCAAATTTGAAAAACTCGTCAGTGGCCATAGGACTGGAAAAGGTCAGTTTTCATTCCAACCCCACAGAAGGACAATGCCAAAGAATGTTCAAAGTACCACATAATTGCACTCATCTCACATGCTAGCAAAGTAATGCTCAAAATTCTCCAAGCCAGGCTTCAACAGTACATGAACTGTGAACTTCCAGATGTTCAAGCTGGATTTAGAAAAGGCAGAGGAACCAGAGATCAAATTGCCAACATCCATTGGATCATAGAAAAATCAAGACAATTCCAGAAAAACATCTATTTCTGCTTTATTGGTTACGCCAAATTCTTTGACTGTGTAAACCACAACAAACTGTGGAAAATTCTTAAAGTGAAGGGAATACCAGACCACCCTACCTGCCTCCTCAGAAATGTGTATGCATGTCAAGAAGCAACAGTTGGAACCAGGCATAGAACAACAGACTGGAACAACAGTCAACAACAGTCGACCGGAACAACAACAACAACATGGAACAACAGACTCCTTACCAGATCAAGAAAGGAGTAAGTCAAAGCTGTCTATTGTCACCCTGCTTATTAAACTTATAAGAAGAGTACACCATACAGAATGCTGGGCTGGATAAAGCACAAGTAGGGATCAAGATTGCCAGGAGAAATATCAATAACCTTAGATACACAGATGACACCACCCTTATGACAGAAGGTGAAGAGGAAGAGAAGAGCCTCTTGATGAAAGTGAAAGCGGACAGTGAAGTTTAAGTTGGCTTAAAACTCAACATTCAAAAAACGAAGATCATGGCATTCAGTCCCATCACTTTTTGGCAAATAGATGGGAAAACAATGGAAACAGTGATATTTTATTTTCTTGGGCTCCAAAATCACTGTAGATGTTGATGGCAGCCATGAAAGTAAAAGACCCTTTTTTATGGAAGAAAAGCTATAACCAACCAACCTAGGCAGCATGTTAAGCAGAGACATTACTTTACTGACAATGGTCTGTCTAGTTAAAGCTATGGTTTTTCCAGTAGTCATGGATGGATGTAAATGTTGGACCGTAAAGAAAGCTGAGTGCCAAAGAATTGATGCTTTTGAACTGTGGTGTTGAAAAAGACTCTTGAGAGTCCCTTGGACTGCAAGATCAAAACAGTCAATTCTAAAGGAAATCAGTCCTGAATATTCATTTGAAGAACAGATGCTGAAGCTGAAGCTCCAATACTTTGGCCACCTGAGGCACAGAACCGAGTCATTGGAAAAGACCCTGATGCTGTGAAAGATTGAAGGCAGGAGGAGAAGGGAATGACAGAGGATGAGAAAAAAATGGTTGGATGGCATCACCAACTCAGTGGACATGAGTTTGAGCAAGTTATGGGAGTTGGTAATGGACAGGGAAGCCTGGCGTGCTGCTGTCCATTGGGTCAAAAAGAGTAGGACATGACTAAGCAACTGAACTGAACTGAAGAAGTGTGTTTTTTTCATATGGTTATTAGGCTGTTCAGGGATAAAGGATAGGTACAACAGGGCATTGGGCTTAAACCCCTCAGACTTGCTTGCTGGATCTTTCTTTTCCAATGCTGACTCTCCAGTCTCTGCTTAGCCCTTGGGCAACCTACTTCTCCAAAATCCTGGCCCCATCTGTCATTTCATCCAGGGTTCCTGGAACCCTGGGGTGAGTCTATTTAGTGATAGTTGCCAAAGTGCCATAGTGGCTTCATCCAAAGCCACTTTATATATATTTGGAGGAATAAAATTTCACAGTGATTCTGGGTAACTTGTTTGTGAATAAAATGACACTCCTCTTGCTAACTGCTTTCAAATGGTTCTTGTTTTTCTGAAGTTGTTTACCTGCATTTGGCACCACTCAACAATAAGCATTCTGTTACTCCCACAGATCATGTTATCTTTTGCAATTAAAGAAAAATAAGTTTTCAAAGGATTTATTGTTAGAAGCTGCACACAGAAATGTTGGTGTTTGGGTTTGACAAGATGGCATTTAGATTTATTTATCTAAACCCAAGGCATAGAATATTTCTGGTATGATAATTATTTTTGGTTTAATAAGCACTTTTAAACTCTGCACTAGACAAAAATTACTCGTACTTCTAAATGCCTTAAAACTGATTATGATTCTCTCTGCTCTAATAATAATACAAGAAATGATGGGTAGGTTGATAGTCATGAAAGGATAGCAATGTTGTTAAGATCAAAACGCTTGGTTTCATATAAGTCCGCATTAAGTCTTAGGTCAACTTTGTCTGCTTATTGTATGTGTGATTTTGACCAAGGTACTTGGTCTCACTGAACTTCAATTACCTTATCAGAACAGTGGGAACTAAAAATGAAGCCTACTACATGGAGCTGGTATGAAGATACAGGATTCAGTGAGATCATGTATGTGAAATGCCTGACATATAATGACCTCTATATATTATCTGTAGACAAAAATTAGCACTAACCATGAAAATTGTTCTTAATGTGATTTGAGAATTCTGTTTACAAATGAGTATCAGGGGCTGAATTTACCTTCTTTCCACAAAGGATAAACAAATTAGAAACATGTATGAAACAATTTTTCTCAAGACACTGGACTTTTAGGTAATGAAAGGCCAGAATCCCTGAGAGATGAGAAATAATCAAGGTGAGCCCTGCAGTTACCCTAACTGCCTACTTAGGAAGAATTCCCAGTCAACAGTGCACAGAGGGAGATTTCAGGCTGAGTCAGATTTTAAACATAAAGTTGAGTGGATTGTTTTGAGAATCTGGTAAAATCAAGGCAGGTAGTGACCATAGAACAGAATACCAGAGAGGAGAGAGCTGTCAGAGAAAACACTCAAGAGATCTGCAGACTATCTCCTTCAAGTATTTAGGAGATTATCAGTCAGAGCATGCATGTGAGGAAACTAGTCCAGGCTCAGGGGGAAAAATATAAGAAAGGAGAAGAGGAATCCTTTATGAAGGATGCTACCATGGGGCTAGAAATAGTGCCTGTTCCAATAAGTCAAACTTCAAAATTTCAAAACTTATAGAGCTTTTTGTTAATTATATAGATGGTGTTTGCCTCAGTAGTGGGGAATAATTAACCATAGAGAACACAGTGTTAGTCCCACATAAAAAAATCTTGCAAGCAAGATATAAAATGACTAGCTGGTTCCAAGTACTTCACTGAATCCCAGAGAAAAGCTTAATATTAATAGGAATATAAAAATAACAGCACCCAACAAGATAAAATTCACATCTGGCATCTAATATAAAGTTACCAGACATGCAAAAGAGCAGGACAATATAAGCCATTACAAGGAAAAAAGTTCATTAATCAAAATCAGCCTAAGATGAATATAATAGAACTAACAGACAAGGACTGTAAGACACTTATTATGCTGTATTCCATATGTTCCAAAAGTTAAGTAGAGACACAGATGATTAAAAATATACTCAAACTTCTATACATAAAAATTGCAGTGTTTAAGATAAAAATGCATTGCATGGGATTAACACAAATTTAGATGTTGCAAAATAAAAGATGAATGGACTTGAATTCATAACAAGAGAAACTATTCAAAATAACATGAGATAAAAAATTTAAAAACTGAATGGAAAAGCAGTGAACTGTGCTTCAATTATTTTGAAGCAAGCTAATTTATGTATAATTGGAGGCCTTTAGGATTAAGGCAGGAGAGAGGTGGCAAAAAATATATAAAGAAATGCTGGTGGAATTTTTTCAAAATTTGGAGAAAACATTAAATTTGAAGATTCAAGAAGTTAAAGTAATGAACCCTAAGTATACAAAAAGAAGAGAAGTATGACATGGCACATAAAAGGAAATTAGTCAATCTGGTCATAAAAGTAAAATTTTAGAAGCAGGTAGAAAAAAGAAAACCACATGTTACATACAGAAGAACAAAATTAAGTGAGGCAGGAGATTCTCATTAGAATCAATACAGGTATGAAAAAAGTGCATCTAATTGACCTAATGGACAGGTATATGGAACACTTCCATCAGCAACAGCAGAATATACATCCTTTTCAGGTATGCTCAGAACATTTACCAAAAAATATTGTAAAATAGACCTTCAGTTCAGTTCAGTTCAGTCTCTCAGTCGTGCCTGACTCTGCGATCCCATGAATCGCAGCATGCCTTAGTAAATACAAAATGACTCAAGTCAGAGAAAAATTGACATTTAGACCAAAATGGAATTAAATTCAAAATCAGTAGCAGAAAGGTCTCTGAAAAATTTTTGAATATTTGCAAACTAAATAATGCACTTTTAACACAGGGGTCAAAGAAAAACTCAGAGAAATTTGAAAACATTTTGATTGAATAAAATTGAAAATACAATCTATCAAAACTTATGGTATGTAACTACAGTTGTGATAATAGACAAATTTATATTACCAAATACATCTATTAGTAAATAAAAAAGGTGTCAAATCAATGACATCAGCTTATACTTTAAGAAGTGAAAATAATGAGTAAACAAAACCGAAACAAAGAGAAAAATTAAAATAAACAAAACCAGAATGCAAATCAATGAAATAGAAAGCAAAACAGAGAAAAGTCACTGAAACCACTGGTTCTTTGAGAAACTCAATAAAATTGGTACACTTCTAGCCAGACCGACCAGAAAATCAATCAATCAATCAATCTATCTATCTATCTATCTATCTATATTGCTTACTAATATCAAGAATGGGAGAGGTGAATCACTACAGATTCTACAGATTTCAAAAGAAAATAAAGGAATTTTATGAACGATATTGGGCCAATAAATTTTACCACTTAGATGAAACAAAAACATTATTTAAAAGACACAAGCCACTAAAGTTTACTCAAGAACAAATAGACAGTATAAATGGTCATGTTTCTATTAAGGAGACTGAATTTTTAGCTAAAAATTTCAACAAAGAAAACTACAAATCCAGATGACTTGCAGGGAAAATTATGCCAAACATTTAAAGAAGATTAACATCGATAATATAAATTTTACAAAAACTCTCCATTTAGTTGAGGAGGAAAGAATACTTCCAAGTTCATTCTGATGGCAAAACCCGACAGGCACTATATGAAAAGAAAAGCATGGATCAACATTGTTTATTAATATAGACACAAAAATTCTTCACAAAATTTTACTAAATCAGATAAAATATATTAAAATGAATATATAATCAATATAAAGTCAATCATTTATCTAGGTCCATATCTGAATACATGCAATGGACAATCAGAATTTGAACTAAACAATGCCACTTGTAAGAGTAGATGGATGAATGAGTGAGTGTTCAGTCTTTTCTGACTCTTTGTGACCTCCAAGGACTGTAGTACACGAGGGTCCTTTGTCCATGGGATTTTCCCAGCAAGAATACTGAACTGGGTTGTCATGTCCTCCTCCAAGGGATATTCCTGACCCAGGGATCAAACCCATGCCTCCTGCATCTCCTGCATTGCAGGCAGATTCTTTATCACTGAGCCATCAGGGAAATCCAAGTATGGATATAGCTGACCAAAAGTAAGCAAGGTTTCTGCACTGAAAACTACAAAACCCTAATGAAAGAAATTTTAAAAGACCTAAGTAAATGGAGACACATACTTTGTTTTCGATTTTAAGACTTCTTATTGATCCCCACAAATTCATGTATAGATTCAACACAATATCAATTAAAATTCTGGCAGGCTTTATGGAAGAAATCAAAAGACTTATTCTGAAGTGTATTTAGAAATGCAGAGAACCTAGAATAGTCAAAACATTTTTTTTTTAACTTGAAGAATTAACACTCTATTATTCCATGAGATTATAAAACGTCAGTACTAAAGGCAACGTGTACTAGTCTTAAATGTAAAAAAAAAAATCAATAAAACAGAATAGAGATTCCACAAATAGACTGACAGATAAATTAAAAAGTGATCTTTAACAAAGTTGCATAGGCAGTTCAGTGAAGAGAGTTTCAATAAACAGTCTTGAGATTTTTTCTTTTTTGATATACAAAAAGCTGCAGATAATTAATGTATGGAACTTGATGAGTTTGAAACACACACTTCTGAAGTCATCACCATCTATGCCATAAATATATCCATCATCCAACAAGTTTCCTTGTATTTATTATAATAATGACAATGATGATGATGATGATGATAATGACAAGAACAAAATATAAGATCTACCTTCTTGGCCTCTTGGCAAATTTTTAAGTATGCAACAATATTATTAACTATAAACACTATTATTCTGCACAGTTGGTCTCTAATATTTTAAATTTTAAATTTAAATTTGGATTTCAAATTTCACCTTGGTAAAACCAAAAATTTGTACCTTTGGTATTATATCTTCCTGTTTTGATTAATATTTTTCTGCTTCTTCCTTTTCCCAAGTCCTAACAACCACCATTCCACTCTTTGGTTTTCTGAGTTTGACAATTTTAGGTTCATTATGTAAGTGGTATCATGTAGTATTTGTTCTTCTATGTCTGGCTTATTTCACTTTGCATAATGTCCTCTAAGTTCATACATGTCACTGTAAATGGCAGGATTTTTTGCTTTTTTTTTTTCCCAAGGCTAAATATATTCTATTGTATGTAAACACTACATTTTCTTTATTCAACCATTCATCAATGTGCATTTAAGTTGCTTCCATATCCTGACTGTTGTGAATATATTTCTGTGAACATGGGAGTACAGATATCTCTTTGAGATGTTGGCGCTATTTCTTCCTTGAAATATTATATATACCTGGAAGTGGGATTGCTGGATCATATGGCAGTTCTATTTTTAGTTTTTTGAGGAACCTTTACATTGTTTTCCACAGTGGCTATGCCAATTCACATTCCCACCAGTGGTGCACAAGGGTTCACTTTTCTCCATATTCTCACCTGTATTTTTTTTTTTCTTTTTATTCATAATAGCCATCTTTACAGATGTGAGTTGATCATTTGGTGAGCACTATGGTTTTGATTTCCATTTCCCTGATGGTTAGTGATGTTGAGAACACTTTCATATACCTAGTGGCAATTTGTATGTCTTCACTGGAGAAATGTTTATTCAATTTCTTTTCCCATTTTTAATCAGGTTATTCTTTTTTTTTTTTTTTTTACTATTGAGTTGTAGATATTATGAATTTTGGATATTAACCATTTTATCATATATGCGGGCTTCCCAGGTGGCTCAGTGGTAAAGAATATGCTATTGATGCAGGAGATGAAGGAGACGCAGGTTTGATCTGTGGATTGGGAAGATCCCCTGGAGAAGGAAATGGCAACCCTTTTCAGTATCCTTGCTTAGAAAATCCCATGGACAGAGGAGCCTGGCAGGCTACAGTCTATGGGGTCACAAAGAATCAGACATGACTAAGGATGCATGCACATTATATATGCTCCTTGCAAATTTTGCTTTTAAAACCATTGGATATCCATGTGCAAAAAAATAACTTTTATAGTTCATTGACAAAAAAAACCTAAAAAATGTGTTATAAGCCTCAATGGAAAACTTGAAACTATAAATTATCTGCAAAAAATTATAGCAGAAAATTTTTGCTAGCTGAGATTGATCAATACAATTTTTTCAATACAAAAAAAGGTACAACCCATTAATTTAAAAAATTGATAAATTTGAATTCATTGAATTAAGATCTTCTCTTTGAAATGGACTTGAGAGAAAACACAAGCCACAGACTGAGATAAAATATTTGAAAATCACATATGTGATAAAGCACTTGCACTTTCATTTTATAACGATCTTTCTATATAATAAACACCCAAATAAAAATGGCCAAAAGAATTGAGCAAACACTTGCTCACAAAAGACATTCAGATGGAAAACCACAGGAATAGTCACTCAACATAAATAGTTATTGAAAGTGAAAGCAAAAGTTGCTCAGTCATGTCTGAATCTTTGCGACCCATAGACTATACAATCCATGGAATTCTCCAGGCCAGAATACTGGAGCCTTTCCCTTTTCCAGGGGATCTTCTCAACCCAGGGACTGAACCCAGGTCTCTCGTATTAGAGGCTGATTTTTTATCAGCTGAGCCACACAAATCAAAGCCACTAAGACAAACTACTTTATACCTACTGCAATGTCTAACATTTATTATTTATCATAACAAGTGCTGTCAAGGATGTAGAACACTGAAAATTTCATAGAAGCCTGGTGAGAATGCAAAGTCTTTCAATTTGGAAAAAAAAATTGGCAGTTTATTTTTCAAAAGCTAAAAAAACATACAACTTTCCTTTCAATCAGCCATCCTAACCCTAGTTATCTTTTCAAATAAAAATAAATCATTGGTCAATAAAAAAAAATGTACACAAATACAAAAAAAAAACAAAACTGGAAACAACTCAAGTATCCATCAGAATGTGTGTGAGTAAGCATAGCTGTATCCATACAGCGGAATACTACTCTATCATAAAAACAAATGAACTTTTGATACACACTGTTCACAGATTGATCATCAAATCATTTTGTTGAGACAAATACAAAAGAAGTACATACTAAATGATTCCACTTATATAAAACTTTAAAATATATGAACTAATATATAATGACAGAAAGCAGATTAGATTGGTAGCTGCTTGGAAAATGAGGATGCTGGAAAGGGCACAAAGGAGAGGTTACAAAAGGAAACTTCTACATGTGATGAATATGTTTGCTTTTTGATTGTAGTTATGGCTTCATGGGTATTGTATACATATGTCAAAACTAAACAAATGCTATCCTTTGTGTAGTTTATTTTAGGTCAATTTTACCTCGACATTTCAAAAATAATTTTAATGATATTCTCTGTACACAATATAAAAACAACTTTGGAAACAAATTAATCCTTTTTTGGGGTTTGGGGAGGGCATTTTATCAGTGGCTTTATTAAGAAATACTATAGAATGGAGGTGAGAGCAAAAATAAGAGGAGCTATCACTCAGGTTGGGCTTACCTCATAGCTCAGTTGGTAAAGAATCCGCCTGCAATGCAGGAGACCCCGGTTCAATTCCTGGGTCAGGAAGATCTGCTGGAGAAGGGATAGGCTACACACTCCAGTATTCTTAGGCTTCCCTTGTGGCTCAGTTAGTAAAAATCCACCTGCAATGCAGGAAACCTTTGTTCAATCCCTGGGTTGGGAAGATGTCTTGGAGAAGGGAAAAGCTACCCACTCCAGTGTTCTGGCCTGGAGAATTCCATGGACTGTATATTCCATGAGGTTGCAAAGAGTTGGACACGACTGAACAACTTTCACTGATCACTCAGGTTTATTCTTTTATTAGAATTGTCTGTAAACAATGTTCTTCTTTACTGCCTACACCAGAAGTAAGCCACTTCCTCTGCCTCATCCTTGGTAGGCCACTGCTCCATCTTCAGGTTTCTTAGACCTAATTAAGTAATTAAGGATTAAGATCTAAGAAATAGATCTAATTAATGTTGAGTTTGTAGCCTCCCTGGGCTTCCCTGGTAGCTTGGTTGGTAAAAAATCTGCCTGCAATGCAGACCTGGATTTGATCCCTGGTTCGAGAAAATTCCCTGGAGAGGGGAATGACAATCTACTCCAGTATTCTTGTCTGGAGAATTCCATAGAGACAACATGAGGTCGTGAATAGTTGGACACGACTGAGTGATTAACACACTTTGTGGCCTCCAGACACCATTAGTTTAGTACCTGGGCATGCTGTCAGTGAGGCTTACCTGGTGGCTCAGATGGTAAATATCTGTCTGCAATGCGGGAGACCTGGGTTAGATCCTTGGGTTGGGAAGATCCCCTGGAGGAGGGCACAGCAACTCACTCCAGTATTCTTGCTTGGAGAATCCTCATGGACAGAGGAGCCTGGTGGGCCCCAGTTCATGGGTCACAAAGAGTCGAACTTGACTAAGGACAGGAGGGCCTGTCAGTGACCTTCAGAAGGTAGAGATTCTGGGTCTTTCGGAGAACTTCATTTGCTTACAATACAGCATGATGTGTAATAAATACCACTATGAGGTATGTGGCCTGGAGGCAATTTCTTTTTCTGACTTTGTTGATGGCAGTGGCATGCCAACCACATCACAGCTCTCTATATCTGGGTCCACCTGTCCACACATGGGGAAATGCCAAGCCCTTTTCCCCCCTTTGTTATGGGTTACAGTTTTAAGCAGGGAATTTGTCTTCAGTACTCAGTCTTTACCGAACCCTTATGGCTAATGTCTGCTTGTCTGTGAACCTGTAACTTGGGCTCCATTTCCTCTCTTTTCATACACCACCTTTACCCTTCCTTCTCTCCCTTCACACCATCAGAGAATTTACAGATGCCTACAACCACACTTGCATGCCCCACTTCTTTTTGCATCATTGGTTTTATTTGAATCATTAACATAAATGTGCCTCTTTTGGTGCAAGATCTGTTCCCTATGCCATTGACCACTTCTCCACAGACTCCACCTGATGCAAAGAACTGACTCATTTGAAAAGTCCTTGATGCTGGGAAAGATTGAAGGCGGGAGGAGAAGGGGGTGACAGAGGATGGGATGGTTGGATGGCTTCACCGACTCAATGGACATGAGTTTGAGTAAACTCCGGGAGTTGGTGATGGACAGGGAGGCCTGGCGTGCTGCAGTCCATGGGGTCGCAAAGAGTCAGATACGATTGAGAAACTAAACTGGACTGAACTGAACCTTGCCAGGCATAGGGCATTACAGTCTCCCCTCTCCCTGGTCTGCCAATTTCTATTTCCCTGTCTTATTCTACCTGAGGTATTAGATGAAAATGGTTAGCCTTATTGGCATCTTACATTTTTCTGGAAGAGTGGTAATTGTTTAACTATATTCTTTTCTTAAAGTCTCTTGAGGCAGTACTTTTCCAGGTAGGAAAACAGGGTGAGCCCAGAATGGCATTGGATCATGGAGAAAGAACAGGGACTGAGTGGGAAGTGGGGCTTCCATGAGGAGTGCTAGCTGAGGAGAGGATTTGGTCCAGGCAAGAACAGGTAGGAGTTGTGAGTGGGATCTATTGGGAAAAGGAAGACTTCCAGTGGGACCATGTCATACTGTCACCAACTCTGGACCTGAGTTCACAGGTGGTGTTTGTCATTCATTGTTCTTCAACTGTTCTAGCCTCTGGTGGTTTCCTGGTTACCTTGGCTGCACTGAAGCCAACAGTGGCCTACCCCAGGCCTACTTATCCTCCCTTTCCATCTTCTCCTCAGGACAAAGAGGTGCCATACTCTTCAGATTTGTTTGTTCAGTAGAGTTCTCCCCTAGTCTAAAATAGCTGTGAGGTGGCTAAAGCATATGAAAGCACTACTTCTGACAACATCATGAGAGAAAGTGGTGTCATGAGGCCAAGATATTCTGATTGGAGAGAGGAGGCTTTTATTTAGCACCACCTAAAGACATTTTCCCACCTGACCTGCTACCTCTTCTCATTTTCCCAGATTCATTTCTAGTGGTATACATGGCAGACAAAGGTTCCCCTCCAATCAATTTCCCATGGCTATCCCATTCATGAAGTCTCTCACTGTTAACCATTACCTAGTATTTCAGATGTCTTTAAATGAAGATGGCCACATCATCCCATTTCCTTCCAACAAATTTTCCTTAAGCATCTTTCGCTTTTTGGATACTGCCTGGTAAATGTCTCATCCCTCCTCCTTTGCCCAATGTCTATTTAGCTTCCTTTATTTTTCTATTAGAATAGTTAAAAACTATTAGTAGAATCAACAACATGGATAAATCCCAAAATAATTATGCTGAGTGAAAGAAGGTATACAATAAGAGTGAATACTGTATGACTATTTATATAAAATCATAGAAAATGCAAACTAATCTATATTGTCTAAAACAGATCAGTGGTTGCCTTGGAGCAGAGGTTTTGGGATGGATAGGTTGGGAGGGATTATAAAGATGACTAAATTTTGAGTGGATATGTTTACTTTATTGATTATGGTGATGTTTTCAAAGGTGTATTCATATATCAAATCACAATTTGCACATTTTAAGTATGTTCATTTTATTGTGTGTCAGTTACTCTTCAATAAAGTTGTTACTAAAAGTCAACAAGGAATTTAATTAGCACCCCTTATATAGAATGACTCTCAGGGATCTTTTAAAATATCATTTTAATCAGTATGTTGGTGAAAATTAATAAACAAAAATTTGAGAAAATGTAGCAATTTTCTTTAAACTCTTTATTTTTTCTTAGTTTTTTAGGATAGATTTATTTCAATTGTACTTGTTTTAAATTCATTTTTTTTATTTTTTAAAATTTATTTATTTATTTTAATTGGAGGCTTATTACTTTACAATATTTTGGTGGTTTTTGCCATAAACTGACATGAATCAGCCATGGGTATATAGGGGTTCCCCATCCTGAACCTCCCTCCCACCTCCCTCCCCATCCCATCTCTCAGGGTCATCCCAGTGCACCAGCCCTGAGTACCGTGTTTCATGTTTAGAACCTGGACTTGCAATCTATTTCACATATGATAATATACATGTTTCAATGCTATTCTCTCAAATCATTCCACACTCCCCTCCCACTGAGTCCAAAAGTCTGTTCTTTAAAATCTCTAAATGCATTTTTCTAAATTCTCCTCAAGTTGGTTGACCAGATTTTTAAAATTACTGTTGATTTTGCATCTCTGACTTCATTCTCTTAAAAAGGAGAAATTATTCCATGTCAATGAAGTGATTTTTCTTGCAGGACAAGTACACACTGATCTGGGCTTAAATTTCTGTTAATTGCTTACTCTTCGGTCATACATTATATATTATTGCTTGATTACAAGAAAGAAAAATCAAGTGAACATCTTAAAAAGTTTAATGGTAATTAAATATAAAATAACTAAAAACCATCCCCACCTTGACACCAAACACAGTGTTATACTCACCCCAACCTTATTTTGCCAGTTGGATTCCTAGGACTACTTGTCTTCAGTTTGCTTACTGCATTTATTTATCTCATATTTATTCAATGTCTCCTATGACAAAAGCACACATGTGAACACCAAACATCCTAACTTGTAATTTTATCTTTACCACTGTGGTAGGAAAACTAAGTTTCCCAAATTGCCTACATCTCAATCCTTAGAATATAGGAGTATATTATCTAACATGGGGGAAAAAAGAAGACTTTGCAGATGGAATTAAAGAACTTGAGATGGAGAGATTATCTTGGATTAGCCAGGTGGATCCAGTCAAATTATATGAACCTTTAAAAATAGAGAATCTTTTCTGTCTGTGGCCAGAGGAAGATATGTTACAGAATAATGGTGCTGCTGCTGCTGCTAAGTGGCTTCAGTCATGTCCGACTCTGTGCAACCCCATAGACGGCAGCCCACCAGGCTCCTCCGTCCCTGGGATTCTCCAGGCAAGAACACTAGAGTGGGATGCCATGTCCGTGAGAGAAGTACAATATTGCTGGCTTTGATGATGGAGAAAGGGTTCCTTGAGCTAAAGAATGGGGACAGCCTTTTGGATAACCTGTCTATATTTGCTTTTAGTCCAGAGACCCATTTTGAACTTCTGACCTGCAGAATTGTAAAGATAATAAATTTATATTGTTAAAGCCATGCTATATGACTCAGGGAACTCAAACTGGGGCTCTATATCAACCTAGAGTGGTGGGATGGGGAAGGAGATGGGAGGGAGGTTTTAGAGGGAGGGGATATATGTATACCTACGGCTGATTCATGTTGATGTTTGACAGAAAACAAAATTCTGTAAAGCAATTGTCTTTCAATTAAAAAATAAATAGATTAAAAAAACAGTGCTTGTGATTATTCATTCTTAGCAATAAGAAACAAATTCAATCATATTTCTACTTACAGATGCTATGACCATGGACAAACCAAGGGAATAACCATGTCTGTGCTACCTGTTTCAAACATTTGTTGAAAGGATTTTCTACTAAATTTACCAAACATTGCCAGTAAACTGACCTCCAAAGTCTGTTGTGAAAAAAAATGTAAGCCTTCCAAGAAGGGAAGCTGCTGCTAAGTCGCTTCAGTCGTGTCCAACTCTGTGCGACCCCATAGATGGCAGTCCACCAGGCTCCCCCATCCCTGGGATTCTCCAGGCAAGAATACTGGAGTGGGTTGCCATTTCCTTCTCCAATGCATGAAACTGAAAAAAGAAAGTGAAGTCGCTCAGTCGTGTCCAACTCTTAGCGACCCCATGGAGTGCAGCCTACCAGGCTCTTCCATCCATGGGATTTTCCAGGCAAGAGTACTGGAGTGCTGCACCATTGCCTTCTCTGAGAAGGGAAGCTGGTAACTACTAATTATAATTTGATAAAGAAAGAGAATAGACTGACAAGAGTGGAATGTGCCTTTATTTTTTCTTTCCAGTGAAATATTCTGTTTTTGAATGTCATTCTGAGATTTTAGTATATAGCTTAGAGATAGATTATAAATCTCTGGAAACAAAAATTCAATGCTAGAACAACCTTAATAATAGCAATATTAATAATAGCAATATGAGAGCACTTTCATCACTGATTATTTTTTCATATTAATAGTGGCAGGAATCCTATGCTATTACACTCAATTGTAGCAATTGTGTTAAATAAAAATGGTAAATTGGGCAAAATATGATTCAAATAGTGAATCAACATTTCAAAATTTAACTTTGTGACCAGAAAGCTGAAGTAATGCTTCTTCTCCTGGATTTTCTTTTTTCTTATCAATGAGTGCTTAGGTGACTTCTCTTAAGCTTCTGATCTTACTTTTCAAATTGCTCTTATTTAGCTGAAATTCTGTGGGGAGACTTTTTTTTTCCTATCTTGCTTGAGCACCAGGCAAAGATGAATAGGATTCAGTTGCAATGAATAAGAATTAGAGTAAATATTGCAAAGAAATTTTCAATTTTGGAAAGGATTAGAGTAAAAAATGGATGATCCTTGGTAGACTTGGAAGATAGAAATGCTTGATTGAAGTTTAGAGAAAGGTGCTATGAAAGACTCAATTAGTCTTTTAGATCTATGATCATGTCGTTAAGTATGGCTAAACTAAACTTCGCTATAACATTTGGCTAGTACTAATTGCAATATTAAGGAACCAGAGATCAAATTGCCAACATCTGCTGGATCATGGAAAAAGGAAGAGAGTTCCAGAAAAACATCTATTTCTGCTTTATTGACTATGCCAAAGCCTTTGACTGTGTGGATCACAATAAACTGTGGAAAATTCTGAAAGAGATGGGAATATGAGACAACCTGACCTGCCTCTTGAGAAACCTATATGCATGTCAGGAAGCAACAGTTAGAACTGGACATGGAACAACAGACTGGTTCCAAATAGGAAAAGGAGTATTTCAAGGCTGTATGTTGTCACCCTGCTTATTTAACTTATATGCAGAGTACATCATGAGAAACGCTGGGCTGGAAGAAGCACAAGCTGGAATCAAGATTGCTGGGAGAAATATCAATAACCTCAGATAAGCAGATGAGAGCACCCTTATGGCAGAAAGTGAAGAGGAACAAAAAAGCCTCTTGATGAAAGTGAAAGTGGAGAGTGAAAAAGTTGTCTTAAAGCTCAACATTCAGAAAACGAAGATCATGGCATCTTATCCCATCACTTCATGGGAAATAGATTGGGAAACAGTGGAAATAGTGTCAGAATTTATTTTGGGAGGCTCCAGAAATCACTGCAGATGGTGATTGCAGCCATGAAATTAAAAGACGCTTACTCCTTGGAAGGAAAGTTATGACCAACCTAGATGTCATATTGAAAAGCAGAGACATTACTTGGCCAACAAACGTCCATTTGGTCAAGGCTATGGTTTTTCCAGTGGTCATGTATGGATGTGAAAAATTGATGCTTTTGAACTGTGGTGTTCGAGAAGACTGGAGAGTCCTATAGACTGCAAGGAGATCCAACCAGTCCATTCTAAAGGAGATCCGTCCTGGGTGTTCTTTGGAAGGACTGATGCTAAAGCTGAAACTCCAATACTTTGGCCACCTCATTAGAAAAGTTGACTCATTGGAAAACACCCTGATGCTGGAAGGGATTGGGGGAAGGAGGAGAAGGGGATGACAGAGGATGAGATGGCTGGATGGCGTCACCAACTCGATGGACATGAGTTTCAGTGAACTCCGGGAGTTGGTGATGGACAGGTCACAAAGAGTCAGATACGACTGAGTGACTGAAGTGAACTGAACTGAATTGCAATATTGGTCTTCCCAGGTGGCACTAGTGGTAAAGAACCTGCCTGCCAATCCAAGAGATGCTGGTTCTATCCTTGTGTTGGAAAGATCCCCAGGAGAAGGGAATGGCTACCCACTCCAGTATTCTTGCCTGGAGAATCCCATGGACAGAGCATAGACGCAATCACAATATTTGGGCTTCCCATGTGCTATTGGTAAAGAACCCACCTGCCAGTGCAGGAAATGTAAGAGACATGGGTTTGATCTCTGGATCGGGAAGATCCCCTGGAGGAGGGCATGGCAACCAACTCTAGTATTCTTTTTTTTTTTTTTTTCTTTTTTTAAAATTTATTTCAATTGGAGGCTAATTACTTTAGAATCCCCATGGAAAGAGGAGCCTGGTGGGGGTACATTCCATAGGGTCGCAACAAGTTGGATACTACTGAGGCAACTTAGCACAATTGCAATGTTTTATTAAAATAGTGACGCCATGTAATAGCATCAAGGAAACCTGAGAGTACTTTGGCATTGTATGAAATCATTATTTCAATAGGTGTCCTAGTATAGTGAAACAAACACTGAGTTCAGGGATAAAATTTTGGTTCAAGTCTCAAAAGCATTCACTAAATGTATCTATCAACCATTTAAACTTTTTGAACCTCAGTGTCTTCTTCTGTAAATGGCTGTATTTCTACTTCTCCACCAGAATAAGTTACTATGTAGTTACTAACAGTTACTATGTAGCTCAAAATAAAGTAATAAATGCAAAGTAACATGCAAGTGATATGTCTTTGCTGAATTGAAACCAGGTTTCAGGAATGTGGCAAAATAAGACATATACAAAATACATTAATAGACTTCGTACTAGAGCTTAATTTCATTCTCTTAAAATGTAACAGTCTTAGGAATTTTGAAAAGTTCCAAATTCAACTAGAATCAATGTTTATAAATGCAGTATTGAAATTTTAGAAAAACTCATGTTCCTATGACTTTCAAATAACTTCACATGAGGTCAATTTTCAGCTATTAATTTCTAACTGAAGTAGTTTGATTTGATATGTTCTACCCTCTTAAAAAAATCTTTTAAGGAAGTCCAATGTGCTTCAACATCACCAGTTGGTCACATATGGATATTAAGGCCATTTATAATAGCACAATGTTGTCACATTCTAGAGTCATATACTAGCTTCTAATTACAAGTTTGTTTCAAATAACCTTGGTTTTCAGTGAATTACATTATATTTTTAATTTCAGTTATAGAAAACAGTTTTTAAAAACTTAGTAATGACATTTGCACATTGTTGGTTTTCAGAAGAACCTTAAGCAATTTGACCTTCTCAATGTGCAAATGTAGAGATGAAGAATGATTTGTATATACCTCTGAAACTCTCAAAATTTGAACAGGCTTCCCTTGTTTTCACAACAGTAAATTTAGATTAAGTAAATGGTTTAATTCGACTGGTTATGCTTCAAGCCAGATGATATAGAAGTATATAAGTAGCAGATTTAGCTATAGATCTATAATTTTCCTCACATGAAGTAAATTATAACCATTCTTATGACTGCTTCCAGTTGACTTTTATCCTAGTAAAAGAAAAACCAATGGAGCGATGCCTTTATTTGCCTTAACTCAGTTGCCTAGGAGACTTTATTCTAGACAGAGCCCAAAGGTTGTAATTTTTACACTATTCAAATTTGAAACATTTCCAAATAAAGTTGCTTTCTTTTCATTTCAGAAGAACCACCGGGAAGCAAATGGATCATTTTTTTTTTTTGAACAGGGAAGTGGTAGTTGAGCACTTAAAGAGGAGGAAATTTGAAAGTGTCACAATGTGTTATTATCTGCATAAGAGTCTGGATTAGAATCACCAGGAAGGCATTTTCTTAAAAAAGAAATCATTCCAATAATTAAAATGAAGGGTGATAATAACGAAAATGGAAATTCTCTTTCATATCCTTTGCCAAGCTCCCACCATAATATATTTATATTCCCAGGTGTCATGACTGGTAAAGAATCTCCCTGCAGTGCACGAGATGCAGGAGACGTTGGTTTAATCCCTTTGTCAGGAAGATTCCCCTGAAGGAGGGCATGGCAACCCACTCTAGTATTCTTGCTTGGAGAATCTCATGGACAGAGGAGCCTGGTGGGCTACAGTCCACAGGGTCGCAAAGAGTTGGGCACTACTGAAGTGACTGAGCACACATATACATGCATACGTGTATCTATGGCGGTGGATTATTAAAATTTTAATAAAATCTGATTGTGTTCAGATTTTCTAAGGACATTCGCCACTGCCTATCAAATATTATTAACAGAATTTCTCTTAAAGATGACGTTTAAGTATCCTGGCAGTAAATACAGCATATATAATGTAGTCTAAGTATTTCTCTATATTTCCTATAAAAAATATGTTGTTAGGTTACAGCTGGATTACAAAACTTTCCTAAGCAATTTTCTTGCATGGCTAACATATAATGCTTATCCCACATCCACACACAAAATACGGAGATAAAATGTGGTATTTATCCTTCCATGCTAAGAGCTCAGAGATCATTCTTATTGTATTTCAGTTCTGTCTGTCCATCGAAATAGAGTGTGTTGCACTTTCTTCTCTGTCTCTGTCTCTAAGCATCTTTCTCTCCCTCTGCCTGACCCTCTCTCTCTGTTTCTCCCTCCATTCTGAAATACATATTAGAAATTCATTACATTATATTTTATATTTGCACAAATAAAATCACATGTTGCTATATAGAATCTAAACATTTTGTGAACAAAGCTCACAAAATACCACAGATTTTATAGTTGAGTCTGCATACTAAGGCAGTACTTACACTTGCCTTGAACTAAAGATGAAATTTTGACATACAGAATTTTCTATACACAAATTATATATTTTGTTAACATAGAAAGCTCTTCAATAAGACTGCTTGCCAGCAGGTGTATGTTTTTCATAGCATGGTTCTTTCCCTAAGCCCAAATCTAATAGCTGTTTATCGCAAAGTGTTCAATTTCAAAGTGCTTGAATAGTTAAACTTCAGTAGTGCTTGCCAGTCCACAGATGAAGCAGATGTATCTGCAATTACTTTTCTTTCTATCAGCAGCAAAAAATATCTGTGAACGCTTGGGTTCACTTATTAGAAAACTCTCCTGCTGCTAGAGAAAGGGACAAATAGGAGTAAAGGGAACCACTCACAGAAATGAATTGTCATGACATGTTTGGTGCAGGGCCCTTCAAGAATCAGGTGACAAAGACTGGAGTTATCAGTAGGGAGCTTAATTAACTGAAACTCACCAAGATTTCATCTTTTCTCTTTAGACTGATTGGCAGCAGCTAACTGGGTTTAAGGTCCCTGAATCAGAATTTATAATTATGCTAGGAGCTCCCAAGCTTGGGACAGAAAGTCATAGTCTCTTGTAGAAGAGGAAATGGGAAATACAGACTATAGAGTAATGAATTGTAAGTAAATACATTATTAATAACCCTAAAGAAGGAATTATGTTATTTTATGAATCACAGTTTAACCCATATTTGTATCTGCATTATGTATAGAGAGCTGATTTTTGTTCTTGTTATGTGGGTATACTTTTTTGCTGTTTCTTTTTTTCCTTAAGGGGAGATTTTTGTTTTTTTCCTTAAGGGGTGCATTTCAAAGCTTGAGCTAATGAAGCTCTACCACAATACCGAGAACATGCTTATTTCACAAAGCACTATGATCCTGATCAGGTGTTATACTCTATAGACAGAAATGTGGGCTCCAAGGCAACATACTTGTCCTGGGAGAAATGTGACTTCCCAGTCTGCAGTGCCAGAATTCAAATTAGTACTTTTGTGTAATATAGAGACAATAACTGAAACCTATTAGGTCAGCATATCAAAGGCAGGAAGCAAAAGTGTATATATGTGTGTATATATATATATATATATATATATATATATATATATATATAATGCTTTTTATTTTTTTAATTAAAAGGTATATATTTTTAAGGGATTTTCAATCAACTTTAATCAGTACTCCTAGAACAATTCCAAAGTATATCATTGTTGCATGCTAAGTTGCTTCAGTCGTGTCCCACTGTTTATGACCGCATGTACTGTAGCCCACCAGGCTCCTCTGTCTATGGAATTCTCCAGGCAAGAATCATGGAATGGGTTGCCGTGCCCTCCTCCAGGGTATTTTCCCAACCCAGGGATCGAACCCATGTCTCCTGCATTGGCAGGATGATTCTTTACCACTAGTGCCACCTGGGAAGCCCACATCATTATTAAATGCATCCATACAGGCAGCAACTTAATTTCTATATTCCTATAGTCACCTTCCTATGCACTGCATCAATCTCATATACGCATCTGAGAGTTGAGAGAGTAGAAGGTCAGAGATTGAGTGACCTTGAGTATTGCCCTGAAACAGTTATGTGTTGGGGTTAGAAGTGGAACATAATGGATGTACAAATATATCAGTTTGATACAACTTTGTTATTTCTAATAGGACAAGTGAGTGCATGCTGAGTCACTCAGTCATGTCTGTGTCTTTGCACCTCCATGGACTGTAGCCCTCCAGGCTCCTCTGACAATGGGATTCTCAAGGCAAGAATACTGGAGTGGGTTGCCATTTCCTTCTCCAGGGGATCTTCCTGGCCCAGGGATTAACCTGCATCTCCTGCCTTGGCAGGCCAATTCTTTACCACTGTACTACTCGTGAAGCCCCAAAATAAGTGAGATACATAGTCTAAAGAGTGCTAAAGGTTGTATGAGTTTTTCAAAACTATTTAAGCATCATAGCACTACTGATGGATTTGAAATAAAACAAAGAATAAATCCATGTGTGGTTCTACCTCCCCAATAAGTGGTTATTTCTCACTGGTCCAAATCCCCTTTTAATTCTTGTATATTCAATGTTAGACATTTAACAATAATAGCTGGCATTTTTCGGGTATTTACCATATGCACTTTTCATGTTTTGACATTTAATCTTCACAACACCCCTATGAGATAGTAATTACTACTATTACACCATTTTACAAATGAGGTATGTTAGTATGGAAATATGTTATATCTACTTCTTTACACAAGGCCATTAAGTATCCTGCTCAAAGTCATAGCAATAAGAAGTAGCAGAGTAAGATTTTAATCAGGCAAATTTACTTGACAGTCTGCATGCTTAATCATTATGCTATTAATATAGCATCATTATAGTATAGATATTTAACATGAGAGTTGTGGATTGAGTGCCCAGTCATGTACAACTCTTTGCAACCCCATGGCCTGTAGCCTACGAGGCTCCTCTGTCCATGGGATTTTCCAAGCAAGAATACTGGAGTAGGTTGCCATTCCCTTCTCCAGGGGATCTTCCCAACTGAGGGATTGAAACCAAGTCTCCCATATTCTAGGTGATTCTTTACCATTTGAGCCACCAAGGAAGACCAAGCATATTAGAGTGGGTAGCCTATCCCTTCTCAAGGGGATCTTCATGACCCAAGAGTAGAACTGGGGTCTCCTGCATTGCAAGCAGATTCTTTCCTAGCTGAGCTACCTCGGCATGACATAACATTTATTGAAAATTTTGTTGGGAAGGTAATGTAGTCACATTTTTTTTGCAAAGGTCCACTGTGTATAGCATGTGCATGGGTGCTATGATAGTATAGTATCCCAAAGTAAGCTACTTTCAGGCCATGTCTCTGAGTTCAATTGACTTTGGAAACAATACTTAATTAAATTTTAGTTTACTGATTATGCTATAGAATTTGTTGTTGTTCAGTTGCTCAGTCATTTCAAACTCTTTCCAACCTATGGATTGCAGCATGCCTGTCTTCCCTGTCCTTCACCAACTCCTGTAGCTTGCTCAAACTCATGTCTATTGAGTCAGTGATGCCATCCAACCATCTCATCCTCTGTCATCTCCTTTTCCTCCTGCCTTCAATCTTTCCCAACATCAGGGTCTTTTCAATGGCTCAGTTCTTTGCATCAGGTGGCCAAGTCAGCTTCAACATCAGCCCTTCCAATGAATATTCAGTGTTGATTTCCTTTAGGATTGACTGGTTTGATCTCCTTGCAGTCCAAGGGACTCTCAAGAGTCTTCTCCAACACCACAATTCAAATGCATCAATTCTTTGGTGCTCAGCCTTTTCTACTGTCCATTTCTCACATCCATACATGACTACTGGTAAAAACATAGCTTTGACTAGATGGACTTTTGTAGGCAAAGTAATGTCTCTGCTTTTTAATATGCTGCCTAGGTTGGTCATTGCTTTTCTTCCAAAGAGCAAGCATCTTTTAAATTAATGGCTGCAGTCACCATCTGCAGTAATTCTGGAGCCCCCAAAAATAAAGTCTGTCACTGGTGCCACTGTTTCCCCATCTATTTGCCATGAAGTGATGGGACTGGATGCCATGATCCTACTTTTTTGAATGTTAAGTTTTAAGCCAGCTTTTTCATTCTCCTCTTTCACTTTAATCAAGAGTCTCTTTAATTCCTCTTTGCTTTCTGCCATAAGGGTGGTGTCATGTGCATATCTGAGGTTATTGGTATTTCTCCCAGCAATCTTGATTCCAGCTTGTGCTTCATCCAGCTTGGCATTTCACATGATGTACTCTGCATATACGTTAAATAAAAAAGGTGACAATATACAGCCTTGATGTACTCCTTTCCCAATTTGGAACCAGTCTGTTGTTCCATGGCCGGTTCTAACTGCTGTTTCTTGACCTGCATACAGATTTCGCAGGGGTGGTCTGGTACTCCCATCTCTAAGAATTTTCCAAAGTTTGTTGTGTTCTACACAGTCAAAAACTTTTATTGTAGTCAATGAAGCAGAATTAGATGGTTTTATGGAATTCTCTAGCTTTTTCTATGATCCTATGGATGTTGGCAATTTGATCTCTGGTTCCTCTGCCTTTTCTAAATCCAGCATGTTATAGAACAGTTATCTTTAAAAATATATATATTTTTTCTTCCCTCAGTGCTCCATAAGGTAACTGAGGGCAGGGATCAGGCTATTCTCATCTCTGAATCATCAATCACAGTCCCTTACAAATGTTAGGAACAAAATAATGGTTGCTTATGTAAAGTGACAGATGTTTACAAGATGTTTGTTTCTCCGCCTCTAGTGTGGTCCACTCATGGTTCCCAGTCAAATAATAGGATTCTGAATTCAATGGCACTGGAATGTTTCTAAAATCTGCAACATTTTATTAATCTAGCTATCCTATGCAGTTTAATTCCGCAATTAATTATGAAACATCTACTTGTGCTTAACACTCAGATCAGAGATGAAGACATCTTACACTCAGCAAGGTAATATGCACATAGGAAGATTTATCATAAGGCGCTGGACCAGGGACTATACCCTTGCCTTCATTAGTTCTTCAAAATTGGATAAAAATGACCTTCCCACTGGTTAACTTAATGAACTCAGTTTCTATGTCAATATGACTAAAATGGGATGTATAGCAGTAGCCTTGACACTACAGTTTGTCGGAATAAGGCTGAGCATAAAGTAAAGTGTTAGTCACTCAGTCATGTCTGACTTTTTGTGACCCCATGGACTGTATAGCCTGCCAGGCTTCTCTGTCCATGGAATTCTCCAGCCAAGAATACTGGAGTGGGTTGCTATGCCCTTCTGGAGGGGATTTTCATGACTCAGGGATTGAACCTGGGTCTCCCGCATTGCAGGCAGTTTCTTTACCATCTGAGACAGGGAAGCCCTAAGGGGTGAGTGTAGGTCTTCCTAAAATGTGGGACCAGTGCCTATCTGGAAGACTTGTGATACTTTTGTTGCCTTTAGATTCCAGTGTAACTTCTTCTAGCCCTGCCCCCCAGTACCCAACACTATAGCATGATGGTCCAGGACAGAGGGCTGAGCTTGAATCCAGGGCTGAAGCTTCAATACTTTGGCCACCTGATGTAAAGAGCCAATTCATTGAAAAAGACCCTGAGACTGGGAAAGATGCATGCAAGAAGAAAAGGAGGAGACAGAGGATGAGATGGATGGCATCACTGAGTCAATGGACATGAGTTTGAGTAAACTCCAGGAGATAGTGAAGGACAGGGAAACCTGATGTGCTACATACAGTCCATAGGGTGGCAAAGAATTGAACAAGACTGAGCGACGGAACAGCAACAACAAGCTGAACTACGCTGCTGACCTAATTGCTTATGCTTCTTCAAATTCCAGTCCTTCTTATGGATGGATTTCAAGGAAAGCCGTGACTTCCCTTCCTTCCTTCCTCACAACTTTTCTGAGCATGGATTCATAAGCTTCATTGTTGTTATCTTTCAGTTGCTCAGTCATGTCTGAATCTCTTTCAACCTCAAGGACTGTAGCCAACCAGACTCCTCTGTCCATGGGACTTCCCAGGCAAGAATACTGGAGTGTTTTGTCTTTTCCCTTTACAGGATATCTTCCTGACCCAGGGATGGGACCCACATCTCTTGCATGTTTTGCATTGGAAGGCAGGTTATTTACGAGATGAGCCACTTGGGAAGCCCCCACAAACTCCATACTGATATGAAATTATCTCATCCTGTGAAGTATTTAATTGATGACTAAAAACTATTTCACCCACATGAAGTATAAAATCTCAGTTCAGTTGCTAAAGTCATGTCTGACTCTGTGACCCCATGAATCACAGCATGACAGGCCTCCCTGTCCATCAACAACTACCGGAATTCACTCAGATTCACATCCATCGAGTCAGTGATGCCATTTAGCCATCTCATCCACTGTAGTCCCCTTCTCTTCCTGCCCCCAAAGCCTCCCAGCATCAGAGTCTTTTCCAATGAGTCAACTCTTCGCATGAGGTGGCCAAAGTGCTAGAGTTTCAGCTTTAGCATCATTCCTTCCAAAGAAATCCCAGGGTTGATCTCCTTCAGAATGCACTGGTTAGATCTCCTTGCAGTCCAAGGAACTCTCAAGAGTCTTTTCCAACGCCACAGCTCAAGAGCATCAATTCTTCTGTGCTCAGCTTTCTTCAGAGTCTAACCGTCACATCCATACATGACCAAAGGAAAAACCATAGCCTTGACTAGACGGACCTTTGTTGGCAAAGTAATGTCTCCGCTTTTGAATATGCTATCTAGGTTGGTCATAACTTTTCTTCCAAGGACTAAGCGTTTTTTAATTTCATGGCTGCAGTCATCTTCTGCAGTGATTTTCGAGCCCCCAAAACATAAAGTCTGACACTGTTTCCACTGTTTCCCCATCTATTTCCCATGAAGTGATGGGACCAGATGCCATGGTCTTAATTTGCTGAATGTTGAGCTTTAATCCAACTTTTTCATTCTCCACTTTCTCTTTCATCAAGAGGCTTTTTAGTTCCTCTTCACTTTCTGCCATAAGGGTGGTATCATCTGCATATCTGAGGTTATTGATATTTCTCCCAGCAATCTTGATTCCACCTTGTGCTTCTTCCAGCCCAGCGTTTCTAAGGATATTAATTGCATATAAGTTAAATAAGCAGGGTGACAATATACAGCCTTGACATACTCCTTTTCCTATTTGGAACCAGTCTGTTGTTCCATGTCCAGTCCTAACTCTTGCTTCCTGACCTGCATATAGGTTTCTCAAGAGGCAGGTCAGGTGGTCTGGTATTCCCATCTCTTTTAGAATTTTCCACAGTCTACTGTGATCCACACAGTCAAAGGCTTTGGCATAGTCAATAAAGCAGAAATAGATGATTTTATGGAACTCTCTTCCTTTTTCCATGATCCAGCGGATTTTGGCAATTTGATCTCTGGTTCCTCTGCCTTTTCTAAATCCAGCTGGAACATCTGGAAGTTCATGGTTCACGTATTGCTGAAGCCTAGCTTGGAGAATTTTGAGCATTACTTAACTAGCATGTGAGATGAGTGCAATTGTGTGGTAGTTTGAGCATTCTTTCGCATTGCCTTTCTTTGAAATTGGAATGAAAACTGACCTTTTCCAGTCCTGTGGCCACTGCTGAGCTTTCCAAATTAGCTGGCATATTGAGTGCAGCCCTTTCACAGCATCATCTTCCACGATTTGAAATAGCTCAACTGAAATTCCATCACCTCCACTAGCTTTGTTCATAGTGATGCTTTCTAAGGCCCACTTGTCTTCACATTCCAGGATGTTTGGCTCTAGGTGAGTGATCACACCATCATGACTATCTTGGTTGTGAAGATCTTTTTTGTACAGTTCTTCTGTGTATTCTTGCGACCTCTTCTTAATATCTTCTGCTTCTGTTAGGTCCGTACAATTTCTGTCCTTTATCAAGCCCATCTTTGCATGAAATATTCCCTTGGTATCTCTAATTTTCTTGAAGAGATCTCTAGTGTTTCCCATTCTGTCGTTTTCCTCTATTTCTTTGCATTGATTGCTGAGGAAGGCTTTCTTATCTCTCCTTGCTATTTTTTGGAACTCAGCATTCAAATGGGAATATCTTCCCTTTTCTCATTTGCTTTGCTTTTCTCTTCTTTTCACAGCTATTTGTAAGGCCTCCTCAGACAGCCATTTTGCTTTTTTGCATTTCTTTTCCATGGGGATGGTCTTGATCCCAGTCTCCTGCACAATGTCACGAAGCTCTGTCCATCAGGCACTCTGTCTATCAGATGTAGTCCCTTAAATCTATTTCTCACTTCCACTGTATAATCATAAGGGATTTGATTTAGGTCATACCTGAATGGTCTAGTGGTTTACCCTACTTTCCTCAATTTAAGTCTGAATTTGGCATTAAGGATTTCATGATTTGAGCCACAGTCAGCTCCTGGTCTTATTTTTGTTGACTGTATAGAGCTTCTCCATCTTTGGCTGCAAAGAATATAATCAATCTGATTTCGTTGTTGACCATCTGGTGATGTCCATGTGTAGAGTCTTCTCTTGTGTTGTTGGAAGAGGGTGTTTGCTATGACCAATTCATTTTCTTGGCCAAACTCTATTAGTCTTTGCCCTGCTTCATTCCGCATTCCAAGGCCAAGTTTGCCTGTTACTCCAGGTGTTTCTTGACTTCCTACTTTTGCATTTCTGTCGCCTATAATGAAAAGGACATCTTTTTTGGGTGTTAGTTCTAAAAGGTCTTGTAGGTCTTCATAGAACCATTCAACTTCAGCTTCTTCAGTGTTACTGGTTGAGACATAGACTTGGAATACCATGATATTGAATGGTTTGCCTTGAAAACAAACAGAGATCATTCTGTCGTTTTTGAGACTGTATCCAAGTACTGCATTTCAGACTCTTTTGTTGACCATGATTGCTACTCCATTTCTTCTGAGGGATTCCTGCCCACAGTAGTAGATATAATGGCCATCTGATTTAAATTCACCCATTCCAGTCCATTTTAGTTTGCTGATTCCTAGAATGTCGATATTCACTCTTGCCATCTCCTGTCTGACCACTTCCAATTTGCCTTGATTCATGGACCTGACATTTCAGTTTCCTATGCAATATTGCTCTTTACAGCATCAGACCTTGCTTCTATCACCAGTCACATCCACAACCGGGTATTGTTTTTGCTTTGGCTCATCCATTCTTTCTGGAGTTATTTTTCCACTGATCTCCAGTAGCATATTGGGCACCTACTGACCTGGGGAGTTCCTCTTTTAGTATCCTATCATTTTGGCTTTTCATACAGAGTGTGGGCGGCTGTGACAGTGCACAGAGCATGGCCGAGAGGAGCTTCCTGACGTCTGAGGTCAGGGGCAGAAGCCAGGAGGAGCCCATGCCAACGGGGCAGTGGCCAAGAGGAGTTACCCACGTCCGAGGTCAGGGGCAGCGGCCAAGAGTGCCAGGCTGCGATGGCGCAGGAACAGCTGAGAGGAGCTACCCCATGTCCAAAGTCAGGGGCAGCGGCTGCGAGGAGCTATCCTTCACCCAAGGCCAGGGGTGGCTGCCAGGATGAGCAACCCCAGGACTGAGCCCAGGGGCAGCAGCTGGGAGGAGCAAACCCATGTCCAAGGAGTGATGGCTGCACGGGCACAGGAGGGCCTAGAGGAGCTATTCCACATTCGAGGTCAGGAGGGGCGGCAGTGAGGAGATACCCCTCATCTAAGGTAAGGAGCAGCAGCTATGCTTTGCTGGAGTAGCCGTGAAGAGATACCCCACGCCCAAGGTAAGAGAAACCCAAGTAAGACATTAAGTGTTGCAAGAGGGCATCAGAGGGCAGACACACTGAAACCATAATCACAGAAAACTAGTCAAACTGGTCACACTAGGACCACAGCCTTGTCTACCTCAATCAAACTTAGCGATGCCCGTGGGGCCACCCAGGATGGGTGGGTCATGGTGGAGAGGTCTGACAGAATGTGGTCCACTGGAGAAGGGAATGGCAAACCACTTCAGTATCCTTGCCTTGAGAACCGCATGAACAGTATATAATCTAGTGAGTAATTAAAATAGTTTATAGAAAATGATTCCTTCATTCACTGATTCCAAAGTATTATTTGTACTCCTTCCACATAGGAGATGTTGACCAAGAGTGCACAGGAATCATTCCTCTAGAAGATCAGATTGCCATGTGGGTGAAGGGAAGAAGAGAGGTATGCCTGTCCTAAAATATAATCACAGAGATTTACACACCAATGCCAAACCTTCTGGGTAAAGATTATCTATTTTATAGCACATGTATAAATCTGTTCATTTTCAGTGACAAATGAACTGTTTCAGTGACAAAACTGTCTGCAAATAGCCAGATCATCCCAGATTGCCTGTAAAATATTCATTATCAACTCACGGTTAATAGAGTTTGCATTATTAATTTCCAACTGTCTAAGATCACATTGCATCTGACTTGTGCAAGATTAGCATGACTACCTGCAAATGGAGACACCTATTCATGAGTGCTGTATACTTTTCCTTAGTTGAAAATAGGATACACATATGCAACATTGCTATACAGGGCCTCAATTCATCAACAACTTCATTAACACAGTAATTAATTAATCATCAAGTCACTTTTAGTATGCCTTTTATAAATGAATTTGCTTTACGATTTGTATTCAAATGTCTGATGACAAGAGTAAGATAATTGGCTTAGAACTTGGCCATTTTTGAAGGTTTTAGTTTTTCAGTTCAGAAATATGGTAAATCCACTTCTTCATGCTATATGTCAAGATTTCTTGATTTTTGACCCATGATATTTATTTGATATTTTGGCTATAATCTCCCCTGGGTGTACAGTGATGATTGTAAAGAAATGTAGGAAAACTGAGACTAAGTTGTCAGATATTATAACATTCTAGTTCTGAGTGGGTTACCAGTGAGCCTGTGCTACAACACAATTGTATCATACAATTTTGAGGTAAGAATAGATTTGAAAAATTTTGCCATCATCATACAGTTCTCATTTTACTAAGGAGGAAGCTGAGGCCGAAAGATGTCAAGTGCATTGCTCAGGGTCACAGGGCTAGGTAGGAACAGAATTGAAAATGGGACTCAGGCTGTCATTTCAAAGCTATAGTATAGATATATAGTATATATCACAAAGAGACACAACTGAGAAACTAACACATTCACTTTCATAGTATAAAGTAGACTTGTATTAGAGTGCACTGGGAAGAAGGAACTCTTTATTAAGTGGCTCTTCCTGATGTGAACTTGGAAAGATTTATGAAATCTGAAAAATTTAGAAGAGGTGTGGGTGTGTTTGTGCAGGTGCTCACAGGTGTTGTGCATGTGTGTGTATGTGATGGGACAACATTTTTGAATAATTATATGTGTGATGATAGAACCAATGCATAACACGTCTTCCACATGGAGCCACCCACAGATCTTTTTTGGAATTTTTAAATATATATCAAACCTTAAAGCTAAAAGAATCTTGGGTTAGTGGTTCCTAATCTCTCAGGGGTTAAGGGGCAATTTGAGTGTCAGAGAAAACTTTCTTCATGAAAATGCATATGCTCACAAAACTGTGTATACTACATCCAGGGCTTCCCGCAACCACAAGTCACTCAGGATAAGCTCCTTTCACTCTTTCTCGTTTGCAAAATGGGTGTGTGTGAGTGGGGTGAGGCCAGACCCTGCTTTATAAGGTACTTACTCCAACTCCTGCACATGGTACAGAAAAATATACATCTAATAGAGAGGGAGAGAGATTTCTAAAGGTCATACACATTGCCCTTTATTTGTGGAGTTTAGGCTACTATTCTTTCCACTTAAATAATTCATTGTATTAGTATTTCTGTCTTTTTCCTCAGAGTATGATATGTGAGTGAAATACTTTGATATTGTTTGCACATCCTAGACCGTGCTTTCACTACAAAGTGGTGACACTAGTTTTTTTCATAACTGCTAAGGCATACCTTCCAGAAAAGTTCTATATACACAAAGCATCCATAACAGGAGAGTGTATTATTAAGAAAACTGAGTTTAAGGTTTCACACAGATCCTAATTGGAAAATGTAATTGCTTGCATACTCCTTGCTGCTAAGTAAGGAACCAGCTGCTGAGACTGGTACTAAGAGATAGCTTTCTTTTACACTATATCAATCCTGCCATTATTGTACAAAGGTAATTAGAAGTGGCTTAGTCTTTAAGTCTCTGGTGGTTAGCTTGACAATTATAAAATTAGTGTACTTTTTAGATGGCATACTTAGTTACATAATTGTCACAATTATCCAAATTATTTCCCATAAAAGCAGCAAAGTGCACTGCTGCTGCTGCTAAGTCGCTTCAGTCGTGTCTGACTCTGTACGACCCCATAGACACCAGCCCACAAGGCTCCACTGTCCCTAGGATTTTCCAGGCAAGAACACTGGAGTGGGTTGCCATTTCCTTCTCCAATGCACGAAAGTGAAAAGTGAAAGTGAAGTCGCTCAGTCGTGTCCGACTCGTGGCGACCCCATGGACTGCAGCCCACCAGGCTCCTCCGTCCATGGGATTTTCCAGGCAAGAGTACTGGAGTGGGGTGCCATTGCCTTCTCCAGCAAAGTGCACATGTTCCGAAATTCATCATTTGGCTTACTGATGTCGTGTGCGATTGCCCCTCACATTGAACAGCTTTGCAAAAGCTTTCCCTTGACAGAGAAATCAACAAAGTGCCATTAACACCTGCTTGACTTGGGCGCAGAGAACTGTTTCGTCTGGCACTGAAAAGTTAACCCCTCAAAATGCATTGTCCTTGAACATGGCCTCCTGCCTTACTAGGCTTCTTGCCAATCCATAGAGAAAAGGACAGAGGAGGGGGCTGAGAATCCTTAGCAGAGAGGCAGTTGTGCTGGGGAACACCAGCAATACTGAGAGTATACTCTCAGAAGCCAGTTAGTAGTCCCGCAAGCATAAGAAACCAAAGACACCTGCCATTCCAATCATTGTTTTCCTTTTGTGATGAAAGCATAAAGTACAAATGTTTCTGACTTAAATATTGATATTCACATTCTTTCCTCATCATAGGCAGAAAAATCCTTTAATATTGCTCTAACCAGAAATGAGACCTATGTAGGCTGATGCTTCTCTGCTCCTCACATCTTACAAAGTTTTCCACTGAAGTGATCTTCCTAATGGTATCTAATGGTATCTCTAGCTTACAAACCTCTGTTTGCACCTTCTTGCTACTCTATCGCTTGCAAGATTAGGTGCATTTTCCTTAGGTTGGCAAAAACATTCTTTTGCAATCTGACTTCCTTTCCAAATGCATCGTCTCCCAGTCCTCTACATATGTAACCTACACTGGAGCTCACTGAGCTGTCTGAAGTCACCTGTCATGTCAGGCTCTTGATTCCTTTCTAATTTGCTGTCCTGTGTGCTAGAATTGCCATCTCCCCTTTGGCCATGTTAAACTTGTTTAACATGACTCTACATATTATTGGAGACTTCCCAACATGTCCCTTCTCCTATGACAGAATTAATCTGCTTTCAGTTCACCAGTTCTTAGAGGCCTTTGTTATGGCACACACCAAGTGTTTGTGCAACTGATGTGTATTCTTTCTCTACTAGAACCAAGGTCAGGAAAGAGACTCAATTTCCAGAAATGTATTTTGTTGAACTTTCTTTTATCTATGCTACCAGACTCATAGTTTAAAAAAGGTTGGTAAATTTTCATTCATGCCCTTCCCCCTTGCAGATGGAACATAAGCAAATTGGTGACTTTGTGCTCATTAAGATATATAAAATACTTACTTTCAGGCCTGATGACAACTATATATTTAACCATTTATTTCTCTGCCATTAAAAAAGTGATTGTAAGATAATTAGTGTTTGATATGTCAGCCATAATGGTTTGATCTTTTTTTTTTTATAATTCCACCTGTTCCTTGATCGTTTTATTGCTTAAAGTGGTACAACAGAACAATATCCAGTCTTTTAAAAATGTAGATGCCTCAGACTCAGCCCCTATAGATTAGATTTCAATTAACCTGGGATAGGGAAACTTTCCCAGAGGCATTGGAAAAGTCCCTGATGCTGAGAAAGATTGAGGGCAAAAGGAGAAGACAGTGTCAGGGGATGAGATGGCTGGACGTCATCACCAATGCAATGAACATGAACTTGGGTAAACTCTGGGAGATGGTGAGGGACAGGGAGGACTGGAATGCTGCAGTCCATGGGGTTGCAAAGAGTCGGACATGACTAGGTGACTGAACAACAAGTACAAGGGCCCAGACATCAGTATTTTTTCAAAGCTCTTCAAGATATTGAAATACACAGCCAGAGTCAAGAATCAATGGTGTAGAAGCTGGAATTGACAGTTGAATCATGTCAACAGTTGCTACTTGCCCTTTATTGGAAATGATTGGGACCATTGTCTCTTAAGAATATTTACTTACATTGAGCACTTTTCATATCTTACACACACATTATTTACTGTCACATACATTTTACATATCATGCATTATGTATTTTATCATTCTATATATCTATTATGCACCATTTGGTAGATGAGCTTGCCATGGCAGCAGGCATCTGTAGCAGCAATTAGAGCTGGCTTTGAATATGTAGCAATCCGTTGGGCTATACCCCTCAGGCATACAAACCCTGCACTTGACCAGCCTCAAGAATGACGAGCCCAGCGTCAGTGACAGAGACATCAGTGGTTTAATGGATGAGGTGCTTACACGTCTGAAGCTAGGTCCTGGGGTGACACCCTGCCATGTGTGGCAGATGAGGGGTGAGGGGAAGGACATGGGAGCAGTCTTTGCTACAGGGAGAAAAGTAGTTTACCAGTTATAGGGGAAATTGACATTAAGTTGGCTCATTGGTTACCAGAAAAACCAGCAGAGGTGTACACCTCACAACTACCCTTTTGATAAGCTATTACAGTAGAGATGTTCTGATCTAAAAATTAGAACGCTCACCTGCTGGAGCAGGAGAAAATATGTAGGAAGGTCAGTCATGTAAATAAGGTATGAGTGAAGGAGGTACTAGTCAAATAGGGGATGTACAGAGAGCAGGAGGACAGTCATCTTGGGTGGCCTGATCATACACAATGGTTTCTAATGATCTTTCTGGTTGGGCATGGGCACAGTAAATAGAGTCTAATCCAGGTGAAGTAAATTTCACCTCAGCAGCTGCTTGGAGAGTTGAGTTGTGAAGCTCCTTAGAATTCAAGAGGGCTCAGCAGGAAAGATAACAGTGGTACTGGGGTCAACTAGGCATAGTGCCAAATTCCTGGGTTGGGGCAGTAAATGGATACATGTGTCTTGATACTTTAAATATTTCTCCAGATGTCTCTTTTTTCAGAAGCCTTTTCACCATCCAGCAAATGGAAACTGATACATTCATCAGCGACCTGGAACAGAGCTGATTGAAGGACCTGTGTTGAAATATTGAATAGCTCTTGCAAATTAAAGTTAGGTAGCTCATGGTTGCAAGAGATTTGTCCCCTATTTCCCAGAAAGGCTGAAAACTGAAGATTGTATCATGTCTCTTCACGACTTCCACTGAAAGTAGGTTTGGTGGTATTGATGAAGCAGCTGAAACCACCAGAGCATGGGGATGTCTTAGATATAGACAAGAACTTGCAAGCTGGTAAAAATATTGTAAGACCTCTTTGTCTCTAACAGAGAGCACATATTGCCCCTTCTTTCACTGCCTATGAAAAACAAAAACTGATCTATAAAACTAAATTGGATCTGTGCACCTCTGAGATCCATTCCTACCTGATTTATGCCTTCTCTACACACTGGAATATGGGAGTGAGATATAAATTGCTCAGGTAGTCTAATAAATTTTTCTTCTCATCATTTAAGACTGGTCCAACTGCTGTAAGAATACATTCTCTTAAAGGGCATCTAACACTAATCTTTCCCTGCATATTGGAAGCTATAATTTTAGAGTTTGTTAGCATTTTTCTGACCTTTGTCATACTTCTCTGAAGGGAAGTATAAGACATTATATGTATTTCTTTGATTGTGAAATATTATGAGTTGTAACGAGTAACACTAATTTAGTCGAAGTTTTGGGGGCAAAAATGAAAACGACACAACACGTATACACATAAAGCTTATAGAATAGTTCAATTCAGGAAATATTTAGGTGTAAAAAAGATACATAGATATACCTAGAATCTGGAGAAGGCAATGGTACCCCATTCCAGTACTCTTGCCTGGAAAATCCCATGGGTGGAGGAGCCGAGTAGGCTGCAGTCCATGGAGTCGCTAAGAGTTGGACACGACTGAGCGATTTCACTTTCAATTTTCACTTTCATGCATTGGAGAAGGAAATGGCAACCCACTCCAGTGTTCTTGCCTGGAGAATCCCAGGGATGGGGGAACCTGGTAGGCTGCCTTCTATGGGGTTGCACAGAGTTGGACACGACTGAAGTGACTTAGCAGCAGCAGCAGCATACCGAGAATCAATGAAATGTTGAAGTGCCATCTTCTTGCCTTTATACAGATATTATAGACATTAGAGTATTGTTGAGGTCCTTTACTGGACCAGAACCTGGTGGTCCAGAGTTGATAATAAGAAAGGAAAGGAGAGAAAGAGGCTGATATTCCTTGGTTTATGCAGAAAGCCAATAAAGCCCCTGGCACGGGGCTTGCTCTTTTCACGGAGGCCTCAGGCACCCTCTCGATGGGCTGAAGGTGCAGAGCACCTTCTTGAGAGGGTCTTAGAAGCCCGGGCAGGAAAGTGAACTCAGAGGGCCTCTGCACTCCAAAGAAATAGCCTGAGAGAGAGAGAGAGAGAAAGAAAGAGAAAAAAAGAGAAAGAAAGACAAGGGGACCAGAGCTCTGATGGAGCAAAGGTGTTTTAATCAACATGGTGTAGGCATATATACTGTCTTACAAGGTAGTTATTCTCAGCAAAATAAAGATTAAAATTCCAGACTTACAAAACATAGGCGATCCATATTAAAGAGAGAGAGAGTTGTAAACAATCATTTTTACCGTATGGTTCACAAGAAGGAAGAGGGTACTTATCACTGTATAGAAAAACTAATGAAGGGAATGCCTGGATTCTTCAACCCCTGGGAGAGGCTTGCCTCTCTTCTTTATCAGAAATTAATAAGGAACAGAGAATTCCTGACAGATTCAAAACAGCATACAGGAAGCCTCCTGTTAAATGCTTCCAGACAAAGTATACTGTGTATTTTTAGTTTCCATTTCATGAGATCTTTAAACAGAAATGTGGGGAGTTGGGCTCATGGGTGGGGATGGGGAATATTCTTAGGTCAATGGAAGTGAAGATAAGTGGTCAGAAGGCAGAGTCTGGGACATGATTGCTGATGTTCTTTTCTCCCTGGATCTCTCCCTGCCATCAGTTCTAAAGTTACATACTAATGAAGGAAACCAGAAACATCTGGAAGATTCTCATGAGAATCTTTCCAGAGGAACTTATTGGCACATATGTGTGCCAGAGTCACTTGTTCTAGTGAAAGTCAGGATGACTAAATCTGGGGATTAGAGGGAGGTGGTCCTAATATGATGGAGGAATAAGACAGGGAGATCATTTTCTCTCCCACAAATTCATCAAAATAACCTTTGAATGCTGAGTAAATTCCACAAAACAACTTCTGAATGCTGGCAGAGGACATCAGGCACCCAGAAAAGCAGCCCATTGTCTTCAAAAGGAGGTAGGAAAAAATATAAAAGACAAAAGAGAGACAGAAGAGGTAAGGATGGAGCTCTGTCCTGGGAAGGGTGTCTTAAAAAAGAGAGAAGTTTCCAAACACAAAGAAACACACTCACTGCCAAGTCTGTGGTGAGCCTTGGAACCACAGAGGGCAACAAAACCGGGAGGAAAAATAAATAAATAATTAAAACCCATAGATTATGTGCCCAGTGATAACTCCCCCAGTGAAGAAGCAGCGCAGACCTCTGCATCCGCCACTAGCAAGTGGGGGCTGGGCCAGGAGGCAAGGAGCTGCATTGCTTAGAGTAAGAACCTGGCCTGAATGCCCCAAGGGCAATCTGAAGGAACTAACTTAGGCTAGCAAACCAAACTGTGGGATAGCTATCACATGAAAAGCCCTAACCTAAGCCACATTCAGGCCTGCTCACAGAACAAAGGACTGAGCAGAGCTAGCGGGCTGCAGACCATCTCCCTCCAGTGACAGGCAGCCAGAGCCAGAAGGGGGCATTTGCGGCCCCAGAGAGGCATTATCTACCAAACCGCAAGCAGGCTTCATTGCTAACTAAGACTTCTTGGGTTTCTGGATGGGCAACATCCGCCTGAGAAGGTGTGCCAGAAAACCAAGTGGAAGGGATGCGGGAGGCAATAAGTTGCAGCGACTGCACTTGCCAAACACTTGGTCACCTGAGCTGCTCAGACCTGGGAAGGGCACAAAACGCAGGCCCAACCAAGTCTGCACCTCTGAGGACTACCTGAGTATCTGAACCTGAGCAGCTTAGACCAGGGAAGTGCATATAACCCAGGGCCGGCCTCAGACAGTTCCCAGCAGAGCAACCTAGAGCTTAAGCAGTGTTGACAGGAAAAGCAGATGCCGTGAGTAGGGTCAAATCCAGTGTGGCCAAGACACTGCAAACACACACCAGTGTTATTTGCTTGCAGCATCCCTCCCTCCCCACAGCATGACTGAATAAGTGAGCTAAAAAAGTGTCCACCACTGCCCCCTTTTGTCAGGGCGGAAATTAGACACTGAAAAGATGAACAAACAGAAGCTAAACCAGAGGGAACCTCCTTGGAAGTGACAGGTGCAATAGATTAAAACCCTGTAGTTAGTACCGACTACATAGGAAGGGGCCTATAGATCTTGAGAAATATAAGCCGGATCAAGGAACTATCTGAAAATGAACTGACCCCACACTGCCCACACCAGAGAAAGTCCTAGATATATTTTTACTATCATTCTTTATTTTTTAAATTTTTTTAAAAAATTTTTAAGTCCTCTAATACTTCTTTTTCATTTTAATAACCTACTATTACCTTTCAAAAAAAAAGAGACCCTAGTTTTTAAAGCAAACTTCATATATAAGTATTTTATAACTTTTGTGACTTTTTTTTTCTTTAATATTGTATTTTTGAAAATCTAATCTCTACTCTAGATTTTTAATTTATGCTTTTTGGTATTTGTTATCAATTTTGTACTTTTAAGAACCCAATCTTCAGTAATCATTTTTAATTGGGAGCAAGATTACTGGCTTGACTGCTGTCCTCCCTTTGGACTCTCCTTTTAGTCCACCAGGTCTCTTTTCTCTCCTCCCTCCCCCTTCTCTTCTCTACCCAACTCTGTGAATCTCTTTGTGTGTTCTGGAAGGTGGAAAACACTTAGGGAACTGATTATTGGCTGGATCTCTCTCCTTTTGTTCCCCACCTTTATCCTCCTGGCCATCTCTGTCTCCTTCCTCCCTCTTCTCTCCCCTGTATAACTCTGTGAACATCTCTGAGTGGTCCAGACAGTGGAACACACATAAGTGATTACTGGCTAGCTTGCTCTCTCCTCTATTGTTTCCACCTCATCTCATTCGGGTCACCTCTCTCTCCCTCCTCCCTCTTCTCTTCTCCATGTAACTCTGTGAACCTCTCTGGGTGTCCCTCACTATGGAGAAAATTTTCATCTTTAACCTAGATGTTTTATCAATGGTGCTGTATAGATGGAGAAGTCTTGAGGCTACTGTAACAATAAGACTGAAAAGCAAAAGTGGGAGACTTATGTCCCAATCCTGAGAACACCAGAGAACTCCTGACTCCAGGGAACATTAATTGACAGGAGCTCATCAAAAGACTTCATACCTACACTGAAACCAAGCACCATCCAAGGGCCAGCAAGTTCCAGAGCAAGACATACGACACAAATTCTCCAGCAACACAGGAACACAGCCCAGATCTTCAATATACAGGCTTCCCAAAGTTACTCCAAAACAACTGACATCTCATAACTCATTACTGAACACTTCATTGCACTCCAGAGAGAGGAAATCCAGCTCCACGCACCAGAATACCTACACAAGCTTCCCTGACCAGGAAACCTTGAAAAGCCATCCGTATAACCACACCCATAGTGAGGAAACTCCACAATAAAGAGAACACCACAAACTGCCAGAATACAGAAAGTTCAGTTCAATTCAGTCGCTCAGTCATGTCTGACTCTTTGCGACCCCATCAATCGCAGCACACCAGGCCTCCCTTTCATCACCATCTCCCGGAGTTCACTCAGACTCACGTCCATCAGGTCTGTGATAACATCCAGCCATCTCATCCTCTGTCGTCCCCCTCTCCTCCTTCCCCTAGTCCCTCCCAGCATCAGAGTGTTTTCCAGTGAGTCAACTCTTCTCCTGAGGTGGCCAAAGTACTGGAGTTTCAGCTTTAGCATCATTCCTTCCAAAGAAATCCCAGGACTGATCTCCTTCAGAATGGACTGGTTGGATCTCCTTGCAGTCCAAGGGACTCTCAAGAGTCTTCTCCAGCACCACAGATCAAAAGCATTAATTCTTCGGCGTTCAGCCTTCTTCACATTCCAACTCTCACATCCATACATGACCAGAGGAAAACCATAGCCTTGACTAGACGGACCTTAGTCGGCAAAGTAATATCTCTGCTTTTGAATATGCTATCTAGGTTGCTCATAACTTTGATTCCCAGGAATAAGCATCTTTTAATTTCATGGCTGCAGTCACCATCTGCAGTGATTTTGGAGCACCCAAAAATAAAGTCTGACACTGTTTGCACTGTTTCCCTAACTATTTCCCATGAAGTGATGGGACCAGATGCCATGATCTTTGTTTTCTGAATGTTGAGCTTTAGGCCAGCTTTTTCACTCTCTTCTTTCACTTTCATCAAGAGGCTTTTTAGTTCCTCTTCACTTTCTGCCATAAGGGTGCTCTCATCTGCTTATCTGAGGTTATTGATATTTCTCCCAGCAATCTAGATTCCAGCTTGTGTTTCTTCCAGTCCAGCATTTATCATGATGTACTCTGCATATAAGTTAAATAAGCAGGGTGACAATATACAGCCTTGACGTACTCCTTTTCCTGTTTGGAACCAGTCTGTTGTTCCATGTCCAGTTCTAACTCTTGCTTCCTGACCTGCATACAGATTTCTCAAGAGGCAGGTCAGGTGGTCTGGTATTCCCATCTCTTTCAGAATTTTCCACAGTTTATTGTGATCCACACAGTCAAAGGCTTTGGCATAGTCAATAAAGCAGAAATAGATGTTTTTCTGGAACTCTCTTGCATTTTCCATGATCTAGCGAATGTTGGCAATTTGATCTCTGGTTCCTCTGCCTTTTCTAAAATCAGCTTGAACGTCAGGGAGTTCACGGTTCACGTATTGCTGAAGCCTGGCTTGGAGAATTTTTAGCATTATTTTACTAGCATGTGAGATGAGTGCAATTTTGCGGTAGTTTGAGCATTCTTTTGCATTGCCTTTCTTTGGAATTGGAATCAAAACTGACCTTTTCCAGTCCTGTGGCCACTGCTGAGTTTTCCAAATTTGCTGGCATATTGAGTGCAGCACTTTCACAGGGCATCAGAGGGCAGACACACTGAAACCATACTCACAGAAAACTAGTCAATCTAATCACACTAGGACCACAGCCTTGTCTAACTCAATGAAACAAAGCCATGCCTGTAGTGCAACCCAAGATGGGTGGGTCATGGTGGAGAGGTCTGACAGAACGTGGTTCACGGGAGAAGAGAATGGAAAGCCACATCAGTATTCTTGTCTTGAGAACCCCATGAGCAGTATGAAAAGGCAATATGATAGGATGCCAAAAGAGGAAATCCCCAGGTCAGTAGGTGCCCAATATGCTACTGGAGATCAGAGGAGAAATAAATACAGAAAGAACGAAGGGATGGAGCCAAAGCAAAAATAATACCCAGCTGTGGATGTGACTGGTGATAGAAGCAAGGTCCAAAGCTGTAAAGAGCAATATTGCATAGGAACTTGGAATGTCAGGTCCATGAATCAAGGCAAATTGGATGTGGTCAGACAGGAGATGGCAAGGGTGAACGTTGACATTCTAGGTATCAGTGAACTAAAGTGGACTGGAATGGGTGAATTTAACTCAGATGACCATTATATCTACTACTGTGGGCAGGAATCCCTCAGAAGAAATGGAGTAGCCATCATGGTCAACAAAAGAGTCCAAAATGCAGTACTTGGATGCAATCTCAAAAATGACAGAATGATCTCTGTTCATCTCCAATGCAAACCATTCAATATAACAGTTATCCAAGTCTATTTTCCAACTAGTAACGCTGAAGAAGCTGAAGTTGAACGGTTTTATGAAGACCTACAAGGCCTTTTAGAACTAACACCCAAAAAAGATGTCCTTTTCATTATAGGGGACTGGAATCCAAAAGTAGGAAGTCAAGAAACACCTGGAGTAACAGGCAAACTTGGCCTTGGAATGCGGAATGAAGCAGGGCAAAGACTAATAGAGTTTTGCCAAGAAAACGCACTGGTCATAGCAAACACCCACTTCCAACAACACAAGAGAAGACTCTACACATGGACATCACCAGATGGTCAACACCAAATTCAGATTGATTATATTCTATGCAGCCAAAGATGGAGAAGCTCTATACAGTCAACAAAAACAAAACCAGGAGCTGACTGTGGCTCAGATCATGAAATCCGTATTACCAAATTCAGACTTAAATTGAAGAAAGTAGGGAAAACCGCTAGACCATTCAGGTATGACCTAAATCAAATCCCTTATGATTATACAGTGGAAGTGAGAAATAGATTTAAGGGCCTAGATCTGATAGATAGAGGGCCTGATGAACTATGGAATGAAGTTCGTGAAATTGTACAGGAGACAGGGATCAAGACCATCCCCATGGAAAAGAAATGCAAAAAAGCAAAATGGCTGTCTGAGGAGGCCTTACAAATAGCTGTGAAGAGAAGAGAGATGAAAGCAAAGGAAAAAAGGAAAGATATAGGACTCTAAATGCAGAGTTCCAGAGAATAGCAAGAAAAGATAAGAAAGCCTTCTTCAGCGATTAATGCAAAGAAATAGAGAAAAACAACAGATTGGGAAAGACTAGAGATCTCTTCAAGAAAATTAGAAATACAAAGGGAACATTTCATGCAAAGATGGGCTCGATAAAGGACAGAACTGGTATGGACCTAACAGAAGCAGAAGATATTAAGAAGAGGTGGCAAGAATACATGGAGGAACTGTACAAAAAAGATCTTCATGACCCAGATAGTCATGATGATGTGATCACTAATCTAGAACCAGACATCTAGGAATGTGAAATCAAGTGGGCCTTAGAAAGCATCACTACGAACAAAGCTAGTGGAGGTGATGGAATTCCAATTGAGCTGTTTCAAATCCTGAAAGAATACAGAAAGGTCACCCCAAACACAGCAATATAAACAAGAGGAAGAGACAGAGGAACACCCAGCAAGTAAAGGAACAGGATAAATGTCCACCAAACCAAACAAAAGAGGAAGAGATACAGAATCTACTTGATAAAGAATTCTAAATAATGATAGTGAAAATGATCCAAAATCTTGAAAACAAAATGGAATCACAGATAAATAGCCTAGCGACAAGGATTGAGAAGATGCAAGAAAGGTTTAGTGAGGACCTAGAAGAAATAAAAAACAGTCAATATATAATGAATAATGCAATAAATGAGATCAAAAACACTCTGGAGGGAACAAATAGTAGAATAATGGAGGCAGAAGCTAGGATTAGTGAGGTAGAAGATAAAATGGTAGAAATAAATGAATCAGAGAGGGAAAAAGAAAAACAAATTAAAAGAAATGAGGACCATCTAAGAGACCTCTGGGACAATGTTAAACACACCAACATTCAAATCATAGGCTTCCCAGGAAGGAGAAGACAACAAGAAAGACCATGAGAAAATACTTGAGGAGATAATAGTTGAAAAATTTCCCTAAAATGGGGAAGGAAATAATCACCAAGTCCAAGAAACCCAGAGATTCCCCAACAGGATAAACCCAAGGTGAAACACCCCAAGACACATATTAATCAAATTAACAAAGGTCAAACACAAAGAAGAAATATTAAAAGCAGCAAGGGGAAAACAGCAAATAAAACACAAGGGGATTCCCATAAGGATAACAACTGATCTTTCAATAGAAACTCTTCAGGCCAGGAGGGAAAGGCAGGGCATACTTAAAGTGATGAAAGAAAATAACCTACAGCCCAGTTTGCTGTACCCAGCAAGGATCTCATTCAAATATGAAGGAGAAATCAAAAGCGTTACAAACAAGTAAAAGCTGAGAGAATTCAGCACCTCCAAACCAGCTCTCCAACAAATGCTAAAGGATCTTCTCTAGACAGGAAACACAAAAAGGGAGTATAGAGTCAAACCTAAAACAAGAAAGTAAATGGCAACGGGATCATACTTATCAATAATTACCTTAAACGTAAATGGGTTGAATGCCCCAAACAAAAGACAAAGACTGGCTGAATGGATACAAAAACAAGACCCCTATATATGTTGTCTACAAGAGACCCACCTCAAAACAAGGGACACATACGGACTGAAAGTGAAGGGCTGGAAAAAGATATTCCATGCAAATAGAGACCAAAAGAAAGCAGGAGTAATAATACTCATATCAGATAAAATAGACTTTAAAACAAAGGCTGTGAAAAGAGAAAAAGAAGGACACTACATAATGATTAAAGGATCAATCTAAGAAGAAGATATAACAATTATAAATATATATGCACCCAACATAGGAGCACTGCCATATGTAAGACAAATGCTAACCAGTATGAAAGGGGAAATTAACAATACCACAATAATATTGGGAGACTTTAATACCCCACTCACACCTATGGATAGATCAACTAAACAGAAAAATAACCAGGAAACACAAACTTTAAATGATTCAATAGATCAGTTAGACTCAATTGATATCTATAGGACATTTCACCCCTAAACAATGAATTTCACCTTTTTTTCAAGAACACATGGAACCTTCTCCAGGATAGATGACATCCTGGGCCATAAATCTAGCCTTAGTATATCCGCCCCCCCCCCCCCCAAAAAGAAATACTTCCAAGCATCTTTTCTGACCAGAATGCAGTAAGATTAAATCTCAATTACAGGAGAAAAACTACTAAAAATTCCACATATGGAGGCTGAACAACACGCTGCTGAATAACCAACAAATCACAGAAGAAATCAAAATATGCATAGAGATGAATGAAAGTGAAAACACAACAACCCAAAACCTGTGGGACACTGTAAAAGTAGTGCTAAAGGGAAGGTTCATAGCAATGCAGGCATACCTCAAGAAACAAGAAAAAAGTCAAGTAAATAACCTAACTACACCCAAAGCAACTAGAAAAGGAAGAAATTAAGAAATTCAGGGTTAGGAGAGGGAAAGAAATCTTAAAAATTGGGGCAGAAATAAATGCAAAAGAAACAAAAGAGACCATAGCAAAAATTAACAAAGCAAAAAGCTGGTGCTTTGTGAGGATAAATAAAATTGACAAACCATTAGCCAGACTCATCAAGAAACAAAGGGAGAAAAATCAAATCAATAAAACTAGAAATGAAAATGGAGAGACCACAACAGACAACACAGAAATACAAAGGATCATAAGAGACCATTATCAGCAGTTATATGCCAATAAAATGGACAACGTGGAAGAAATGGACAAATGCTTGGAAAAGTAAAACTTTCCAAAACTGAACCAGAAATAAAAAAATAAAAAAATCTTGGCAGACCCATCACAAGCATGTAAATTGAAACTGTAATCAGAAATCTTCCAGTAAACAAAAGCCCAGGTCCAGACGGCTTTACAGCTGAATCCTACCAAAAATTTAGAGAAGAGCTAACACCTATCTTACTCAAACTCTTTCAGAAAATTGCAGAGGATGGTAAACTTCCAAACACATTCAATGAGGCCACCATCACCCGAATACGAAAACCTGACAAAGATGCCACAAAAAAAGAAAATTACAGGCCAATATCACTGATGAACATAGATGCAAAAATCCTTAATAAAATTCTAGCAATAATAATCTAATAACATATTTAAAAGATCATACATCATAACCAAGTGGGCTTTATCCCAGGGATGCAAGGATTCTTCAATATCCGCAAATCAATCAATGTAATACACCACCTTAACAAATTGAATAATAAAAGCGATATGATTATCTCAATAGATGCAGGGAAAGCCTTTGACAAAATTCAACATCCATTTATGATAAAAGCTCTCCAGAAAGCAGGAATAGAAGGAACATACCTCAAAATAATAAAAGCTAGATATGACAAACCCACAGCAAACTTTATCCTCAATGGTGAAAAATTGAAAGCATTTCCCCTGAAGTCAGGAACAAGACAAAGGTGCCCACTTTCACCACTACTATTCAACATAGTTCTGGAAGTTTTGGCCAGAGCAATCAGAGCGGAAAAAGAAATAAAAGGAATCCAAATTGGAAAAGAAGAAGTAAAACTCTCACTGTTTGCAGATGACATGATCCTCTACACAGAAAACCTTAAAGACTCCACCAGAAAATTACTAGAGCTAATCAATGAATATAGTAAAGTTGCAGGATATAAAATCAACACACAGAAATCCCTTGCATTCCTATACAATAATAATGAGAAAATAGAAAATAGAATTCCATTCACCATTGCAACGAAAAGAATAAAATACTTAGGAATATATCTACCTAAAGAAACTAAAGACTTATATATAGAAAACTATAAAACACTGGTTAAATAAATCAAAGAGGACACTAATAGATGGAGAAATACTGTGTTCATGGATCAGAAGAATCAATATAGTGAAAATGAGTATACTACCCAAAGCAATCTATAGATTCAATGCAATCCCTATCAAGCTATCAGCGGTATTTTTCATAGAACTAGAACAAAGAATTTCACAATTTGTATGGAAATACAAAAGACCTCGAATAGCCAAAGTAATGTTGAGAAAGAAGAATGGAACTGGAGGAATCAACCTGCCTGATTTCAGGCTCTACTACAAAGCCACAGTCATCAAGACAGTATGGTATTGGCACAAAGACAGAAATATAGATCAATGGAACAAAATAGAAAGCCCAGAGATAAATCCATGCACCTAGGGACACCTTATCTTCTTCAAAGGAGGCAAGAATAAACAATGGATTAAAGACAATCTCTTTAACAAGTGGTGCTGGGAAAACTGGTCAACCACTTGTAAAAGAATGAAACTAGAACACTTTCTAACACCATACACAAAAATAAACACAAAATGGATTAAAGATCTAAACATAAGACCAGAAACTATAAAACTCCTAGAGGAGAACATAGGCAAAACACTCTCTGACATAAAGCACAGCAGGATCCTCTATGACCCACCTCTCAGAATATTGGAAATAAAAGTAAAAATAAACAAATGGGGCCTGATTAAAATTAAAAACTTCTGCATAACAAAGGAAACTATAAGCAAGGTGAAAAGACAGCTTTCAGAATGGGAGAAAATAATAGCAAATGAAACAACTGACAAACAACAAATCTCAAAAATATACAAGCAACTCCTGCAGCTCAATTCCTGAAAAATAAATGACCCAATGAAAAAATGGGCCAAAGAACTAAACAGACATTTCTCCAAAGAAGACATGCAGATGGCTAACAAACACATGAAAAGATGCTCAAAATCACTCATTATCAGAGAAATGCAAATCAAGACCACAATGAGGTACCCTTTCATGCCAGTCAGAATGGCTGCAATCCAAAAGTCTACAAGCAATAAATCCTGGAGAGGGTGTGAAGAAAAGGGAACCTTCTTACACTGTTGGTGGGAATGCAAACAAGTACAGCCACTATGGAGAACAATGTGGAGATTCCTTAAAAAATTGGAAATAGAACTGCCTTATGACCCAGCAATCCCACTGCTGGGCATACACACCGAGGAAACCAGAATTGAAAGAGACACGTGTACCCCAATGTTCATCGCAGCACTGTTTATAATTGCCAGGACATGGAAACAACCTAGATGTCCATCAGCAGACGAATGGATAAGAAAGCTATGGTACATATACACAATGGAATATTACTCAGCCATTAAAAAGAATGCATTTGAATAAGTTCTAATGAGGTGGATGAAACTGGAGCCGATTATACAGAGTGAAGTAAGCCAGAAAGAAAAACACCAATACAGTATACTAACGCATATATATGGAATTTAGAAAGGTGGTAACAATAACCCTGTATGCAAGACAGCAAAAGAGACACAGATGTATAGAACAGTCTTTTGGACTCTATGGGAGAGGGTGAGGATGGGATGATTTGGGAGAATGGCACTAAAACATGTATAATATCATATAAGAAACGCATTGCCAGTCTAGGTTCAATGCAGGATACAGGATGTTTGGGGCTGGTGCACTGGGATGACCCAGAAAGATCGTATGGGGAGGGAGGTGGGAGGGGGGTTCAGTATTGGGAACACATGTACACCCATGGTGGATTCATGTTGATGTATGGCAAAACGAATACAATATTGTAAAGTAAATAATAATAATAATAATAATAATAATAATAACAACTAGTGATTACTCCATACACAGCTGCAATAAAGGCAATTCTAAAATTAACTGAAATTGATTACTCCATTCTCATTTACTGAAGTTTCCTATCTTAATTTGCTCAGGCTGCTATAACAAAGTGCCATAGATGGAGTGGCTTAAATAACAAGATATTTATTTCTCACAATACTCGAGTTTCTTGGCTTTCATATGGCCACATCATCTTGTTCTAGTCTCATATGGCAGAAAAAGAGGGCACGTCTGTTTCTCCCTCTTCTTATATGATATTAATTCCACCCTTATGGCCTCATCTAAACCTAATAATATCCCAAAGGCCCCATCTCCAAATAATATCACATTGGAAGATAAAGCTGCATGTATGAATTTTCAAAAGGCATTACTGTTGCTGCTGCTGCTGCTGCAGCTGCTAAGTCACTTCAGTCATGTCCGACTCCGTGTGACCCCATAGACAGCAGCCCACCAGGCTCCCCCATCCCTGGGATTCTTCAGGCAAGAACACTGGAGTGGCTTGACATTTCCTGCTCCAATGCATGAAAGTAAAAAGTGAAAGGAAGTCTCTCAGTCGTGTTCGACTCTTAGCGACCCCAGGGACTGCAGCCTGCCAGCACAAATTACTCCAATAACAATTCCTAAGTAAACTGTCTGCTGGCCAGGAGAATCAGTCCAGTTTTTTAGTATGCAATGTTCTTCACAAGTTCTTTCAATATTCTTCAAAATTCACCAGGGTCTCAAACTAGATTTTTCTATTTTCTTGATTTTATTTCATGTATAAAACTGAAGTTATATTCTAATTAAAATGTGGTAGTAAGTAGACAATAAATATAGAAATTATGACTTCTTTTTCTTTCTTTAATTCAGTTCAGTTCAGTTCAGTCACTCAGTTGTGTCCGACTCTTTGTGATCTCATGAATTGCAGCACGCCAGGCCTCCCTGTCCATCACCAAGTCCCAGAGTTCACCCAAACCCAAGTCCATCAAGTCGATGATGCCATCCAGCCATCTCATCCTTTGTCTTCCCCTTCTCCTCCTGCCCCCAATCCCTCCCAGCATCAGAGTCTTTTCCAAGGAGTCAACTCTTCGCATGAAGTGGCCAAAGTACTAGAGTTCCAGCTTTAGCATCAGTCCTTCCAATGAACACCCAGGACTGACCTCCTTTAGAATGGACTGGTTGGATCTTCTTGCAGTCCAAGGGAGTCTCAAGAGTCTTCTCCAACACCACAGCTCAAAGCCATTAATTCTTTGGCACTCAGCTTCACAGTCCAACTCTCACATCCATACATGATCACTGGAAAAACCATAGCCTTGACTAGATGAATGTTTGTTGGCAAAGTAATGTCTCTGCTTTTGAATATGCTATCTAGGTTGGTCATAACTTTCCTTCTAAGGAGTAAGAATCTTTTAATTTCATGGCTGCAATCACCATCTGCAATATTTTATAAATTGTCTGTTGCTGAGCTTTTGATTCAATTCTTTCTTGAAAAATCTCTTGTCATGGAAAATCAGAAAAAGACTGATCTGCCACAGTTATTGTGTATTATCTATTATTGTGAAATAAATTACTTCAAAATTCAGTGCTTGAAATAAGCTATTATTGCCTGCTTTCTGTGAATAAGGAATCTTGGAGTGGCTTATTTCAGTGCCTCTTTTTCAAGGTCTCTCATGAAGTTGCAGTCAAGTTTTATACCAGATGCAGTCTCATCTGTAGGCTTGTTGAGAGTGGGGGCAGATAATTTACTTGCAGCTCACTTCTGTGGCTGCAGGGCTCTGGGGGTCCCAGATCTAGTGCCTGCTGTACTGATGTACGAGGCAGTGTCCTGGGCCCTCTGATGGACAGGACCATGTCCAGGAGTGGCTGTGAACTCAGGATGTCTTAAGACAGCCTGACTGCTGGTGGGTGGGGTTAAGTCCCTGTCCAGTTAATTGTTGGATCCGAGGTATTCCAGTGCCTAAAAGTTGACTGGTAAGGACAGGGCTGGGTTGTGAGGCCAATAAGCTAGAAGTAGGATTCCAAAATGGCACTTGACAGTAGTACTGTCCCCATGGTAGAATGAACTCCTCAATGAACTCCATCAGTGTCTATGTCCGCAGAGTTAGCTCCAGTTGCCTCTTGCCTGTCAGGTAGATTTTTCAAAATCAACAGGTAACTCCAGGCCTCTTTCAAATTACTGTTTCTGCCCTGGGTCCTAGAGCCTATGAGATTTTGTGTCCTATTTTTTAGAGTGGACTCTCTTTTCCCCAGCCCTCTGGCTCTCTGGAAATTAAGCACTACTGGCCTTCAAAGCCAGATGTTCTGGGGGTCATCTTCCCAGTGCAAGACCCTCCTCCCTCCTGGAATGGGGAGCCCAATGTGAGGCTTAGACCCCACACTCCTTGGAAAGAGTGTCTGCAGTTGTAATTATCCTCCCATATGGATCTTGACTATACTATGCCTCCACCCCTCCTACCCGTGTTGTGATGGTTTCTTCATTATAGCTTTTGTTGTTGAAAATCTTTTATGGTAAGTTCTGGTCTTTTTCATTGAGAGTTGTTCTGTAAATAGTTGTAATTTTGGTGTGCTTGGGAGAGGATGTGAACTCAGATTCTTTCTACTCTACTATCTTTAGATTAACTTCTAAAAGATTAAATTATTATTCTGAACTTCTTTCTTGAAAAACTCATGGATACAACTAGTGGGAACCAGCTCTTCATGTCCTTGCTTCTCCTCGTTGACAGAATGTGTTACTTCTTCTTATTTAGTATTCTGGTGTCTGATAAAGATGCAGATTTGAAAGTAGCAAAGGCTTCCATGTCTTAAACTTTAAGGTTTTCTGACAGGTCATTGCTGGTTCTTCTCTGGAATGTTTTTTGTTTTTATCATAAATATAAACAAGCAACACAAGTCTACTGGTTCTACAGTGCTGGCTATCAGTTGCATGTTTTGCAAACATGACTCTGAAACTTTAAGCTCTCTTCTCTGGAAGACTTGCATGCTTTGTGCATTGTGGTTTCTACTCATTTACTTAGGGTTTACTGTGTTTTTTTTTTTTTTTTTTTTTCTAACTAACCTTATTTTAATCAAATATCTTAAGATAAAGTAGCACCCTGGTCAGAATGAATGTTGTTTTTTTTATGTCATGTAGATACAATATAGGAAAATATATAGGAACTGTGTTTCTCTTTCAGAGGATGTGTGATCCAACCTGAAAAAATTTCATTTAATTGATATAAACCCAAGAGTCAGTCAGATGTGTTCAGTATAAACCTTCTCTGGTGTTTAAGAAAATTTCCAGCTGAATAGAATTTGACATTTTAATAAAAGGAAGTGTGGCATTATGCTGCAGTCAGCATGCCTGACTAGAAACAGCCAACCATGCCGAGAAGATTATAAAGCTTTTCCTCATGTCCTTTAACTTGAATCCAGTCATCAAAAGATTGATTTAGTTCTCAAACTTAATTTGCAGCTCTAATTTTATTATTTTTTAAAACCAGCTAGATCTTTTTAATCTATTGGATCAGCTGCAGCTGTGTCTCTGCTTGCACTGTGGAATATACCTTACTCCTCTGTTATCCCTCACCATAATGAGAGAAGGAAAAAGAAAAGTTCAGTTCATTACCCTCCTTAGAGTCAAACCACGTCCATGACTCCAGAAACTGGAATAATCTTTCTCATTCAGATAGAAGGATGTAGGGTTTAAGGATTAGGGAAATTTCAATAAATAGAAAGTTCTCTTCTTCAGTTTAAGGGAAAAATTATGTAGAGCTGTTCCCCTAATGCACACCAGAGTCCAAAGACAAAACAAAAAAAGAATATTGAGACTCATAAAAAGGTTAATTGACCTGGAGTAAACATCACTTTTAAAATGACAGCTCTTAACCTTTCTTCTAAACAAAGAGAGAGGTGCATCTATTTGCTGTGTACATTGTGGTACACCAAAAAAACCCATTGTTAGACTGCTGACATGCATTGCTAAGTTAGTAGCCATTTATTGTAAAGCCAAGCTACCCAGTTTTTCTCAGATGATAAAGAAGATTTATTTCACTCCAGTGTTCTTGCCTGGAGAATCCCAGGGATGGGGGAGCCTGGTGGGCTGCCGTCTATGGGGTCGCACAGAGTCAGACACGACTGAAGTGACTTAGCAGCAGTAGCAGCAGCTGTTGGGAAAGAAGTTCAACTGTGCTTGGAACACCCAGTCTTCCAGTACTTACATTCTTTCTTCCTCTCAATCTACAGGATCATATCCAGGCTGCAGTAGCCATGTCTCTACAAAGTAAGGGGAACTTGAGAGGGATAAAACCTCTTGAGCATTTCTGTGATATGTTTTCTGGGGACATGGACACTAGAAAGCTGCCAGTTGACCTAATCTTTGTGTATTTTTTTTTAATCTTTCTCATGCCAGTTTCCTCACTGCTCACTAAGCTCTCTTTTACTCTCCTTTTATGCTTTATATTTCCATATTTCCAGTGTATATTAGAGAATTTGGATATTTGAAAAAGGAAATATATAAATATATATATCTTAGGATTTTACCACAAACACTGTTAGTGTTTCTCTGTAGTCTCCTTCCTTCTGCAGCCTTTTGTCATATCCATTTTGTAATGTAGCTTCTATTATAGCTATATATATTTACATCCTGTTGTTTCTATTTAATAGGTGTGTACAAGCATAATTGCATCCACTCACCAAGATTCCTCAACTATTCAAAACGTCTAAAATTTCCTCTGGTCCATCTGTCACTAAGTCAGACTTTAATGGAAGCGAGGCTTAGTGACATGTTTGGCCCAGGTTTTAAGTCTCCCTGTTTTATCTGCTCTGAGGAAACATTCTATGTGCTTGATAATGTCATCTAATTTCTTTAATGTCATCTAATTTCTCATTCTCTAGAATGATTAAGTATTCAATGTAGAATAAAATTACTTAGTCCCACTCTTGAAAAACTTCCTGAGAATTCAGAAAAATGTTTTAAAAGGTCAGCTCAATCAGTCTCTGTCTCTCTCTCTCTCACACACACACAGCACAGAAAAACAAGAAACAAACTTTACCTGCCCAACACAGAATGACTTTTAAGAAAGGGTGTTATGTTGTATATTTGGAATCCAGACCCTAATAATTATACTACAGGGCATCGTTCACACAGCAAAATTTTAGCCATGGAAATGAGAACAGTATATTACCATTATCTTGCCCATAGTCTGTTCCCAAGTCCCATTGAAACATATATTACAAAGAGCATCATTTGCTAAATCTCTCCCCCAACAACAACAATGAAAAAGGCAATGTCTGGGATGGAAACTTTGGTTTTTGTTGACATCTCATTGTTTCTCTGCCCCAGTCCCTCATGCCATGAATTTCTTTGCCTTACTCGGTCCCATTCTTATCAAGCCTGAAATAGCTTCATTTGTTTTGAGAGTTTGGGGATACTGATAAAATTCCTGTGTGTTCCTGCAGGTGGACTCACCTTCTTCTTCAGGCAATGTTATCCCTCATGGGGCTCCTGCACCTAAGCAGAACTGAAAGATGAATTCTCAGGGAAAGCCTCTTCTAGCATTCTAATCCTCCATCTTGAGCACAGCGGAGCACCGAGCACCTGCTTTGAATGGCAAATTGCCTAGAGAGCTACCCAAGCCTTTTCCCAGGTGGACCGGATGGAGATCCTGACTTCTGCAGAAGGAAGCCGTGAAGGAGATTGCAAGTTAATGTGGCAGACTCTACTGACTCACAAGTACAGGCTTAAGCCAGGGCACCAGAAGGAGAATATAAGCGGATCACATTTTATGATTAGAAAACAAATACACTTACCAAGGCGTATGATGCTTAGTTTGATCCTAAGTAAAATAAAATGAAGGAATTTTCTACGCAGAGTTAATACCTGTGCTTCACCCAGTTATTTTGCTAAGGAAATGCAAAGACCTCCTTAGCTACTTCACACCCTGAGGCATTCCTCACTGTTGCTGTCCTTGCTCCTGGCTGGCCTGCATAACCTAGGAGTACCACTAGTAGACTCAGTTTTTGAATGAAACAGAAGGGGGTGGGGTATGAGAGACATTGTCATACTTGTTACCTTTTGCCAAAATACGAATTTTTCAGGGTATCTTTTATTGGCACAGATAATAACTATAAGTATGTATTGTTACCTTGGAAGGCACAGAGATTCAGAAGGGAAATATTCTATCAGAAGTTATTTTAGGGGAAGAGAGAAACATGGTATAAGCAAGTGTGGGTAATAACCTTGTCATGATCTAACACCAGAGGACAAAGCCCAGTTTGTGAAACACCTGGAGCCTGTACACGAGGAAAGAGATGAGGGGGTGAGATTCAACTTCCTAATAATATATGGGATTATGTCACAAAGACAGAAAAATGAGTCAGACGTTGAATTGTTGGTGACAAATGTGTTGTACGTTACTGGATGACTTTCAAAGATGAAAGTAGGAACAAGAGTGAATACAACTTTTGTTCAAAGGGGAAAACAGAAGCAGACTCTAAGTTGCTGAGATAGAATTTTGCTTCCTGAGCATGTGATTATTCATTCCTATACATATTTGCTGAGCAATGGCTCCATGGGAGGAGGCAAAATGTGGCCCTTAAGGAACTAAGCCAAGCTAGCTAAGGCAAGTTGATGAGTTAGATAGATAGATACACCACTCTTGTGTCCCTGACTACTTTCTCCCTGGGATTAGAAAGTATTGGCTAACACAGTGGCCTCAACATCATCCGATTGAGTTTCTAGTACACTGTCAGTTGTGGTGGCTGGAAAGGGATTTCTTCTCTTAAATTTCTTCTCTTCAGCTATTTCTTGATTTAAGTGTAGCCATAGATAAAGTTACTGGTTAGGGATCATTTGAATGTTTATTACATCATTATGGAACAAAAAAATGTGTCTTCAAGATATGGATGTATTTCAGCAAAAATTATACTTGCAAATTTGCCCCATTGAAAACCATTTAGACACTTCCCTGGTGGCTCAGTGGTAAAGAATCCACCTGCCAATGCAGGGGACATGGGTTCAATCCCTGGTCCAGGAAGATGTCACATGCTGCAGAACAACTGAGCCTCTGCTCCACAACTATGGAGCCAGCACTCTAGAGCCCATGAGCTGCAACTACTGAAGTCCATGCATGCCTAGAGCCTGTGCTTCACAGTAAGAGAGACCACTACAGTGAGAAGCCTATGCACTGCAACTAGAGCGTAGCCCATGCAAACCAATGAAGACTCTTGTGCAAGCATAAATAAATAAATCTTAAAAAAACAAAGCCATCTAAATGATTTGGTTTCAAATCAATCATTTTATTAATTGTTTGAATTATTTTAGAAACATGGTTATATGGCAAACATTTCCTTGTACATTTAAAAATAGTTGATCATTAACTGCCAGCAAGGGGCTTCCCTGGTGGCTCAGGCAGTAAAGAATCTGCGTGCCAAGCAGGAGATTCAGGTTTGATCCCTGGGTAGGGAAGATCCCGTGGAGAAGAAAATGGCAACCCACTCCAGTGTTCTTGCCTGGAGAATTCCATGGACAGAAGAGCCTGGTGGCTACAGTTCATGGGGTTGCAAAGAGTTGGACATGGCTGAGAGACTAACACTTCCACTTTTCAACTGCCAGCAAACTGGTTCCTCTTAGGATGATTTCATTACTGATCACATCTTTGGAAGATCAGCCTTAATTATCTGATGACTGTTGACCTTCAAGGCCAGAAGCATACAGCTCCAGAATCCTGATAGGAGTGTTGCTTTCCATGCTAGCAGAGTGTAGAAGTTCTGCAGAAGTGATTTTTGCAGTGTCCTAAAGGATAGTGGCTGGTTGGGTTGCTACTGGACATGTCCTAGGGAAAGGAAGCTTGATTTGTAATTTGCATCATAAATCCGATAGAAGAACTAGTGTAAGTCAAATGATTCAAAAGAAAAATAGCCCTGACTTGTTGATATTGAAGTTGGCCTGTGTTACCACCTCTGACTGATTTTTTAGACCAAGTTTCTTAGGAACTTACAAGAATTGCCTTCAGGCCAAGAGACAGAGATTCCACAGTGCGGTAGTGTGGTTAAAGTCTTTTAGAACTGCACATAGGAAAAAATACAAAGAATGAACAAACATACAGTGAAATTCCATCTTTGCAATAAAAAAAGAAAGATGCACACAACCATGGAGGATCATTTTCATTCATCAAATTAGAGACAACAAATAAAAAGAAAGCTAAGATTCATGAATGGTGAAGTTGCATTGAAAAATCATACACTGATATACTGTTAGAGGTAGAAATTATTTCTGTTTTTAGGGAAAGTAGTATAATAATACATTGTAGAATCCCGTGGATGGGCTATCAAGTTGAGTATTTTCTGTCAAGTATTACAAAGGTCAAATATTTAATAGATAATTTTATCCTTTGTGGCATCAACTTCAGAAAATTATTAGTGTCCCTTAAGAAATACTTAAGCCTGTCACCTGCCATTATGGATTTGTTTCCTTATGACATTTTGCAGACCTAGATTCCCAGAAGACAGATATCAGCCTTTCCTATACCTGCACGACAGCTAGCATGTGGTTTAAGGTAGCAAACATGCAATGCATATTTTATAATTAATTTTACAGTCTCCATTCATATCATCTCAGTGTAAAGAAAGTGTATGTGTGTGTGTGTGTTAAGTCATTTGTCAACAGCTGGGAAATAATAAATAACTGTTCACTCATTCATTCATTTGAAAGAAAATGTAATAAGTGCCAGATAAAATGGCAGAGTTTCAATTCTAGTGAAAACAAAATGGACAATAAACATTTCTATTTTGTTTGAAAAGTGGTATATGTAATATTATTACCAGATGATAAGAGATGCATGCAAAACACAAAACAGAATAAGAGAGATTCAATTTGCTGGTGATAGTATGCAATCTCAAATAAGGTGATCAGAGCATGGATCACTGGAAAGGTGTCATTGGAATAAAGGCTTAAATGAAATGAAGGGGTGAATTATGTGGACAACTGGGAGAAGAGAGTTCAGGTAGAGGGATAAAGAACAAAAGTTTTGAAGCCGAGATCTGTCTAGAAGGTTTGAGTAACTGTAAGGAGGTCAGACAGAATGTGGTCCACTGGAGAAGGGAATGGCAAACCACTTCAGTATTCTTGCCTTGAGAACCCCATGAACAGTATGAAAAGGCAAAATGATAGGACAGTGAAAGAGGAACTCCCCAGGTCAGTAGGTGCCCAATATGCTACTGGAGATCAGTGGAGAAATAACTCCAGAAAGAATGAAGGGATGGAGCCAAAGCAAAAACAATGCCCAGCTGTGGATGTGACTGGTGATAGAAGCAAGGTCTGATGCTGTAAAGAGCACTATTGCATTGGAACCTGGAATGTCAGGTCCATGAATCAAGGCAAATTGGAAGTGGTCAGACAGGAGATGGTAAGAGTGAACACTGACATTCTAGGAATCAGCGAACTAAAATGGACTGGAATGGGTGAATTTAACTCAGATGACCATTATATCTACTACTGCGGGCAGGAATCCCTCAGAAGAAATGGAGTAGCCATCATGGTCAACAAAAGAGTCCGAAATGCAGTACTTGGATGCAATCTCAAAAACGACAGAATGATCTCTGTTCGTCTCCAACGCAAACCATTCAGTATCACAGTAATCCAAGTCTATGCGCCAACCAGTAATGCTGAAGAAACTGAAGTTGAATGGATCTATGAAGACGTCCAAGACCTTTAAGAGCTAATACCCAAAAAAGATGTTTTTTTCATTATAGGGGACTGGAATGCAAAAGTAGGAAGTCAAGAAACACCTAGAGTAACAGGCAAATTTGGCCTTGGAATGTGGAATGAAACAGGGCAAAGACTAATAGAGTTTTGCCAAGGAAATGCACGGGTCATAGCAAACACCCTTTTCCAACAACACAAGAGAAGACTCTACACATGGACGTCACCAGATGGTCAACACCAAAATCAGATTGATTATATTATTTGCAGCCAAAGATGGAGAAGCTCTATACAGTCAACAAAAACACGACCAGGAGCTGACTGTGGCTGAAATCATGAATTCCTTTATTGCTAAATTCAGATTCATTTGAAGAAAGTAGGGAAAACCACTATACCATTCAGGTATGACCTAAATCAAATCCCTTCTGATTATACAGTGGAAGTGAGAAATAGATTTAAGGGCCTAGATCTGAAAGACAGAGTGCCTGATGAACTATGGAATGAGGTTTGTGACATTGCACAGGAGACAGGGATCAAGACCATCTCCATGGAAAAGAAATGCAAAAAAGCAAAATGGCTGTCTGGGAAGGCCTTACAAAATGCAGTGAAAAGAAGAGAAGTGAAAAGCAAAGGAGAAAAGGAAAGATATAGTCATCTAAATGCAGAGTTCCAAAGAGCAAGGAGAGATAAGAAAGGGTTCTTCAGCGATCAATGCAAAGAAATAGAGGAAAAGAATAGAATGGGAAAGACTAGAGATCTCTTCAAGAAAATTGGAGATATCAAGGGAACATTTCCTGCAAAGATGGGCTCAATAAAGGACAGAAATGGTATGGACCTAACAGAAGCAGAAGGTATTAAGAAGAGGTGGCAAGAATACACAGAAGAACTGTACAAAAAAGATCTTCATGACCTGGTTAATCACGATGGTGTGATCACTCATCTAGAGCCAGACATCCTGGAATGTGAAGTCAAGTGGGCCTTAGAAAGCATCACTACGAACAAAGCAAGTGGATGTAATGGAATTCCAGTTGAGCTATTTCAAATCCTGAAAGATGATGCTGTGAAAGGGCTGCATTCAATATGCCAACAAATTTGGAAAACTCAGAAGTGGCCACAGGACTGGAAAAGGTCAATTTTCATTCCAATCCCAAAGAAAGACAATGCCAAAGAATGCTCAAACTACTGCAAAATTGCACTCATCTCACGTGCTAGTAAAGTAATGCTCAAAATTCTCCAAGCCAGGCTTCAGCAATACATGAACCATGAACTTCCTGATCTTCAAGCTGGTTTTAGAAAAGGCAGAGGAACCAGAGATTAAATTGCCAACATCTGCTAGATCATGGAAAAAGGAAGAGAGTTCCAGAAAAAAAAAAAAAAAAAAAAACATCTATTTCTGCTTTATTGACTATGCCAAAGCCTTTGACTGTGTGTGTCACAGTAAACTGTGGAAAATTCTGAAAGAAATGGGAATACCAGACCACCTGACCTGCCTCTTGAGAAATCTGTATACAGGTCAGGAAGCAACATTTAGAACTGGACATGGAACAACAGACTGGTTCCAAATAAGAAAAGGAGTACGTCAAGGCTGTATATTGTCACCTTGCTTATTTAACTTATATGCAGAGTACATCATGAGAAACGCTGGACTGGAAGAAGCACAAGCTGGAATCAAGTTTGCCAGGAGAAATATCAATCACCTCAGATATGAATATGACATCACCCTTATGGCAGAAAGTGAAGAGGAACGACAAAGCCTATTGATGAAAGTGAAAAACGAGAGTGAAAAGTTGGCTTAGAGCTCAACATTCAGAAAACGAAGACCATGGCATCCGGTCCCATCACTTCATGGGAAATAGATGGGGAAACAGTGGAAACAGTGTCAGACTTTATTTTGGGGGGCTCCAAATCACTGCAGATGGTGACTGCAGCCATGAAATTAAAAGATGCTTACTCCTTGAAAGAAAAGCTATGAGCAACCTAGATAGCATATTCAAAAGCAGAGACATTACTTTGCCGACTAAGATCTGTCTAATCAAGGCTATGGTTTCTCCAGTAGTCATTTATGGATGTGAGAGCTGGACTGTGAAGAAGGCTGAGCGCCAAAGAATTGATGCTTTTTAACTGTGGTGTTGGAGAAGGCTCTTGAGAGTCCCTTGGACTGCAAGGAGATCCAACCAGTCCATTCTGAAGGAGATCAGTCCTGGGATTTCTTTGGAAGGAATGATGCTAAAGCTGAAACTCCAATACTTTGGCCACCTCATGACAAAAGTTGACTCATTGGAGAAGACTCTGATGCTGGGAAGGATTGGGGGCAGGAGGAGAATGGGACAACAGAGGATGAGATGGCTGGATGACATCACTGACTCGATGGACGTGTATATGAGTGAACTCTGGGTGTTGGTGATGGACAGGGAGGCCTGGCCTGCTGTGATTCATGGGGTCGCAAAGAGTCAGGCACAAGTGAGTGACTGAACTGAACTGAACTGAACTGTTCTGAAGGAGGTCAGTGCGGCTGTAGTGGAACAAGGGAAGAGTAAATTTAAGTGAAATACAATATAAAGACATAATAGAAGGACAGATCAATAGAATATTGTTAATCTTGTTGAACATATACTGTGCTTTGCTCAATTGCTTTTCTGACTCTGTATAGTCCATGGAATTCTTCAGGCCAGAATACTGGAGTGGGTAAACTTTCCCTTCTCCAAGGGATTATCCCAACCCAGGAATCAAATCGAGGTCTCCCACATTGTAGGCTGATTCCTTTACAACTGAGCCACGAGGATAAGCCCACGATTGGTAGGCAGATTCTTTAACACTGTGCCACCTGGGAAGCCTGTTGTTGGATAGACTATGAGAAAAATGGGGAACCATTGGGGAGGTTTGAACAGATTTGGCTACTCTGTTGAGAAGATACTTCAGAAGAGCAATGGTGGAGACAAGGAGTTGAGGATAAGTGGAAGGCAACTGCGATAATCCATGTTATAGGGGATATGGCTTAGACCAAAATGGTGACAGTGAAAGTGATGAAAAGAGAATAGACTCTGGATGCATTTATTGAGGGACTGAATAAATTAATAATATCATGGTGTAGAACTAACAGTAAATCCTAAAATATGCCATGAATCTGCTATATGCTTATATTATCAAATGAATACTGGATATCTAAGTCAAAATTATAATATTTCAAATCCTGAATTTTATTAGTATTATTATAGCATACAATTTTAATGGAAATTTTCTATTTTTTTGATACTGCACAAGAGTTGCTGTACATACAGAAACCAAGAACAATCTAGCTCGGCTGAACTGTGGCTACTAGAGGGTCACATAGATTCATTCACTTCTTACGAGCCTATGCAACAGAAGCTTTACAGGGCCAGTGATTATAAACTATTGACTCTTTAAAGTAGCAAAATGCTCAGGGTTGCTGATGAATAGCTAAATATTGGAAAATCCCTGAATGACAACTCTCTGTATGACCCAAGATTTTGAAATAATTCTGTCCTGACATTTAAAATTTTCTTGATCACTTGTAAAAATTTGTCTCCTTTGGAGCTCCACAGATGTAAAGATTTGGGGAACATGGGGAAGGTTCAGAAGGCTGCTACCAAGGTAATTAAATCACTGGGAAATAAGGGCTCTGAAGAAAGGTTAATGGAACTGGTATTGTTCAGCTTGGAAACTAGAAGGCCAAGAGAGGATTTAATAATGGTCTTTAAGTGTATAAAGAGCTATTACACAGAGAATGATCACCAGCTGGTCTCAATCTTCTCTTAGGACAAAACAAGGAGAATAGGGTGTAAATTGCACCATGAGGGATTTAGGCCAAATACCAGGAAGGGATTTTCTGATACAAATTGATAAACATTGAGACAGGTTACTAGTTCATAGTTCATCTGACTCCTCATCCTGGCAGTCTTCCTGCAATTCCAAGTATTCAATCCATTAATGTAAATTCAAAATACATGAGAGCTTACTGTGTGCAAGGTACTATAGGTTATTTTCTGGGGAAGGTCATTGTTGCAATTCATCTATTGATTTAGAAGAAAACATAGTGTAATTTGGATTATATAATTAGTGATTTATAAATTTAGAAAACATAAAGCAGCTACTTAAGGTGGCATGACATAAGACCAGTTAACTTCAATATGCAGGTATTGATGTAAGAAGAGAGAAGGAAAAAGAAAGTCTTGAAAGGAAGTGTGAGCCTGAAAGAAGGAGTGCAGGTAGGCTTTGGAAGGTGGCTGAATGGAATTGAGTCATGAGGACTCATTCTGCTCAAGGGCAAAGGCAATATGACTGTTCTTGCTCTTTGGAGTAGGGAGGATCAGTGGCAGGATAGGCTTGTCCTGCACTAGCCAGCCCTATAGGTGAGAGGAATGTAAAACAAACAAAAAAGACAAGAGTCTGTTCATCAGTACCATCTTTCTAGATTCCATATCAGGACTCTGTGATAACCTAGAGGGGTGGGATGAGGGTGGGAAGTGGGAGGGATGTTCCAGAGGGAAGGGACATATGTTTACCTATGACTGATTCATGTTGATGTATAGCAGAAACCAACACAACATTGTAAAGCAATTACCCTCCAATTAAAAATAAATTTAATTTTTATTTTTACTTTATTTTCCTTTACAATACTGTATTGGTTTTGCCATACATTGACATGAATCCACTACGGGTGTACATGCAATCCCAAACATGAACCCCCCTCCCACCTCCCTCCCCACAACATCCCTCTGGGTCATCCCCGTGCACCAGCCCCAAGCATGCTGTATCCTGCATCAGACATAGACTGGTGATTCGATTCTTACATGATAGTATACATGTTTCAATGCCATTCTCCCAAATCATCCCACCCTCTCCTTCTCCCTCTGAGTTCAAAAGTCCACTATACACATCTGAGTCTAAAAAAAATAAATAAATAAAAATAAATTTAAAAAAGAGAGGAATATAGTAAACCTTTTGTCCTAGTCCAATTTAAGTTCTAACCACAATCTTTACTTCTCCCACTCCACTATAATTTTCTTCCACTTGGAGAGTGGGATGAGGTTTGGCCCGATCATTTTCTTAGACAACTTATGATTGCAGTTGGGCTGAGAAACCAAAGGTCCTGAGTTCTGTTTGATATTCATCTCATCTTAACTCATCCCCTTTAAGTTTAACTCATCTGATAATTTCTGTTATGCTATAATAGAAGAAATATCTGAGTTTATATCTGGTGTCCTTAACAGCTGTGAGGCATTTAATGTTTATTTATCACCCTGAGCTTTAAATTTCTTCATCTGTAAAGCAGCTTCCCTGGTGGCTCAGATGGTAAAGCGTCTGCCTGTAACGTGGGAGACCCAGGTTCGATCCCTGGGTCGGGAAGATCTGCTGGAGAAGGAAATGGCAGTCCACTCCAGTATTCCTGCCTGGAGAATTCCATGGATTGAGGAGCCTGGTAGGCTACAGTCCACAGGGTCTCAAAGAGTCGGACACAACTGAGCGACTTCACTTCAAAGCAGAGATAGTTATTACCTCAAGGAGTTTCCGTGAGAACTAAAATGTTTAGCAAAGTGTATAACAGGTACTTGTCATAAGTTAACTCCCTATACATTTTCCATGTAATGAACCATTACTTATGAAATGACATCATTTCACGTCCTTTCTCTGCTGAGCACCTGAAATCTTTGCTTCTATTTAAACCCCTCCGTTTAGTGTCTTTAATTCTTGTTCATGTGCTAAGGCACCTGAGTTGCTCTCATTAAGTAAGATACTCTTGAAAGTATGACTATCTTCCTTGAGAAATGGGCTGTTCAGAATGGAACATACAATCATAAATATTATCACATCTGTACAGAGTGTAAGTATGTCTTTATTATGACCTCTTATGACAGAAAATACCATTCTATTAGTACATCCTGAAATTGTATTGTTTTCCTTACAGGCATATTCTACTTTTGACAAATATTCTGAAGAAGTTTTAAAACCTAGGTTTTCTTTGGAGATGTTCTAAGTCTTGTTCTCTATGAAGATAATGCACTAGAGCAAATGATCATATGAGACTGTTTTGATCCTTCTGTATCTGTGATTCTCAGAGACTGAACAATCCTGAATGAGTAATTTAATGTCCTAAACACCTAACTGACTTTCTAAATAACATAAATCATAACATAACCCAATATGATATAAAACATTCCTGTGAGTCTTCCTACTTGTCCAGGTTACTACAATAACTCTGTTACTGTTAATCTTCTTGGAAAAGCTGCTTGTATTTGCTACTTTCAGTTTCCAAACCTTCAATTATTCATCTCAAAGTAATCTGGCTTCCCTTTCAAACTGCTTTCCCAAAAGTCACCCAAGATGAAATTGTAAAACCCATTGGTTTCTTTCCAATTATTTTCCTCTGTAATCACCCTGAAGTATTCGACACTATTGGCCATTTGTATCAGTACAGTTCTAACCCAGAAAAACAAAACACACATGCATATTTAAAGCAAATGTTTGAATGCAAGGAATTGCTTACATGGGCAATGGAAAAACTCAGAAGTCAGAGTGGACAGTGAGGTTACCCAAAATTAGCAATGCCAGAAATGATGATAGCCGTAGGCTGGAGGACAAAGGGAAGAGGTAGGATTGCCAAAGGTCAGGAGATGAAGTAACTTAACTAAAACTAAAGGGACAAAGAGAACTAAAGTCACAGAGGAGAAGCAATTGCCACTTAAGATACTATTTGAGGCAAAGTGAGAGGAACAAGGGATTCCTTGGTGGTTTGTCCCCTGGTGACTCAGTAGGGGAACCAGTGTTATTTCTTGTGGTCAGAAAACTAACTTTCAGAACTATGCAACTCTAACTCTCCTCCTACAAAGTATAGCACAACCATTCTAACTTCTTAGTTGACATTTCTTAATTACTGAATAGAATTGGCACCCCACTCCAGTACTCTTGCCTGGAAAATCCCATGGACAGAGGAGCCTGGTAGGCTGTAGTCCATGGGGTCGCTGAGAGTTGGGCATGACTCAGTGACTTCATTTTCATGCATTGGAGAAGGAAATGGCAACCCACTCCAGTGTTCTTGCTTGGAGAATCCCAGGGATGGCGGAGCCTGGTGGACTGCCATCTATGGGATCGCACAGAGTTGGACACAACTGAAGCAACTTAGCAGCAGAATTAAATATGACCAGTCACAAAACAAGAAAAGTACAGGTCACACTAGAATCCTCTCTCATTTTCCTCAATAAGTTTATCATGGTTTACTACTTGTTTCACTGTTCTGGCATCTCTGAATTTTTCGCTAACACATTGATAATTCAGGCTTTCATTATCTCCCATTTGGATACCTGAAATAGTCTGCTAATTGGTCTCCTTGCCTCCATATACTATGGCTTTTTCCATTTTTAAGTTTTTCCAGTAGTCATGTATGGATGTGAGAGTTGGACTATAAAGAAAGCTGAGCACTGAAGAAGTGATGCTTTTGAACTGTGGTGTTTGGAGAAAACTCTTGAGAGTTCCTTGGACTGCAAGGAGATCCAACTAGTCAATCCTAAAGGAAATTAGTCATGAATATTCATTGGAAGGACTGATCCTGAAACTGAAACTCCAATACTTTGGCTACCTGATGCGAAGAACTGATTCATTTGAAAAGACCCTGATGAGAAGGGGATGACAGAGGATGAGATGGTTGGATGGCATCACCAACTCAGTGGACATGAGTTTGAGTAAACTCCAGGAGTTGATGATGGACAGGGAGGCCTGGCATGCTGCAGTCCATGGGGTCACAAGGAGTTGGACATGACTGAGCAACTGAACTGAACTGAACTGAAGTCTTTGATATTTCTATTCACTTTACCAATAAAGCATGCTTTCCTCTTTACCTGTTGGAATTCAGTTCATTCTTTAAAATTTAATTCAAATATCACCTCTTTTGTGAAAATTTATTTGATTCCCTGCATTCCTATCCATCATGAGATTTAATCACTACTTCCTTTTTTTTTACCCTTAATGCACTTTGTATATACATTTATTATTATATCTCATACTGCATCCTGTAACTTTCTGCATTTTTCTTGGTCTCTACAACAGGAAAAACTTTATTCCAGTCCCTCTCAAACCATAAGAGACAAAGTTGGTGATTAGAATTGCTGCGGTTCAGCTGTGAAGTCATGTCCGACTTTTTGCAACCCCAAGGACTGCACCACGCCAGGTTTCCCTGTCCTTCATTATCTCCCTGAGTTTGCTCAAACTCATGTCCATGAAGTCAGTGAAGCCATCCAGCCATCTCATCCTCTGTTGCCCCCTTCTCCTCTTGCCCTCAGTCTCTACCAGCATTATGATCTTTTCCAGTGAGTAAGCTCTTCATATCAGGTGGCAAAAATATTAACGTTTCAGCTTCAGCATCAGTCCTTCCAATGAGTATTCAGGGTTATTTCCTTTAGGATTGATTGCTTTGATCTCCTTGCAGTCCGATGGACTCTCAAGAGTCTCTTCAGTACCACAGATCCAAAGCATAAATTTTTTGGTGCTCAGCCTTCTTTTTTTGTCCCAACTCTCACATCCATACATGACTACTGGCAAAACCATAGCTTTGACTATGTGGTCCTTTGTCTGCAAAGTGATATTACTTTTTAAAGTGCTGTCTAGGTTTCTCATAGCTTTTCTTCCAAGGAGCAAGCATCTTTTAATTTTGTGGCTAGTAGTAACCATGCAGAGTGATTTTGGAGCCCAAGATGATAAAATCTGTCACTGTTTCTACTTTATCCCCATCTATTTGCCATGAGGTGATGGGACTGTATGCCATGACCTTTGTTTTTTGAATGTTGAATTTTAAGCCAGCTTTTTCACTCTCCTCTTTCACCCTCATCAAGAGGCTCTTCAGTTCCTCTTTGCTTTCTGCCATTAGAGTGGTATCATCTGCATATATGAGGCTGTTGATACTTCTCCCAGCAATCTTGATTCCAGTTTGTTATTCATCCAGCCTGGCATTTCTCATGATGTACTCTGCATATAAATTAAATAAACAGGGTGACAATATACAGCCTTGATGTACTTCTTTCACAATTTTGAACCAGTCTTTTGTTCTTTGTCTGGTTCTAACTGTTGCTTCTTGTCCTACAAACAGGCTTCTCAGGGGACAGATAAGGTGGTCTGGTATTCCTAAAGTCTTTAAGAATTTTCCACAATTTGTTGTGACCCACAGTCTAAGGCTTTAGTGTAGTCAATAAAGCAGAAGTATATATATATATATATATATATTTGAAACTTCCTTGATTTTTCTATGATATACTAAATGTTGGTAATTTGACTTCTGGTTCCTCTGCCTTTTCTAAATCCAGATTTTACCTCTGGGATTTTTTGGTATACATACTGCTGAAGCCTAACTTAAAAGAATTTGAGCATTATCTTGCTAGCATGTAAAATGAGTGCAATTGTGTGGTAGTTTGAACATTGTTTGGCATTACCTTTCTTTGAGATTGGAATGAAAACTGACCTTTTCCAGTCCTGTGGCCATTGCTGAGTCTTCCAAAATTGCTAGCATAATGAGTACAACACTTCAACAGCATCAATCCTTTTTCCTTTCTTTCTTTCTTTTTTTTTTTTAGGATTTGAAATAGCTCAAATAGCTGGAATGCCATCACCTCCACTACCACTGTTCATAGTAATGCTTCCAAAGGCCCACTTGACTTCACACTCCAGGATGTCTGGCTCTAGGTAAGTAACCACACCCTCATGGTTATCCGGGTCATTAAGACCATTTTTTGTATAGTTGTTTTGTTATCCTTACCATCTCTTTTTAATCTCTTCGACTTCTTTTAGGTCCTTGCCGTTCTGTCTTTTATTTTGCCCATATTTACATGAAATGTTCCCTTTGTATCTCCAATTTTTCTGAAGAGATCCCTAGTCATTCCCATTCTATTGTTTTCGTCTTTTTCTTCTCATTGTTCACTTAAGAATGCTTTCTTATCTCACTTGCTATTCTATGAAACTCTACATAGAATGGGTATATCTTTCCCTTTCTCTGCCTTCCACTTCTCTTCTTTTTTCAGCTACTTGGAAGGCCTCCTCAGACAACCATTTTGCCTTCTTGCATTTCTTTTTATTTGGGATGGTTTTGGTCACCACCTCCTGTACAATGTTACAAACCTCTGTCCATATTTCTTCAGTCACTCTGTCTACCAGATTTAATCCCTTGAATTGTTCTCATTAGGTTGTACCTGAATGGCTTAGTGGTTTTCCCTACTTTCTTCAATTTTAGTCTGAATTTTGCAATAAGGAGCTCATGATCTGAGCCACAGTCAGCTCCAGGTCTTATTTTCGCTCACTTAATAGAGCTTCTCTATCTTCAGCTGCAAATAATATAATCAATCTGATTTTGGTGCTGACTATCTGGTGATGTCCATGTGTAGAGTCATCTCTTGTGTTGTTGGAAGAGGGTGTTTGCTATGACCAGAGTGTTCTCTTGACAAAATTCTGTTAACCTTTGCCCTGCTTTATTTTGTAGTCCAAGGCCAAACTTCCCCGTTATTCCTGGTATCTCTGCATTCCAGTCTCCTGTAATGAAATGGACATCTTTTTTTTTGGTGTTAGTTCTAGAAGGTCCTGTAGGTCTTCATTAGTTCAGTTCAGTTCAGTCGCTCAGTCGTGTTCAACTCTTTGTGACCCCATGGACTGCAGCACGCCAAGTCTTCATAGAACTGTTCAAATTCAGCTTCTTTGGCATTAGTGGTTGGGGCATTGGATTACTTGGATTATTGTGATGTTGAATGATTTGCCTTGAAACAAACCAAGATCATTCTGTCGTTTTTGAGATTGCACCCAATTTTTGCATTTCAGACTCTTTTGTTGACTATGAGGGCTACTCCGTTTCTTCTAAGAGATTCTTGCCCACATTAATAAATATAATGGTCTGAATTAAATCCACCCATTCCCATCCATTTTAGTTCACTGATTCCTAAAATATCAATGGTTACTCTTACCATCTCCTATTTGACCATATCCAATTTACTTTAATTCATGAACCTAACATTTCAAGTTTTTATGTTCTTTACAACATTGGACTCTACTTTCACCATTAGATACATCCACAACTGAGTGATGTTTCTGCTTTGGCCCAGCCTCTTCATTATTTTTGAAGCTGTTTCTTCACTCTTCCCTAGTAGCATACTGGACACCTACTCACCTAGGGAGCTTGTCTTCTGGTGTCATATATTTTTGCCTTTTCTTTGTGTTCATGGAGTTCTTGAGGCAAGAATACTGAAGTGGTTTGCCATTCCCACTGTGATTAGAATATATATGCTGAATAGAAGTCTATCTGCATGAATGTGGGAATTAATCAGACATTTGATAGATGAGGCCAAATATTTTAACATTGGCTTTAGATTTCATTGTGAATATTAACAATTCTGTCTGAGTTAAAATCATGTCTGAAAAGTATATTGTAGTGAAAGTGTACCTCCCTGAAATCTGGGAGCTCAATTGTCTTGCTTGCTTCTTTGGAAAACATGTTAGAATGAACTGGGTAGAAATTTATGGGTAAGAATAAAAGGCCTAGAGTGGTTCATGTTAGGGAGACAATGTGAATTATCAGAAAGAGCACTTGACCTACCCACCATTTGATAAACCTGGGTTCATTTTCTGGTTCTGCTTCAAGCCTCAGAGATTTGATACAAAATTAAAAGGAAATACAAGGTAAAATATGTGAAAATTTTATATTGGCTAAATACTACTATATAAAAATAAATGTGGTAGTATAATAAAATTGTTAGAAGTGCAGTATTTAGAGTCAGAGAATCATGAGTACATGTTTTGTATCTGTTCCTCAAACGTCATGTGAACTTTGTCAAGTCATGTAACTTCTTTGAGCCTCAATTTTCTTCTATGTAGTATGAAAATTGTGTGGTATGTACTTTATAAGATGTAAACTGGGATTAAAGGCTAAAATGAATGCAAATAACATAACAAAATGCAAAGTAATTATATTAACTTTCAATGAAAATTCTAACAATTATTATTTTTACTCTTAAACAGACCATCAAATCATGACAATGTAGTGATATATCAACACAGAAACTCATCAACGTGCAATGATTTTCAATTGTCTGGAAAAATTGTCCAAGGTCTATATTTCTTTTTACCTTCATATCATGCTCTGAAATGCCATACAGAATGTGTAGTGATTCTAATCTAACACACTGCAACACAGTGGGCACTGCTATGCTATGTGCTATTAAAACATTGAAGAATGTCAGCATGGATAACCACTGGCTTGAGACTGGCATGGTGGGGCATAGGGAAAGCTTTTTCTAATGTAATAATGAATAGGGGATTTTTCTAACCACATAAGTGTTTGTAAAACTCAACTATGACACACAAAATACAATTCTTAATGCTACATCCAAAGTTGGAGCTCTGATTTTTCCCAATTTTATATATTATGAGATCAATTTGAACTGTTTTTACTGAAATTCATAATTGACAAAGGAAGACATGAAGTTAACAAGGACTCCCTCATTCTTTGTGTGCTTTTTAGACATTAAGCTACACTGATCAGCATCTGAATTTCTATTTGCTTTCAGTGATAAGTATATGGTTGACTTGCAGAACTGCCCAGTAGAGGGATCACTTTGGAATTTTATGGTTTGGTATAAGATAAGAATGAGTTCATTTTTAAGTGTCATCAAGCCCCCAAACTAATCTATCTGTAATATGAATAGGAGAGCTTGGTAACAGTGTAAAAAATTATTCTTTATATCATCTTTCTGAGGATAATTTTAGAGGTTATTTTGCTTAATCATAAAGATTTCCTGAAAGGAATCTCAGTTTTTACAACTACTTAGCAGGAAAAGTATAAAAAAATCTGAGCATCAGACAGAGTGAAGAGCAAACTTAAGAGGGTAACATCAAGATTTCTTAACTATGAAGTAGCCTAAATATATTATACTTTTTAAAAAAGAAATAGCAAGTACTATGAGCAAGAAAACAAAATTCTATTTCCCCCCTGCTACAGAAATTCAGTCCTTTATTTTTGTCAGGTTTCTTGCAGAAAGAGAGCAGACCAATAACATGTTTCTAAAAGAAAAGGTCATTAAAACTCTGGCTAAAATAAACTACTGTTTCTGGTTGTGATGGTATAACTCATATCAGACTAGCTCTCCTAAAATAAACAACCAAAAAAAAAAAAAAGAATCTGGACAAATTATATGAAGAAATACTTTTCAGGCACTGGCAGCTAGAGTGTTATAACTGTTAGAGGGGAGAAAAACATAACTGAGCTCCACAATACCCTAGTTCCTTGACTGGGGCAGTTTTGAAAATACAATCCATCGAGCTGAATTGGAAGAAAGCATGAGAGTCCTGCTCAGCTGTGGATACAGAGCTCAGACATTTGGGCAGCTGAAGATACTAGATTCTGCAGGTCTTGAAACAAGGGAGGAGGAAGATGTACAAAGGGAGGCCCTGAAAATATGTGTGGTACTGCACTGTGAGTATTTGGCAGTGTGAAATGGAAATTTTCAGAGGGGCTAGTATGAAATATCTGTTATTAAACAAAATATAAAAGTATGAAGTAGAAAATGTGAAAAAAAAAAGTATAAAATGTGAAATGTGATGTTAATGGTATTGATTAGATTTTGTTAACATATCATTAGTTCTAATACAGGCACTAAAAAAATAATTAAAGGAAGCATATCTAAGAAGCCAATTTAAAACATAACATTGGACATAAAATTGGAAGTGAGCAGAACTCTACAGGGCTCTCCCAAGTACAAAAGCCCCTCTATGTCCCCTGCTCCTTGTTTATAGAAAAGCTGAAATCACTCAGAATTCCCAGAGTCATAAAAGAGCAGGCTTGTGCCGTTAATGATTAGGACAATAGACACAGCCTCAGTGTCTGATGCACACTCTTGAGTTGTTTTACAGATATTATAACCGCTACCAGAGGGAAAAGACTACTGCATGAAGACCAGACTCCAGCCATGAAAGAAGTTGCTTCATCTTGAGCAGTAGTTAGTACAGTTCTAAAAGCTGGCCTCAAGAGAAAAGGATTAACAGTATTGTTCATAATAATCTATATATCTGTAGGCACCAAAATAATTGTAGCCTGCTCTGCCCATATATGTAGGGTTTCTCTGATAGGTCAGTTGGTAAAGCATCTGCCTGTGATGCAGGAGACCCCAGTTTGATTCCTGGGTCAGGAAGATCCATTGGAGAAGCGTTACACTACCCACTCCAATATTCTTGGGCTTCACTTATGGCTCAGCTGGTAAAGAATCTTCCTACAATGCAAGAGACCTGGGTTCAATCCCTGGGTTGGGAAGATCCCCTGTTGACCGTATATGTAAGCAAGCAACAACCATTTCAAGCAAAAGAATGGTACAGACCCATGGCAACATCTTCCACACTGAGAATACAGCATCTTATGTCAGCATGAAGAAGTTACAGAAGACAAATCTTCATCTGTAATCTCATAGTAATGGAATAATGTTTGACAATGGGGAATTGAAAACAGCCCTTTTGCCCCTTTCTTAGTTTCCCATTTCTCTTACCCTCTAACTTTAACCTTAACCTTAACCAATCTAATCACAAGGACCACAGCCTTGTCTAACTCAATGAAACTAGGAGCCATGCTGTGTAGGGTCACCCAAGACAGACAGGTCATGGTAGATGATTCTGACAAAATGTGGTCCACTGGAGAAGGGAAAGGCAAACCACTTCAGAATTCTTGCCTTGAGAATACTATGAACAGTATGAAAAGGCAAAATAATATGACACTGAAAGAGAAACTCCTCAGGTTGGTAGGTGCCCAATATGCTACTGGAGATCAGTGGAGAAATAACTCCAGAAAGAATAAAGAGATGGAGCCAAAGCAACAAGAACACCCAGTTGTGGATGTGACTGGTGATGGATGTAAAGTCCTATGCTATAAAGAGCAATATTGCATAGGAACCTGGAATGTTAGGTCCATGAATCAAGGCAAATTGGAAGTGGTCAAACAGGAGATGGCAATAGTGAACACAAACATTTGAGGAATCAGCAAACTAAAATGGACTGGTACGGCTGAATTTAATGCAGATGACCATTATATCTACTACTGTGGGCAAAAATCCCTTACAAGAAATAGAGTAGCCATCATAGTTCACAAAAAGTCCAAAATGCAGTACTTGGATGCAATCTCAAAAACGATAGAGTGATTTCTGTTCGTTTCCAAGGCAAACCATTAAATATCACAGTAATCCAAGTCTATGCCCAAACCAGTAATGCTGAAGAAGCTGAAGTTGAATCGTTCTATGAAGACCTACAAGACATTTTAGAACTAACACCCAAAAATGATGTACTTCTCATTATAGGGGACTGGAATACAAAACTAGGAAGTCGAGAAACACCTGGAGTAACAGGCAAATTTGGCTTTGGAGTACAGGATGAAGCAGGGCAAAGGCTAATAGAGTTTTGCCAAGAGAATGCATTGGCCATAGCAAACACCCTCTTCCAACAACAGAAGAGAAGTCTCTACACATGGACATCACCAGATGGTCAACACTGAAATCAGACTGATTATATTCTTTGCAGGCAAAGATGAAGAAGCTCTATACAGTCAGCAAAAACAAGACTGGGAGCTGAGTGTGGCTCAGATCATGAAATCCTTATTGCCAAATTCAGACTAAAATTGAAGAAAGTAAGGAAAACCATTAGACCATTCAAGTATGACCTAAATCTAATCCTTTACAATTATGCAGTGGAAGTGACAAATAGATTCAAGGGATTAGTTCTGATAGACAGAGTGACTGAAGAACTATTGACGGAGGTTTGTGACATTGTACAGAAGACAGGGATCAAGACTATCCCCAAGAAAAAGAAATAAAAGAAAGCAAAATGGCTGTCTAAGGAGGCCTTACAAATAGCTGTGAAAAGAAGAGAAGTGTAAAGCAAAGGAGAAAAGGAAAGATATACCCATTTGAATGGAAAGTGACAGAGAATAGCAAGGACAGATAAGAAAGCTTTCCTCAGCAATCAATGCAAAGAAATAGAGGAAAACAATAGAATGGGAAAGACTAGAAATCTCTTCAAGAAACTTAGAGATATCAAGGGAACATTTCTTGCAAAGATGGGCTCAATAAACGACAGAAATTGTATAGCTGTGACAGAAGCAGAAGATATTAAGAAGACGTGGCAAGAATACACAGCACAACTATACAAGAAAGATCTTCATGACCCAGATAATTACAATAGTGTGATCACTCACCTAGAGCCAGCCATCCTGGAATGTGAAGTCTAGTGGGCCTTAGAAAGCATCACTATGAACAAAGCTAGTGGAGGTGATGGAATTTGAGTTGATCTGTTTCAAATCCTAGAAGTTGATACTTTGAAAGAGCTGCACTCAATATGCCAGCAAATTTGAAAAACTCAGCAGTGACCACAAGACAGGAAAAGTTCAGTTTTCATTCCAATCCCAAAGAAAGGCAATGCCAAAGGATGCTCAAGCTACCGCACAATTACACTCATCTCACACGCTAGCAAAGTAATGCTCAAAGTTCTCCAAGTCAGTCTTCAACAATATGTGAACCATAAACTTCCAGGTATCCAAGCTGGTTTTAGAAAAGGCAGAGGAACTAGAGATCAAATTGCCAACATCTGCTGGATCATTGAAAAAGCAAGAGAGTTCCAAAAAAACATTTATTCCTGCTTTATTGACTATGCCAAAGCTTTTGACTGCATGGATGACAACAAACTGTGGAAAATTCTGAAAGAGATGGGAATACCAGATCACCTGACCTGCCTCTTGAGAAATCTGTATGCAGGTCAGGAAACAACAGTTAGAACTGGACATGGAACAACAGACTGGTTCCAAACTGGGAAACAAGTATGTCAAAGCAGTATATTCTCACCCTGTTTGTTTACCTTATATGCAGAGTACATCATGAGAGATGCTGGGCTGGACGAAGCCCAAGGTGGAATCAAGATTGTTGGGAGAAGTACCAATAACCTCAGATATGCAGATGGCACCATCTTTAATGCAGAAAGTGAAGAAGAACTAAAGAATCTCTTGATGAAAATGAAAGAGGAGAGTTAAAAAGTTGGCTTAAAATTCAACATTCAGAAAATGAAGATCATGGCATCTGGTCCCATCACTTCATGGCAAATAGATGGGGAAACAGTGAAAACAGTGGCTGACTTTATTTTTGGGGCTCTAAAATCACTGCAGATGGTGACTACAGCCATGAAATTAAAAGAGATTTACTCCTTGGAGGGAAAGTTATGATCAACCTAGACAGCATATTAAAAAGCAGAGACATTACTTTGGCAGCAAAGGCCCATCTAGTCAAAGATATGGTTTTTCCAGTGATCATGTATGAATATAAGAGTTGGACTATAAAGAAAGCTGAGCACTGAAGAATTGATGCTTTTGAACTGTGGTGTTGGAGAAGACTCTTGAGAGTCCCTTGGACCACAAGGAGATCCAACCAATCTATCCTAAAGGAGATCAGTCCTGAGTGTTCCTTGGAAAGACTGCTTTTGAAGCTGAAACTCCAATACTTTGGCCACCTGAGGTGAAGAACTGGCTCATTTGAAAAGACCCTGATGAGAAGGGGACAACAGAAGATGAGATGGTTGGATGGCATCAGTGACTCAATGGACATGAGTTTGGATAAACTCTGGGTGTTGGTGATGGACAGGGTGGCCTGGCTTGCTGCAGTCCTTGGGTTGCAAAGAGTTGGACACAATTGAGCAACTGAACTGAATTGAACTGAACCTTAAAATAATCTAATTATAGGAATGAGGGCACTAGACAATTTAGCTTAACTCCTGAGTTCACACCATGCCTTACTTAAACTCTTGGTTCTTTTCCTAGATTAAAGAAATAAGAATGAGGAATTAAGTAGTCAAAAAATGACTTACTCTCTCCCTCTAACAGTCCCCTCAGCAATCCGGAAGGCAGATAACCTGGGCAAGATAACATCTGAAGAGAGTCAGCCAGTTTGCATTCCACGAAGGACACAGAACCCAACCTCTTGCCTTAATGAGTCTTTCCCCTTTTTCAGTTTAAAAACTGTCATGGCTTAGCAGAATCTTTGGAGTTGGTCTCTGGACTTAAATCTGCCTTCTCCCCAGATTGCTGGGTTTTCTGATTAAAGCATCTTTTCTTTGTACTGACATTTGCCTTTCGATTATTGGCTTTTGAACCACAAACAGGTGAACCTGAGTTCGGTAACAAAATGAAATAAAAAAAAAAATATTTAATTTGACCTAAAGATGAGAAGTAATGAGGAACAAAAGAGAGAAAGAAAAAGAGAAGAAACAAGTGGAAACTCATATATAATCAAAGTTAAAACCAACCGTTTCAATAATTGCATCAAAGATAAATAAATCAAATCTTTTAATTAAAAGATAGACATTGTCAGATTGGGTGAAAGGATAAAAAAACTAATTAGAAATCATCTACAGGAAACACAAGAGACTTTAAGGATACAAATAGGTTGAGAGTAAAAGGAAAGGAAAATATATACTATGTATACAGTAAGAGTAATAAGGCTGGAGACCCTATATTAATAACAGACAAATTGAACTTTAAGACAGGGAATATTATAAGAGATGAGGAGAAATATTTCATGATAATAAAATGTGCAGGTCAGCATAGAGGCAAAAAAGTCCTAAATATATATGTATATAACAGAATATCAAACTTCATAAATAATAGTTTTATAGAACTACACACATCAACAGATATTCACAATTATGACCGGCGAGTCTTATACCTCTCAGTAACTAATTTGTTGCTTAGTCACTGAGTTGAACCTGACTCTTTCATGACTCCATGGACTGTAAACTGCCAGGTTCCTCTGTCCATGGGATTTTCCAGGCAAGAAAGCTGGAGTGGGTTGCCAGTTCCTTCTCCAGGGGATCTATCTGACCCAGGGCTTTCACTCGTGTCTCCTGCATTGGCATTACCACTGAGCCACCAGGGAAGCCCTCAGTATCTAATAGCAGTAGACATAACGATATGGAAACTACAAAGAATACTGGTGATCATAAGCTGCTCCTGCTGCTGCTAAGTTGCTTCAGTCGTGTCCGACTCTGTGTGACCCCATGGACTGCAGCCCACCAGGCTCCTCCGTCCATGGGATTTTCCAGGCAAGAGTACTGGAGTGGGGTGCCATTGCCTTCTCCAGGTGATCATAAGCAATGTCTACCAAATATGTCAGTGTAATAATTTATGAACGTCTATAATACATTTCTTACATTATTTTTTTAACTTTGTCAACAATAAGCCATAGATAGGCAGAATGACTAAAAACTTCCAACCTACCATCACCTCCCTACCCATCTTCATTTATCAACAAGCATCTAAGCCACTGCTTGCACAAAATCTTCTTTGAATTTGGACAAATTTGCTCCCTGGTTAAATTTTTATTTTATTGTAACTCATTCTACATCTAACCAGTATCATAAAGTAGTAGACAAAGCCTTCTTTCTGCCATTGGGAAATTTCTAAATATCAGGGGTGGAGAGTGGAGTCATCCTAGTAGGTGCAAAACTAGTAACCATCTGGATATCCCTGCCTCTTGGCTAGTTTAGTGAGGACACTTGTGTCTATCCACCAATTAAAAAGTTATGGAAATATCTGCACCACAAATAGTATGGATTGGCTTGTTATCAAGCGAGAAATCTGAATACCTCTCCCTAGTTCATGTCCTACAGACAAGAGCATTTCATAGAACAGATAGCTAACACTAGTGATTACCCAACAGTGTAATGTCAGCTGAAACTATATCCCTGATTCTAAGGCTCACATTCAGATAGTGAGTCCAAATTGCCTCTCCTTTGATGTCCACAATTTGCATCATCTCTGTCCATTTGGCTGATGTAATAAACACTGTAACCATCTCTGTTGAGAATGAAATAATTGTATGCCACGAAATACAGCCATCTGCATCAGTGTCTGTCTTGGGTTATTGTGGTAGACACACCATTCTTAACGTTTTATTTGAAACCTACCTGCTTCTAAATCATTTTAGGATTGTTTTATACGAATTCATCATAATTTCAAATATTTCCATAAATTTGCATTGCTGATGTTGCTTCCATTTTTGTTAATGGTGCTATCTGAATGTCTTATGTACATATGCTGGTATCATGTATACTAATATGAGTTGAAATAGCTCATCCAAGGCAATGCAAGCTTTCTCGATGAATAGATAATGATGAAAGAATGCTTATGTCAAGCTCCTCAGTTATGAGGTATAAAATGTCATTATGAAACCATCAAGAAGCAAATTTTGCTTAAACATCAACGGCAGATGAAATTTTGCAGTCGTTTTTGAGGAATGTCTAATATCTAAAAGCACTTTGTTGAAAGAAGGTGGCCGCCAAAGTTTGTAATTCTTGTTATTTCTAAGTTGCCAAAGAACTCTAAAACGTATTACCTCAAGAAACAGTAAGGACTGTAATGTCACTTGTATTTAATTTGCTCCAGGAAGCATCTTTTTTTAAGGTAGAGGCTCTGAGGCATTAACACAAGGTTTGGAGCTCTAAGTTACAAGGAAGTGTGATAAGATAAAGAAGAGATAGGGGCATTCCATCCTTAAGACCTCACTGAGCAAAGGAAAGATTATCCAAAAGACTTACAATAAACATGCTTTCCTGTCAAACTAAATGGAATTCAGACCTTATTTTCAGAGATACAATATGCTGTATTAATATGCATGGTTACCAGTTCAGTTCACTGTGAAGGATCTGCTGCATTACTATTAAATGTATGCATGTACACACATATACATGTGTACACATACCCTGAGGTTATGTTGTGCTATGTAACATATAAATACAAGAGTTATTAATACATATCAACAATACAGAACAGCCTTTCCACACAAAAACTTGAAAGAAGCACCGCAGAGATTATCACCATAAGAGTTTTTGATAAGCACAGGTAATTTAACAGGCTACTGCTTTTAATTCTATTTCTGAAAAGTAATCTTGCAACCACATGATCTTGGGGTGAGAGTAGCACAGTGAGACATCTAATCTAAAATACCACCTGTTTAGTTAAAGATGCAGGTAGAGGTGTTAAATTATATGACTTCTTGTGTGAACTTGTTTCCTTTTAAGTAAAACTATCCATGTTCAAGTGTACTTTGTACTAAGCATAAAATGGTGCCGCTTAATCCCTGTTTATTATGTGTTATAGCCAAATATAGACAGTCTCTTCCCCTCTACTCTAGTTTATCAACGAGTATTAGATCATTTTATAACTTCCTAGACTCTGATGTTGGGAGGGACTGGGGACAGGAGGAGAAGGGGACGACAGAGGATGAGATGGCTGGATGGCATCACTGACTCGATGGATGTGAGTCTGAGTGAACTCCTGGAGTTGGTGATGGACAGGGAGGCCTGGCGTGCTGCGATTCATGGGGTCGCAAGGAGTCAGACACGACTGAACGACTGAACTGAACTGAACTGAACACCTTTTCCGTTTTTTTTTTTTTTTTTTTTTTTCTGTTAAGGAAGCTAAGGCTCAGAGAAGTTAAGTATCTTGAACACATTCACACAGCTAGTAAAACTAGCAGTAGGATTCAAAAACAAATCTTATACCAGAACGATGATTCTTTTTATTCTTTTGTGTAATCACAATCAGTGCAAAGAATGACAATTTCCATTTTTAAAAGACCCTCAGAATTTCTCTACTACAATGCCTGTCCCCTCTCTCTGTCATCTGATGTCTTTATCTCTGTTGCAGAACCTCCATTTGTTTACCTAGGATTTGTATCTTTGGATGATAGTGAAGCTTCTCTCACAGTTCAGTTTGTAAAATATGCCTGCAATGCAGGAGACCCCCATTCGATTCCTGGGTCAGGAAGATCCCCTGGAGAAGGGATAGGCTACCCATTCCAATATTCTTGGGCTTCATTTGTGGCTCAGCCAGTAAAGAATCCATCTGCAATGCAGAAGACCTGGGTTCAATCCCTCAGTTGGGAAGATCCCCTGGAGAAGAGAAAGGCTACCCACTCCAAAGGCCTGGAGAATCCGGGGTCACAAAGAGTAAGACACGACTGAGTGACTTTCACTTCACTTCATGATAGTGGAAGTGAAAGTGTTAGTCACTCAGTCATGTTCGACTCTTTGCCACCCCATGGATTGTAGCCCGCCAGGCTTCTTTGTCCATGGGATTCTTCAGACAAGAATACCGGAGTGGGTTGCTATTCCCTTCTCTAGGCGATCTTCCTGACCCAGGGATCGAACCCAGGTCTCCTGCATTGCAGGCAGATTTTTTATGACCTGAGCCATATAGAAGATATAGAATTCAATCTTTTGTCTGAACTGAGTGCATATTCGGGGTGGGGGGGGGGCACCTTTTCTGCTGTCACCCAGCAGATGGGGCTTTATCCTGGAATGTGTGCACTGCAGAGGGTCTTGGGCTCCAGCTCTCTATCTCTCCCCATCCTCAAGACTCAGTGAGGGATTAAATCTAAACCAAAAGAAACGTGTGCTTCTTAAAAAAAAGAGCCTTTTAGGGGAAGGCATGAAGGAGGTAGGAGAGAGTATTGGAAAGCCAGCTTTGAAGCTAGGTGCTTGGTGAGTTTTTGTTTAAAGTTGTGCTTGAGGGAACTGTGGTTAAAAGTTTTCTTTCTTTCTTTTTTTTTCTTTTTTATTTTATTTTTTTACTTATTGGACCATGACAGCACTGGACCTTGTCCTGCTCATACCCTGAACTTGATAATGCAGCACATCCTCCAATCAGATCTCATTGTAAGGTTTTTCTATGAGCAAAACTTGCAAAAGGAAAGGATTCCTGTAACTTCTATAACATTCTACAGCAGTCTTTCTTGTTCTCTTTCCATCTCTCTCTCAAATAGTTTATTACTACCTTATTAAATTGTTTGATATTCTGTATAGTAAGAGGACTCTCATTTATTTTATCAGAAAGGTCCTGTATTTTAAATAGTATGTTAGGTTTTATGTTGTGTGTATATATGGTGGAGGGGGAGGAGGGTGCTGTATTATATTCTTGGGTTTTGTTGAGCTCTCTGTTTACTCCTGAGAGTTTCTTCAATAGGTTTTCAATAGGTGTTGCCGCTACTTAATTTCTCCATCCTTTAGCTATGAAGTTGAGGTTTTTGGTTCTAAGTTTCTGGCTTTGTCATATCCAATATTTGTTGTTGTGCAGTCGCTAAGTCATGTTCAACTCTTTGTGACCCCAGGGACTGAAGCATGCCAGGCTTCTCTGCTGCTGCTGCTGCTGCTAAGTCGCTTCAGTCATGTCTGACTCTGTGCCACCCCATAGACAGCAGCCCATCAAGCTCCCCTGTCCCTGGGATTCTCCAGGCAAGAACACTGGAGGCTTCCCAGTCTTTCACTATCTACAGGAGTTTGCTTAAACTCATGTCCATTGAGTTGGTGATGCCATCCAACCATCTTATCCTCTGTCACCTGCTTCTCCTTTTGCCCTGAATATTTCCCAGCTTAAAGATCTTTTCCAATGAGTTGGCTTTTCTCATCAGGTGGCCAAAGTATTGGAGCTTCAGCTTCAGCATCAGTCCTTCCAGTGAATATTCAGGGCTGATTTCCTTTAGGACTAACTGGTTTGATCTCCTTACTGGCCTAGGGACTCTCAAGAATCTTTTCCAGCACCACAATTCGAAAACATCAATTCTCCCACACTCAGCCTTCTTTGTGGTCCAACTTTCACATCTAACATCTGTATATAACTACTGGAAAATCCATAGATTTGACTATAGGGACCTTTGTCGGCAAAGTGATGTCTCTGCTTTTTAATATGTTGTATAGGTTGGTCATAGCTCTCCTTCCAAGGCACAAACATCTATACCAGCCACCATGATATTAGATTCATAGGTTTCATCATATTAGATTCAGTCCCTTGTTCCATTCTGTTATTTTTTTTTAGTATTCTGTCAATATTTTTCATTTTATATGTCATCCATAGATTTATTAAATATGTCTTCTAGGTTTTCATGCAAATAATCAAGGAAAAAAAAAACATTGAATAAGAAAAGTCTTCCAACATGGTACTGTAGACTTTTCTCCAGATTGTTATCTGTGGTTAAAATACACATCTTAAGTATACTTGTTCATAGAGGGACTGATCTACCTAATCATCCTTACACTCAGTTCATGTGTTTTCATCTTATCTTCATGGATCTCATGACAAGCCTTAGATGATTTGATGAATCCAAGATCATGCTGATGTCTATAGATTCTGTCTTTGTGTCATTAGGTCAAAGAGTTTCTGTATCCTATGAATCTGAAAACCTAGGGCTATTCATGATCATGAATTATTTCTAGGCATTCCAAAAGGAGTCTGATTTGGTCTGGAAGTAACTAGGAGAGACTCACTGATCTGGAGTGCTCTTGTATGAGAAGATTTAGATGACCTCTGGTTGATAGTGTTGCTGCTTCTTAATTTTAGCTTTTATATCCTGAAATCTCTTGCACTAATTTATGCCATGTTATAACCTTTAGATCACATTTCATTTTGTGTTATGATAAATTATATGGTGGAGATGACACCCTGGAACTAAATAATGCAATATAGTTTGCTAGCTTTATGAAACCAAAATCTGAATGATTTTTCCTGTATCCAAGGAATAGATTATTATTCAAGAGTTGTAGTCATTCATTTTTAAATTTATTCTGAAGGTTCTCTGGTTTGCTCTGGAAAGAAGCTAAGTAGGCTGATACCACCTTTTATGAATTTTGATGTTAGTTTGAGAGTAGTGATGACTTGAAATGACTGATTATCAGGGTTCAAATGGAGAATGTGAGTTCACACTTTAAAGATCTTTCTCTTCCTCATAGCTCAGTCACATAAATATGTTAAAAATGGTTTATGCTAATAATAAAACAATTGTTACAACTCCCCATTCTAGACGGTACATGACAACAGTTATACAAATGTAACTTTTAAAAATCTCTTAAACCAGCTGACCAAATGTGTCAGTCTGTGTCTTTTCCAGAAACTTCTGGTCCTTGGAACTTCTGCTGTTTCAAAAGAAGTGAGTCCTTAGGGAGATAGGAATTTAACTCATGGTCTTGGTAAGAATTCAGTTTTTGTTGTTAAAGAAATTGATGGAAGTTTCTGGTGTCAATATTTGAAATCATGCTACAGTATAAGAGCGATAGCTTGACTATATGAGAAAAAAAGTTAAATACCTATATAGTCATATTTTAAATAAATCAAAATTTATTGAGTAAAACATCACATTTTATAGTTTACCATTCCTCAATTTTCATTTAATTAGTTACATACTTTGCCTTATTGCCTGGAATTCACTATAGCAGTTGTCAGTTTCAGTATATTCTCTATATGCCATAAGTATCAAGTACAGCTTTGTAATTTGCTTGCTATCACATTTTTTATGTTACATTGAAAAATTTCTTGAGTCAGCTTTGACTTCTTTCTCACTCTGGCTTGCATGCAGATTGTTGAAAATTCTCTTACCATCTATAGAACCTAACATTATCCTTGTATTTCCTCTTTAATCATTAATGTCCTTCATTTAAATATCAGTGAGTCTGACACCTCTGGTCAAGAAAGCGTCTCTCTCTTCTCTCTGTGTGTGTATCTCTATTTATTGCTTTTTTCTTGGATTCTACACTTCTGTGTTCATTTTTCTTCATTGAAATGATAAATACTTCTCTAGTTTTCCAAGATTTTCAGGTGATTCTTTTGTTCAGACAATATTTATAACCCTTAGGCTGACTATTAACCAGGATTATGGCTAGCTAAGCTTATGGAAGAGATATTTCATTAAGTAGAGTAAGACATGTCTGACCTTACAATCATATATTTAATGATTTACGTCTCTGAGTCAAACTTGTTGAAGTCTAGCAGCTGTAAGAGTGCTATTCTCCCATATATGATCCATGCATTCAGCTTACTGTGTATCAGATATTTGTTAAACATTATGATGGTATATACCATGCCTCTTTTGAATGTGATTAGCTATGCTGTTCTTAATTTCAATTCAGCAACTTTTATTTACTCTTCAATGGATATGTGACTAAACTTCTGTGTTCTTCTACCTTAAAGACTTTCTGCCATACTATGGAATACATTTTGGAAATCCTGGCTTTTCTAGAGCAGGCAATTTCCTAGAGCTCTGCCCCTCAACTTTGATAAACATGTAAATCCCCTGGGGATCTTCCTAAAGTTTAAATTCTGATTCAGGCGGCTTGGAGCAGGGCCTGAGATGCCACATTTCTAACAAGCTCCCAAGTGATGTTTCTGCTGCTGGTCTGTGCACCCTGCTTTGAATAGTGAGGCTACAGTTCTCTGGGTAGTAATGTCATTACAGAACAGTGATTATAGTAAGCATTCTCTCTCCATTCTTTCATTGGTAACTTTTACTTTGGTGACAGAGGAAAAGCTGATGATGGCATGACTGAACTCTCTGTTTCTCCGGGCTTTCAAAGTGCTGCCACCTTATCAGGAGCAGCTCAGTCCAATATTTTGATTGTATGTCCTTGCCTTTCTCCCTGTGAAGAGGAAAGGTCAACCTCTTGCTCTTTATTCCTCTTGCTTTTCTGATTTTGTTTTATACAACCAGTACATAATTAAATCCTCCTAATTCTGTTTTACTTCTGTCCCCCTAAAGCTGGTTGATTTTAAATAAATACACCATTGAGGTTTTATGCTCTGCTGCTGCAGCATGCAAGGTTTCCATCAAGCCAGGGAATGAAGCCTCAACCATGAATTGCTTAGGTAATTACTCAAGGTCAGTGCAAGGTGTCTTGATACTTTGTCACCTGAATATGTAATGAGATCTCTTTGAATTTCCCAAGACTAAAAACAAGATCGGTCCCAAGGTTAGAGATAGGACCAAGCATACATATGGGGTTAAAAAGGCATCAGCTGTGTAGGAAGAGACTCTAGGAGCAGAGTTCTAGGCAGAGTTATCATCCTTTGTTGTGTATTGAAATCAACTTCAAAGCTTAAAATGCAGATTCTTATATATGATTCCGCCAAAATCAGAAAACATAGACAAAGGAGGGGACCCAGGAATAAGTATTTTTAATGAGCATAAATTATATTCTGATGTATTCTGTAGTGCCCACATTATGAGAAATTCTGGTGTTTATGCAATATCCAAAGGCAAAGTATTTAAGCATTTGAAATGAATGTTTGGTCATTATGGAATAGACACGTTTAAGAACTTGGATGACCCAGAGGGAAGGTATGGGGAGGGAGGTGGGAGGGGTTTCAGGATTGGGAACACGTGTACACCCGTGGCAGATTCACGTTGATGTATGGCAAAACCAATACAATATTATAAAGTAATTAGCCTCCAATTAAAATAAATAAATTTAAATTAAAAAAAAAGAATTATCTTAATTTTAAAACATTCTCCTCCACAAGCAAAAAGTATTTCATTCAGAGTGTTAATGGAAACATTAGTTAAATTGCCAGTGGATAAATTTTCAAAGGAAGGTAACTATCATGGTGTCACAAAAATTATTGAATCTATTCATCTGGAGCCTGCTTATTAGAGACTCTTCCACACTAACAAATGTCAAAAGTTTCTAAAGGATGAGCTTATTAGAAGTCTTAGGTACTAGCAAAGCTTAGTACTTCTCAGGGACACCCAAATGGCCTTCAGAAGCATAAGAAGAACAGGATAAAACTAGAGAACAAAATCTATGACAACAAAATAAAAATTCAGTAACTGTAAGGGGATTCAGTCAGTCCATTCTAAAGGAGATCAGTCTTGGGTGTTCTTCAGAAGGAATGATGCTAAAGCTGAAATTCCAGTACTTTGGCTACCTCATGTGAAGAGTTGACTCATTGGAAAAGACTCTGATGTTGGGAGGGATTGGGGGCAAGAGGAAAAGGTGACAACAGAGGATGAGATGGCTGGATGGCATCACCGACTCAATGGACATGAGTTTGAGTGAACTCCGGGAGTTGGTGATGGACAGGGAGGCCTGGTGTGCTGCAGTTCATGGGGTTTCAAAGAGTCGAACACGACTGAGCGACTGAACTGAACTGAACTGAACTGAACCTTTCCCAAGGACTGTAGCACTCTTGTCCACGGAGTAATAAAAAGTTGGACACAACTTAGTGACTGAACAACAACAGATCTTTCCTGAATATTATGGAAAAGTGCAAGGCAATGAAAATAGAAAGAGATAAATCGTAGGTCTGGAGGACAAAGGAATGAGATTCAATGCAAAGGTTACAAGTAGGTATTCCTTAAGTGGAGGAAGGAAAAAAGCATATAAAAAAAATTGGGGTACAGGAGTGATGTCAGGAAGATAGCAGAGTAGGAGATCCCAGCCTTCATCCTATTAGAAAAACCAACAATTGGACAGCTATTTGTGCACCAAAATAGCTTTAGGAGAGCTCTGGTGTCCAGTTAAGAAGCTGGAGTGACACAGTGGAGCAAATAAATCCAAGTATAACCACACACAAAGGGTAAAAAGAACAGTGTCCTTTTGTCTTCATCACCCCACGCTTCAGGCCAGCATGATAGTGCCAAGAGGGATCGCCTCGATTTTCAAGTGCTTCTTATTGGGGGAAAAGGAGATCAGGGTGAGTGTCCAGCTTCTTCACCCTTTCAAGGCACTGTGGAAGGATCTAAATGAAGTTCATCCCACACGATACCTAAGGAGACTGACATAGTGGAGATGTCTGCCAATAGCTGTGAACAAAATGAAGGGTGGGGCCAACCACACAGTACCAACCATGCAGTGGGTACCCACGGTTCCCAGTGGCCTTCTTTGCAGACAACCCAGGAGCCTGCACCACTGAAGACCTCTACAGCCCTCACAGCTAACACACCCTCCCTGAAAACATCACCTCCAAAGATCCTGCAGTGTTGGTCATTGCAGAACCCAGAGTTCTGCTCTACAGAAGATCCCAGAATCTTTAATCGCTGAGAAACCCATAGCCATTGTAGCAGATACCCCAAAGTTTTCACTACTGAGGACACCACAGTTTTCCCCTCGATGGACTGCACCAACCTTGTCACTCCACCATGCTTTGGATTTGTTCCAGCCAGCACTGCTGTGGGTTCCTTGGTCCCAAGAGCTGACTTAATCACTGCCCAACTAGGGCTCACAGCTCAACTCCACCAATCACACAGGCACCAGCCTGCTGCTGCCCCCGGACTCCACTTTCAGGCACCAGTTCCCACCACTGAGGGCAACCTGAAGACTTCCACTGTGGCTGAGTGTGAGTACATGCCGCCAGCCCCCACTCACGTTGATGGCCCTGTTTCCTGAGGCCACATGCACATAGGGGATAGACAGCCCCAGCCCTGCCACAAGCCCCCACAACCATGAGTTATTGGCCCCAGCTCCACCATCACCAGCCGTGATGCATTTGATGTTCAGGCACGTTTCACACGGAGCCCAGAGGCACTTGCCAAGGAACCAGACAGCCCTTGTAGCTACTGCCACCTCCCACAACTCTGCCACTGAGGACCACTCAGTTGTGGAGGATTGGTTCAGTCCAAGAACACGTACCCAATTCTTTAAACTTATCCACATGTTTAATTTTTTAAACATCCATTCTTAGGAAACAAAGATTTGCAGAAAGATGTATATAGAGGGATATTTCCAAAATTACATATAATGAACCACTTAATTTTTTCTTTACATCTTTGCCTTTCATTCTACTCTCACATGCTATCACCTGTTATAATATTTCCTAACACTCAATAAGCTGCCACTAATGACACTCGTACTGTTCATGGGGTTCACAATGAACTGTGGAAAATTCTGAAAGAGATGGGAATACCAGACCACCTGACCTGCCTCTTGAGAAACCTATATGCAGGTCAGAAAGCAACAGTTAGAACTGGACATGGAACAACAGACTGGTTCCAAATAGGAAAAGGAGTACGTCAAGGCTGTTTATTGTCACCCTGCTTATTTAACGTATATGCAGAGTACATCATGAGAAATGCTGGGCTGGAAGAAGCACAAGCTGGAATCAAGATTGCCGGGAGAAATATCAATAACCTCAGATATGCAGATGACACCACCCTTATGGCAGAAAGTGAAGAGGAACTAAAAAGCCTCTTGATGAAAGTGAAAGTGGAGAGTGAAAAAGTTGGCTTAACTCAACATTCAGAAAACGAAGATCATGGCATCTGGTCCCCTCACTTCATGGGAAATAGATGGGAGAAACAGTGTAAACAGTGTTAGACTTTATTTTTGGGGGGGCTCCAAAATCACTGCAGATGGTGACTGCAGCCATGAAATTAAAAGACGCTTACTCCTTGGAAGAAAAGTTATGACCAACCTAGATAGCATATTGAAAAGCAGAGACATTACTTTGCCAACAAAGGTCCATCTAATCAAGGCTATGGTTTTTCCATTGGTCATGTATGGATGTGAGAGTTGAACTGTGAAGAAAGCTGAGCACTGAAGAATTGATGCTTTTGAACTGTGATGTTGGAGAAGACTCTTGAGAGTCCCTTGGACTGCAAGGAGATCAAACCAGTTAATCCTAAAAGAAATCAGTACTGAACATTCATTGGAAGGACTGATGCTGAAGCTGAAGCTCCAAAAGTTTGGCACTTGATGCAAAGAACTGACTCATTGGAAAAGCCCTTGATGTTATGAATGTTTTAAGGCAGGAGGAGAAGGGGATGACAGAGAATGAGATGGTTGGATGGCATCACCGATTTGATGGACATGAGTTTGAGCAAGCTCAGAAAGTTAGTGATGGACAGGGAAGCCTGGCATGCTGCAGTCCATGGGGTCACAAAGAGAGCCGGAGACAACTGAGCAACTGAACTGAACTGAACTGAACTGAACTGAATTTTTCATATTTGGACATTTGAATCCAAATTTGATATTTTATATATTCTGAAAGCTGGGTGTATTACTGACTTCTCTTTTTTTTTCCTTTTCTTTCCTGTTCTTTAGCTGACAGCAACTCTATATCTTTTGCCTTGCCCTTCTTTTATATGTCATCTTGAACTACCTGTCTGACTTAGTTCTTTCTGCTCTATGCCCCTTTCTTAAAATGACTTGATAAAATGTCTTGCCTATGATGGTCACTATGTGAAGGTCTTAAAACTTTTATAGGTTTCATGAGACTGTGTATGTATTTGAGATTCCTGTAGGTTTTAAAACACAAATTTAAAGAAGATAATATATTGGCATATGAAACTAATATATTTTTATCCTTGGTAATTTCTACTTTTGGTTTCCCACTAACTCAACCCCCTTAACAAGGGTCAAGCTAGGCTGATTTGAACATCAAGATTGCTCTTATAAGCCAATAATAGTGAAAACTCAAGATATCCCTTTCTTTCTGGTCCCTGTAGAGTGCTAAGAAACAGAATACAAGCTCAGGCAGCTTAAAGATGTTGAAAGTATGTGACCTGTGTCCTCTTGTCAATATGGAAACTCAAAGTAGGATGGATTGGGCATCACTGTAGAAATACCCAGATAAGAATAATAGAACTTAATAATACCCAAGTAAGCAGACTGTTGGAGAAAGCTTAAATCCAAGTTTGTTTCTGTGCCATATCCAACATGGTGGGCAAGGAATAATGATGTAGCTTTAGTAGAGAGAGGTGGTTGGACAGATGAACACGTGTCAGCATTCCTGTGTCAGCAGGTGTCACCACAGCATGCTTGTGATGTACATACAGGGGAACTACATGTTTCCAAATGCCTCAGGGAGTACACAATTTTTTTTTCCCTAGATACCAGTTGGGCAAGAGGAGAAAGAAAATAAATTCTTTTTAAGGGGGTGAATTTTAAATTGATGATTTACCTAAAGAGTGTGTTAAAATCCCTTGATTCTGAGACACCAAAACTTGGCAAATTTACCATCGTCATCAGTAGTAGTGCTATGAAACTTGGGAACAGGATTGCATAGTCAAAAACTTTGTAGAATAGAGTATGAATTATTGTTTCTACTGTGTGTGTATGTGTGTGTGTGTTATGGTGTTATGGAAAGCTCTTTAAAAGAGTACATAAGAGATTATCACCAAGAGAAATAATTGAACAAAGAAAAAGCCATGGCTGAAAATGGAAACACTTGGATAGGAAATGCATTTGTCATAAGAAATCTATTACAGAAAAATATTTGAAAAATAATGAACATCACTTGTATTTCTTGAAGTATCCTAGTCAGCATTACATTTATAATTTCTTCTCTAGTTAAAGAATTATAAAATAATTGGACAGTCTTATACAAAGCAATGTAACTTTCCTAAAAGAATGAGAAAGATAAACTGATTACCATTAAGTATAACCTCACTGCATCTCCAAGAAAAAAATAAAATATTTTTTCATATTTTATAAATATACTGTACAGCTGCTGAAGCAGCATTCATCACCTCTGTGTTTCAAGCAAGGAGCTGAATTCAGGCAAAAGGATTGGTCTTGGTCAACAGTTCCCCTTTTAAGGATTCATCCTGGATGTCTCCCCAAGCAACTGGTGCTTGTATCTCTTTAGAAATATCTTAGTCACATGATCATAGGAGCTGTAAGAGAAGCTCAAAATATGATATTTTGTAGCCTGAGTAAAATTAGAATTCTACTATTAAGAAAGAAATGTAAGAAAAAAAGATACTGGCTAGGTAACTAGCAGTTTTTGACTTGGTGTTTTTGCTAAAGAAAAAAATCCTACATGAGATTTTTTTTATTAAAAAAATGGCTTGGAGCTTTAGTTTCTGAGTGTAGAACAAGTGGCTGAACAGATAAATATACAGAATTGCTGCATAAACTATAGGAAGCTATCTGCATGAAAGCTATCATTACTACCAGGTTTCATGTGATTTTTTTTAAAGCCAAGAGTAGACGTAATCTATGACCTCTCAGGGATTTGTAACCTTAGAGAATAATTATATACATGCTTCATTAATTAGAGCATGCAATAAAAGCAAAACTAAATAAACAAAACATAAAGAATAATCGTAGATTCTAATCCTTTATTTTTAAAAACACTTGTAGAGATAATTGTTCAAAATACCACTTACGGACAAGATATAGCCCAGACTTCAGACCAGATTGTTAATTATGTCAGTTAAAGCCTGTTCTGGCCTTTGAATAATTCTCAGAGGGCAAGATTCTTTTTAGCATTTTAGGGAGGCACCTTTCTGCCTCCCTAGGAATAACTTACAGTCAGAATTTATTTATAGTGTGTCTGGGGTTTTATTAATAGATTTTATTTTTAGAGCAGTTCTAGGTTTATAGAAAAACAGAGTAGAATGTACAACGAATTCCGACGTATCTAGTCTTCTCCTGTCCTCTGCTTGCCCTACTAATAACACCTTACATTAATCTGGTACATTTGTTAAACTTGATGAATCAATAGTGATACATTACTGTTAACTAAAATCCATAGTTTATATTAATTATGGCTCACTCTTTGTGTTGTAGAGTACTGTGCATTTTGGCAAAATGTGTATCCACCATTACAGTGCCAAACAGAACAGTTTCACTTACCTAAAAATTTCCTGTGTGCCACCTATTTGTTGTTGAGTTACTAAGTCATGTCTGACTCTGTGACCCCATGAACTGCAGAATGCCAGGCTTTCCTGTCCTTCACTATCTCCCTGAGTTTGCTCAAACTCATGTCCATTGAGTCGATTATGGCATGCAGCCATCTCATCCTCTGTCACCCTCTTCTCCTTTTGCCTTCTATCATTCAAAGCATCAAGGTCTTTTCCAACGAGTTGGCTCTTTGCATCAGATGGCTAAAGTATTGGAACTTCAACTTCAGCATCAGACCTACCAATGTTGATTTCCTTTAGGATTGACTGGTTTGATCTCTATGCAGTCCAAGCGACTGTCAAGAGTCTTCTCCAGAACCAAAATTCGAAGTCATCAGTTCTTGGTGTCAACCTTCTTTACGGTCCAACTCTCACATCCATGCATTACTACATGAAAAACCACTTTCACCATATGGACCATTGTTGGCAAAGGGATATCTTTGTTTCTTTTTAAATACACTGTCTAGGTTTGTCATAGTTTTCCTTCCAAGGAGCAAGTGCCTTTTAATTTCATGGCTGCAGTCATTATCTGCAGTGAATTTTGAACCCAAGAAAATATAATCTGTCACTGTTTCAACTTTTTCCCCATCTATTTTCCATGAAGTCATGGGACTGGCTATCATGTTCTTGGTTCTTTGAATGTTGAGTTTTAAGCCAGCTTTTCCACTTTCCTCTTTCACCCTCATCTAGAAGCTCTTTAGTTCCTCTTCACTTTCTGCTATTAGAGCGGTATCACCTATATATCTGATGTTGACATTTCTCCCAGCAATCTTGATTCCAGCTTGTGACTCAACTAGTCTGGCATTTCACATGATGTACTCTGCAAATAAGTTAAATAAACAGCATGACAATATGCAGCCTTGTTGTACCCCTTTACCTGTTTTGAGCCAGTCAGTTGTTCCATGTCCGGTTCTAAGTACTGCTTCATAATCACGATACAGGTTTCTCAGGAGACAGGTAAGGTGATCTGATATTCCCCTCCTTAAGAATTTTCCAGTTTGTTGTCATCCACACAGTCAAAGGCTTTAGCATAGTCAATGAAGCAGAAGTAGATGATTTTTGAAATTTTCTTACTTTTTCTATTATCCAATGCTGCTACTGCTATGTTGCTTCAGTCGTGTCTGACTCTGTGCGACCCCATAGACGGACTCCTACCAGGCTCTTCTGTCCCTGGGATTCTCCAGGCAAGAACACTGGAGTGGGTTGCCATTTCCTTCTCCAATGCATGAAAGTGAAAAGTGAAAGTGAAGTCAGTCAATCGTGTCTGACTCTTAGCAATCACATGGACTGCAGCCTACCAGGTTCCTCCTCCCATGGGATTTTCCAGGCAAGAGTACTGGAGTGGGTTGCCATTGCCTTCTCCATGTTGAAGCCTAGCTTGAAGGATTTTGAGCATTACCTTGCTAGCATTGGAAATTAGTGCAATTGTATGGTAGATTGAGCATTGTTTGGCATTGCCCTTCTTGGGGATTTGAATGAAAGCTGACCTTTTCCAATCCTATGGCCATTGTTCAGTTTTCCAAATTTGCTGGCATATTGAATGCAGCACTTTAACAGCATCATCTTTTAGGATTTGAAATAGCACAGCTGGAATTCCATCACCTCCACTAGATATGTTCTTAGTAATGTTTCCTAAGGCCCAGTTGACTTCCCACTCCAGGATGTCTTGTTTTTGGTAAGTGACCACACCTTCTTGGTTATCTTGGTCATTAAGACCTTTTTTGTATTGTTCTTCTGTGTATTCTTGCCACCTCTTCTTCATCTCTTCTGCTTCTGTTAGGTCCTTTCTGTTAGGTCTTTTCTGTTTCTGTTCTTTATTGTGCCCATCTTTGCATGAAATATTCCCTTGGTATCTCCAATTTTCTTGAAGAGATCTCTAGTCTTTCCCATTCTATTGTTTTCCTCTATTTCTTTACACTTTTCATTTAAGCAAGGCTTCATATCTCTCCTTGCTCTTCTTTGGAAATCTGCATTCAGTCAAGTACAGTTTTCCCTTTCTCCTTTGCCTTTCTGTCTGTTCTTTTCTCAGCTACTTGTAAGGCCTCCTCAGGCAACCATTTTGCATTCTTGTGTTTCTTTTAATTTTCTTTTTTTTAATTTAAGTTTATTTATTTTTTATTTTTTTTTAATTTTTATTTTTACTTTATTTTACTTTACAATACTGTATTGGTTTTGCCATACATTGACATGAATCCACCATGGGTGTACATGCGTTCCCAAACATGAACCCCCCTCCCACCTCCCTCCCCATACCATCTCTCTGGGTCATCCCCGTGCACCAGCCCCAAGCATGCTGTATCCTGCATCGGACATAGACTGGCGATTCGTTTCTTACATGATAGTATACATGTTTCAGTGCCATTCTCCCAAATCACCCCCCCCCACCAAGTCCAAAAGTCCGCTTTACACATCTGTGTCTCTTTTGCTGTCTTGCGTACAGGGTCATCATTGCCATCTTTCTAAATTCCATATATATGTGTTAGTATACTGTATTGGTGTTTTTCTTTCTGGCTTACTTCACTCTGTATAATCGGCTCCAGTTTCATCCATCTCATTAGAACTGATTCAAATGTATTCTTTTTAATGGCTGAGTAATTGGAGGCTAATTACTTTACAATATTGTATTGGTTTTGCCATATATCAACATGAATCCACCACAGGTGTACACGTGTTCCCCATCATGAACCCCCCTCCTACCTCCCTCCCCATACCAGCAAAAGAGACACAGATGTATAGAACAGTCTTTTGGACTCTGTGGGAGAGGGAAAGGGTGGGATGATTTGTGTTGCTTTTTCTTTGGGATGGTTTGATTCAATGCCTCCTATTTAATGTTATAATCCTCTGTCCATAGTTCTTCAGGCCCTCTATCAGATCTAATCCCCTGAATCTATTTGTCACTCCACTGTGTAATCATAAAGGATTTGATTTAGATCATACTTGTATGGCCTAGTTGTTTTCCCTATTTTCTTCAATTTAAACCTAAATTTGCAATAAAATATTGTAATTAATTGTAAAATAAACAAATAAATAAACCTAAATTTGCAGTAAGGAGCTCATGATCTAGGCCAAAGTCAGCTCCAGGTCTTGTTTTTGCTGACTATGTAGAGCTACTCCATCTTCAACTGCAAAGAATATGATCAATCTGATTTTGGTATTGACTAGCTGGTGATGCCTATGTATAGAGTTGTCTCTGTGTCATTGGAAGAGGCTGTTTGCAATGCCCAGTGTGTTCTCTTGGCAAAACTCTGTTAGCCTATGCTCTGCTTCATTTTGATCTCCAAGGTCAAACTTGCCTGCTACTCCAGGTATCTTTTGAATTCCTACTTTTGCATTCCAATCCACTATGTGAATTAAATTATATATTATGTGGGAAATAGTTATTGAAAACATGAGGGCATGAAATTAAAGATAGCAAGTTTTATCAATCTCAGTCATTCATTGCAAATGTCAATTTCCTGTTCTGTTCTCTGATCTGGTAGTGAGCCAAACTAATCTTTCCCTTCATATAACTTATAGTCCATCCTGTGTAAATATCTTCTTTTTAAACCTAGCAGGAATATATCTTCTTTTTAAGGCTACCGCTTACAGTGCCCTGAGTTAATTTCAACTGGGCCTACTGTTAACTGCACTTCATGCAATATTTTGTTTTCTACTCAACAATACTTTGTGAAAAATATTATTCTTGTCAGCTTACAGATGAGGAAATTAGGGCTCAAAAATTATACACTTATGGAAGGTTACCCAGATAGTAAGTAGCAAACCTAGGCCTCAGTAACATGGCTGCTTTGTGCCAGAGCAATGCTTTTTCCACTAAGATGTCTCCACGTGAGAATTTCCTGTTCTCTGCTCATAGAGAGAGGGATGGTCATTTGCTGATCATATGATGTTCCACTAAAGTCTCTATCCACTTCTCAAGCCTGTTCTGTGGCTGAAATGATTACTTTGCTTACAATAAAGAATGAGCTGTGCAGCTGGAGAAATTTCCATCCAGATGCTGATGTGTCACTTTGAATTGTTATTACAATAAAAAGTTCCTGTTCATATTTGTTCCTATTTGCATATGTACAGGAGCCACAGTTGTTCAGCCAAACCAAGCCATTTAGCAAAAATGCAGCCCAAGATTCACAAAGTAGTTCTGAAAATAGCCCATTTGGGGCCTCTTGCTGAGAAGACTGCATAAAATATGCAGACTCTTTGATTTGTCTTTGAACAGTCCCACACCTTTTATCTGCAATCAACCTTCCCTCCCTTGTCCCTGCTTCCTACTCTCCTCTTTTCCTTTCTTGAGGTAGACCCTGAGAATATGCTCTGTGCCGGGCACTAGAGAGACAAAGAACAAACATAACACTCTTTGCCCAAATGGAGCTCAAATGGTGGGATCAAGAGTTCGTTCAAGAAACAGCGTTGTTTCCAGAAATAGAAATGTAGAAAAAAGGAATCTACTTGGAGTTACTATTTCTATTTTCCACCCCCTTCCTTTGTTCAAACCTTTATTATCACACTTCTTATACTGAATTAGAGTTTAATTTTTTTCAATCTCTTTTACCTGGCAGTCTGTATTCTAGAACCTAAAGTGGAACCTAGCACAGAATAGTTACCCAATTGAATGCCTATATCTAACTGAATTGTCAGCATTGATAACTTATGCTTTTTTGTGTGGGAGAAAGTAGGCAATAGAGTTCCTTCCTCAGCCAGAATTTCTTGATGTACTTGCCTTCCCCATCTCCTTTCACAAATTAATTATGTTTATGTATTTCATTATCCTGGGATATTGTATATGAGTTTTAACACTGGCCCTGTCCAGTCATAGGCATTGTTATAATTCAGATAATACTCATATTGTTACACAGCATTTGGTTAGGTCCTATGTTTCACTATATTATCCAGAGGTATTCTGAAAATTGCAATAAAGAGCGGGCAATGTGAATAATATTGTCTTCTTCTTGCAAAAGTGGATTGATTTGCCCAACCTTAGGGAGTTAATTAAAACAATCAAATTCTGTGCTTCCTAATCCATGTTATTCCTTTCCTCTCTCTAGACCATCATTGCTAGGGCATGCATTTCATTGTTCTAATCACAGAGGGAGATTTTCAGTAATGCTGACACAGGTACTGTGCTATGCTCTGTGTACATGTTATCTCATTAGCCCCAGTAGGTGAGAATTATTATTTCTATTTTATAGATAAATGAAATAAGGTCAAGAGAAGTCAAGTAATGCATTCAATACTATTTGATCCAAGACTATCTGATTCCAGAAATTGCACTATTAAAAATTAATCATCAGTGACTTCCCTAGTAGTCCAGTGGTTAAGACTCTGTGCTTCCACTCCGATAGGGGACACAGGTTCAATCCCTGGTTGTTGAACTAAGATTCCAGGAATACAGGGTGCCCAGCACAGGCGAAAAAAAAGAAAAAAAAAAAAAACACTTAATAATTAGCATTTGGAAAGTACTTTCTATGTACCAGGAAGCATAGTAATTATTTTACATAGAGCAGTTTATTTATTTAATCATAACACAAATCTCAATAGGCACATACCACTATTCTCTTCATTTTACAGAGGAAGAAAATTTGACTTAGAGGGTATATTATGGTTCTTTAAAGAAATAGAATAGAGAGAAGGGAGAGGTTTTTTTTTTTTTTTTTTTTTTTTTTTTTTTTAAATAGGAATTGGCTTATGCACTCATGGAGAATGAAAAGTCCCATCCCACAATCTGCTGTCTGCGACACAGAGAATTAGAAAAGCTGGTCATGTAATTCAGTCCGGGTCTGAAAGCCTGAGTATCGAAGGACTGGTTTAAGTACAAATGTGAGTCACTGGCATCACTGATGCAATGAATATGAACTTGGGCAAACTCCAGGAGATGGTGAGGGACAGGGAGACCTGGTGTGCTGCAGTCCATGGGTTGCAAATAGTCGGATATGACTGGGCGACTGAACAACAACAATGAGTCAAAAGCCTGAGAACCAGAAGCACTGCTGTTACTGTTCACTGAGGGCAGGTGAACAGGGCCCTGTCAACTCAAGTAAAAAGAGTAAATTCTTCCTTTCTTCACCATTTTGCTCTATTCAGGCCTTCCACTGATTGGATGATGCCCACCCACATTGATGAAGACAATCTCCTTTACCCACTCTATTTATTCAAATGCTCATTGCCTCAAGAAACACTCTAACAGACATATAGTGTGTTTTACTAGCTATCTGGGCAGCCTTTAGCTCAGCTGAGTTGGCACATAAGATTAAACACCACAGAGAAGTTACATGACTCAAGTTCAAACTTCAAGTGTGTATTTCCTCCCTCACATCTACTCATCTATATCCAGTTACTATGTTCCCATTACATATGCATTCTATGAATAATTGACTGTGCTTCTGAGGTGACCTCTCCACTTTTGAGCAAAACTCCTTCAGAAGAGCAGTCATAATCATTGACTAACTCCAATTCTTTTGTCCTTATACTCTCTTAAGGGCTTCCTTACCATCTTTTCCCCAGATGGTAAAGAATCTGCCTGGAATGCATGAGTCACAGGTCTGATCCCTGGGTTGGGAAGATCCCCTGGAGAAGGGAAGGGCAACCCACTCCAGTATTCTTGTCTGGAGAATCCTATGGACAGAGGAGCTTGGCTGGCTATAGTCCATGGGGTCGTAGAGAGTTGGACACGATGAAGTGACTAACACTTTCACTGACACTTTTCTCCTAAATCCAATGCAGTTAGGTAAAACCCACAACTTCATTGACATTGGTGTTGTCAAGGTAACCCATGAGCTCTTGATTGCTAAGCCCAGTGGTTCATTCTCCACCTTATCTAACATTGGTGTCTGACACAATTGACCACTACATATTCATGGAAATACTATTTTCATTTAACTTCCAGAACATTGCAATCTCCTGATTTTACTCTTACTTGAACACTTATGCATATTAGTCTCCTTTACCAGATCCCTCTTCATCACCTAGGCTTTTAAATGTGGTGTATGTGTTAGTTGCTCAGACGTGTCCGACTCTTTGTGACCCCATGTACTGTAGCCCGCCAGGCTTCTCTGTCCATGGGATTTTCCAGGCATGAATACTGGAGTGGGTTGCCATTTCCTTCTCTAGGAAATCTTCCCAACCCAGGAATCGAACCCAGGTCTCTTGCATTGCAGGCAGATTCTTAACTCTCTCAGCCAAATGTGGAATACCCTAGAACTCAGTTCTTAACTCTCTTTTCATCTGGACTCACTCTTTAGATGATCTCATATAACTTCACAGCTTTAAATACCATCTATAAACCTCTGATTCCCAAATGTATATTTTCAGGCCATAGCTCTCCCTTTAACTCCATACACATATATCCAACTGGATGACCAATACATATCTGACAGGATCATTCAAAATAGAGTTCTTGGTTTTCTTGTTTTCTTTTCAAAATCTACTCCACTCACAGACTTCCCCAATTTAATTAATGGCAATTTCATTCTATTTGATTGAAGATAAATCCTCAAAGTTCTTCATTTATCCCTCTTTTCTTTTGTCCAACATTTAGTCTGTTGGAAAAATCTTTTTAGTTCTTTTTTCAAAATTTATTTAGAATTTTACCACTTCTTGCCACTTCCATAGCCACCTCTCTTTTCCAAGCCACCATTGTGTTTTCTCTGGATGATTGCAGTAGTCTTCTAACCGATATCCCCAACAGGGATCCCCAACAGGGATACACAGTGGAAACAAGGGATATCAGTTAGAAGACTACTGTAAAGCAGTTTCTCAGAGAAGGCAATGGCAATCCACTCCAGTACTCTTGCCTGGAAAATCCCACGGCAGAGGAGCCTGGTAGGCTGCAGTCCATGGGGTCTCTAAGAGTCGGACACGACTGAACGACTTCACTTTCACTTTTCACTTTCATGCATTGGAGAAGAAAATGGTAAACCAGTCCAGCATTCTTGCCTGGAGAATCCCAGGGACGGGGAAGCCTGGTGGGCAGCCGTCTATGGGGTCGCACAGAGTCTGACATGACTGAAGCGACTTAGCAACAGCAGCAGCAGCAGCAGCAAAGCAGTTTCTACCATTCTTTTGTTCAAAATCCTTCAATAACTTGCCTCTTGTTTTCAGAGTAAAATCCAATATCCTCACAATGCCTTACAATTATCTTCCATCTGCACCCCATCACTGTATACTCTCCCCTTCCTCCACTTTGCTCCAGGAAAATTGCTCTTCTCACTATTTTTCATATATGCCAGCCATTGTCTAACCTCATAGCCTTTCCAACTGATGTTTGCTTTCTCTGGGATGTATCTCCTTCTAGTATATGCCAGGGTTATTCCCTTATTGCTTTTAAGTTTTTGTTTAAATGTCAGCTTTTCCATGAAGCCTAACTGATCACCCTGTTCAAAATTAAACCTTATTCCTTACAGTCATGGTTAATCTGTTCTGTTTTTCTGCAAGTCCTTTATTATCTTCTAGTGAGCTATCTGATTTACTTATATGCTATGTTTATTATTCATTCACCTGTCTTCTCCACTGGAATTGAAGCTCTACACAGGCAGAGTTGTTGTTGTTGTTGTTGTTTTAATCTGTTTTATTCACTAGTATTTCTAGAGTATCTAGACTAATTTCCTGACATTCACATGGCATTCAGTAGTTCCTGAATGAATGGATGAGTGAAAAAGTAAGCGAATGAAACAGTGAGATTGGAACCGAAAACTAGTTATTGCAGCTTAGAGACTCAGAATTCATTTTCTCCAAAACTAACTATACTGCATTTCAGTTAAACACTGCTCTGCTGGTCTGGGATCACCTATCTTAGTATCCAATTTCCAAGCTACTTCTATAGCTCTTATTGCCAACTTGCTGCTTCTAGCAGTTACCCATCACATCATCAAATTCTAATGGGCACCAGTAATGTCAAAGCACCAATTGAGCATATATTCTAATTCTACATTGTATTATTCTAGTATGAAGCTGTTACCTACTTTTCATGTGGCCTAGAGAAGATAATTATCATCTTCATACTTTGGTTTCCTCATCTATAAAATGAAAGCTTTGACTAAATAGTCTCTAAGAACACTTCTGTCTGGGTTTTGGTATAAGTTACCACAGCATCATTCCCATAATCCACAGAGTGGAAGCAGCATGAATTTTGTGATCAGAGGAGTGTGAATTCAAACCTGGGATCAACACAATGGAATAAGTCTATTCAGTTTTCTGTACCCTCTGTAGATAATTTTTCTGTAAAATGTGAATGATCATCTTCTCTATATTGTAACTTTTAAGGTTATTCTAAGGATAAAATTAGAGAATATATTTTGAAATGACTAACATAGTGTGTGATATATTGTAGTAATTCAATATGTGGTATTTTTGTATGTGAAATATAGTAAATCATATTTACACCTAGATAAGTTTATAAAATTATGGATTGGAGGAGCAATACGATATGGGGCCATACAACAGAGCACAGTGGTCAGTGACAGGATGCGGACTATCATTAAATTGGCATAGGACCTAAGTAGGTCCTGGTAGGGACAAACTCTGCCCAAGTGTCATTCACCCTTTGTATATTCAGCTGCCGCACCACTCTCAGAATTATGTTTCAGATAACACACCTCTTACACGTTGTGAATGTTGGAAGAAAACAATTCACAGACACAAATATACATCTTCTTGTAGTCTCAGTGTTTCATGCACTCTTTCCTCATTCATAAAGTGAGAACAGTTTCCAGAGGCACAGGATAAATACCATGCCTTCTTTGCATTACCTACAACTTATACACCAGTGCTGCAAACACAGCAATAGGGAAGATATGCTTAACTTTTTGATAATTATGATTTTTGTTTGTATACTGTTTTAGCCAACAGAAACTTTTATATCTATTTTATCTTTATAACAGTCTCCTGAGGTAGGTTTTGTGATAACCCCCAAATCACAGATGAGTAAATTATGGAAACTGAGATGGAGTGATTGATTCAATGAAACTCAGCTAACAAGGGCACCAGTGCGATCTAATTCCCTATCTCCTGTCTTTCAAGTTATCCCTGAAAGATGGAGTTAATTTACCTCAAGAAGACAGCAGGCTAATCATACCCTCTTTCTAAATGCTGCTACTGTTAGCTGTTAGCACAATATCTATCACAAATGTTAATAATCATTGGTAAGTACTTTGGAAATCCTGCCATTAGCTCTGTTATCTGTTGGACTGTCTGGAGCCACTCACTGAGTGTCCTCTTTAGCCAAGGGCTTCTCTGTAAGCAGACTGGATCTGACAGTCATCTGCTTGAATACATGCCATGTGACAGCAAGTAAGGCTCTGTGTTTAGGTAAACGAGGCCATCAACTTCCCTCATTAGACTTCACATGTTTACACATATGTGTGAAGACTGTTTCAGAACTATTATGCTGCTTTAATGCAAGAAAAAGTAGAAAGAGAAATGAAGTACAAAATTAAGAAAGACATGCAGAAAGAGGATAGAACTTACTTATAAGTAAGAAGGTTGGGTTCCTTTCTGGGCCTTCACATTAGTGGACCGTGCACTCTTGGACACATCACCTAGTATCTGAAGCTGTCTTCTCTTTTTTTTTTTTTTTGGGGGGGGGTGTTATTACATTTTTTTAATTTTTCTTTTTTTTAATTTTTTTTTAAATTTTATTTTTACTTTATTTTACTTTACAATACTGTATTGGTTTTGCCATACATTGACATGAATCTGCCACAGGTGTATACAAGCTCCCAATCCTGAATCCCCTTCCCACCTCCCACCCTATATCATCATGTCTTCTCATTTTTAGGATGGAGATTGTGTTAGAGTTCTCCAGAGAAACAAAAAACATAAGATACACAGACACACACACACAGACACACACACAGACACAGACACACACACACACACACACACACACTCTAACAGATTTATTTATATCCAAGGAATGGCTGTATGCAATTGTGGGTACTGGTGTGAAATCCTTAGAGTAGGTCATCAGTCTGGAAACTCCTGGGCTGCAGTCTTGAAAAAGAATTTCTTCTTTTCTCAGGAGACACGTTTTACTCTTAAGATGTTTCAACTGATTGAATGAGGCCCACCCACATTATCGAGGTAATCACCTTTACTTAAAGTCAAATGATCATATGTGATAACCTCATCTAAAAAATGCTTTCATAGCTATCGCCAAATTAATGTTTGTGTAACTGGGTTCTATAACCTAGTTAAACTGACATATAAAACTAATAATCACAGGGAGGGTGATAATGATAATGGTGATGGGGGAAATAGCCATCTTTCAACATCATGAAACACAGATCTAAATATCCATTTTAGGTGTCTAGTACAATGTCTAGTATATAGTAGAATCTCAATATTATTTCAATATGAACAAAAACAAATGTATGGGAGTGAGGACTCATTCATTTATCTTGGGCCTCTTTTTTGTTTTTTTTTTTCTAAATCCCACTAATGTCTCTAAATTCATTTGATTCTGGCATAATCACAACTATATTTTCCCAATGGCTCTAAAACTAAATTGACTCAGGATAAAAGTATAGTGCTTCAGAAAGAGTTTCAGGTAGATATTTTGTGCTTGAAAGAGAGCTCTGTACTCCCCTTTAGATATAACAATTCTCATTACTTCCAACCTAGCACCTAAATTCTAATATATCATTATATTTCCATTATGCTATTTTATTTTTAATTTCCTATAGGCTTTAGCAACTTATTACTGTTAAAAGAAAAAATCCTTTCAGATTTTTTAGGCTGAATGTGGCTAATCTCATAACTTTGTCAATTTAAAATAAGGACAATTACATATGCAGAATATGCATTTTATTGTTACTTCTCACGGTTTACGTATAGACTATTGTGATTAAGTAGAAATACCATTGACCTTGGAATCTGGAAAACAGAGCTTTCACAATGGCTCTGTTACATAAATACTAACTATATTACCTTGAACATCTTAACTAACCTCTGCATGCCCATTTTCCTATCTATTATATTTTATAACTAACTTTGTCCATCCTGCATCTATTCTAAAGAAATAACATATGAAAAACTATCTTTAACAATGTCTAGCTCACTGACAATACCTGGTAAATATTGACTGAATCAGAATCTAAACATAGTGTGGTATATTAAATCAGAACTTCACATAAATAACATGAATATCTAAAATAATAAAGAGTTAGTTAGCTCTGCAACAAACTAAACACAGCATTTTCCATGCTAGAAAACCTTCAGTGTTTCATTGACATTCCTATTAGAATTTTAAAGTTCTATTTTGAGCATAGGTCTCTTGTACACATAACAACATTTTCCTGATTATTCATTTTTTTCATATGAAGGTATTTGGGCACTTTTTCTCTAGAGCCAGTATGATAAGGTTAATCAAACTTGGATAGAAACCAGAGTATGGAATATTGAATGAACACTATCAAAATAAGGAGCAATAAATAATCAAGATTAACTTGGCAATGAAGGACCAGTTGCTGGCAACAGGAAGCAGGGTTAGAAACATTGGAGGTTAGATTCAATTGCTAAGTAAGATCAATTGCTAAGTAAGATCAACTGCTAAGTAAGATCAATTGCTAAGTAAGATCAATTACGTTCCAAAGGGTTGAGATCTAGCTATAAGAGCAAGAAAAAAAAAAAGAAAATTTTTAAATGAAGGATCAAGTTGCCAATTTTAGAACAGTTTAAAAAAAAAAATCCAATATGAAGAGATCATCACCCACAGTGATAGCTGCCTCCTCCTTGCCCCAGTTTTGGGCTAACCCCATGCATTCCATTTTATGTTCCTCCTCATGGGTCTTCACAAATATCTTGGCTCTGATTGTGAACAAAGTGTTTTATTTTCTTATTTAATTAAAAGTTGCAAATTTGTAGAGTAGGAAGAATATTCATTTGCTTCAGTAAACATTAATTAGGAAAGACATGAAATGAGTTTCTGCTTGAGCTTATACATGCCGCTGAAAATTAAAATGACACATTTTCAAGATTTTCATAATATCTACATTTTATATCCCTCATTTACACAGTTATGAGTAAAGTGTTGCCATCTCAACTTTTACACAAACTCTTTCACATTTTATTCCATTATCTTTTCTCTCAATTTTTGTTTGCAGTAGTATTTTTTCACTCCTTTCCTTTTGATATAGAATTTTCCCAGATAATCCTCTTGAAAGCAGAACTTGTGAGATATGAATGTAAAAGGCAATTATTTAAAGAATAGAGACAAGTGGGCAAAGAGGTAACACACAATAATCCAGGTACCATTATTCCTTATTGACAAATTGGATCCTTTCCAACAATGATGACATAGTGTAACTTAATCCACATTCACTGAGCAGCAAAGTAGGATGAATAATAAACTGTGGACCAAGATTTAATGAAATAATAAACCAGAGAAAAGCACAGGTTTCCTTAGAGGTATTTTTTCCATTACTATTCACAACACATCATCCCAAGGTAACAAGTGATGAGATGTCATAATCCAAACTATCTTTCAGGACAAAATAAAACCATCAGATGTTAGACATTGTGCAAAATTACAACCATTGCTCTAAGAATTGAACTCCAATTAAGCTGTGTATATACTTATTTGCATAACCACTGTACAGTACTTGCAACAAAAATCATATCATCCTATAAACACAAACACATTCTAAATGCAAAAACCTTTGTCATATATCCTTTCAGTATAATTTTTGGACAGGATTCTTAGGGTAATTGATTTGCTGTGAGGTGGACTGGATTGAACCATAGCTTCTCTATGGTTAATTGCTTACCTTTAAGCCTCAGAATTCATGTCTATAAAATGCTAATAGTAATTCATCCTTATTTTCTATCTAGGTTCATAAGAGAATGTATGGGAAAGATAATTGTGATAAGTTTCTGTACAAACATATTATTACATATAGTAATTTATTCATTATAATTCCATCAATAAATTATAATTCTATGGATAAAAACAAAAATGAAATTACCATCACTTTGCCATCACTTTTATCCATATTCAAATTATAACTATAATATTGTTAAAAATACACTGGAACTTCAGCATCTAAGGGTAAGTCACCCTTTCAAAGTAGATACCTTTGGAATTTGTATTTAAATGGGCATTTATTGAACAATTAACATTCATAAGATATTTTACGAGGTATATTATGAATATTACTTCAATTAATCCTTATGTAGTTCTTATATATGGATATAATTAATCTTTTTTTTTCAAAGAAATAAAATTGAAGGATTAGAGATGTCTCCAAGTTAATGTCATAATTTGTTGGTATAGCTGCTGTTACTACTCAAATTGAGGGGAAATGATTGCATACGTAAAACCTAAGAAAAAAGTTGTTTATACTATGGCATGTGTGTTAGGACACAAGAAAGGAGGGAATCTTCTATGTCGGGGAGATAAGAAAGAAAATGGATTGCCAAAATAAGACGCTATATTTTGACTCAAATTTGGAAAACAAGTCAGGCAAAACAGATTCAGCAAAGTACTTAGATTGATGGCTTTTAAAGTCAAGCAGAAGAATTTGACCTTAGTTCATGAGCATTGTAAGTTATTGAATAAGATAATGCCTTGATGAAACCAATAATTTGGGAAGATCGTTTCTAGGATTCTGAAAAATTTGAAAATTTACTCACAGAACTTGAGAATTTATATAATGTTGCAACTGTGCACACAGAATTGAATATTCTTTAAAAATACCAATACAGATTGTTTAATACAGATATTTATTTTAATATATTTGTACCACTACTCTATGTAAACATTGATATGTTTTGATAAATTGAACCTGTCAGATGCCAACCAACCATTAGGGCTATTTGTTTATTTATTCATGAGCAATTATGTATTTTCCATTTTGGGTCTCTCTCTTGTTTTTATATTTCATGCTTTTATTTATAGTTAATTTTTTTTTATGTTTGTATTATTCTTTCCTTTTTGTTGTACACCAAAATACTAGTAGCGAAACATTTGACCATGTGAATGACAAAAGAATGTCTGGTCTTTGCAGAAAACATTTGGTGTTTTCTTTGCATTAAATATACCAAATAAATTAGGAAAAGGGAAACCATGTGTTAGATAAGTAAGGGACATATTTATGACTTTGTAGGTGTTTCTATCATGTGTGTGCATGTGAAAATACCCAGAGTCTGAGACAGAGAGATTCATTTCATCTTGAGTCCAAGCTTTACAATTTCTCCCTTAAAGTATGAAAATCCAGTTGGAGTAACAGCACAATGGCAAATTTTACATTGATAGCGTAGTGTTTTGAGAACTGAAAACATCAATTAAATGATATTTTAAGTTGCCTACTTTTTTTGAATTGATTTCTGTCTAAACGGCCCTACTTTTCACTTTCAGGTATGTATCCCTTCTTATATTTTGAATATCTAGTAATTACTGTTAAAATGTGTTTTATATCTGGAGACAAATGTTTATGTGCAATTCTTTGTAAATAATTTGGAATATGACAATAACAAAATCAATTACAAAAGGAGTACTTTTACTGGAAGTCTAAATGTCAAGAACTGGGGTTGTGTACCTCTTAACTCAATGCTCCAGAGAAACTATTGAAAGTATACATACATTCAGCTTCCCCGGTGGGTGACTCAGCAGTAAAGAATTTGCCTGCATGCAGGAGCTGCAGGTGAGGAGGGTTCCATCTCTGCATTGGGAAGATCCCCCGGAGGAGGGCAAGGCAACCTACTCCAGTATTTTTGCCTGGAGAATCCCATGTGCAGAGGAGCCTGGTAGGCTACGGTCCATAGGGTCACAAAGAGTTGGACATGACTGAAGCAAATTAGCATGCACGCACACACGCATACATACATTCATAGTGGCATGTCTACCTGAAATCTGTAAATAAGAAAAGGTCTTTATATCTTGGAAGACAAAAGTGAATGGCTCTAAACAGTGTTAGAATAAAGCCATTTTAATTTAAATCAAAGTGGCTATATATATATAGGGAGAACATGCTAAAGGAAATATATCAACTAATGATTATTGTTTACTTCTGTGCATGCTGTGGCTCTGGGGCTTGCCAGGTGGTGCTAGTGGTAAAGAACCCATCTGCCAATGCAGGAGATGTAAGAGAAGTGAATCTCATCCCTGGGTTGGGAAGATTCCTTGGAGAAGGGCATGACAACCCACTCCAATATTCTTGCCTGGAGGATCCCATGGACAGAGGAGCCTGGAGGGTTACAGTCCATGGGGTCACAAAGAGTCGGACATGACTGAAGCGACTTAGCTTGCATGCATGCCGGCGGGCTACTGGGTGAGGAGTGAAGGACAAAGAAAGATGTAAAAAATAATAAAATGGTGTCCATGACAGGGACTCCATGTATATAATCACACTTATTTAATATATTGGTGTTTTCTGTGTGTGTCCATGTGTGTGCATTTGCATTTGTATGACTGAAGAGATGCATAAAATGGTAGTCTCCTATATATGGTGGGAAAATATACCTGAGAGCTCATGAGTTGCCATTAGTCCTGAATTCTTCCACAGTTATCAAAGGCATGCTGTCATGATTCAGACCGGAATCTTCCATCAGGGCAATAGTTAACTTTATTTGACAATAATATTCTAGATTATTTCAATATGGGAAGTTGTGAGAGTTAGAAGAGATATGAGAAAAACTTAAAATTTTTGAAGGGGAATTTTGGGTGGAGATTCATTTAGATATTTTTAGAATAATATCATTAATGCTAAGTTGCTTCAGTCGTGTCCGACCCTGTGTGACCCCATAGACGGCAGCCCAACAGGCTCCCCCGTCCCTGGAATTCTCCAGGCAAGAACATTGGAGTGGGTTGCCATTTCCTTCTCCAATGCATAAAAGTGAAAATTGAAAGTGAAGTCGTTCAGTCGTTTCTGACTCTTAGCGATCCCATGGACTGCAGCCCAACAGGCTCCTCTGTCCATGGGATTTTCCAAGCAAGAGTACTGGAGTGGGGTGCCGTTGCCTCCTCCGATATCATTAATAACGAGGGCAAAAAAACAACTAATTATATTAGAAATTGTATATATATATATATATATATATATATAAAAACAAGTCAGGAAGATAATAGTAACAGAATAAAAAAAACAAAATAAATTTAACAAAAAATAGGAAAGATGAGATTAAAAAAAAAAAGAAAGAAAGAAAGTAGAAAGCCAGATGAAGGGGGAGCGGGAAGGGAAATGGGGAGTTGCTATTCACTCTGCATAAAAGTTCAATAATGCAAGATGATAAAGTTCTAGAAATTTGTTGCTAACATTGTGCTTATAGTTAAACAATACTGAATTGAATACTTAAGAATTTGTTAAGGTGGGTCTCATGTAATGTGTTTTTTAGTTCAGTTCAGTTCAGTTGCTCAGTCATGTCTGACTCTTTGCGACTCCATGAATCGCAGCAAGCCAGGCCTCCCTGTCCATCATCAACTCCCGGAGTTCACTCAGATTCAGGTCCATCGAGTCAGTGATGCCATCCAGCCATCTCATTCTTTGTCATCCCTTTCTCCTCCTGCCCCCAATTCCTCCCAGCATGAAAGTCTTTTCCAATGAGTCAACTCTTCGCATGAGGTGGCCAAAGTACTGGAGTTTCAGCTTTAGCATCATTCCTTCCGAAGGAGTAAGTCAAGACTGTATATTGTCTCCCTGCTTATTTATCTTATATGCAGAATACATCATGAGAAACCCTGGACTGGAAGAAATACAAGCTGGAATCAAGATTGCTGGGAGAAATAGCAATAACCTCAGATATGGAGATGGCACCACCCTTATGGCAGAAAGTGAAGAGGAACGAAAAACCCTCTTGATGATAGTAAAAGAAGAGAGTGAAAAAGTTGGCTTAAAGCTCAACATTCAGAAAATGAAGATCATGGCATCTGGTCCCATCACTTCATGGGAAATAGAGGGAGAAACAGTGGAAACAGTGTCAGACTTTATTTTTCGGGGCTCCAAAACAACTGCAGAGGGTGATTGCAGTCATGAAATTAAAAGACGCTTACTCCTTGGAAGAAAAGTTATGATCAACCTAGATAGCATATTCAAAAGCAGAGACATTGCTTTGCCAACTAAGATCCATCTAGTCAAGGCTATGGTTTTTCCAGTAGTCATGTATGGATGTGAGACTTGGACTGTGCAGAAGGCTGAGCGCCGAAGAATTGATGTTTTTGAACTATGGTGTTCGAGAAGACTCTTGAGAGTCCCTTAGACTCCAAGGAGATCCACCAGCCCATTCTGGAGATCAACCCTGGGATTTCTTTGGAAGGAATGATGCTAAAGCTGAAAAATCCAGTACTTTGGCTACCTCATGCGAAGAGTTGACTCATTGGAAAAGACTTTGATTCTGGGAGGGATTGGGGGCCGGAGGAGAAGGGTATGACAGAGGATGAGATGGCTGAATGGCATCACTGACTCGATGGACACAAGTCTGAGTGAACTCTGGGAGTTGGTGATGGACAGGGAGGCCTGGCGTGCTGCGATTCATGGGGTCACAAAGAGTCAGACACAACTAAGTGACTGAACTGAAAGAACTTCCAAAGAAATCCCAGGGCTGATCTTCAGAATGGACTGGTTGGATCTCCTTGCAGTCCAAGGGACTCTCAAGAGTCTTCTCCAATACCACGGTTCAAAAGCATCAATTTTTCGGTGCTCAGCCTTCTTCACAGTCCAACTCTCACATCCATACATGACTACTGGAAAAACCATAGCCTTGACTAGACGGACCTTAGTCAGAAAAGTAGTGTCTCTACTTTTGAATATGCTATCTAGGTTGGTCATAACTTTTCTTCCAAGGAGTAAGCGCCTTTTAATTTCATGGCTGCAATCACCATCTGCAGTGATTTTGGAGTCCCAAAAATAAATTCTGACACTGTTCCCACTGTTTCCCCATCTATTTCCCATGAAGTGATGGGACCGGATATCATGATTTCCTTTTCTGAATGTTGAGCTTTAAGCCAACTTTTTCACTCTCCTCTTTCACTTTCATTAGAGGCGTTTTAATTCCTCTTCACTTTCTGCCGTAAGGGTGGTGTCATCTGCTTGTCTGAGGTTATTGCTATTTCTCCCAGCAATCTTGATTCCAGCTTGTATTTCTTCCAGTCCAGCATTTCTCCTGATGTACTCTACATATAAGTTAAATAAGCAGGGTGACAATATTCAGCCTTGATGTATTCCTTTTCCTATTTGGAACCAGTCTGTTGTTCCATGTCTGGTTCTAACTGTTGCTTCCTGACCTGCATACAGATTTCTCAAGAGGCAGGTCAGGTGGTCTGGTATTCCCATCTCTTTCAGAATTTTCCACAGTTTACTGTGATCAACACAGTCAAAGGCTTTGGCATAGTCAATAAAGCAGAAATAGATGTTTTTCTGGAACTTTCTTGCTTTTTCCATGATCCAGCAGATATTGGCAATTTGATCTCTGGTTCCTCTGCCTTTTCTAAAATCACCTTGAACCTCAGGGAGTTCATGGTTCATGTATTGCTGAAGCCTGGCGTGGAGAATTTTGAGCATGTGAGATGAGTGCAATTGTGTGGTAGTTTGAGCATTCTTTGGCATTGCCTTTCTTTGGGATTGGAATGAAAACTGACCTTTTCCAGTCCTGTGGTCACTGCTGAGTTTTCCAAATTAGCTGGCATATTGAATGCAGCACATGCACAGCATCATATTTCAGAATTTGAAATAGCTCAACTGGAATTCCATCACTTCCACTAGCTTTGTTCGTAGTGATGCTTTCTAAGGCCCACTTGACTTCACATTCCAGGATTTCTGGCTCTAAGTGAGTGATCACACCATCGTGATTATCTGAGTCGTGAAGTTCTTTTTTGTACAGTTTCTCTGTGTTTCCTTGCCATCTCTTCTTAATATCTTCTGCTTCTGGTAGGTCCGTAGCATTTCTGTCCTTTGTTGAGCCCATCTTTGCATGAAACGTTCCCTTGATGTCTCTAATTTTCTTGCAGAGATCTCTAGTCTTTCCCATTCTGTTGTTTTCCTCTATTTCTTTGCATTAATCACTGAAGAAGCCTTTCTTATCTTTTCTTGCTATTCTTTGGAACTCTGCATTTAGATGTTTATATCTTTCTTTTTCTCCTTTGCTTTTCACCTCTTTTCTTTTCACAGCTATTTGTAAGGCCTTCCCAGACAGTCATTTTGCTTTTTTGCATTTCTTTTCCATGGGGATGGTCTTGATCCCTGTCTCCTGTACAGTGTCATGAACCTCATTCTGTAGTTCATCAGGCACTCTATCTATCAGATCTAGGCCCTTAAATCTATTTCTCACTTCCACTGTATAATCATAAGGGATTTGATTTAGGTCATACCTGAATAGTCTAGAGGTTTTCCCTACTTTCTTCAACTTGAGTCTGAATTTGGTAATAAGGAGTTCATGATCTGAGCCACAGTCAGCTCCTGGTCCGTTTTTGTTGACTGTATAGAGCTTCTCCATCTTTGGCTCCAAAGAATATAATCAATCTGATTTCGGTGTTGACCATCTGGTGATGTCCATGTGTAGAGTCTTCTCTTGTGTTGTTGGAGAAGTGTGTTTGCTATGACCAGTGCATTTTCTCGGCATAACTCTATTAGTCTTTGCCCTGCTTCATTCCGCATTCCAAGGCCAAGTTTGCCTGTTACTCCAGGTGTTGCTTGACTTCCTACTTTTGCATTCCAGTCCCCTATAATGAAAAAAACATCTTTTGGGGGTGTTAGTTCTAAAAGGTCTTGTAGGTCTTCATAAAACCATTCAACTTCAGCTTCTTCAGCATTACTGGTTGGGACATAGACTTGGATTGCCGTGATATTGAATGGTTTGCTTTTGTGATGAACAGAGATCATTTTGTCATTTTTGAGATTGCATCCAAGTACTGCATTTCGGACTCTTTTGTTGACCATGATAGCTACTCCGTTTCTTTTGAGGGATTCCTGCCCACAGTAGTAGATATAATGGTCATCTGAGTTAAATTCACCCATTCCAGTCCATTTTAGTTTGCTGATTCCTAGAATGTCGACGTTCACTCTTGCCATTTCTTGTTTGACCACTTCCTATTTGCCTTGATTCATGGACCTGACATTCCAGGTTCCTATGCAATATTGCTCCTTACAGCATCAGACCTTACTTCTGTCACCAGTCACATCCACAGCTGGGTGTTGTTTTTGCTTTGCCTCCATCCCTTCGTTCTTTCTGTAGTTATTTCTCCTCTCATCTCCAGTAGCATATTGGGCACCTACTGACCTGGGGAGTTCCTCTTTCAGTATCCTATCATTTTGCCTTTTCATACTGTTCATGGGGTTCTCAAGACAAGAATACTGAAGTGGTTTGCCATTCCCTTCTCCAGTGAACCACATTCTGTCAGACCTCTCCACCATGACCCGCCCATCTTGGGTTGCCCCACGGGCATGGCTTAGTTTCACTGAGTTAGACAAGGCTGTGGTCCTAGCGTGATTAGATTGACTAATTTTCTTTGAGTATGGTTTCAGTGTGTCTGCCCTCTGATCCCCTCTTTCAACACCTACCATCTTACTTGGGTTTCTCTTACCTTGGGCGTGCGGTATCTCTTCACGGCTGCTCCAGCAAAGCACAGCCGCTGCTCCTTACCTTGGATGAGGGGTGTCTCCTCACCACTGCCCTTCCTTACCTTCAACGTGTGATGGCTCCTTAGGCCCTCCTGAGCCCAGGCACCCACTGCTCCTTGGAGGTGGGGTTGATCCTCCTGCCCGCCACCCCTTGCCTTGGGAGTGGGGTTGCTCCTCCCGGCCGCCACCCCTGGCCTTGAGCACTGGGTGGCTCCCCTCGGCCACTGCCCCTGGGGTAGCTCCTCTCGGCCGTTCCTGTGCCATCACAGCCTGGCACTCTCAGCTTCTGCCCCTGACCTCGGACGTGGGGTAGCTCCTCTCAGCCATGCTTAGTGTGCCGGCCGGTCACAGCCACCTGTGCTTAGCCACAGTTTAAAAAAAGTATTGGACTTCAAATGAAAAAATAGTTTCAACATAACAGAAATCAAAACAAATATGAATGGATTAAAAATCAAAACAAATAGAATGGATTAAAAATTCCATTACAAATACAAAGACATATGACCATAGAGGGAGGTTTTAACATGCCACACTAGAAATCCATTGTGTGGGCAAAAAATAAGTAAAGATAATGAAACTTTTTCCAAAGGATGCCATTCATTCTCACTACTCACAGATATCAAACTTGCAAATTCACTTTGTTAAATTAATTGATAACCCCAAGATTGATACTTGCAGTGCCTTTGCACTTATTCACAAACATGAATAAACTGGTGGAAAATTTAAGTTGTCCAATATGAACTTCTCTAGCTGAGGTCAATCAAATTTTTGTTTTCAGTGAGAGTTGGACTGTGAAGAAGGCTGAGCGCTGAAGAATGGATGCTTTTGAACTGTGGTGTTGGAGAAGACTCTTGAGAGTCCCTTGGACTGCAAGGAGATCCAACCAGTCCATTCTGAAGGAGATCAACACTGGGATTTTTTTTGGAAGAAATGATGCTAAAGCTGAAGCTCCAGTACTTTGGCCACGTCATGCAAAGAGTTGACTCATTGGAAAAGACTCTGATGCTGTGAGGGACTGGGGGCAAGAGGAGAAGGGGACGACCGAGGATGAGATGGCTGGATGGCATCACGGACTCGATGGACGTGAGCCTGAGTGAACTCCGGGAGATGGTGATGGACAGGGAGGCCTGGCGTGCTGTGATTCATGGGGTCGCACAGTCAGACACAACTGAGCGACTGAATTGAACTGAACTATAAACAAATGACTTTTTTTGCAGTATAATTAATGCTGATTTCAGACACACACAACAGTAAGTGATAGCATGCAGCAACCAGCAGTGAATGGTACCTGGAAACAAGTCTTAATTTCTCAGACCCTGAGACCTAAACACTGGACCACAGGAGCCAGCAGTTAGGGCTAAGGTCCCTAGTCTTGCCTGCCTAGTCAAGAACAAATTCAGATGAGCAGGCAGAAGGTAAAGAGTAAAGTAAAAAGTTTATTGTAAAGAAAAGTACATGCAGAAATTATCATGGGTGACCTCAGAGAGTCATGCCTTGGGAAGTTTAAATCCTTTATAAAGTGGCAGTTTTCCAGGTCTTTTCTTCCCTCAGGCCAATCACTTTGCTTTCTCCCCTCCACTCCCCTCTGCCCAAGTAAATTTGTTTCAGGACCCTCCCCTGGGGAGCTTGCACACACAATAGCCAAGATGGACCTTGAAGTGAGGAATTCTGGGAGGAGCAAGACTCATTATGGCCTGGGATTATCCTCTGACTTTAATTCCAAGGAGCATTTCTGCACATGTGTAGTATCTCTCCTATCAGACATTTTTTTCCTTCCTTTGTTCTCACCTTGATTATTCCCTTGAGGTCAGAGACTAAGACTGGCTATTTACCCTTTTATCATTGTCTGTGAATTCCTCACAATTTCCAACAAACTGTGGATAATTTTTCAAGAGATAGAAATACCAGACCACCTGACCTGCCTCTGTAGAAATCTGTATGCAGCTCAGGAAGCAAAAGTTAGAATTGGACTTGGAACAACAGACTGGTTCCAAATAGGAAAAGGAGTATGTCAAGTCTGTATATTGTCACCCTGCTTATTTACTTATATGCAGAGTCCATCATGAGAAACGTTGGGATGAATGAAGCACAAGCTGGAATCAAGATTGCTGGGAGAAATATCAATAACCTCAGATATGCAGCTGACACCACCCTTATGGCAGAAAGTGAAGAAGAACAAATGAGCCTTTGGATGAAGGTGAAAGAGGAGAGTGAAATAGTTGGCTTAAAGCCCAACATTCAGAAAATGAAGATCATGGCATATGGTCTCATCACTTCATGGGAAATAGATGGGGAAACAGTGAAAATAGTGACAGACTTTATTTTTCGGGGCTCCAAAATTACTGCAGATGGTGATTGCAGCCATGAAATTAAAAGACGCTTACTCCTTGGAAGAAAAGTTATGACCAACCTAGACAGTAAATTAAAAAGCAGAGACATCATTTTGCCAACAAAGCTCTGTCTAGTCAAAGCTATGGTTTCTCCTGTAGTCATGTATGGATGTAAGAGTTGGACTATAAAGAAAGTTGAGTGCTGAAGAATTGATGTTTTTGAACTGTGGTGTTGGAGAAGACTTTTGAGAGTCCCTTGGACTGCAAGAAGATCCAACCAGTCTATCTTAAAGGAAATCAGTCCTGAATATTCATTGGAAGGACTGATGCTAAAGCTTAAACTCCAATACTTTGGCCACCTGATGGGAAGAACTGACTCATCTGAAAAGACCCTGACGCTGGGAAAGATTGAAGGCAGGGGGGAGAATGGGATGACAGAGGGTGAGATGGTTGGATGCCGTCATCAACTTGATGGACATGAGTTTGAGTAAACTCTAGGAATTGGTGATGGACAAGGAGGCCTGGTGTGCTACAGTCCATGAGATAGCAAAGAATCAGACAGGACTAAGTGACTGAACTGAGCTAACTGAACTGAACTGAATTCTTCAACTGGAGACCACCTATCTCTTATCTTAACAAATACAAGCAGAAGGGTGGCTGATTGTAAATTTCCAACCTGGAGTCTATCTATCTCCTACCTCAATACAATTTTTGTTTGCGTTTTCTGTTTTGTTTTGTTTTGGTGGTTTTGCTGTTTAAAATGTACCACAGGCACAGGGCTCATGTGTTGCCTAGCGTTCCTAAGCTCAAAAAGTGTTAGTCACTCTGGTGTGTCCCACTCTTTGTGACCACATGGACTGTATGTAGCCCACCAGGCTCCTCTGTCCATGTAATTCTCCAAACAAGAATACTGGAGTGGGTTGCCATTTCCTTCTCCAGGGGATCTTCCCAACCCAGGGATAGAATCCAGCTCTCCCACGTTATACGCAGACTCTCTGCAAACTGAGCCACCGGTTCAGGTCAGTTCAGTTGTTCAGTCATGTCCTACTATTTGCAACCCCAGGGACTGCAGCATGCCAGGTCTCCCTGTCCATCATCAACTCCCAGAGTTTGCTTAAACTCATGTCCATTGAGTTGGTGATGACGTCAATCAATCTCAGCCTTTGTCACCCCCTTCTCCTGCTTTCAATCTTTCCAAGCATCAGGGTCTTTTTAAATGAGTCAGTTCTTTGCATCAGGTGGCCAAAGTGTTGGAGTTTCAGCTTCAGCATCAGTCCTTCCAAAGAATATTCAGGACTTATTTCCTTTTGGATGGACTGGTTGGATCTCCTTGCAGTCCAAGGTACTCTCAAGTCTTCTCCAACACCACAGTTCAAAAGCATCAGTTCTTTGGAACTCAGTTTCTTTATAGTCCAACTCTCACATCCATACATCACTACTGGAAGAACCATAGCTTTGACTAGATGGATCTTTGCTGGCAAAGAGATGTCTCTGCTTTTTAATATGCTATCTAGGTTGGTGATAATTTTTATTTCAAGGAGCAAGCATTTTTTTTACTTTCATGGCTGCAAAATCATAAAGTCTGTCACTGTTTCCATTGTTTCCCCATCTATTTCCCATGAAGTGACCGGACCAGATGCCATGATCTTAGTTTTTGGAATGTTGAGTTTTAAGCCAACTTTTTGCTCTCCTTTTTCACTTTCATCAGGAAGCGCTTTAGTTCTTCTTCGCATTCTGCCGTAAGGTAGTATCATCTGCGTATCTGATGTTATTGATATTTCTCCCAGCAATCTTGAGTTCAGCTTGCGCTTCATCCAGCCCAGCATTTCTCATGATATACTCTGAATATAAATTAAATAAGTAGAGTGACAATTTACAGCCTTGACATACTCTTTTCCCTATTTGGAAGCAGTCTGTTCTTCCATGTCCAGTTCTAACTGTGGCTTTTTGACCTGCATACAGGTTTCTCCTGAGGCAGGTCAGGTGGTCTGCTATTCCCAGATCTTGAAGAATTTTCCAGAGTTTGTTGTGATCCACACATTCAAAGGCTTTAGTGTAGTCAATAAAGCAGAAGTAGATGTTTTTTTGGAACTTTCTTGCTTTTTCAATGATCCAATGACTGTTGGCCATTGGATCTCTGGTTACTCTGCCTTTTCTAAATCCAGCTTGAACATCTGGGTGTTCATGGTTCACGTACTGTTGAAGCCAGGCTTGGAGAAATTTCCTTTTTTTTTTTTTCTTTGCTAGTGTGTGAGATGAGTGCTATTGTGTGGTAGTTTGAGCATTCTTCGGCATTGCCTTTCTTTGGGATTGGAATGAAAACTGATATTTTCCATTCAGTGGCCACTGCTGAGTTTTCTAAATTTGCTGGCGTATTGAGTGCAGTGCTTTCACAGCATCAACTTTTAGGATTTGAAGTAGCTCAACTGGAATTCCATCACCTCCATTAGCTTTGTTCGTAGTGATGCTTCCTAAGGCCCACTTCATTTCACATTCCAGAATGTCTGGTGCTGGGTGAGTGATCACACTATCATGATTATCTGAGCCATGAAGATCTTTTTTGTACAGTTCTTCTTTGTATTCTTTCCAGCTCTGCTTAGTATCTACTGTTTATGTTAGGTCCATACCATTTCTGTTCTTTTTTGTGCCCATCTTTGCATGAAATGTTCCCTTGGCATCTCTTATTTTCTTGAAGAGATCTCTAGTCTTTCCCATTCTTTTGTTTTCCTCTATTTCTTTGCACTGATCACTGAGGAAGTCTTTCTTATCTCTCCTTGCTATTCTTTGGGACCCTGCATTCAAATGGATATATCTTTCCTTTTCTCCTTTGCCTTTGACTTCTCTTCTTTTCACAGCTATTTGTAAGGCTTCTTCTGACAACCATTTTGCTATTTTGCATTTCCTTTTGGGGGATGTTCTCGATCATTCCCTCCTGTACAATGTCACAAACCTCTGTCCATAATTTTCCCGTTACTCTGTCTGTCTACTGAGCCACCAGGGAAGCCCCAACCTCAAAAAGTCTGTGATACATCTAATGGAAAACATACCTGCATTAGGTAAGCTTCATCCTTGTATTCATTTTAAAGCTTTTGGTTGTGAGGTCAGTGTCAATAAATCAACACTATATTTTAAATAAAGTGTCTTTAAGCAGAAACACATTAAATAAGGTTATATTTTAAATAGTTAATGAAAATACTGTGACCTGATGCCTGTAGGAACCCAATCTGTTAATTCTCTAGAAGCAATGGCTCGGTATTTGCTAATGTGGTGTTTAAAATGACTTTTCTAGAACATAGTTACTGTGAATAATCAGAATCGACTATATATGTGTGTATGGAATTTGTGTTAAACAATAACAAATACACACTATTTTTAGAGACCAATGAAATATTTACTCATGTAAAAATAATGTCCTATATTGTCAGAAAAATGTCAATTATTCTAAAATTTTATATCATATGTCTCACAATCTGTTGCTACAATGCAAAAAATAGAAGTTAATGATCAAAGGGCATTTCACAAAATTATTTTTTTAATAAATATATTTTTCTGATATTGTTAAAATCCACTAGGCAAAAGAAATTTTAAAAGATTGACAACACAAAATGTTCACAAGGATGTAGAGTAGTTGAAACTCTCACTCATTTCTGGAAGAAGTGTAAAATGGTACGACACACTGAGAAATGTTTCAGTAATTTCTTAGAAAATTAAACATACCCCTAACTTTGACTGAATAATTGAAATGTTAGATTTATCAAAGATATATAAAAACATCTGTCCACAGAAAGATATTTATAAAAATGTAACAGTACATGAACTGAGAATTTCCAGATGTATAAACTCGATTTAGAAAAGACAGATTAAACAGAGGTCAAATTGCCAATATTCGTTGGATCATAGTAAAAAGCAAGCAAATTCCATGAAACATTTACTTCTGTTTAATTGACTATGCCAAGGCCTTTGACTCTGTGGATAACAGTAAACTGTGGAAAATCCTTAGAGTTGGGATTACCAGACGACCTTACCTGTCTCCTGAGAAACCTGTTTGCAAGTCAAGAAGCAACAGGTAAAACCGTACATGGAACAACAGACTGGTTCAAAATTGGGAAAGGAGTACTTCAAGGCTGTATGTTGTCATCCTGCTTATTTAATTTATATGCAAACTACATTTTGTGAAATGCCATGCTGAATGAAGCTCAAGCTGGAGAAATATCAACAACTTCATGTATGCAGATGATACCACTTTAATGGCAGAAAGCAAAGAGAAACTGAAGAGCCTCTTGATGTGGGTGAAAGAGGACAGTGAAAAAGCTGGCTTAATACTCAACATTCAAAAATCTAAGATCATGGCATTCAATATCATCAATTCATAGCAAGTAGATGGAGAAAAAGTGGAAACAGTGACATATTTTCTTTTCTTGGGCTCCAAAATCACTGTAGATGCTGACTGCAGCCATGAAGTTAAAATATGCTTACTCATTGGAAGAAAAGCTATGACAAACTTAGACGGCATATTAAAAAGCAGAAACATTACTTTGCTGACAAAGGTCCCTGTAGTCAAAGCTATGATTTTTTCCATAATCATGTACAGATGTGAGAGGTGGACCATAAAAAAGGCTGAGCACTGAAGAATTGATGTTTTTGAATGGTGGTGCTGGAGAAGACTCTTGAGAGTCCCTTGGACTGCAAGGAGATCAAACCAGTCAATCCTAAAGGAAATCATTCCTGAATGTTCATTGAAAAAAATGATGCTGAAGCTGAAGCTTTGGCCACCTGATACGAAAAACTGACTCATTGGAAAAGATACCCTGATGCTGGGAGGGATTGGGGGCAGGAGGAGAAGAGGGTGATGAGGATGAGATCATTGGATGGCATCACTGAGTCAATGGACATGAGTTTGAGCAGACTCCACAAGATAGTGAAGGACATGGAAGCCTGGCATGCTGCAGTCCATATTGTCACAAAAAAATCAGACATGGCTTAGCAACTGAACAACAACAAATAACATATTTATTCACAGTGGGTATAAACCTATTGTAGAGAGCTGAGGTATTCATAAACAGAATAATTACTAAAAAACTGAATATATTCATACAATGCCTATTCTTCATATTCTACTAAGCAATAAAAAGGAAACAAAATGAAACAAGCAACACCCGTATGCATCTCATGAAATATGGCTCTATTTATACGAAGTTCTAAAACAGGCAAAAGTAATGTAATGTTTAAAAAATTTGATCTGTGGTAGCCTCTAGTCTGGGTAGGGATTGACTGGGAAGGTATAGGCAGAAACATTCTATTGAGTTTATTCTTCATGATAGGGATATAGATTTCTTTGGTGTATATGTTCTTCAAATTGTGCAACTAATACTTGTGTATTTTTATATTTGTATTATCAAATAAAAACTTTTAAAATTATTGTATTATTGATTGAAGAATAAACAGAAAGTGGAAGTTTCTATTATACTGTGTTTTACTTTGGTTATGTGAAATTTTCCGTGAAAACCTAAAATGTAGTTTTCTTAATAATGTTGCCTTAAAGAAGATATCAAACCTGAAATTACTGAGCAATCACAAATGGACAACTGTAACATTAAAACCCTGGAAGTTATTCTGTTTTCTATATCTCACTTCCCAACATCGAACTGGCCAACAGGTTTACTCAGTTACATTTCCTTAATAGTTATCAAGTTGATCCTCTCCCTTCTATTCCAATCATTACTAATATAGGCCAAGACTTTATCTTTTCTCACCTGCATTGTTATGGTAACTTTCTCACTTAACTCTTGTCTTTACTCTTGCTCCATCTATTCCGGTGGGATCTTTCTAAAGTACAGTTCTGACCATGTTATTTCCTTGTTTAACTTGCAAATATTTCCATTTTTCTACATGATAAAGATCAAACTCCTTATCCTTTGTAATTGTGCCTATTGCAGTGATAATAAATGGCAAACTGTCTTGGAGAAATGTCATGTGTTCTGCATATAAATGTAGCAGTCTATGTGTAATGGTGACTGCAGGATTTACCATATACCTGAAGTTTCCTAAATTCTGAAAAATGGTGGTTAAAGACACTTTAATACAGTACTATAAAGCACTAAATAACGACAGATCAGCCAACTTGTTGTCACTTTCTTCTACACTTGAAAAAATAGTCTGGAGAGTTTTTTTCTTTGTTATTACTGCTGTTTAGTTGCTAAGTTCTGTCTGAGTCTTTTGTGACCACATGGACTATAGCCCGTCAGGTTTCTCTGTCCATGGAATTTCCCAGACAAGAATACTGGATTGGGTTGCCACTTCCTTCTCCAGGGGATCTTCCCAACCCAGGTATAGAACACATGTCTCCTGCATTGCAGGTGGATTTTACCTCTGAGCCACTAAGGAAGCTTTTTTCCCTTAGCATACACTTAAAATGTAATGCGTATCACTGAATAAAAATTGGCTTTATAACTTTCACTGTTATAATAGGAAAATGTTATTACCAGGATCACAACTATTACTGCAATGAATTCTATGTTGTTTTTGCTTCTTGTAAGATTTGAAGTTCCAGGTAACAGCCTTCTCTTGGCGAAGCTTAGATGATGTGCTATACAAGGGATAAGTGATAGCATTTGACCTTCTAAACTTTTCACAGTGATTGATTTTCCACCTCAGAAAGAAGGTGCAAATGATGGGAAACCTAAATGAAACAAAGACCAATTTCAATTCACGCCTTAGATCTTTTGATAATCCCTTCAAACATAATAGGAAAGTACTATGGCTCTTGCCATTTTCACATGAGGGAACTGAGGCTTCAGTTCAGTACAGTCGCTCAGTCGTGTCCGACTCTGCGACCCCATGAATCGCAGCACGCCAGGCCTCCCTGTCCATCACCAACACCCGGATTTCACTCAGACTCACGTCCATCAAGTCCGTGATGCCATCCAGCCATCTCATCCTCGGTCGTCCCCTTCTTCTCCTGCCCCCAATCACTCCCAGCATTATAGTCTTTTCCAATGAGTCAATTTTTCTCATGAGGTGGCCAAAGTACTGGAGTTTCAGCTTTAGCATCATTCCCTCCAAAGAAATCCCAGGGCTGATCTCCTTCAGAATGGACTGGTTGGATCTCCTTGCAGTCCAAGGGACTCTCAAGAGTCTCCAACACCACAGTTCAAAAGCATCAATTCTTTGGCGCTCAGCCTTCTTCACAGTCCAACTCTCACATCCATTCATGACCACAGGAAAAACCATAGCCTTGACTAGACGGACATTAGTCGGCAAAGTAATGTCTCTGCTTTTGAATATACTATCTAGGTTGGTCATAACTTTTCTTTCAAGGAGTAAGTGTCTTTTAATTTCATGGCTGCAATCACCATCTGCAGTGATTTTGGAGTCCAAAAAAATAAAGTCTGCCACTGTTTCCACTGTTTCCCCATCTATTTTCCATGTACTGATGGTACTGGATGCCATGATCTTCGTTTTCTGAATGTTGAGCTTTAAGCCAACTTTTTCACTCTCCTCTTTAACTTTCATCAACAGGCTATTTAGCTCCTCTTCACTTTCTGCCGTAAGGGTGGTGTTATCTGCTTATCTGAGGTTATTGCTATTTCTCCCAGCAATCTTGATTCCAGCTTGTGTTTCTTCCAGTACAGCGTTTCTCCTGATGTAGTCTGCATATAAGTTAAATAAGCAGGGTGACAATATACAGCCTTGACGTACTCCTTTTCCTATTTGGAACCAGTCTGTTGTTCCATGTCCAGTTCTAACTGTTGCTTCCTGGCCTGCATACAGATTTCTCAAGAGGCAGGTCAGGTGGTCTGGTATTCCCATTTCATTCAGAATTTTCCACAGTTTATTGTGATCCACACAGTCAAAGGTTTGGCATAGTCAATAAAGTAGAAATAGATGTTTTTCTGGAACTCTCTTGCTTTTTCCATGATCCAGTGGATGTTGGCAATTTGGTCTCTGGTTCCTCTGCCTTTTCTAAAACCAGCTTGAACATCTGGAAGTTCACGGTTCACGTATTGCTGAAGCTTGGCTTGGAGAATTTTGAGCATTACTTTACTAGCATGTGAGATGAGTGCAATTGTGCAATAGTTTGAGCATTCCTTGGCATTTCCTTTCTTTGGGATTGGAATGAAAACTGACCTTTTCCAGTCCTGTGGCCACTGCTGAGTTTTCCAAATTTGCTGTCATATTGAATGCAGCACGTGCACAGCATCATATTTCAGGATTTGAAACAACTCAACTGGAATTCCATCACCTCCACTAGCTTTGTTCATAGTGATGCTTTCTAAGGCCCACTTGACTTCACTTTCCAAAATGTCTGGCTCTAGATTAGTGATCACAACATCATGATTATCTGGGTCGTGAAGATCTTTTTTGTACAGTTCTTCTGTGTATTCTTGCCATCTCTTCTTTATATCTTCTGCTTCTGTTAGGGCCATACCATTTCTGTCCTTTATCGAGCCCATCCTTGCATGAAATGTTCACTTGGTATGTCTAATTTTCTTGAAGAGATCTCTAGTCTTTCCCAATCTGTTGTTTTCCTCTATTTCTTTGCATTGATTGCTTAAGAAGGCTTTCTTATCTCTTCTTGCTATTCTTTGGAACTCTTCATTCAGATGCTTATATCTTTCCTTTTCTCCTTTGCTTTTCACCTCTCTTCTTTTCACAGCTGTTTGTAAGGCCTCCCCAGAGAGCCATTTTGCTTTTTTGCATTTCTTTTCCATAGGGATGGTCTTGATCCCTCTCTCCTGTACACTGTCACGAACCTCATTCTGTAGTTCATCAGGCACTCTATCTATCAGATCCAGGCCCTTAAATCTATTTCTCACTTCCACTGTATAATCATAAGGGATTTGATTTAGGTCATACCTGAATGGTCTAGCAGTTTTCCCTACTTTCTTCAATTTAAGTCTGAATTTGGTAATAAGGAGTTCATGATCTGAGCCACAGTCAGCTCCTGGTCTTGTTTTTGTTGACTATATAGAGCTTCTCCATCTTTGGCTGCAAATAATGTAATCAATCTGATTTCAGTGTTGACCATCTGATGATGTCCATGTGTAGAGTCTTCTCTTGTGTTGTTGGAAGAGGGTGTTTGCTATGACCAGTGCATTTTCTTGGCAAAACTCTATTAGTCTTTGCCCTGCTTCATTCCGCATTCCAAGGCCAAGTTTGCCTGTTACTCCAGGTGTTTCTTGACTTCCTACTTTTGCATTCCAGTCCCCTATAACGAAAAGGATATCTTTTTTGGGTATTAATTCTAAAAGGTCTTGTAAGTCTTCATAAAACCTTTCAACTTCAGCTTCTTCAGCATTGCTGGTTGGGGCATAGACTAGGATAACTGTGATATTGAATGGTTGCCTTGGAAACGAACAGAGATCATTCTGTCATTTTTGAAATTGCATCCAAGTACTGCATTTCAAACTCTTTTGTTGACCATAATGGCTACTCCATTTCTTCTGAGCTCTTTTGATAATCACTTCAACCATAATAGGAAAGTATTATGGCTGTTGCCATTTTCACATGAGGGAACTGAGGCTTAGAAATGTTAAATCACTGACTTAAATATGCAGCTATTATGTGTCTGGCCCTATATTCAAACCAAGGTAATGTTACTCCAGAGAGCAGCCACTGAATATTTTCACAGGAAATGTCTTGTTATGTAGGACACTTTGAATATTTTTCTTGATATTGAGATTTATTATGTTCATTTGTTGGAATTAGTGCTTATTTTAAAGAACACTTTTATTTTATCTGTGTATAAAAGAAGTATTTGGCATTTTTAAGAATCTACATGAAAGATATAATGAGTTTTAAAAAAATTACCTTTGAGGTTCAGAAGTTGAGTCCTGGGGATGTATACAAAGTCAAAATTCAATCATTGGAATAATACGATCTGAAAATATGTAGGGAATTTTGAGTAAAATCAGTATTTTCTTTCCTTTTTTCAATAATACATGATCAATAGAGTGATAGTAAAGTGGAAAAAAAAGCAGCTGTCAATTTGGATAAATAATGTCAAACGCTATTTTAATTAAAGAGCATATCTTGAGTTTCATCAACGTTGAAGAGACAACTTGGGGCTTATTTATCCAAGGTTATAAAAATTGAGTCTTAGAAAATCAGAATTTATTTGAATAAAATGTATATCCAGGTTATTAAGGCACAGTTAATATGAGTGGAAAATGTAACCAAATTGTAACAAAATTTAAAGATGAAAACCCAGAATCATCATAAACACATCGTCATGAACATTCTGTTTGGATTTAACTGTGGTAAAGTTTTCGTGAGGAAAGAATTCTATTCTTCAGTTGTCCAGTCATGCCCAACTTTTTGCAACTGCATGGACTGCAGCACCCTAGGCTTCTCTGTCCATCAGTGTCTCCTGGAGTGTGCTCAAATTCATGTCCAGTGAGTCAATGGTGCCATTCAACAATCTCATCCTCTGTTTCCCCCTTCTCTTCTTGACCTCAATCTTTCCCAGCATCAGGTTCTTTTCCAATGAATCAGCTCTTTGCATCAGGTAGTCAAAGTATTGGAGCTTTAGCTTCAGCATCAGTCTTTCCAATGAATATGTAGGGTTGATTTCCTTTAAGATTGACTGGTTTGATCTCTTTGATGTACAAGGGACTCTCAAGAGTTTTAACCAGCACCACCATTCAAAAACATCAATTTTTCAGCACTCAGCCTTCTTTATCGTCCAACTCTCACATCTGTACATGAGTACTGGAAAACCACAACTTTGACTATGTGGACCTTTATTGGCAAAGTGATGTCTCTGCTTTTTAATACACTGTATAGGTTTATCATAGCTTTTCTTTTAAGGAGCAAGTGTCTTTTAATTTCAGGACTGCAGTCATGGTCCACAGTGATTTTGGAGTCCCCCCAAATAAAAAGTCTTTCAGTTTCCATTTTTCGCCATCTATTTGCCATGAAGTGATTGGACAAATGGCATGATCTTAGTTTTTGAATGTTGAATTTTAAGCCAGCTTTTTCACTCTCTTTTTTCACCTTCATCAAAAGGCTCTTTAGTTCCTCTTAGCTTTCTGCCATTAGGGTAGTGTCATCTGCATATCTGAGGTTATTGATATTTCTCCCGGCAATTTTGATTCTAGCTTGAGCTTCATCCAGCCTGGCATTTCTCATTATGTACTCTGCCTATAAATTAAATAATCAGGGTGACAATATACAGCCTTGATGTACTCCTTTCCCAGTTTTGAACCAGTCCATTGTTCCATATCTGGTTCTAACTGTTGCTTCTTGATATGCATATAGGTTTCTTAGAACTCTGAAAATCTCTCAATTCTATCATTCATTTGTATGTTGCTTTATATCTATCTGTGAATATGTTAGCAATGTTTCAAACATATCTATGCAGAGTAAAGCTGTAATACTAGGAAACTATATAATTTGTTAATAACCTGATGGACTTCACTATTGTGTATTATATTCTGTGATGGAGTTCCTGAGATTACTGACCCTTTGAATCATGAATCAACTACTTTAAAAATGCCCATAGGCTATGAATTGAGTGGTTTCCTGTCACTGGGTCTCATTTATAAAATTCTATTTTTAAAAATTATATGTTCTATGTTACAGAGCTCCTTTATATGGAGCCTCATAATAGAATTCATAGGTGATTTCTTTGCCTTTAAAAATGGAAGCAACACTACATTTTTTATCATCTGAAGGAGAAGATATTCATTTTTCAAAACCATTTGTAATAGTGGAATAATTATGTCAATTAATACTCTAAATCAGCACTATCCTCTAGAACTTTTTCAATAATGGAAATTTTCTGTACCATCCCATACATTTGCCACTAGGCACAAATGGCTACTAAGTACTTGAAAGGTGACTAAGGGACTACATTTTTGATGCTGTCATATTTAATATAAAGAAATTTGAATGCAAGTTTAAATAATTGTATGTGGCTAAATAGCATTGATCAATGCTATTTTCTAATTTTCAAATAAGAAAATCTTGCTTTGGAGAGGAAAAGAAACCTTGCCCATTCATCCATAATAGGTCATGGCAATTAAATGTGTGTTTAATCAGATGAATAATATTCAATTAATATTAATATGAAGGATTGGATACAATATTCCCAAATTTACATCTACACTTTTAAAAGGAAATCTTCTAGACTGACAGTGCCTTTAAAAATGTCTTTCTTTATCACTGCAGTACCCTCAACATTTAGCACAATGCTTATTAGGCAGAGTAGACAGAGTAGGCACTTGATAAATATTCATTCAGTGGATGAATGATAAAACAAAATTAAATGACGATCAGAAGCACTATTTAAATGGAGCAAACCATTAAATCAGTGGCCAGAAAATGTCCAACGATAGTGTGGATGTAAATGCAAATGTTATTCCAGATCTTTGATTTTACTGGAACTATCCAAAATTCAATCCTGTTCATGAATGTTTCAACTAAATCAATTTTGACAGTTTGTTTATTCTTCACTAATGCTCATCTCATCTCAGAGCTATTGCATATTGCTTTGGCAACTGTGCAATGCTCATTTTCATTCAACAAATATTTGTTTTACGTGTACTATCTTCCAGGCACTGTGTTAGAAAGGCATTATATTTTGTAAGGCTGTGAGTTCTGAGGTTGATCTCCTCAGTTGGAATCCTGCCTTTTTGCTTACTGTGTAAGCTTGGCAAGTCACCCTTGTCATGCCTCTGTTTCTGCAAAATGAAGTGATTATAGGACACATTCATAGGGTTATTTTCAGACTTAAATGATTTATTGCATATGGAGAATTCATAATACTGCCCAGTATATAGTAGTCATCCAATTGGTTTTAGTTATTAGATGTTGGGCATTTGCTAGATGTTAGCTATTAGATGTGGAGGAATCAGCAATAAAGACAAACAGGGTCTATATCCTTATAGGGTTTAACTTGGCCATCAGTATAACAAGGAAGCATTATTAAGAAGCTAGTGGAGGTGATAGAAATCCAGCTGAGCTATTTAATATCCTAAAAGATGTTGCAGTTGAACTGCTGCATCTAATATGCCAGAAAATCTGGAAAACTCAGCAGTGACCACAGGACTAGAAAAGTTCAGCTTTCATTCCAATCCCAAAGAAGGACAATGCCAAAAATATTCAAACTACCACACAATTGCAGTTATTTCACATGCTAGCAAGGTAATGCTCAAAATCCTTCAAGCTAGGCGTCAACAGTCCATGGATTGATAACTTCCAGATGTGTAAGCTGGGTTTAGAAAAGGTAGAGGAACCAGAGATCAAATTACCAGCTTTCATTGAATCATAGCAAAAGCAAGGGAATTCCAGAAAAACATCTTTTTCTGCTTCATTGACTATGCTAAAGCCTTTGTGTGGATCACAATAAATGGAAAATTCTTTAAGAGATGGGAATACCAGACCACCTTACATGCCTCCTGAGAAACTTGTATGCAGGTCAAGAGGTAACAATTAGAACTGGACATGAACAACAGACTAGTTCCAAATTGAGAAAGCAGTATGTCAAGGCTGTATATCATCACTCTACTTACTTAGCTTCTATGCAGAGTACATCATAAGAAATGCCAGGCTGGATGAAGCACAAGCTGGAATCAAGATTGCTGGGAGAAATATCAATAACCTCAGATATGCAAATGACACCACCTTTATGGCAGAAAGTGAAGAACTAAAGAGCCTCTTGATGAAGGTAAAAGAAGAGAGTGAAAAAGCTGGCTTAAAATCCCATAGATTAGCCACTAGGCACAGATGGCTACTAAGTACTTGAAAGGTGACTAAGGGACTACATTTTTGATGCTGTCATATTTAATATGAAGTAATTTGAATGCAAATTTAAATAATCACATGTGGCTAAATGTCATTGATCAATGCTACTTTCTGATTTCAAATAAGAAAATCTTGCTTTGGAGAGGAAAAGAAACCTTCCCCATTCATCCATAGTAGGTCATGGCAATTAAGATGTGTATTTAATCAGATGAATGATATTCAATTAATATTACTATGAAAGATTTGATACAATATTCCCAAATTTATATCTACACCTTTAAAAGGAAATCTTCTAGACTGACAGTGCCTTTAAAAATGTCTTTCTTTCTCACTGCAGTACCCTCAACATTTAACACAATGCTTATTAGGCAGAGTAGACAGAGTAGGCACTTGATAAATATTCATTCAGTGGATGAATGATAAAACAAAGTTAAATGAATATCAGAAGAGGGAAATAGTTGACTTAAAGCTCAACATTCAGAAAACTAAGATCATGGCATCCAGTCCCATCACTTCATGGCAAATAGATGGGGAAACAGTTGGAACAGTGGCTGAATTTATTTTGGGGGGCTCCTAAACCACTGCAGATGGTGACTGCAGCCATGAAATTGAAAGACATTTACTCCTTGGAAAGAAAATTATGACCAACTTGACAGCAGTTAAAAAGCAGAGACATTACTTTGTCAGCAAAGGTATGTCTAGTCAAGGTTATGGTTTTTCCAGTGGTCATGAATGGATGTGAGAGTTGGACTATAAAGAAAGCTGAATGCAGAAGAATTGATGTTTTTGAACTGTGGTGTTGGAGAAGACTCTTGAGAGTCTCTTGGACTCCAAGGAGATCCAACCTCCAATACTTTGGCTACCTGATGCAAAGAGCTGATTCATTTGAGAAGACCCTAATGCTGGGAAAGATTGGGGGCAGGAGGAGAAGGGGACAACAGAGGATGAGATGGTTGGATGGCATCACTGACTCAATGGACATGAGTTTGGGTAGACTCCAGGAGTTGGTGATGAACAGGGAGGCCTGGTGTGCTTCGGTTCACGGGGTCGCAAAGAGTTGAACACGACTGAGCAACTGAACTGAACTGAACCACCTGGGAAGCCCAAGTAAAGGGATAGTGAAAATCAAATTCATTAGAAACGTTAATAAGAATTTAAACATAGTAAATAAATAAATACAAAATAAATCTTCATACCAAATATATCATGTACATTTTGGTATACAAACATCTTGAAATATGAAAGGATGTTGTCCTATATCTAGAGTAAATGTTGTATCAGGCACTGGTATAAAAATATTGAATGGTTAACTTCTTCCTGTTGAAAGGCTGAAAGACAATATCACATTTACTTTTTTTCTTTAAAAATAAATTATTTAGTTATGGATTCTTGAATTTGAATAAGTTCAACTTGAATACTTTCATATAGATTCATGTAGTCTGAGATATCTGTTTTCAAATGTTCAGTTTCACTATCACCTGTAGAATCTAAAGTTGCTATTCTTTTCTTTGCATTGATCTTCTGATTTCTCTAATAAGTTCAGACTCATCTTCTGTCAATTTTCTTCTCTTTGCTTGTATAAATGAAAAAAAAACACACAAAAACAAATTCCTGGTTATGATCAATGAATGGTTAAAAGCCAACTAAAGCAATATTAAACCCTATCTCCTTCTATACTTTATTGAAGGACAGTTCAGTACTTTGGGCAATACATTAAGAAAACTGAAAGGTGAAAATTTATTTCACTATTGTATCATTTTCTTGGCAATTCTACTTTTATGTTTTATTCTGGTTTTATATTTTATTAGTCTTTTTTCGATTTTCCTATTGTCTTGTTCCCTTTGGACATAGTTCAGAATTATTGAGTAATCATGAATAATGATGAAATAATTTGGGGGATCCAGTGAATCAGTGAAACTGCTCATTCGTGTCTGACTCTTTGCAACCCCATAGACTGTAGCCTACCAGGCTCCTCCATCCGAAATTTTTCAGGCAAGAGTACTGGAGTTGGTTGCCATTTCCTTCTCCAGGGGATCTTCCCAACCCAGGGATCAAACCCAGGCCTCCCGCATTACAGGCAGATGGTTTACCTCTGAGCCACTATGGAAGCCCTATTTGGGGGATGATGAAATATAAAACTCTCTCAAGATATTGAAAAAATAAGTTAACCAAGATCCTTTAATGTGGTCTCAGATTTATTAAAGTGTCCAAATGATCTACAAGATAATTTCAAAAAGTTAAATTTCTGTGTAATCTTTAAAAGACACCTAAGAATAAATAGAAGGCATGAAATATCAACCCTCACAAATCATTGACTGATCAAAAGAGAAACTCAAAAACAAAAATCAGGTCCAATCGACCACAGTAGTATCTAATGCATAAGATGCAGAGATGGCAACAGATATTAAATAATTATGTAAATGAGATAACATAGACAGTTATAAATGTACTAAAGAAAACTTTTAATTACTATGATAGAATAAAACAGATTTTTTAATTTGAATTGATGGGTCAGTGATGTTTCCCTGAAGAAGTGAGACTGAAGTTATGATCTGAAGGATAAGTGGGAATTAACCTGGTGAAAAGTAGATATAGGAGGATACCAGCATATGCGAAGACTCTGAGGCAAGACAGAACTTGACACACTTGAGGAACTGAAGTAAAAATCATGTGATTGTTAGCAGCTAGAAGGTGTTCAGTGACATGAGGTGAACCTGGAGAAGAAGGCTTCAGTACAACCAAAAGAGGCCCTTGCAAGTCATAACAAACAGGTTGAATTTTACCCTAAGCATAGTGAAAAACCACTAAAAGGCACAGAGCATGGAGATAATATAATCATATTTGCCTTTAAAAGTTACTAAAGAAGTATATGCTTGTTAAGAAAAATTAGACAATGCAGAAATGTTGGAAAACAAATAATTAAAGAGTTCTCCTGGGTCCATGCTATAATACTAAATTTGGTGTGTGTTGTCTGAGGCTCTTGTAATTGATATGCTGATATGACTACAGAGAAGCACACTACTAATATTAACTGATTATACTCATGAAAATCCTCCGAAACTTTCATTCAACATTGTATTTTGGACATGTTTCCACACCAGTGTCCATATTGACTTGCCTTATTCTGCCAATGGCTACCTAGCATTTCGTTGTAAGAATATGCCTGGGATTGCCACATTTTTTCTGAATAAAGCCAGGTAGTAAATATTTTAGGCTTTGCAGTTCACAAAACTACATAATCTGCTACTGTAGTATAAAAGCAGACATATACAATGGATAAACAAATGATGGTGGCTGTGTTCACAGGTTGTATATAAAAGGGTGTTATCAGGATTTGGAGTATGGATTATAGTTTGTCAATTCCTGGAATCTAGCACAATTCATTAAATGATGAAGGTGGTGTTTATTTTTTAAAACCTCAACTTAATAAAATTAAATACTCACACATTTTTTAATTGAAACTATGTAGAAGACTCTAAAATTAAAAGGAATAAATTTTGTTCTCACCCTTCATTCCCTTGTCCCATTCAAAAAGTGTAAACATTTTGCTAGTTTCTATCTTTTAACTCTTCAGGTGGTTACCAGATTTTTAAATAATATTCTTATATTGTTATTTCTTGATTTAAGTGCATATTGATCACATAATGTTAAAAAGGTAAAAGGAAAATGTTGATTTTATAATGGTAAAAAAGAGGAAGTGTTTACTTCATTGTTACTTCCTACCTCTTCTCTTCCTCTCAACATTATTATGTTATTACTTAATTTCTACTGAGGTTTGTATTATTTAAATTATATTCAGTGACTATAATGAAGTATTCTGTGCTTTGTTCCAGGTTAATTATTTAAAATACTATTTTGCATTAACATTTTTATGTTAATATAAGTATATTTATTACAGAACCAAGAATTGACAGATCATACTGGCCATATTTCAAATCTGTCTTCTTGTATACCTTTGACATTATTGTGAGCTAACTCCCAAATTAACACAGACATAATGCTGATATATGCATAGAGTATATAAATGATACATGCATTAAAAGTACATTTATTTTCCCACAAGCATTTAATTGAAATCTTTGCCCTCATTTTAGAAGACAAAGTTTAAAATAATTTACCTCCTGGTTTTCAAAGATATTATTTCATTACATTCAAGCATTCATTGCCATACCTGAGAAGTCTGAGGTCAGTCTGATGTTCAAAGTAACCTATGGGAGTTTTTAAATTTTTAATTTTGGATACTTTTTTATCCTTGGCAATTTGACAGCTTTTAGAATGCTTTAAGGTGTCATGTCCTGTTTTTTTAATCACTATTATTCATTTAGCTCTATTTAAACAAAAGTTAGGGCTTATCAATCTGAAGATTTGTGTCTTTATTCTGTGAATTTTCATTTTAAGATAGACTGAAAATCCATGAAAACATAAATGTACAGCTACAATAAATTGTTAAAAAGAAAATCTCACTTAATGACTACTCAGATTAAGAAATACATTGAAAGCAATGCAGAAGCACCATATGGTCCTTTGCAATCACAAATCCCCTCCCACTCCAATAAAGTAAATCAGTATTCTGTGTTTTATCATAATTTTAAAAATGTTTTCCCCACTCAAGTATTCATGAAAACTACATATTCATTTTTCCTGTTTTTGAACTTTACATAGATGAAGTCATATTTGTATTTTGTGTCTGAATTTAGTTGGTTAATAATATGTTTGTGAAATTCATCCTTTTAATTTCTACACAGTCCTCTGTTATAGTATTTATCACAATTTACTGATTGATTCTATGATTGATGAACATTAGGGTATTTCTAGTTTGGGACTCTTATGAATGATGCTGTTATAAATATAATCTTACACATCTTGTGTTGAACATCTGTTCATATATCCATTGAATGAGTGTCATTCTACTAGGTCATAGAATATGCAAATGTCCAACTTCTGTAGACAAGGTCAAAATGTTTTCCAAAGTTTACACTCACACTGGAGATATATGGAAATTATATTATTATTGCTCTATATCATTACCAGCACTTTTTATTGTGAGTTTTCTCTTTTTAAATTTTCTTTTCTTTTTTGGCTGTTCTGGTGGTTACATAGCATTTTGTGAGGTAAACAGCTGTGTTTGACTTGGTGGCACCAGTCTAAGACCATCTGTTGTGTAAAGAAATAAAAATTTTACAGGGTTGCAAAGCAAGACGAAGTTACTCTTGGATGGGCAGATAAGGAATGGCATCCTGGAGAAGGTCGTTTGCACAGGAATTGGAAGGAGAGGATAGTGATAATCATGGATATTAAGTAAATTACATCTTTATGTAGTGTGGAATATTTCAAAGAAATGATTCACTGAAGTATCCCAGTGAAAAGTACTACTACTTTTCTGTTTTACAGAAAATTGAGACTCAGACAAGTGACTCTCCCAAAGGCACACAGCAGAGAAGTGACAGGGTCAGTGTTTTAACCCAAGTGTATCTGCCTTCAGAGCTTATATTTTGGAAGGAGAAACATAGGTAATGCCTTTAATTGAAGAGTGACCCTATGTGATGATTTCTGTGTATGGTTGATTTCACAACAATCCTTAAAAGATTGAGTTGATACCTCAATTTCAGAGCTGAGAAAATTGAAACTCAGAGAGTTTAAAATATCTAACTTGTTTCACTGTGTGATACTTTCACCTAGGTAAGTAAAATCACCTGAGCAAGGCAGGTAAAGATGATAATACATTCAATATATTGCTGGGATTGTGTCCTTTGGTGTAAGTTGGATGTTCTGCCAAAGTATAGCATAAGATAAAAGTACAGGTTGAAACTATGCTAATTTAGGCCTTGACTATGAGATTAAGTAATCCAAGTCTATGCCCCAACGAGTAATGCTGAAGAAGCTAAAGTTGAACGGTTCTATGAAGACCTACAAGACCTTTTAGAACTAACACCCAAAAAAGACGTCTTTTCATTATAGGGGACTGGAATGCAAATAGGAAGTCAAGAAACACCTGGAGTAATAGGCAAATTTTGCCTTGGAGTACGGAAAGAAGCAGGGCAAAGGCTAATAGATTTCTGCCAAGAGAAAGCACTGGTCATAGCAAACACCCTCTTCCAACAACACAAGAGAAGACTCTGTTACATGGACATCACCAGATGGTCAACACCGAAATCAGATTGATTGTATTCTCTGCAGCCAAGGATGGAGAAGCTCTATACAGTCAGCAAAAACAACACCAGAAGCAGACTGTGGCTCTGATCATGAACTCCTTATTGCCAAATTCAGATTTAAATTGAAGAAAGTAGGGGAAACCACTAGACCATTCAGGTATGATGTAAAACAAATCCCTTATGATTATACAGGGGAAGTGAGAAATAGATTTAAGGGCCTAGATCTGATAGGTAGAGTGCCTGATGAACTATGGACTGAGGTTCATGACATTGTACAGGAGACAGGCATCAAGATCATCCCCATGGAAAATAAATGCAAAAAAGCAAAATGGCTGTCTGGGGAGGCCTCACAAACAGCTGTGTAAAGAAGAGACGTGAAAAGCAAAGGAGAAAAGGAAAGATATAAGCATATGAATGCAGAGTTCCAGAGAATAGCAAGAAGAGACAAGAAAGGCTTCTTAAGCAATCAATGCAAAGAAATAGAAGAAAACAACAGAATGGGAAAGACTAGAGATCTCTTCAAGAAAATTAGAGATACCAAGGGAACATTTCATGCAAAGATGGGCTTGATAAAGGACAGAAATGGTATGGACCTAACAGAAGGAGAAGATATTAAGAAGAGGTGGCAAGAACACACAGAACTGTACAAAAAAGATCTTCACAACCAAGATAATCATGATGGTATGATCACTCACCTAGAGCCAGAAATCCTGGAATGTGAAGTCAAGTGGGCCTTAGAAAGCATCACTATGAACAAAGCTAGTGGAGGTGATGGAATTCCACTTAAGCTGTTTCAAATCGTGGAAGATGATGCTGTGCACATGCTGCATTCAATATGCCAGCAAATTTAGAAAACTCATTAGTGACCACAGGATTGGAAAAGGTCAGTTTTCATTCCAATCCCAAGAAAGGAAATGCCAAAGAATTCTCACACTATGGCACAATTGCACTCATCTCACACACTAGTAAAGTAATGCTCAAAATTCTCCAAGCCAGGCTTTAGCAATGCGTAAACAGTGAACTTCCAGATGTTCAAGCTGGTTTTAGAAAAGGCAGAGGAACCAGAGATCAAATTGCGGACATCTGCTGGATCATAGAAAAAGCAAGAGAGTTCCAGAAAAATATCTATTTCTGCTTTATTGACTATGCCAAAGCCTCTGGCTGTGTGGATCACAATAAACTGTGGAAAATTCTGACAGAGATGTGAATACCAGACCACCTGACTTGCCTCTTGAGAAACCTATATGCAGGTTGGGAAGCAACAGTTAGAACTGGACATGGAACAACAGACTGGTTCCAAATAGGAAAAGGAGTATGTCAAGGCTGTATATTGTCACCCTGCTTATTTAACTTACATGCAGAGTACATCATGAGAAACTCCGGGCTGGAAGAAGCACAAGCTGGAATCAAGATTGCCAGGAGAAATATCAATAACCTCAGATATGCCGATGAAACCACCTTTATGACAGAAAGTGAAGAGGAGCTAAAAAGCTTCTTGATGAAAGTTAAAGAGGAGAGTGAAAAAGTTGGCTTTAAGCTCAACATTCAGAAAACAAAGATCATGGCATCTGGTCCCATCACTTCATGGGAAATAGATGGGGAAACAGTGGAAACAATGTTAGACTTTATTTTTGGGGGCTCCAAAATCACTGCAGATGGTGATTGCAGCCATGAAATTAAAAGCCACTTACTCCTTGGAAGGAAAGTTATGATCAACCTAGATAGCATATTGAAAAGCAGAGACATTACTTTGCCAACAAAGGTCTGTCTTGTCAAGGCTATGGTTTTTCCAGTAGTCATGTATGGATGTGAAACTTGGACTGTGAAGAAAGCTGAGCACTGAAGAATTGATGCTTTTGAACTGTGATGTTGGAGAAGACTCTTGAGAGTCCCATAGACTGCAGGGATATCCAACCAGTCCATTCTAAAGGAGATCCATCCTGGGTGTTCTTTGGAAGAAATGATGCTAAAGCTGAAACTCCAGTACTTTGACCACCTCATGCAAATAATTGATTCACTGGAAAAGACTCTGATCCTAGGAGGGACTGGGGGCAGGAGGAAAAGCGGACCACAGAGGATGAGCTGGCTGGATGACATCATGGACTCGATGGGTGTGAGTTTGAATGAACTCCAGGAGTTGGTGGTGGACAGGGAGGCCTGGCATGCTGCAATTCATGGGGTCGCAAAGAGTCGAACACAACTGAGCGACTGAACTGAACCAGATTAAGATGTTTTAATACTATTCTGCAGTTAGTTGGGAAACGGTGACTTCTGAAAACTAATAGATAATTGTTGCTGTTGTTCCGTCACTAAGTTGTGTCCGACTCTTTGCAACCCCATGAACTGCATCATACCAGGCTTCCCTGTCTTCATTACCTCCCAGAATTTGCTCAAAGTCATGTCCATTGAATAAATGATGTCATCCAGCCATCTCATCGTCTGAGGCCTCTTCTTCTCCTGACCTCAGTCTTTCCCAACATCAGGGTCTTTTCCAATAAGTCAGCTCTTTGCATCAAGTGACCAAAGTATTGGAGTTTCAGTATCAGTGTCAGTCTACTAATGAAAACTCAAGGTTGATTTCCTTTAGGATTGACTTGTTGGAACTCCTTGGTGTCCAGGAGATTCTCAAGAGTCTTCTCCAGAACCACAATTTGAAAGCATCGGTTCTTCAGTGCTCAGCCTCTTATTGTCTAATTCTCACAGCCATTCGTGACTACTGGAAATACAATAGCTTTGACTATATGGACCTTTGTTGGCAAAGTGATGTTTCTGCCTTTTGATATGCTGTCTAGGTTTGTCATAGCTTTTCTTCCAAGGATCAAGCATGTTTTAATTTCATGGGTGCAGTGACTGGAGCCAAAGAAAATAAAATCTGCACTGTTTATGCTTTTCCACCTTCTATTTGCCATGAAGTAATGGGACTGAATGCCATGATATTAGTTTTTTGAATATTGAGTTTTAAGCCAAATTTTTCACTCTCCTCTTAGACCCTCATCAAGAGGCTCTTTAGTTTCTCTTCAATTTATGCAATTAAAGTGGATAATAATATTTTGTAAAGGTAAATTTGGTAATGTAATATCAGTTGGGGTGTTGAGATTGGCGTTTGGAAAACTGGAAAGAAAAATACTGCCTCAACACCAGAGAAGATATAAAGGGGAGATGGTGAAAAGGAAGATGGGGATCAAGGGTTAGAGAGTAGGCCTGTTGGAGACATAATTCACATCTTTGCTCCCTAGTAAAGATGTCTGATTCATAGTCTATATTTTCTTTGCTTGAATCAAATACAATTTTCAATAAAAATTATTGAAAAGGAGGAATCTATATAAAGTTATTGCTATCTCTAGAAAATTACTATTTCTTCACATGTGTCTAAATGGTTCATTTCCTTTGTAATGTGAAGCCCTTAAGGTAGGAGAAAAGCACACTATTAATCAAAGGGGAAAAACATCTTGAAAATGTATATATGTAGGCTCTTTCACACAAGCACAAAATTTGGATATAAAGTTACATACTTAAATGACATCTGAAGGGCCAAGAGTTAGGAGGTTAGTGAAAAGGTACGTGAATCATAAGGAAATGGCTAAGAAGATAATCTTAAATCTGCAGTGGTCTTTCACATTAATAATACTGGACAATTTGTGATCTGTCAAATCCTATGAAGATTTGTAATGCCCTTTGCTCAGATGAGTAGTCCTTGAAGTACAGTTAGCATTGTAGTGTGAAACATTAACTGGCTTGCCATGACAGAATAAGTCTAGGCAGCAAACATCTGATACTGTGAGAGCCTTATATTAGTGAAGATCAAATGTGGCTACAGCTATATCCAGGAGGCAGAATCTCTGCTTATAGCTGCCAAAACAAGATAATGAGAACATCCGATTAAAAGTCCTGTCAGTTAATTTTAATGACAACAGTATAGCAACTAATTCACTCCATTAAGTGTCTCCTGATAAAATAATAATTTAATCAGTTTTGGACACATTGGATTTTGCTTTGAAGATCACACACACACACACGTGTATAGACACACATATATATTCTACAAATAAATATGTGTATATATGTACACATATACTCATGCATAAATATATTTCTTTATGAATTGTGGTCTATTTAATTACATATTATAATTGATTTCCAGCTTCATGACAAAAGATGCTATTTCCTAATTCTTAGGAATGTATCATGAACTACTTATTGCCAAATTCAGACTTAAATTGAAGAAAGTAGGGAAAAACAATAGAACATCCAGGTATGACCTAAATCAAATCCCTTATGATTATACAGTGTCAGTGACAAACAGATTCAAGGGATTAGATCTGATAGACAGAGTGCCTGAAGAACTATGGGCGGAGATTCATGACATTGTACAGGAGGCAGGGATAAAGACCACCCCTAAAAAAAAATGCAAAAGGAACAATGGTTGTCAGAGGAGGCCTTACAAATAGCTAAGAAAAGATATGAAAGGCAAAGGAGAAAAGGGAAGATATTCATTTGAATTCAGAGTTCCAAAGAATAGCAAGGAGAGATAAGAAAGCCTTCCTCAGTGATCAATGCAAAGAAATAGAAGAAAACAAAAGAATGGGAAAGACTAGAGATCTCTTCAAGAAAATTAGAGCTACCAAGGGAATATTTCATGCAAAGATGGGCGCAAGAAAGGACAGAAATGGTATGTACCTAACAGAAGCAGAAGCTATTAAGAAGAAGTGGCAAAAATACAAAGAAGAACTATACAAAAAAGATTTTCACAACCCAGATAACCATGGTGTGATCACTCATCTAGATCATTCATCTTGTAATGTGAAGTCAAGTGGGCCTTAGGAAGCATCACTATGAACAAAGCTAGTGGCAGTGATGGAATTTCAGTTGCACTATTTCAAGTTCTAAAAGATGATGCTGTGAAAGTGCTACAGTCAATATGCTAGCAATTTGGAAAACTCAGCAATGGCCACAGGACTGGAAAAGGTTAGTTTTCATTCCAATCCAGAAGAAAGGCTAAGTCAAAGAATGTTCAAACTGCTGCAAAATTGCACTCATCTCACATGCTAGCAAAGTAATGCTCAAAATTCTCCAAACCAGGCTTCAACAGTACGTGAACTGTGAAATTCCAGATGTTCAAGCCGGATTTACAAAAGGCAGAGGAACCAGAGATCAATTTGCCAACATCTGTTGGATCATTGAAAAAGCAACAGAGTTCCAGAAAAACATCTATTTATGCTTTATTGACTATGCCAAAGCCTTTGACTGTGTGGATCACAATAAACTGTGGAAAATTCTGAAAGTGCTGAGAATACCAGACCACCTGCTCTCCCTCCAGAGAAATCTGTATGCAGGACAAGAACCAGCAGTTAGATCTGGACATGGAACAACAGGCTTGTTTCATATTGGGAAAGGAATATGTCAAGGCTGTATATTGTCACCCTACTTATTTAACTTCTATACAGAGTACATCATAAGAAATGCTGGACTGGATGAAGCACAAGCTGGAATCAAGATTGCTGGGAGAAATATCAATAACCTCAGATATGCAGATGACACCACCCTTATGGCAGAAAGCAAAGAAGAACTAAAGAGCCTCTTGATGAAAGTGAAAGAGCAGAGTGAAAACGTTGGCTTAAAGCTCAACATTGAAATACCTAGGATCATGGCATCTGGCCCATCACTTCATGGCAAATAGATGGGTAACAATGTAAACAATGACAAACTGTATTATTTTGGGCTCCAAAATCACTGCAGATGGTGACTGCAGCCATGAAATTAAAAGATGTTTGCTCCTTGGAAGAAAAGTTATGACCAACCTAGACAGTATATTAAAAAGCAGAGATATTACTTTGCCAACAAAAGTCCATCTAGTCAAAGCTATGGTTTTTCCTGTAGTCATTAATGGATGTGAAAGCTGGAGTATAAAGAAAGCTTAGTGCCAATGGAACTGATGTTTTTGAACTGTGGTGTTGGAGAAGACTCTTGAGAGTCCATTGGGCAGTAAGGAGATCCAACCAGTCCATCCTAAAGGAGATCATTCCTGAATACTCATTCGAAGGATTGATGCTGAAGCTAAAACTCCAATACTTCGGCCACCTGATGTGAAGAACTGACTCACTTGACCTGATGCTGGGAAAGATTGAAGGCAGGAGGAGAAGGGGAAGACAGAGGATGAGATGGTTGGATGGCATCACTGACTCGATGAATTTGAGTTTGAGTAAGCTTTGGGAGTTGGTGATGGACAGGAAAGCCTGGCAAGCTGCAGTCCATGAGGTCGCAGAGAGTCAGACACGACTGAGTAACTGAACTGAACTGGAGTGAGGAATGGATTTAAATCCAATTTTTTTTTTTTTGGATTATTAGAATGATGGAATGAATCAGCCTATATGGTTTTCTTAAATGTATATTGCTGAGTGCTTACACTGTTCCAGATATTGTGTTAGGCAGTGGAGCCCAATGAACATATAATCCTTTGTAAAGTATATCATCCTGCTCTTGGACTTTTTATAGACTTCTGAACTGCCCTTGTGTCCAGACTGAAATTAAGTGGTAAGTAATCCTGTAACCTTGATTGCTACAGGGGATGGAAGAATTCACAGCTATCATTTTAAATATCGATTGCTTTACTTCTTTATTATCATGAAGGAAGGTTATATTTTTATTGGAAGTTAGAAATTATTTTTTCGCAGGTTTAGTGATATATTATTGCCACAAAACATTGTGTAAGTCTAGGTTGTACTTGTTGATTTAGTGATTAGTGATGTTGAGCACTTTTTATATACTTGCTGGCCATTCATATGTCTTCTTTGGAATATATGTCTATTCAGTTTTCTATGCACATTTTAATCAGGTTGCTATTTTATTATTGAGCTATACGAGTGTTTTACATATTTTGGATATTTTACTCTTATCAGATGCATGAATTGCAAATATTTTCTTCCTTTCCTTGGGTTGCCTTTTCATTTTGTTGATGGCTTCCTTTGCTGTGCAGAAGTATTTAAGTTTGATATAATTCCATTGTTTATTTTTACTTTTGTTGCCTTTGCTGTTTGTGGCAAATCCAAGGAGTTTTTCAGGACCAATCTCAGGGCACTTAACCTCTATGTTTTTCTCTAGAGAGGTATGGTATCAGATCTCACATTCAAGTCATAAAGGTATTTTGAGTTGATTTGTGTGTATGCTATTAAGATAGAGGTCCGATTTAATTTTCTTGCCTAGAAGTCAGATCCTATTTGTTTTTCTGAGAAACACATCAATTGGTATTCAAATTTGAAAACATAACACAAAAAATTATATTTGTAATGTGATTAAACTCTATTATACAAGGGATTGTCATCAATATGAACAAAATGAAACCTGTGTAGATTAAGTTTCTGTTGGGAAACAATTTCTTCATCCTGGGCCTTGGAAGATTAAAATACTTGATTTGAGCTAGGAAAGACATGTCTGGGGAAGTTTACTTTTGGGAGGCAGCCATGATTGTACTTGGGCCTGCTCATACTGGTTGCTATATTTAAAGGAATTTTGTGAGCTGATTAATGTCATGTTGGTAGCTTTGAAAAACACCATGGAAATCAACAATTGCTACAGATCAGTTACCTTCCTACCTTGTCTAAGAGAGCCAGCTTTTGTTGCTGTTCCACAAAGTGGAATTTCTCTCTTTTTATTTTCACTCGAACTTCTGCAATTAGATTTTCCAAATATACATAGTCTTTACTTATGGTTAGAGGTTACAGTACAATCATAAAGCTTATGGCTCTTTTGAGTTTTTTCTTTGGTCCATTCAGTTCAGTTCAGTCGCTCAGTCATGTCTGACTCTCTGTGACCCCATGGACTGCAGCACACGGGCCTCCCTGTCCATCACCAACACCTGGAGTTTACTCAAACTCATGTCCATCGAGTCGGTGATGCCATCCAACCATCTCATCCTCTATCGTCTCCTTCTCCTTCTGCCTTCAATCTTTCCTAGCATCACGGTCTTTTCTAATGAGTCAGTTCTTCACAGCAGGTGCCCAAAGTATTGGAGTTTGAGCTTCAGCAGCAGTCCTTCTAATGAATATTCAGGACTGATCTCCTTTAGGATTGACTGGTTCCATCTCCTTGCAATACAACGGACTCTCAAGAGTCTTCTCCAACACCACAGTTCAAAAGCATCAATTCTTTGATGCTCAGCTTTCTTTATAGTCCAACTCTCACATCCATCCATGACTACTGGAAAAATGATAGCTTTGACTAGACAAACCTTTATTGGCAAAGTAATGTCTCTGCATTTTAATATGCTGTCTAGGTTGATCATAACTTTTGTTCCAAGAATCAAATGTCTTTTAATTTCATGGCTGCAGTCAGCCATCTACATTGATTTTTGAGCCCCCCAAAATAAAGTTAGATACCATTTCCATTGCTTCCCCATCTATTTGCCATGAAGTGATGTAACCAGATTGCATCATCTTAGTTTTCTGAATGTTGAGTTTTAAGCCAACTTTTTCATTCTATTCTTTCACTTTCATCAAGCGGCTCTTTAGTTCTTCTTTGCTTTCTGCCATAAGGGTGGGGTCACCTGCATATCTGTTATTGATATTTCTCCCAGCAATCTTGATTCCAGGTTGTGCTTCATCCCGCCCAGTGTTGCTTATGATGTACTCTGCTTATAAGTTAGTAAACAGGGTGACAATATACAGCCTTGACATACTCCTTTCCCAGTTTGGAACCAGTCTGTTTTTCCATGTTCAGTTCTAACTGTTGCTTCCTGACCTGCATACAGATTTCTCAACAGGCAGGTCAGGTGGTCTGGTATTCCCATCTCGAATTTTCCACAGTTTGTTGTGGTCCAAACAGTCAAATACTTTGGAAGAGTCAATAAGCAGAAATGGATGTTTTTCTGGAACTCTCATGCATTTTTGATGATCCAACGGATGTTAGCCATTGTATCTCTGGTTCCTCTGCCTTTTCTCAATCCAGCTTATACATCTGGAAGTTCATTGTTCATGTACTATTAAAGCATGGCTTGGGGAATTTTGAGCATTACTTTGCTAGCATGAGATGAGTGTAATTGTGCAATAACGTGAGCATTCTTTGGCATTGCCTTTCTTTGGGATTGGAATGAAAACTGACCTTTTCCAGTCCTGTGGCCACAGCTGAGTTTTCCAAATTTGCTTGCATATTGAGTGCAGCACTTTCACAGCATCATCTTTTAGGATTTGAAATAGCTCAACTGGAATTCCATCACTTCCACTAGCTTTATTTGTAGTGATGCTTCCTAAGGCCCACTTGATTTTGCATTCCACGATGTCTGACACTAGGTGAGTGATTAAACCATCGTTGTTATCTGGGTGATGAAGATCTTTTCTGTATAGTTCTTCTGTGTATTCTTGCCACCTCTTCTGCTTCTGTTAGGTCTATACCATTTCTGTCTTTTTTTGTCCCATGTTTGCATGAAATGTTCCCTTGTTATCTCTAATTTTCTTGAAGAAATCTCTAGTCTTTACCATTCTATGAAACTGAAAGTGAAGTCACTCAGTCATGTCCAACTCTTTGCAACCCTGTGTGCTGTAGCGCACCAGGCTCCTCCATCCATGGGATTCTCCAGGTAAGAATACTGGAGTGGGTTGCCATTTCTGAGGACAGCTTTCTTATCTCTCCTTGCTATTCTTTCAGTTCAGTTCAGTTCAGTTCAGTCACTCAGTCAGGTCCAACTCTTTGCAACCCCATGAATCTCAGCACGCCAGGCCTCTCTGTCCATCACCAACTCCCAGAGTTCACTCAAACTCATGTCCATCGAGTTGGTGATGCCATCCAGCCATCTGATCCCTTCATTCAAGTGTGTTTATCTTTTCTTTTCTCCTTTGCCTTTAGCTTCTCTTCTTTTCCAAGCTAGTTGTAAGGCCTTCTCAGACAACCATTTTGCCAGTTTGCATTTCTTTTTCTTGGGGATTTTTGATCCCTGCCTCCTGTACAATGTCATGAACCTCTGTCCATAGTTCTTGAGACACTCTGTCTATAAGACCTAATCCTTTGAATCTATTTGTCACTTCCACTGTATAATGATAAGGGATTTGATTTAGGTCATATCTGAACGGTCTGGTGGTTTTCCCTATTTTCTTTATTTAAGTCTGAATTTGGCAATAAGGAGTTCATGGTCTGAGCCACAATCAGCTCCCAGTCTTGTTTTTGATGACCATATAGAGCTTCTTTTTCTTTGGCTGCAAAGAATATAATCACTCTGATTTTGTTATTGACCATCTGGTGATGTCCATGTGTAGTGTTCTCTTGTGTTGTTGGAAGAGGGTCCATGCAATGACCAGTGCAATCTCTTGGCAAAACTCTGTTAGCCTTTTCCCAGCTTCATTCTGTACTCCAAGGCCAAATTTGCCTCTTAGTCGAGGTATTTCTTGGCTTTCTACTTTTGCATTCCAGTCCCCTACAATGAAAAGCATATCTTTTTTGGTTTGCATGGCACTGGAGCGAGTGTGAGGAGATACCCCATGTCCATGGAAAGAGAAGCCCAAGCAAGATGGTAGGAGGGGCAAAATCAGGACCCAGAGACCCCCACAGAGACTGAGGCAGAAGCATGTTTGAATGTCTTCTGTGGAGGTACAGGTCAGCTGTGTACTGTCACAGGGACATGTGCTCTGGGTGTAGTAGACCTGGGTATTGCATAAGGACTCTTGGAGGAGGTCGTCACTAACCCCACCATAGAGCTGCCAGAACTTATACAGGACTGGGAAACAGACACTTGCAGGGCATAAACAGAATGTTGTGTGCAGAAGGACCCAGGAGAAAGGAGCAGTGACCCCAAAAGAGACTGACCCAGATTCGCCCATGGGTGTTCAGGAGTCTCCAGCAGAGGTGTGGGTTGATGATGGCCTGCTGCAGGGTTGGGAGTATTGAGTGTAGCAGTGTATGCATGGGACCTTTTGAAGCAGGTCTTCATTATCTTCATTTAGTTCAGTTCAGTTCAGTCACTCAGTTGTGTCCGACTCTGTGACCCCATGAATCACAGCACGCCAGGCCTCCCTGTCCATCACCAACTCCCGGAGTTCACTCAGACTCACATCCATCGAGTCAGTGATGCCATTCAGTCATTTCATCCTCTGTCGTCCCCTTCTCCTCCTGTCCCCAATCCCTCCCAGCATCAAAGTCTATTCCAATGAGTCAACTCTTCACATGAGGTGGCCAAAGTACTGGAGTTTCAGCTTTAGCATCATTCCTTCCAAAGAACACCAAGGGCTGATCTCCTTCAGGATTGATTGGATAGATCTCCTTGCAGTCCAAGGGACTCTCAAAAGACTTCTCCAACAGCACAGTTCAAAAGCATCAATTCTTCAGCACTCAGCCTTCTTCACAGTCCAACTCTCACACCCATACATGACCACAGGAAAAACCATAGCCTTGACTAGACGGACCTAAGTCGGCAAAGTAATGTCTCTGCTTTTGAATATACTATCTAGGTTGCTCATAATTTTTCTTCCAAGGAATAAGCATCTTTAAATTTAATGGCTCCAGTCACCATCTGCAGTGATTTTAGAACCCCCCAAAATAAAGTCTGACATTGTTTCCACTGATTACCCATCTATTTCCCATGAAGTGATGGGACCAGATGCCATGATCTTCGTTTTCTGAATGTTGAGTTTTAAGCCAACTTTTTCACTCTCCTCTTTCACTTTCATCAACAGGCTTTTTTGTTCCTCTTCACTTTCTGTCAGAAGGGTGATGTCATTTGCATATCTGAGGTGATTGATATTTCTCCTGGCAATCTTGATTCCAGCCTATGTTTCTTCCAGTCCAGCGTTTCTCATGATGTACTCTGCATATAAGTTAAATAAGCAGGGTGACAATATGCAGCCTTGACCTACTCCTTTTCCTATTTGGAACCAGTCTGTTGTTCCATGTCCAATTCCGACTGTTGCTTCCTGACCTGCATGCAGATTTCTCAAGAGGCAGGTCAGGTGGTCTGGTATTCCCATCTCTTTCAGAATTTTCCAGTTTATTGTGACACACACAGTCAAAGGCTTTGGCATAGTCAATAAAGCATAAAGAGATGTTTTTCTGGAACTCTCTTACATTCTCCATGATCCAGCGGATGTTGGCAATTTGATCTCTGGTTCCTCTGCTTTTTCTAAAACCAACTTGAATATCTGGAAGTTCACGGTTCACATATTGCTGAAGCCTGCCTTGGAGAATTTTGAGCATTATTTTACTAGCGTGTGAGATGAGTGCAATTGTGCGGTAGTTTGAGCATTCTTTGGCATTGCCTTTCTTTGGAATTGGAATGAAGATTGACCTTTTCCAGTCCTGTGGCCACAGCTGACTTTTCCAAATTTGTTGGCATATTGAATGCAGCCCTTTCACAGCATCATCTTTCAGGATTTGAAATAGCTTGACTGGAATTCCATCACCTCCACTAGCTTTGTTCATAGTGATGCTTTCTAAGGTCCACTTGACTTCACATTCCAGGATGTCTGGCTCTAGATGAGTGATCACACCATCCTGATTATCTAGGTCGTGAAGATCTTTTTTGTACAGTTCTTCTATGTATTCTTGCCACCTCTTCTTAATATTTTCTGCTTCTGTTAGGTCCATACCATTTCTGTCCTTTATCGAGCCCATCTTTGCATGAAACGTTCCCTTGGTATCTCTAATTTTCTTGCAGAGATCTCTAGTCTTTCCCATTCTGTTCTTTTCCTCTATTTCTTTGCATTGATCGCTGAGGAAGACTTTCTTATCTCTCCTTGCTATTCTTTGGAACTCTGCATTCAGATGCTTATATCTTTCTTTTTCTCCTTTGTTTTCTGCCTCTCTTCTTTTCACAGCTATTTGTAAGGCCTCCCCAGAGAGCCATTTTGCTTTTTTGCATTTCTTTTCCATGGGGATGATCTTGATCCCTGTCTCCTATACAATGTCACGAACCTCATTCTATAGTTCATCAGGCACTCTATCTTTCAGATCTAGGCCCTTAAATCTATTTCTCACTTCCACTGTATAATCATAACGGATTTGATTTAGGTCATACCTGAATGGTCTAGCGGTTTTCCGAGCTTTCTTCAATTTAAGTCTGAATTTGGCAATAAGGAGTTCATGATCTGAGCCACAGTCAACTCCCGGTCTTGTTTTTGTTGACTATATAGAGCTTCTCCATCTTTGGCAGCAAAGAATATAATCAATCTGATTTCGGTGTTGACCATCTGGTGATGTCCATGTGTAGAGTCTTTTCTTGTGTTGTTGGAAGAGGGTGTTTGCTATGACCAGTGCATTTTCTTGGCAAAACTCTATTAGCCTTTGCCCTGCTTCATTCCACATTCCAAGGCCAAATTTGCCTATTACTCCAGGTGTTTCTTGACTTCCTACTTTTGCATTCCAGTCTCCTATAATGAAAAGGATATCTTTTTTAGGTGTTAGTTCTAAAAGGTCTTGTAGGTCTTCATGTAACCTTTCAACTTCTACTTCTTCAGCGTACCTGGTTGAGGCATAGACTTGGATTACTGTGATATTGAATGGTTTACCTTGGATATGAACAGAGATCATTCTGTCGTTTTTGAGATTGCATCCAAGTACTGCATTTTGGACTCTTTTGTTGTCCTGATGGCTACTCCATTTCTTCTGTGGGATTTCTGCCTGCAGTCGTAGATATAATGGTCATCTGAGTTAAATTCTCCTATTCCAGTCCGTTTTAGCTCGCTGATTCCTAGAATGTTGACGTTCACTCTTGCCATCTCTTGTTTGACCACTTCCAATTTGCCTTGAACCTCTACCATAATTTGGCCCCAGGTAAATAGCAGGGAGGGAACACAGCCCCATCCATCAACAGAAAATTAGATTAAAAATTTACTGAGGGTTGCCCTGTCCATCAGAACAAGACCAAATTTCCCCCTCAGTTAGTCTCTCCCATCAGAAAGTTTCCAGAAGCCTCTTATCCTTCTCCATCAGAGGGCAGACAGAATGAAAACCACAATCACAGAAAACTAATCAAACTGATTACATGGACCACATCCTTGTCTAACTCAATGAAACTATGAGCCATGCTGTGTAGGGCCACCCAAGACAGACATGGTGCAGAATTCTGACAAAACGTGGTCCACTGGAGAAGGAAATGGCAAATCACTTCAGTATTCTTGCCTTGAGAGCACCATGAACAGTATGAAAAGGCAAAAAATAGGACACTGAAAGAGGAACTCCCCAGGTTGATAGGTGCCCATATGCTACTGGAGATCAGTGGATAAATGACTCCAAAAAGAATGAAGAGATGGAGCCAAAGCAATGGGAACACCCAGTTGTGGATGTGACTGGTGATGGAAGTAAAGTCTGATATTGTAAAGAACAATATTGCATAGAAACCTGGAATGTTAGGTCCATGAATAAAGGCAAATTGGAAGTGGTCAAACAGAGGATGGCAAGAGTGAACATTGACATTTTAGGAATCAGCAAACTAAAATGGACTGGAATGGGTGAATTTAACTCAGATGACCATTATATCTATTACTGTGGGCAAGACTCCCTTAGAAGAAATAGAGTAATCTTCATAGTCAACAAAAGAGTCCAAAATGCAGTACTTGGATGCAGTCTCAAAAATGACAGAATGATCTCTGTTTGTTTCCAAGGCAAACCATTCAATATCACAGTAACCCAAGTCTATGCCCTGCCCAGTAGTGCTGAAGAAACTGAAGTTGAATGGTTCTATGAAGACCTACAAGACCTTCTAGAACTAACACCCAAAAAAGATGTCCTTTTCATTATAGGGGCCTGAAATGCAAAATAGCAAATATTAATAGCAGCTATTTTTACCAGCCGATACTAGATTAAGTGATGGTTGAAAGAAATTTCCTTGTCTTCTATTTCTATTTGATTCAAGCTGTTACTCAGTGTTTTGCAAAATCCAAACTCCCCTTTGTATCAGTGAATATGGTGGTTACTCACTGAAGAGTCAAGTTTTGCATATTTAGGTAGCTTTTTTTTTTCTTCCATTGCCACCTTAATGGCACTAGGTGGTCAAGAAAATCAAGAAGAAAATGTGGGGTTTGATTAAGCTTTAAAACTGGCAGTGGCAATAATATGAAAGTAAGCAGTTTTAGCATCTATAAAATGAACTCATATTGAAGGTCTCTTTTACACAGCAGGAAGCAAGACTTTGAGAAATTTGACCCAGGAGGGACACATTATCTTAACAAATGTTGTTATTGTTTTGTTCAGTCACTCAGTCGTGTCCGACTCTTTGCGACCCCATGCACTGCAGCACGTCAGGCTTCTCTGTCCTTCACTATCTCCTGGATTTTGCTCAGACTCATGTTCATTGAGTTGGTGTTGCCATCCAACCATCTCATCCTCCTTTGCTTCTTTCTCCTCCTGCCTTCAATCTTTCCCAGCATCAGGGACTTTTCCAGATGAAGAGTTTCAAACAAGTTAATGTAGGCCATGGACCTTTCTACAATATGTCTCTTATTACCTCTGTCAGCCAGAGGTTGGCTGGTCCATGTGACGAAGTGGTATGTAATGTATTAGGAGTAATATTTTAGAACATTTGTGAAAGATACACCTAAATAAGAAGGCCTATGCTTTCTCTTATTCAATAGATATTTGTTGGGTATCTCATACACACTGTGCTGAGCACTGTGAGATGTGAAGCACAAGGAAGTGAATATTGAGTAGTTGAATGCATGAAAAGTATAAAAGGGCATCATGTGGAATTAAATTGACAAGAATAAAATGTCTGCCCCAAAAGTGTAGAGGTGCTGTAGCGTTGAACATTGACATAACCAGGTTGCTCATCAGTCTTTTCTCAGTTTAATGCATTCTCTTTTAAAAAAATTGTCCCATTTTTTCCTTATTTAGCTTGATAGTCACTTCATTAACCCACTGGGCCATGGTTTAGCCAATATACATTCATCATGGCTTTATCATCTCAGATAACAGACTCATGCAAATTCCCTTTAGCAGAAATTAGTAGATATATAACGATCCTGAAAAGCCACTTAGTAAGTGTGAAAAAGTTGATATTACTCTAGATTTTCATCATTGGTCATAAAAGATGTAGGAGCTTTTATCCTTTGCTTTGAAGATTAGGATGAATGTCAAAGTGAGATATTGTTTCTTTTACAAATGAGAAAGTGATTTTATAATGGAATAGACAGAAGAATCATTGGTATAGAGTATTATAGATATCCAATACTGCCTATAAAAGATGTTCTAAATAATTTAGCTTCACTACCTATGGACTGTCAACTGAGAGAGTAAGGAGATAAGACAAGGAGAAGATAAATGTAGAAAATTATGCAATGGAATACATCTACACATATATCTGATTCTTTTCAATAATTTTCAATATATTTTATAAAGTGTTCTGTGATAAATTTTACCATGAAATATATATTCAGATTTCTTTCTTATAAGAAATATTGAGGGAACCACATCATAAATTGATTTCCTCTCCATTCTGCACTGCCCATGGATAGTTCAAAGATATCTGAAGAGAAGATATATCTTCAGTGAATAAAGCAAACACTTATATTCAGTTCACTTCAGTTCAGTTCAGTCGCTCAGTCATGTCCTACTCTTTGCAACCCTATTAATCATAGCATGCCAAACCTCCCTGTCCATCACCAACTCCTGGAGTTTACTTAAATTTATGTCCATTGAGTCAGTGATGCCATTCAGCTGTCTTATCCTCTGTCATCCCCTTCTCCCCCTGCCCCCAATCCCTCCCAACATCAAGGTCTTTTCCAATGAGTCAACTCTTCTCATGAGGTGGCTAAAGTATTGGAGTTTCAGCTTCAGCATCAGTCCCTCCAATGAACACCCAGGATTGATCTCCTTTAGAATGGACTGGTTGGATCTCCTTGCAGTCCATGGGACTCTCAAGAGTCTTTTCCAACACCACAGTTCAAAAGCGTCAATTCTTTGGCATTCAGCTTTCTTTACAGTCCAACTCTCACATCCATACATGACCACTGGGAAAACCATAGCCTTGACTAGACGGATCTTTGTTGGCAAATAAATGTCTGTGCTTTTGAATATGCTATCTAAGTTGGTCATAACTTTCTTTCCAAGGAGTAAGCGTCTTTTAACTTCATGGCTGCAATCACCATCTGCAGTGATTTTGGAGCCCAAAAACAAGAGAAGTGAAAAGCAAAGGAGAAAAGGAAAGATATAAGCATCTGAATGCAGAGTTCCAGAGAATAGCAAGGAGAGATAAGAAAGTCTTCCTCAGCGATTAATGCAAAGAAATAGAGGAAAACAACAGAATGGGAAAGGCTAGAGATCTCTTCAAGAAAATTAGAGATACCAAGGGGACATTTCATGCAAAGATGGGCTCGATAAAGGACAGAAGTGGTATGGACCTAACAGAAGCAGAAGATATTAAGAAGAGGTGGCAAGAATACACAGAACTGTACAAAAAAGATCTTCACTACCCAGATAATCACAATGGTGTGAACACTTACATTATATCCTGTCAAATCAAGACTTAAATTTGGACTTGGTGATGGAGAACTTAGCTCTGTGATTTTGGATCATTGCTTTAAGTATTTATTTTCCCAGCCTGCAGATGTGGCAAGTTAGGAATGAAGTCAGCAGTATGCATAACCAGGGGTATCTTCAGACTGCAAGGGATTGTTCCACAACATTCTCTCTGATTGATTCTCAAATGGTGTTGGATCTGCTTCCTGATCCTCTGCAAGCCTTGAAGACCATGGATTCCATCAGAGGATTATAAAATTTCTGAAACCTCAAAGGTACATTCTAGGCCAAAGGCAAAAAGGGCCAGTGGGATGATTGGTATAACATCAATTTTTCTGTAGGATGGTAACATTTTACAGACATCTATCTTAACATTATTAGAGTAGCAATAAATAAGATGCTGTTAAAAAATAATCTAGTAAGAATAAACTTAAATAGACCAAAAAGGTGATACAAATGCAAGTTTCCACAATATTTTGAGGTTTACAATATCTGTACTTACATGAGATTAATATATTTTCTTCACACTCTTCCATGATTACCTCACATAGACATTTCTCACTGTTGTTATGAAACATTATTGAATTCACTATATGTATATATCTTTCTTATTGATAGCTACCCATGCAATCCATCCATTTTCCTAGATTCTCAGTGCTAATAAATTTTATTTCACTAAATTATATAAAAGATAATTATTAATATATAATCTATCTTATACATGAAGAAACTGAGGTTTCAGAATAAGAGATTTGCACAAGGTCATAAAGTGGGGAGAGGCTGAAATTTTGGTTGAGATTTGACTCTAGTATTCATCTATACCTTTGATCTCCATGTTGGTGGTTTAGTCACTCAGTCATGTCTGACTCTTGTGACCCCATGGACTATAGCCTGCCAAGCTCCTCTGTTCATGGGATTCTCCAGGCAAGAATATTGGAGTGGAGAATTCCCTTCTCCATTTGACTTCCCTTCTCCATTCCCTTCTTCATTTGATCTCCATACAGCCCCACAATCATCTTTCTTATTTGTCCTATCTATTCATTCTCTAAATCCTTGGGTTGAGAAGATCCCCTGGAGAAGGAAATGGCAACCCACTCCAGTATTCTTGCTTGGAAAATCCCATGGACGGAGGAGTCTGGTAGGCTACAGTCCACAGGGTCGCGAAGAGTTGGACATGACTGAGTGACTTCACTTCACTTCATTCATTCTCTAAACAAGAATAGTTTGCTTTAACACACTAACTGGACCAAATCATTTTTGTTCTTAAAAAGTCCTCAAGAAATTCCCTAGCGGTCTAGTGATTAGGACTCAGTGTTTTCACTGCTGAAGGCATAGGTTTGATTCCCTGGTTAAGGAACTAATATCTGGACGCCACTCAGCGTACCCCCCCCAAAAAAAAAAACAAAATTAAAAGTCCTTGAATGGTTTCCTTTTGAATTTTAAAGCCAAGTTCTTACCCTTCTTCCTCTTATTAAGCCTTTGAAGACTGAGATGAGAGACTGGTATGTCACATCTCATACAGATAAGGTTTACAGCCACACAAACTCCTTGTCATTTTCTGATATGCTGTGTTCTCGCTCATCATGCTGCGACTTTGCTGCTCCTCCTTCCTGGAAATTCACCATTCTCATTTCTAAAGTGAAAGTGAAGTCGCTCAGTCGTGCCTGACTCTTTGCAACTCCATGTATAGTAGCCTGCACCAAGCTCCTTTGTCCATGGGATTTTCAAGTCAAGAGTACTGAAGTGGGTTGCCATTTCCTTCTCCAGGGAATCTTCCCAACCCAGGGATTGAACCCAGGTCTCTCACATTGTAGACAGATGCTTTACCGTCTGAGCCACCAGGGAAGTCCTCTCATTTCTAAGTACAACCCCAAACAGCTGTCTTCATTCAATAGATGTGACATGTTCTTTCACACATGCATGTCTTTGAATTCAGTATATTCTTTGCCAGGAATGCCCCTTCTCTAATTCTCTGGGTGGCAAATAAGCTACAAGAATCAGCTTATATACAAACTTCTTATGAAATTCCTTCTAAGCATTTCCTTTGAATATCTCCAATTTTTAGTATTCCATAACACATAGATTACAACATAAATTGTGCCTCCAGAACTAATACAGAGAAGCATATCCTTGCTGACCTTCTCTACTGAATAAGAATACTCCATCCTCTGAGTTCACATAGCAACTTGGACATAGTTTCTTTAGTGTTTTTTTTTTTTTTTTTTTTTTTTGCCTTACTATGTGACTACTTGTTTGAAAATTCGTCTGCTTTCCACTGTACATTGAGCTTTTTGAAGTAGGCACTGAGGTGTAACATTCCTTTTTTATTTTATTGAAGCATAGTTATTTTACAATGTTGTGTTAATATCTGTTGTATAGCAAAGTAATTCAGTTATAATATATATATTGTTTTTTATATTCTTTTTCATTATGATTGTCACAGGATATTGAATATAGTCCCTTGTGCTATACATTAGTGTTTATCAATTCTCTATATACTAGCTGGCATCTGCTAATCCCAAACTCCCAATCCATCCCTCCCCTACTTCCTCTCCCTTGGTAACCACGAGTCTGTTTTCTATGTCTGTGACTCTGTTTCTGTTTCCTAGATATGTTTATTTGTGTCATATTTTAAATTCCACATGACTGATATCATATGGTATTTGTATTTCTTTTTCTGACTTACTTTGGTTAGTATGATAATCTCTAGGTCAATCCATGTAGCTGCAAATGGCATTATTTCATTCTCTCTATGGCCAACCATAAAGAATGCTGAGTGCTGAAGAATTGATGTGCCAAGAACTGTGGCATTGGAGAAGACTCTTGAAAGTGCCTTGGATTGCAAGGAGATCAAACCAGTCAATCCTAGAGGAAACCAATCCTAAATATTCATGGGAAGGACTGATGCTGAATGTGAAGCTCCAATACTTTGACCATTTGATGCAGAGAGCTGACTAATTAAAAAAGACCCTGATGCTGGGAAAGATTGAAGGCAGGAGGAGAAGGCAACAGAGGTTGAGGTGGTTGGATGGCATCACCAATTCAATGGACATGAGTTTGAGCAAGGTCCAAGAGTTGATGATGTACAGGGAAGCTTGGTGTGCTGCAGTCCATGGGGTTGCAAGAGTCAGACACGACTGAGTGGCTGAACGACAACAATGAATATTCTATATATATATATATATATATATATATATATATATATACACACACACACATACATACATATATATATGAACACTTTATTTTTTATACTACCTAGCATAAGGCTTGACATATTGTTATGGCATGAATAAATGTACAGAATGAATCTTTAACTTCAAATTCAGATAGTGATGGACGCTCACCTCAAATAGACATAGATTCATTTAAAAAAGTTTCAAAAAAGTAAAATGCATTTTGTAAGCTTTTGGAAAATAAAATTACAGAATCTTTTCATATATTGTCATATATAGGCAAACGCTTGAAGGAATAGGCCAAAATTAAGATGCGTGGATAAACTAATGAATGAATCAACAAAAAGTCTCCCTTAGTTATTCTGTAACATTGAGAAATTGGTATCACATCTTTGTTCATGTATCCATTAAACCATTCAGAAACACTCAGTTTTTGTTTTTTTTTTTTTCACTGCCTAAGTTTAAGACATCCTTTGGTAAAATGTCAGAGCTAGATTGTTCCTATAGTCTTCATTGGCCACTTGTACCACTTAATAGCTAAGAATGAACTTCTAGTGAATGGGAAGTTTTCACTTTACCAATAGGAGCAAAAGGAAAAGGCAAAAGCCAGGAAACAACTTAACTGTCCCTTGAGTCCTTTAGGATGGGTCTGGGTCTAGAACTGCCAACCTATGAAAAAATATTAATTGGAGCCACTTACCTGTTTCTGAGTGCAGTTGTCAGATTTAATGAAAATCTTGTGTGGTATTCAAGATCATTTCAGATAACCCTTCTGCAAAATGCTCAGAAGTATGTGGCTCTCTAATGTTTGAATGAGATGTTACACATTTACATTTAAGAGTTAATATGAAGCTATGTAATTGGAAAGAAAAACTCTATAGATTATAATCAAATCCCAAGTGAGTTCATTATAATTATATTTAATTCATCAAATGACAAGAAATTTAATAAAGACTAGGACCTGGCACCTCTCCTGAATAGAGAAAGAATCTGATCAGTCTAGGTTTTTCATTTTTCTTTCCTCATTTTAAATTTCAAATAGAAAAACTGAAAATTAATAGATCTGACCTGAGATCTGAGATCCACTGTGAAGACAGAGGTTCTGAATTTTTATGTGTCTTACATGGTTGAACCAGAAATCCGTGGTTCATTCAGATATACTGGAAGTCTATTCAGTCACGTTCCAATGCCCTAATCTTGTTTATTGTTGGGGAAATGAAGTCTGGGCATTTCACAAAGAGTTTTTATTATAGTCAGAGAAAAAGATAACCTAAAATATTCTTTCACAATCAGGAAAATTAGGAAAAAATACTGACTTTCTATTGATGAGTTCTATTTAATTAAATCTTGTGGTATCTACTTCTATATCTTGGCTTAAGCACTTTCTCTTCCAGGAAATATCCTCATGCTACTTCTTGTCTGGTCAAATCACATTCAAATGGGCCCAGCTCAGCTACCTTAGAATCTTCTTTTATTAAGCTTTCCATAGCCATGATCAGAGCATATACTTTTAGAGTTGGAATGAACTATACATACTGTGCATGAGAGCCATAGATTTCACTTTATAAATTAAGCAATTAACCAAGAAAAGAAAATGGATTTGTAGGTCATACAACTAACTGGCAACAAAACTAGAAATAGAAAATTCCTTCTGACTACTTGACTGGTGCTCTATTCAGTATACCATTCATTCCTCCCAATGACTTTTCCTTTATCTGAAATCCTACAGTCATCTTCTGCCTTATCACCTCTCTTATAGTTGTGTTTTTAAGTCACTATTTAATCATCACATCATTAATTCCCTTTTCTTTGTGGATGATGACATTTTTTATTGCATACTACTTAAGAACAAGGACTGTATCCTTCCTTCTTTGTGCCCTTTCTTCAGGATGCATCAAGCAGAGTGCATAGTACATAGAAATTCACTGCCAGCCTAATTTTGATTTAGTATTTTCAAAGAGGTAGCCACAAACTTTTTAGGATAGTGCATGTGTAGAAGTACTTACATTTAAGGTTACATAAAATATTTTCTTGCAGAAAGAAACATTTTTATACCGTTATCTGAGTTTTTTAGATAAGGAAAATTGATCTATCGAAGTAAATAGATATAATTTTTGGCTTTATGAGTCTCCTTTCTATGAATAGATATATAAATAAGTAGGTTCCATTAGTTTGATATCTATAAGTCATCTTCCTCCTTTTCCTAATAGTACTGCAATTTTATACAAGATGAATATTTTATTAATTGCTTCAGACTTAGAGATTGCATTCCAGTTGAACTTTGAAGTGTAATGAAATCTGTTATTTGAGGAAGTATGCTAAAATAGTCATTTTTCATAATTTAGGCTTCCTATTCATTCTCTCCCCTGGAGAAGGAAATGGCAACTCACTCCAGTATTCTTGCCTGGAAAATTTCATGGACAGAGGAGCCTGGTAGGCTATAGTCCATAGCGTGGCAAGAGTCAGACATGACTGAGAGACTGAACAAAACAGCAACAACATTCATTTTCTAGTGAATGGTTGTTACTTTCCTAAAAGTAAAATACAGGTTCTTGCAATTAGTTACTGCATCTTCTATTTGATCTATATTAATGAAGAGAAATACTTCATTTAGAAAAACCAATAAAATATGTTTCTACAAAACAGCTGTTTGTATTTTAGATTATGAAACCATTTAATTGTTCATGGTAGCTTCATATTTGCTCATGCATTCCTTCTCTAATTTATATGTTTGATAAAATCAGGTCAGGGTAAAGGTGAGGTTACACGTTGGTGATTCTCAGAGCTTAAATTCAACTGATTAAGTAGTAATGTAGTATCTGAGATTTGATTTAAAGAGAACAAAATCAATGAATAATGGTTAATTAAACACAGTGCATACTTCCTCAGCTAGCTTAACCAACTTCCCGAGGTTCAGACCTATAGTTATTGTCAACGAGCTTTCCACTAGAAGAGAAATTATATTAATGAAAAAAATAATTTCTTATATTCTGTCAAAGGGGGGATAAATGTTGATAGAAAGTAAATAAAAAACAGAGAATGTGTGTGTCCTTGTATCTGTTTATTAAAATTCAGCCATTCACAAAGAATTTGTGGTAACATGTTTCATAGCCACACTTGAATGCATGTAGCAGAGACTCACTGTGGTGGACATACCCTAAGTTGACCCCTAACTAATCATACCCCTTAAATAATACCCTCCCCTTGAGTGCACCAGATCCTGTGGCTTGCGCTTAATCAATATAGTATGACAAAGATTGTGGGATGCCTACCATTATATGAGTCTATATTTTAGTAAACTTCAGCAAGAAATTCTCTTGTTGACCTTGAAGAATCTAATATCCATGTTGTGAATTGCCCATGGAGTAGACCATGCAGCAGAGAAATGTGAGGTTTCTAGGAACTCAGAATGGCCCCTGACCTACAGCCAGCAAAAACCAGAAAAGTTAGTTCTATAGCTACAAGGAACTGAATTGTTTCAAAGAGGACTTCTAGCTACAGAATGGAATGCAGCCTGGCCAACACCTTGACTGTTGCCTTTGAGAAACTGAGGAAAGGTTGTAGTTAAGTTAGACTCAGACTCATGATCTACACAAGCTATAAAATTATGCATGTGTTTTTAAATTGCTAAGTGCCGGGGTCAAGCCCCGGTGGATCCAGGGTGATTCGAAGGTGGGGACGGAGTCGGTGTCCTAGAAAAAACTTATTTAATTACAGATATAGAGGGAGATTAGAAACAGATAGTGTAGTAGGAGAATTAGTGGAGAAAAGAGGCTGAATAACTTGTTTACATGGAATACCAATCACCACCTACATAGGCCACAGGCGTATTTCCATTCTCCCAAAGGAGAGGAGGCACTGAGGCCTCCCCGGTCCGATCTCAGAAACCGAGGCAGAATTAGCAGGCTTGGTGAGTACCCACATTTCAGATGGGAATTCAGCCAGGAAAACGGGGAGCGAGAAAGAAACGACACGGGGGAATCAGTCTTTCCAGAAACTGATCCGATTTCTTTATTTTTCAGGTTTGTTTATACACCTTTTTGTTATACATAGGGATGAATACAGAGTCACGTGGGGGTCCGCAGACCTGACCCTTGTCACAATCAGGTGCTTCATATAAAATTATACAAAGGTCTTATGAGTTTCATCATCTTTTAGCCATGAGGTCTGCTGACATTTTATGGCCCTTTCTGAGGTTGGTCAGTTAACCAGAAAACTTATTTTTCCAGGGGTGATTTTTTCTTAACTCAGGCACCACCCTCCAAATAAAGTTGCATTCCTATAGGGTGAGGGTGTAGTGAGTAGTGAGTTACAATCAAGAAAGGAATTTACTTAACCTAAGGTTTAACATGATTAATCTTAAAGGTTAATACTTATTTTTCCTATATGCTAGTTATATTCATTAAAAGGGTAGGAATATGAAGTTTTAGCAGCAAGTATTGGCTCAACAAATGTAAACCCTTCACCAATGTTCCCCTTAAGATCTATTTTGTTTTAAGATAGTGATAAAGTTACATTTTTGCATAGCAAGGACACAGTGATTTATAGTGATTTATAACAAAGTACAGTGATCTATAACAAAAGAGAAGATTCATTAACTCAAAAGTCTAGTATTACTAACATCAAAAAACTACTATATTTCCTTTTCTATATTCCAAATACATTGATTAATATATTCCCAGGTGCCTAAGGATATGGAGGCCTGATGGCAATCATTGACTCATCAATGAAAAAAGCCCTATGCTAATACTCCAACTCTCTGCTGTTTATGGTTGAGAGGTTGTCACACAAGCTAGTCTGTCAGCAGAGAGGTTTGACCTGAGACATCCTTGTCACACCCAGGGCAGTGAATTAGCAGTAATTACTGGCAGGACAAATGAAAAAACCCTTCACCAATATAATTCCTAATCAACCTACTAATACTATACTAATGATCTTCTAACTTCTCAAAAGAGTCTGTATTTAGAAAGTTTTAAAACATCCCATGGCTCTCACAGTTGGGAGGCTGTAAACAATCACATGTGGCCGGATGAGCCTGATCAGGCAGGCCAGAGAACCTCCAGAGTTTGTAAGTTGAAACACTCTTATCACGCCCAGGAAGTTTTATTAACTGGAGCTGCAAGTTAACTCCTTCTCTGAGAGAAATGGTTATGGGGGAGAGCTCCCCGTAAAGTACTCTGGTTTTGGGGTAGATGCTCGGGAACAGGGGGTTTCCTGAGGCTTGATCACGCCTTTGCGTATGCCAAGCTTCCTTCCTCATGACCTTTGCCATGGGCGGAGTTCCTCACGCTGGCTCCCAACAGCTAAGTTTGTGAAAGTATGTTGTTCAGTAAAAGAAAATTAATGCATTCATTTAACTTACTGCAATAATATGATAGTTCTTTGTGGACTAGGACAGGAATTCAAAAGTTGGCAAGTACTGAAGTTTCTGTGGAAATTTGTAATTCTTATCATGAGTTCCCTGTGTCTCTTTGGATGTATCCTCTGTTCTATGATCTACTGAATAGCTCCCATAACAACTTGAGCTTGCAACAGGCCAATTCTAGTCAAATCTCAGATTTACTCACATGCTTTAAGTGGTGGCTTTCACCAGTAACTGTCTCAATTAACTTTCCCTTTTGTTCTTTTAAATTTCAATTGTAAGTTTCAATTCCAAAGCAAGAAAATCTCCTGAGCTATCTCATCTTTTCATATCAGATTGTACTTTAAATCATCACCTAGTCTACATACTAACAGCCATTGTGTCAAGCATTTCTCTGTGTTCTAATTGGTCAGGAGACAGTGCATAAGTGGATAAAAATCCTGTCCATCAATGGTTTTGTCTTGAGGGCCTAGGTATTGGGTAGTTTATTTTAGTAGATGGTGGTGCTAGTGGTAAATAACCTGCCTGCCAGGGCAGGAGACATAAGAGACGTGATTCAATCCCTGGATCAGGAGGATCCCCTGGAGAAGGACATGGCAAACCACTCCAGATTTCTTGCCTGGAGAATCCCAAGGATAGAGGAGGCTGGTGGGCTACAGCCCATAGGGTCACAAAGAGTCAGACATGACAGAAGTGACTTAGCATGCACAAACGAGTGTAGACCAGTGGTAAATTTCAAAGCTCTAGTAGAGACGATTGAAAAGGTCATAAAATACTTAGGGAGAATGGATTCTATTGAGTTGGCAGACAGCTCACTTGTCTACACTAAATTTCATATAATGAAATATGAGAAAGCATAATACAGAAAAAACATAATGACCCCATAGAGCAATGCTGGAAGACAAGAGAGCCATTAGGATATCACATATTTGGAAAGAGTCAAAGAGCAAGAGAAAGAGCACAAGCAAACAAGATTAGATGTATTAGAATCTATCATATAGTTTCTATGTCTGAATAAGTAAATTCTGCTCTGCAGTAAACAAGAGCTCTATTTTCCTTCTCCTTGAATTGTCGGCTCATGGTTCCTTCTTTATACATATATATATATAATATATATATAGATAATTCTATTTTCTTATTGAGTTATAACAGTTCTTTATGTATTAGATCAGTAACTTTTTGTCATGTTTTAAACATTTTTCAAGACCTAAGTTTATTATCTGTCTTTAGTTCTGTATAATGTTTTCAACTATAGCATTCATAACAGCTACTACTTCTAAGAATAAGTAAATGAAATATACACGTTAATATTTTGGGTTTTGTGTAGCTCAACGTATCAATATTTTTACAATTTCTGTTTTGGCTTGTATGCTTGGAGATGTTTTTTTTTTTCTAATTTGAGATCATATAAACAGTAACTTTTTTTTCTATTTATTTCTTTTGATTTATGGTTTGATTATATATATATATATTTAATGAATCTAGAATTTATTTTGGTATCTGGTTCATTTATCAAGTTTATATCATATACTAATACATTAACATATATTTACATATAGTATATAATGATTCTTTAAAATAATCAATTTGGGGTATTTCTTACTGTGTTCTTTCATTTGTCTATTGTCTTGTATTTTTGCAAATATTCTGATTTTTTAAGATCACATACAATTTTATTCAGGTTTATTAAGTTATAATTGATAAAATTCTAATATATTTTAAGTGTGCAATGTAATAGTTTGATATATGATATATTGTAAAAGGACTTCAATCACTAAGTTAACGAGTCAACATTAATTATCTCATACTTACACTGTTTTTAGTTAAAAAAAATTTAACATCTATTTTCTTTGCAAATTTCAATTGTACAATACAGTATTATATAGTCACCATGTCATGCATTAAATCCTCAGACCTCACTCATCTTAAAACTGGAAATGTGTACCCTTTTACTAGCCTCTCTCTGTACCCCACCCCCAGTCCCCAGCACTGCAGCCTCTGGCAATTGCAACCATATTCTCCGTTTCTATAAGTTTGACTTTTTGCCCTCTTTTTACCCCCAATTCACATGTTAGTGATGCTATGCAATATTTATCTTTCTCTTTCTGGCTTGTTTCACTTAGCATAATACCCTCCAGGTTCATTCCATATTTTTGCAAATGACAATACTTTCTTCTTTTTTAAGGTTGAATTATATTCATTCATAGATCAATTTATCAATCAACAGATAGGTTTATCACACTTTCTGTATTCATCTGTCAGTAGAAACTTAAATTGTTTCCACACCTGGGCAATTGTGAATAATACTGCAGTGAACATGGGTGTACAGATTTCTCTTTGAGATAGTGGTTTCATTTCTTTAAATACCCAGAATTGGGATTGCTGGATCATGTTGTAGTTCTTTTATTTATTTTATTTATTTATTTATTTTTTTGCAATCTCCATACTGTTTTCTATAGTGGCTGCAGCCATTTCCATTCCCACTAGTAGTATATGGCACCCTTTTATCCAGCATATAACACCCTTTTCTCCACATCCTCAGTAGCATTTCCTATTGCTTGTCTTTTTGATAATAGACTTCATAAGAAGTATGAGGTGACATTTTGATGTAGTTTAATTTGCATTTCCCTGATATTGGTATGCACAATCCCCACTGCACTTCACTTGTGTTTGGTAATATATTTTTCTTTATTTTGTTCATTCATTCCTTTCTTTCTTCCTTCCTATGTTTCCTTTTTAAATTCAACTGAGAAAAACTTCTGGCTTTTGTATACTTTCATATTATGATAGCATTTAAAGCCCCATAATTGTTCATTTTTTATTAGAGATAATATATTTTAGTAATATATTTTAATCTTTTTATTCCAATTAGCACTGTACCTAGCTTTTTTTTTTTTTTTTGCTGATTTTGAGTGCCTGAAATATTGCTGCTCATCATTGTGTGTGTGTGTGTGCGTGTGGCCTTTCTATACCTTATTGCCACCCTTTTTTAGCTCATCAATGAAGTAAACAACTCAGAGCTGAGAATATTTTTTTCTAATAAGAAATTTTAATTAATTTTAATTTATCATCATTCATACCATTTTTAATTTTACTTCTTCCATCTTATTATAAAGCTCTCTTTTTAATATTCTTGTCATTCCCACTTATACATTTTATAGACTATTTTTGCTTATTATTATTTTCCACAGTGATTTAGAGGACAGATATCTTGCTTTTAATTCCAGAAGTATATTTATAATTGTTATATCTTCTTCTTGGACTGATCCTTTGATCATTATGTAGTGGCCTTCTTTGTCTCTTTTCACAGCCTTTGTTTTAAAGTCTATTTTATCGGATACGAGTATTGCCACTCCTGCTTTCTTTTGGTCTCTATTTGCATGGGATATCTTTTTCCTGCCCTTCACTTTCAATCTGTATGTGTCCCTTGTTTTGAGTTGGGTCTCTTGTAAGCAGCATATAGAGGGGTCTTGTTTTTATATCCGTTCAGCCAGTCTTTGCCTTTTGGTTAGGGCATTCAACCCATTTATGTTTAAGGTAATTATTGATAAGTATGATCCCGTTATCGTTTACTTTATTGTTTTGGGTTCGGGTTTATACACCCTTTTTGTGTTTCCTGTCTAAAGAATATCCTTTAGCATTTGTTGGAGAGCTGGTTTGGTGGTGCTGAATTCTTAATTCCAGAAGTAGTTATCACAAAGCTTTTCAAAGCATTCTTAAATTTATATTGAACTTGCCACAAAGAAAAAAAAAAAACATTTTTATTGTCCATTGTAGAAAAGCAGTTAATTACTTTTATTCACCTCTTTTCTTCATTTCCCCAGTCTTTTATCTATTCTGTGATTATCACTTTTTTTAACAGAGAACATCACTTTCAAAGATAAAATATTACCAGATTTATAGCCATATTTAGAAAAAATATTTGTACTCAGTCTCATATATTTAATTGAATCCCTATTTTTAATACATAATTCCTTCTACAGATAATTTTCTTGGTTGTTCTTGAATGATTCTTTTTTCATTCTCCATCAAGGCATTCAAGTTATATTTTTCAGGAAGCTTAATTTCTGAAAGTTTGAATGTCTGATTATGCCACTCTCTGCTCCTATCTCTCCAGGTATTTCCCATCTCACTCAGAGTAACAGCCAGTCCTTACATGGACATAAATGGCCCTCTATGATCTGCAACCCCTACCTTTGATCTCATCTCTTACCCCCCTCTCCTTTTCTCACACCATTTCAGTTGCACTATCTCCCTTACTACCCCTTAAACATGCCAAGCATGGTTCTGTCACATGATTTTTTTTCTCACTATTCCCAATGACTGGGATGATCTTCCCCAGAGATCTCATCATTTTCTCCCTTACCTAATTCTAATATTTACTTACATGAGAGCATATCAGAGATACCTTCATTTCCATTCTGTATAAAATATTAATAGTAATTACCCATCCTTCACCTGGTGTAGTCTTATGTTTGTGCACTGCTTTACTTTTCCTTACAGCACTTACACGACATCATCTGTTTGTTTACTGTGTCTATCTCCTTCCACTGCAAGTAAAGTGTATGAGATCAGGGACATAGTGTGTCAATTTCATTGAGGTATTATTACTGCCTAAGACACTACCTGACATATGGTAGGGTGTCAATAAATATTTGTTGAATAAAATAAATGAACTGCTTTCCATGGACTTCACATAAGAGAGGCAACTTTACTTAAATGTAGAGTTTGAGGCAATCTCTTGAGCAATCCTTGACAGGATGTTTTGATGCTAAACCAACCCATTCAAGTTTCATCATGATGAAACAGAGAGCTTGAAAGGAAGCTACTATTTCAAATTTACATAATTTCTTTGATAAAGAATCAAACATTCACTCTGTAAACAACTAATAAACATACACTAGGGACTGGGTGGTATTTTATCACTGAAGACATAGAAATTAATCTGATACTATCTCTTTTTTCAAAGAATTGAATAATATTGATAAAATAATAAATGCAAAGTTCAGAGGAGTGAAAATACCCAAGTAAAATTCGATTTTCAGTACGACAGTTTGGAGGAAAATGAGTTACTCTCTAATATGTGATTAGGAGCTCCAGTGTGAAGTGTGCTGTAAAAAAACCAGAAACTTGTTTTCAATCCTAGTGGAGAGGCTTCATGAAAGCCACTGAATAGTGTGGTGTATTACTTAACTAATTTATAAAATTGTCATAGAAATAACTAAGTATCCAATTCCCCCAACATATTTCTCTAAATGTAGTGCACTGTGCTTCATTCACTTCCACATATGTTGTATTTCTGATTAAGGAACTGTGTGAGCTACATAATTTTTTTCAATTATACTTTAATTTCATGATCATGGTGGTGGTACTATAATCCAATTATCTTAAATTTTATCACTAGTCACTATTAATTATGTAATCTCACTTCTTTTTCACAAACCAAAATATGAATCCCATTGGTTCAATGGTTACATTTTAATCCCCTCTCTTGGAATCTCTAAAGGACTGCCTCATATGCTTGCACAAACCAGTCTGTTACCTGTCACCACCACGTGGCTGTGAAATTTGTTGTACAGTCACTCAGTCGTGTCTGACTCTTTGCAACACCATGGACAGCAGCATGCCAGGCTTACCTGTCCTTCACCATCCCCTGGAGCTTGCTCAAACTCATGTCCATCAAGTGATGTCATCAGTGATGGCATCCAACCATCTTATTCTCTGTTGTCCCCTTCTCCTCCTGCCTTCAATCTTTCTCAGCATCAGGGTCTTTTCCAATGAGTCAATTCTTCCCATCAGGTGGCCAAAGTATCGGAGCTTCAGTTTCAGTACCAGTCCTTCCAATGAATCTTCAGGATTGATTTCCTTTAGGATTAACTGGTTTGATCTCCTTGCAGTGAAATACACCTGGTTATTTGTCTCTTGATGTGACGCCCATTTGTCCACATTCACGGAATATGTAGAAATCCTACACAGGCCTTAACAAATTGTGAGAAAAATCAATGATTATACTAAGGATGCTGAATGTAGATGTTTCCAGAATATGTCTCAGTTCTGTGTAGAGTTGGGGAAACATTGTTATTATTTGTTGCATGTAATCTGACACTGGTTTGCTTGTGCCTGGCTTCTCAGTTTCATTTCAAATTTGTACCCTCTCTTTTCCTCAAACCTTAGCAGTTTTCTCATGAAAATATGTACCATAAATACCTAGCCCCCCTAATATGAAGAGCGCAAAGCAGCCCATAGATCTGGACAAAAACTGGATGCTTTATCAACCTGAATTTTCTCCTTATTTTTCTTCTGACATTCTTCCCCATTCAAGCCCTTCCTCCTCTAACCATCATAATCAAATGGTCACAGTTTTTGAGGTACTAAGTGATGGAGTAGAAAAGTATACTGTCTAGTTAACAAAGCCTCAATTCAGTGAGAAAAAAAATTAAAATGTCCTTTGTCTGGAAAATCACAATATATAATGATATTTACAAAAGTGTTGAGACATATCCTTCATGGCTCTCAAGGTGCATTTTCAGTTGTTGTTATTCTCAATAAATACTCTCATCATCAGACTCAATTCAACATTAATTCAAATCTCTGAGACTAATTGGTACTGCTCTATAATCACTGATAATCTCATTTATCAAATTGAAACTCAAATTTGCTCGAGGTACTAAGCAAGGGGTATTTAAAGTAACATGAGCTACTGAAGGGGAAGAAAAAAAATCACAGTGGATTTGATAACAAGAATTTCTACCCCATGTTAAGTGCAAACCAAGTATTCCTGATGGACAGGGGGCTTTCTTTATAAGCAGTCGTTCAGAGCCCCTGATGTCTTCAGTCTTCAATCTAGAGTATATTCTGATTATATTGTAGAGTATCAGGATTCTAAAGTTCTTCTCAGGTCATGAGGACATGTCTAAAGACACTGTTTCCCATTTAATCAATGTCTGTTTTTCCTTTATTTATTGTAAGAAATATTTATTGAGGATGTGCAATGGCTGGGTACTGGGCTAGATGCTGAAAATAAAGGCTTCAAACAGACCCCAAAATCATTGCCCTCATTGAGTTTTATAGTCAGGAAAAGACTGACATCAAAAGAAATAATTTCCAAATTACTTAAAATACATCATTATTTAATTACTGATGATTGACATGAAAAATAAATACATGTAAATGTATAAAAAAGGACACATGGTCTTCTTTGGAGAAGTGATGTTTGCATTGGAACGGTAGACAGAGGGTCTCAGACAGGAAAAATGCAGATGTGCAGCATGGGGAGTCTGGAAAATAGTTGTTAAAGGTAGACTCAGCTACAAAATAAGACTGAAAATAAAGGAGGGAAGTAATGGAGATTTTGTTCTTTACCCTGAATTCACTGAGACATCACTGAAGGGTTTTCAACAAGATGGTGATTTAATGAGATTTAGAGAGATGGTTCTGACTGCTATTTAGAAGAGGAAACTGATGTGTTAGAGAGAGAATGAAATTTGGAAGCACAGTTAGGAGACAGATACAGTCATTCTGGTGAGACACGTTGGTTGGCTAGACTTGGGTTTTATGACTCAAGGTACATTTAGAATGTGGTTTAGAGCTTTTGCTGGTCATTTGAAAATAAGGATATGTCAGAGAAGAATAATTCAGGTCGAGTGATAGGTTTATGGATTCTACAACTAGATAGACAGTAACGGCAACAAATTAAATTCAGTTTGGGCCATGCTGAATTTGGAAGAGATCAAACTGGCATTATTGAACCCCCTGTTCAACATACAAGTCAGCTCAGAAAAAAAGTGACAAGTTAGAGAAAGACTGGGGAGTCATCAGCATATATATGTGCTATTTGCTTCAACACTGAAAGAGCCTACCTAAAAAGGATGATTATATCATTTATGGTCCAAACCCAGGCTCTTTTGAGAGTTGGAGAGGATACTATTAAGAATTATACCAAGATGGCAAGCATAAACCAGAATTGTCCTGTGTCAATCATGACTGTCCTTGGCAAATATATAAAGGTCAACCAGAGAAAGTAACAAAGTGCAGTCAATAAGAAAGGAGGAAAGTCAGGGAAGTACAGTGTCACAGAAGCCAAATGCTGCTGTGAGGTCAAGTGATTCCCCATGATTAAATAAAGTTATTTGTTGCATAATTCCATAGCACCCTGTACATTTTTTTAAATTACACTTATGACTGCAAAGATATGATTTAATTGGTATCTGTCTTTCTATCTTGGAAGGCAGTACCTGGCATATGATTGTTAATAAATATTTGTTGAACAAATGGAGAATGATGAAACAATAATTTCCACTGAATTTAGCCAACAAAAATCATCAGTGCCCTTTTCATAAACAGTTTCGATAAACTAGTAGGGAACTGAGTCAGTTTGCTTGAGAAGTGAATGGAGAAAAGTAAGATGGTAAAAACCGGCAACTCTTTCAGAAAGATGGCTGTGAGCCATTGGCTAAATGGACACCTGTTCTAAGTGGATTGATTGTTCCTTTGGGTCCTGGGAAAATGTCAGTTTTTTTTTTTTTTTTGAAAGTGACTTCACTAGATAAGGGCAGATAGTCCTCATTTATGAGCTTTTAGATGGCTATGATGTGGTTTCCTTATATATTATATATTTTGCCTAGAGTTTGCTTTGGTCTTTTAAGAGTATAATATTTTTTTCTGTTCCTGTTTTATTAGAAATTTTATTTTGTGAAATTTGCCCTAATCTTCTGTAGAAACACATGAAACCAACTACCAGCAATTTTCTGAAAAAGTCACATTCCAATAACCTGATCTCATATCATTTCTGTTATTACATTCTCCAACTTGTGTTTCAGATGTATCTGAAACACAAAAAGAAGAAACATACCACTTCTCAATGGTATACATACAAGAATATAATTTTGTGCCTGAATAATATAAATTGATTTCCCCTAAATGAGTCAAGCCAGTATCTGAAAGGAAAAAAAAAAAAGAAAAAACAAGAGAGAGAGAGATTCCAACAGAACATGAAAGTGTATAGCTATGTAAATAGAGCACAATCCTTTCTTTAGGGATATATCAGCATCTTAGAGACCATTTGCAGATTAAGTCAATGCAATTACTGCTTTACCTAGATATCAATTTATTGCAGTTCCAAGGACAATGTGATATTATGTTTTATTTCTTTTAAAATATTTATTTTTGTGTTGATGATTTTAGGCCAACATCAAAAATTGCTTTTCCATCTTTCAGTTTCCTATATCACAATTAATAATAAAGGTGTCTTTGTTTTTGTTTTTATTTTTAATCACCATGTAATCAATTAATAGAATATTAATAGAAGATGTCAGTTTCTTAGCTCTTTATACCACTGTCTATTTAGTCATTCACCAAAGCTCTACATTTAGATATTATCTTGCTAGATTACTTCTGTTAAGTACTTTGGTATTTTGCAAACAACTAATTAACCTTTTGAACCTCATTAAGGAATAGTAAGGAGGAAAATAATTACTGAGTCTGGAATTTGGTCAGACCACTGAGGCTAATACATTATTATTAGGAAAGAAAAAACAACAACCTTTAATCTTTTTAATGACTGCAGATGATCACAGCATATTGTGTTAAATATTTGTTTAAGAGAACCCCTATTGGAATAGAGGGATACAACAAAGGGCCAGGTCACAGACTCAGCATAACCCAGAGGAAAATGTCCACCTCAGATTCACTAACTCCAATCGTTGCTGCAGTAGGAGTGGCTACAAATGGCATCTTGAACCTAATATATAACACTTCACAGTTTGCAGAAGGCTGTCACCTACATTATTTCAGTTTATCCTTGAAACAATTCCTTGAGGTACATGGCTCAATATTATCATCTTTATTTCAGAGACAAATAAAGTGTCAAATGAATAAATAATGTCTTAAGTATCATGAAACTATTTAGTGTTGAAGCCCAGATTTAAACAGTGAAATCCCCTTTGCAGTTTTTCTGATGACACAACATGATGGTTGTGTATTATTAACCAAGGATTCTCTCTGAACTCAGTGTAACCACTTTTCCTTCGTAAGCCTCAGTCTGAATTTAATAAGAGGTGGCATTAGGACAGCTCTGAAGAACATTTTTAGCTCTGATGGCCTACAGGTCTATGCAAAGTACCCACACTTGGCCACTCAGGAGTCACCAGGTCCTAGAACATAAGATGTGGCTTGCTCTGAGTGACCTGCTAAACTCTTGCTATGTGTTATCTAAACATATCCCCACAAAGAACATTATGAGCACACCTATAAAATTTGACAGTCAAATCTTTACTGAGTATTAACTACCTAAAGAACTATGTGCTCAGAATTGAGGCAGGGAAAAGAAGAATAGAAATTAAGAAGTTTGTTCTCTAGGTAGGGAACTCAATTAAACTGAGAAGTTGTCAGGCTTCTTTTTTCATAAGTTGCAACTTGTTGAGACATGAGAGAGTGGAAAGGGTCAAGAAAAGAGAGAGTAGGATACAGGCATCAGAGAGATGAGGATGCATATGTGTGTAGTACTAAAAAGAGCTGAGATTAAGAGGAAAAAAATTATGCTATACTATGTAAAAGGAGATAGAAGATCCACTTAGAAGGGACTAGCAAAACAGAAATAGAAAAAGATAGTTACCCACAGCTTAATAGGATAAGAACCGAGTTGACTGGCAGGCCTATGACAGAGGAAAGGAAAACTGTCTCCCTATTCTGAACTTTGGGAATTTGGAAAATTGGATTTTGTTTAGTTGTCAGATTTAGCAAATAAACTTATTTATATGGTGCTCAGTTAAATTGGAATTTTGGATAAAAACCAAATATGTTCTTAATGCATCTTCTCTGCAATTTGGGGGACACATTTATATTCAAAAATCATTTGTTGTTTATCTGAAATTCAAGTTTAACTGATTACCTTGTAACTTTTTTCTTTAATATAGCAACCTATTAACAGGAGAAATGTTACCTAAGAGCATTACTGCTGTGGGGAGGCAAAGCAATCACCCAAATACTGTAGCAGATGGTGGGGCAGGGAGGAGGGTGGTGAGTCACCCTCTCCCATCTCCAGCTTTAAGTTCCACTACATAGAAACCTCGAAGACATGACTTAATTTACCAGGACTTAGTTTCCTATTTGTAATATTGTATATTGTGACACTAAGTCAGCTTCCTTGGGGCATTGTGCACATTAAATGAGTATACACATGTACAGACACTTATAGAAGAGGGATACACAGATATTTCATATATATATATATATATATATATATATATATATATATAATATATGTAAACAGTCTCAGGAACGTAGTAATTGTTCCATAAATTTTAACCCTTATTATCCAAATATCTCATGATAATGAGCTTTCTCCTGGGTAACACCCAGAAACAGCTTATGGAACACATTAGAATTTCCTGAGGATCCCATATAGTTGAAGGACAAGCCAGAACTTACAGCTGTCAAATGGACACAGACTATTTTCATTTGAAAATTAAAAGGAAGTATGCACTTAAAACTTGATGACATCTGAGCTATTCATTCTTTGTTGGCTAACAATACTGATTACTTTATTCCTCCCTTTATCCATCCATTTAACAGCTTTCATTAAGCAGTTAGTATAGTACCTGGTGCCCAATGATTGCTCAGTATATTAGTCCTTATCAAGAGATCATTTAATTATTACAAACTGTACTAAGATTATTATGAAGGCCTTTTGCTAAGAGAGTAGGTGACAAGGTTTCTATCAGACCTGATCAAGAATATCAAGAAAGTGATATTTTAGCTGAGCTTTGAAGCATGGATACCAGTAAGCCAGTCAAAGTTTAGTGGGAAGAATATTCCAAGTAGATATAAAGGTTATTCAAAGACCTGGATGTGGGAAATAAGGTACCCACAAGAACCCATCTGAGGAAGTAGGGAAAGCAGATTTGAATTTTCATAGAATGAAAGGAAGAATCAGGTCATGCAAAGTCTTGTAGGTGTGACGATTTAGGGGCTTTTTGCCTAAGATCAGAAGAAAAAAATAAATAAGAAGTGACATTGTCAGATCTTTGTTTCTAAAAGATCCTTCTAGCTGCTGGGGCAGTGATTTGGAGTGACATCTGAATTATAAATATTTAGTTGTTAAATATTTTAAATATTTCTCATTCTACTTTTCTTAGACTGACTTTCAAGAGCTTATGTGATGCACTTCCAACTTGTTACCTTCAACAAATCCCCTAACCTATCTGGAACACCTGTCCCTAAGCTTGATGTATGTCTATCTGATCTGTGAATTGGAGCAATGCTCAAAGCCACCTTCTCAATGAGCCTCTTCACTACAAGTGTAGTGTGCTCTGAGTTCTCAGAAAACAGGTTTTGTAACTTTCTTTAGGCATTGTTTATTTTTTACATATACATGAATCTATTCTTTTTTTAAAATTCTTTTCCCATTTAGGTTATTAGAGAATATTGAGCAGAGTTTATCCCTGTTGCTTATCTGTTTTAAATATAGCAATGTGTACATGTCAATCTCAAACTCCCAATCTATCCCTCCCTCCCACTTTCCCCAGCTAGTAACCATAAGTTCATTCTTTCAGTCTGTGAGTTTGGTTCTGTTTTGTAAATAAGTTCATCTGTATCATTTTTTAAGATTGTGCATATAAGTGATATTATATGATATTTTTATTTCTCTATCTGACTTACTGGGATACCTAGGTGACTCAATGGTAAAGAATCTGCCTGGTGATGGAGACACAGGAGATATGGGTTGATCCCTGGGTCAGGAAGATCCCCTGGAAGAGGGAATGGTAACCCACTCCAGTATTGTTGCCTGAAAAATCCCAAGGACAGAGAAACCTGGTGGGCTACAGTCTATGAGGTCGCAAAGAGTTGGATACGACTGAGCATGTCTGAGTTACTTCATTTATCATGATAAGCTCCAGGTCCATCCATGTTGTGTGGTAGTCTCTCAGTCGTGCCCAACTCTTTGAGACCCCACGGACTGTAGCTCGCCAGGCTCCTCTGTCCATGGGATTTCCCAGGCAAGAATACTGGAGTGGGCTGCCATTTTCTTCTCCAGGGGATCTTCCCAACCCAGGAATCGAACCCAGGTCTCCCGCATTGTGGGCAGACTCTACCATTTGAGCCACCAGAGAAGCCCAAAGTGAAGTCGTTCAGTTGTGTCTGACTCTTTGCGACCCTCTGGACTGTAGCCTACTAGGTTCCTTCATCCATGGGGTTTTCCAGGCAAGAGTACTGGAGTGGGTTGCCATTTCCTTCTCCAGAGTATCTTCCCTACCCAGGGATCAAACCCGGGTCTCCTGCATTGTAGGCAGACGCTTTACCTTCTGAGCCACCAGGGCAGTTCAATTCAGATCAGTTCAGTTCAGTCGCTCAGTCACGTCTGACTCTTTGTCACCCCACAGATTACATCATGCCACGCTTCCCTGTCCATCATTACCTCCTGGAGCTTACTCAAACTAATGTCTATCAAGTCAGTGATGCCATCCAACCATCTCAACTTCTGTTTTCCCCTTCTCCTCATACCGTCAATCTTTCCCAGCATCAGGGTTTTTCCCAGTGAGTCAGTTCTTCACATCAGGTGGCCAAAGTATTGGAATTTCAGCTTCAGCATCAGTCCTTCCAATGAATATTCATAACTGATTTACTTTAGGATTAACTGGTTTGGTCTCCTTGCAGTCCAAAGGACTCTCAAGAGTCTTCTCCAACACCACAGTTCAAAAGCATCAATTCTTCGGCACTCAGCTTTCTTCACAGTCCAACTCTCACATTCATACATGACTACTAGAAAAACTAGACAGACTTTGTTGGCAAAATAATGTCTCTGTTTTTGAATATGCTGTCTAGGTTGGTCATAATTTTTCTTCCAAGGAGCAAGTGCCTTTTAATTTCATGGCTGCAGTCACCATCTGCAGTGATGTTGGAGCCCCCAAAAATAAAGTCTTACACTGTTTCCACTGTTTCCCCATTTATTTCCATTCAGGTAATGGGACCATTTGCCATGATCTTAGTTTCCTGAATGTTGAGTTTTAAGCCAACTTTTTCACTCTCCTTTTCCACTTTCATCAAGAGGCTCTTTAGTTCTTCATTTTCTGCCATAAGGGTGGTGTCATTTGCATATCAGAGGTTATTGATATTTCTCCTGGCAATCTTGATTCCAGCTTGTGCTTCATTCAACCCAGTATTTCTCATGATGTACTCTGCATATAAGTTAAATAAGCAGGGTGACAATATATGGCCCTTTCCCAATTTGAAACCAGTCTGTTGTTCCCTGTACAGTTCTAACTGTTGCTTCTCGACCTGCATACAGATTTCTCAGGAGACAGGTCAGGTGGTCTGGTATTCCCAGCTCTTTCAGAATTTTTCACAGTTTGTTGTGATCCACACAGTCAAAGGCTTTGGCATAGTCAATAAAGCAAAAGTAGATGTTTTTTCTGGAACTTTCTTGCTTTTTCAATGATCCAGCGGATGTTGGCAACTTGATCTCTGGTTCCTCTGCCTTTTGTAAATCCAGCTTGAACATCTGGAAGTTCACAGTTCACGTACTGTTGAAACCTGGCTTGGAGAATTTTGAGCATTTCTTTGAGCATGTGAGATGTGTGTAATTGTGCAATAGTTTGAACATTCTTTTGTGTTGCCTTTTTGGGATTGGCATGAAAAGTGAACTTTTCCAGTACTGTGGCCATTGGTGAGTTTTCCAAATTTACTGGCATATTGTGTTAAGCACTTTCACAGCATCATCTCTTAGGATTTGAAATAGCTCAACTGGAATTCCATCACCTCCACTAGCTTTGTTCATAGTGATGATTCCTAAGGCCAACTCGACTTCACATTCTAGGATGTCTGGCTCAAGGTGAGTGATCACACTATTGTGGTTATCTGGGTCATGAAGATCTTTTTCTATTGCTCTTCTGTGTATTTTTGCCACCTCTTCTTAATATTGTCAGCTTGTGTTAGGTCCATACCATTTCTGTCCTTCATTGAGCCCATCTTTTCATAAAATGTTCCTCTGGTATCTCTCATTTTCTTGAAGAGATCTCTAGTCTTTCCCATTCTTTTGTTTTCCTCTATTTCTTTGCATTGATCACTGAGGGAGACTTTCTTATCTCTTCTTGCTCTTCTTTGGAACTCTGCATTCAAATGAGTATATCTTTTATTTTCTCCTTTGCCTTTATCCTCTCTTTTTTTCTCAGCTATTTGTAAGGCCTCCTCAGACAACCATTTTTGCAAGTGATATTATTTCAGTCATTTTAATGGCTGAGTAATATTTTATTGTATATATGTACCATATTTTCTTTATTCATTCTTCTGTAGATGGACATTTATGTTTCTTCTATGTTTTGGTATTGTAAACAGTGCTGCAATGAACTATGGCTGCAATGAACTATGGCTTCTCTAGATATATGCCCAGGAGGGGGATTACTGGATCATATGATAGCTCTATATTCAGTTTATTAAGACATACTCCCCATGAACAGTATGAAAATACAAAAAGATATGACACTGAAGGATGAACCCCTCGAGGTCAGTAGATGTCCAATATTTTACTGGATAAGAGCAGAGAAAGAGCTCCAGAAGAAAGGAAGAGGCTGATCCAAGGCAGAAACTATGCCCAGTTGTGGAATTGTCTGGTAGTTAAAGTCCAGTGCTGCAAAGAACAATATTGCATAGGAATTTCAAATGTTAGATCCATGAATTGAGGGAGATAATTGGAAGTGATCAAATAGAAGATGGCAAGAGTGGACATTGATATTTTAGGGATCAGTGAACTAAAATGGACTGAAATGAGCGAATTTAATTCAGATGACAGTTGTATCTACTCCTGTGGACAAGAATCCCTTAGAAGAAATGGAGTAGACCTCATAGTCAACAAAAAAGTTTGAAATGCAGTACTTGGGTGCAATCTCAAAAGTGACAGATTGATCTCAGTTTGTTTCCAAGGCAAACTATTCAACATCACAGGAATCTAAATCTATGCCCCAACCACTGATGCCTAAGAAGATAAACTTAAATGGTTCTATGATGGGCTACAAGATCTTCTAGGAATAATTCCAAAAAAAAAAAAAAAATGTCCTTTCCATCATAGGGGACTGGAATGCAAAAGTAAGAAGTCAAGAGACACCTGGAATAACAGGCAAGTTTGACCTTGGAGTACAAAATGAAGCAGGGCAAAGGCTAAGAGTTTTGCCAAGAGAACATACTGATCATAGCAAACACCCTCTTCCAACAACACAAGAGACGACTCTACACAGGGACATCACCATATATCAATACCAAAATCAGATTGATTATATTCTTTGTAGCCAAAGATGGAGAAGCTCTCTACCGTCAGTAAAAACAAGATGTGGAGCTGACTGTGGCTTAGATCATGAACTCCTTATTGCAAAATTCAGACATAAATTGAAGAAACTAGGGAAAACCCCTAGATAGTTTAGGCATGACCTAAATTAAGTCCCTTATGATTATATAGTGAAAGTGACATATATATTGAAGGAATTATATTTGATAGAGTTCCTGAAGAACTATGGACAGAGGTTTGTAACATTCTACAAGAGGCAGTGACCAAAACTATGCCCAAGAAAAAGAAATGAAACAAGGCAAAATGGTTGTCTGAGGAGGGCTTTCACACTGTGGTGCTGGAGAAGACTCCTGAGAGCCCCTTTGACAGCAAGGAGTTCAAACTAGTCAGACCTAAAGGAAATCAACCCTGAATATTCACCAGAAGGACTGATATTGAAGCTGAAGCTCCAGTACTTTGGCCACCTGATGCAAAGAGCTAACTCATTGGGAAAGAAGACTGAGGGCAGGAGAAGGGGCTGACAGGGTATGAGATGGTTGGATAGCATCATAGACTCAATGGGCATGAGTTTGAGCAAGCTCCAGGAGACACTGGAGTAGAGGGAAGCCTGGTATGCTGCAGTCCATGGATCTCAAAGAGTCAGACACCTTGAGGGACCAAACAACAACAAGAAAAACTGTTCTCCATAGTGGTTTTACCAATTAATATTCTGACCAACAGTGTAGGAGGGTTCCTTTATCTCCACACCCTCTCCAGCAATTATTCCTTGTAGATTTTTGATGATGGCCATTCTAACTGGTGTGAGGTGAAATCTGATTGTAGTTTTGATTTGCATTTATCTAATAATTAGAGATGTTAGGCATCTTTGTTGAGGTACTTTAATGGACCAGAACCTGGTGGTCTGGAGTCGACCGATAAGAAAGTAAAGGAGAGAGAAAGAGGCTGATATTCCTTGGTTTATGCAGAAACCCAATAAAGTCCCTGACACAGGGCTTGCTGTGTTTATGGAGGCCTCAGGCGCCCTCTCAATGGAGTGAAGGCACAGAGCGCCTTCTCAAGAGGGTCTTAGAAGCCCGGGCAGGAAAGTGAACTCAGAGAGCCTCTGCGCTCCAAAGAAATAGCCTGAGAGAGAGAGAAGGAGAGAGAAAGCAAGACACGGGGACCAAAGCTGTGATGGAGCAAAGGTTTTTATTCAACATTGTGTAGGTATTTATACTGTCTTACAAGATAGCTATTTTCAGCAGAGATAAAATAAAAACTTACAAGGAAACATGAAGTCACCCATATGAAAGAGAGAGGGTTGTAAATAATCACTTTTACCATATGGTTCATAGAAAGGAAGAGGGTACTTACCACCGTATAAAAAAAACTAACGAAGGAAATTCCTGGATTCCTCAGCCCCCGGGAGAGGCTTGCCTTTCCTCTTAATTCCTGAATATTCAGAAATTAATAAGGAATTGAGAATTCTTGACAGATCCAAAACAGCACACAGGAAGCCTTCTGTTAAATGCTTCCTGACAATTCCCCCTATTTTATTATATTTGTAAAAAAAAAAAAAAAATGTCCTGACCAAATGAGTTTGGTTAGTATTAACCAACCTTATAGACAAGTGAGTGTAAACAACAAATATAATTATCAAGACAATCACCGAAGTTACAGTTCCAGACCTGATACTGTGGGTAATACTTTGAAACCATCCTCGTGGGTCTAGCCTGGATAATTTGTTCAGCTGAAGTTTCCAAATTAGGGGAAGAGGAGAGATTTTTGGAGGTTTTTTATTAACTTTCTTAGGGCAGTCCCTTTAAAATAGTTCTTATCTCCACATGTAATGCATCCTTCATTTCCCTTAAAGCAACAACCATTGTTTCAGCTAGCATTTGCACTTCTGAGTTTCTGATCCTAGATTGTGATAAGCCTTCAAATAATCAATAATAATCCCTGTCTCACGAATTGAGCTATAGCTTTTTGACATTCTTGATTCACATTTTCATAAGCAAGTAATTTCTCTAGTTGCCTTTTAGCTTCTTCTCCAATGACAGTATGGGAAATAGCAGTTTGTAATCTACCTAAAAAATCAGCATACGTTTCATTGGGCCCCTGTAATATTTTAGTATAGCTACCTGTAGGCTCCCCTTGAGGAGTAATTTGATCCCAAGCTTCAAGGGCCACTGTTTTTAATTGTTCATGTAACAAGGGAGGGCACTGTATTTGAACTTCTATAGCATCAAATTGTCCTGTGCTATTTAGCATTTCAAAAGTAATTTGATCTTGTGTCATGCCAGCGCGAGCATTTCTGTTAGCATGTTCTCTGGCTATATCATGAAACCACATCATCCACTGAAGATATTCTCCAGGTTTAAGGAGAGCTTTTATTAAAGTTCACCAATCACGGGGAATAAAATTTCCAATAGAGGGTATTGTAGAATTTAGAAGTACTTTAGTAAAAGGTAAATGTGGCCCGTACATAGTTATAGCTTTTTTAAATTTTTGCATGTGATACAAGTTAATGCCCTCATATTGAAGCATTATGTGCCCTTGAGTGTCAGGATTTCTTAAAACTGGAAAGGCGAAGAAACCATCAGCTTCAGAGACCTCTGATTGCAAAGCCAGCAATTCAGAGAGCCTTTGTCATGAAGGAGAGTGAGTAGGTAAATTATTGTTATTCACAAAAGTGTTGTTGATTTTAATCTCAAAAGGTGTCTTAGCAGAATAGTTGCCAGAATCATTCAGTTCTATCAAGGGAGAGATGTTGGGATTTGTGTCCATGGGAAGGGGAGGAGCACTTGGAGCAACGAGGGCAGGGCTTCTAGGAAAATTCTGAAATACGTTATGTTGTTCTAATTGGGCCTTTCGTAAGGTATCATCATCTAATTCATATTCATGTAATAAGTGTTCTGCCTGTTGCTGAGTATTAGGAGGGCTAGAATTACCTTGTAATTGCAAAATCATGGCTTCAATACGAGCCCACAGGGGCCAAAAATCTATTGGCATATTTTTCCCTGTCTGGGAGCACGTTCAACATTCTCTATGGGCCAGTGCCAAATTTCTAAATCAAAACTACCTTCTTCAGGGAACCAAGGGTTGCATTCAACCACTGTCTGAAGGCAAGCCTCTATTCACTGAGGCAAAACTGAAAACCCCTGAACTTTAAACAAGTGCTGAAGTAAAGGAGAAAAGTGATGGGGCTTTCCAGCCATTTGACCCATGTCTTAGTACTTAATGGCCTCAATAGGCCCTCAAGGTCACTCTGTCCAATCTACCAAGTGTACCAGGTCCCTGTTTGGGCACCACTTGTTGAGGTCCTTTAATGGATCAGAACCTGGTGATCCAGAGTCAACTGATAAGAAAGTAAAGGAGAGAGAAAGAGGCTGATATTTATTTCTTGGTTTACACAGAAAGCCAATAAAGTCCCTGACATGGGGCTTGCAATGTTCACAGAGGCCTCAGGCGCCCTCGATGGGGTGAAGGTGCAGAGTGCCTTCTCAAGACGGTCTTAGAAGCCTGGGCAGGAAAGTGAACTCAGAGAGCCTCTGTGCTCAAAACAAATAGCCTGAGAGAGAGAGAGAGAGAGAGAGAGAGAGAGAGAGAGAGAGAGAGAGAAAGCAAGACACGGGGAACAAAGTTCTGATGGAGCAAAGGTGTTTTATTCAACATGGTTTAGGTATTTATACTGTCTTCAGTTCAGTTCAGTTCAGTTCAGTCACTCAGTCGTGTCCGACTCTTTGCGTCCCCATGAATCACAGCACTCCAGGCATCCCTATCCACCACCATCTCCCAGAGTTCACTCAGACCCATGTCCATCAGTCCGTGATGCCATTTAGCCATCTCATCCTCAGTCGTCCCCTTCTCCTCTTGCCCCCAATCCCTCCCAGCATCAGAGTCTTTTCCAATGAGTCAACTCTTCGCATGAGGTGGCCAAAGTACTGGAGTTTCAGCTTTAGCATCATTTCTTCCAAAGAAATCCCAGGGTTGATCTCCTTCAGAATGGACTGGTTGGATCTCCTTGCAGTCCAAGGGACTCTCAAGAGTCTTCTCCAACACCACAGTTCAAAAGCATCAATTCTTCGGCCCTCAGCCTTCTTCACAGTCCAACTCTCACATCCATACATGACCACAGGAAAAACCATAGCCTTGACCAGACGGACCTTAGTCGGCAAAGTAATGTCTCTGCTTTTTAATATGCTATCTAGGTTGCTCATAACTTTTCTCCCAAAGAGTAAGCCTCTTTTAATTTCATGGGTGCAATCACCATCTGCAGTGATTTTGGAGCCCCCAAAAATGACGTCTGACACTGTTCCCACTGTTTCCCCATCTATTTCCCATGAAGTAATGGGACTGGATGCCATGATCTTCATTTTCTGAATGTTGAGCTTAAGACAACTTTTTCACTCTCCTCTTTCACTTTCATCAAGAGGCTTTTTAGCTCCTCTTCACTTTCTGCCATAAGGGTGGTGTCATCTACATATTTGAGGTTATTGATATTTCTCCCGGCAATCTTGATTCCAGCTTGTGTTTCTTCCAGCCCAGCATTTCTCCTGATGTACTCTGCATATAAGTTAAATAAGCAGGGTGACAATATATAGCCTTGACGTACTCCTTTTCCTATTTGGAACCAGTCTGTTGTTCCATGTCCAGTTCTAACTGTTGCTTCCTGACCTGCATATAGGTTTCTCAAGAGGCAGGTCAGGTGGTCTGGTATTCCCATCTCTGTCAGAATTTTCCACAGTTTATTGTGATCCACACAGTCAAAGGCTTTGGCATAGTCAATAAAGCAGATAAGGATGTTTTTCTGGAACTCTCTTGCTTTTTCCATGATCCAGCAGATGTCCGCAATTTTATCTCTGGTTCCTCTGCCTTTTCTAAAACCAGCTTGAACATCAGGGAGTTCACGGTTCATGTATTGCTGAAGCCTGGCTTGGAGAATTTTGAGCATGACTTTACTAGCGTGTGAGATGAGTGCAATTGTGTGGTAGTTTGAGCATTCTTTGGCATTGCTTTTCTTTGGGATTGGAATGAAAACTGACCTTTTGCAGTCCTGTGCCCACTGCTGAGTTTTCCAAATTTGCTGGCATATTGAGTGCAGCCCTTTCACAGCATTATCTTTCAGGATTTGAAATAGCTCAACTGGAATTCCATCACTTCCACTAGCTTTGTTCATAGTGATGTTTTCTAAGGCCCACTTGACAAGATAGCTATTTTCAGCAGAGATAAAATAAAAACTTACAAGGAAACATGAAGTCATCCATATGAAAGAGATAGGGTTGTAAATAGTCACTTTTACCATATGGTTCATAAAAAGGAAGCGGGTACTTATCACCGTATAGAAAAATTAACGAAGGAAATGCCTGGTTTCCTCAGCCCCCGGGAGAGGCTTGCCTCTCCTCTTAATTCCTGAATATTCAGAAATTAATAAGTAACCGAGAATTCCTGACAGATCCAAAATAGCACAGAGGAAGCCTTTTGTTAAATGCTTCCTGACACATCTTTTCATGTGCCTTTTAGCCATCTGTGTGTTTTCTTTGGAGAAATGTTTATTTAGCTCTTTGGTCCAATTTTTGCTTATGCTGTATTTTTTTTTTTTTGAACCACATGAACTGTTTTAAATTTTGGAGATTAATCCCTTCTTTTCATATCATTTGCAAACTTCTTTCTTAAAAAGCATATTCTAGATTTAAAATCCATTCTTAGCTCTTTCACTGGACTGTCAGTTCCTTGAAGGCAATCACTAAAGTTCTCTGTCAACTTCCAGAATATGCTATGTGCACAGTACAATTTGTGTCAGCAAATAAGTCAGTAAATATTTATTCTCTATTCCAATGAATGCAAAATGAAAGCAAAATAAATGGCTAAATTGGCATAATTTACTTTTAATCTCAGTGCCCTCTAAAACTGATCATTTTTTTAAAGTAAGGCTAAGTTTTATTACTTTCAATGTAAAATAATTTGCAATATTCCAAGGCTTTGTGAATAAAAGAACAATTCTTTCCTTTTTAAAAAATTCAAATTTTTATACAATTTTAAAGAATGCAGAAGATATTAAGAAGAGGTGGTAAGAATACACAGAAGAACTGTACAAAAAAGATCTTCATGACCCAGATAATCACGATGGTGTGATCACTCACCTAGAGCCAGACATCTTGGAATGTGAAGTCAAGTGGGCCTTAGAAAGCATCACTACAAACAAAGCTAGTGGAGGTGATGGAATTCCAGTTAAGCTATTACAAATTCTGAGAGATGATGCTGTGAAAATGCTGCACTAGGTATGCCAGCAAATTTGGAAAACTCAGTAGTGGGCACAGGACTGCAAAAGGTCAGTTTTCATTCCAATCGCAAAGAAAGGCAATGCCAAAGAATGCTCAAACTACCACACAGTTTCACTCATCTCACACGCTAGTAAAATCATGCTCAAAATTCTCCAAGCCAGGCTTCAGCAATACATGAACCATGAACTCCCTGATGTTCAAGCTGGTTTTAGAAAAAGCAGAGGAACCAGAGATAAAATTGCCAACACCGCTGGATCATGGAAAAAGCAAGAGAGTTCCAGAAAACATCCTTATCTGCTTTATTGACTATGCCAAAGCCTTTGACTGTGTGGATCACAATAAACTGTGGACAATTCTGAAAGAGATGGGAATACCAGACCACCTGACTTGCCTCTTGAGAAACCTATATGCAGGTCAGGAAGCAACAGTTAGAACTGGACATGGAACAACAGACTGGTTCCAAATAAGAAAAGGAGTGTGTCAAGGGTGTATATTATCACCCTGCTTATTTAACTTCTATGCAGAGTACATCATGAGAAACTCTGGGCTGGAAGAAACACAAGCTGGAATCAAGATTGCCGGGAGAAATATCAATAACCTCAGATATGCAGATGACACCACCCTTATGGCAGAAAGTGAAGAGGAACAAAAAGCCTCTTGATGAAAGTGAAAGAGGAGAGTGGAAAAGTTGTCTTAAGCTCAACATTCAGAAAATGAAGATCATGGCATCCAGTCCCATCACTTCATGGGAAATAGATGGGGAAACAGTAGGAACAGTGTCAGACTTTACTTTTTGGGCTCCAAAATTACTGCAGATGGTGATCGCAGCCATGAAATTAAAAGAGGCTTACTCTTTGGGAGAAAATTATGACCAACCTAGATAGTATATTCAAAAGCAGAGACATTACTTTGCCGACTAAAGTCTGTCTAGTCAAGGCTATGGTTTTTCCAGTAGTCACGTATGGATGTGAGAGTTGGACTGTGAAGAAGGCTGAGGGCCGAAGAATTGATGCTTTTGAACTGTGGTGTTGGAGAAGACTCTTGTGAGTCCCTTGGACTGCAAGGACATCCAACCAGTCCATTCTGAAGGAGATCAGCCCTGGGATTTCTTTGGAAGAAATGATGCTAAAGCTGAAACTCCAGTACTTTGGCCACCTCATGCAAAGAGTTGACTCATTGGAAAAGACTCTGATGCTGGGAGGGATTGGGGGCAGGAGGAGAAGCAGACGACCGAGGATGAGATGGCTGGATGGCATCACTGACTCGATGGACGTGAGTCTGAGTGAACTCCGGGAGTTGGTGATGAACAGGGAGGCCTGGCGTGCTGTGATTCACGGGGTCGCAAAGAGTCGGACACGACTGAGTGACTGAACTGAAATAAACTGAAAGATTACTTTCCGTTTACATTTATTACAGAATATTGAATATATTTCCCATATTGTATGATACATCCTTTAGCCTATCTTAACTTTTTTTTTTTTTTTCTTAAATATTATTTTGCTTTTGCCTGAATGGGACCAATTTCTATTCAGAGCTCTATCCATGTGCTTGACTGGAGAGGACCAGAGAGTTTTTCCCATCTCTTCCACAGATACAGAGGTATAATATGTAGTATATGAATATATTCAATGAATATAATATTCATTGGAACGACTGATGTTGAAGGTGAAACTCGAATACTTTGGCCACCTGATTTGAAGAGCTGACTCATTTGAAAAGACTCTGGTGCTGGGAAAGATTAAAGGCAGGAAGAAAAGTGGACGATGGAGGATGAGATAGTTGGATGGCATCACCGACTCAATGGGTATGAGTTTGAGTAAACTCTGGGAGTTGGTGATGGATGGGAGGCCTGGCGTGCTGGAGTCCATGGGGTCGCAAAGATTAGGACACCATTGTGTGACTGCACTGAACTGAACTAATCTTTAAAGTTGGTGTAAGAATGGAATAGTGTAATGTATAATTATCTATCCTAGGTTCAAGTTCCAGATAACTACCTATTATGTATGCATTAACTTTTATCAAGTCTTTAGTAAACCATGTCTAAAACTCTATAAGAATATAGGCTTTAGTAAACCAAGCCCATAATTCTATAAGACAGACATTTTTGATATCCATGAGGTTATGTGCTGTGTGTCCAACCTCACCCTTCTGTCACACACACATCATCAACGTCATCATCATTCATCATCCTTTTCCATAATCCACAGCTTAATTGAGAGATATTCCCATGTTCAAAATTGTGTAATCCTTTTTGAGTTTATTGTTTTCTTCTGGAGACTACATATTAAAAGATGAAGGAAAGGACATCAAGATGTCCCTCTGGAAGCCTGCACCTGAGTAGTACATTTCCAACTATAAATGTGCAATGCCACGAAGAACTTTTCTATTGAATTGTCTTTAAGATTTTTATGACATGAACCATTTATAAAATCTTAATGAATTTGTTACACTGTTGTTTTGGTTCAGGGTTTTGGATGTGCGGCATGTAGAATATTATCTTTTCAATCAGGGATCAAACCTACACCCCCTGCATTGGAATGCAAAGCCTTAATTTCTGGACCACCAGGGAAGTCCTCAGGAAGGATTTTTAAATAACTACTATTTTGCCATACTTCCTTAATAGAAACTGATGGAGGGGGGAGTTAGAAAAGATTATGTGTAACTCTTGTTATCCAGCTGTTTAGTATTTAGTCTTCTTAAGATGTATCAATATTAATAATTTTAATCTGTAATTTATGAAACACAGCTGGGCCTTTTGTTGTTCATTTTGTCATCCCTCCCATGCCCTTTAGAGATGATAGTGTATAAGTTCTCACTCCCAGTTTTGGTCCAGCAGATGGAAGTTTTGAGATAGTTTCTCCATGAGATTGCCATAACAAAATATGCATTGAGTTCTCTAAACCGATTTGTCAAAGATTTCAAAAAATAACTATCCAAATTTATCAACAAAAATGAAAGTCAGATATAGCATGTCATTCTAACTAGGACTAGCAATTCACAACTGATGTTTCTCTGATATGCCAAAACCATTTTAAAATCTTTGTTGTTGTTCAGTTGCTAAGTACTGTTCAACCTTTGTGACCCCATGAACTGCAATGCAACAGCCTTCCCTGTCCTTCACTATCTCCCAGAGTTTGGCAAATTCATGTACATTGAGTCAGCGACACTATCTAACCATCTCATCTTCTGCTTCCCCCTTCTCCTTCTGCCCTCAGTCTTTCCCAGCATAAGGGTCTTTTTTATTAACTCCACTCTTTGCATCAGGTGGTCAAATATTGGAGCTTTAGTTTCAGCATCAGTCCTTCCAATGAATATTCAGGGTTGATTTCCTTTAGGACTGCCTGGTTTGATCTCCTTGCTGTCCAAAGGACTCTCAAGAATCTTCTCAAGCATCACAATTCAAAAGCATCAATTCTTTGGCACTCAGCCTTCTTTATGGTCCAACTGTCACATCCATGCATGACTACTGGAAAAATGATATCTCTGTGTATATGGACCTTTGCCAGCAAAGTGATGTCTCTGGTTTTTAATATGCTGTCTTGGTTTATCATAGGTTTTCTTCCAAGGAGGAAATATCTTTTAATTTCATGACTGCAGTCAACATCCAAGAAAATAAAATCAGTCACTGCTTATACTTTTCCTCTTTCTATATGCCATGATGTGATGGGACTGGATGTCATGATCTTAGTTTTTTGAATGTTGAGTTTTAAGGCAGCTTTTTCACTCCTCTTTCACTTTCATCAAGAAGCTCTTTAGTTCCTCTTCACTTTCTGCATTAGAGTGGTATCATCTGCATATCTGAGGTTGTTGATATTTCTCCCAGTCATCTTGATTCCAGCTTGTGCTTCATCCAGCCCAGCATTTCACATGATTGAATAAGCAAGGTGACAGTATACAGCCTTGATGTACTCCTTTCCCAATTTGGAATCAGTCTGTTGTTCCATGTCTGGTACTAACTATTGCATCTTGACCTACATACAGGTTGCTCAGCAGACAAGTAAGGTGGTCTGGCATTCCCATCTCTTTAAGAATTTTCCACAGTTTGTTGTGATCCACACAGTCAAAGTCCTTAGATAAGTCAGTGAAGCAGAAGTAGATATTTGTCTGGAATTCCCTGGCTTTCTCTATGATGTAATGAATGTTAACAATTTGATCTCAGGGTCCTCTGCCTTTTCTAAATTCAGCTTGTACATCTGGAAATTCTCAGTTTATATACCGCTGAAGCCTATCTTGAAGGATATAACCTTACCAGCATGTGAAGTGAGTGCATTGGTAGTTTGAACATTCTTTGGCACTGTGCTTCTTTGGGATTTGAATGAAAAAACTGACTTTTTCCAGTCCTGTGGCCACTGCTGAGTTTTCCAAATTTGCTGACATATTGAGTGCAGCACATTAACAACACCATCTTTTAGGATTTGTAATAGCTCAGTTGGAATTTCATCACCTCCACTAGCTTTGTTGATAGGAATGCTTCCTAAGGCCCACTTGACTTCACACTCCTGGATGTCTGGCTGTAGGTGAGTGATAACACCATCATGGTTATCACAGTCATTAAGAACTTTTTTGTATTGTTCCTCTGTGTATTTTTTGCCACCTCTTCTTACTCTCATTTGCTTCTGTTAGTTCCATACCATATCTGTCCTTTACTGTGCCCATCCCTGCAAGAAATGTTCCCTTGATATCTCCAACTTTCTTAAAGTGATTTTTAGTTTTTCCCATACTATTGTTTTCCTCTGTTTCTCTGCATTGTTCACATAAGAAGGCTTTCTTATCTGTCCTTGCTATTCTCTGGAACTCTGCTTTCAGTTGGGTATATCTTTCCCTTTCTTCCTTGATTGTCAGTTCTCTTCATTCTTCAGCTACGTGTAAAGCCTTCTCAAAAAACCACTTTGCATTCTTTCATTTATTTTTCTTTGGCGTGGTTTGGTCACTGCCTCATGTAAAATGTTACAAACCTTTGTCCATAGTTCTTTAGATAATCTGTCTACCAGATTGAATCCCTTGAATCTATTCATTCCGTCTACTGTATAATCATAAGGGATTTGATTCAGGTCAACCCTGAATGGCCTAGAGCATCTTACACAGATCATAAATAACGATGAGTAATATGATCTAAAAAGGAAACATAGGGATCATTACTTGGCTGAAAAAATAGCTTCAATGATAATGTGTCCCAATTTGAAATGAGAATTACTTTTTTTCCTCTAAGGTACTATCTGGAGCCTGATTTTATATTTGAATATATAACTCAAAATGACCACAACAGTTTTCAACCTCTTCTACTGTATGTGAGTTTCATATAGTTGTATAAGATTTAGTAAAATCTACATGTCATATCTCATAGCATTTTTCAAAATGCCTAAATATTTTTCTGATTCAAGTGTAACTCATTTTCAGTGTTGGGGAATCTATCTGCATTCTATTCATATAATTTGTAGAGGACTCCCCCTCTTCATCCAAGCTGCAATATGTTTCAAAACACCCGTGGTGGATTCAGGTCAATGTATGGCAAAAGCAATACAGTATTGTAAAGTAAAATAAAGTAAAAATAAAATTTTTTAAAAATAAATAAATAAAAACAAAAAGCATACCTGGACATCATGTGTTTTACCATCTAATAGACAGTGGATAATTAGATATGAAACATATGATTATAACATTAATAGGACCAGAAATGTAATGTGAGGGAAGCAGGTGGTATTAGGAGATTTTAGCTCAATGTAAAAAGGTTTTCTTCAATTTTAATTTCCCAGATTCTGTTGGGAGAGGGCAGCAGTGAAGGTTTATGATTAGAGGCTCTGCCATATGTAGAATATGTTACTGGAGAGCTTGGGTAGAGTCACGACCAAGAGCAATGATACAGGATGCCATTTCAAGAACCTACTGGGGGAAAAATAAAGCAGATCCAACTGTTTGAATATGGAAAGATGAAGTAGGAGGTTCTTAGACATACAAGCAGAAGAAATGCAATAGTCTTACTGGAGACCTTTCAGAGTTTCAGCAAATATTGGTGTAAACATCTTTTTTTTTTCTTTTGCCAGACAGTTTACATTGTATTGATTCATATTGACTTAGTGTTCTCAACAACCCCAAGTACTACTTTATAATGATTATATGGGTGGAGAGACTGAGGTGCAGAAAATGGTATAAGATCATAGCAGGGCTGAAATTCAAACCCAAGCTTGTTTTATTCTAATGCTTTCTAGTGTACACACTGTCTCTCAACACCTATAGTATGTTATTTTGAATATTTGAATAACCATTAATGGTCATGTTTCTTGGTTAAAGGTAATCTGTGATTTGAAAATCAGTTCTAAAAAATAGGATAGATGACAATACAGCTTTTGTGAAACAATAAGAACAAAACAAAACAAGGTATCATCAGTTGATACTAGATATATGTGCATCCAAATATATATTCCTTTTCAGATTCTTTTCCATTACAGGTTATTGCAAGACATTGAACATCAAATAATAAGGACCTAATGTATACTACAGGAAGCTGTACTGAGGTCTGTAATTTCAGAAGTTAAAACACTTTTGAGCAGAGAATGTGCTTGCACTCTGAAAGTAGACATGTATTAGGATGAGTTTGCTAAAAGAGAAGAACCTGACTCTTTTGTTTCCCTTAGTGGTTCTTGAAAGTCTCAAATATAGCACATAGGACACTGCACTTTATGCTGTGTTTACACATCTACTTCATTTCAATAGAGCCAAAATTCTTTGAAAATAGGGACTCTTTTGGATTGCACACCTCACAGAATGTCTGTAACTTCAGAGGAAATAAACAGGTTAAGCAGGTTAGAATTAAACTTGATTCCAAATATTTTATTCTTTCTAATGTTTGTGAAATTATTTCTATTTCTCCTTATTAAACTTTTGGTTCTTTGGAGATAAAACCACAGGTAGTAGACACTAGGTTTAGGTTTTCTAGGTGAATGTTTGCCTTTGTTCCCCACCCTATCCTTAATCTAGAAAATTCACAACATTAAAAGCTTTCCAAATTTTCTTTGATCTCTGAGAACAATGTGGTTTTATTTTTAAAAAATGCTCTGCATATGTGCCAGGTGGACTCCCCACAGCTGCTTGAGCAGTTGATATAGTCTCACTTTTGTGCCTTAAGTATGGAATAACAGTTCAGTTCAGTTCAGTTCAGTCACTCAGTCGTGTCCGACTCTTTGCAAACCCATAGGCTGCAGCATGCCAGATTTTCCTGTTCATCACCAACTTCCGCACCCTACTCAAACTCATGTGGATCGAGTTGGTAATGACATCCAAGCATCTCATCTTCTGTCATCCCCTTCTCCTCCTGCCTTCAATCTTTCCCAGCATCAGGGTCTTTTCAAATGAGTCAGTTCTTTGCATCAGGTGGCCAAAATATTGGAGTTTCAGCTTCAGCATCAGCCCTTCCAATGAATATTCAGGACTGATTTCCTTGAGGATGGACTGGTTGGATCTCCTTGCAGTCCAAGGGACTCTCAAGAGTTTCCTCCAACACCAAAGTTCACAAGCATCAGTTCTTCGGTGCTCAGCTTTCTTTATAGTCCAACTCTCACATCCATACATGACTACTGGAGAAACCATACCTTTGACTAGTCAGACCTGTGTTGGCAAAGTAATGTCTCTGCTTTTTAATATGCTGTCTTGGTTGGTCATAGCTTTTCTTCCAAATAACAAGCCTTCATTAAATTATAAGCCTACAACTTAAAACATGCAACATATTTTTCAATGATTTCATTTGTGCCACTTGTTTCCCACATGTCAATCACTAATTGAGAAAGCTGAGCAGAATTGAGCCCTGAATTTTATAATTTGGGTCAAATACAGTGTTTTTCTTTATGTTGTTTTATTTACTTTAGCTCTGAAACAAGCATCTTATGGTTTCTAAAGCCTATCCCCAAAGGAATAATTGTTTGGGGGCAGTCATGAATATAGTAAACAAAGCACACTGCTTCTTTTCCACTTCACATTTGTCTCTTAATGGTGGCACCATATGATTTTTGTTCACAAGCATCTCCCTCTTCGACATGATTAAATAATTCATTACTCAGATAAATGGTGCAAGAGACTGACAAAACATTTATTCTGTTAAAGTATGAAAACGCAGTTAGAAAAAATTATACTTAGTTCCAAATGATGTATCAGATATAATATATTTTCCCTGAACTATTATTTACTAGTTTTCACTAAAAGTAGTTATTTGTGAGTCCTCCACAAATGTTAGACATGTATGGTTTAGTTTGGCTAGTAAAATGGATGAAGAGAAGTCAGGTGTTGTATGACCAGGCCACCCAACATGGCTGCTGTCTTGCTGTCTGTTCATCACCCTGCTCCACCAATGCATGCTTCACCTACACATACTCACATGACTGACTTTCCTACATACTTGCCCCCACCTCAAGTGATGACTGTTTTTTATCAAAGGGGACATGAGGTACGTGCCCCTCTGCTGGTTTCCTTGTTTGCCAGTGAGCCAACCTGAGGTCACTTCCCTTTATAACTGATAATCCTCCCTTTCCTATCCTCTCCCCAGCAAAGACTGCCACTATGTCCTGCCCCCCATCCATTGCACACAGGGCTGAAGTACTTTGGGAACCTTGCTTCAAACCTTTAATATCCCGCATCCATTAACACTGATGTCTCTCTCTTGCTCACTCTGGGCTCTTTCTTAGGTTTTGAAGTTGGGCAAGTACAGGGCCTGTAGGCCTGTGGGTTGCAGCCCAACAGGTACCTTTTCAGAAGTGATTATTATGTATCTGCAATCCCGTGAGAACATTTAGCAAATTGAGGCTTGTGACGGTCAATAACACTAATTGATCACTCAGTCACACTTAGGTGACTGCTAATTAGTTATAACAGATAAGCAGGCATAAGCACAAAGAGTAGACTCACTTGATTAGCTACAAAGGGGAAACAAAAGCAGAAGATAACCTTCTGAATTCATAGTCCAGACTGATATTAACCACAGAGTAGGAAAAAAGGCTTTCAAAACATGATTGTGAGTACAGATGTATCTAAGTACATGAGACTGTAGATCCAATATTTAACTAGGATTACACCTGTCCCTGTGTTCTCTCCAAAGATAGCTTATTTGGATGCTTGGGGGACCTCCATGGGAAAGAGGAACATGATAATCTTTCTGATATTTGCAAGAGGAATGTTTTTTTAATTATTCAAAATTAAGATAATTCTGGATTTTCTTGTTTTGTTTTTTTTTTCTTTCCCTATGGTTTCTGCATGAAGTAGGCTTAATGTAATATCTCATCATCTTTTCACATTTTACATCATTCTGGGATTTAAATTTCTGACTAGAAAATAAGCCAAGTCTATTTTATTTTCTCTGTGCAGTGCTTTCTCTTATATTCTAAGACAGAGGTCAACAAACTATGAACACAGGCCAAATCTGGCCCTGTGGATTTTTTTTTTTTGTAAATAAAATTTTATTGGAACTGAGTCAGGTCCTTTCACTTGTGTATTGTCTATAGCTGCTTTCTTGCTATATCAGCACAGTGGATAAGCTGCGTCAAAGACCACAGGGCCCACAAAGCTGGCAGTATTCAGTGTATGACCCAACCAAATATAATTGTCAATTTCCTGTTCTAAGAGCAAACAGATAAGCTTAGCTGCCAAGAATGAGATTTTTCTGTAAAGATACCTAAGGTAATCTTTAGTTATTGAAAAGGAAAAATGGTTTAGAAATCAAATCCAATTAACATTTTAGGGCACTGTAACCTGTCATTTTCTCATTTCACTCTTCACAATAACCCTATGTAGTGGGTGTGACTAATTCTTTTATACAAAATTGGAAACTGAAACTCAAAGATCTGAAGGTATCCATTTGCCCAAAGTTGCACAGTTATGCAGTGAATAAGGCTGATATTTGAACCCAGACTTGTCTTACATAAAGTATAGTGCTATTTAAACCACATTTGAAAATCTAACTAGGACTATAGGTGATGAGCAACGGGGGGAATATGAAGCCAAATTTCCTGATTTATTTAGCTGGAAGGATTTTCTATTTTCTTACTACTTAGCAAGAACAAGTAGAAAAGAATGATTGTGTAAACCCCTGTCAGGGAGAAAAGAACAGAGTTGTTGTTAAAGAAGATTTATGGTATCTGATTTATGAATGAAATCTGTACATGTTGCAATAGGAATAACATGATGGGAACATTGATCATGAATTCATTAGGAAACTTGTGAAGGAAGGGGTTCCAAAGAGTCTTGATTCTAGGACTGATGCAGGAAAGGGATCAAAGGAAAGAATTTTTGGAAACTCACCTTAGTGAAAGTGTAGAGCTCTCACACTTCAGAGCATGTGGGGGACACTGCTGCAGGCATGACTTCTTAGAAATTCCCTAGTGGTCTAGTGATTAGGACTCCACACACTCACTGCCAAGGGCCCGACTTGTGCCTGGCTGAGAAACTAAGATCCCGCAAGCAACACGGCATGGCCAAAAAAAAAAAAAAAAGAGTGGTTTCTTTGTCATTAAGGATGATGTCATTTTACTTGTCATCAGTTCAGTCAAGTTACACTAGGTTAGCTCTCCAAATTCCAAGGCTATTTGGGGCTAAAGTGGAGACAGGTGATTCCACTATGCAGCTGATTGAAATCCATAGTCTCAAGCAGAAAGCATCATTCTCATGCTTGCATCAGTGATTTTGTACAGGCTGTCTTGAATGCACTCTCCTCTTCCTCGGTCTGTCAAAACCCTCTTATCCTCCAAGACCAAGATCAAATGTTGTCCCTGACCTTTCTAGTAGAGAGGGTATATTATACATCAGAGTATGTATGGCCTTTTATCTTATTTTATCCAACTGTTGCTCACCCCAGACTGAACTCTGAGGGTGGGAACTGATTCTTATTAATTTCTTTTATTTTTTAACGTTAGACTCTAGGATAATGTTATACATATGGTAAACATTTTATAAATATTTTTTAATGAATTAACACTTTTGAAATAGAATTACTGTATATGTTTAAGCAGATTAAATATAGAATCCTTTATTAAATTGGAACTTGAGAGTCCCTTGGACTGCAAGGAGATCCAACCAGTCCATCCTAAAGGAAATCAGTCCTGAATATTCATTGGAAGAACTGATGCTGAATGTGAAACTCCAATACTTTGGCCACCTGATGTGAAGAACTGACTCATTTGAAAAGACACTGATGCTGGGAAAAACTGAAGACAAGAGGAGAAGGGGATGACAGAGGATGAGATGGTTGGATGGCATCACTGACTCGATGGACATGAGTGTGAGCAAACCCCGGGAGTTGATGATGGGCAGGGAAGCATGGCATGATACAGTCCATGGGGTCGCAAACAGTCAGACATGCCTGGCTGACTAATTGACTGAATACTTTGAATGCCTTGCCCATTCAAATCATGTGAATTTCAGGTGTCCCCCATGCCTAACCCCTTCACATGTGTACAGTGCATAAAGCTTTCTGAAACTATTAGTTGCTCAGTTGTGTCTGACTCTTTGCGACACCATGAATTGTAGCCTGCCAGGCTCCTCTGTCCATGGAATTTCCTAGGCAAAAATACTGGAGTGGGTTGCCATTTTCTTCTCCAGGGAATCTTCCCACCCCAGGGATCAAACCTGAGCCTCCTGCATTGTAGGCAGATTTTTTACCATTTGAGCCACCAGGGCCAGATCTATTTTGCCAGGATCAGTTGAGGTTAACTTTTCCTTATATCTCAACTCAGTGCCTGAAAAATACTTCAGGTTAAATAAATATTTCATAAGATATTCGATGCCATCATTGACTCGATGGACATGAGTTAGAGTAAGCTCCAGGAGTTGATGACGGACAGGAAAGCCTGGCGTGCTACAGTCCATGGGGTAGCAAAAAGTTGGACACGACTGAGTGAATAAACTGAAGATATTCATTGAATAAATGAATCAACAGAAGTAATTTTAAGATAAAAGGCACATACCACTGTCTTTGATGATATTTAAAAGCAGAGTTAGGAACCAAAGTGGTTCTCTAATAATCCTCAACATTCATGAGCAGACTATCTGAAAGGGAAGAGCTTTGTGGATACAGAGGAAGTTGCTAATAGGGAATCAGAAATCTGGCAGAAACCAAGTGAAAATAGGTTGCAAAGGTAAATGTTTCTGTCTGGCACAGATGCTAGTAATGCAGGCAGTGACTATTTGGAGAGTTACTTGACACATTAAGCTTGCATCTCTGGAAAGTGTCTGAGAAGTATTTGATTAAAGTTCTAGGAATCATTTTCAACTGAATAAAGTATAACTTAAATTTCCACATGCATTCTGCTGCCCCATAATGCCATGATGACAGTTACTGCTCAGATAGAATCTATTGGGTCTTACTGGAAAGAAGACAAAGGCATATCTCCTCAGACACTGTTCCAAGAGTAAGAAAGATGTCAACAACATTTATGGAAAATTTGTGTGAGATTCCTTCACCATCAGCCTCATTCAGATAAGGCCATTGATTCTCTATACCTGAAAACTTAATCTTTGCACAGTGCCTGAATTAGATTTGAACAGGGCTTATTAAATTGTCACTATACCTGGGATGGGAGTGGTGGTGAATCATTCCGTCGAGTATAAACTGACTGCATGGTGGGTATACAAGCCTGGTTTTAAACCAGAGTTTTGTAGCAGAATGATCTGGAGAACTTTTAAATCAAAACTCATTTTAAAATCTCTCATCTTTAACCACTCTCCCATCATCATCTGCCAAAGGGAAATTCTGATACACCCTGTTGAAGAGGGAAGTGAAATTTTAAAACATAAACTTTTATAACAGCAAAAATGACACAGATGTGTATAGCGGACTTTTGGACTCAGAGGTAGAGGGAGAGGGTGGGATGATTTGGGAGAATGGCATTGAAACATGTATACTATCATGTAAGAATCGAATCGCCAGTCTATGTCTGATGCAGGATACAGCATGCTCAGGGCGGGTGCACCGGGATGACCCAGAGAGATGTTATGGGGAGGGAGGTGGGAGGGGGGTTCATGTTTGGGAACGCATGTACACCTGTGGTGGGTTCATGTCAATGTATGGCAAAACCAATACAGTATTGTAAAGTAAAATAAAGTAAAAATTAAAAAAAAATTAATAAATAAATAAATAATAAAACAGAAACTTTTAAATACTCCTCAGGTGATTAAGGTGCATTTTCTTTGTCCTTCTGTTCCTTGAGAACAATTTGCACAGTATGAGTATTCATTCCTACAGGGCTCCCATAATCTCATCTGTGTCACTCACACCCATAGTATTACTCTCATAAGCAGTTTTTTATGGTAGGAAAATGTATGATCTCCATATTTGAACCCAGGTTGAGGAATCTATTTGTTGAATGACCTTGGGAAATACCTCTATAAGCTTCAATTTCTTCATTTCTCAAATGTAAATAATAACATCAATGTTATAAGCTTAACAGGATGATGCCCAGGAGAGTCTGTATCAGCAAGAATTTAGTTGGGAAAATCAAAAGGAAAAGAATAGCTTTCCTTTCTCTTCAGTTTTCTAAATCTTACACAAAGTCCTTCCATTCAGTTCAGTTCAGTCACTCAGTCGTGTCCTACTCTTTGTGACCCCATGAATCGCAACACACCAGGCCTCCCTGTCCATTACCAACTCCCGGAGTTCATTCAAACTCACGTCCATCGAGTCGGTGATGCCATCCAGCCATCTCATCCTCTGGCGTCCCCTTCTCCTCCTGCCCCCAATCCCTCCCAGCATCAGAGTCTTTTCCAATGCGTCAGCTCTTCTCATGAGGTGGCCAAAGTACTGGAGTTTCAGCTTTAGCATCATTCCTTCCAAAGAAATCCCAGGGCTGATCTCCTTCAGAATGGATTGGTTGGATCTCCTTGCAGTCCAAGGGATTCTCAAGAGTCTTCTCCAACACCACAGTTCAAAAGCATCAATTCTTCGGCACTCAGCCTTCTTCACAGTCCAACTCTTACATCCATACATGACTACTGGAAAAACCATAGCTTTGACTAGATGGACCTTTGTTGGCAAAGTAATGTCTCTGTTTTTGAATATACTATCTAGGTTGGTCATAACTTTCCTTCCAAGGAGTAAGCGTCTTTTAATTTCATGGCTGCAGTCACCATCTGCAGTGATTCTGTCCTCTCATTAATAGATTCTAAATTAGAACCCTTGTGATAAGAGTATCTGAGAAATGTGTTTTCTAGACTTCTTGCCTCAAAGGTACAGGGAAGAGCATAGAAATGAGTGAAAGTAGTATTGAGATGCCAAACATTAATCTAGTATAAAACTCAATATACTGTTAAAAGAAATGATCATTTATACTTATTGGTCTGCCTGTGGATTAGCACTGGGTCCTGTTACTGTACCCTGGATCCAGACCTATTTGACTGAGGTGTGATCACTTCTCAATAGCCTGGAGTAGCAGAAAGATCACCAACTATGGAGGCAGATGTAATGGGGTTGGAACCCTTACACCAGCACATGCCAGCTGGATGTACCTGAACAAGACTGGACTTTTGGTGATTTCTCTATGACCCAGGATTTTAGCTGAGCCTCTCTCTTTCTCTTGACCACTTTCTGACTTCCTTCTACTATTATCTTCCTGTGCTTTCTCCAGCAAATCCCATCTTAGTACAATATCTATAATTTATTTTTTTAAACTTCATCAAGTGAGGCTCTTGGAGAAACAAACAAACAAAAGATAGACTGGGAATGAGATATCAGTTGCATCACACAAAATTTATGCACCTTTTAAAGTTTTACTTAATCTTGTACTTCTGTTTCATTGTTTGTAAAATGGCCCCAAGGGAAGTTTATTCAAACAATTATGGTATGCTTCATTCACTCCTGTCACTTTGCTATGGCTATAATTCCCTGCAGTATACAGTATATCCTTGTTGTTTATCTATTTATAGTTTGCATCTGTTAATCCTGTACCCCTAATTTGTTTCTCCCACCTTCCTTCTTTCTTTTGGTAATCATAAGTTTGTTTTCCATATCTGTGAGTCTGTTTCTGTTCTATATATACATTCCTGAGTAGTGAAGATCTGCGGGAGAAGGGATAGGCTACCCATTCCAGTATTCTTGGGTTTCCCTTGTACCTCAACTGGTAAAGAATCCATCTGCAATGCAGGAGACCTGGGTTTGATTCCTGGGTTGGGAAGATCCCCTGGAAAAGGGAATGGCTACCCACTCCAGAATTCTGGCCTGAAGAAGTCCATGGACTCTATAGTCCATGGGATCACAAAGAGTTGGACATGACTTTCACTTTCACTTTCCATAAGTGATATCATACAGTATTTATCTTTCTCTAATATCACTAACCATAATATTCTCTAGGTCCATCTACATTCCTGCAAATGGAAGTATTTCATTTTTCATGGCAAAATAATATTCCATTATATATATGTGTGTGTCAGTTCAGTTCAGTCATTCAGTCGTGTCTGAATCTCTGCGACCACATGAACCACAGCAAGCCAGGCCTTCCTGTCCATCACCAACTCCTAGAGTCCACCCAAACGCATGCCCATTGTGTCAGTGATGCCATCAAACCATCTCATCCTCTGTCGTCCCTTTCTCCTACTGCCCTCAATCTTTCCCAGCATCACGGTCTTTTCAAATGAGTCAACTCTCTGTATCAGGTGGCCAAAATATTGGAGTTTCAGCTTCAACATCAGTCCTTCCAATGAACACCCGGGACTGATCTCCTTTAGGATGGACTAATTGGATCTCCTTGCAGTCCTAGGGACTCTCAAGAGTCTTTTCCAACACCACAGTTCAAAAGCATCAATCCTTTGGTGCTCAGCTTTCTTTGTAGTCCAACTCTCATATCCATACATGACTACTGGAAAAACCATAGCTTTGAGTAGATGGACATTTGTTGACAAAGTAATGTCTGTGCTTTTTAATATGCTGTCTAGGTTGGTCATAACTTTCCTTCCATGGAGCAAGTGTTTTTGAATTTCATGGCTGCAGTCAACATTGGCAGTGATTTTGGAGCCCAGAAAAATAAAATCAGCCACTGTTTCCACTGTTTCCCCATCTATTTGCCATTAACTGATGGGACTGGATGCCATGATCTTTGTTTTCTGAATGTCGAGCTTTAAGCCAACTTTTTCACTCTCCTCTTTGACTTTCATCAAGAGGCTCTTTATTCTTCTGCACTTTCTGCCATAAGGGTGGTATCGTCTGGATATCTGAGGTTATTGATATTTCTCCCAGCAATCTTGATTTCAACCTCTCCTTCCTCTAGCCCAGCGCTTCTCATGATGTACTCTGCATATAAGTTAAATAAGCAGGGTGACAATATACAGCCTTGACATACTCCTTTTCCTATTTGGAACCAGTCTGTTGTTCCATGTCCAGTTCTAACTGTTGCTTCCTGACCTGCATATAGGTTTCTCAAGAGGCAGGTCAGGTGGTCTGGTATGCCCATCTCTTTCAGAATTTTCCACAGTTTACTGTGATCCACACAGTCAAAGTCTTTGGCATAGTCAATAAAGCAGAAATAGATGTTTTTCTGGAACTCTCTTGGTTTTTTGATGATCCAGCAGGTGTTGACAATTTGATCACTGGTTCCTCTGCCTTTTCTAAATCCACTTTGAACATCTGGAAGTTCATGGTTCACATATTGCTGAATCCTGGCTTGGAGATTTTTGAGCTTTGCTTTACTAGCGTGTGAGACGAGTGCAATTGTGATGTAGTTTGAGCATTCTTTAGCATTGCCTTTCTTTGGGTTTGGAATGAAAGCAGACTTCCAGTCCTGTGGTCACTGCTGAGTTTTCCAAATTTGCTGACATATCTAGTGCAGCACTTTCACAGCATCGTCTCTCAGGATTTAAAAGAGCTCAACTGGAATTCCATCACCTCCACTAGCTTTGTTTGTAGTGATGCTTTCTAAGGCCCACTTGACTTCACATTCCAGGATGTCTGGCTCTAGGTGAGTGATCACACCATCGTGACTATCTGAGTCATGAAGATCTTTCTTGTATAGTTCTTCTGTGTATTCCTGCCACCTCTTCTTAATATATTCTTCTTCTATCATGGCCATACATTTCTGTCCTTTATTTAGCCCATCTTTGCATGAAATATTCCTTTGATATCTCTAATTTTTTTTGAAGAGATCTCTAGTCTTTCCCATTCCTTTGTTTTCCTCTATTCCTTGCATTGATTACTGAGGAAGGCTTTCTTATCTCTCCTTGCTATTCTTTGGAACTCTCCATTGAAATGGGTGTATCTTTCCGTTTTCTCCTTTGCTTTTTGCATCTCTTCTTTTCACAGCTATTTGTAAGACCTCCTCAGACAGCCATTTTGCTTTTTTGCATTTCTTTTTCTTGGGGATTGTCTTGATCCCTGTCTCCTGTACAATGTCATGAACCTCTGTCCATAGTTCATCAGGCACTCTGTCTATCAGATCTAGGCCCTTAAATCTATTTCTCACTTCTACTGTATAATCATAAGGATTTGATTTAGGTCATACCTGAATGGTCTAGTGGTTTTCCCCACTTTCTTCAATTTAAGTCTGAATTTGGTAATAAGGAGTTCATGATCTGAGCCACAGTCAGCTCCTGGTCTTGTTTTTGCTGACTGTATAGAGCTTCTCCATCTTTGGCTACAAGAATATAATCAGTCTGATTTCAGTGTTGACCATCTGGTGATGTCTGTGTGTAGAGTCTTCTCTTGTGTTGTTGGAAGAGGGTGTTTGCTATGACCAGTGCATTTTCTTGGCAAAACTCTATTAGTCTTTGCTCTGCTTCATTCCGCATTCCAAAGCCAAATGTGCCTGTTACTCCAGGTATTTCTTGACTTCCTAATTCTGCATTCCAGTCTTAATATTGCACAAAGGGAGAAAAGGGAAAGGTCTACATCCATGTTGCATCCATGTCTTTCTGCTGAATGTAGATCACTTTCCAGTGTCCTTCCAAAGTAAACTACCAGAAACAAAACAGGGATGACAATAACGAGCAGGCACCCCACAGTAATTAGATCAACAGATGCTGCCTTATGTTCCAAGGTCTTGGACAGTGGTTCTTCAGTAATTATTGTTAAATTGCTGTGTTGTATCTGACTCTTTTCGACCCCATGGACTACAGCATGCCAGGCTTCCCTGTCCTTCACCATTTCCTGGAGTTTGCTCAAATTCATGTCCATTGAGTCAGTGATGCCATCCAACCATCTCATCCTCTGTTGCCCCCTGCTTCTTCTTCTTCTTCTTCTTCTTCTTCTGCTGCTGCTGCTGCTAAGTCACTTCTGTTGTGTCTGACTCTGTGCGACCCCATAGATGGCAGCCCACCAGCCATCCTCGTCTCTCGGATTCTCTAGGCAAGAATACTGGAGTGGGTTGCCATTTCCTTCTCCAATGCATGAAAGTGAAAAGTCAAAGTGAAGTCGCTCAGTCGTGTCCCACTCTTAGCGACCCCATGGACTGCAGCTTACCAGGCTCCTCTGTCCATGGGATTTTCCAGGCACAAAGAGTACTGGAGAGGGGTGCCATTGTCTTCTCTGCCTTCTTCTCCTAGGGTTCCTCAAAACAAAATCAACACACGCCTCACTAAGAAGCTAATTGACTTGTATAACTGATCTTGTCAACAGAGACCAGACTTGAGCCACCACAACAGAGCAACGTGAACTCTGGCTCAGTTTTCAAATCTGAGCTATTATGTAAATCCAGAGTCTCACGAATGGAAAAATAACCTGGCATTACTAAGGACAGACACAAGTATATGGTGAGTTTTCTCCTCATTGCCTTCCACAAAGAATGCTTATAGCTATTTATTGGGACAACAGTACACTAGGGAAAGGTGGCAATCAGAAATTTCAGGCATAACTGAACATTAGAATGAAACTAATTCTTTTTTTGGAAGCCAACATAATCATAACCCACTAGTAACTGAAATTTATAAGGATCAGGTGATAAATATAATTCTGGCCAACTTCTATATCATGGTAAGTCCAATTAGACTCTGAATGCTCAGTGTGTATCTATGTGTGTGTACATGTCTGTGTGCAAGTGCACTCTACCTTTATTAAACTTCACATTTGGGGTTCTAGCTTGCCTAACTGTTACTCTATATTTGATCTGTTTTTGACATGATTATCACACTGCTTTATCCACTCTAACATATTCCAGCCGAGCTATTTCAAGACCTAGAAGATGATGCTCTTAAAGTGCTTCACTCAATATGCCTGGAAAACTCAGCAGTGGCCACAGGACTGGAAAAGGTCAGTTTTTCACTCCAATCCCAAAGAATGCTCAAACTACTGTACAATTGCAATCATCTCACACTCTAGCAAAGTAATGCTCAACATTCCCAAGCCAGACTTCAACAGTGCATGAACCAAGAAGTTCCAGATGTTCACGCTGGGTTTAGAAAAGGCAGAGGATCCAGAGGTCAAATTCCCAACATCTGTTGGATCATAGAAAAGGCAGGAAAGTTCCAAATAAACATCTACCTCTGCTTCATTGACTACTTGAAAGGCTTTGACTGTGTGGATCACAAAAAACTGTGGAAAATTCTTAAACAGATGGGGATACCAGAACACCTTACCTCCCTCCTGAGAAACCTGTATGCAGGTCAAGGATCAAAAGTTCGAAGCTGACATGGAACAACGAACTGGTTCCAAATTTGGTAAAGAGTGTGTCCAGGCTGTATATTGTCACTCTGCTTACTTAACTTATATGCCGAGTATATCATGTGAAAAGCAAGGCTGGATGAAACACAAATTGGAATCAAGATTGCCAGGAGAAATATCAGTAACCTCAGATATGTAGATGACACTACCCTTATGGCAGAAAGTGAAGAGGACCTGAAGAGCTTCTTGATGAAAATGAAAGAGGAAAGTGAAAAAGCTGGCTTAAAACTCAACATTCAAAAATCAAAGGTCGTGGCATCTGGTCCTTCACTTCATGGCAAATAGATGGGGAAACAATGGAAACAGTGAGAGACTTTATTTTGGGGGGTTCTCAAATCACTGAAAATGGTGACAGCAGCCACAAAATTAAAAGACTCTTGCTCCTTGGAAGAAAAGCTATGACCAACCTAGACAGAATATTAAAAAGCAGAGACATTACTTTGTTGGCAAAGGTCTGTCTAGTCAAAGCCATGATTTTTGCCAGCAGTCATGTAGGCATGCAAGAGTTGGACCATAAAGAAAGCTGAGCACCAAAGAATTGAAGCTTTTGAACTGTGGTGTTAGAGAAGACTCTTGAGAGTCCCTTGGATGGCAAGGAGATCCATCCAGTCTCTCCTAAAGGAAATCAGTCCTGAACATTCATTGGAAGGACTGACGCTGAAACTGAAACTCCAATACTTTGGCCACCTGATGTGAAGAACTGACTCACTTGAAAAGACCCTGCTGCTGGGAAAAATTGAAGGTAGGAAGAGAAGGGTACAACAGAGGATGGAATGGTTTAATGGCATCACTGATTTGATGGACATGAGTTTGAGCAACCTCCAGGAGTTGGTGATGAATAGAGAAGCCTGGCGTGCTGGAATCCATGGGGTCACAAAATGTTCGACATGACTGAGTGACTGAACTGAACTGATCCACTCTAACTTAAAAATTTTAATACCTACTATGCCTAGCCCTTTATATTCAGTTTTGTTCTCCATCTCCACCTCAGTTGCATGTTCACATTTTAATTTTCCAAAATCAGTTGCAGTTTTTTTAAAGAGTAAGATTATAATTTTGATTAGGTTAAAATTAACCTTATGGATTAATTTAAGAACATTGGCAGTTTTACAATATGTAGTCTTCCTAACCAAATATAAGGGTTTTTGTTCTATTTATTTATTTATAATTTGTGTCCCTCAGAGTTTCAATTTTTTCTTTAAATAAGTTCTCCATATTTCTTGTAAACTTAGTTTCTGGTTATTTTGTTCTCTTACTGCTATTGTAAATGTTATTTCTTTGATTTTCTGCAAATTGAAAATGATATGACTAGTTGTATTTTTGTTTGTTTATTTGTTCTTCTTGATTGATGTTCTCCAAGCTTCCTGGATCTATGGTTTGTTGTCTGTATTATTTCTGCAAAGTTTCCATCCAGATTTAATTCAAGTAGTTTTTCTGTACTGTTCTCTTTTTATTCTCATTCTGATTTTCCATTTATTCATGTTGCACACCTTTTGGAATTTTCTCACAATTCTTCAATGTTTCAGTTTTTTTTTTTAAATTATTTATTTCTTCTTTTAAATTCTTGTTTGTAAGTTTCTATTGACCTATCTTTAACCTCACAGATTCTTTCTTTGGACATGTCAAGTCTAGTGATGAGCCCTTTAGAGGCATTTCTTATTCTTGTTACAGTGTTTTGATTTCTAGCATTTCCTTTTGATTCTAAGAGTTTCCATTTCTCTGCCTCCATCACCCATCTGTTCTTGTATGTTGCCCCATTTTTCCATTACAGACCTTTGTGTATTAATCATAGTTACTTAAAATTCCCCATCTGATAATAACAAAATCTGTGCCATATTTTGCTCTGGTAATTTTGTTTGCTCAGACTGCATTTTTATTATTTTTTTTTTCCTTTTGGCATGCATTCCAATTTTTATTTAAATGTCCCACTTGATATACTGGGTTATAGGGGCTGAAACAAATAGGTCTTCTGTGTGAGGTTTTATGTTTATCTGGCTAGAAGTTCAACTTGTGTTTGATATTTGCAGTAGATGTAAGAGATAGGGCCTTCAATCTCCCCTAGCACACTCTTTTTTTCTCCCCTCTTGACATTGGATTTCCCTGACTATTCTTCTGCAGAGAGTTTGTGTCCTGAAGCTCTTTCAGCTACAATACACAGCTATTACACTGGAGCCCTGATGATGAGGTGGTAAGATGTCAGGGATAGGGGCATTCCATAATCTGATTATATCTCAACCAATTGGCCAGCCTGTCTCTGGGTGGTGACCTTCACAAGAATTGCTTCAGGCATACAGATTTTTTTTTTTTCTCTTCATGTCTTCTTCTCCAAACCTTGGCTTCAGCATTTCCAGTTTATTTCCTTGAAACCCTGACCCCTCTTGACTAAATTTTTTCCTCCCTTAGGTGAGGTAAGACTACTGGAAGAGGCTGAAGTGGGGAGAATTATCTTCTGCCTCTAGGATAAAGCTCTGGCAAACTTTTCCTAGAAAGTTATTTTTTTATGGAAAAGATTATGGACATATTTCATAATGACTATTCTTCTTCTCACCAAGACAGAGCCAAGAGAAAATTTTTCTCAGATCCTCATCTTGAGAATTTGGTAGAATTCCTGTGGTGAAAGCCCATATAAAGATAAGGGAACCTCCTAAGCTTTTGACCCCTAGGAATTTCTCACTCCTATCTTAGTCTATACTCAGTTTATAGCAAATTATCAAAGGAACCATTTAAAGGTTCCTACAGCTTTTGGATTTCAGAAGCTTTTTCTCCATGGAACTAAATCTTGGGTCCTGTCTCTCTCTAGATGTTCTTTGTCTTTCTGGGTATTGAAGTAACATATTTTAAGAACACAGTTCTCTGAAAGTCGTTGAGTTTATCTTACATGCATTTTATTGCAATGTATTGTGAACTTCCAGATGCTCAAGTTGGATTTACAAAAGGCAGAGGAACCAGAAATCAACATGCCAACATCTGCTGGATCATCAAAAAAGCAAGAGAGTTCCAGAAAAACACCTACTTTTGCTTTATTGACTATGCCAAAGCCTTTGACTGTGTGAATCACAACAGACTGTGGAAAATTCTTCAAGAGATGGGAATAGCAGACCACCTGACCTGCCTCCTGAGAAATCTGTATGCAGGTCAAGAAACAACAGTTAGAACTGGATGTGGGAAAACAGACTGATTCTGAATTGGGAAAGGAGTACATCAAGGCTGTATATTGTCACCCTGCTTATTCAACTTCTAGGCAGGGTACATCATGAGAAATGCTGGGCTGGATGGAGCACAAGTTGGAATCAAGATTTCTGGGAGAAATATCAATAACCTCAGATACACAGGTGATACCACCCTTATGGCAGAAAGTGAAGAGGAACTGAAGAGCTTCTTGATGAAAGTGAAAGAGGAGAGTGAAAAAGCTGTCTTAAGACTCAACATTCAGAAAACTAAGATCATGGCATTCTATCCCATTACTTCATGGCAAATAGATGGGGAAACAATGGAAACAGTGAAAGACTTTATTTTCTTGGCTCCCAAATCACTGCAGATGGTGACTGTAGCCATGAAATTAAAAGATGTTTACTCCTTGGAAGAAAAGTTATGACCAACCTAGACAGCATTTTAAAAAGCAGACACATTACTTTACCAACAAAGGTCCATCTAGTCAAAGCTATGATTTTTCCAGTGGTCATGTATGAATGTAAGAGTTGGACTTCAAAGAAAGCTGAGCACCAAAGAATTGATGCTTTTGAACTGTGATGTTGGAGAAGACTCTTGAGAGTCCCTTGGACTGCAAGGAGATCAAACCAGTCAATCCTGTAGGAAACCAGCCCTGAATATTCATTGGAAGGTTGATGCTCAAGCTGAAACTCCAATACTTTGGCCATCTGACACGAAGAACTGACTCCGTTGGAAAAGACCCTGATACTGGGAAAGATTGAAGGCAGGAGGAGAAGGGGATGACAGGATGAGATGGTTGGATGTCATCACCGAGTCAATGGACATGAGTTTGAGTAAGCTCTGGGAGTTGGTGATGGACTGGGAAGCCTGGCGTGCTGGAGTCCATGGGGTCGCAAAGAGTCAGACAGGACTGAGTGACTGAACTAAACTGATTTTATCTTATATGCATTGAATGCATTGAATTTTATCTTATATGTATTTTATTGCAATAAAAGCATTACAAAGTTACTATATATGCAACAAGGCAAGAAAATGTGACCATTATGGTTGTGGTCGGGATAGCAATCAATTGAAACATTCCTTGGGGTAGCTTAGAGTTGAATTAGAAGATGGAGACTTTAAAAATACCTATTATAAATACGTCCCACTCCAGTGTTCTTGCCTGGAGAATCCCAGGGATGCAGAAGCCTGGTGGGCTGCAGTCTATGGGGTCACACAGAGTTGGACATGCCTGAAGAGACTTAGCAGCAGCAGCAACTTAAAGGAAAAGACGGGTATAATGAGAGAAGTCCATGTGCAATATCAGCAGAAGATTGAGAACTATAAAAAAAGAATAAATGAACATTCAAGAACTTAAAAGTAGAATATTTGAAATAAAAATAGAACACTGGATTTATTCAAATTAATAGAAGAATGGAGATGGCAGAAGAAAAGATCAATGGAAAGGAAGATGAATCAATAAATATATTGTTTAAAAATCTGAAAAAGAGAGAAATAATTGAAAAATAAAACAAAGAGACCCTCAGTGATTTGTGAGATAATGTCATCGAACATACATATATGTGTACACACACACACACATATACACACAATATTTTACATGCATATACTTCTTCCAATGGAGAAGAGAGAATAGTGAGAAAAAGAAATGGTTAAAGAGAAAATAATAACTAAAAATTTCCCATATTGGTTGGAGAACATCAAACTACATTGTTAAACGGTATAGCATGAATTGTAAGTAGAACATTTTCAGAATAGTCAGAGAAAAATCAGAAATTGTATACGGGGGAACAATGATATGAATATCAAGAGATTTCACATCAGAAATAATGGAGGCCCTAAGACAAACTGATAGAGAAGCCTCCCATTGTAGCAACCAAAAATGTCTCTAGAGATTGTCAAGTGTCCCCTCAGGGACGAAGTCACCACCCAATTGAAAACCACTGCATTAAATGTTGATGCTATAATAGGAAAAGGTTTAAAATCACTCATCCAAGCTTTAATCTTATCTTAAGAAGTTAGAAAAAGAAAAGCAAATCAAAGCAAAATATATAAAAGGAATTAAAATGTTAAGCATAAATACATGAAATAGAAAACCAAAATCAGTAAAATTAATGCACATTTGGTTCTTCAAAAAAGTTAACCAAGAAGTTAATTTCCTAGCAATATTGACCAAAAAACAGTAAAACCAAACACAGATTAAAAATATCAGGAATGAAGGGAGGAACTTTGCTGTGAGTCCTATACTGATTAAAATGATGATAAAAAGATTTATGCACAACTTCGGGCTTTCCTGGTGGCTGAGATGGTAAAGCATCTGCCCGCAATGTGGAAGACCTGGGTTCAATCCCTGGGTTGGGAAGATACCCTGGAGAAGGAAATGGCAACCCACTCCAGTACTCTTGCTTAGAAAATCCCATGGGCAGAGGACCCTGGTAGGCCACAGTCCATGGGGTCACAAAGAGTCTGACACGACTGAGTGATTTCACTTTCTTTTTTTTGTGCACAACTTTACACTAACAAATGTAGTAATTTAGATGAAATGGGATAGTCGTTGGGAAACACAATTTGCCGAAACTGACTCAAGATGAAAGAGAAAATTTAAATAACATGAATTCATAATTAACCTTCTCAGAAAAACAAACTCCATGTCCAGATAGTTTTAACAGTAAATACTATGAAACATATAATGTAGAAACAACATGAGTCTTACACAACATTTTTGTGAGGATAGAATAATTAAAACATCTCAACTTGCTTTTTGACAACATAATCTTGAATCCAAAACTGATAGATTTGTCATGAAACAAAACAAAACAAACAAAAACATCTCTCCTGAACATAGATGCAAGAAGCCTAAATAAAATACTATCTAATGCTTCATGTCTAAGTGGAATTAGTCCCAGGAATACAGTTTCGATTCAACATAGGAAGAGCAGTCATTGTCACTCCGTACATTAAAAGAAGAAAAATCATATCGTTACCTCAAAAGATGGAGAAAAAAAAAACATTGAAAAATTCAACAGTAATCTGTGAGAAAAATACTCAACAAACAATGAATATAAGGGGACTTCTTTCCCCTCATTAAAGGCACTGATGAAATTTCTAGCACTAACTTCATACTTAATGAGTAATGGTAAACACATTTCCCTTGAGATCAAAGACAAGACAAAAATGCATGCTCTCACCACTTTCGTTCAATATTGTGTTAGATATTCTAGCCAATGCAGTATAGCTAGAAACAAAATGTTAAAGAGGATAAATTGAAGAGAAGTAAAATTATCTTTATTTGCAAATTTATTGATTGCATGGAAAACCCTAAGAAACTTACAAAAAATTAAGCTAGCAATTAAATATATTACATTTTCAGGATATGAGGTCCGTATAAAAATTTCATATATCTTTATTCCAATGAGGATGAGATGGTTGGATGGCATCACTGACTCAGTGGATGAATTTGAGCAAACTGCAGGAGATAGCGAAGGACAGGGAAGCCTGGGGTGCTGCACTCCATGGGGTCGCAGAGTTGGACACAACTGAATGACTGAACAACAACAACAAATTCTAACAGAAGATAATTAAAAACTAAAATAACTAGCACTTTTAATAGCATTAAATAATAAAAAGTACAGAGAAGGTAATGGCATCCCACTCCAGTACTCTTGCCTGAAAAATCAAGGTACTTAGAACTAAATCTAGAAGAAGGCACCCAAAACCTGCAAAACATTGCTGAGAAAAAGAATCAAATAAATGGAGAGACAAATCCTGTACAAGATTTGGAAAATTCAGTGTGAGTAAGATGCCCGTTATTTTCAAGTTAATCTATATATCTCTCTCACTATCTTAATCAAAATCCCAGCATGGTTTTTGGTACAAATCGGAAAACTGATTTTAACTGTGTATGGAAATGTAGTGGATCTTGAGTAATGAAAGCAAGTTTTAAAAGATAATTTGAAAATTCACACTCTCTGGTTTCAATACTTACCATAAAGCTATAGCAATTAAGACAGGATCACATTGTCCTAAGGATATAGATATAAAACAAGATTAAAGGAACAGTATAGAGTACAGAAATATACTCATATACATGGTGAATTGATTTTATTAAAATTTTCTAGGCAATTTGGCTAGAACTGTAAAGTAATTTCAACTAATGGTGCTAGAAAAATCTAAATATTCATGCAAGGAAGAAAAAAATTTTCAATATTACCTATCATCCTACACAAAAGTCTTCCCAGGTGGAAATGTGGTAAAGAATTCGTCTACAATGCAGGATATCTGGGTTTGATCCCTGGGTCAGAAAGATACCCTGGAGTAGAATATGGCAACTCACTTCAGTATTCTTGCCTGGAGAATCCCATGGACAGCAGAGCCTGGTGGGCTACAGTCCATGGGCTTGCAAAGAGTCAGACATGATGGAGAAACTGAGCACAAGCACTACACAAAAATTAATTTGTGATTAATCATGGACCCAATTATATAAGCTAAAACCATACTTTATAAAGAAAATGCAGTAAATCATCTTTACAAGTTAAGCAAAGATTTCTTAGGATAAACACCTTGTATAAAATAAAAAGTAATAATAAAATGAACTATATTAAATAAAGAATTTTTCTTTATCAAAAGTCATAATTAAGAAAATTAAAAGATAATCCATGGAGTATGTCAAGATATTGTTTGGGCTTCCCAGGTAGTGCTACTGGTAAAAAATCCACTTGCCAATGCAGGAGACGTAAGAGACATGGGTTCATTTCCTGGATCGGGAAGATCCCCTGGAAAAGGAAATGGCAAGGCATTCCAGTATTCTTCCCTAGAGAATCCCATGGTCAGAGGAGCTTGGTGGGCTACAGTTCATGGGGTCACAAAGAGTCAGACATGACTGAGCATCTGAGCACATAACTAATAAAATATTCACAACAGTGGTACATAAAGTAGTCCTTCATTAAATAAGAAAATCCAGACAACTTTTCAACAAAATATACGAATATACACTTAACCAAAAAAAGACATAAATTGGCAATAAGTTCATGAAAAGTTGCTCGAGTCATCAGGTAATGCAAATTCAAAACATAATGAGATACCACTTCACACCCACTGGAATGGCTAAAATTAAAGACTGACAGCTTTGAATGTTGCCAGGGATGAGAAGCATCCACCTGTTTAATACACTGATGATGGGAATGCAGAATGTTGTCCTCATTGGGAGAAACAATTTAGCATTTTCTTATAAAGTTAAGGGCTTCTTCTCTGATGGCTCAGATGGTAAAGAATCTGCCTGCAATGCAGTAGACTTGGGTTCAATTCCTGGGTCAGGAAGATCCCCTGAAGAAAGGAATGGCAATCCACTCCAGTATTCTTGCCTTGAGAATTCCATGGACAGAGGTATTTTTACCTGGAGAATTCCATGGGGAAAAGCTACAGTCCATGGAGTCACAAAGAGTCAGACATGACTGAGAGACTAACACTGACACTATAAATTTAAAGGGCTTCTCAGGTGGTGCTAAATATGTACTTTATAAATGATCCTGGAAATCATCATGATAGTATCTCTCCTAGAAAAATAAAAGTATCTGCCCACAAAGAGACTCTTAGAAGTATGATTTATAGAAGCATTATTTGTCATGCTTGAAAAGTGAAAAAAAAGTCCATCAACAAGAAAATGGATAAATAACTTGTATATTTGTAAAATGAAATTATATAGAAAGAGTTAACTACTGATATGTACAGATGTGTGAATGAACTGAAAATATCTTGTTAGAGAAGCTGACAATAGAATATACATATATGTATAAATTTTACATGTATATATATACATATATATGTATAAAATTTATACATTTTTACGGACTTCAAGAACAGAGGATTCTAATCTATAATTATAGAAATCAGAACAGAGATTATTTATAGGGGTAGGAATTGGCTACAATGAGGCACTGGACAATTTTCTAGGTTGATGAAACTATTTCCTAAGTTAATTCCTATTGGGTTACATGGATGTACTAAGGGTATGCTGGCATCAGCTCTTAACAGCTTGAGAAAGCCAATAGTGCACATCTTTTTTCCAAATCTGCTTTCAAGGTTATCACATCAGTAGGTTGAAGTAGGCCATTGCTGGGAGTGTTTTCATCCTAAAAATCAGCAAAAGTTTCATATCATGGCTCTGCTATTCAGAGAGCTGTGTTTTTCAGCACATCACTGAATTCTATAAAGTTGCAAGCTGTTTATCAAACTGTTCACTTAAGATTTATGATATTGAACACATAGGGACTCTTCACCAACTGAAACATTTCAATATGTCCTAAATTATTTCCACCCTAGAAGGACAAATGATATGTCTTTCCTCAGTTCTTACATATAGTTTATCTTGGGCCAAACATCAAGTTTGTATTCAAACCAGGATTGTGCTTTGTTCAAGGAAAAGAAGTGTAAGACCATATTTTTAAGTTATTTTTTCCACTCCATATACATAGATGTATGTGTCCTGGAATTTCTGACTCTTTTCTATTAATCAGGATGTTGACTAAACTCCTTTCTCCTTTAGCTATCTTTATTCTCTTCCTTCATATATTCAAAATAAATAAGTGTTTCATCTCAAAACCTATAAGCAAACACTTTCTTTGCAACATATTAAATCACCATAAGGGGTGAATGTGTCTGTGTGCATGTGTGTGTATGTTCTTTTTTTAATTGCACAAAGCAAGATGATTAGGAAACATTTAACCAAAGTAGTGTTGCTATTTATATTACCACACTTTGCGCAAATAACAAGCATAGCTTTGTTTGTTGATTTTTTTTTTAAGTCAGATCCCCTATTTTACAAAGGAGAATTAAAGCCTTTTTAAAATAGTGCCTCTAATTGTACTTGAGCCTGGAAAATACTCGCATGATTTTATTGCTTTGCTGAAATTATGCTTAAAATTAGTTTGAACAGAACATTCTCTGCAAGCGAATTTTTTTACTCTTCACTTCAAGTTCAAAATAAGACAGACTGAAACAAGGAGACCTATGGTCCACAAATGAGATGCTTTCAGAAAATAACTATAGATTGAAATGTGCCGAGATATGTTCTCAGCCTTAATAAAAATAAAAGCATTGGGAAAATATTAAGATTGATAATGGTATTATAAAAGTATTTCATCTTTTTATTTCAGATGAAGTGAAAGTGTTAGTCACTCAGTCATGTCTGACTCTTTGCAACCCTATGGACTTTATGCTGTCAGGCTCCTGTGTCCATGGGATTCTCCAGGCCAGAATACTGGAGTGGGTAACCACACACTTCTCCAGGGGGTCTTCCTGACCCAGGAATTGAATACAGGTTGACCACATTGCAGGCAGGTTCTTTACCATCTGAGCCACCAGGGAAGCTCCTTACTTCAGGTGGACAGGGTTAATTTACTCATTTGAAGCAGATGATACACATAAATTGTATAGAGATCATTTGCTTCTGTTTAATCCTACAGATGATGCATGCTTGAGGCTAATGTCTGTAAGGAATGCTGTTTGAGAACTGGAATTGGTAGACAACGTTACTTTTTGTGACTTTGTACAGAAAAAATCAGTAGAGCACCCTCGTTAAACAAAGACGTTTTCTTCTAGGGATGCAGTAACTATGGACTCAATATATAACTTAACGTTTCAGTTCAGTGGCTCAGTCGTGTCCGACTCTTTGTGACCCCATGGACTGCAGCACGCCAAGCTTCCCTGTCCATCATCAACTCCCAGAGCCTGCTCAAACTTATGTTCATTGAGTTGATGATGCTGTCCAGCCATCTCATCCTCTGTTGCCCCTTCTCCTGCCTGCAATCTTTCCCAGCATCAGGGTCTTTTCAAATGAGTCAGTTCTTCACATTAGGTGGCCAAAGTATTGGAGTTTAAGCATTAGTCCTTCCAATGAGTATTCAGGACTGATTTCCTATAGAATGAACTGTTTGGATCTCCTTGCTGTCCAAGGGACTCTCAAGAGTCTTCTTCAACACCACAGTTCAAAAGTATCAATTCTTCGATGCTCAGCTTTCTTTATAGGCCAACTCTCACATCTATACATGACCACTGGAAAAAACATAGCTTTGACTAGACGGACTTTGCTGACAAAGTAATGTCTCTGCTTTCTAACATGCTATCTAGGTTGGTCATAACTTTTCTTTTCTTCCAAGGAGTAAGTGTCTTTTAATTTCATGGCTGCAGTCACCATCTGGATCATGTTATTGGGAGTTTATAGGACCTCAGCTTGAGTCTATGCTCAGTCAGTTTCAAGTTCTATGGCATTATTCAAGTCAATGAAGTTCTCTGAGCCTCTGTTAGTCCTGGCACATAATAAGTGATATGTAAGTATTTTATAGCTCATTATTGTTTTTTAATATAAATTTATTTATTTTAATTGGAGGTTAATTACTTTACAATATTGTATTGGTTTTGCCATACATCAACATGATTCCGCCACAGGTATACACGTGTTCCCCATCCTGAACCTCCCTCCGTCCTCCCTTTTCAAACCCACTAAGTTATTAACATTCACACTAGTATAACAGCTTCTTTAGCTTTTCCTCAGTGAATAGAATAGGGTCTGAGGTATTTTCAATGCTCAATAAATGTCATGTACTCATATACTATAGACTGTGCTTCATTTAGTTTTTGAAATGGCTTTATATTATGGACAATTTCAAACATAAAACTGTAAAGAGAAGAGTACAGTGACTTTGTGTGTGTTGCTGCTGCTGCTCTATGTGTGCTTAGTTGTCTCTGACTCTTTGGGACCCCATGGACTGTAGACCATCAGGCTCCTCTGTCCAAGGGATTCTCCAGGCAAGAATACTGGAGGAGGTTACCATTTCCTTCTCCAGGGATGGAACCTGCTCCTGTTGCATCTCCTGCATTGGCAGGTGGACTCTTTACCACTGTGCCACCTGGGAAGCCCCATGTATCAAAACCCAGCTTTACAATTCTCAACTCACAGTCAGTTTTGTTTCACCAATATCCCTTCCTGTCCCATCTTTCTTGAAGCAAATTGAGTTCATTTTGAATCCAGTCTGCCATGGACTCCATTGCCTTTCCCCTGCTGGCATGCTCAGGAATACAATGACATTTGAAAAGGTGCATAAACAAAACAAAAAGGTGAACTGATATCTACTGCTATGATCATAGAAAACGTTTCCCAAGCTTAAGAGGAAATATGGATTTTCTGCCGCTGTTTTTGTCCCTTAAGGTAGATATTCAAGGCTCAATCAGGAAACAAGGGACAGCTGGTTAGAGTTTTGAGTCTTTCTGAAAATGATATTACAGTGATCGGTTTTTCTCCTCTTGGATTGAAAGGAACTAGCTGCTTTTCTTGTACAAGCACATAGAGAATATGGAATCTGCCCAGCAGTCGAAGGTTTAAATTAATTTATAGGTATTTATAGCAGATAAAGTAGCTATTCACCATACAGCTGTGAGCCAAGAGAAAGGTTAAGGATGTTCTAGTTGGTACCAGTCATTAAATATAAAATCAATAAAAACATCTCAAATTATCCTTGATGATTATTACCCACCAAGTCCCCTCTTTCTCGTGAAATTCATGTTGCTGTTTTTTATGGGGCTCTATCACTTTTAGCACCGGTGAACAGATTTCATTAGTTATATGTAAGAAAGGTGGATCACAGCAGAAGTCCCAGTAGCAATATTATCCTAATCACAAGCAATATTCTGACAGCTCCATATTTCCTTGCAGAGAGGCAGGCAGCAATGGCAGTAGCAACTATGTAATGGTTTAGGGAGAAATTTGACAATATTTTCTTGATGTAATAGCATGTTTCCTTAAAGGTTATTTGAACTTGCCTTGTGTGATACAAGGAAAGGGCAGAGTAATTTTTGTTGTGGCAGGATTCATTGAGTGGGGTGGCTCTATCGATTTCATGTGCATCTCAGATTATTACAAATAGAAACCTTGCAAGCATATCTTGGTTGTATTGGCAGATGTCTAATATGCCAAAGGTATCTCTGAGCAACACAGAAAACAAGCTTATTTTATAACTGAGAAAGATGTTAAAGTGTCTACCTAGTATTCATTCTTTTACACATTGATATCCATATTAATATTCATTTTATCATTCAATTATTTATCCAATACATAGTTATTACCGATTTATGCTATACTTAGTCTTTTAATAGACTGTGGGAATGTACATGAATCAAGCCCAGTTTCTTCCCTTAACATCACACAGTCTGGTCAAAGAGGCAGATATCTATACAGAAAGCAGTCATAGTCTGACAAACAGAGGACCAAATGAACCTTACTTTGAGCTAATTTGGAAATAATTGTATGGTGTGTAGTTATTAGCAGAATATTTAATATCCACATTGATTGATTTTGAGAAGAATTGCTCCATAGAATAAAAAAAATGAAGATTTTATTCATTAATTCTTGACATTTAACAAAACATTTTCAGATTGGAGTCTCACGGTAAGCCTATAAAATAAACCTTAGTATGTTGATCTCTATTTCTCTGCTGCTTTTTTCAAACAAAACAAAAACAAAAATTCATTTGGTTATCTACACCCATTGATTTCCACTTCACTTTTTTTTCTTGATATCATTTCAATCAGGATTTCACCAACACTACTCTGCAAAATGGAGAAGGCAATGGCACCCCACTCCAGCACTCTTGCCTGGAAAATCCCATGGATGGAGGAGCCTTGTAGGCTGCAGTCCATGGGGTCGCTAAGAGTCAGACACGACTGAGCGATTTCACTTTGACTTTTCAGTTTCAGGCATTGGAGAAGGAAATGGCAACCCACTCCAGTATTCTTGCCTAGAGAATCCCAGGGATGGGGGAGCCCAGTGGGCTGCCGTCTATGGGGTCGCACAGAGTCGGATACGACTGAAGCAACTTAGCAGCAGCAGCAGCAGCACTCTGCAAAATATGCTGTTACCATGCCACTGACAACTTCTTTGTCATCCAATACAATGTTCAATTCTTAGTCTTCATCTCACTTTCTCCTCCTTTTTACAGTTTCTTTATTTAGCTCTCAGGACCCATTCTTGTGGTCCTCTTCTTACCTCACTGGTGGTGCCTTCTGTTTCCTTGGCTGGCTTCCCTTCTTTTCTCCAACCTCCTAATAGCAGGGCCTCAATGTTCAGTCATCAGATTATTTATCTTTTTTTATTAACTTTTGATCCCTTCATGACTTAATCCAATTCTATTACTTTAAATGTCATGTATATACTGCTGACAACTCCCCAATATATATCTATAATAGAGACCTCTCCATTGAAATCCCAAGTCATATATTTAACTGTCTACTTGATACTCAATTTAAATTTCTAGTAGATACTTGAAAGTTTACATTATAAGGCAGTTCAGTTCAGTTCAGTTCAGTCGCTCAGTCGTGTCCGACTCTTTGTGACATTATAAGGCAGGAAATCTTAATTTCCAGTTCCCCAAGGCATGCAATAACCTTTGTGACCCTCATATTTATAAGTGACAACTTTATTCTTTTGCTTACTCTAGTCAATAACTACAGTTATATTTGACTCTTAACTTTCACATAAAATTCATATTTCATCAACTGGCAGGTTAGTTTGGCTCTTCATTCAACTTAAATATTTATTGACTACTTACTAACTATCAAACGCTGCTTGACTCACTGGGGATAAGGCAGTACCAAAATGGACACATTTCTCAACTCTCATGGAGTTCACATTCTAGTCGGTAGCTTACAACTGAGTGTCTCTACCTTCAAAATATATTCAGAAACTGAATATATATATTCTCACCACTTCTACCACTACCTCCCTAGTGTAATTCACTATCAGTTTTTACTGTAATGACTCTCTAACTGGTCTGCCTGCTTCTTCCCTTGACTCTCTACTATCTATTCTCAACAAAGCAGTCAGAATGATTCTATAAAAATGCCAGTCAGATAATTTCGCTTCTACATTCAAAATAAAAAGCATTCTTAGGGCCTACTGTATAGCACATGGAACTCGGCTCAGTGTTATGTGGCAATCTGGATGGGAGGGGAGTTTGGGGGAGAATGGATACATGAATTAATATATGTATGGCTGAGTCTCTTCCTTGTTCACCTAAAACTATCATAACACTATTAACCTGTTATGTGTGAGCATGTGTTCAGTCACTTCAGTCGTGTCCGACTCTGTGGCCTTATGGACTATAACCCACAAGACTCTTCTGTCCACAAGATTATCCAGGCAAGAATACTGGAGTGGGTTGCCATGCCCTCCTCCATGGGATCCTCCCTACCCAGGGATTGAACCTGAGTCTCCTGCCTCTTCTGCATTTCAAGTGGATTCTTTACTGCTGAGCCACTGGGGAAGCCTGTTCATTGGTTATACTACAAAGCAAAATAAAAAGCTTAAAAATTAATAATAAAAATATTCTTCCTCCAGATATTCACATGGCTCACCCTTTCACTCCCTTTTATTTTTCCTGCTCAAATGCCATCTTATTGGAAATGTCTACCTTGACTACACTATAAAAGGAACATATGGCTGTATATATACACATGTACAGACAGATACCAATTACTCATTGTCCCTTTACCTTGTTTTAGTTTACCTATCACAGAGCCATTTATTTAGTTGTCAAGGTTTTTCTTCCCTTCCTGAAAGGTAAGCTTCATGAAAGTAGGGGCTTTTTCTGTTTTGTTTAATCAAGTGTCTACACTCAAGGAGAAATCCATCTAGTGGAAGAGCTAGCCATATATTTTGTAACACAAGGCAGAGTCAAATTATAGAAGCAAGAATTCTTCATTCTGACTAAGAGGCTCAGTGAAAATGTCACTCACTTACTAGATGGCATTACATCTTGACTTTGAAGGATACTAATCATTTTGATAGCTAGAGAATGATGGCAGGAGTGGCTCAGGTCAAAGAAATAACAATAGGGTAAGAGAGTATAAGAATTCATTAACACACTGTGCATTCAAGGTTGGTGGATTGGAGAGTCATAAATAAATCTGGAAGAACTTAGGGAAAACAATGCTGAAAGTATAGATGATGTGATAACTAGGAAAGGCTTTGTGTGATTTTTTAAAAGTTTGGACATTATTTTGTAGGACACAAAAATCCATTATTGGGCTTTACAGTAAGGGGATAGGCATGGTCTCATTTGTATAACAGGAAGATTAACCTAACAATAAGACCAAAGCTGGATTAAAGAAGCAAGATGCATATTATGAACCTTTGAAATAGTCTAGATGGAAAAATTGAGGATTTCAATTTCTCTGCTCACTGGCAGTGTGATCTTTGCATACAGGTCTTTCTGAACTCAGATGGGGGATGAGGGTTCAGCTTTGTATTTGCATGCTTTACTCCTGTATTGCAATATTGGGTGGAAAGCAGGGAGGGGGAGAAAGATGTATTTGGCTTAGAAGAGAGTATATATAATGAAATAATTTAAAAATCCATATACCAGTGTCAAATACAAATCTAAAACAAAGGAATGAATGATTAGGTAAACTATAGTCACTCCACTTATGGAATTTTACACAAGTACTAGAAAGAAAGTTTATGAAGAATTTTTGTAGATTGCCAATATCTGCTGGATCATGGAAAAAGCAAGAGAGTTCCAGAAAAAAACATCTCTATTTCTGCTTTATTGACTATGCCAAAGCCTTTGACTGTGTGGATCACAATAAACTGTGGAAAATTCTGAAAGAGATGGGCATACCACACCACCTGACCTGCCTCTTGAGAAACCTGTATGCAGGTCAGGAAGCAACAGTTTGAACTGGACATGGAACAACAGACTGGTTCCATATAGGAAAAGGAGTATGTCAAGGCTGTATATTGTCACCCTGCTTATTTAACTTACATACAGAGTACATCATGAGAAACACTGGGCTGGAGGAAGCACAAGCTGGAATCAAGATTGCTGGGAGAAATATCAATAACCTCGGATATGCAGATGACACCACCTTTATGGCAGAAAGCAAAGAAGAACTAAAGAGCCTCTTGATGAGAGTGGAAAAGGAGAGTGAAAAAGCTGGCTTAAAGCTCAACATTCAGAAAAATAAGATACTGGGATCTGGTCCCATCACTTCATGGCAAATAGATGGGGAAACAGTGGAAATAGTGTCAGACTTTATTTTTCTGGGCTCCAAAATCACTGCAGATGAAATCAAATGACTGCAGCCATGAAATTAAAAGACAGTTACTCCTTGTAAGGAAAATTTTGACCAACCTAGACAGCATATTGAAACGCAGAAACATTACTTTGCCAACAAAGTTCCATCTAGTCAAAGCTATGATTTTTCCAGTGGTCATGTATGGATGTGAGAGTTGGCCTATAAAGAAAGGTGAGTGCTGAAGAATTGATGCTTTTGAACTGTGGTGTTGGAGAAGACTCTTGAGAGTCCCTTGGACTGCAAGGAGATCCAACCAGTCCATCCTAAAGAAGATCAGTCCTGGATGTTCATTAGAACCACTGATGTTGAAGCTGAAACTCCAATACTTTGGCCACTTGATGTGAAGAGCTGACTCATTTGAAAAGACCGTGATGCTGGGAAAGATTGAGGGCAGAAGAGGATGACAGAGGATGAGATTTTTGGATGGCATCACTGACACAATGGACATGGATTTAGGTGGACTCTGGGAGTTGGTGATGGACAGGGAGGCCTGGTGTGCTGCGGTTCATGGGATCGCCAAGAGTCAGACTCGACTGAGAGACTGAACTGAACTGAACTGAAAACATGAATTAATTCAACCATTCATTTAACAAATATGTACTTAGATGCTACTATGTCTCTGGCACTATTACAGATGCTGGGGCTGTACTAATGATTAACACAAAGTCCCTGCTTTTAAGGAACTCACTTCCAGGGGGCAGAAAGCTTATGTTATGACTCTCCGTGAGAAATACAGAATGCAAACTTGTAAATGCACTTTCTAAGATAATCTAGGATAGATATAGACTATATATAGGAAAGGCTCAGAGAAACTGTACTAAAATGTTTAAAATAGTAAGTATTTTCTGCATAGCAGAATTATACATGATTTTAAAATTATTCTTATTTAAACATTTTTGAATTTTCAACAAATGTTGCTTTTTTGACAGAGCATTAGATTTTAATAGTTGTGTAACAAACTGTCCCCAAATCAGTGGCTTAAATACATACATTTGTTATATCACAATTTGTGAGGATCAGGAGTTCAGGTCTGGCATAGCTAGCTCTTCTGCTCAGAGTCTCGCAAGGTTGAAATCAATGTGTCAGATGGACTGTGTTCTTATCTTGGGGCTGAAACACTGAAAAATCTGTTTTGTAGGTCATTTACATTGTTAGAAGAATTAATTTCCTTACATTTGTAATACAGAGTGCCCTTCTTATGGACTGTTGCAGGAAGGCCCCTTAACAATTAGAGGCCACTTTCAGCTCCTAGAGGGCTTCCCTGATTGCTCACCTGATAAAGAATCTGCCTGCAATGCAGTCGATTCCTGGGCTGGGAAGATCCCCTGGAGAAGGGGATGGCTTCCCACCCTACTATTCTGGCTTAGAGAATTCCATAGACTGTATAGTCCATGGAGCTGCAAAGAGTTGGACACGACTGAGCTACTTTCTCTTTCACTTTCAGCTCCTAGAAGCTTCTTGCAATGTTTGGAAGTTGTCTACTGTCCTTTCTGCATTGGCTTCCCCAAACTGGTCACTTACTACAGCAAACCAGCAAGCAGGAATCTCTATGGCAAATATTACACAATGGAACCATCATGGGAGAGACCATCTATTGCATTTTCCATATTCTGTTGTTTAAAACAGATTATAGATCTTGCCCACAAAGCGGAAGGTATTACATAGGATCAGTGATTATTAGTGGCCATATAACATTTTCAGCCTAAATCAGAAATACTAAGTATTTAAGAAAATTGGATAGCAATTAGAAAATAAGTTTTGTTATTTAGCTTTTTTCTATTTTTGCTTAGGTAATCAAAAACTCCAAATATGAAGGTTTTAAGGAAAGGGATTATTTCTCTTCCTCTTTACATGTTGGGTACAGGTGAAGCTTATTGCTTCGTATCTTTCTTTATTCCAGGATCCAGGCTGCAAGAAGCAGGCAGCATCTGAGATATGCCATTCTCTTGCCAAAGGATAAACAAGAGAGCTGGCAGAAACTCAATATGCCTGTTAAGTAATTAACCTCCAATTAAAATAAATAAATTTATATTAAAGAAAAACAACCTCCCGCCCAAAAAAACTTCTAGTCTGAAGTGGCATATATCATCTTGGTTTACATTTCATTGGCCAAAACAAGTTTTATGATCAAGTTTGATGGCAAGGGAACAGGAAAGTATACTCCTGCCACAGGTGGACAGTGCCAGATGTATAATGTAAGATGTATAATTGGAAATATCTAATATACTTCTTATCTATCTGTTTAACAGGGTTATCATTGAGTGAATAAAATCAGAATCATAATTTTCCAATAATACAATAAAGTCTAAACACACAAAAAAATAGTCCAACATATAAAATCAATTGTTGATTCAAAAAGCTGAAAGTACTTTGAAGACTTATTTCATTAAGTAAGAATACCTGGTTCCCCTTTTCCATGAGTAAACTTCAACGTCTCCCTTGATGCCTTAATTTGCTCTAATGTTACTTTGGGGGATAAATAGTGAAATATTCACTTCATAATAAAGTTTGCAATGATATTCTATTAATTTAATCTGTAGGAAAGGTATCCCACACTATTTACTGATTTTCAAAAGAAGGAAAGAAACAGGACAAAAAATGTGCCTACCCAATGGAGTGCCAATTGAATAAGCAGTAAGAGTTTTATTGTGTCAGAGATGTCATCTAAATTGTCTTAGAGAAACCCTTTACCAATGCCCCATTTGGTTTTAGTTCAATCAAGTAAGATATTAATGAGCTTTCCCCATGTGTCCAAGGATGTGTTTAGTATGTGATATAGGTAGGGGTAGGGGAGGGAGGTTAAAGTTCCTGCTTACAGGTCATAAGTGGCCTTGTGGTGGAAAGAGGGGAATTGGAATGATAGTTGATCTAAGGATTTGTATGTTATAAGTCACAGCTGACCATTGGGATGACACAACAGACTCTTGTATTAGACCAGAACTTCCTCTACTTTAATGTATGGATAAACTACCTGAGATCTTGCTCAAATGCAGATTTGACTTGGTAGAACCAGGATAGGGCCTGCTACACAGCATTTTTAACAAGCTTCCAGATCATACCAATGTTGCTGGTCCAAAGATTAGACTTTGGGAAAGTTTTAGATAGACCCTTGTCCCCTGCTCACTAGGAGACTGGATTAAAGGGAAAGGAGAACAAAGGCACCTATTAACCCAAATTCACTGTCTTTCATCTTTTAGGTGGTCTTTGTAACTTGTGATCATTACTCATCCATTTTGAGAAAACATACAAATATTGCTATCAACTACTCCCTAAGTAAGTCTTTTCTAAAGTGTGATTTTGGCCCTGGCTGAGTACTAAATCAGATTTGAAATCTGCAAATACCATGATTCTGCAAGTTTTCTGATTTAAAAATGGATAAGAAAAAAGATGTTGGAAACTACCAAAGAAAATCAAGTTGAAATAGAAGCAAGGTCAAGTAGTCATGACCTGAAAGGGGAAGAGCTCTGTATTGAAGTGGAAAAGCTGTTGTGGAGTGAGGGGAAAAGAAATTGGGAAGGAAGTGGGTGAACTAAGGAGATGGGCACAAAGAATCCAAATGTATTCTCATTGCGGTTCTATACATTTCTTTCAGTCCTTAGAAATGTTCATTAATTTTTGTATTCTTTATATTTTTTGTCTTTGCAAATAACAGTACCCTTACATGAAGACTGACTTTCTAAAATGCCCTGACCTCTAGAATTGTCCTCTAAAAGATAATCAAAGACTAATAGAACATTGTGGCAATCATCTAGTGATGTATTTGTTTTATAGATGAGGAAACTGAGGCACATTGGAGAGGCTGGGACCCAGTCATCTGCCCCTTTGTTCAGTGCACGTGGCCCAGCACTAATAGAAATGCATACCTGTTGACCCTAAGGTCACTGTGATGCTTTGTTTAACTTGTCTATAGAAGTTATAATATTTATAAACATGCATTAAATATCATGAGATATTATACTTAAATGCATATTTGTCAGCACTGAAAATGAAAAATAGTTTGCTGTGACAAGCTAATATGAAAGTTATCATTTTAATATATTCAGTTTGACATATTTCCATAAAAGCAAGCTGTCCATAACTTCAGATTTATTGCTCATGTCTCAATGTTGTGTGTCACTGAAATCTGCAGTTTCAAACTCAAAAATAGGAAAGAAACGTATCATCATTATGTAATGATAATCCAGATCAACTTGGAAATTTTCTTCAGGGACAGGAGGAGAAGGAGGAGATGACTGTATGCTAATTCCAAAACAGCATGTGCCTGTGTTTCCAATGATGTATTGCTTGCTTGCCAAAGGCTCCAGACAAAGTAGTTCTCCTTAGAGCTTAATTGAAAATAATCTGTATGTATTTGCAATGAGAATATTGCAAGCTCATAACTTTTTAACTGGGTGCAAAAGGAAGTGTTTTAGTGAATTTCTATACATAATTATGTATCTGTGCATGCATTTTTTCTTTGCTTTGCCTTTTAAAAATAAAATAAGTAGTATAATCTATCAGACTTGTTATAGAATATATACCTAAGAAAAATTAATTACTCTTTTCTGGGCATTTATAATAATTGCTCTGATTTTGAATAATCAACTTTTTATAAATTGAAGTTGTTGTTTGAGGTAATTTTCTGGTTAATTCAGATCAGTTAAAAATAGCATTTGAAAGCAAAAAAAAAAAAAAAAAAGACTGGGATCAAAATTCCTATAATGGCTTCTCTACATTGATTAAAATCATGAAAGTTGTTTAACTTATTGCATACTTGTTGTTAAGTAGGGACTGGATTTTCAGTCATCGGTACCATTGTGCTATTTTGAAGGCTGGTAAGACTATCAGAGTTCTCAACTCTGTATCCTCTGCTGAAGCATCAAAGACTGTTTATGGGATCTGTGAGCAAACTCTGCTGTGGACAGTTTAGTTCAAAGGTTCTCAGTGGAGGAGGGAGTCCTTTGACAAATACTTGAGAACTAATTTTTTGGTTTTCTTTAAAGTAGTGAGTGAGCTACTAACCTTTTACTAGACAGTAACCATAAGAAAATATTGACTTCAAATATCCTACTGTACCTTATAATTTCCTCCTAATTATCTGAACCTAGAAGCTAACTCAATTTTTCTTCTAAACATTAAGTATTTTTGCATGGATTTAATATATGTGTGCTGAAATTTCCAGGAATGTAACTAGTGGGTGAACCAAAGAAAGATAACAGTTTGCCAAAAGTTTTGTGTGTTCTTTAAGAAAATGATGTCCCTGATAACAGTACTGTTCATGGTATTAAGTTAGACTCTCCAGGCCAGAATACTGAAGTGGGTAGCTGTTCCCTTCTCCAGGGGAGCTGACTAACCCAGGGATCGAACCTAGGTCTCCAGCATTGCAGGTGGATTCTTTACCAGCTGAGCCACCAGGGAAACCCAAGAATACTGGAGTGGGTAGCCTATATTGCTTCTCCAGGGGATCTTCCTGACCCAGGAATCAACCTGGGGTCTCCTACATTACAGGCAGATTCTTTACCAGCTGAGCTACCAGGAAAGCCCTTAAATTATTACACAGTCCAATACAACTGCATATGTGCCTGAATGCAAGTTGCTCAGTTGTGTCCAATTCTATGCGACAACATGGACGGTAGTCTGCCAGGCTCCTCTGTCCATGGGATTCTCTAGGCAGAAACACTGAAGTGGGTTGCCATGCTCTCCTTGTGGGGATCTTCCCAACCCAGGGATCAAACCTGAGTCTCCTGCAATGCAGGTGGATTCTTTACTGCTGAGCCACCGGGGAAGCCCAATACAACTGCATTAGTCTGCATTTTAAGCTATCACTTTGTCAGTGTTTCTAGATGTGTGTGCAAATTTACAACCATTTCATCTTCATTGATTTTCTCTACTATAGCTGTGTATGAGCAATGTATGAAAGTATATCTATGTGTTTTAAAATAATTTTATTTTTCTTTTATCTTACAATAGAATAATATGTTATATTAATGTTTATGAAATAATTTATAAATTCAACCAATATTAGTTGAATGGCCACTTTATACCAGACATTGTCCTACACAGTGTGATATACAATTAAAACCAAAGGTCAGTTTTCATTCTAATCCAAAAGAAGAGCAATGCCAAAGAATGATCAAACTACTACACAATTACATTCATTTTGCATGCTAGCAAAGTAATGCTTAATATCCTTCAAGTTAGTCTTCAAAGTACATGAACTGAGAAGTTCCAGATCCAAGCTGGATTTAGAAAAGGTAGAGGAACCAGAGATCAACTTGCCAAAATCTGCTGGATCATAGAAAAAAGCTAGGGAATTCCAGAAAAAAAAATATATATATATACTTCTGCTTCATTGACTACGCTAAAGCCTTGACTGTGTAGATCACAGCAAACTGTGCAAAATTCGTTAAGAGATGGGAATACCATATCACCTTACCTGCCTCCTGAGAAACCTGTATGCAGGTCAAGAAGCAAGTATGAAATGAGTCCCAAAGTAATTAGTGAATACACATAACAGAGATTAGTATTTTCAATATCAGAAGAATTTTTTTGGCTGGTTGCACACACAAAATTTAAAGAGCTTGCGTCAGATTTTTGGCAATAAAGATTGTATGCTACACTTAAGTAATCATCTCTGAAAAGATTCTATCATTGTTCCTTCAATTTGCAACTGTATAACCAAAAATAACAGACTTCTTTTTTTCCCAATATGTATTTTGATCAAATCAATAAAACCCAAAGGAAGAGAGTAGAATGTTGAATAGTTTATAATAAACCTGAAGCTGTCTGTCCATTCATCCTCCTCTGTAAATTAATGGGAGATATTTTGTAGGAACAGAAACAGTTGCCTGTTCCCTCCACCAGTTTTGTATGGCTGACAATCAAATATCAAGATCATCATCATAGCCAGGGTGACAATTTAAAATCCAGCTCACCCTTTTGAGAGACATACATGTTGTACTGAACCAAACCAATTTAGGAGAAAACAACAGAGCTGATGTGATGTGAGTATGGAAACAGGTGGACAAAAGGTAAGACTTAACATATAAGTCAAGTTACTGGTACCCATGGTGGCATTTAATGAGACCCCAGTGGTATCGAAGTGTTGGCTTGCAACACTATGCTCTCTTCTATTGAAGGGGCTGATCACTGAAACTACTGGTCTCAATGCCTCATTCCCTCATTAACTATTTCAGGTGACCTTCGGTAATTTATTTAAATTCTTTGAGTCTCAGTTTCTTTATCTGTAAAATGGGAATCATGATTTATCCAGAGCATAAATCAGGAGTTTTTGAAACAACTGGATGAGGTCATATCAGGAAGTACTTTGAAAGCTTTGCATTGTTCATAATTAAGAAGCATTTTTATATGAGATTATTCATTCTTGAACATACGACAGGTAGGACAGCGTTTGTACTGGGTACATTTATCGTCTTGGAGATATCTTTATTATGATTTGTTATGAGTTGTCAACATTTATATACAGAACACCAAGCTTATTGTACTCTTTCCCAGGCATCTAGCCAATGGCTTTTCATGGAATACTGTCTTTGTCATCATATACTCCTCCCTCTGTAAAAACTACTAAAATACCCAAACTGTGACACAGGAACTATTGTCATATTTTTGCTATCAGAATAGATGTTTATTTGAGAGGAAATAATGTGAAAAAATCTTAATATTCAAATGGAACTTTATATATCTGCCCCAGAACCCCAATATTGCAGTCAATGGCAGTCAATATACTGCAGCTAGCAGAGTCAGTGCCTCAATAGTCAGGTTTCTCACTTGTCAGATTTACTCTCCATCATTCCAGGATGTCTCTGCTCTCAAGGGCTGTCTTCAACTTTGTGCTTGGTACTCTGGCATGTTTTAAGTGCTGTTCACATCTCAGTCTTACATGGGAGAGAAAAAGAGAGTTCCTACTACCATTCTTCTCACCACTGCATATTATTGTCTTCCCTTTCTCTTTACTGCTTTTCTTTAGATGCTGTGATAGGTCCTTCTGGCCTTCCTTGGCAGTGTATATTCCCAATGAATATGCTAACTCCTCTGTTTACTAAAAACCGAACTTGTTTAGTTAATCAATCGTGAATTTGCTTCATTTTGACCACTTATCTTCAAGTTATATATAATTCTACTTGCAGTCACATGCATATTGTAAGCTGTATGGATGGGTACTAAACCAGATAGTTTTCCATTAGTTATTAAGGCCAGATTTAGAACATGAAGCTATCTCAAACCCAGCAAAGAACAGATTTTTGCCTATGGGGCCTGTTAAAATTAACCTTCTTCTGCCATTCAAATGAGGAGAAGCACAGATATTCTTTAATTGGACCAGATGTTCTGAAGCGGCAATAAAGGTTCTAGCTAAACAGGGTGATTTAGATGACAAAAGAAATTTGAGTGTCTCCACTGCCACCTCAGTTAAAAGATGCTAAGTTTCTGTTTGAAAAGAGCTTGTCAGCTACACAGAAGGATGATTGCAATGCTATGACAAATCAAAAGACACTTTTGACCAGACTTAGATGTGCACGGTACACAGATATATGCTTGTCTGTGTTAGCCTGTAGAGAAACCTCAAACTGTAGGTTGTACAAGTGACATGCTAAGACTTCAGGGCTTTTCCTGAGCTCATGACTGTGTTCAAAACAGAGAAAGCTTCCTTATTCTCTGAAATACTTTTATTACCCACCTCAGTCAACATGTCACATGATGGATACTATGCATTTTGAAAAGCTTAAGTACAGCAAATAGTCTTAAGGTTGAAATGAAGGCTCTTAGGCTGGCCACTTTGATCTGAGCCTCACCAAGATAGATAGCGTGAGCTTAGGCTTGGTGAATCTCTGACAACTATCGATTGTCCATTTGAGAGGAGCACAATTAGTGCAATTTGTCAAGCCATGTGTAATCTAAAGTGGAAATCCTAAATAGGAAATGAGGGGGAGGGGGAAGGAAGCTAAAATGAGCCTGTTTCCTATGATTTTTTTTAAACTGTAAGTAAGTCTAGAAAACATAGGCTCTACAAGGAGATAACACTCTGTTATCAGTTCCTATCACCAGCTGCAATTAAATGGAATGGTGGCTGATTTAGGCAATTTCAGATGTAGTTTATGTCTGTGTTTACCTAGGTCCAGAGTCTCTGAGGTATCTATGCCCATTGTGCTTGAGTGCTGTCTGTATTTTGCTAATGTGGACTAGACAGTATACTTTTTATTAATCTTACTAATCAGATATTTTTAAACAAGTTATTAATACAATCTTCACATATGAGGATATATAACTGTATTTTCTATGTTTCGATTTAGTCAGAAAAGTAATTAGCAACTTGTTACAAATAGATATTCAACATGTACTTATATTAATAATATGGGCATGCATGTCATTTCTTTATATCATCAAAATAATTTGGGATTCAAGTGTAGAAATACAAATATCATCTCCTGAAAGGCATTTATACCATAATTAACTGACAAAATACAAATGGCTTGTGTTTCAAATATTTGTTTATGACCCATCACAGCTAACCTTTGAACAACACTTTAGAAAATGTATTTGCAGAGCACTTTAGAAAACATTGGTGTACTTGTAGTCTTATTTTCCACTTATAGGACCTCTCTGAATGATAAATGGTGGATATTATCATACTCATTACAAAAAGACTCCGCATATCTGAAGTCCTGCTTTATTTTTCTATCCCATACTGTTTCTGTGAATTCAGATACAAAAGTATTGGTATTATAAATTATGATTGGGAACCTAAGGTTATAAAAATTTAGAATCCAAAATTTTTGACAAATTACACATGTATTGATATAAAAAGCAACTGTTTAAAGCTGCCTAACACTTTAGCTATACTATTATTGACTCCTCTGTGGCATTGATTAATGAAGTACGTCATCACATTTCCCAAATAGCCATCATAAATAGTTTGAGTCACAATTCTGATCATTGGCAATATGAGCTGTAGCCAGCTTCCAAAATGTTAGCTGCCATTTGGTATAATTTTACCAACCCTATTCATCTCATGTTTCTGGAAGTGGCTGGATTACCCCTCTTCCATGACCACATCCTCTCTTCCTCTCATCCATCTCTTATCAGGCTCTGATAAACTAGTTTTTGTCCCTTTTCCTTTCCTGTTTATAGGTGCTAAGGTCTTCTTGCTTTTGCTAGTCCCTGAGTATTTCCACATTTATTGTCGCTTCCTTTAACCCTGAGCTCAACTCTGAATACTCCATGATTAAATTGTCTTTGAATCACAGTTGAGTCCGCCTTATGTTTCTTACTGATACTCTGACTAATGTTGTTACAGGCCATTTATTTAAGCTTCTCTTATATCCCATGGTAAGATTCCATGTTTTTAGATAAAAGATTACATGCTTTATTTTAGATTAAATTGTATGTATTTTTATAATGTTGTCTTAATTAATGGAACTTTTTAAAAAAAAAAATTTGTAACTGGTTATACTGATTTATAGTCCTGAATAGATATAATGACATTGAGAAATGTTCACAATATAATGTGAAGCTGGATAAAAGAGAATTAAAAACTATGTAAACACATATATAAAATATCATCCCAATATTTGGGGTGGTTTTTAAATAGAAGTAGCCGTTATCTAAAAATTGACCATTGAAGACAGCTATAACTAAAATTTGTAAAAAAATATGCAGGGCATATAATGACCTATATGTGGAAAATTGTTAAGTTGGAACTTCTACTTTCCTGGCCATATCAACCACTATAATCTTGACACTAAATCAAGTGAGAGCTGGACTCATAAATACCTTGCCATTTTTTGTCAGTTCTTCCCCTTGGCTAAACACAATCAGAAGCCAGAGGTTAAGGCTGCCCAGCTCATAGTCTCCTAGCAGAAAGCAGTATGGAAATGGATAGAGTATAGGGTGGGATGTAGCACAAACAAGGGTGAAACAAGAGAGATTTAATAATTTTTTAAAGGACCCAATTCCCTACCAATTTAAGTCATAAATTTAACACTATCCTAATCAAACTCCTAATGGGAAAAAAATTGAGGGAGGGAAGACCCTAACAAAAATGTTTCCAAAGTTTACTACTAAGGAATGGGAATATTCAAGAAAACACCAGGGGTACAAAAAATAAGCAGTAATGACAGAAGAATTTTCTCTCTTACCCAATAAAATATGTTAGAGAGTAGGCTTGTTCAAATGTGTAATGAAACAATAGAAAATTCACTTATGTTTCCTGCTTTATTCAATTAATAATAATGAATGCTTTTTGTCACCACAGAGACAAGTGCTCAGTATGCAATTGGGAACAAAAAGGGCAGGGTCCCTGCACTCACGGTGTATTCAAACTCACGATTCAAGACAATATTAACCCAAGAGAAGAAATGCAAACTGAAGAAACACTTTGAAGCTGACAGATTACAAAGAATGATAAATTCCAGAAATGGAGGGTCCATGAAAGCATATTCACTTGTAGATCTTTACACGCTGGCCACAGAACAAATTCTCATTGTGTAATATAATCTTTATTTTAATATATGCATCTCATTTGGCCCAGGAAATACTCTTCTGATAGTGAATATGTATCAGTTAGGGTACATTGAAGAAAACAGAGCCAGAGGATTCATTAAAAACATTTTGGATAGCTGAGAAGATAAATGGGAAAGTGAGACAATCTAAGAACTTGCAACAGCAAGAAGCTGCTACCAGCCCTAGGGCTGGAGGGACACACGGCAGAAGTAGTGTTGGTACAGCTCAGGCTGCTGATGGGAACTGCAGTCATAAAGGGAGAGATTGTGCAAGCTGGAGCCGGAAAAGTGGAAATGAACTACTCTACCAGAGAGACCACCTGACGTAGGCAGAGAGAGGAAGAAATGACCTGAATTCTCCCCTCTTTCTAGCTTCCATGTTCTTCTAGTGTCACTCATTAGCTAAAACACACTGGAAGGTAGTTGGCAATGGAACCTGGAAAATGCAGTTTTCATGGATTAGCCTCCTCTTCATCTCCCCATCTTCCCATCCTGCACTGGGTACCATACAGAACTGATGGGACAGGGGAGAAAAGGATATGAGGGCAAACAAATAAGCAACTAGCAGTACCTCTTAGTGAAGAACATTGCAAACATGTAAAATTAGAAAAATTCTAGCTTTTTTTTAAATAATGGGGATGAAATGATGCTATAAAATAATATTTTAGCTTATTTTAAATGGCTAGAAAAGTATATATAGTAGAAAGGATATGGTTGTTGTTCAATTGCTAAGTCGTGTCCAAATATTTGCCACACCATGCACTGCAACATGCCAGGCTTCTCTGTCCTTCACTATTTCCCAGAGCTTGCTCAGACTCATATCTATTGAGTTGGTGATGCCATCCAACCATCTTATCGTCTGTCACCCCTTTCTCCTCCTGCCCTCAGTCTTTCCCAGGATCAGGAACGGTGATCCTGAGTCAGCTCTTTGCATCAGGTGGCCAAAGTATTGGGGTTTCAGCTTTAGCATCAGTCCTCCCAATGAATATTCAGAGTTGATTTCCTTTAGGATTGACTAGTTTGATTTCCTTGCTGTCCAAGGGACTCTCAAGAGTCTTCTCCAACACCACAGTTTGAAAGTATCAGTTCTTTGGTGCTCAGCCTTCTTTATGGTCCAACTATCAGATCCGTAGATCCTTACACGACTACTGGAAAAATCAAAGTTTTGACTATTGACCTTTGTAGGCAAAGTGATGTCTCTGCTTTTCATTACAAATCTAGACAATGTATTAAAAAGAGAGTAAATAAAATCTGTCACTGATTCCACTTTTTCCCCCATCTATTTGCCATGAAATGATGGGACCAGATGTCATGATCTTAGTTTTTTGAATGTTGAGTTTTAAGCCAGCTTTTTCACTTACCTCTTTCACGCTCCTCAGGATCCTGAGACTCCTGAGGAGTCTCTTTGCTTTCTGCCATTAGAGTGGTGTGCCATGTGCTAAATTGCTTCAGTTGTGTCCGTCCGACTTTTTCTGATGCCATGGACTGTAACTTGCCATGCTTCTCTGTCTGTGGGATTCTCCAGGCAAGAATACTGAAGTGGGTTGCCACTTCCTTCTTCAGGGGATCTTCCTGACCCAGGGATTCAACCCACATCTCTATGTCTCCTGCATTGTCAGGTGGGTTCTTTACCACTAGCACCACCTGGGAAGAAGTCCCATTAGAGTGATATCATCTGCATATCTGAGGCTGTTGATATTTCCCCTTGCAAACTTGATTCCAGCTTGTGATTCATCCAGTCCAGCATTTCACATGATATACTCTGAAAAGAAGTTAAATAAACAGGGTGGCAATATACAGTCCTGTTGTACTCCATTCCCAGTTTAAAACTGTTCCTTGTTCTATGTCCAGTTCTAACTGTTGCTTCTTGATCTGCATACAGGTTTCTCAGGAGACAGATGATCTGGTTTTCCCATCTTTTTAAGAATTTCCCATGGTTTGTTGTGATCCACACAGTCAAAGTCTTTAACAGAAATAGATATTTTTCTGGAATTCCCTTGCTTTTTCTAGCAGTTTCATCACCTCCACTAGCTTTGTTTGCAGTGGTGCTTCCTAAGACCCACTTGACTTTACACTCCAGAATGTCTGGTTCTAGGTGAGTGACCACACCATTGTGGTTATCTGCATTACTAAGACCTTTTCTTGTATAGTTCTTCTGTGTATTCTTGTCACCTCGTCTTCATGTCTTCTGCTTCTGTTAGGTCCTTGCTGTTTCTGTCCTTCATTGTGCCTATTTTTGCATGAAATGTTCCCTTGGTATCTCCAAGGGAAAGAAAGGATACACCTTTATTTAATGTTATATAATAATATTTAGATATCATTATCACTGTTACTGTCATCATCAAGTGGAAAAAATGAAGAAATTAGGATGTATTGTCACCAGATTAACATAAACTGTTGCTTGGTGGAATTTGTGTGACTTTCATTTTCTTCTGTGCACTTTTACATGAAAGTGTTAGTCACTCAGTCATGTCGGACTCTTTGTGACCCCATGGACTGTAGCCCACCAGGCTCCTCTGTCCATGGGATTCTCCAAGCAAGAATACTGGATCGGGCTGCCATTCCCTTCTCCAGGGGATCTTTCCAACCCAAGGATCGAACCCAGGTCTCCCACATTGCAGGCAGATTCTTTACCATTTGAGCCCAATATATACCCTCCAAATGATTTTCAAAAGAATATGTAGTGACTTTACTATGAGGTAAAAAAGCTCTTCTTTGTCTTATAAAACATTTTATTAGCTTTATATTATTCATTTTAATAGGTATTTAATTATTTAATTGCTCATTTTTGTTGGACCTTTCAGCTGATTCCAACACTCTTCTATTATAAACAATATTCTTTCACAGAGATTAAAGTTATATGAAGGCTTGTGGGTAAATTTCTGTCCCCAGCATCTTCCCAATTAAAGGAGTCCTTATAGAATTTATGAGCTATGTTTTCTTCTTGTATGACAACACAATCTCAGATAATCGTTCTCAACTTTATTTGACTCACCTTGGCAGCTTTTTAAAAGTACCGTTCCTAGGACACACTGCAAACCAATTGAATCATAATCTCCAGGGACTGAATCTGCAAATCAGTATATTTTCAAGGTTACCTAGATAACATCAATATGTAGTTGGGATGAGAATCCCCACTTCAGGTTTCAACTAGAACAGAACTGAACGTCTTCTAAGCTGCAGGTAAATAGAAGTGCTGAAAGGAACTTGATGCCCCAACAATGGATGTCATTAGCCAAGTTAAGTAGAAGACATATATTGAAGCAATGGCAATTATCTATCCATAAAACAGAACAGAGATTTGAAGAAGTACCTACATGTATCAGAGTAGGTTAAAGATATGCAATTTTAAACAATTATGGAAGGACCAAGAAGATCCATGTGTCAGGAAAATCCTGAATTATACATGCTTAAGTACTGATTTAATAAGTCCTTCTCTTCTAAACTAAAGAAGAAGAAAAAAAAGACAAAAAATGACCTATGGTTTTTGGTCCAAAGAGTTTATTTGAGTAAAAGCTCAACTGTTTTTAGGTTTTCCAGAGCTTATTTCATTAGTAGTTAACTTATGAATTCCTGCTTGTTAGATTACTCAGACAATCAAATAACTAAAAATATTGAATATTTGGGAAACAAAAAACTTTGTATTCTATTTAGATGTAAATGTTCTAATTACCATGAGAAACATTTTATAGTCCCCAAAGTGTTTTGAATTGGTTTAACCTTGTATATCCCCCTCCTGGGATCTTTTGTTATAGGTAGCTGATATTTGATGGTTATTTGTTTCACAGACAGTTTGAACAATTTCTGAGAATGAATTTGTAATTGTATTAATTTAAATTTACACAATGGATTCCTTTTTTATGAAAAAAATCATAATTTTTTGTTTGTGAAAAACAAAAATAAATCATAAATACAAAATAAACATAGTGGATCCCAGATCACTCTCTGGGATGTGCACATTTAAGTAAGTTACTTAAACTCTGAGCTCAGCTTTCTCATTTGTGAAATGGAGATGATATTAGTATCAGGCTCTTGGGTAGTCAAATTAAGAATCCACCTTGCAATGCAAGGGACACAGATTCGATCCCTGGTCAGAGAACTAAGATCTACATATCCCATGGAGCTACTGAGCCCCAGTGCCAAAACCAGAGTCCATGCACCACAATGAAAAGATTCCATGTGCCTCAACATTCAAAAACTAAGATCATGGCATCTGGTCACATCACTTCAAGGCAAAAAGATGGGGAAAAGTGGAAACAGTGTCAAATTTTATTTTCTTGTGCTCCAAAATCTCTGTGGCTAGTGACTGATCAGTTCAGTTCAGTTCAATGGCTCAGCTGTGTCTGACTGTTTGCAACACAACTGGACTGACACTCCATGGACTGCAGCACACCAGGATGCCCTGTCCATCACCAACTCCCAGGAGCTTGCTCAGACTCATGCCTATTGAGTCAATGATGTCATCCAGCCATCTCATCCTTTGTCATCCCCTTCTTCTCCTGCCTTCAACTTTCCCCAAATCAGGATCGATTCCAGTAAGTCAGTTCTTTGTATTAGGTGGCCAAAGTATTGGAGCTTCAGCTTCAGCCTCAGTCCTTAACAATGAATATTCAGGACTGATTTTCTTTATAATTGACTGGTTGCATCTCCTTGTAGTCCAAGGGACTCTCAAGAGTCTCCTCCAATATCACAGTTCAAAAGCATCAATTCTTTGATGCTCAGCTTTCCTTATAGTCCAGCTATCACATGCATACATGACTACTGGAAAAAAGCATAGGTTTGACTAGATGGAACTTTGTTGGCAAAGTAATGTCTCTGCTTTTTAATATACTGTCAAGGCTGGTCATAGCTTTTCTTTCAAGGAGCAAGTGTCTTTTAATTTCATGGCTGCAATCACCATCTGCAGTGATTTTGGAGCCCCCCCAAATAAAGTCTGACACGGTTTCCACTGTTTCCCCATCTATTTCCCATGAAGTGATGGGACCAGATGACATAATCTTAGTTTTCTGAATGTTGAGCTTTAAGCTGACTTTTTCACTCTCCTCTTTCACTTTGATCAAGAGGCTCTTGAGCTCCTCTTCACTTTCTGCCATGAGGGTGGTGTCATCCGTTTATCTGAGGTTATTGATATTTCTCCTGGAAATCTTGATTCCAGCCTGTGCTTCATCCAGCCTGGCATTTCACATGATGTACTCTGCATATAAGTTAAATAAGCATTGGGACATTATACAGCCTTGATGTACTCCTTTCCCAATTTGGAACCAGTCTGTTGTTCCATGCCCAGTTCTAACTGTTGCTTCCTGAACTGCATACAGATTTCTCAGGAGGCAGGTAAGGTCATCTGGTATTCCCATCTCTTGAAGAATTTTCCACAGTTTGTTATGATCTACACAAAGGCTTTGACATAGTCACTAAAGCAGATGTAGATATTTTTTGAACTCTCTTGCTTTATGTATGACCCAATGGATGTTGGCAATTTGATCTCTGGTTCCTCGACCTTTTCTAAATCCAGCTTAAATATCTGGAAGTTCAAGGTTCACATACTGTTGAAATCAGGCTTGGAGAATTTTGAGCATTAATTTGCTAGCATGTGAGATGAGTGCAATTGTGAGATAGTTTGAACATTCTTTGGCATTGCCCTTTTTTGGGACTGGAATGAAAACTAACCCTCTCCATTTCTGTGGCCACTGCTGAGTTTTCCAAATTTGCTGACATATTTAGTTCAGCACTTTCACAGCATCATCTCTTAGGATTTGAAATAGCTCAACTGGAATTCCATCACCTCTACTAGCTTTGTTTGTAGTGATGCTTCCTAAGGCCCACTTGACTTCACATTCCAGGATGTCTGGCTCTAGGTAAGTGATCACACTGTCGTGGTTATCTGGGTCATGAAGATCTTTTTTGTACAGTTCTGTGTATTCTGGCCACCTCTTGTTAATATCTTCTGCTTCTGTTAGGTCTAGACCATTTCTGTCATTTTTTTGTGCCCATCTTTGCATGAAATATTCCCTTGGTATTTCTAATTTTTTGAAGAGATCTCTAGTCTTTCCCATTCTTTTGTTACCCTCTATTTCTTTGCATTGATCACTGAGGTAGGTTTTCTTATCTCTCCACGCTATTCTTTGGAACTCTGCATTCAAATGGGTACATCTTTCCTTTTCTCCTTTGCCTTTAGCTTCTCATCTTTTCTTAGCTATTTTTAAGGCCTATTCACACTACCATTTTGCCTTTTTGCAGTTCTTTTGGGGGGTGATGGTCTTGATCAATGCCTCCTGTACAATGTCAAGAACCTCCGTCCATAGTTCTTCAGGCATTCTATCAGATCTAATTCCTTGAATTTATTTGTCACTTTCACTGTATACTCATAAAGGATTTGATTTAGGTCATACCTGAATGGTCTAGTGGTTTTCCCTACTTTCTTCAATTTAAGTCTGAATTTGGCAATAAGGAGTTCAAGATCTGAGCCACAGTCAGCTCCTGGTCTTGTTTTTGCTGACTGTATGGAACTTCTTTTTCTTTAGCTGCAAAGAATATAATCACTCTGATTTTGGTATTGACCATGTGGTGATGTCCATGTGTAGTGTCATCTCTTGTGTTGTTGGAAGAGAGTGTTTGCTGTGACCAGTGTGTTCTCTTGGCAAAACTCTATTAGCCTTTGCCCTGCTTCATTTTGTACTCCGAGGCCAAATTTGCCTGTTACTCCAGGTTATCTCTTGACTTCTTACTTTTGCATTACAGTCCCTATTATGAAAAGGATATCGTTTGGGCGGGGGGGGATGTTAATTCTAGAAGATCTTGTAGGTCAGCATAGAACCTTTTAACTTCAGCTTCTTCAGCATTACTGGTTGGAGCATAGACTTGGATTACTATGGTATTGATTGGTTTGCCTTGCAAATGACAGAGATCATTCTGTCGTTTTTGAGATTGCATTCAGGTGCTGCATTTCAAACTCTCTTGATGACTATGTGGGCTATTCCATTTCTTCTAAGGGATTCTTGCCCACAGTAGTGGATATAATGGTCATCTGAATTACATTTGTCCATTCCAGTCCATTTTAGTTCACTGATTCCTAATATGTTGATGTTCACTCTTGTCATCTCCTGTTTGACCACTTCTAATTTACCTCAATTCATGGACCTAACATTCCAGGTTCCTTTGCAATATTGCTCTTTAGGCCTTCACACTTTACTTCCACAACCAGTCATGTCCACAACTGGCCATTGTTTTTGCTTAGGCTCAATTTCTTTATTATTTCTGCAGTTATTTCTCCACTTTTCTCCAGTAGCATATTGGCTAGTGACTGTAGCCATGAAATTAAAAGATGCTTTCTCCTTGGAAGAAAAGTTATGACAAATTTAGACAACGTATTAAAAAGCAGATACATCACTTTGCTGACAAGATCCACATAGTTAAAGCTATGGTTTTTCCAGTAGTCATGCATGAATATGAGAGTTGGACCATAAAGAAGGCTGAGTACTGAAGAACTGATGCTTTCAAACTGTGATGTTAGAGAAGACTCTTGAGAGTTCTTTAAACAGCAAGGACATCAAACCAGTGTATCCTAAAGGAAATCAACCCTGAATATTCATTGGAAGAACTTACGCTGAAGCTGAATTTTCAATACTTTGGCCAACTAATGAAAACAGCTGACTCATTGGGAAAAAAAAAAAAAAAAAAAACTTATGCAGGCAATGACTGAGGGCAGGAGAAGGGGGCGACTGAGGATGAGGTGGTTAGATCGTATCACCAACTCATGTCAATGGACATGAGTTTGAGTAAACTCCAGGAGGTAGTGAAAGTCAGGGAAGCTCAGCATGCTGCAGTTTATGGGGTTGCAAAGAGGTGGATACAACTTAGTGACTGAACAACAACAACAACAAAGTCTATGTGGACCTCAAGATTCTGCATTTCTAACAGATTCCCAGGTTTGAGAAAAGATGAACTAAAATTATTATTGATTCTTTTTTTTTTCTCTTCTCTTAAATTCAAACTTGATCCAAGAGGGTATTGTATAATCTGTGTTCTTACACTCTACAAAAAATATAACAGTATATGGAACTAATGTTTCCTTGAAAGCATTTTTCTTTGTTCAAAAGAGTATTAGTGAGCACCTAATCTGTAGCGTGGGCTTCTCCAGTGGCTCAGCAGTAAAGAATCCACTTGCAATTTAGGAGACACAGTAGACACTGGTTTGATCCCTGGGTCAGGAAGATCCCCTAGAGGAAAAAATGGCAACCCACTCCAATATTCTTGCTGGGAAAATCCTATGAACAGAGTAGCCTGGCAGGCTACAGTTCATAGGTCAAAAAGAGTCGGACACGACTGAGCGACTGAACATACAACACGTAAATCTTCAGTACATGGTGCTATAGAGGATCTTGAGGTACATAAGACCCAGCGCTTGTCCTCAAGGTGGCTCTGTGACTTCATACAGGAAGAAAAGTCCAATTCTAGGATGGGCCAGGAATGAGTTATGGCTTAAGAAGTGGTGGGGTTGAGGAAGCTTCAGTACATCTATAGATGTGTTCCAGAAGCAGTTATATTGACGAGCTTCTGTTAATTGTCAACCAATTCTAATAATTTTGGGCACATATAAGCAACTTCTGAAATTTTAAATATTATTTTTAATATGATTCTGTGTAGTAATAGGACATCTGGGATTCTTTTCTAATTTATTTTTTATCTGAGCTATTATTAATTACAATGATGCTTGAGGCCTGAAGAGATAATTAACAATCTTTGTAAGTGGGGAAAAGCATTCTGTGTGCTGGAATTTCTGCCAGTTCATTTGGCAGAAGTGGAACTAATTCCAAACATGGGAATCCAATAACTAATACATAAGCAAATTAATGACTTTAGCAAGGATTCTTTTTGGCTATCATTTAGATATTTGTAACTAGGGTCCATGGACCCGTGGGGGCTCTATATATGAGCCTTAAGGTCCTGACTCCCATGAAACTGTATGCAAAAATGCTTGGGTACAATATTGCTTTGTTGTTGTTGTTGTTGTTGCTTTAGAAAGTCTAGTGGTTTTATCAGATTCTCAAAGGAGTTAACCACTTTCCTATGGAGATACAAGGAGAGTAACAAAAAAATTGTGGCCCCAAAACTCTGAATTAACTTTTGTTCTTGTATCACACCTATGGCACATCCTACCTAGGATTTTTACTCTTATATCTTCACCATATGTCATGAGGGGCCTTGTTCCTTACTATTTTCATGGAAAGAAAGGGTAGAAGAATATTAGTAAATAGAAACCATCCCCAGAAGGCAACCCAGATCTTTTTCACCATCTGCATCATCATCTGGATTAGTTGCTTGCTGATCTCATATGTTCACTTAATCACTATTCATTTGACTGCCATTTAATATAGATAAATAATAACCACAGCAGCCAGAAAACTCCCTGGTCAAAGTAGATGCAGATTTGTGATTTTGAATGAATATTCCTGGAACAAATACCTATGAATTCTGTTTCCCTCCTCCCTTCTATCTATCTAAATTGTACCATCTGACAAGACCCAACTAAAATCCCTCTTCCCCAATGAAATCTTCAATAGTTACATCCAGAGCTCTTTTGTACTCTTCCTGATAGTACAGCATTGTTTGGGACTGTATTAGCCATTTTGTTACTCTTTTATACAAGGAGAATGAATGGCTGATATGTACATACTGTGATTCAAGCACAGTGATCTGAACAGGGCCAGCTCTTAAAAATCATTGTTGAATAAATGTAGGAAATGGTCAGAGTTTGTCAACATTATTCTCCGTATTTGAGAAATAAAACCCCTGCCATTCTCAATTTGGTTCCTTCATAGCACTTATCAGTAGTTCTAAGCACATTGATGTCCCATAAATTCATGGAAGTAAAACAGCAAAAAAACTGGAGTGTGGCACAGAATCTGTGACTTCTAGGGAGAATGAGTCAGCAGCTGACATTGTCAATTTCTTCTATATCCGTTGCAATCCAATAGCTTTTACATTATGGATTCATCCAACAGTTTCAGTGGATAAGAAGCATTTGAATTTTCAGCTTTGCTGCTACGAGCCATATGGACAGATTTAATCTCCAAAGAATGTGTTTATCGACATGACATAAGTTAAATGTTGAATATATTTGCTCTCTGAAATCTCATTAATTCAGAAGCATGTAGTTATCATCCACCATTGAAGATGCAGATTCACAGTAAATGACTTAACAATCGAAGTACAGCAAATACTTTCACCTGCTTTATCTCATTGATCTTTATAAGAGCCCAATGAGACATATGAGTTGCTCAAGGTCATTCAAGGACTTCATGACCTTTCCACTAAACTAGGCTACCAATCGAATTCATATATCCTTGCCTATTATACACGAAGTTCAAAAGGAAACTTCTCTTCTGAAAAATCACTGTTCCTTGGCAGCTATATGATATAACTCTACTACCTTAAAACAACAGAGTGAAGATAAAGCACAGACAAAATTAGATTTGACAACCTAATGGAGCACCTTTCTTTGTTATTTGAAAATAGCATTATTCAAGCATCATCATTCAACAGTTTTGAGATTCAGCAAGAAAGGGGCATCTTTATTTGACATTTGAAGGAGACTTGAAACCACCAAATTACACAGTAGAAGGCAACACGGAATTCCACTTAGATTAGTTTTGTTTCCTACTGGTCCTTGATTTGAAAGGCCTAAGATCTAGTAGACAGTACCTTATATATTCTTTTTAATTGTTAGAAATAAAAACTGTCCAACAGTCCTAATTTATTATATTTAATTACATTGTTTATTATACTTTTCCTTATTTTTTGATACTTCTCATGTTACATAGGCTTGCAAAATAATTTTCTAGTAAGTCCCTTGGCATGAATGATTTAGTTTTTCTGTATAAAGATAGCTTATTTGAGCCTTCAGTTCAGTTCAGTTCAGTTGCTCAGTCGTGTCCCACTCTTTGCGACCTGATGAATTGAAGCACGCCAGGCCTCCCTGTCCATCACCAACTCCCGGAGTTCACTCAAACTCATGTCCATCGAGTCGGTGATGCCATCCAGCCATCTCATTTTCTGTCGTCCCCTTCTCTTCCTGCCCCCAATCACTCCCAGCATCAGAGTCTTTTCCAATGAGTCAGCTCTTCTCATCAAATGGCCAAAGTATTGGAGTTTCAGCTTTAATATCATTCCTTCCAAAGAACACCCAGGACTGATCTCCTTTAGGATGGACTGGTTGGATCTCCTTGCAGTCCAAGGGACACTCAAGAGTCTTCTCCAACATCACAATTCAAAAGCATCAATTTTATGGTGCTCAGCTTTCTTCACAGTCCAACTCTCATATCCATACATGACTGCTGGAAAAACTATGGCCTTGACTAGATGGACCTTAGTCGGCAAAGTAATGTCTCTGCTTTTGAATATGCTAATCTAGGTTGCTCATAACTTTCCTTTCAAGGACTAAGCATCTTTTAATTTCATGGCTGCAATCACCATCTGCAGTGATTTTGGAGCACCCAAAAATAAAGTCTGACACTATTTCCACTGTTTCCCCATCTACTTCCCATGAAGTGATGGGACTGGATGCCATGATCTTAGTTTTCTGAATGTTGAACTTTAAGCCAATTTTTTCACTCCCCTCTTTCACTTTCATCAAGAGGCTTTTTACTTCCTCTTCACTTTCTGCCATAAAGGTGGTGTCATCTGCATATTTGAGGTTATTGATATTTCTCCCAGCAATCTTGATTCCAGCTTGTGCTTCCTCCAGTCCAGTGTTTCTCATGATGTGCTCTGTATATAAGTTAAATAAGCAGGATGACAATATACAGACTTGATGTACTCCTTTTCCTATTTGGAACCAGTCTGTTGTTCTATGGCCAGTTCTAACTGCTGTTTCCTGACCCGCATATAGGTTTCTCAAGAGGCGGATTAGGTGGTCTGGTATTGCCGTCTCTTTCAGAATTTTCCAGTTTATTGTGATCCACACAGTCAAAGGCTTTGGCATAGTCAATAAAGCAGAAATAAATGTTTTTCTGGAACTCTCTTGCTTTTTCCATGATCCAGTGGATGTTGGCAATTTAATCTCTGGTTCCTCTGCCTTTTCTAAAACCAGCTTGAACATCTGGAAGTTCACGGTTCACATATTGCTGAAGCCTGGTTTGGAGAATTTTGAGCATTACTTTACTAGCATGTGAGATGAGTGTATTTGTGCAGTAGTTTGAGCATTCTTTGGCATTGCCTTTCTTTGGGATTGGAATGAAAACTGACCTTTTCCAGTCCTGTGACCACTGCTGAGTTTTCCAAATTTTGCTGGCATATTGAGTGCAGTACTTTCACAGCATCATATCTCAGAATTTGAAAAAGCTCAACTGGAATTCCATCACTTTCACTAGTTTTGTTCATAGTGATGCTTTCTAAGGCCCACTTGACTTCACATTCCAGGATATTTGAGCCTAAGAACTCCCAATGCTGATAGTCTCCTCTGAAGTATATTATTTTCCTAAAGCTCATGAAAAAAGGAAAAACAGAACTTTCATAATCCTATCCTTTTTGTACCTGTTATTTCTGTCAGGAATGTGTTTTCTTTTTGCCTAGTACTGTCTAAATTACCTCATGACCCATGCTAGGACCTCAGTGAATTTCCTTGATTCCTGCAAGCAAAATGATCCTTTTCCTGCTCTATGTTCCCATAATATTTTATTCATTCCTTTATCCTATACTTACTGAATTCTACTGTGGACAAAAAAATGTCACCTGCTATATCAGTAAACAGAAGATGTTGTAGCCAGCAAACCATCAGCTTCTACAGCTGCCCCCACCCCTGTGATGCACCCTGAGGGGATTAAGGATGGAGAAAAATGGATACTAGCACTACATAGTTAAGGTGCATATTAAAGGAAGGGTTTCAGTGAGCCCAGACACTTGCATCTTTCCATACACAGAAAAGTGGTAAACTCATTAGATTAGGATGTCTGCTTTTTCTTTAATTAACAATAATCTTTTGATGTTTCGATGTTTCTACTACTCATTCTTTTTTTTAGTTTTTATGTGGTTTTTTTTTTTTTTTTTTTTGCAGAAACTCCTGGCTCCTCTCTTACCTCTTTGGAACAGAACTTCTGAGCCATCTGAGAGGCTGTCTTCTGGGCTTGAGTTCTCAGGAAGTCTGCCAAATAAGGCGTAATTGCCAAACTTTATGCTGCACTTTTTTTTTCTTTTTTGTCCCCAGTGGACACAATCAAAAGTCAATGTTTACTTCTCTGTTACCCCATATTGACCACGAACAACTTGAGGTCAGGGCCCGTTTTTTAACTTCTTTCTGTTCAAGGTATCATTCCTCCTTTCCTCACCCCTGTATAGCATGTAACTATAACCATACAGACTTTCAAATATCGTGGAAAGGACCTTACAGATGTTAATCAATGAGACAACAAGTGTTATCCCAATTTATACTGTTAAGGAGGAGGAAATTTTCCTCTATTCTTCTAGGTTCTTCTGACTGATTAAAGAATGAAATTGACAAGGAACTGACTAACAGGAAAATAAATCAAACAAAGTTAAGAATATGTATACATGAGAGAGATCCAGGAGAACTGAGTAGCTTGCCAAAATGGCTGAAACCCTCACTTTAAACAACATCTTCAGCTAAAGACACAGGAGGATGTTGGGGGTAGTGGTCTGGGTCTTCAAAGCTGAAGAAGGCAATTGACATGGAGATGGAAAAGCAAACATTTGGTAAACAAATGTTAGCTGGGCCAGGCAGAGGCAATGGAACGCAGAGTAGGTCCTGTTCCCCCCACCACAGCTGGCCTGTGGTGTGCAGATATTTATGGTGATAGCTTTTCCTCTTTGGGGCCTTCATTATTTTCAATCAAAGTATATCTGTACATGTGCTCAGTCTAGTCTGACTCTTTGCAACTCCTTGGACTGTAGCCCACCAGGCTGCTCTCTTCATAAAATTCTTCAGGCAAGAATATTGGAGCAGGTTGCCATTCCCTTCTTCAGGGGATCTCCCCGACCCAGGGATCAAACCTGCATCTCCTGCATTGGCACGTGGGTTCTTTACCACACGGCCACCTGAGATGACCCTGCCTAAAATAATACACATGACAAAGAGGTATTAATATTTAGCAGTGGCAAGTTTTGCTCCTACAATTCTCTGAGAAGCTGAAAGGTACAAGGAGGCTCATAAAACTTGTCTAAGATCATGCAACTACAGAGTTGAGAAGTTTGGATTTTATGGTGGATTCATGTCAATGTATGGAAAAACCAATACAATATTGTAAGGTAAAAATAAATAAATAAAGAGAAAGAGGAAAAAAATTTAAAAATAAAATTGAATAATTTTTTTCTGAGATAAGATTAACTTAGCAATAAAGCTAATCATTTTAACATCAAAACTTCAGAGAGATTTAGTTCATTTACAATCTTGTGCAACCTTCACATCTATCTAGTTTCAAAACATTTTCATCACCGCAAAATGAATGCCCATTCCCCTTTCCCACCTCTGGCAATAACTAATCTGCTTTCTGTCTCTTGTTGTTGCTCAGTCACTCAGTCATGTCCAACTATTTGCCACCCTATGGACTGCAACATGCCAGGATTCCCTGTCCTTCACCATCCATCTTGCTCAAAATCATGTTCATTGAGTCAGTAATGCCATCCAACCATCTCTTCCTCTGTTGCCCCCTTCTCCTCCTGCCTTCAGTCTTCCCTACCATCACGGTCTCTTTCAGTGAGTCGGCTCTTCCCATCAGGTGGCCAAAATATAGGAGCTTCAGCTTCAGCATCAGTCCTTCCAATGAATATTCAGGGTTTTTATTTCCTTTTAGATCGACTGGTTTGACCTCCTTACAGTCCAAAGGACTCTTAAAAGTTTTCTCCAACACCACAGTTCAAAAGTGTCAGTTCTTCAGTGCTCAACATTCTTTATGGTCCAACTCTCACATCCATACTAGCAGAGAAACCATAGCTTTGACTATGTGGACTTTTGTCAGCAAAGGATGACTCTGCTTTTTAATATGCTGTCTAGGTTTGTCATAGCTTTTCTTCCAAGGAGCAATAGTCTTTTAATTTCATGTCTGCAGTCACAGTCCACAGTGATTTTGGAGCCCAAGAAAATAAGGTCTGTCTGTTTTCATTGTTTCCCCATCTATTTGCCATGAAGTGATGGGACCAGATGCCATGATCTTAGTTTTTTGAATATTGAGTTTTAAGCTAGCTTTTTCAATCTCGTCTTTCATCCTCATCACTAGACTCTTTAGTTCCTCTTTGCTTTCTGCCATAAAGGTGGTGTCATCTGCATATCTGAGGTTGTTAATATTTCTGCCAGCAACTTTGATTCCAGCTTGTGCTTTATCCATCATGGCATTTCCCATGATGTACTCTGAATATAAGTTAAATAAGTAAAGTTACAATATACAGTTTTGACTTACTCCTTCCCCAATTTCAACAAGTCTGTCTCTAGGGATATGCCTATTCTGGACATTCATATAAATGGAATCATGTAAACTATGACCTTTTGTATTTGAAAAGCTGGCTCTTATTTCAATTCTCCCTAAATTTAGAGTCCATTCCCTTACTTACTACATTTTTTTTTTTTTTTTGGTTTTACACGATTGTGTTAGCACCAGTTTGTATGCCAGAGGCACAGTGAGGCCAACAAGTCAAAATGTTGCAGTCTGGAGCAGGAAAAAAGGTTTATTGCAGGGCCATGCACCAAGCTGTGTGGTTCATGCCCTAAAATCCCAAGCTCCCTGAAGATTTTCAACACAACATTTTTAAAAGCCAGTTTGGGGGTGGGGAGTGTCACACAGTCTGTGATCAGCTTATGCACAATTCTCTGATTGGCTAATGATGAGAGTACAGAGTGGTGTCACAGAAGTTAACATTGTCAGTCCTTAGGCTCCAGGAGGCCTGGGGCTATGTGCTATGTGTTTGATGCTATCAAGTAGATAACATCTTAAATATTTTTGTTCCGGGTTTTCACACCTGTAAAACAATTCAGGAAAGGTGCATCAGTGCATCAGATCCTATTATCTAGGTACTTTCAGTTCAATTTCAGCTCCCTGTCCATCACCAACTCCCGGAGCCTACTCAAACTCATGTCCATCGCATTGGTGATCCTATCCAGTGATATAAGGGAAGGCATGTCCCAAGATGGCCCCATAGGGTCCTGCTGGGTTACAATAGATGCCCACTGTATATTGGATGGATGAATAAATAAATGAAGGCTTATAGAGAGGACACTGATCAGATAACTTACTACAGAACCCAGTTATTTATGATTTAATTTACTTTCATAAAAGGTCCTTTGGGCAAAACCAATACAGTATTGTAAAGTAAAAAAAAAAAAAAAAAAAAAAAAAGAGAGAGAGAGAGAAAAGCTCTCTAAAAGAAAAAAAAAAACTTAAAAAAAAAAAAGTGTAGTCACTCAGTCCTGTCTGACTCTTTCCAGTCCCATCAGGCTTCTCTGTCCATGGGATTCTCTAGGCAAGAATACTGGAGTGGGTTGCCATTCCCTTCTCCAGGGGATATTCCCAACCCAGGAACTGGGTGAAGCTCAGAGTGAAGCTCACCAGCTGCATTGTATGTGAGTGGATTTTCATGAATTTGGTTGCCAGGACTAGAGACTCAGCTTCTGCAGGGGAAATGAATACAGTTTTTCCTTAGTAACTACTTTTCTCCAACATGTGAACTATTTTTTTGGATAGAAACTGGGCTGGGTAAACTGGTTTCTAAGGGATGCCAAGAAGATTTGAGTAGGGCCTCCTTGCTTGAAGGCAGTCTGATTTGTTAGTGGAGGTGTTAAGAGTGTTTTCTTTCTTTCTTTCTTTCTTTCTTTCTTTCTTTCTTTTTTTTTGGATTCGAAATGTGGGAGGTGACTTATGATACTACTTGAAAGGTAATTAAGTGCATGACATTTAATCTTTAATAACCAAACTGTCTAGTTATTGTTATGCTCCGAGCCCGTATCTCTGAACCGACCGAGAGAGAGAGCAAGTCCACCACGGTAATGCAAGGACAAGAAGGGAGTTTATCTCTAGCGCGCTAGGGCCCAAGTCTCATCCCACACAAGGGAATCTGACAAGAGCCCTGAAAAAAGGAGTATGGCGGCTTATATACAGGCAGTTCTCTGTCTCAGTTACAGGAGTAGCTGGCGTTACATGATTGGCCAGGCAGGATGAGCGCATATCCTGTCTCTTTCTGGTAAACATGACTCAGGTCCTAGAGCCCATCATTTGGTCCCTAACAGTCATAACTAAGGAAATTCTAAATATTTCTTACTTTTTGATGTTTCTGTCCAAATGTACATTATTTTTATATTTCTTATATGCTGTGTGTCTCAAGAACGTTTCTTAATGATGTCTTCATTTTTATTGGAAATTTAATTATACCTTCATGGATATGACAACAGAAAATTAGTACACAACTCTTAGAGCATCTGCTCTTTGGGGCACTATTTCAAATCTGGCACTTCTTGTTTTGTGATACCAAGGGAAATTCTGTTTTAGTAACATTTATTTCCAGGAAAAAGAGGAAATAAAACCCAGAGTCATAATTTTAAATGGTTTTCTACTGTTTACATAGGGATTTGGGGAAAGGACAATTATCATCACAGTTTTAAGCATGGCTAGTTGTTTGTATATGACTATCTATAGCACTGTATGTATAGGAAGGTCTTCCATTTCACTTAAATTCATATTTTTATTTAGAGGTAATTGTAAATTCAGGTACAATCAGAAGAAATAATACAGAGAAACCCAGTCTACTTTTCACATAATTCCCCCCAATGTCTTGCAAAGCTATCGTACAATATCCCAACAAGAAGACAGGCATTTACAGTCAACATACAGAACAATTTCATCACCACAGGGATCCCTTGTGTTACCCATCTATAACCACACTCACCTTCACTCAGTCTCCATCCCTAATCTCTAGCAACCATTAATCTGTTCTCTCTTATAATTTTGGAATTTCATTTTTGGTATATAAATGCAATCATATAGTATGTAACCTTTTGAAGTTGTTTTTTTTTTTAACTGATTATAATTCTTCAGAGATTTATTCAGGTTGTCATGTATGGCGTTTTATCTTTTAATTGAAAACCAAATCACAGATATTTTATAGGCAAAATGAGATAATTGAAAATGTTCAGATCTCTATATTGTATTTTTCGAGAGCTTCTTCACTATAAACCAATTTTTAAAAGGGAAATTAATCATATTCATTATGAATAGGTGTCTACTCCTTTCTTCCATTCTATTTCTGTGTGAACACTTATTCCAGCAACATAAACTCTTCAAGGGCAGTGACCATGCTGTGCTTACCCATCAGTATTGATTTTCTGTTGTGGATTGCACTTACCACAAAATCAAGAAGCTACAAAGATAACCTGAGGGTTTGAAAAGTGGCAAGTTGTGTTTACTGTCCTGGTTGACACTCAGAGAAATCTGTAAAGGGTCATTTATCATGTGTAGTTTTCCACTGAGATTATAAAAAATAAATCTAAAGGTCTTGGTGTGATACATGAATTAAATAAAGCAGGAGATAAAAATTAAGTTCCTATTCTTTTACTATTTTTAAGTCAATCAAAAGGTTTTGTTGAGATTTTGTGGATAAACCAAATGCGATGCAGAGCTTTCACATTCAGCAAATCCAGTAGTTATTTCCTCTGTGTTTCTGCTGTTTTCTCAGCTCTGTTTAATAAAGGCACTATATGCCTTGATTATCAACGTAATGGGTTGAAAATTTAAGTTTCCTTCCTAAAATACTGTGGTGTGGTGTGAAAGTCACTCAGTCATGTCCAACTCTTTGAGACCTCATGGACTGTAGCTTTCCAAGCTCCTCTGCCTATGGAATTTCCCAAGCAAGAATACTGCAGTGGGTTGCCATTCCTTTCTCCAGGGTATCTTCCCTTCCCAGAGATGAAACCCAGGTCTCCTGCATTGAAGGCAGGTTCTTTACCATCTGAGCTACCAGAGAAGCCTCCTAGAATATTATGTAAAAAGAAATACTTTTATAGAATTAAAATGGCTTTTGTATGTTGAAGGTTAGTTTTTCAGGCTGAACTGTTCACACATACACTGCAGCATAGTATAGTGGAAAGAATGTGATTTGAGATCAGAAAGACTTGGATTTGAGTCCCATATCTTATAGTTTGTTAACAGTCACACATGGGCAAGATACTCCAAACCTCAGTTCTGCACATAAAATATAGGATATTATTAATATTTATCCTATTTTAGCATTATCCCCATTTCTCTGATTCTCTTTGCAACAACATTTCTTGAAAGAGCTGCCTAGAATTTGTCTTCACTTCCTTTCATCTGTTTATCAGCCTCTCTGGAAGGTTTCCATATCTGTCATTCTGGTGAGATTTATCTTATCAGGATTATTAGTGATCTCAAAGTTTCAGTTTGGCAGTTGTAGCTGGTCTAGAGGACCACTAGTGCCATGTCTAAAAAGGTCTATTTACTTGAGAAACTGTGTGGCATCTTGGCAAAGAACTCTTCCACTGGAAGGAGAGCTGTGTGTTGCAAATGCTGCCCAATATTAGCTTGGGAGAGGAAAGGAGAAAATGAAGGAAAGACTATAAGAACATAATAATGTCTATGACTCAGACTGTCCTCAAACCCAGCTCTGAAACACCTGATTTCTGGGGTCTAAACACATCATAATATGTAACTGAAAAAAATAGAAATATAAAAACTGTATTACTCAAGTCTTTGTAGGATCTAAAAAGCACAGATCTCTGGTGTTTGGTATTCTGTGTATGTACTGGAATATAACACCTAAGTGCTAAGATGCAGTACCTAGAGGGACAAGATGGGGCACCTTCCTCATTTGGGGTAACTTTGTAGCACAGTGTTGCAGATACTGGAGCACAGAGCAGATACATCCCTGTGAGTCAGAATCATTTGGAGTGCAAACAGGCCATCACTCTTTAGTGCTTGGCAATGAATTTTGTAACCTCAAGGCAGCCTTGAAGTTTGTGACATAGTGGTATTATTGTGGTCATTTATGTTATAGGTGAACCTATAGCAGCTGGAGCAGGAAAAGACGGGAAAAAAATGGCAAGTGCTATTTGGTAGCCAAGAGGGCTAATTGACAAGCACAGGAAACGCATACTTTGCCATTTCCTAGAGCTCTCTCTAAGGAATTTGAGAAGGAGCAAAGATAGCTTTGTTTTCTATTTAATTGAAAATGAAATCCACACTCCTTCTCTAACTTCCCAGGATCTGCAAAACCTCACCTGTACAGCCCTTATTTCTCTAAGTGCATCTCATACAACCTTCTTTGTCCCTCGAACATTCCATTCACATTGTCCTTCTTTACATTTCTTGAACACTTTAAGCTTGTTTATACCCAGTGGCCTTAAACTCTCAACTTATGTTCCCGGAATACCCTTCTGACTGTCCTCTTGACATTTATGTCTCATCTCAAATGTCACGTCTACAGAAAGGCCTAAACTAGACCTCTCTATTTTGAAGGTAATCTCTGTTACATTTCCAGGTGTTGTTTTACTACATAATTTTTTTTTAATGTACCAGCTTATTATCTGCTTCCTTCCCTACAATTGCAAGCTTAATGAGGGCAGAGTTCTCGCCTAATCTGTTCAAGAGAGAACACCCAGCACTTAGAACAGTGTTTGACAAGGAGCAGGAATTCAAAGAATGCTTAATAAATAATACTTACAAATAATAGTCATTTTGTTTGACACAGCAAACTATGTATTATCTGATTACATAGTATAAATATTTAATTATAGACGATCATTTTATGGGTTGTGCTGATAATAATTATAATTGTTTAATAATTAATTTTTAATGAATGGGGTCAATATTCATGAATACTATGAATATCATGAATCTCAATATCATGTGCATGCTTTTGATGTCATAGTAACAAAGCACTGCTATCTGGCTTCTGCTTAGCTTCCTGGCCAGACTGAACAATGAGCTCCGCCTTGTGTCTTTCCCATAGGCTGTCCCTCTTCATAGAACACTCTTGCTTCCCTATTCCCATGCCCCTCCTCTGACTGACTAATTTTAGCCAGCTTTCAGCTGAGAGATCACATTTTTTAGGAGACCTGGGTTATACATGTAGAGAAAGATTCCCTGCATCCATGTGATACAAATACAGAGCTGACTTGAATATCCAGTCTTCCTCAGCGTTCCTGCCTAGGGTAAGGTCACTTTTGCGTTGCTGTATCTGTCCACTCAATATGTAAAAGGGCAATGTTCTCTTTGCTTCTGACCTGGTTAGCTTTCAGAGTACCATGTTAACTCTTCTTGTGAGACATCTTAGAATCATTTTCCAGATGTGAGACAAGAAGGACTTTCCCCAAACACAAAAATGACAGATATCAATGCCGTTAATGGCATTACTTTCTCTCTGATGTTGCTGATGTCTTTCATCACTTGTGTTTATGTCTGCACCCTCTTCATATTGCCAACAGTACTCTTACTGATAAATAGAGATAGCTGTCTCTCCTTTGAATGGAAAAATGAAAGGTTGTTTATTTACCCTCTAGAGGGATCCCTGTCTTCTTTGGAAGTTGTGCTTCCAGGGGATCCATCTGGAAATTTGAAACAAACATTTTCATGTTTCATTTCTTGGTTTCCTTTCTGTGGGGAAAAGGGGAATCAAAGGGAAACTCTGCCCCAGGGACTGCAGCTGTGGCCTAGGGTTCTGTGAAGCAGCTACCTTTTAACTCTTTTCTCCCCCAAGCATTATGATTGCACATGAACCTGCCTACTATATAGTTCTTGGAGCTTGACAGATTTAGTATAATAGCCTTTGATACAGTAAGACCCTGATATGCAATTGAGAGTTGATTGGCCGTGAACTGAATTATTCACTGAGCCTGATGACCTACCTTGTAATGCTTCCTTGAAGGGCATCTTTATCTTTGTAGACTCTAAAATCTTTGAACAGTTTCTGGACACTCATCCAGATGTTGTTCGTGATAATCATAATGATAATGATAGCATCAAGGACTATGCTGATAATGAACATTTTTACTCACTAGGATTCAAGCTTCAGGAGAGCAAGGATTTTTGATGTTTGCATACCCCAAATGCCTAAAACAGTGTCCAGTACATGGCATAAAAATCAGAAAATATTTTTGAATGAATGGATATGCATGTACTACATACCAGAACCTGTGCTGAACATCTTAAAGACATTTCCTTTTTGAATCTGCTTAAGAACTTCATGAAGTGCTATTTATGACCTCACTTCATAGATAAGAAAACTAAAGCTTAGAGGTGTTAAAGATCACTTTTCCAAGAACTTAGAATTAATAAGTGATGAAAATGCAATTCAAACCCAAGCAATAGAACTTCACACCTCATATCTTTAACCTCTATATTCTATTTGCTGATTGATTGGTATATTTTGTATCAATAAAATGCAAATTAAATGGATAATTCATAAGTAAAGCATTTTGGTTTTAGTATAAAATGCTAATGTGTGAATATGTATTCTGCAAACTAGGAAGGGTGAGTAAACTTTGGGACAAATGTAGGGAAAATGTTAGAATCTGATTTCAGGTTAAATTGGTTGCCTCTAAAGAGAATAAAATATCTTCCTCAAGATATTAAAATTCTCTCCGAATGTTGTATGTACACATTTTCTATGGAAGCAGTTTGAGTTGTGTTTCTAGAGCCTAACTAAAATGAACAGATTGCATTAATAATTAGTTTAGAGTATAAGAGTGCTTAAGGGGCTCTCCTATAGCTAAATACCTATATGTGTTGCAGTTTTGCAGTTAAATATTGCTCCCTATGTATGTTTTCCTATACCTTAGACTTTTAGTTATTATGTTTAATCTGTGAATCTTTTAGCTAAATGCTTTAAGTTGAATCTTTACTCTTGAGAAAGACTCTGTGGTGTACTCTTTGAATACATAGATTTGGGGACCAGAATTTGAATTTTGTTTCTGCATCTTACTATTTGACCTGGGTGAGTCACTGGAGTGGGAAAAACAATAGTATCTACTTGTCAGAGTTATAAGATTAAAATGAAGAAAATAATATGAATCACTTGAAATAGATTTTGATATGTAGTGAGAGTTCAAGAAATTATACATGTAACTTTTTCTCAACAAATTCCTGTGGAAGACTAATATTTCATACACCATGCATTCACACTCATTCTTTTAGACTTAGATCATAAAAGTAAATCAGTAACAACCAAACGGAAAGTGCATTAGCTGAAAGAACAAGATTCAAGTCTTGGCTCCATATCTTTAGATCTCTGTGATCTCATACATTTGCAAGCTGGGCATGCTTTTCTTAGCAATTACATTTTCCCTGCTATAGGACACATGACCTGTTTGGACATATGCTTTCATTTTTAACGTCTTCACATTGTAGGGGAGGAAAAGTTTCCCCTATACCCTCTTAAGGTCTCTGACTGGACCTAAGAATTAAGCTGACATAAGACAAATAAGCTGACATAAGATAAATAGGAGAAAAGCATAACAAATTTTAATTTTTTTTTATGCATTTATGGGAGTCTAAAGTAGAGAAATGAAGACCTGAAGAAACAGTGTTGAATACTATATACTGAGCTGGAAAAGGAGAGTAAATTGTGAAAACCTGACAAGGCAAAAAGCCTAGGCTAGGGTAGTTGATTTGGTAGAAAAGAAACTAGGAAGATAAAGGTTAGTTCAACAAGGTATGTCAGAGCAGATTTTTTTTTTTAACCTCCTTGGTGATAAAAATGTTACATTCTTTCTGTTATAGGTAGGACTTCTTTCACACGGGAGTTTCATTCCCTGCTTTTAAGTAGAAAAGTAAATTCATAGTATTCTTTTTGCATATGCTGCTTTTCAAGGGTTTTTAACTCAAAACAGTAAATATACAGAGTGGTATATTTTGGGGTGATATGTTCTGGAGTCTTTTAAAATGTTTCATTATTCTGTATAACCCATGGAGGAGATAAACATTTTAGGGAACTTGAATCCCACATTCTTGGTGAAAGTGTCTCAAGATGCCTTGCTGAGGCAGAGTGTGTTCATGTAGGAAACATCTTTCAAGAGACTTGTATAAACAAGTATGGGACCATTATGTACCATTATACTTATCTATCTTCTCTCCCAAGATTTTGAGTTGAGTCAGGACAAAAAATGTATTTCAGAATTAGTACTTATTAATGAACTGATAAATGTTACAGAATGTCAACTCTATGTTCAACTATTGATTATGGCAAATGAGGTAATTAATTGGCAAAATAAAGGAGCTACATTCAGAATACATGTCAAGAAATATGATCTTAAAATCATTGCTGCCCGATACACACCAGAAAATTGGTTGAGAGGAGTAGGACTTGATAAGAACTGTTTTGAGGATATATATTTCCTCTATGGCCCAAGATATACTAAAGAAGGTGCTGTAATTAAATTAAACCAGCGAGGAGCTAATTACCTGGCTCATTTTTTCAGAGCACATGACACATTTTCACTGAACTTCCCATTGGGGATTTCATTTTATAGGAGGGGCCCCAAAGAAGCAGCCCTTGGAAATTCATATTTCATGTATTGTGAAGTCGTTTGTTAACTTGCAATGTACGTCCCTATAGGAACTTGGAGTTGCCAGAAAATTCTTATGGTGTTTATGGCGGAAGACTTGAGAGAAATTTTTATCTAATCTCAGTGTCAAATACAGTTGTGGTTCTGAAACAATTGATCTGGGTACTATAAACTTCACTGGCTGAATATCCCTTTCTTACAATGACTTACAGAGAGCTTAGAGTGAAGGTGAGGACCTACATAACGCAAAATAAAGTCCATTATGACATGCACTTCTTATTATGAACTTTAATCTATTTTACATCTTGATTCTGCATACTCTCTCTTCCTTCATTCATGCTTTTAATCTAGGCACTCTTATTATATTTTATTTTTCTTCCTGGCTTAAATTATTTCCCATTTAAGGTGAGATATAGGTAAATGCATGCATATATTTTAGCCTTGAACAGTTAACTCAGAGAGAGTTTATCATAATAGCATAAGCTAATGAATCAGAAATATCTGGATTCTGAGCCTGGCTCTTCTACTTGCCAGCTGTGTTATCTCTGGTAAGTTACTCAACCTCTCTCTGTCTCAGCTTTTACATTTTAAATGGAAATGATAACTGTAGCTACTTCATGAGGTTATTGTGAGGAACAAATTAGTTAATACATATAAAGTGCTTAGCACAGTGCCTTATACATAGTAAGTGCTCAATGAAAAGCATACTATTATGATCTAAGTACCTTTTCTCATCAGTAAAGTGGTGATAACAATACCTATCCTAATTTTCAGAGTTCTTTTGAATAGTTAATGAGTTAATGTGAATACACCCTTAGAATCTTGACAACTGTACAGCACTCTCCTTATGGAGAGTATATATGTAAATATTGGGTTGGCCTAAAAGTTCGTCTGGGGTTCCATAACATCTTAATGGAAAATTCGAAAGAACTTTTTGGCCAATATTCACGTAGGTAGGTGTTTGTACTTGCAAACTTCATGAAAGTAGAGACCTTGCCTGACTTTTTCAAGGGAATACACCCAGCCCCTAGCACCTAGAACAGTGTTTGAGATAGAGTAAGCAGGCACTCAATAAATATTTAATGAATAATGAATGATTGCTGGTCCCCATATCCAGAGTTTATGATTCTGTAGGTTCCTGATGGTGTTACTGCTTTAAGAGCTAGTGGTTTAGTGGAAATGGTAGAGTTTTTGGAAAGAGACACATCTTGATGCAAATTTGGACTCTGCTGCTTGTATTTACAAGTTACCTATCCTCTCTGAGATTCAGTTTACACATTTGCAAAATTCAAATGATAGTGATATCTAATTCAAAGGATTCCTGTGAGGTTTGAGTGAGATGGAATATACAAAGTCCCTCATCTAGTGCCTGGGACATATAGAGTTCAGTTCAGTTCAGTTCAGTCTCTCAATCATGTCCAACTATGTGTGACCCCATGAACCTCAGCATGCCAGGTCTCCCTGTCCATCACCAATTGCCGGAGTCCACCCAAACCCATGTCCATTGAGTCGGTGATGCCATCCAACCATCTCATCCTCTGTTGTCCCCTTCTCCTCCTGCCCTCAATCTTTCCCAGCATCAGGGTCTTTTAAAATGAGTCAGTTCTTCACATCAGGCGAACAAAGTATTGGAATTTCAGCTTCAACATCAGTCCTTCCAATGAACACCCAGGACTGATCTGCTTTAGGATGGACTGATTGGATCTCCTTACATATAGAGTTGGTGCTCAGTAAATATTAGTTTATCCTCATTTCATTTTAATAGATGATAATTTTCCCTTTTTATCTTCTTTTACCTATTAAAAATTTGCCAGGTGGGTTTTTCTCTATAAGCAGGTTAATTGATTAGAGGGTAGAGTGAAAGTAATTGTATTCGAGTTTTCATTAAGCAGTGTTTGTTCACATTTAGTGTCTGAGAGTAGATTGCAAATATATGTGAATAGGTCTTGATAGATAAGAATAAAATATCTTAAAAATATCTCTAGAGAGCTCTTCCAGATATTGTCTAAGTAATGGCAAAGTGGGGTTACATCAACCACAGTATCCTCAAGCTGTTTACAGATTGAATGGGTGGATTAACTGTGATGGAGTCAGGTGCTCTGTGTCACCTTGGTGAAAGATTTTTAAATTCACTTAAGATACTTTTAAAATTGAAACTGGGTGATTTTCTATTCATAAACTATCCAAGATTTCTGCCTCATGGCAACAAATCTGTGATGGAATTTGGGCTCCGGAATTTCTTCGTAGTGTCAGATGAGCCAGTTTCTAGCTGAAACTGAATTCTTGTTGAACTTTCCTCCCTGCTTATTATTCTGCTTCCCTCAAATCCCTTCTTGTGAGAGCACCTCACCCCATAGTAAGTCAGCTAAGCAAGAAAAGCCATCTCAAACTCTGCTTCTTGAAAACTTGACTACACACAAAGCTTAAAACAAAATTTGACAGTATCATTTAAAAATTTTTAAATACATTGACAAAAATTGTATATATTTAAATTGTACAACATAGTGTTTTAATATAAGTGTACCATGGGTAATAATTTATTACTATCAAGGTAGTTAACATATCCATCACCTCACATAGTTAGCATCTAGTGTGTGTGTATGTTGAGAACACCTAGGTCTACTCTTTCAGCAAATTTCAAGTATATAGTACATAATTATTAACTACAGTTACCAGGGCTTCCCAGGTGGCTCAGTGGTAAAGAATCCACTTGCCAATGCAGGTGATGCAGGTTTGATTCCTGGGTGGGAAAGGATCCCCTAGAGTAGGAAGTGGCAACCCGCTCCAGTATTCCTGCCTGGGGAACCCACAGAAAAGGGGAGCCTGGTGGGCTACAGTCCATGAATTCACAAGAGTCAGATAGGACTTCACAAGTAAACAACTATAGTTACCATGCTGTGTATTAGATCTCTAGAATTTATTTATTTTCTAACTAAAATTTTCTACCCTGTAACCACCATCTCCCGATTTCTTCCACCCGGCCCTCTAGTAACTGGCAACCAGCATTCTACTCTCTGTTTTACTAAATTTGATTTTCTTAAATTTCACATATAAGTAATACCATGCAATATTTCTCTTTCTATGTGTCTGGCATACATATGTAGGTAAAGAAATTGTAAATATTGATCTTCCTATCTATATATTTATATATATCTGTGTGTATGTGTGTGTGTGTGTGTGTATATATATATATATATATATATATATAATACTTTCTTTATCCATTATCTGTCAACTGACACTTAGATTGTTTCTATATCTTGGCTATTGTAACTAACGTTGCAATGAATATGGGACTGTAAATATCTTGAGATACAGATTCCACTTCTTTTGGATATGTACTAATATGTGATATTTCTAGATCATACCCTAGTTCTATTCTTAAATTTTTAAAGAACCTCAATACTGTTTTCCATAGTGGCTGCACCAATTTACATTCCAACCAACAGTGCACAACAGTTCCCTTTTATCTACATCGTCCTAACACTTGTTATCTCTTGTCATTTTGATAACAGCCATTCTAACAGAGGTGGGATGATATCTCATTGTGGTTTGATTTTCATTTCCCTGATGATCAGTGATATTGAGCACCTTTTCATATGCCTTTTGGCCATTTGTTGATCTCTCTTAGGTAAATGTCTATGCTCTTTCTTTGCCCATTTTATAATTTTGTTTTTTTGTTATTGAGTTGTATGAGTTCCTTACATATTTTGCATAGTAACTCTTTATCAGGTAGATAGTTTGCTGCCATGCTTGTGGTGACAGTGGCACTGGTGTTTGGGGTGTAGGCATTCATAGTCCCAAGTGAGCCAAGATCTTGGGGCCAGGACTACATGGAACTACCTCAGCACCTGGGGCCTGGGGGACTGGTGTCCCTGCTCTGGCAGTGGCACCGATGTCTGAAGTGTGGGCATGTGCAGATCAGTCATGGAGCCAGGGTCTGAATGACTCAGGCCCCATGGAAGGTGAAACACAGCAGTAGCACAGAACTAGGGCTGCCAAGTTGCAGCAATGTCCGAGGCCCCACAGCCAGAGTGGTGAAGTGATCCCAAGAAGAGTATAAACTGCAACTCAGGCCCCAGGGGTGGAACACAGTCAATAGCAGTTCAGGTCTGGGAAATGGCAAGGCACCCTGGTTACTAGTTCTCAGAGAATTGTGTGCAGAAGCAACTCAGTTGCAGCTTTTATTCCAAACATTTCTGACATTTGCAAGTGGTCTTGGCCATCATTACCAGATTTCTAGGCTGTTATGTTTTGTGGGCTAGCTTTACTTTGGATAACACCCAACCACTTAGAGCCAAATATGGAGAATATGATGTGTATGAAAACTGAGTGTTACTCTTGCTCTAGTGTTAGTAGGAAAATACATTGGCTATGTCTGATTTGTGGAATGGATTTTAAACTGGGAATTGTAGCTTGCTTACTGATACTTAAATTCCAGAAATCTGATATATGTTGAAAACCAAGTCCTATTTCTTGCTAACATTTCATGTCTCTGATGTTTCATGGTTATTAACTTGCCAGTTCTAAAAGTATGTTCTAAATGGTTATAAAATGATATTAGCCTAGTAGGACATTAAAGTTGTGTTTCCTTCCATATTAGGAGTGAATGCATTATGTAGAAAGATGAATGACAGCCCAGTTCTTTACCTATCGATAGGGAATCAAGCTTGTCACTTTGCTTTACACACTTTCAAAGTTCTTCCAATCTTTAATTTTCAAAACATTCCCCAAATAAGAAATTACCATGTTTAAAGACTGTTGATCATTTTTAAATAAATTTCAATTTTTGACAAAAGACAAGAAACACTGTTTTTTAAAATTAATTTACTTATTTTAATTGGAGGCTAATTACTTTACAATATTGTGGTGGTTTTTGCCATACATTGACATGAATTAGTCATGGGTGTACATGTGTCCCCCATCCCAAACCCTGCTCCCACCTTCTTCCCCATCCCATCCCTCTGGATTGTCCCAGTGCACTGGCTTTGAGGGCCCTGTTTCATGCATTGAACTTGAACTGGTCATCTAGCTTACATACAGTAATATACATGTTTCAATGCTATTCTCTCAAATCATCCCACCCTCGCCTTCTCCTACAGAGTCCAAAAGTCTGTTCTATATATCTGTGTCTCTTTTGCTGTCTTGCATGTAGGGTCGTTGTTACCATTCTAAATTCCATATATATGCATTAATATACTCTGTTGGTGTTTTTCAAGAAACACTATTTTTAACATGTTTAAAGGTACTTTAAAATTTTTCATGCTCTACTTGTATTTGTATAATTCTTTTAATTGTTGCTAATATATGGTGATCATTGAGTACACATGTGGTACAAAAATTTCGTAGTCAACGAATCATCATCTTCTCTAGAAATATCACCTGATTCAGTGGAATTGGTCCCCATCCACCAGGTCTGTAGCACAGGACCCTAACCTCCAGCCACTGCTGCTTATACCAGGAAGAGCCATCTGACCAGTGGACCATCTGAGCCAGCTGGACTGGTCAGATTAAACTAATTTTGAAATTTGGATAGAGAAATTCTAATTTGGTCTGGTCTAATATGGGAAAGTTTGAGGGCAGGAGGAGAAGGGGATGACAGAGGATGAGATGATTGGATGGCATCACTAACTCAATGGACATGGGTTTGGGTGGACTCTGGGAGTTGGTGATGGACAGGGAGGCCTGGTGTGCTGCAGTTCATGGGGTCACAAAGAGTCGGACACGACTGAGCAACTGAACTGAACTGAACTGAGTAAGAAAAAGGTTTGTAAACAACTTGACACTCTGCAATGACCATCTCTGCCATGCAGACCAAGTCCCAGTTCTCCCAAAGTCCTCACTGTATTTTACTAATAGTTTCCATAAAATTGTTCTAATTCCTTATGCACCAGAATACAGGTGTTATTAATTTTTCTTTGTCTTTGGGAGGATGAAAAAGAGGATCATAAGTACATAGACTTGTAGTTGAGAGTAAAAATTTGAACTGTACACATCAGAGCATCCTAATCTTGAAAAATGAGAAGTGACTAATGTTCCCTTTATCTTAGAGTGTTCCCCTCACATTTTTCTTTATTTAATTGCTTTGCAATTTTCTATTTGGAACCTAAATTTATAGTTAATATTCAATGGCTCTTGCAATGAAAATTTATTTCAACAGCAAAAAGTTGCAGCCAGTGTAGTAAAAACTACAAAATATATTAATATTTTCTTTTGTTCACCAACTTTATTTTTTTATTTTTTACAGCCCTATTGAAATATAATTGACATTTAACATTGATTAATAATTTTAAAAAGCACAAAACATCAATTGAAGCAGAGCATCAATATTAACATACTATATAGTATTCCTGATCATTAACCAATCTGTCTTTTTGCTTGACCATTTAGAGCATCAATATTAACATATTATATAGTATTCCTGATCATTAACCAATCTGTCTTTTTGCTTGACCATTTCTGATAGAGGAGGGATTGCCTTACAAGGCAGTTTATTCCATTTTCAGACAGCTCTGTTAGCAACAGGTTCTTTGACATTTCCTCTTGCTGAATTTTGCTCTGATGTCTGGAACAACACCTTTTCAGCCTGTTCTGCTCTCAAGATCTAATAGAATTAATATACCGATTGTTGTCTTAAACACTTTTCAGATATTAGAAGCCAACTGTGGGTACCTGCCAAGTCCTTCCTCTTCTGGTCTATACATTCCATTCTACTACTCACAGCAGAGCATTTCTGGACTTTTCACTCTCCTTTCTATATAGCCTTCTATCTATACTTACATAGCCATAAATATGGTTTTGCTTTAATTTTTTTTTACCAGTTTTTGGAGGAATTCTGAAACAAAGTGAAAATCCTACACACGTTTACAAGTTAATATATAAAACCTCAGCTTTATCTTTTAATAACGTTGGTGTTACTTTGAAATGGAAAAGTCAATACATTTTTCAAATGGTTAATGGAAATGTATAAGATTTTGCTAAATTCTCTAGTATCTATCTTAAATCCACACCACAAATATGTATCTCCATTTCCATACACATTTCATCATGCATTCAGTCACTGCACTCATTTCACACACAAAAATTGATAAGTCTCTAAATTGGCTAGAGCTATTTGAAAATATGATCCTTCATGTTTACTCTCCTGGCAGGGAGGGATAATATACTGCATCATCTCTTTATTAGAAAACAAGAACATCTAGATGACATTTCAGTTCCCCTTAAATTATTTCCCTAACCACAGGTATTCATTAAGAATGGTCAGGATGAGGTAGTTTGTGTAGCCTGTTTTTTTCCTCCAAAGGGGAGATGAACAAATCAATATATCTATGTGACAGACTGTTGTCTTAACAATTGCCTTTGAAAAAAAAAATGAATGATGCCAATGTCAGTTCTCATACTAAAACATCCAAGGGCTTTGATTTATAGAAACCACACTAGTTTTAATGAGGTCATGTTGTAAAATAATGCTCTACAATTCAAAGAACAATTACATTGTCCCATAACACTTTTGATCCTAGAGAACTAAATAAAGGGTCCATTGTTAAATCTCTTTCAAAACCAGAAGATGAAAAACTTTTAAAGATGTGGCACTGTTTTCATTTATTTATTTTTGTTACAAATATTATTTTTCTCATTGTCAGCCTAGATGGTGAACACTTTGAAGATAGGTTAGACATTGTTTCTCTTTCTAGTAACTGGCACTGTCCATGGTACAGGACAAGTACACAATCAATGTTCTGTGACAGGTGAACGGACAAATAAATACTAGGTTGTTGTCTTTGATGGTAAGAGTAGATAATGCCCTGGATGTTATAGAGGTTGGTGGATGTGAGACTGAGAGTTAAGGTGCCACACAGAAACATTTCCTGTGAGAGTCAATCCAATGTCTGGCATCTATTAAAAAACAAATGCTGTGGAAATTGTCACCAGTAAAAGTTTACTGGGGTTTTAAAAAGTCTGCTGAAAGCAAGTGTTTGCTGTCCTTAAAAGAATAAAAATCAATAGGGTAGAACCAGCACAGAGCAAAAAGACCATTATGGGTGGGGAGAGTATGCTATAGACAAAAGTCATAGATTCTAATATTTGCTAACAGTAAACTGTGGAAAATTCTGAAAGAGATGGGATTACAGACCACCTGACCTGCCTCTTGAGAAATCTATATGCAGGTCAGGAAGCAACAGTTGGAACTGGGCATGGAACAACAGACTGGTTCCAAATAGGAAAAGGAGTATGTCAAGGCTGTATATTGTCACCCTGCTTATTTAACTTCTATGCAGAATACATCATCAGAAATGCAGGGCTGGAAGAAGCACAAGCTGGACTCGATTGTTAGGAGAAATATCAATAACCTCAGATATGCAGATGACACTACCCTGATGGCAGAAAGTGAAGAGGAACTAAAAATCCTCTTGATGAAAGTGAAAGAGGAGGGAGGCAGTCCTAAGATGGTGGAGGAATAGGACAAGGAGACCACTTTCTCCCCCACAAATTCATCAAAAGAACATTTAAATGCTAAGTAAATTCCACAAAACAACTTCTGAATGCTGGCAGAGGACATCAGGCACCCAGAAAAGCAGCCCATTGTCTTCGAAAGGAGGTAGGAAAAAATATAAAAGACAAAAAAAGAGATAAAAGAGGTAGGGATGGAGCTCCATCCCTGGAAGGGAGTCTTAAAAAGAGAGAAGTTTCAAAACACCAGGAAACACTCTCACTGCTGAGTCTGTGGTGAGCCTTGGAAGCACAGAGGGCAACATAACAGGGAAGAAAAATAAATAAATAATTTAAACCCACAGATTACGAACCAAACAGTAACTCTCCCAGCAGAGAAGCAGCGCAGATGCCTGCACAAGCCACTAGCAATCGGAGGCTGAGCAGGGAGGCACGGGCTGCATTGCTTAGGTTAAGGATCTCCCCGAGGGCAATCTGAACAAACTAACTTGGGCTAGAAAACCAGACTGTGGGATAGCTACCACATGAAAAGCCCTAAGACACCAGCAGGCCTGCACACAGAACAAAGGACTGAACAGAACTAGCCAGCTGCAGACCATCCCCCTCCCATGACAGGCAGCCAGAGACAGAAGGAGGCAATCGCAGCCCCAGAGAGACATTATCTACCAAACTGCAAGCAGGCTTCTTTGCTAACTAAGACTTCTTGGGGTTCTGGACAGTCAACATCAACTTGAGAAGGTGTGCTGATTGTACACCCAGAAAACCAAGCAGCAGGGACAAGGGAGGCATTAAGTTGCAGCAACCGCGCTCTCCAAATACCTCATCACCTGAGCTGCTCGGACCTGGAAAGGGCACAAAACGCAGGTCCAACCAAGTCTGCGCCTCTGAGGACTACCTGAGTGCCTGAACCTGAGCGATTTAGACCTGGGAGGAGCATGCAGCCCAGGGCCAGCCTGGGACAGTTCCTGGCAGAGCAACCTAGAGCCTGAGCAGTGTGGGCAGGGAGGGCACACGCACCGAGAGTGGGGACAGGCCCAGTGCGGCTGAGGCACTGTGAGCACATGCCAGTGTTATTTGTTTGGAGCGTCGCTCCCTGAACAAGTGAGACTTAAAAAAGTGTCCACCACTGCCCCCTTTGTATCAGGGCAGAAATCAGATACTGAAGAGACCAGCAAACAGAAGAAGCTAAAACAGAGGGAACCGCCTTGGCAGTGACAGGTGCAATAGAGTAAAATCCTTTCGTTAGTACCGACTACATAGGAAGGGGCCTATAGATCTTGAGAAATATAAGCCAGACCAGGGAACTATCCAAAAATGAACTGACCCCACAATACCCACAATAACACCAGAGAAAGTCCTAGATATATATTTACTATTTTTGCAATCATTCTTTTTTTTTAATTTTTTTAAATTTTTAAGTCTTCTATTACTCCTTTAATTTTTGCTTTTATAATCCCGTACTACTTTGCAAAAACAAGAACCTAATTTTTAAAAGCAAACTTCATATACATATATATATATATATATATATATATTAAATTTGTGACTTGCTTCCTTTCTTTTTTTTTTTTCTTCTTTTCTTTAATATTGTATTTTTTAAAATTCCAAACTCTACTCTAGATTTTCAACTTTTTGGCATTTGTTATCAATTTTGTACCTTTAAGAACCCAATATTCAGTACCCATTTTTACTTGGGAGCGAGATTACTGGCTTGACTGCTCTCTCCTCCTTTGGACTCTCCTTTTTCTCCACCAGGTCACCTCTGTCTCCTCCTTAACCCCTCTCTTCTCTACCCAACTCTGTGAATCTCTGTGTGTTCCAAATGGTGGAGAAAACCTAGGGAACTGATTACTGGCTGGATCTGTCTCTTTCTTTTTGATTACCTCCTTTTATCCTGCTGGCCACCTCTGTCTCTTTCCTCCCTCTTCTCTTCCCTGTATAATTCCGTGAACATCTCTGAGTGGCCCAGTTGTGGAGTGCACATAAGGAAGTGATTACTGGCTAGCTTGCTCTCTCCTCTATTGATTCCACCTCATCTCATTCGGGTCACCTCTAAGAACCTCCTCCTTCTTCTCTACTCCATGTAACTGTGAACCTCTCTGGGCATCCCTCACTGTGGAGAAACTTTTCATCTTTAACTTAGATGTTTTATCAATGGTGAGGTATAGAAGGAGAAGTCTTGAGACTACTGTAAAAATAAGACTGAAAACCAGAAGCAGGAAGCTTAAGTCCGAACCCTGAGAACACCAGAGAACTCCTGACTTCAGGGAACATTAATTGACAGGAGCACCTACACTGAAATCAAGCACCATCCAAGGGCCAACAAGTTCCAAAGCAAGACATACCATGCAAATTCTCCAGCAACACAGGAACACAGCCCTGAGCTCCAATATACAGGCTGCCCAAAGTTACTCCAAAACCACTGACATCTCAAAACTCATTACTGGACACTTCATTGCACTCCAGAGAGAAAAAATCCAGCTCCACCCACCGGAACACCGATACAAGCTTCCCTAACCAGGAAACCTTGACAAGCCACCTATACAACCCCACCCACAGCAAGGAAACTCCACAATAAAGAGAACTCCACAAACTGCCAGAATACAGAAAGGCCACCCCAAACACAGCAATATAAACACGATGAACAGACAGAGGAATACCCAGCAGGTAAAGGAATAGGATAAATGCCCACTAAACCAAACAAAAGAGAAGGAGATAAGGAATCTACCTGATAAAGAATTCTGAATAATGAAAGTGAAAATATTCCAAAATCTTGAAATCAAAATGGAATCACAGATAAATAACCTGGAAACAAGGATTGAGAAGATGCAAGAAAGGTTTAACAAGGACCTAGGAGAAATAAAAAAAGTGTCAATATATAATGAATAATGCAATAAATGAGATAAAAAACACTCTGGAGGCAACAAATAGTAGAATAACAGAGGCAGAAGATAGGATTAGTGAGGTAGAAGATAGAATGGTAGAAATAAATGAATCAGAGAGGAGAAAATAAAAAGGAATTAAAAGAAATGAGGACAATCTCAAAGACCTCCAGGACAGTGTTAAATCCCCCAACATTCGAATCATAGGTGAATCATAGAAGAGAACAAAAAAGATCATGAGAATATACTTGAGGAGATGATAGTTGAAAACTTCCCTAAAATGGGGAAGGAAATAATCACCAAGTCCAAGAAATCCAGAGAGTCCCAAACAGGATAAACCCAAGGCAAAATACCCCAAGGCACATATTAATCAAATTAACAAAGATCAAACACAAAGAACAAATATTAAAAGCAGCAAGGGAAAAACAACAAATAAATACACAAGGGGATTTCCAAAAGGATAACAGCTGATCTTTCAATAGAAACTGTTCAGGTCAGGAAGGAATGGCAAGACATACTTAAAGTGATGAGAGAAAATAACCTACAGCCCAGATTACTGTACCCAGCAAGGATCTCATTCAAATATGAAGGAGAAATCAAAAGCTTTACAGACAAGCAAAAGCTGAGAGAATTCAGCACCACCAAACCAACTCTCCAACAAATGTTAAAAGATATTCTCTAGACAGGAAACACAAAAAGGGTGTATAAACTCGAACCCAAAACAATAAAATAAATGGCAACGGGGTCACACTTATCAATAATTACCTTAAACATAAATGGGTAGAATGCCCCAAGCAAAAGACAAAGACTGGCTGAATGGATACAAAAACAAGAGCCCTATATATGTTGTCTACAAGAGACTCACCTCAAAGCAGGGAACACATACAGACTGAAAGTGAAGGGCTGGAAAAAGATATTCCATGCAAATAGAGAACAAAAGAAAGCAGGAGTAGCAATACTCATATCAGATAAAATAGACTTTTAAACAAAGGCTGTGAAAAGAGACAAAGAAGGACACTACATAATGAACAAAGGATCAATCCAAGAAGAAGATATAACACTTATAAATATATATGAACCCTACATAGGAGCACCGCAATATGTAAGACAAATGCTAACCAGTATGAAAGGGGAAATTAACAATAACACGATAATAGTGGGAGATTTAATACCCCATTCACACCTATGGATAGATCAACTAAACAGAAAATTAACAAGGAAACACAAACTTTAAATGATACAATAGACCATTTGGACCTAATTGATATCTATAGGACATTTCGCCCCCAAAACAATGAATTTCATCTTTTTTCTCAAGCACACATGGAACCTTCTCCAGATAGATCACATCTTGGCCCATAAATCTAGCCTTGGTAAATTCAAAAAAATTGAAATCATTCCAAGCATCTTTTCTGACCACAATGCAGTAAGATTAAATCTCAATTACAGGAGAAAAACTATTAAAATTTCCAACATATTGACGCTGAACAACACGCTGATGAATAACCAACAAATCACAGAAGAAATAAAAAAAATATCAAAATATGTATAGAAATGAATGAAAATGAAAACACAATAATCCAAAACCTGTGGGACACTTTAAAACAGTGCTAAGGGAAAGTTCATAGCAATACAGGCATACCTCAAGAAACAAGAAAAAAGTCAAGTAAATAACCTAACTCTACACCTAAAGCAACTTGAAAAGGAAGAAATGAAGAACCCCAGGGTTAGTAGAAGGAAAGAAATCTTAAAAATTAGGGCAGAAATAAATGCAAAAGAAACAAAAGAGACCATAGCAAAAATCAACAAAGCTAAAAGCTGGTTCTTTGAGAGGATAAATAAAATTGACAAACCATTAGCCAGACTCATCAAGAAACAAAGGGAGAAAAATCAAACCAATGAAATTAGAAATGAAAATGGAGAGATCACAACAGACAACACAGAAATACAAAGGATCATAAGAGACTACTATCAGCAATTATATGCCAATAAAACGGAAAACGTGGAAGAAATGGACAACTTCTTAGATAAGTACAACTCTCCAAACTGAACCAGGAAGAAATAGAAAATCTGAACAGACCCATCACAAGCACGGAAATTGAAACTGTAATCAGAAATCTTCCAGCAAACAAAAGCCCAGGTCCAGATGGCTTCACAGCTGAATTCTGCCAAAATTTTAGAGAAGAGCTAATACCTATCCTACTCAAACTCTTCCAGAAAATTGCAGAGGGAGGTAAACTTCCAAACTCATTCCATGAGGCCACCATCACCCTAATACCAAAACCTGACAAAGATACCACACAAAAAAGAAAACTACAGGCCAATATCACTGATGTACATAGATGCAAAAATCCTTAACAAAATTCTAGCAATCAGAATCCAACAACACATTAAAAGATCATGCACCATGACCAAGTGGGCTTTATCCCAGGGATGCAAGGATTCTTCAGTATCCACAAATCAATCAATGTAATACACCACATTAATGAATTGAAAAATAAAAGACATATGCTTATTTCAATAGATGCAGAGAAAGCCTTTGACAAAATTCAATATCCATTTATGATAAAAACTCTCCAGAAAGTGGGAATAGAAGGAACATACCTCAACATAATAAAAGCTATCTATGACAAACCCACAGCAAACATAATCCTCAATGGTGAAAAATTGAAAGCATTTCCCCTAAAATCAGGAACAAGACAAGGGTGCCCATTTTCACCACTACTATTCCACATAGTTTTGGAAGTTTTGGCCACAGCAATCAGAGCAGAAAAAGAAGTAAAAGGAATCCAAATTGGAAAATAAGTAAAACTTTCACTGTCTGCAGATGACATGATCCTCTACATAGAAAACCCTAAAGACTCCACCAGAAAATTGCTAGAGCTAATCAATGAATATAGTAAAGTTGCAGGATATAAAATCAACACACAGAAATCCCTCGCATTGCTATACACTAATAATGAGAAAATAGAAAGACAAATTAAGGAAACAATTCCATTCACCATTGCAACAAAAAGAATAAAATACTTAGGAATAAATCTACCTAAAGAAACAAAAGACCTATATATAGAAAACTATAAAACAGTGGTGAAAGAAATCAAAGAGGACACTAATAGATGGAGTAATATACCATGTTCATGGATCAGAGGAATCAATATAGTGAAAATGAGTATACTACCCAAAGCAATCTATAGATTCAATGCAATCCCTATCAGGTTCCAATGCTATTTTTCACAGAGCTAGAACAAATAATTTCACAATTTGTATGGAAATACAAAAAACCTTGCATAGCCAAAGCAATCTTGAGAAAGAAGAGTGGAACTGGAAGAATCAACCTACCTGACTTCATGATGTACTACAAAGTCACAGTCATCAAAACAGTATGGTAGTGGCAAAAAGACAGAGATATAGATCAATGGAACAAAACAGAAAGCCCAGAGAAATCCACGCACCTATGGACACCTTATCTTTGGCAAAGGAGGCAAGAATATGCAATGGAGAAAAGACAATTTCTTTAACAAGTGGTGCTGTAACAACTGGTCAATCACTTGTAAAAGAATGAAACTAGAACACTTTCTAACACCATACACAAAAATAAACTCAAAATGGAGTAAAGATCTAAATGTAAGACCAGAAACTATAAAACTCCTAGAGGAGAACATAGGTAAAACACTCTCTGATATAAATCACAGCAGGATCCTCTATGACCCACCTCCCAAAATATTGGAAATAAAAGCAAAAATAAACAAATGGGACCTAATTAACCTTAAAAGCTCCTGCACAACAAAGGATACTATAAGCAAGGGGAAAAGACAACATTCAGAATGGAAGAAAATAATAGCAAATGAAGCAACTGACAAATAACTAATCTCAAAAATAAACAAGCAACTCCTGCAGCTCAATTGCAGAAAAATAAACGACCCAATCAAAAAATGGGCCAAAGAACTAAATAGACATTTCTCCAAAGAAGACATACAGATGGCTAACAAACACATGAAAAGATGCTCAACATCACTCATTATCAGAGAAATGCAAATCAAAACCACACTGAGGTACCATTTCAAGCCAGTCAGAATGGCTGCGACCCAAAAGTCTACAAGCAATAAATGCTGGAGAGGGTATGGAGAAAAGGGAAACCTTCTACACTGTTGGTGGGAATGCAAACTAGTTCAGCCACTATGGAGATCAGTGTGGAGATTCCTTGAAAAACTGGAAATAGAACTGCCTTATGACCCAGCAATCCCACTGCTGGGCATACATACCGAGGAAACCAGAATTGAAAGAGACATGTGTACCTCAATGTTCATCGCAGCACTGTTTATAATAGCCAGGACATGGAGGCAACCTAGATGTCCATCAGCAGATGAATGGATTAGAAAGCTGTGGTACATATACACAATGGAGTATTACTTAGCCATTAAAAAGAATACATTGGCATTAGTTCTAATGAGGTGGATGGAACTGGAGCCTATTATACAGAGTGAAGTAAGCCAAAAAGAAAAAAAACACCAATAATGCATATATATATATATATATATATATATATATATATATGGAATTTAGAAAGATGGTAACAATAACCCTGTATGCAAGACAGCAAAAGAGACACAGATGTATAGAACAGTCTTTTGGACTCTGTGGGAGAGGGAGAGGGTGGGATGATTTGGGAGAATGGCATTGAAACATGTATAATATCTTATACGAAATGAATCATTAGTCCGGTTTGATGCATGATACTGGATACTTGGGGCTGGTGCATTGGGATGACCCAGAGGGATGGCACAGGGCGGGAGGAGGGAGGGGGGTTCAGAATGGGGAACATGCGTATACCTGTGGCAGATTCATGTTGATGTATGGCGAAACCAATACAATATTGTAAAGTAATTAACCTCCAATTAAAATAAATTTATATTAAAGAAAAAGAAAGTGAAAGAGGAGAGTGAAAAAGTTGGCTTAAAGCTCAACATTCAGAAAATGAAGATCATGACATCTGGTCCCACCACTTAATGGGAAATAGATGGGGAAACAGTGGAAACAGTATCAGACTTTATTTTTTGGGGATCCAAAATCACTGCAGATGGTGATTGCAGCCATGAAATTAAAAAAAACACTTACTCCTTGGAAGGAAAGTTATGACCAACCTAGATAGCATATTCAAAACAACAGACATTACTTTGCCAACAAAGGTCTATCTAGTCAAGGCTATGGTTTTTCCAGTAGTCATGCATGGATGTGAGAGTTGGACTGTAAAGAAAGCTGAGTGCCGAAGAATTGATGCTTTTGAACTGTGGTGTTGGAGAAGACACTTGAGAGTCCCTTGGACTGCAAGGAGATACAACCAGTCCATCCTGAAGGAGATCAGTCCTGGGTTTTCTTTGGAAGGAATGATGCTAAAGCTGAAACTCCAGTACTTTGGCCACCTCATGCGAAGAGTTGACTCATTGGAAAAGTCTCTGATGCTGGCAGGGATTGGAGGCAGGAGGAGAAGGGGACGCCAGAGGATGAGATGCCTGGATGGCATCACCAACTCGATGGACATGAGTTTGAGTGAACTCCGGGAGTTGGTGATGGACAGGGAGGCCTGCTGTACTGCGATCCATGGGGTCGCAAAAAGTCTGACATGATTGAGCGACTAAACTGAACTGAACTGAACTCTTTGTCCACATGATCTAATCGTTGCTCAGTTAAATCAATTCTAGAAAATATTGTGAGCTTTAGTTCAAATAGAACATAACAAATAAGGAAAAATAGTAATCAAATCCACAGGGGAAGAAATGTAAAGTCTGGGAATTAAAAAGTCCTGATTCTGATCTTGTATCTTGTATTGTATAATTGCTGAAGTATTACTTTTCCTACCATTTGCCTTTATTTCCTCATCTCTAATGGGATAAATGGGATTAGATGATTTTCACACATTGTTCATTCAGAAATGCTCTGATTTTATATTGACAATTGGCTGTACATGGTTAACTAATCAATTAAATCATTCCTGAATGAAGGTGCAGCCTAAAAGAGAGAGCCCCCTGGAAAGCCCAAAGAGAGAGAACAGGACAGCCAAAAATCCAGTACTAAAGAAAACACAAAAATATGACCCTGCATTTCATTAAGCAACATTCTAAGAGAGTCAAAAATGTCTTAATGTGAGTAGACTTAAGATGAAGTTTGGGGCTTACTTATAGCTCAGTTGGTACAGAATCCACCTGCAATGCAGGAAACCCCAGTTTGACTCCTGGATCTGGAAGATGTGCTGGAGAAGAGTTAGGCTACCCACTCCAGTATTCTTGGGGCTTCCTTGGTGGCTCAGCCAATAAAGAATCTGCCTGCAATGCGAGAGACCTGGGTTCGATCCCTAGGTTCAGAAGATCCCCTGGAGAAGAGAAAGGCTACCCACTCCAGTATTCTTGCCTAGAGAATTCCATGAACTGTATAGTCCATGAGTTTGCAAAGAGTCAGACACCACTGAGTGACTTTCACTTTCAAGATGAAGCTTGCTTGCCTCCACACTTTCTTCTTGTCTATATACATAGTTCAATATAATTTTCCAAAGAACAGTGAAGGTTGGATATGGCTCTGGATTTTTTAAAATTTATTTATTTATTTGGTTGCACTGAATCTTAGTTGTGGTACCCGGGATCTTTAGTTGCAGCAGGCAAGCTTCTAGTTGTGGCTTGTGGGATCTAGTTACCCACCAGGGATCAAACCTGGGCCCCCTGCAATGGGAACACAGAATCTTAGCCACTGGACCACCAGGGAAGTCCTAGATTTTTATTTTATATATTGAACAATTGAAAAATATAATAGTAACTTTTGATTTCCTATGTTAGAGATTAATAAAAAGAATTGAAATTAAACAAAAAACAAACACATTTTTATTTTTCTAATTATTCTAAATAAATTTAGATATTTTCTGCTATTCTAAATTGAGTTTTATTTTTTTATTTTCTATTAATTTGATTTTTTTTTCAGTTTTGTAAACACGGCATCTAATAAAGCTGATATTTAACATAAGCTATTAACGTTTCCCTTCCAAATATTTTAACTAATCATGATTGTTCAGTAGCAATTGACTGTTCTTCCCTATTGAATGGATTGATCTACGTCTGTGACTGTGGATAAAGCTTCCAGTAGATTTCTAGTCAAGTCCAAACTTTCCTGTGCTACATTTTATTTAACATAGTTACTAGGATTTTAAGAGAGATTTTTGTTAACCATTGCAGGTCTAATTACACCCACTAAACTATCTTAATTAATCATGCAATTAGAGAATAAATAAGCACTGTGTTCTACCTTCAGAAGATGCAATTATTCAGGGAATCTTGAAGTTATTTCAGAAAAGGTAGCATAGAGGACTTCTAGGTGAAAATAATTAAATGATACTGCATCACAGAAAGTTCCTCATTAAAAAATAAAGTAATAAAAATAATTATTATAAATACCTATAGAAAAGCATTGTCAACTTAACACAGAATGTCTACAACCTTAGCCATACATATTAAAAGCCATTTGCCAAATAAAGAAGCTGAAGATTTATAGTTCAATGTGGGAGGGCATAGCTTCCAACATGCCATATCTCACCACTCCCGATTTCCTGATTAGTTGGCAACATTCTAAAACTTCTCTTCAACGTTTCAAAACTTGGAGGAAAGATTACTGGTAAGGTATCCTTATCAATTCACTTCAATGACTAGGATATATTGAAAATAGCTTCTGGAAAGAAACAGGCAAATGAGAAAAGAGAACAGCAGACTGATAGGAAAACCAATCTCGGGAACTGTGCCTTGAACTGAGCATATGATTGGAACATCAACTAGCTCACTGAGAATACAGTATACCTCACAACGATGTAGAACAAATTCTGTACTGAATATTGTTGTTTAATCGCTAAGTCATGTTTGACTCTTTTATCACCTCATGGACTATAGCCTGATAGGTTCTTCTGTCCATGGGATTTCCCAGGCAAGAATCCTGGAGTGGGTTGCCATTTCCTTCTCCAGGGGATCTTCCCAACCCAGGGATTGAACCCATGTCTCCTACATTGTCAGGCAGATTCTTTATCACTGAGCCACCAGGGAATAGTACACAACAAAAATCAAAAGGAGTGAAAAGCCCAGGGATCACACGAAGAAGCAAAGTAATTTTGATTCAGCTGTATTTCTCTCTCCTCATGGCCTCATTGTATAGAAAGATAGGTAAAACTCCAAAATTCATCCCTCAAACTGAAACTTAAATAGACAATGCAGGCCCAGAAACTGCAGGAAAGGAATCAAAAAGTCTAACTTTAATACTACATGAGAATCCAGCTGCAATCCTAAATGGAATCACCTATCAATAAACAAGGTGAAAAGAAATCACAAGGCAGCTCTGTCAAGAACCATACTAGGAATTCCTCCAAAAAAGTGGACCTAGCATGTGGAAAACAACCTTCACTCTACATGCAAGCAGTATAAGGAATGGGAGAAAATTTCCCACAAGCATTTCACCTTTTAGAACAATTTAATAAGAACACGAATTCAGTAAGAGAACAGTTCAAATATTAGATCAGAGTAGACATGGGTGAAATAACAGTACTGTCATAGAAGAAAAGCTTGAGATAACTTAGTGACTGCAGATAACAAACAGAAAGTGATCAGACTGCTAAGAAAGGAGCCAATGGATGTGGAGGGCAGAGAAAATAATCAAAATTTTATAGAAATATATTACAAAGAGTTAAATATGAGAGAAAATAGCCAGTTTAACAGAATAAAAAAGGGAGTTCAGAAATTGACCCAAATACACATAAGGATTGCTGATATTGCAATAGGCTGATATTATAAACTTAAATGGGAGAAGGAATTATTACATAATATATGGCTCTGGACTCAATGATTAGCTGTTTGCAAAAAATACAAATGTGGATCTCTGTTACATTCCTTATTTCTAATACGTTCTAGATTATGAAAACTTTTAAAAAGTGAAACCAAAAAACATAAGTCTAGAGATCATTGTCATAACTGTTCCTATAAATGAACAGTAAACTGGAAATTAAAATTAAGGGGAAAAAGACACATACTTCAAAGAAAGTTATCTGAAATAAGAAAATCATTCATTCAACAAGCATTCAATAAATATGTATTGATTATCTACAATATGCCAGACCTTGTTTTAGAGGCTGAGGAATCAAATTTATGACTAGGTCAACACCTACTGACCTGGGGAGTTCCTCTTTCAGTGTCATGTCTTTTTGCCTTTTGATACTGTACATGAGGTTCTCAAGGCAAGAATATTGAAGTGGTTTGCCTTTCCCTTTTCCAGTGGACCATGTTTTGGTAGAACTCTCCACCATGATATGTCTGTCTTGAGTGGCTCTAAACAGTGTCTAGTCAAAGCTATGGTTTTTCCAGTGGTCATGTATAGATGTGAGAGTTGGACTGTGAAGAAAGCTGAGCACCAAAGAATTGATGCTTTTGAACTGTGGTGTTAGAGAAGACTCTTGAGAGTCCCTTGGACTGCAAGGAGATCCAACCAGTCCATTCTGAAGGAGATCAACACTGGGATTTCTTTGGAGGGAATTATGCTGAAGCTGAAGCTCCAGTACTTTGGCCACCTCATGCAAAGAGTTGACTCATTGGAAAAGACTCTGATGCTGGGAGGGATTGGGGGCAGGAGGAGAAGGAGATGACAGAGGATGAGATGGCTGGATGGCATCAGTGACTCGATGGACGCGAGTCTGAGTGAACTCAGGGGGTTGGTGATGGACAGGGAGGCCTGGCGTGCTGTGATTCATGGAGTTGCAAAGAGTTGGACATTACTAAGCAACTGAACTGAACTGAACTGAAACAGCGTGGTTCATAGTTTCACTGAGTAACACAAGGCTGTGATTCATGTAATCATTTTGGTTAGTTTTCTGTGATTGTGGTTTTCATTCTGACTGTCCTCTGATGGATGAGGACAAGAGCTTTGTGCAAACTTTATGATGGTGAAGTAGAGAGACATGCGCTCTTCTCCTGTAAGGGTTTGGGAGTTTCCAGCAGAGGCATGGGTCAACAATGTACTTGCAGTCACTGAAAGGCATAGCATGCTGGCATAAGTCCAATATGCTACTGGAGAAGAGCAGAGAAATAGCTCCAGAAAGAATGAAGAGGCTGAGTCAAAGCAGAAATGACACCCAGCTGTGGATGTGTCTGGTGTTGAAAATAATTCCAGTGTTGTAAAGAACATTATTGCATTGCATAGGAACCTGGAATGTTAGGTCCAGGAATCAAGGTAAACTGGAAGTGGTAAAACAGGAAACAGCAAAAGTGAACATCGACTCTTTTGAAAGCAATCAACTAAAATGGACTGGAATGGGAAAATTTAATTCAAATGACAATTGTATCTACTACTGAGGGCAAGAATTCCTTAGAAGAAATGGAGTACCTCTCATAGTCAACAAAAGTCTGAAATGCAGTACTTGGATGCAATCTCAAAAATGATAGAATGATCTCAGTTCATTTCCAAGGCAAATCATTCAGCATCACAGTAATCCAAGTCTATATTCCAACAGAAGAAGATGAAGTTGAACAGTTCTATAAAGACCTACAAGACCTTTGAGAACTAGAATAAAAAAAAAAAAATGTCCTTTTCATCATAGGAGGCTGGAATGCAAAAATAGGAAGTCAAGAGGTACCTGGAGTAATGGGCAAGTTTGGTCTTGGAATACAAAAAGAAGCAGGGCAAAGGCTAACATAGTTTTACCAAGAGAATGCACTGGTCATAGCAAATACCCTCTTCCAATAACACAAAAGATGACTCACATAACCAGATGGTCAATAACAATATCAGAGTGATTTTTTTTTTTTTTTACAGTCAAAGATGGAAGAAACTCTATATAGTCAGCAAAAACAAGACCAGGAGTTGACTATGGCTATTGCAAAATTCAGACTTAAATTGAAGAAAGTAGGGAAAACCACTAGACCATTCAGTATGACCTAAATCAAATCCCTTTTGATTATACAGTGGAAGTAACAAATAAATTCAAAGGATTAAATCTGATAGAGTGCCTGAAAAACTATGGATGGAGGTTTATAACATTATACAGGAGGCAGTGACCAAAACCATCACCAAGAAAAAGAAATGGAACAGGCAAAATGGTTGTCTGAGGAGCCTTACAAATAGCTGAGAAAAGAAAAGAAGTGAAAGGCAAAAAAGAAAAGGAAAAATATACTCATCTGAATATAGAGGTCCAAAGAATAACAAGGAGAGATAAGAAAGCCTTCATAAGTGTATAATGCAAAGAATTATAGGAAAACAATAGAATAGGGAGAGCTAGAGATCTCCACAAGAAAATTGGAGATTACAAGGGAACATTTCATGCCAAGATGAGCACAAGAAAGGAAAGAAATGGTATGGACCTAACAGAAGCAAAGGAGATTAAGAAGAGGTGGCATGAATACACAGAAGGACTGTAAAAAAAGTTCTTAATGACCTGGATAACCATGATGTTGTGATCACTCACCTAGAGCCAGACATTCTGGAGTGTGAGGTCAAGTGGACCTTAAGAAGCATTACTACGAACAGAACTAGTGGAGGTGATGAAATTCCAAATGAGCTATTTCAAATCCTAAAAGATAATGCTGTTAAAGTGCTGGATTCAATATGCCAGCAAACTTGAAAAAGTCAGCAGTAGACATAGGACTGGAAAAGGTCAGTTTTCATTCCAATCCCAAAGAAAGGCAATGCCAAAATATGTTTAAACTATCTCACAATGTGCTCATTTCAAATGCTAGCAAAGTAATGGGAAAAGTCTTCAAGCTAGACGTTAGCAGCATGTGAACTGAGAATGACCAGATGTACAAGCTGGATTTCGAAAAGGCAGCAGAACCAGAGATCAAATTTCCAACATCCATTGAATCATAGAATAACAATAGAATTCCAGAAAAACATCTACCACTCATTCATTTACTTTGCTAACGCCTTTGACAGTGTGAATCACAACAAACTGTGGAAAATTCTTAAAGAGGTGTGAATGCCAGACTGCCTTGCCTGCCTCTTGAGTAACTTATATGCAGGTCAAGAAACATTTAGAACATGGGCATAGAATAATGGACTAGTTCCAAATTGGGAAAGGAGTATGTCAAGGTTGTATACTGTCGCCCTACTTATTTACCTTATATGTAGAGTACATCATGCGAAATGCCAGGCTGTATGAAGCACAAGCTGGAATCAAGATTGCCGAGAGAAATATCAACAACCTCAGATATGCAGATAACAGCACCCTAATGGCAGAAAGGGAAGAAGCACTAAAAAGCCTCTTCATGAAAGTGAAATAACTCGCTTAAAACTGCACATTCAGAAAACTAAGATCATGGCATTTGGTCCCATCACTTCATGGCAAATAGATAGGGAAACAATGGAAACAATGACAGACTTTATTTTTGGGGGCTCCAAAATCACTGTGGACAGTGACTACTGCTACAAAATTAAAAGATACTTGCTTCTTGGAAGAAAAGTTATGACAAACCTTGACAGCATATTAAAAAGTAGAGATATCACTTTGCTGACAAAGATCCGTATAGTCAAAGCTATGGTTTTTGCAGTAGTCATGTATGAATGTGAAAGTTGGACCTGGAAGAAGACAGCACCAAAGAATTGATGCTCTCGAACTGTGGTGTTGGAGAAGACTCTTGAGAGCCCCTTGGACTGCAAGGAGATCAAACTAGTCAATCATAAAAGAAAACAGTCCTGAATATTCATTGGAAGGACTGGTACTGAAGTTGATGCTCTAAAACTTTGATCACCTGATGTGAAGAGCCAATTCATCAGAAAAGACCTTGATACTGGGAAAGACTGAAGGCAAAAGGAGAAGGCAGCAGGGGATGAGATGGTTGGATCGCATCACCAACTCAGTGGACATGAGTTTCAGCAAGCTTTGAGAGATGATGGCAGACTGAGAAGCCTGTCATGCTGCAGTCCATGGGGTTGCAAAGAGTGGGACTTGAATGAGTGACTAAACAAAAGAGATCAATATCTTTTGATTCATGAAGGTTACTTTCTCTCTTGTAAGCAAACACACAAAAAATATAATTTCATATTTTTAGACTGAATCATGGACTGTTGCATACAATTTTCATACAGGATGTTTGAAGATTTAACTTAGTTCAGTTATTGAATTTCTGGAATGAAAAAAAAAATACTTTTCTAAGTATCTAGGCTAGAAACACAAATAACCTATGAGACAAATACATCTGTGTTTTCCAAAATCATTTTAAATACAAATGGTCTTGAAAATATACCTCTAATTTCCAAAAGGAAAGAAGATATAATTCAAGAATATTATTTATATATCCAAAACTATAGAAGATAAGTAGGCAGATGTTCTTAAAACTTGAAAGAACTCACAGAATACAGGACCCAAACCCTTCTTTAAAACAAACAAAAACTCTGTTTCACAATGAAATCTGTGGCTAATTAAGAGATGATTCAAAATAAAGACCTTCAAAAGAGAAAAGCTATGTGGCATATGGAGGGTGGTAGCATGGGTCAGTTAGATTTGAATCCACTGAAGCATAAAACTAGTAATAGAGGAAAATGTGGAAATTATAGTTATGAAACAAGATGTACATGTTAGAAGCCTTGACATTATAAAATTAGTGACATAATTCACAATAACTGGGAGCTGCAGATCTAGGGAAGATGGGGAAAATGTGATAGAGCTAATGCCCTCATTTTTCACAGTGAGCAATCAGTTAATACTGTTCAAGAAGGAAATATTTAATTAAAGCTAGTAATGACTTCAATTTCTTCATATTATTATGATCTATGTTATTACTGTTGGAGGGATATTTTGAGAAATACTCTCTCTTGTTGTAAAGAAGCATGTATCTGAAGTGAAACATTTACTTTCTTCAGTTTATGTTCCTTTTCTTAAATTCAAGAAAAAATATACTTATAAACTAAAACAAAATTTAATTATATGTGTACTGTAAAATTTTCTTAGTCCTTGTATCGATATTTCTATCTATATACAGATCCATGGAAAGACATTTGGACAATGTGTTCCTAATTGCTGATGCTAATCGCTTTGTTTGGTGAGATTTAGAGGAATTTAATTGTCTGCTAGTAAATAAAAGAATCTGTGCTTTTCATTCTTGATGATGCTACTCTGATGTTTTTACAAAAACATTAAAGTGATTTTTCTTAAAAACAGTAGTGTGAAATAAGCGTAGGTAGAGTCTTCTAGGAGAAGGCAATGGCACCCCACTCCAGTACTCTTGCCTGGGAAAATTCCATGGACAGAGGAGCCTGGTAGGCTGCAGTCCATGGGATCGCTAAGAATCGGAAACGACTGAGTGACTTCACTTTCCCTTTTCACTTTCACACATTGGAGAAGGACATGGCAACCCACTCTGGTGTTCTTGCCTGAAGAATCCCAGGGATGGGGAGCCTGGTGGGCTACCGTCTATGGGGTCGCACAGAATCAGCCACGACTGAAGTGACTTAGCAGCAGCAGCAGCAGAGTCTTCTAGTTGAAGGGCATTGAATGGAAATCGAGAGACCCAGTTCAAGTTTGCGATCTTTCTCTACTGAATGGTGTGGCCTTATTCAATGCAACTGAACTCAATATAGTTTTCACATTAGTAAAGTGGTTCATTCTAGCTCTAAGATTACTATAACTTCATAGAATTCACTAAATTTTTAGCCTGAGTATTCCCCCAAAAAAAATTAAAAAGGGAGGGGGTAAAACAAGACAAAAGTTTTTATGCAGGCTACTTTTTTGGGGATCTAATTCCAGGGAACAAGAATGGGGATTCAGTAAGTGTGAATTGGGAAAGGAGGGAAAGTAGTACAGGCATATGACATTGAGCTAGTTATGGTTGTTGGCAATTGTAACTTCATCCTACCAGGATCTTCCAAGTTGCTGTGCAGAACACGTCTCAGAATTTTTACCCATAATGCAGAAAAAAAGAACATTGATTCAACCTCAGTTCCTGCACTGGGCAGGTGTTAATTCACAGCTAAGATTGGAATATAGCACGCTACTATATATAAAATAGGTAAGCAACAAGGATCTATTGTATAGCATAGGAAACTATATTCAATATCTTGTGATAACCTATATTGAAAAAGAATCTAATATGTGTGTGTGTATGTATAAATGAGTCACTTTGCTGTCCACTCAAAACTAACACAGCATTGAGATTAACTATACTTATTTTCTTAAATTGGTGTATAAAATGCAGGTTGGTATATGCTTAGTCACTTCATTTATGTCTGACTCTTTGTTACCCTATGGACTGTAGCCCACCAGGCTCCCCTGTCCATGCGATTCTCCATGGACAGGAATACTGGCAAGAATACAAATACAAGGCAAAAATATTGAAGTGGGTTGCCATTCCCTTCTCCAGGGGATCTTCCCAACTCTGGGATAGAAACCAAGTCTTCTGCATCTCCTGCATTGACAGGCAGATTCTTTACTGCTGAGCCACTGGGAAAGCCAGACAATGCAGGATATCAAGTTAAATTTGAATTTCAGATAAAGAACATTGTTTTTAGTATAAATGTGTCCTAAATATTGTATGGAGCCTGTGCCAAGTAACTTCAGTCATGTCCAACTCCTTGTGACACTATGGACTGTATCCCACCAGGCTCCTCTGTCCATGGGGATTCTCCAGGCAAAAATACTGGAGTGGGTTGCCATGCCCTCCTCCAGGGGATCTTCCCAATACAGGAATCAGGGATCAAACCTAGGTCTCCGGTATTGCAGGCAGAGTCTTTACCATCTGAGCCACTGGGAAAACCATATGGAGCATCAGTTCAGTTCAGTTCAGTGGCTCAGTTCTATCCGACTCTTTGTTACCCCATGAATTGCAGCACGTCAGGCCTCCCTGTCCATCAACTCCCAGAGCTCACTTAAACTCATGTGCATCGAGTCTGTGATGCCATCCAGCCATCTCATCCTCTGTCGTCCCCTTCTCCTCCTGCCCCCAATCCCTCCCAGCATCAGCGTCTTTTCCAATGAGTCAACTCTTCCCATGAGGTGGCCAAAGTACTGGAGTTTCAGCTTTAGCATCATTCCTTCCAAAGAAATCCCAGGGCTGATCTCCTTTAGAATGGACTGGTTGGATTTCCTTGCAGTCCAAGGGACTCTCAAGAGTCTTCTCCAACACAGTTCAAAAGCATCAATTCTTTGGCACTCAGCTTTCTTCACAGTCCAACTCTCACATCCATACATGACCACTTGAAAAACCACAGCCTTGACTAGACAGACCTTTGTTGGCAAAGTAATGTCTCTGGTTTTTAATACGCTATTTAGGTTGGTCATAACTTTCCTTCCAAGGAGTAAGTGCCTTTTAATTTCATGGCTGCAATCACCATCTGCAGTGATTTTGGAGCCCCCCCCAAAATAAACTCTGACACTGTTTCCACTGTTTCCCCATCTATTTCCCAGGAAGTGATGGGACCAGATGCCATGATCTTCGTTTTCTGAATGTTGAGCTTTAAGCCAACTTTTTCACTCTCCTCTTTCACTTTCATCAAGAGGCTTTTTAGTTCCTCTTCACTTTCTGCCACAAGGGTTGTGTCATCTGCATATCGAGGTTATTGATATTTCTCCCAACAATCTTGATTCCAGCTTGTGCTTCTTCCAGCCCAGTGTTTCTCATGATGTACTTATACTAAATATTTATTCCCAGTTTATCTGAAATTCAAATTTAACTGAATCTCATATAGTTTTATTTGTGAAATCTACCAATTCCACCCATGAGATGTGAACATTCTCACATTTCTAATTGTGCATGTGTGAGCACAGATGTCTTACATTACAGCATCAGAGAAGCCTCAGTACAGTAAGAAAGAAGTAAACGGTACATATTCAGGTGCTGCTGAGGTAAGATGTAGTCAGTTTATTTATATATATGTGCATGTGTGTGTGTGTGTATATATATATACTTGTACAAACTGATTGTCTCAGAAACCTTGGGGGGAGGCAGTGCATCAAGAAGTGACACAAGACAGAAAGACATATTGTGAAGATTAGACAAAATAGTCAATATGGATGTATTCTGTAATCTATATCATGGAATAAAATGAGGTTATATCATCATCACATTCATTATCATCATCATCGCCTTGTAAAATTTAATTGTCTTGTTCAGTTAGGTTGCTCAGTCATGTCTGACTTTTTGCAACACCATGGACTGCAGCGTGCCAAGCTTCCCTGTCCATCATCAACTCCCGAAGTTTACCCAAACTCATGCCCATTGAGTTGGTGATACCACCCAACCATCTCATTCTCTATCGTCCCCTTCTCCTCCTGCCCTCAATCTTTCCCAGCATCAGGGTCTTTCCAAATGAGTCAGCTCTTCGCATCAGGTGACCAAAGTATTGGAGTTTCAGCTTCAACATCAGTTCTTCCAATGAATATTCAGAACTGATCTCCTTTAGAGTCCAAGGGACTCTCAAGAGTCTTTTCCAAGACCACAGTTCAAAAGCATCAATTCTTTGTTGCTCAGCTTTCTTTATAGTCCAACTCTCACATTCATACATGACTACTGGAAAAACCATACCTTTGTCTAGACGGACCTTTGTTGGCAAAGTAATGTCTCTGCTTTTTAATATGTTGTCTAGGTTGGTCATAACTTTCCTTCCAAGGAGTAAGCATTTTTTAATTTCATGGCTGTAGTCACCATCTACAGTGATTTAGGATGAGCAAAGTTCCATCTAGTCAAAGGTATGGTTTTTCCAGTAACCATGTATGGATGTGAGAGTTGACTATAAAGAAAGCTGAGCACTTAAGAATTGATGCTTTTGAACTGTGGTGTTGGAGAAGACTCTTGAGAGTCCCTTGGACTTCAAGGAGATCCAACCAGTCCATCCTAAAGGAGATTAGTCGTCAGTGTTCAATTGTTAGGGATCAGATCATTCAAATTGCAAGTTGTCTATAGATAATCACTGGTTAATTATATTAATAAAGATGAAAAATCAGTTCAGTTCAGTAGCTCAGTCATGTCCAACTCTTTGTGATCCCATGGACTGCAGCACACCAGGCCTCCCTGTCCATCATGGACTCCCAGAGCTTGCTCAAACCCAAGTCCATCGAGTCAGTAATACCATCCAACCATCTCATCCTCTGTCATCCCCCTCTCCTCCTGCCCTCAATCTTTCCCAGCATCAGGGTCTTTTCCAGTGAGTCAGCTCTTCCCATCAGGGGGCCAAAGTATTGGAGTTTCAGCTTCAGCATTAGTCTTTCCAATGAATACTCAGGACTGATTTCCTTTAGAATTAACTGGTTGGATCTCCTTGCAGTCCAAGGGACTCTCAAGAGTCTTCTCCAAGACCAGTTAAAAAGCATCAATTCTTTGGTGCTCAGCTTTCTTATTAGTCCAACTCTCACATGGATACGTGACTATTGGGAAAACTATAGCTTTGACTAGACAGACTTTTGTCAGCAAAGTAATGTCTCTGCTTTTTAATATGCTGTCTAGGTTGGTCATAGCTTTTCTTCCAAGGAGTGAGCGTCTTTTAATTTCATGGCTGCAGTCACCATCTGCAGTGATTTTGGAGCCCAAGAAAATAAAATCTGTCACTGTTTTCATTGTTTCCCCATCTATTTGCCCTGAAGTGATAGGACCAAATGCTATGATCTTAGTTTTTTTGAATGTGGAGTTCTAAGCCAACTTTTTCACTCTCTTCTTTCACTTTCATCAAGAGGTTATTTAGTTCTTCTTCTCTTTTCTGCCATGAGGGTGGTGTCATCTGCCTATCTGACGTTATTGATATTTCTCCTGGAAATCTTGATTCCATCTTGTGCTTCATCCAGCCTGGCATTTCACATGATGTACTCTGCACAGAAGTTAAATAAGCAGGGTGACAGTATCCAGCCTTGACATACTCCTTTCCCAATTTGGAACCATTCTTTTGTTCCATGTCTGGTTCTAACTATTGCTTCTTGACCTGCATCCAGATTTCTCAGGAGACAGATAAGGTGGTCTGGTATTCCCATCGCTTGAAAAATTTCACTAGTTTACTAATTTAATACTAGTTTTACTAGTTTATGAGTTTAGATATAAAAGTTTCACTAGTTTACATCAATACCAAAAGTCTTCGGAATTGTGCTTGTATAATCCCATCAATGAAAATCATGCTTTAAAAAGTCAGGAGCTTTAGAATAAAGCCAGTTTTTTACACCAGACTAAGGCATTACACGATTTCACTTATTCTAAAAACATTTCCAAGAGTTATCATTGTAATCATCTTAGCTCTGGCTTTCAGGCCCAGATCTTCTATTAAACCTGTGAAATTCTGTTTAGCATATCTGAACAATCACAGCAAATAGTATCCTAAAGATATTCCCTGATAGAAAAGGAAGATGTTCTCTGGGGTCTTTCCCTTTTTCTACCACCTTAACCTGATGCACCTGAGTAGGGAGACTGCTAGAGCTGTGCTGGGAATTTCTATACCATAAAAAGTTTGAACAATATTAATTTCTTGATCTTAAAAATATTGACTGACTTTTCCTCTTGTTTACAGTTAAAAGTTTTGAGGTTTAATTAGATCTCATTTGTTTATTTTTGTTTTTGTTTTCATTACTCAAGGAAGTGGGTTAAAAAAGATCTTCCTGTGATTCATACCAAAGACTGTTCTGACTATGTTTTCCTCTAAGAGCATTTTCTGGCCTTACATTTCAGTCTTTAATACAGTCTGAGTTTATTTTTCTGTATAGTGTTAGGAGATGTTCTAGTTTCATCCTTTTACACATAGCTGTCCAGTTTTCCCAGCACCACTTACTGAAGAGATTGTCTTTTCTACATTGTATATTCTTGCCTCCTTTGTTATAGATTAGGTTCCCATAGGTGCATAGGTTTATGTCTGAGGTTTCTATCCTGGTCTATTTACCTATATTTCTGTTTTGGTGCTAGTACCATATTGTCTTTGTAGTATAGTCTGAAGTCAGGAAAGTTGATTCCTCCAGCTCCATTTTTCTTCTTCAAGATTGCTTTGGTTCTTCAGGGTTTTTTGCGTTTCTGTACAAATTGTGAATTTTTCTGTTTCAGTTCTGTGAAAAACACCATTGCTAACTTGACAGAGATTGCATTGATTTTATAGATTGCTTTGGGTAGTATAGTCACTTTCACAATATTGAGTCTTCCAGTCCAAGAACTTGATATGTATCTCTTTCAGTTTGTGCTGTCTTTGATTTTTTTTTTTTAATCAGTATCCTTTAATTTTGTGAGTACAGGTCTTTTGTCTTCATAGGTAGGTTTATCCCTAGGTATTTTGTTCTTTTTGTTACATTGATAATGGGATTGTTTCCTTAATTTCTCTTTGAACTTATTTGCAAAGCAGAAATAGAGACACAGACATAGAGAACAAATTTATGGATACAAACAAGGAAAGCAAGTGTGGGATGAACTGAAAGATTGAGATTGACATATATACACTACTATTTATAAAATAAATAACTAATGAGAACTTGGGATTCCCTTGTGGCTCAGCTGATAAAGAATCTGCCTGCAATGCTGGAGACCTGGGTTTGATCCCTTGGTTGGGAAGATCTGCAGGAGAAGGGAAAGACTACCCACCCCAGTATTCTGACCTAGAGAATTCCTTGGGGTCGCAAAGAGTTGGACATGACTGAGTAACTTTCACTTTCAATTTCAATGAGAACTTACTGTATAGTACTGAGAACTCTACTCAATGCTCTGTGGTGACCTAGGTGCAATTCAATATGCTTAATTGCTCAGTAATGTCTGACTCTTTGCCACCCTTTGGACTCCTCTGTCTATGGTGTTTTTCAGGCAGGAATACTGGAGCGGGTTGCCATTTCCTTCTCCAGGGGATCTTCCTAACTCAGGGATCAAACCCACGTCTCCTGTGTCTCCTGCACTGTAGGTAGATTCTTTACCGCTGAGCCATCCAGGAAGCCCCTGTGGTGACTTAATGGGAAGGAAATCTAAAACAGAGTGATTATATGTATACGTATAACTGATTCACTTTGCTGTACAGCAGAAACTAACACTACATTGCAAAGCAACTATAGTCTAATAAAAATTAATTTAAAAAGTTAAAGATGAAAAAAGAGAAAGAAACATTGACTGAACATCTACTCTGTAATAGGAGATATAGATACATGAATAGGTTACAGCTGCCAGACATAGTTATCCTTAAGGAACTCATGGTTCAGTGAAGAGCATAACCATGCAAATGGGTCATAGTAAGTAGCTAAGTGAATGTGCGTGTTCTAAGTTGCTTCAGTCATGTCCAACTCTGTGTGACCCTATGGACTTTAGATGGACCCCACCAGGGTCCTCTGCCCATGGGATTCTCCAAGCAAGAATACTGGAGTTGGTTGCCATGCCTTCCTCCAGGGGCTCTTCCTGAACTCAGGAATTGAACCCATCTGTTCTTTGCATCTCCTACATTGGCAGGCAGGTTATTTACCAGTAGTGCCATCTGGGAAGCCTGGCTAAGAGAACCTGTGCTTAAATTCTCTGGTGGTGCCAAGAGAGGAGTTGAGGAGACTCATTCTTGGCATTCAATTCCCATATTGCTCGTTTATGTCTAAACTCCCTTTACATGGAAAATCAGGCATTTACTGTAACCAGAAGTTTATTTGGAATTTTTTCTGTCCTGGCTTATCTCCCTTTTTCAAGTATATAAAATCATGAATGAACCTACCATGACAAGTTTGTCTTCCCCAAAATCCATTGATAAGAGTGTCATCACCCTAGTCTGTGCCAAACTACCCATTTATTGTTAAGAGTTGCCATTAATATTGTATATCATCTACCCTAATGAAAAATTCATGTCAGAAATTAGTGTTCATTTTAAAGGTAAACAGTTTATTCCACTGGGAACTAATCAGTGTGCTTTAGTTATATCAGATCGATAACATCAATAAATTCAGCATTCATACTGGCCAAAGAGAAAATTCTGTACTTATGTGTTTTCATTTTGCTTTTAGTTTTCAGGATCAACAAATATACAGGCAGATTGTATATTTTACTTGTATTGTACTTCAATACAATGAAGTTTGTATTTTGTTTTATTGTACTTCACTTTATTGCACTTGGCAGATTTTGTGGCTTTTATAAACTGAAAATTTGTGACAACTTCATGTAGAATAGTCTATTGGTGACATTTTTCCAACAGCAATTGCTCTCTTCATGTTTCTGTGTCACATTTTGTTAATTCTTGCAATATTCCAAGCTTTTTTATTGCTATTATACTTGTTCTGGTAATCTGTGATCAGTGATCTTTGATGTTACCATTGTGATTGTATTTTGTTTTGTAGTTTTTAACTAAGCTATGTGCATTGTTATTTTAGACATAATTCTATTTTTCACTTAATAAACTATAGTATAATACAAACATAGCTTTTATATGCACTGGGAAACCAAAAAATTCAGATGACTCACTTTGTTGTAATATTCAGTTTATTGCCATTGTTTGAAACTGATTCTGGGATATTGCCAAGGTCTGCCTGTACAGTAGCAAATAATCTGAGCACTCAGTTAACCTTTTAATAATTCATTTATCAAATATGTACTGAATTACTACTGTGTGCCAGGCAGTGTTTTAGTCACTGAAAGTGAAAGTGAAAGTGAAGTCGCTCAGTCGTGTCTGACTCTTTGCGACCCCGTGGACTGTAGCCCACCAGGCTCCTCCATCCATGGGATTCTCCAGGCAAGAATACTGGAGTGGGTTGCCATTTCCTTCTCCAGGGGATCTTCCTGACCCAGGAATTGAACCCGGGTCTCCTGCATTGCAGGGAGACGCTTTAACCTCTGAGCCTAGAGAGCCTTTATTAAACAAGATAGACAAGGGCCTTGTTTTTCCTGAAATTTAAATTCCATTTGGGGATATATATGACCAGGAAACTGATAAACTGACTATATAGATAGACAATTGCCAAACTATATGCAAAAGAAGAATTTTGACCCATATCATGCAACAACTTCTGTAGGAAACTAGTTCCTTACCTACAATAAACACCCCAGGAAGCCAACTTGCTATATAAGTCTGACTGGGGGTAAGTCAGGCTGCTATCTCTGGTAACTGGCCCAAAATGTCCAAGACATGATGAATTAACTGATAACTTTCCTATTTTGTCCCTACTTCCAACTTAGGACCAACCAGAGTAAACCAAATAAATACCCATCATCAATCATATATGATGCGCAGATTCAAGTTATCATCTAGCAACTTTCCCATGCTAACAGCTTCCAATCAGGTCATACCAGAAGCCAGTAGTTTTTTCCACTACAAAGCTTTCCCACTATTATCTCTGCCTTTCAGTCTCTGACAAAACACGAGTGATAGTGACTGACTCCCTTGCTTAGAGTAAGCTCTGAATAAATAGCCTCTGCTTTTCTCATTTGGGTGGTCTTCATCTATTTCCATGAAACAAATAAGTGAGCAAGATGGTTTCTAACAATAATAACTGCTTTGAAGAAAACACATTTAGATGATATCACAGAAAGTAATGAAATGGGGACAGGAGATAACTTAGAATGAATGGTATAGAATGGTTCATTAGGGTGGAGTTTGAGCTGATCGGGGCTTCCCAGTGGCTCACCGGTAAAAATTTCACCTGCAATGCAGGAGCCTCGGGAGATGTGGATTTGATCCCTGGGTCAGGAAGATCCCTTGGAGGAGGGCATGGCAACCCACTCCAGTATTCTTGCCTGGAGAATCCCGTGGAGAGAGAAGCCTGGCAGGCTATAGTTTATAGGGTTGCAAAGAGTCAGACATGACTGAAGCAACTTAGCAAACATGCACACACGTTGAGCTTATCTGAATGACAATCATGAAAGAACTTTGAAAAGATCTTGTTCAGAGACAGCCTGGTACTGGTAACAGCATGTTCAAAGGCAGGAACAAGTTGGCAGGTTTAAGAAAACAAAAGAAAGTCAGTGTTACTATAACTTGGTTAACGAGGAGAGTAGTTGCAGGTAAGGCCAGATGTACACAGGAACCAGGCCATGGAGGGTCTTGTTTGCCCCTTAATGACTGTGTTTTATTGTGAGAACCATGGAAAATCATACAAGGATTATGTGCATGAGAAGATTATGAAAACATTTAAATTGTATGTAGGGACAAGAGTAGGATCAGGGAAATCATTTGAGAGGATTTTGTAATAATTCAGGAGGGAGATGAAGACGTTAGCTCAGACAAGTGTGGTAGAACTGGACATGAAGGGAAAATGATTGGCTTTAGGATTTACTGTGGAGGAAGAACTGACAGACATGAATAGCTGACAAGTTGGATGCACTAGGTGAGAGACATGAGACAAGACAGTTCTAGCTTTTTTGATGCATTTTGTTTGTTTGGCTTGATCCACCAGGTGGATGATGATATCATTTACAGAGATACATAAGACTGGGTCTAAAGTAGGTTTTAGTAACAGGGAGAAGAGTGGCAGGATCAGAACTTTAGTTTGGTCATGTTAAGTTTAAGATGCCCTTAGATATCCAAGTATAGAGAATGCTCACTACAATAGTTTAAAACTCAGTAATGTCTCAAGGTTGAAAAAGGTGGGTTCTGCCATCTAGTGGCTGTGTGACTTTGGGCAAGTTATTTCACCTCTCTGAGCCTCTGCGTACTTTTTAGTAAAAAGGAGACGATGAGACCATCAGTTTATTGGGAGATCGTGGGGTTACTTCATAAGTTTCAATTATTTTCTCCAGTTTAGTTTATAAATTACTAGAAACATTAGTCCCTTGGACTGCAAGGAGATCCAACCAGTCCATCCTAAAGGAAATGAGTCCTGGGTGTTCACTGGAAGGACTGATATTGAAGCTGAAACTCCAATATTTTGGCCACCTGATGTGAAGAGCTGACTCATTTTTAAAAACCCTCATGTTGGGAAAGATTGAAGGCAGGAGAAGGGAATGACAGACGATGTGATGGTTAGATGGCATCACCGACTCAATGGACATGAGTTTGGGTAAACTCCAGGAGTTGGTGATGGACAGGGAGACTGGCATGCTGCAGTTCATGGGGTCACAAAGAGTCGGACACGACTGAGCAACTGAACTGAGAAACATTTACTGGACTTTCTCCATACGTTACCGTAATTCCTAGTTTTTAATGACACTGTGAGATTTCATCTTTTATCTATGTCTTTTTTGTGTGTGAGATATTAGAAAAGTTGCATCAGAGGTTGCTGAACAGTTACCATTTTATACCTGAATCCTTCAATATTTCTTTCTAAATCATGAAACTATCAACCTCTCTCCAAGGGCAGGGTTGCTCTAGGTAAACTGATCAAGTAGCAGAACTGATCTAAGATTTCTTACTAACCCTGACAATTTTATGGTGAGACCTATATCATTTTGACCCTTTAACTCCAGGGTTATGAATTCTGGTATCACTTGAGACCATCAAGGTCCAGAGATGTTCAAGGATAAAATGCTTATCAAATGTCAGGAGATATGTTATTTAGATAATCATGCTAAAGCTGGAGTATCAAAAGATTGTCATGGAGTACCAAAAGATTGATTTCCTTAGGGACTAGTTGAAAGAAGACAAGAATTTTTGCAGACAGTTTGTGCCAAATTGGGAAGATTTGCTATAGTTATTTCCTTTTGAATATAGTAAAATTCTTATTAAAATATTCCCATTAATATTAATAGAGTATAACAAGAACTAGGGGCTTCCCTGGTGGCTTAGTGGTAAAGAATCGCCTGCCAATACAGGTAGACATAAAAGACACGGGTTTGATCCCTGGGCCAGGAAGATCTCCTGGAGAAGGGAATGGCTACCCACTCTAGTATTCTTGCCTGGAGAATCCCATGGACAGAGGAGCCTGATGGGCTACAGTCCATAGGGTTGCAAAGAGTCAGACACAACTGAAGCAACTTAGTACACACATATGCACTACGTTGGTATTGGTCATACATAGCTGCCAGCCTCCTTTCTTTTTCTCCCATACCTCCCTATTCCAGCCAGTCACGATCCTTACTAATGCTTTCTAGGTTCATTTTAGGTCTAGACCACTGTCAACTGAAAAAAAAAAAAAAGCAAACCTAACAGTTGAGAACTGCTCCAAAGAGGTAAGAGAGGAACCAGGATACAGAGGAATTTTTTTCACAAAGCCAGATAGTCAGAACAACAAAAGATTACTGATAATTAAAGAAAACCAGACATCTCAAGTCAATGAATTTAGCACTTGGGCTCATTGAAGTCATTCTTTGGATGTGCACCTTAGCTATCTGGGGCCAATATCCTGTCCTTTCCCATCCTGAGTCCCTTAGTATGCTTTCTCCCTGGGGGTGGCTTCAGTGACAAGACTCAGCCCATTTGTCTCCTTCCTGAGTTCTCTCAAGGCTCACCATAAGGGTGGGGATAGTGACTACAGTTTGATGGCCATAGCACCCTTTTTTGCTCATATGGCAGGTGAGGATTTTCATCCACATCAGATTTACACACTAAGATCATGGCATCTGGTGCCATCATTTCATGGCAAATAGGTGGGGAGACAGTGGAAACAGTGACAGACTATTTTCTTGGGTTCCAAAATCACTGCAGATTGTGACTACAGCCATGAAATTAAAAGATGCTTACTCCTTGGAAGAAAAGCTATGACCAACCTAGACAGCATATTAAAAAGCCGAGACATTACTTTGCCGACAAAGGTCCATCTAGTCAAAGCTATGGTTTTTGCAGTAGTTATGTATGGATGTGAGAGTTGAACTATAAAGAAAGCTGAGTGCTGAAGAATTGACGCTTTTGAACTGTGGTGTTGGAGGAGACTCTTGAGAGTCCCTTGGACTGCAAGGAGATCCAATCAGTCCATTCTAACAGAAATCAGTCCAGAATATTCACTGGAAGGACTGATGCTGAAGCTGAACTCCACTACTTTGGCTACCTGATGTGAAGAACTGATTCATTTGAAAAGACCTTGATGCTGGGAAAGATTGAAGGTGGGAGGATAAGGGGGCAATGGAGGATGAGATGGTTGGATGGCATCACCAACTCAACGGACATGAGTTTGAGTAAACTCCGGGAGTTGGTGATGGACAGGGAGGCCTGGTATGCTGCAGTCCATGGGGTGGGAAAGAGTCTGATATGACTCAGCGACTGAACTGAACTGAGATTTACACACAGTTTACAACATGTTTACAAACAGTGAAAGAGAAAACAGGGATTGTTCAATTTCCTGGACTATTTTTCAAATAACGAAATTGGTATTCACCAGTGTTGTAAAGATTCAGGATCTGAATCCTAGTTTTCTGATTTCAAGTGCAATGTCCTTTCCAATATGACATTTCCCCTTCAAGAAGTTTACAAATTATGGCCTTTTTCATTCATTTAAAAGGTTGTATTTGCTTTTGCTGTCTTACTTGGGAAACTATCCATACGGAATGTTCTTTCCATGGTAGTTTACATTTTGCATCCCCCAAAACCTATTCCATAAACCTACTTTGAGAGAACAATGGAATGCTATCTGTACGATGAAGCAGCATCTGTCTCATGCATACATATGTATGCATGCTTGAGCACATATATGTGCAAAGGTTTTAACCCTTCGGCTTTGTAGTTGGTAGTCACTATTCTGAAAAAAATGGATTGTTTTCTGTTTAATTCCTTTTCAAAGCATAAATTTGAGAAATAAGAATCATGAAATTAAGAGGAATAAAGAATAAAGTTAGCAGCTGGCTTATATATATATATTTTTTCTTTTTGCAAAACTGTTCCCTATTCTCCATGCCACTGAAGTCAGTGTAATGTTCATTGCTTCAGGTATTTTGATCAAGATCCTCCTCTGTTGCAAACAGCTCAAGATTATTTGTTTGTAACTCTCCTTTTAAATGAATGTGATTCTATTCACACGGTTGCTTTGATCATTTCCTAAAGGTTTTTAATATGTTTCCAGCTGAATCCCTTTCACTGAAGGGATGGAGGCCTCACTGAATGTCTTCTGGATATTTTACCTCTGCCCTGACAGGCTGTCAGTTCTTATGTTGATATCTCTATTTTATATCTTTCCTTTATCCCAAGAAACCTTGACACATTTTCATTTCCTCTTATGAAAGATTTTGAGACAGAGGTGTGGCAGATGCCACTTTAGACTTCAAGGTGGAAAAAATTAAGTTGTTTAGAAAACAGTAACTGCATTTTGGTATTGTGTCAATGAGCTTAAAGTAAATGAAAAGTGTGAAAGAATTTCTCCACTAAGGCAGTGAAAGAAATCTCAGCAGGGTAGAGGTCACAATTATGGGTTTTAAGATTCAACAATGAGATCATTTCCTTTAGAAAGATGTCCCTGAACTTTTTGTATCTGCACCTTTTTTTGTGCCTTCATGCCTCTCTGTGTGCATTTGTATGTGCTGTCATGTCTGATTCTTTGAGACCCCATGGACTATAGCCCACCAGGCTCCTCTGTCCATGGGATTTCCCAGACAAGAATACTGGAGTAGATTGTCATTTCCTCTTCCAGGGGATCTTCCTGACCGAGGGATTGAACCCACATTTCTTATGTCTCCTAGATTGGCAGGCAGATTCTTTAACACTAGCACCACCTCATGCTTCTCTACCCCTCCTTAAACTGAGACTAGCCCCTATCATGACAATTAGCACTTAGCAGTGTAGTTTTATCTTTGCTTAATTGTTTGAAATTGTGACTAACAGATCATTGGTTTGACTACAAACTGTTTTTCATGCTTTCCCCTTTTGTGTATTATGAAATATTTCAAACATATTAAACACAGTAATGGCTTCCTAGGTGGTGCTAGTGGTAAAGAATCCCCCTGCCAAGCAGGAGACTCAGGTTTGATCCCAGTATATTCCTGAGTTGAACTAATACCATCATTTAAAGGGAATAGATTAGATCTGCATCTATTCATTTGGGTAAATCTAGAAAAAAGTATTGACTGTGGAGGGGATTGCAGTAGGATATGTACAATGTGAAAGAATGTGTATAAATTTTGAAAATACATTGTATATTGTTTGTGTGTGTCTGTGTTAGTCGCTCAGTTGTGTTCAACTCTTTGTGGCCTCATGGGCTGTAGCCAGCCAGGCCCCTCTGTCCATGGGAGTCTCCAGACAAGAATACTGGAGTGGGTTTCCATTCCTTTCTCCAGGGGATCTTCCCGACCTAGGGATCAAATCTGGGTCTCCCACATAACAGGCAGATTTTTTACCATGAGCCACCAGGGAAGCCCTGTATGTTGTTTCTGAGCAAATAAATATTTGGAAAAATTGGAAAATTATCTATGCTGAGAAGTACACATCAGCTTTTGAACAGTATTTACCTCTAATAAGAGAAGAAAGATACTTGGAACAGTATTTACCTCTAATAAGAGAAGAAAGATACTTGGATAGGAAAGGCATGTGGGGGAGACATCTGCTTTGCCAATATTTTGTTATGTTAAAAAAGAAGATTTGGAGCAGATATGTTACAGTGTCTAAAATCTAAGCCTTTATATTTATACTTCTTAAGCAATATAGCATAGAGGTTAAAATCATGGGCTTTGGGACTAGACTGTCAGGAGATTGAATCTGACAGCGGCACCACTTATTATCTGTGTGGTCTTGAGCATATTATTTACTCTCTTATACCTACTTGTCTCATCTGAACACAGACCTTGTAAGTTTGTTCTGAGAGTTAGACATATGAATGTAAAATATTAAGAACCTTACCCAACACAGAGTAAGTAATATATAAATATTGGCTATTATTACTGTGTTTGGCCTGGCGTACTGCTGTCCATGGGCTCGCAGAGTTAGACATGACTGAGGGACTGAACTGGCTGTGTCTGGTGCTGGTACTCTGTCTAGCTATACTCATATTGCTTTTGACCTTTCTCTCTTGAAATGAATTACAACAAAACAAAAAACAACTTCATGTCTCCTTGGTCATGTATGCAACAATTTGTGCATGTTTTTCTACAGTGGAATTGCTGAGTCATATTCTATGCTAGAAACTGAAAATTATTTCCAAAGGTGATTAAACCAACTTATAGTAACGCTGGCACTCGAAGAAAGTTGTTAATCCTCTACAAAATTGGGCATAATTTTTCAATAGCAAATTGTATTTACCAATTATCTTCCCAGAGAGCCCAGTGGTAAAGAATCCACCTGCTAATGCAGGAGAGGCAAGAGATGTGGATTTAATTCCAGGGTCAGGCAGATTCCTCTGGAAGAGGAAATGACAACCCAATCCAGTATTCTTGCCTGGAACATCCCATGGACAGAGGAGCCTGGCAGGCTACAGTCTGTGTGTTCCCAAAGTGTCAGACATGACTGAGCGACTGAGCACATACACACGTGTGTGTGTGCACGCTCGCACACACTTGTTTACACATAGGCATTAGAATCCGAACCCTGGCACCTAATACTTAGAGCTTGTATTTGAGACAGAAACTGCTGTGAACATAGTGTCTTTTCCTTAGTGCATACCATCATGGCTTTACTCTCTCTTTGATGTGCAATTTTTACTTGCATTTCATCAAAATGATCATTCTTCTCCTTTATAGTTTGTATTTTTTGTATCTTATCTAATAAGTCATTCTTTATCTTGATGTCCTAGGGATACCATAATATATTCTTTTCTAAGAGTTTCAAAGATTTTTATTTTCTCTTCATTTCCTTAACGCATGTGGAATTTGATTCTTATGCATAGTGTGAATTCAATTTTGTAATTTTCTCATTTGAATAATCAATTTTCCCAGTGCAACTTTTTGGTGACCATTTTTCCCCTGCTGGTGTTTAATGTGACCCTTCTCTTAAATTAAGCATTAGTATATATATATATTCCTAGGACTTCATATTTTTTCATTTGTTCATTCACCAAATATAAAAGAAAAAAAACTGCTATATGACAGCACAATTCTTATTTGGGATATGGCACTGAACAAAATAGGCAAAAATCTTTATCTTCTTATAGCTTAAATTCATGGACTGAGAATGGGACAAGCTATACGTATTATATAAGAAAAAAGTATATTACATAGTGTATATTTATTTTTTCAGGCTTTATTGTATTTTTAGATACTTTACTTTCCCATATGAATTTTATGAAGAATTACTTAGTTTCTACAAAATATCTGCTAGAATTTTTATTGAACTTGCCAGAAATCTATAGGCATTGTAACAATTTGGGAGAATTGACATGCTAACAAAATTGAGTTATGATACAATATCTGAGATATAGTAGGTAATATATATGTATCATACATACAATATAATTATAAATATTAAAAATGCATCAGATAATATTGTGATAGCTTAAAAACATGAGAGAGTTTCACCCTTTGCTCTGCCAATCAATATATTTCTAATATACAATTCATAAATTCTTATCACAGAATGTTCAGCTTGAAATAAGTATATAGTACTGGATTTTTGAAAGCTCTTGGAGATATGTATAATAATTTAACTATTTCAAAAAGTTATATTTAATCAATCAAAATCTTTTTTATTTTGATGATCATCTGACTACAGTTTGTTTGCGAAGTTTAAACTTTTGCCTTAATTTTTGCTGCTCTTTGCCACATTTTAAGAAACAACTTCTACAAACCTTCTTGAAGTTATAACATGAAAAAACTAATTAAAATGCAATAGTAACTTTTTCCAGACTGCATTTTTCTTACCGTTTATGGAACATACCATGCACATACACATCAAAAATCCATATTATGAGAAACGTGCACTTGCTGTAGTGATTACTTTTTCAAAAGACAGTTTCTGGCAGCTGCAGGCACTCACACTTTTTTACAACATCTTCAGAGCAATTTTCCTCTTGTCAGAAATACAAAACTTGTCTGAAAAGAAATGAGATTGGTTATTCAAAGAGCCTACAAGAAATTATGCATATAAAAGACTGTTTCCCCTCAAAGTAGTGTTAATTGTAAAGGCAAGTTTTATTTATTTTCAAGCTTTGTCTTAAAAGCCAATCATGTACCTAACAGAAAACAGCCCATGTTATTCTTTCATTCAACATATTTTAACTCAGTTTTTACTAGTACTGTGCTAAATGCTAGGGGTATCTTGGTATATAAATCACAATCCATCCCTGCTTTCACGGGACTTAGCACAGTCTAGGAGTGTGAGTCAGATGAGTAAGTAATAAAAGATGAGTCAACCTGATAAGTGATTCAATATAGGAAGCACTGGAAACCAGTTCAGGAGAGAGAAGAGAAAAACCATCACAAATTTAAGGAATCAGGGCAGATTTCCTATAGAAGATGACAACTGATCTGAGATCTGAACAATGAGAAGGTGTTATAAGCCAAAGAATATTAGAAACAGGAAGTGAAAATGTTTCAGGCATAGTGAAGAGCATGTTCAATGTCATAGAAGTGTAGAACATCAAACAGGCTTAGAGAAATGCAAATAGCACTCTGTAGAAGAGGTATGTATATTGTGATTAAAATATGAGGGAGCATGAAGCTGAAAAATGTCAAGGTCCAAATCATGGCTGATTCCTTATACCACATGAAGGAGCTTGGATTTTCTGTATAGGTAATAGGGAACGTTCTATGATTTTTAAAAGAAAGTGTCTTGTTGAGAATCATACTTTAGACAGATCATGCCAGAAGCTTTTTGGTGGATAGACTGTAGTGGGACATGAATGGCATCAGGTTTTTTAAGGGCTGAATAGAAATTATAAGGGCTGAATAGAAAAAAAATATTAAAAGTGGAGAACGTAAGATATATTCAAGATATATTCAGTTAAAGTAATATTATTTTATATTGTGTGTATGTGTGTATGTGTGTGTGTGTGTGTGTGTGTGTGTATGTATGTATGTATAGAAAATGAAAGTGAAAGATGCTGAGTCGTGTCCAACTCTTTGGGACCCCATGGACTGTACGGTTCATGGAATTCTCCAGGCCAGAATACTGGAGTAGGTAGCCTTTCCCTTCTCCAGGGGATCTTCCCAACCCAGGGATGGAACCCAGGTCTCCCACATTGCAGGCAGAATCTTTACCAGCTAAGCCACAAGGGAAGCCCAAGAATACTGGAGTGGGTAGCCTATTCCTTCTCCAGAGGACCTTCCTGACCCAGGAATGGAACCAAGGTCTGCTACATTGTAGGTGAATTCTTTACTGACTGAGCTATCAGGAATATGTATACACACACACAAATTATGTTGGAAGTGAGAAGGAAAGAGTATCTACCAGGTTCTTGACATGGGTTACTGGATACATAACCTTGCCATTCATCAATTTTAAGAACACAGGAACCGAATTATATTTATGATAAAGAGATGATGAGCTAGGTTTTAGTCACTTTGAGTTTAAAGTATGCCTTAGACATTCAGATGAAGAAGGCGATGGCCCCCCCACTCCAATACTCTTTCCTGGAAAACCCCATGGATGGAGGAGCCTGGTAGGCTGCAGTCCATGGGGTTGCAAAGAGTCAGACACGACTGAACGACTTCACTTTCACTTTTCACTTTCATGCATTGGAGAAGGAATGGCAACCCATTCCAATATCCTTGCCTGGAGAATCCCATGGACAGAGGAACTTGGCAGCCTACAGTCCATGGGGTCACAAGAGTAGGACATGACTTAACAACTAAACCACCACCATTGAAAATTATTTTCTAAAAGGTCTATACAAGTTTATATTCTTAAGATTATAATTTGAAACATTCTCTAACACGTTTCAAAAATTACTGAAGTCCAGTTTTAAAGTTAGCTATGAGTGTGAAAGTTTCTCATTTTATATTTTACGTTTACTTAATTATTATAAGATGGATAATCTTTTGTGTATTAAATGATTTATATTTTCCTCCTGTTTATATATGTTGTCAGTCTATGTTGTTTGTCCCTTTTACAATTCACATGTAATTTTTATGTGTTTCAAATGCTAATAATTTTGTTATATATATTACAAATATATTTTCCAAGTCTGTGGTCACATTGTTTGTAGTATATTTTGACAGGAATGGTCTTGTTTGAGAACTTGTTTATTATTTCAAGTACATAAACATGTATTACATGTTTCCTTTATTAAAAAATAATTTTTATTATTTTCTTATGTAGCCTTTAATTTCCCTAGAATATAATCTTTTCATAAGGAGTGCTATTCTTTTTTCATTTTAAAAAATTAATTTATTTTAAATGGAGGCTAATTAATTTACAATATTATAGTGGCTTTTGTCATACATTAACATGAATCAGCCATGAGTGTACATGTGTTCCCCATCCTGAACACCCCTCCCAGTGGTGAGGGGGTCATCCCAGTGCTCCGGCCCTGTGCACCCTGTCTCATGCATCAAACCTGGACTGGCGATCTGTTTCACATATCCACCTTTGCCTTCTCCCATAGAGTCCAAGAGTCTGTTCTTTACATCTGTGTCTCTTTTGTGGTCTCGCATGTAGGGTCATCGTTACCATTTTTCTAAATTTCATGTATATGCGTTAATATACTGTATTGGTGTTTTTCTTTCTGACTTACTTCACTCTGTATAATAGGCTCCAGTTTCATCCATCTCATTAGAACTGATTCAAATGCATTCTTTTTAATAGCTGAATAATATTCTATTATGTATATGTACCAGAGCTTTCCCATCCATTCATCTGCCAATGGACATCTAGGTTATTTCCATGTCCTAGCTATTGTAAAGATTGCTGCGATGAACATTGGGGTACATGTGTCTCTTTCAATTCTCGTTTTCTAGGTGTGTATGCCCAGCAGTGGGATTGCTGGGCCATATGGCAGTTCTATTTTCAGTTTTTTAAGGAATCGCCACACTGTTCTCCATAGTAGCTGTACTAGTTTGCATTCCCACCAACAGTGTAAGAGGGTTCCTTTTCTCCACAACCTCTCCAGAATTTATTGTTCGTAAATTTTTGATAGCAGCCATTCTGACTGGCATGAGATGGAACCTCATTGTGGTTTTGATTTGCATTTCTCTGGTAATGAGTGATGTTGAGCATCTTTTGATGTGCTTGTAAGCCATCTGTATGTCTTCTTTGGAGAAATGTCTGTTTAGTTCATTGGCCCATTTTTTGATTGGGTCGTTTATTTTCTGGAATTTAGCTGCATGAGCTTCTTGTATATTTCTGAGACTAATTCTTTGTCCATTGCTTCATTTGCTATTATTTTCTCCCATTCTGAAGGCTGTCTTTTCACCTTGCTTATAGTTTTTTTAGTTGTGCAAAGGATTTTAAGCTTAATTAGGTCCCATTTGTTTATTTTTGCTTTTATTTCCATTACTCTGGGAGGTGGGTCATAGAGGATCCTACTGTGATTTATGTCAAAGAGTGTTTTGCCTAGGTTTTCCTCTAGGAGTTTTATATTTTCTGGTCTTACATTTATATCTTAATCCATTTTGAGTTTATTTTTTGTATGATGTTAGAAAGTGTTCTTGTCATTCTTTTGCAAGTGGTTGACCAATTTTCCCAGCACCATTTGTTAAAGAGATTGTCTTTTCTCCACTGTACATTCTTACCTCCTTTATCTAAAATAAGGTGTCCATAGGTGCATGGATTTATCTCTGGGCTTTCTACTTTGTTGCATTGATCTATATTTCTGTCTTTGTGCCAGTACCATACTGTCTTGATAACTCTAGCTTTGTAGTATAGTCTGAAGTCAGGCAATTTGATTCCTCCAGTGCTAGCTTCTTTCTCAAGATTGCTTTGGCTATTTGAGGTTTTTTGTATTTCCATATAAATTGTGACATTATTTATATTAGTTCTCTGAAAAATATCATTGGTAACTTGATAGGGATTGCATTGAATCTATAGATTGTTTTGTGTAGTATACTCACTTTCACTATACTGATTATTCCAGTCCATTAACATGGTATATTTCCACGTCTAGTTGTGCCATCTTTGATTTCTTTCATCAGTGTTTTATAGTTTTCTATATATAGATCTTTTGTTTCTTTAGGTCAATTTATTCCTAAGAATTTTATTCGTTTTGTTGCAATGGTGAATGGAATTGTTTCCTTAATTTCTCTTTCTGTTTTCTGATTGTTAGTGTATAGGAATGCAAGGGATTTTTGCATGTTAATTTTATATCCTGCAACATTTCTATATTCATTGATTAGATCTAGTAATTTTCTGGTGTAGTCTTTAGGGTTTTCTATGTAGAGGGTCATGTCATCTACAAACAGTGAGAGTTTTACTTCTTCTTTTCCAATGTGGATTCCTTTTATTCCTTTTTCTTCTCAGACTGCTGTGGCTAAAACTTCCAAAACTATGTTGAATAGTAGTGGTGAGAGTGGGCATCTTTGTCTTGTTCCTGACTTTAGGGGAAATGCTTTCAATTTTTCACCATTGAGGATAATGTTTGCTGTGGATTTATCATATATGGCTTTTATTATGTTGAGGTATGTTCCTTCTATGCCTGCTTTCTGGAGGGTTGTTTTTTTTTTTTTAATCATAAATGGATGTTGGATTTTGTCAAAAGCTTTCTCTGCATCTATTGAGATAATCATATGGTTTTTATATTTCAATTTGTTAATGTGGTGTATGACATTGATTGATTTGTGGATATTGAAGAATGCTTGCATCCCTGGGATAAAGCCCACTTGGTCATGATGTATGATCTTTTTAATATGTCGTTGGATTCTGTTTGCTAGAATTTTGTTAAGGATTTTTGCATCTATGTTCATCAGTGATACTGGCCTGTAGTTTTCTTTTTTTGTTACATCTTTGCCTGGTATTAGGGTGTTGGTGGCCTCATAGAATGAGTTTGGCAGTTAACCTTCCTCTGCAATTTTCTGGAAGAGTTTGAGTAGGATAGGTGTTAGCACTTCTCTCTCTATTTTTTTTTTTTTTTTTTTTTTTTTTTGGTAGAATGCCCCTGTGAAGCCATCTGGTCCTGGGCTTTTGTTTGTTGGAAAGTTTTTTATTACAGTTTTGATTTCCATGCTTGTGATGGGTCTGTTAAGATTTTCTATTTCTTCCTATTCAGTTTTGGAAGATTATACTTTTGAAATAATTCGTCCATTTCTTCCAAATTGTCCATTTTATTGGCATATAGTTGCTGATAGTAGTCTCTTATGATCCTTTGTATTTCTGTGTTGTCTATTGTAATTTCTCCATTTTCATTTCTAATTTTGTTGATTTGATTCTTCTCCCTTTTTTCCCTTGATGAGTCTGGCTAATGGTTTGTCTATTTTGTTTATCTTCTCAAAGAACCAGCTTTTAGCTTTGTTGACTTTTGCCATAGTCTCCTTTGTTTGTTTTTCATATATTTCTCCCCTAATTTTATGATTTCTTTCATTCTACTAACCCTGGGTTTCTTCATTTCTTCTTTTCCTAGTTGCTTTAGGTGTAAAGTTAGGTTATTTCTTTGATTTTTCTCTTGTTTCTTGAGGTAAGCTTGTCTTGCCATGAACCTTCCCCTTTGCACTGCTTTTACTGAACCCCATAGGTTTTAGGTTGTCATGTTTTCATTGTCATTCGTTTCTATGCATATTTTGATTTCTTTCTTGATTTCTTCTGTGATTTTTTGATTATTCAGAAGCATGTTGTTTAGTCTCCATATGTTTATATTTTTAATATTTTTTTTTCCTGTAGTTGACATCTCATCTTACTGCATTGTGATCAGAAAAGATGTTTGAAGTGATTTCAATTTTTTTGAATTTACCAAGGCTAGATTTGTAGTCCAGGATATGATCTATCCTGGAGAAGGTTCCATGTGCACTTGAGAAAAAGGTGAAATTAATTATCTTGGGGTGAAATGACCTATAGCTATCAATTAGGTCTAACTGGTCCATTGCATCATTTAAGGTTTGTGTTTTCTTGCAAATTTTCTGTTTAGTTGATCTATCCATAGGTGTGAGAGGTGTATTAAAGTCTCCCACTATTATTATGTTACTGTTAATTTCCCCATTCATACTTGTTAGCATTTGCCTTACATATTGTGGTGCTCTTATGCTGGGTGCATATATATTTATAATTGTTATATTTTCTTCTTGGATTGATTTTTGATCATTATGTAGCATCCTTCTTTATCTCTTTTCACAGCCTTTATTTTAAAATCTATTTTATCTGATATGAGTATTGCTAATCCTGCTTTCTTTTGGTCTCCCTTTGCATGAAATATCTTTTTCCAGCCCTTCACTTTCAGTCTGTATGTGTCCCTTGTTTTGAGGTGAGTCTCTTGTAGACAGCATATATAGGGATCTTGTTTTTGTATCCATTCAGATAGTATTTGTCTTTTGGTTGGGGCTTTCCACCCATTTACATTTAAGGTAATTATTGATAAGTATGATCCCATTGCCATTTACTTTGCTGTTTGGGGTTCGAGTTTATAAACCTTTTCTGTGTTTCCCATCTACAGAAGTTAATTTAGCATTTGTTGAAGACCTAGTTTGGGTGCTGAATTGTCTCAGCCTTTGCTTGTCTGTAAAGTTTTTTATTTCTCCTTTGTACTTGAATGAGATCCTTGTTGTGTATAGTAATCTAGTTTGTAGGCTTTTCTCTTTCATCACTTTAATTATGTCCTGCAGTTCCCTTCTAACCTGAAGAGTTTCTATTGAAAGATCCTTATGGGGATCCCCCCGTGGGTTATTTGTTGTTTTTTCCTTTCTGCTTTTAATATTTGTTGATTCTGTTTGATCTTTTTAATTTGTTTAATATGTGTCTTGTGTTGTTTGTCCTTGGGTTTATCCTGTTTGGGACTTTCTGGATTTCTTGGACTTAGGTGGCTATTTTCTTCCCCATTTTAGGGAAAATTTCAACTATTATCTCCTGAAGAATTTTCTTATGGCCTTTCTTTTTGTTTTCTTCTTCTGGTCCTCCTGTGATTTGAATGCTGGGGAGTTTAACATTGTCCCAGAAGTCTCTGAGCTTTCCTCATTTCTTTTAATTCTTTTTTTCTTTTTCCTCTCTGCTTCATTTATTTCCACCATTCTATCTTCCACCTCACTTATCCTATCTTCTGTCTCACTTATTCTACTGTTGGTTCCCTCCAGAGTGCTTCTTATCTCAGTTATTGCATTATTCAATATTTTTTGACTATTTTTTAATTTCTTCTATGTCCTTGTTAAAGATTTCTTGCATCTTCTCATTCCTTGTCTCCAGTCTATTTATCTCTCAGTTCAGTTCAGTTCATTTCAGTTCAGTCACTCAGTCGTGTCCGACTCTTTGCGACCCCATGAATTGCAGCACACCAGGCCTCCCTGTCCATCATCATCTCCCGGTGTTCACTCAAACTTACATCCATCAAGTCGGTGATGCCATCCAGCCATCTCATCCTGTTTTCCCCTTTTCCTTCTGCCCCCAATCCCTCCCAGCATCAGAGTCATTTCCAATGAGTCAGCTCTTCGCATGAGGTGGCTAAAGTACTGGAGTTTCAGCTTTAGCATCATTCCTTCCAAAGAACACCCAGGGTTGATCTCCTTTAGAATGTACTGGTTGGATCTCTTGCACTCCAAGGGACTCTCAGGAGTCTTTTCCAACAGGACTGGAAAGGGTCAGTCTTCATTCCAACCCCAAAGAAAGACAATGCCAAAGAATGTTCAAACTACCACACAATTGCACTCATTTCCCACGCTAGTAAAGTAATGTTCAAAATTCTCCAAGCCAGGCTTCAGCAGTACGTGAACCATGAACTTCCTGATGTTCAAGCTGGTTTTAGAAAAGGCAGAGGAACCAGAAATCAAATTGCCAACATCTGATGGATCATTGAAAAAGCAAGAGAGTTCCAGAAAAACATCTATTTCTGCTTTATTGACTATGCCAAAGCCTATGCCAAAGTGGATCACAATAAACTGTGGAAAATTCGTCAAGAGATGGGAATACCAGACCACCTGACCTGCCTCTTGAGAAACCTATATGCAGGTCAGGAAGCAACAGTTAGAACTGGACATGGAATAACAGACTGGTTCCAAATAGGAAAAGGAGTACGTCAAGGCTGTATATTGTCACCCTGCTTATTTAACTGCCTATTTAACATATATTTATCTCTAATTCCATTTATTTTCAAGATATTGGATCATTTTTACTACCATTATTCTGAATTCTTTTTCAGATAGACTCCTTATCTCCTCTTTGGTTTGGTTTGGTGGGAATTTATCATTTTCCTTTACCTGCTGGATATTTCTCTGTCTTTTCATTTTGTTTAGATTGCTGTGTTTGGGGTGACCTTTCTGTACGTTGGAAGTTTGTGGTTCCTCTTTATTGTGGAGGTTCCTCTCTATTGTGGAGGTTCCTCACTGTGGGTGGGGTTGGACGAGTGGCTTGTCGAAGTTTCTTGGTTAGGGAAGCTTGCGTCGGTGTTCTGGTGGGTGGAGCTGGATCTCTTCTCTCTGGAGTGCAACGAAATGTCCAGTAGTGAGTTTCGAGGTGTCTATGGGTTTGGTGTGACTTTTAGCCGCCTGTGTATTAATGCTCAGGGTTATGTTCCTGCGTTGCTGGAGAATTAGCATGGCATGTATTGCTCTAAAACTTGTCTCTTGGGTGGACCTTGGTTTCAGCATAGGTATGGAGGCTTTTGGATGAGCTTTTTTTGATTAATGTTCCCTGGAGTCAGGAGATTTCTGGTGTTCTCAAGTTTTGAATTTAAACCTCCTGCCTCTGGCTTTCAGTCTTATTCTTACAGTAGCCTCAAGACTTCTCCATCCATATCACACTGATGAGAAAACATCTAGGTTAATGGAGAAAAGATTCTTCACAGTAAGGGATACCCAGAGAGCTTCACAGAGTTACATGGAGAAGAGGAGAGGAAGGAGACAGAGGTGACCAGGAGGAGAAGAGGGGGAATCAAAAGGGGAGAGAGCAATCTCGCCAGTAATCAATTCCCGATGTGCTCTCCACAGTTTGGAATACCCAGAGAGGTTCATGGAGTTACATAAAGAAGGGAAGCAGGAGGAAGGAGATAGAGGTGACCTGGGAGAGAAAAAGTAAAGTCAAAAAGGGGAGAGAGCAATCAAGCCAGTAATCACATCCCTAAGTAAAAATGGGTACTGAAGATGAGATTCTTAAAGGTACTAACAAATACCAAAAAGCAAAGATTAAAAATCTGGAGTAGAGGTTACACTCTCAAAAATACAATATTAAAAATACAAAATAAAATCACAAAAATTATGAAAAATATATATATAAATAGGGTCTTTTTTGGCAAGGTAATAGTAAGTTATAAAATGAAAATTAAAGCATTAATAAAGAACTTAAAATTAAAAAAATTAAAAATGATAATAGTAAAATATATTTAGGAATTTCTCTGGAGCTGTTGAAGGCAGTGTGGGGTCAGTTCAGTTTCAGATGGTTCCTTTTTCCATCTTATACTTCTCAAGGTCTCTAGGCCCCTTCCAGTGGTTAGTCAATGCTAACTACAGGGTTTTAATCTGTTGCACCTGTCACTTCTTCTTTGTTTCGGCTTCCTCTGTTTGCAAATCTCTTCAGTGTCTTATTTCTGCCCTGACACAAGGGGGCGAAGGTGGTCACTTATTTAGGCTCACTTGTTTAGTTGTGCTTTGGGGAGGGAGGAACACTGTAAACAAATATCACTGGCGTGTGTGGGGAGTGCTTGCAGTGTATGGACCACACTGGATTTGTCCCAGCACACTGCTCAGGCTCCAGGTTGCTCTCCAGGGGAGCTGTCCAAAGCATGCCCTGGGTTTCTTGTACTTCCCAGGTCTAAGCAGCTCATGTTCAGGTTCTCAGGTACTCCACAAAGGCATAGACTCAGTTGCGGGTGACTTTTGTGCCCTTTCCATATCCAAACAGCTTGGGCGGCCAGATGCTTGGTGAGTGCACTGTCCCAGGTGGTCTGTGTGTCTTAATCACCTCCCTGGTCCCAGCCACTGGGTTTCCTGGGTGTGCCATGAGGGCACCGTCTCAGGTGTGCCATGTGTCTCCTCTAGGGAGCTGATCTCTGGCTGCGACCCTCCTAGTGGATGTCAACTATCCAGGATCCCAGGAAGACTTGGTTAGCAACTGGGGGCCTGCTCACAATTTGGTGGAGGATGCAGTCTCTGGGGCCAAGATTGCCCCTTGCCTACCATCTCTGGCTGTTGCCTGCCTGCCTCTCTGCCTGCAGCAGTGGCTGGAGGGTGGGATGAGGGTGTGGCTGGTCCACTGCCATCTAGCTCTCCTGTAGTATTCACTCAATCCTTTGTTCTGTGGGTAGGTCAGGCTGTGCCTTAGGTTAGAGCTATCAGCAGGAAAGTTCTCTCTCTCTTTTTTTCTCTCTCTGGCTATACTACAGTTTGGGTTGCTATCTCACATTTACTCCCTCAGATTGTCCTCAGGGCATTCAGGCCCAGTCCTTCTTTTTTTTATTTCCTCCCGATTATGTTGCCTTCTGAGATTCCAAAACTCCCCACAGACCTGCCAGTGAGAGGGTTTCCTGGTGTTTGGAATCTTCTCCTCCCTCATGACTCCCTCCTCAGGATGAGTCTCCATCCCTAACTCTTTAGTCTTTCTTTTTGTCTTTTATATTTTGTCCTACCTCCTTTCAAAGAGAATAGGCTGCCTTTCTGGGTGCCTGGTGTTCTCTGACAGTGTTCAGAAGTTGTTTTGTGGAAGTTGCTCAGCATTCAAATGATCTTTTGATGAATTTATGGGGGAGAAAGTGGTGTGTCTGTCCTATTCCTCTGCCATCATAGGATTGCCTCCACTATTCTTTTTACAATGTGGAAGTTTAATTTTTTTCCCACCAAGTTCACATAGACGTCTGAATCTGACTCTGGTGTTTCTACTGTGTTCTATTTATGTTTTGTCTGTCTTTGTTTTGGTTTCACATTGTCTAATTAATGTATGATTAGTCTGCATATATAGTGGGGCAAGTCATCCTTTTTTTCCTTTCCCATCTCAGAAATGTCTTTGATGACCTTTATATTATGTGTGACATATGTCATTCATTCCTAAAACTCACAGGTTATTGCCCAGGTTTTTCATTGATAAGTTAAACAATCCATTTAATAGATAAAATGGCACTTTTCAAAGGAATATCAGGTTCAGAAAGGCAAACCTTGCTCACCTGAGATTGATAATGACAGTTAATATCAAGGAGACACTTACTAGATTCCAGACACTTTGATAAAAGCCTTATATACAGTAATACCTTTAACCCACATAATAATCCTCTTTGATGTTATTCTACTTTACAGATTTTTTGAGTCAGTTCTACTCATTTCTGGTCAGTGATAGAGCTGTTTATCTGCTACATTTTACAGCCTTTAAATTTATTGGACATACATTACTGCATTTTTAAAATCCCAGCAGATCGTGAACTGCCCAACTGCTGGTTTTTCATTGTTAGTCTGGAGGCCTTTGTCCCCACTTAGAAAAATCCTTCTCTTTCATCTTTGCCCCCTGGGGACAATTACATTTCCTCAAACCATGTCATTGGTCACTGAAAAGCATAATTATGAATCTACTATGGGTAGTTCAGCATATGGGATAGGTTTATAGCCTCTCAAGAACACTACATTCAGAAAGTATGACCTCTTCATTTTGATGGAGATGAAGCAGTTTATTCCACTGTAGCAGTTTATTCCACAGGACTGAAAAAAGTCAGTTTTCATTCCAATCCCTAAGAAAGGCAATGCCAACAAATGCTCAAACTACTGCACAATTGCACTCATCTTACATGCTAGCAAAGGAATACTCAAAATTTTCCAAGCCAGGCTTCAACAAAATGTGAACAATGAACTTCCAGATGTTCAAGCTGGTTTTAGAAAAGGAAAAGGAACCAGAGATCAAATTGAAAACATCCACTGAATCATTGAAAAAGCGAGAGAGTTCTAGAAAAAACATCTATTTCTACTTTATTGACTATGCCAAAGCCTTTGACTGTGTAGATCACACTAAACTGTGGAAAATTCTGAAAGATGGGAATATCAGACCACCTGACCTGTCTCTTGAGAAATCTGTATGCAGGCCAGGAAGCAACATTTAGAAATGGACATGGAACAACAGACTGGTTCCAAATAGGGAAAAAATGCTGTATATTGTCACCCTGCTTATTTAACTTATATGCAGAGTACATCATGAGAAACGCTGGCCTGGATGAAGCACAAGCTGAAGTCAAGATTGCCAGGAAAAATATCAATAATCTCAGATATGCAGATGACATCACCCTTATGGCAGAAAGTGAAGAGGAATTAAAAAGCCTCTTGGTGAAAGTTGAAAGAGGAGAGTGAAAAAGTTGGCTTAAAGCTAACACTCAGAAAACAAAGATTATGGCATCTGGTCCCATCACTTCATGGCAAATAGAGAAACAGTGGAAACAGTGTCAGACTTTATTTTTTGGGGCTCCAAAATCACTGCAGATGGTGATTGCAGCCATGAAATTAAAAGACGCTTACTCCTTGGAAGGAAAGTTATGATCAAACTAGACAACTTATTAAAAAGCAGAGACATTACTTTGCCAGCAAAGGTCCATCTGGTCAAGGCTATTGTTTTTCCACTAATCATGTATGGATATAAGAGTTGGACTATAAAGAAAGCTGAGTGCCAAAGAACTGAAGCTTTTGAACTGTGGTGTTGGAGAAGACGCTTGAGAGTCCCTTGGACTGAAAGAAGATCCAACCAGTCAATCCTAAAGGAAATCAATCCTGAATATTCATTGGAAGGACTGATGCTAAAGCTGAAACTCCAATACTTTGGCCACCTGATCCGAAGAGCTGACTCATTTGAAAAGACCCTGATGCTGGGAAAGGTTGAAGGCAGGAGGAGAAGGGGATGACAGAGGATGAGATGGTTGGATGGCATTACTGACTCAATGGACATGAGTTTGGGTAAACTCCGGGAGTTGGTGATGGACAGGGAGGCCTGGCGTATGCTGCAGTCCATGGGATCACAAAGAGTCGGACATGACTGAGCAACTGAACTGAACTGATTCCATTGCAGGCAGACCAGATAGAATCTACAATAGCAATTAAATTTCATTGGCAAATGCATATAAGCATAAACATATATTACCCAGTACATCTCTTCTGAATAACATCTCTTTCCTTCTCAGTGGTTGTAACCAAAAGCATTTGGATCATATCGTGTGTGTGTGTGTGTGTGTGTGTGTTTTTCTTTCAATTTTCAGTCATATTGTATTTTCCCTGAAAATATAGAAGAATTTGTGATATTGCTTTCAGTTATTTTGTGTGCTTAGCCGCTCAGTTGCATCTGACTCTAAGTGACCCCATGGGCTGTAGCCCCCCAGCCTCCTTTGCTCATGGAGATTTCCAGGTAAGAATACTGGAGTGGGTTTCCATGCTCTCCTCCAGGGGATTTTCCCAACCCAGGGATTGAGCCCAGGTCTCCCACATTGAAGATGGATTCTTTATCGTTTAAGCGACCAGGGAAGCCCTTATTTTGAGGTCTAAGGACTCTTTGCAACCCCATGGACTGTCACACACCAGGCTTCCCTGTCCTTCACTATCTCCCAGAGTTTGCTCAAAGTCATGTCCATTGAGTTAGTGATGCCATCCAACCATTTGGGTATATACCCAATTAACAAACAATACTGTGATATTTTCCCTTGAACAGCAAAGGGATTCAGCCATACATACTCGTGGATCTATTCTCCCCAAGACTCCCCTCCTATCCAGGCTGCCACATAATGTTGAGCAGAGTTCTCCGTGCTATACATACAGTAGGTCCTTATTGGGTATCCATTTTAAATATAGCAGTGTTGTACCTACATTTCTACTGAAACAATGCAATGTCTAAATAATCTTTTAAAAACAGTCAAAGACTGTTCTAAATATCAAATGCCTAAACCAACAGATATATCAGATTACATTCAGATTCTTGGTAATTGCCAATATATCCTCTATTCAGTGAATGTTCCATGAGACTAAGACTATAATCTTTGGCAAAGCAGGTCTTAATAAGTTTTGCTTTTACTTATTTTCATTGTTATCATTTTATCCTCCTCCACTATAATAAGTGCTTAATGGATGATTTTGATTGGTCTCTTAAAGTCTTAGTTTGTTATTGGCAATTTATTTTCAGTATCTGAAGAGTAAAAGCAAGAAAGGGATCAGCACTGATAAAGACAAATCCTCTGTGATAGACACTTTATACATATACAGTAACCCTTCACAGCAGTCTAGTTAGGTGGTTTTTACAAAAGGTTAGGTATTTTCCTGTTATAGGAGGATTGAAGCAAAAACAAGAAAATCTTCTTAATTAATGTGAGAAATAGTTTCCTAAGATTGCATATGGGGATAGTGTGTGTGTGTAGGGGGGGTGTATGGGTGCACACCTGCATTTATATGAATCTGTATGCTGCATTCAATTGGGTTTTTAATCACTGGCCTCAGTCTGATAGTTCTCAAATATTGCAGATTATATGATGTACAAAGCATGGGGAAGTCATGTTTAAAGGTATTAGGAAATTGCAGAGGCAAGAACCAGATGTACCACTATTGTGATTGACTATGTTGTTGTTGTTCAGTTGCTAAGTTTTGATGAGTCTTTGCAACTACATGGACTGCAGCACGTCAGCCCCCTCTGTTCTCCACTATTTCCCAGAGTTTTCTCAGATTCATGTCCATTGAGTTGGTGATGCTATGTAATCATCTCATACTTTGATGCCCTTTTGTCCTCCTGGCTTCAATCTTGCCCTACATCAGGATCTTTTCCAATAACTTGGCTCTTCACATCAGGTGGCCAAAGTATTGGAGTTTCAGCTTCAGCATCAGTCTTTCTAATGAATATTCAGGGTTGATTTCCTTTAGGGTTGACTGATTAGATCTCCTTGGTGTCCAAGGGACATGAGTCTTCTCCAGCACCACAATTCAAAGGCTTCAATTCCTAGGGGCTCAGCCTTCTTTATGATCCAGCTCTCACATCCATCCATGACTACTGGAAAAACCATAGCTTTGACTAGGTGGACCTTTTTCAGCAAAGTGATGTCTTTGCTTTTTAATATGCTGTCTAATTTTACCATAGCTTTCCTTCCAAGAAGCAAGCATCTTTTAATTTCATGTCTGCATCTGCAGTGATTTTGGAGCCCATGAAAATAATATCTGTGACTTCTTATCTATCATCAGTTGTCCAAAAACATCATCCTATGGTAAAACATGTGGAAAACCTGAGGACACCATGAACTTATTACTCTGCAGTTGGTGTCACTCAAGCACTACCTTCTTGCTCTTCTAATTTTATTCATTTTACTTTATTTTTTCTTCTACCCAGCTGTACCTATGGCCCTAGATACCAGTTATTAGTACTACTGTACTAGTGATCAATCTGGTGAGCTGTTTTTCAACTTATCACAAGACAGCCACCAACTGAATATTTCCTAACTTTTCCCTAGATGAACAGATCACCTTGTATCAGTGTCCCCAACCATCAAAAATGCTACATATAACTTTCAATGTTGAAAATTTCACTTCAGTTTTTATGATGCTGGATTTTCTAGAATAGTTGATAGATCTCAGCTGAAACATATAACACAACTCAAATCTATTTCTTCTACTTAAATTGACCTCAGGTAAGAACATTTTATGGATGCTAAAAGAGACTTCGTATCAGTTTAGTGTCCAGCAACATGATATTGTAAATAATTCAGGGCCTTTCCTTAGTCTATCTTTTTAACCTCATCTCTTCTGCTCTTAGCCAACCAGGCCATATTCACCCTGGTTGGAATTAGACTGGGTGAGTGCACTGCTCACTCAGGGCTCCTAATTAGAAATCTCCAGAACAAGGGTTTTCCAGAGGTAAAAGAAGGCCAAAGAGGATAGAGATCAAAGTAGGAGGTGAGTGCTGAAAAAGAAAAGACTAACAGATAGAATATAAGGACTTGAGGCTGAGAAAGTGATGAGGGTGAGGTATAGTCTAGGTCATATAGGTCTTGAATAAATGCTGAGAGCTAGACATGAAACTCCACATCCCTGAAACTCAGGCCTCACCAAACTGAATTCAATTCCTGCAAGTAATTATACATTTTTATTCTTAAGATCATATAGCTCAGTCTATATGGAGTTTCTTTCTCATTTCTTTTTTTATAATTTGAGAACACTTTCATCCTTCAGAGTCCAACTCAAATACTATCTGCTCACCAATGATTTCCCTGATTTTGCCATGCAGTTATTCATTGTCTGCTTTGTGTTCTCTGAGAGTTTCCATTTAAAGTTATTTTAACTAAACTGTCAGCTGACTCTGTGTTGAGAGCAACTCCAGACATGCCTACGACCATATGTACCATTTAAATGAGCTGTCTTCCTGAATCCAGACTTAGGGTCTTCCTTTAAGTTTTATCTTCTACCACTTCCCTAAAACTAAGCTGTATCCTCTTTCATTCCTATCTCCCAGCCTTAGATTCTTGACCTGCTTGGTTTTTAATTTTAAGCCTCCATTCTCCTATTTCCATATATAGATTTGGTAGTCCTCTGCCATGCTGTTTACTTTGACTTGACCTAGAAACGCAATGGGGTGAAAATCTTCCTGAGCTCCATGACCCACAGTAGTAGAGAAAAGCTGTTATACTCTTTCTCAGGCTTAGGCTCCTGGAATCCTGTGAGCTGAGTCTCATGGGTTGTCCATGAACAAGAAAGGGACATATCATATAGTAATCCTCCATAAATATTCACAGCCTGAGTGGAAAATGAATTAAGTTCCATTTATTTTTTTCTCAAAATCTTCCTCTTTCATAAATATCACAAATGAAAATAATATTAAATTAATACATATTATAAGATATATTAATCTAATATATGTGACCATAATCAAATGAATTTTGAACTGTTGTTAAAAACTAAACAAAAATGCAAAGATCTAAATGTATGTATATTTAAGTGCATTTTTATTCTAAAACTGCAGCTATAATTGAGTGGCCTTTTGATTTAACAGCCACAATAGAACAGCTGGTCAGTTGGAGTATTTTCCTGAAAAGTTGTGATCCAAAAAAACCTAAAGAATGACTAAGTTAAGCAGGTGTAATGTGGTTTATGAATTTTTATTCTACTCATTAAATATTCATGGAGTCAAAGTCAACATGCCAGCCAAAGTCCTTATTTGTTTCTTTTACATGACCTCTTCTAACTGTGGGATAGTTTCACTACCTTGGAAACAAATTGCTCTCCTTCTCTGACAAACCCTAAGAGAATTCGTCAAGTGTAAAATACACCTAATACTTTGACAAGACGGCATGATGCTGTTCTTGATTAACAAGATTAAGAAGGTTATGAGTTTATAGACCTTTGCTTCAGGAAAAAAGCAAAAACAAAAACAACTGCAAAATCTTTCTCTGTTATACTGTGACTAGACCAGCGAGGAGATGGAGATCCAGCTTCCTAGCAATTAGAAGTCACACTAAAGCAACACCATATAAAGCACATATGAAAATATCACCCTACCTAATTTAGCTATTGAATTAGTAAGAGAAGAAACTACTTTTCATAAATGTTGATTGCTGAAATTGCAAAATGATTTTCTGGGAAAAGGCAAGTTGTAATTTTCTGTTGCCTAGAAGGCTCAAGAGCATATTTTTCCGAGGTCATTTGACATTGTCATTTTATTAATATGTTTCCTCCCCTCAGCAAAGTGAATAAATCAAATATATACTTTTAGATTCATAGCTACTTTAAAACAAAACAAACAAACAAAGAATACTGCTCTGATTCTGCTGTTTAGATTCTCTTCACTCTTTTCATTTTGCAGTGCTTTGACAAACCAACAACTGTGCTGTCAAGTTTAGAATTTAAATAGACTTTCATAAAAGGCTTTCACGAACACCAGCTGTAACGTCAGCAACCAACTCCATCTTTATTTTCTGTCTTCGAACAGAAAGCAGACTCAAGATGGCTCTTGCCAGCCACAGCTTGGGAGGTAGGCTGTAAGGGTGGTTCTTGCCATCTGTGAGAAGCCAAACAGAATTGCAGGACAAAATGTGTGGTGGACAAAGTGCCTGCATTCCTGTGAAGTTGGATTGATACTACTTCTGGAAAGATAATGTTATTGTTTTAAAATTATCCTTGTTATATAATGCAACTTAAGCTAGATATGACACAAAATTCAGCCAGAGCACAAATGTATATTGCCAATAAGGCCTTAATGATATATCACTTTTTGGAATTTGGAACATTTGTGGAAATTCCAAAAGATAGTGCTACTTCATAGGGCTGGCTAAGGCAGAAAAGAAGACAGGAAGCTGGGAAAAGATTGTGACAGTGACAAACCAACAATCCTATGCTGGGTGAAGTTTGCCAGAGGAATGGACACAAAAAGACAAGACTGAAGACAGAATTAAGGGAAGGAAGGAGCTACAACAGGGAAAGGAAAGTCAGATTTGGCAGAAGAGGCAAAAGGGTTTTGGAACTATGTAAATAGTTTAAAACATACAGTCAGAGCTGATGGAGAAACTCATCTAGGAGAAAAGAAGAAATGAACAAACATATACTTTGTAAAAAGCAAAAAAATACTGTGAAATAAAGCATTGAGCAAAATGAAAATGATATAGACTTTTGTACTGAGGGAAGAGAGAGACCAGAAAACATTTAAATGTGTGGAGCATTAACATTTATAACTGTAGAAATATTTTTTACTTGGTACATTGTACATAACTCTTTGTAAGAATAAACAGACAGTTTTATTCTCTTAAGATTGTATTTCTGTGTTATTGATTGATATTTCTGATCTTTTTTTCTTATTTTGTTTGAAGGTCATAGCAAACACCCTCTTCCAACAACACAAGAGAAGACTCTACACATGGACATCACCAGATGGTCAACACCGAAATCAGATTGATTATATTCTCTGCAGCAAAGATGGAGAAGCTCTATACAGTCAACAAAAACAAGACCAGGAGCTGACTGTGGCTCAGATCATGAACTCCTTATTACCAAATTTAGACTGAAATTGAAGAAAACAGGGAAAAACGCTAGACCATTCAGGTATGACCTCGATCAAATCCCTTATGATTATACAGTGAAAGTGAGAAATAGATTTAAAGGCCTAGATCTGATAGATAGAGTGCCTGATGAACTATGGAATGACGTTCGTGACACTGCACAGGAGACAGGGATCAAGACCATCCCCATGGAAAAGAAATGCAAAAAAGCAAAATGGCTGTCTGGGGAAGCCTTACAAATAGCTGTGAAAAGAAGAGAAATGAAAAGCAAAGGAGAAAAGGAAAGATATAAGCATCTGAATGCAGAGTTCCAAAGAATAGCAAGAAGACATAAGAAAGCCTTCTTCAGCGATCAATGCAAAGAAATAGAGGAAAAGAACAGAATGGGAATGACTAGAGATCTCTTCAAGAAAATTAGAGATACCAAGGGAATATTTTATGCAAAGATGGGCTCGATAAAGGACAGAAATGGTATGGACCTAACAGAAGCAGAAGATATTAAGAAGAGATGGCAAGAATACACAGAACTGTACAGAAAGGATCTTCACTACACGGATAATCACGACGGTGTGATCAAACATCTAGAGCCAGACATCCTGGAATGTGAAGTCAAGTGGGCCTTAGAAAACATCACTACAAACAAAACTAGTGGAGGTGATGGAATTCCAGTTGCGCTATTTCAAATCCCGAAAGATGATGCTGTGAAAGTCCTGCACTCAATATGCCAGTAAATTTGGAAAACTCAGCAGTGGCTACAGGACTGGAAAAGGTCAGTTTTCATCCCAATCCCAAAGAAAGGCAATGCCAAAGAATGCTCAAACTACTGCACAATTGCCCTCACCTCCCACGCTAGTAAAGTAATGCTCAAAATTCTCCAAACCATGCTTCAGCAATACGTGAACTGTGAACTCTCTGATGTTTAAGCTGGTTTTAGAAAAGGCAGAAGAATCAGAGATCAAATTGCCAAAATCCGCTGGATCATGGAAAAAGCAAGAGAGTTCCAGAAAAAACATCTATTTCTGCTTTATTGACAATGCCAAAGCCTTTGACTGTGTGGATCACAATAAACTGTGGAAAATTCTGAAAGAGATGGGAATACCAGACCACCTAACCTGCCTCTTGAGAAATCTGTATGCAGGCCAGGAAGCAACAGTTAGAACTGGACATGGAACAACAGACTGGTTCCAAATAGGTAAAGGAGTACATCAAGGCTGTGTATTGTCACCCTGCTTATTTAACTTATATGCAGAGTACATCATGAGAAACGCTAGACTGGAAGAAGCACAAGCTGGAATCAAGATTGCCGGGAGAAATATCAATAATCTCAGATATGCAGATAACAACACCCTTATGGCAGAAAGTGAAGAGGAACAAAAAAGCCTCTTGATGAAAGTGAAAGAGGAGAGTGAAAAAGTTGGCTTAAGGCTCAACATTCAGAAAACGAAGATCATGGCATCTGGTCCCCTCACTCCATGGGAAATAGATGGAGAAACAGTGGAAGCAGTGTCAGACTTTATTTTTTGGGCTCCAAAATCACTGCAGATGGTGATTGCAGCCATGAAATTAAAAGATGCTTACTGCTTGAAAGAAAAGTTATGACCAACCTAGATAGTATATACAAAAGCAGAGATATTACTTTGCCAACTAAGGTCCGTCTAGTCAAGGCTATGGTTTTTCCAGTAGTCATGTATGGATGTGAGAGTTGGACTGTGAAGAAGGCTGAGCGCTGAAGAACTGATGCTTTTGAACTGTGGTGTTGGAGAAGACTCTTGAGCGTCCCTTGGACTGCAAGGAGATCCAACCAGTCCAGTCTGAAGAAGATCAACCCTGGGATTTCTTTGGAAGGAATGATGCTAAAGCTGAAACTCCAGTACTTTGGCCACCTCATGCGACGGGTTGACTCATAGGAGAAGACTTTGATGCTGGGAGGGATTGAGGGCAGGAGGAGAAGGGGATGACAGAGGATGAAATGGCTGGATGGCATCACTGACTCGATGGATGCGTGTCTGAGTGAACTCCGGGATTTGGTGATGGACAGGGAGGCCTGGCGTGCTGCGATTCATGGGGTCGCAAAGAGTCGGACATGGCTGAGTGACTGAACTGAACTATCTTTTTAATGAGCTTGGCTAAAAGCTTGTCAGTTCTGTTTATCTTTTCAAAAAACAACAACATGTTCCACATACACTTGAAAAGAATGCATATTATGTTGTTTTTGTATGCAATGTCCTGTAGATATTAAGTCTAACTGAATTAATATGTCATTTAAGATCACTGTTTCACTATTGCTTTTCTGTCAGAATGATCTGTTCATTGATGTAAGTGGAGTGTTAAAGTCCACAATTTTACTTTATTATTGTCAATTTCTCCCTTTATGTCTGTTAATATTTGCTTTATGTATTTAGGTATTCCTGTATTAGGTACATACCTATTTATAAATGTTATATCTTATTCTTGTATTGATCCTTTTATCTTTATATAATGCTTCTTTGTCTTTTTTTACAGTCTTTGTTTTAAAATTTCCTTTGTCTGACATAAGTATTACTATCCCAGCTTTCTTTTTGTTTCCATTTACATGAAATATCTTTTTTCATCCCCTCACTGTTGGTCTGTGTGCGTTTTTAGCTCTGATATAAGTCTCTTATGTGCTGTCCTAAGTCGTGCTAAGTCGCTTCAGTCCTGTCCAACTCTTTGTGACCCCATGGACCATAGCCTTCCAGGCACCTCTGTCCATGGGATTCTCCAAGCAAGACTATTTGGAGTGGGTTGTCATTTCCTACTCTAGGGGATCTTCCCAACCCAGGGATTGAACCCAAGTCTCTTACATCTCCTGCATTGGCAGGCTGGTTCTTTACCACTAGCACCACCTGGGAAGCCTTATAGACAGTGTATGAGACAGTCTTGCTTTTTTAATCCAATCAGTCACCCTATGTCTTTTGATTGGAGCATTTAGCCTATTAACATTTAAAGTGATTATTGATAGGTATGTATTTGTTGACATTTTGCTATTTGTTTCTTGGTTGTTTGAGTAGTTACCTCTCTTTTCTTCTTCTTGTACTCTCTTCCCTAGTGATCTGGTGGTTTTCTTTAGTGGTATGCATATGTTCTTTTCTCTCTAGTTTAAATATTTTAGTTTTTTTCAATTATGGTTACCATAGAGTTTATATATGTTGCTGCTGCTGCTAAGTCACTTCAGTCGTGTCCAACTCTGTGTGACCCCATGGACTGCAGCCTACCAGGCTCCTCCGTCCATGGAATTTTCCAGGCAAGAGTACTGGAGTGGGGTGCCATGTTACCCTATAACTATTGCTTTAAACTGATAGTCATTTAAGTTCAAACATATTTTAAGACTATTTTACTCCCCTACCACATTTTATGTTTTTGATATAACATTTTACATCTTCATGTTTATCCTTTCACTGTTTATCATAGTTATACTTGATTTTACAATTTTTTTTTCCCTTTTAACCTTCAATACTAGCTTTGTTGAGTGGCTGAATCATAGCCTTTACTAGATATTTGCTTTTACCAGTGGACTTTTCCAATTCCTATAATTTCTTGTTTCTTGTATCTTTTCTTTTTCACTTAAAGTAGTCCCTTAAACATTTCTTGTAAATTTCATTTAGTATTGATGAAATCTTTGCATTTTGTTTGAGAACCTCTTTTTGTCTCATTCAATTCTAAATGTAAATTATGAGGGGTAGAGTGTCCTAAGTTGTAGGATTTTTCCCTTTCAACATTTTAAATATACAGTGCCACTCTATTCTGGCCTGCAATGTTTCTGCTAAAAATTGGCTGATAGCCTTATGAGGAAGGGTTTTATGTGACTCTGTTTTTCTCTTGTTGCTTTAAATTTCACTCTTTAACATTTGCCATTTTAGTTATGATGTTGGTGTTGATCTTTGAGTTCATCATGTTTGGTACCATCTGTAGTTTCCCTGGTGGCTCAGCAGCAAAAATCCACCTGCAATGCAGGAGAACACAGTTTTGATCACTGGGTCAGGAAGATCCCCTGGGGAAGGAAATGGCAACCCACACCAATATTCTTGCTTGGGAAATCCCATGGACAGAGGAGCCTGGAGGGCTACAGTCCATGGGGTTGCAAAAGAGTTAGACATGACTTAGTTACTAAACAACAACACCAACAACATGTTTCTTGTACCTTGATATCTGTTTCCTTTTTCAGATTCAAAGAGCTTCCCTTGTAGCTGATCTGCTAAAGAACCCATCTTCAATGAAGGGTTGGGGAGATCCACTGGAGAAGGGATAGGCTGCCCAGTCCAGTATTCTTGGCCTTCCCTTTTGGCTCAGCTGGTAAAGAATCCACCTACATTGTGGGAGACTTGGGTTTAATTCCTGGGTTGGGAAGATCCCCTGGAGAAAGGAACGGCTACCAACTCCAGTATTCTGGCCTGAAGAATTCCATGGACTGTATAGTCCATGGGGTTGTAAAGAGTCAGACACAACTGAGCAACTTTCACTTTTAGATTCAGAAAGTTTTTAACCATAATTTCATCAAACATATTTTTTAACCCTTTTCTCTCTCCCTCTCATACTTCTGGACACCTATAATGCAAATGTTAGTACACTTAATGTTGTCGCAGGTTCCTCATTTTTTAATTTGTTTTTCTTTTTGCTGTTCATATTGAGTGATTTCCATTACTGTATATTCCAGATTGCTTAGGCATTCTTCTGTATCACCTACTCTTCTGTTAATTTCTTCTAGTGTATTTTTCATTTCAGTTATTTTATTCTTCAACTATGACATATTTTTACTATTTTCTAATTTTTTGTTAAAATTCTCATTGTGTTCATATTTTTATCAATCAGCATTTTATTATATTAATTTGAACTCTTTATAAGAAAAGTTATCTCCATTTCATTATGGTGTTTTCCAATTTTTTCCTGTTCTTTCATTTGAAATATATTCTTATGTTTCCTTACTTTATTTAACTTACTCTGCCTCTGTGAAATTAGGTAAAATAGTTCCCTATCCCCATCTTGAAGGCATTTCTTTGTGTGTGAGAGTCCCTATGCAGGCTGCATGTGCTTGGAAGTTTGGTGGGAGAGCTGGATCTGAAGTGAACAAGGGCAGTGTCTTTCCCCAGAGTATGATGATAGCAACAGCCTTGGTATAAGGTAGTGCTGGAGTTGGAAGGACGAGAGCTACAGTCAAGTGTGAGCTGGAGCTTCTTTTATACTTTGTGATAGTCACGACCCTATCAGGGTTAAGATTGAGGCCTTAGGGGCTGGAGCAGGAGTCCTGAGGGAGTTGGGTTTCTCCCACATGTGATGACAGACTCCCCATTGTTTGGGGCTTGGCCAAGGCATGAAGGTTTGGCTGGACTTCTAGGCTGGTTTCACTTTTCCCTGCTATGTACCTTGGTTAGGGGCTGGGTTGGACCTGAGAGGTTATAGCCACACTACTGAGCTGGTTTTACTTTCTTCCAAGTGTGTGCACAGACATGTGTCTTCAGTTGTCTCCAATCTGAAGCTGATTTCATTCCCTCTGAAATGTGTGTACCTGCCCTGGCAATGGTTGCCTCCACACTGGTCAGAGGCAGGACTGGGACCAAGAGGGACTCCATTTCCTCTAAGTGTGCACACTTTCATTAACAATGGCAGCCTCTGCCTTAGTTGGGGGCAGCACCAGAGCTACAGGTGATAGAGCAGAAGCCTGTGGGACATGCTGTGACAGTCCTAGCAAGCTGCCCAGAGCAGCAGGAAATTTTCAATCTGCTGCTTTCACACTGTGGCTGGGAGTAAGCAAGTCTGTGTGTGTGCTTTTCAGGATGGAGGCTCAGTTTCTTAACAACATTCTGGTAAGCCCCACTGTTTTTCAAACCAACTGAAGGGGCTCATCTTCCCTCTGTTAAACCTCAGGGCTGCAATCCCTAATATGTAATTCAAACCCCTTACTCCTCACAGATGATCCTAAACACTGTGATATCCCTTCCTCATCTGTGTCTCCCCACTAGGGGTACAGGACCTGACTAGATTGCTTCTCCTCCCTACCTGCCAGACTATGAGTGAATCTTTCTTTATAGTTTTCTTATAGGAGTTGAACCAAATCTCTTACAATTGTACAGTAGAATCTGATAGGGTGCTTAAAGAATGATGGATGGAGGTTTGTAACGTTTTACAGGGGGTGGAGATCAGAACCATCCTCAAGAAAAAGAGATGCAACACGACAAAATGGTTGTCTGAGGAGGCCTTACAAATAGCTGAGAAAAGAAGAGCAGTGAAAGGCAAAGAAGAAAAGGAAAGATAAGCCCATTTGAATGCATAATTCCAAAGAATAGCAAGGAGAGATGAGAAAGCCTTTCTAAGTGAACAATGAAAAGAAATACAGGGAAACAAGAGAATGGGAAAGACTAGAGATGTCTTCAAGAAAATTTGAGATACCAAGGGGACCTTTCATGCAAAGATGGGCACAATAAAGGACAGAAATTGTATGGACCTAACAAAAGCAGAAGATATTAAGAAGAGGGGGCAAAAATACACAAAAGAACTGAACAAAAAAGATCTTCATGACCCAGATAACCATGATGGTGTGATGACTCACCTAAAGACAGATATTCCTGGAATGCAAAGTCAAGTGGGCCTTAGGAATCATCGCTATGAACATAGCTAGTGGAGGTGATGGAATTCTGGGTGACCTATTTCAAGTCCTAAAAGATGATGCTGTTAAAGTGTTGCACTCAATATGCCAGCAAATTTGGAAAACTCAGCAGTGGTCACAGGACTAGAAAAGGTTAGTTTTCATTCCAATCCGAAAGAAAGGCAATGCCAAAGAATGTTGCAACTACTACAGAATTGTGCTTATTTCACATGCTATCAAGGTAATGCTCAAAATCTTTCAAGCTAGAGTTCAATAGTATGTGAACCAAGAACTTCCAGATGCTCAAGCTGGATTTAGAAAAGGCAGAAGAACCAGAGATCAAATGCCAACACCTGCTGGATCACAGGAAAAGCAATAGAATTCCAGAAAAACCTCTACTTCTGCTTCATTGACTACATGAAATCCTTTACTGTATCACAACAAGTTGTGGAAACTTATTAAAGACATGCAAATACCAGACCACTTTACCTTCCAACAGGTCAAGAAGCATCAGTTAGAACCAGACATGAAACAATGAACTGGTTCAAATTTGGAAAAGGAGTACGTGCAGGCTGTATATTGTCACCTTGTTTATTTAACTTATATGCAGTGTACATCATGCAGAATGCCGGTCTGGATAAACCACAAGCTATAATCAATATTGCCAGGAGAAATATCAACAACCTCAGATATGCAGATGACACCACCCTTTTGGCAGAAAGTGAAAAGAAACTAAAGAGTCTCCTGATGAAGGTGAAAGAGGAGAGTAAAAAAGCTGGCTTAAAACTCAACATTCAAAAAACAAAGGTCATGACATACAGTCCCATCACTTCATGGAAAATAGATGGGGAAACAATGGAAACAGTGACAGACTTTATTTCCTTTGGCTCCAAAATCACTGCAGATGGTGACTGCAGCCATGAAATTAAAAGATGCTTGCTCCTTGGAAGAAAAGTTATGATCAAACTAGACAGTGTATTAAAAAGTAGATAAATTACTTTAACTCACAAAGGTCCACCTAGTCAAAGCTATGGTTTTTCCAGTAGTCATGGATGGATGTGAGAGTTGGACCATAAAAAAGGCTGAGCTCCAAAGATTGATGCTTTTTAACTGTGGTGTTGGAGAAGACTCTTGAGAGTCCCTTGGACATCAAGGAGATCAAACCATTCATTGCTAAAGGAAACTAACTCTGAATATCTTTGGAAGGCCTGATGCTCACGCTGAAGCTCCAATACTTGGGCCACCTGAGAGAAACAGCCAACTCATTGGAAAAGACCGTGATACTGGGAAAGATTGAAGGCAGTAGGACAAGGGGACTACAGAGGACGAGATGGCTGAATTCAAAATTAGGTGTGTCTGAGTGCAAAGCCCATACTCATTATCCAATTCTACCTCTCACTGAATGAGCTGCAATAGGCTACATATAGAAGATGACATTTGAGCTGGGTTTTGAATAATAATGAGCAAGTTTCATGCAGGTGGATTCTTTACTGTCTGAACCACCAAGGAAGCCCATGATTTCAATAGATGGAGGCATGCATACAAAGATGGAATCTCAAAGAGAATATTTCAAATTGAGAGGACCACAGGAAAAAAGGTATCTTCAGGATGTGATGCATCATATGTTTGTGGTAACACTTTCAGGAAATTAGTTAGCAACAAGATGTTTTTCAGTCATGAACCTAAGACTATTGGCAAACTATATTTAACTAGCCCCTGTCAATCCCAGACTACACTTCAGATATTGTCATACCAAATAACTTCAAGACAGCAGATGAGGTTTATAGCTATTTCTATTTTCACAAAAGATAACTTTTTGACTCATGAAGTAAAGTTTTAAAGGTAAAATCAGAGAAATCTAGAGAACACTAAAATTAAAAGAAAAAATTGAATTTTACCTTTTAGAATAGAGAACTGGCTAAGAATGCTAACACATTTCATGAACATCAACAAATTGCCTTATATTAATGTAAATGTGTGTTTTATATATTTCTTTTTTCACATCATCATCAACTCCAAGTTCTAATTAGCTGTCATTGTTGGTGGAAATTTATTGACTTGTTGGACAAAATTGATAGAACTCAAACATTTTATTAATGACTGTGGATCATCATTATAAACTTCAATCACTTTTCTAGGTTATTATAAAATGATGGTTTATCTCTGCACTAAGTAGCCTCAGAAAATATTTTCACTTCTTTTGCATGACATATTTATGGTTTTCCTGCATTATTAATTCTAGTCAGGCTGTCAGAATCCTCTTTTTTAAACCCCTTTCTACTTTCGATCTGCTGCAGCTTATTAGAGCTTATTATAATTCTGTCTAAAGTTAAACTACCTCTGAGTGAGAGCCTGGAATGTTTCCTCATGAATTAACTTGTGATATCTATTTTGGCTGCTGAAGACATTTGTTTATGTTTTAATTTTTATATATTTTGTGATTACATAAGGAAGCTATGGACATGAGAGTTGGGTAAGGAAGGATGGATATAGACATTTAAAAGTAGAATCATTATAGGTACATTTTAGAAGAGCTAAAGCAGAGAACCCTTTCAAAGCACAGAAAATAAAGAGAATTCATATTTTATTTATGTGTGTTCCATATTAAATCAACTTTGAAGAATCATAAAGTTACATTTTAAAATTGTAAATTGTAAAAGTTAAAAAGGAATAAAATAAATGTGTAAAATATATTGTATGAAAGTAGGAAAAACATTTCATCATGTTTCCGAGCTAGTCTAGAACAGTCATTCAAACCTCTATCCTCTAGTTTCCACATCTGTAAAATGTAGATAATTTAATACCACCTTACACTTAGGGTTGTTAAGAAGATAAAATGAGTTAATATGCATAAAAAAGAAGTAGAATATCATTTGGTCTATAATAAATGCAATTTAAACGAGTTCTTTTTTATACCTTGTCAGCCTTTTGGCTAAGATCACTTGTAAATGAGTCATTTTATTAACACAAGGATTGCTTTACACTCCCTTTGTTTTTATTTGTACTGTTCAAAAGACTCCATTCTATCTATTGTGAATACTGAATGGAGTATATATTTAGAGTGCTTTTAGCAAATACTTATATATGTCTGAAGTAATGTCATTTAAGTCTCGCAACAACCCTATAAGGCAGAATCCTCAATTAGTCACACATTACCAATAAGGAAATTGAGGATCAGATTAGTTGTCATTTGTTTAAGTGTCACACAATGGATAGGTAGCAGAGCCAGAATTCAATACAATTACAGAATTGTAAAACACTGTAAGCTGTGTAAGACTTTCCTTTTCTTATTTGACTCAATGCCTAGCATTCTTGCTGAATGACTGGATGGGTCATGGTGGAGAAATTATGATTTTAGATGTATTATAGGCAATGTTGTTGTAGAATGTGGACTGAAATTATTTCTGTTTTAGTAAAGACTTAAGTGTCAGTGTTGACAGGGCCAGATTAAATTATGATGAGTTTTGTGATAAATACCTTGTTCTTTAGAAGACTATTCCTTAGTATTTAACTTGATGATGTGCTAATGCCAAGAATGATGAGCTAGAAGCCATGTTACAATTAGATTGTTTATTTTATCATTAAAAAAATATAATGAGATGGCAATACAAATATATCATTTAGGTGCTCTTTTGACTTGTAATATTTCCAATATAGAGAGGAAAATTTTGTAGGCAATATTGAAAATTACAGTAAATAGAAATCCTTAGACCATTTCTTTCTGATATCAATACAATTATCTGAAGAGTTTTTAAAATTCACACAAATGTATTAATATATCTGTCCATGAAAAATGCCACCATAACAAGTAAAACGGCAAGTTTAGAGAAAGTTTGCAATATATTTAAAATTTACAGTATATTTAATGTCAAAGACATGCAACCTTAATACACAGAAGATGTATGTAGGGGAAAAAAAGCACATATATAGAGAAAAATGAGCAAAAATCTATCCGGTAGATACAAAACAAAAAACACAAATGGTTAATAAATCTCATTAGCAATAAAAATGCAAATTAAAATGAGATAAATTAGCCCCCAGTGGAATTGGCAGGGTTTTAAAATGACAAATATTCAGTGCTGACAGCATCATGGGAAATAAGCACTCTCACACCCTGCTGGTAGTAGTGTAAATTGATCAGCCCAGTCTGTAGAGCAATTTAGCAAAACAGAATGTCTTGAAAATGTTCATACCCTTTGACTCAGCAAGTTTGCTTCTAATAACATGTCTTACAAAAATAATTGGACAAATGGGTACCTATAAATGAGCAAGGACATTCATCATATAATTTTCTTCTAATATTGAGAAAACAAAGTCATTTAATGTTGGTTTGGTTGGCTTTGCACTAGTTATGTAAATCAAGATATGTTGTATACCAAGAAATACTGCCAAATTTGCTGATTACTTATTACTTGCTACTTGTCTTATTTGCATTATTTCATTTCCTCCTTACCACAACACTAGGGACTAATGATTTCCCTATGTTGTACATGAGAATATTGGTCATCACAATAAATAACTTATCCAAAAACTCAAAACTAGGTCCATCAAATGCCAAGACTCAATCTCTCAACAATATGCCATATTGTAGTATTTGGTAACTTGGAAAGAAATGAAAAAGCAGGATTCCAAATAGTGCCTAAGTATGATTCCATTTTTCATGTAGTTATAGGTGGTAGTGTTGCAGGGGATTTTATGACCTACTTTTGCACGTATGTTTTCAATAGGTATGTTTGTTCAGGTAATATTTAAAGTTATGTTTTCAAATTAATTGACTTCAACTTAATTGCTAAGTCACTAGAGTCATATTCAGGAACTCAACTAAAATCAAAGCTATTGTAACACAAGAGAGAAGTGCTTGTGTGTGTACCTGCATTTGTGTCTACTTCAAGCACTGGGAATGGAAAAGAATGGAAACTTGTTAACTGACTTTATTATTTATTCTCTGTCTCTCTCTTTAGGTGCTAAGTTGTGTCTGACTCTTGCAACCCCATGGACTGTAGCCTACCAGGCTCTTCCATCCATGGAATTTTTCAGGCAAGAGTACTGGAGCAGGTTGTCATTTCCTTCTCCAGGAGATCTTCCTGACCCAGGAACCAAAGCCAGGTATCCTGCATTGCAGGCAGATTCTTTACCAACTGAGATATGAGGGATAGTACCTAATATGTTCCACTAAGTTTATTTCAATAGTTAAAACACTTCTTACACAGAACAGTTCTATCACATGACTCATAAAGTTCCATCCAAAGTGAATACAGTTAATTGCAGCATGATTTTACATAGCGAACTTTGTACTCAATATCAAATTTTCCCTTTGTGTATTACCATAACCAGAATGAAAGATTTCATAATAATGATAATAGTGAAATCACTGTCTCTTTTGTTAGCATTCCATACTAAAGAGATAAACATAATATTTAATTCATAAATTTCATTCAGTTCATATTTACAAAGTGTATGCTCTATGCCAGTTAAGCAGGAAATAAAGACATGGTCCTTGCTTCTGTGAAGCACACTATCTGGTTATGGAAAGAGTTATGCCATGCCAATTGATCATGTAGTAAAAAATATATTTTTTGAAAAGCTGAAAAGTGGTCAAACAAATGGCATTCATTCTTTTATGCAGTTCCACTTACTGGGTGCCAGAAAGTGTCTTACATACTGCAGATACAACAGCAAATGAAACATAGTTCTTGGTCCCAAGTGGCTCACAGTCTGGCAGGATACTCACAAAATGATTAACAAAATCAAATAATTTTTTTGAAAGGTGTGCTGCTGCTGCTGCTAAGTAGCTTCAGCCATGTCCGACTCTGTGCGACCCCAGAGATGGCAGCCTACCAGGCTCCCCCATCCCTGGGATTCTCCAGGCAAGAACACTGGACTGGGTTGCCATTTCCTTCTCCAATGCATGAAAGTGAAAAGTCAAAGTGAAGTCGAACAGCCGTGTCTGACTCTTAGCGACCCCATGGACTGCAGCCTACCAGGCTCCTCCGGTCCATGGGATTTTCCAGGCAAGAGTACTGGAGTGGGGTGCCATTGCCTTCTCCAATGAAAGGTGTAGTGGAGCCTTAACTAACTGAGGTTATAGGAAAAGAGTTCAAAAACTGTTTCATCTATGACAAGCAGAATGTAATGAAGTGAAGAAACCATCCTCTTCAAAATGTTTGAATGAGCCAGTACATCTAACATTAAGACTTGACATATTTCCGCACAATTTTTATGCATTATTACTTAAATCTGGTCGACAATCTCCTTTTCACAGGCCAAGGCTGCCAGTTAAGCATATCATATCACAGTTCTGTATTCCAAAATGTTTTCTTCTGTCTTGAAATTATGTATCATGCTTCCTTGGAGTCAGAAAGTGAAACACAAAAGATCCATGTCAGTGTAAGTCAGAAAGCAATCATGAAAATGTGTTTGCCTTAGTGATGAAACATCCAGACTTTTAAACCAGAGCTTGCAGACTCTCCAAGAAACTCTTCGGGAAAAACTTTAGCCTTGATATTGCCATTCTGGGGCCTGAAAACCAATCTTATTGAAGACTGAATCATCACAACTAAATAAAAGATTATCTAAATAAAGCAAAACTCAACATCGTCCCCATTATTGGCTATCCTGGCCTTGAAGTCCTCGTGTATCATTTCTAAAGAATGAAATAGTCCTGACAATGGATGAGAAATAGATAACAAAGGAAGGATCATTTATGTTAGCAACACCTATGCCTAACTATTGCAAGAGCAACAACCTCATTCCCTCTAGTCTGGCTCTACCTCTTCCATCTCATCTGATGATGAACTTTCTTGTTTTCAAATATCTTTATCAGACTGGCAAATTTTTCAGACAACTTAATCTATTTTTCTGGGCAAAAATGTCAAAATTCATTATTATGGCACACAAATTCTTTATGCCAACCTTTCTAGTCATAGCTCTCACCATCTCTTTCCTTGAACCATAGGCTCCACTTCATCATTCTGTCCTCTTCGGACCATTTATCTATCTTTCATTACAAGCAGGTCTTAGAGGTAATGTGGGTTTGTTTCCAGATCGCTGCAATAAAGGTAATGTTGCAACAAAACAAGTCACACAAATTTTGTGATTCTGAAGTGCATATAAAAGCTTTGTTTTTGTAAAGCAATTTTCCCCCAATTAAAAATAAATTTTAAAAATGTATGTTTGCATCATACTGTAGTCTATTGTGTGTCATAACATTAAGTCTAAAAATCAATGTACATACCTTATTTTTAAAAATGCTTTGTTGCTAAAAATGCTAACAATCATCTGACAGTGCAGGGTTGCTATGAATACTCAACTTGTGAAAAATGCAATATCTTTGATGTACAATAAAATGAAGTGTGATAAAACAAGGTCTGCCTGTACTTAGTTTGATAGTTAGCTGATACAGCTCCCAAAATAAAGGTAATTTTTTACTCCTTTATTACTCTACCCTCTGCTTACATTTATTGATAAAATGTTTGACTATCTCTATTGAACTAATAGCTCGATAAAATGATGTTTTTTTTCCTTAAGTATCTTTAAAAAATTGTTCCTAGCTTTATACCTACAACATGGTACTCAGTAGATATTTTTTATTGAATGAATTAATGAAAACCCTGAGCAGGTATTGATTGAATCTAAAGATCTGGTATAAAAAGATGTTCAAGCAGGGAAAGAAGAAAAAGAATTCTGGACCTGTCTGTGTAAGCAAATTTCTCACAGAAAATATATAAAAGTCATACCAGAATATCCTAAGGCAAAACGTGGATCTTTGAGAAAAATTAAAAAATGCAATATGATAACCAGAGAAGAAAAATCATAATAGACCTATTTTTTCTTTTTGTATGTGAATCCTCACATGTGAAAAGAACAGATAAAATTGAAGGGATAATGTTTGGGGAGAATAGTGAAAATAATGGCTTCTTATTTCTAAGGTAGTAGCAAGAAATGATCATCTGGCAACTGGAACACAGCTCCAGGCTTATTAATTCAAACAATGCAAGTATAGTAGAATTCCTGTAACTGATGCTCTTTCCAGTAAAGACCCCATATGTGTAACACAGAAATCCAAATCACTTCATAAATACTTCAGCATAATGGGACTGGCTGTGGCTTCCCTGGTGGCTCAGACAGTAAAGAATCCACCTGCAATGCAGGAGACCCGGGTTCGATCTCTGGGTTGGTAAGATCCCCTGGAGGAGGGCATGGCAACCCGCTCCAATATTCTTGCCTGGAAAATCACCATGTACAGAGGAGCCTGACTGTCTACAGTCCACGGGGTTGCAAAGAGTCGGACATGATTGAGCAACTAAGCACAAGCACATTGCATGCAGGAGCTAATTCCTTGTGAATAGAAAGAAAACAGGTATTTGGAATGCAAATCTTGGTGAATAGAGCCCTGGTAGCATGTGCTATAAATTTCAACAAAATAAGCTCCCTGCTTCTGTGGCCCCTAATTCTAAAACTGAAAGGAATGGTCAACTTTAAAAGGTGAGACCTTAAAATTTTTATTGTACACTTTTTTTTTTAACTGTTGTTGGTGCTATTTGTGCATCCACACTTGACTGTAAATTAGACTGGAGTATCTAATGGAGAGGGCTTCCCAGGTGGCTTAGTGGTAAAGAATCCACCTGCCAATGGAGAAGACACAGGAAACATGGGCTTGATCTCTGGGTTGGGAAGATCCCCTGGGAAAGGATATGATAACTTGCTCTAGCATTCTTTCCTGGGAAATCCCATGGACAGAGGAGCCTGGTAGGCTACAGTCCATGGGGTCACAAAAGCCAGACATAACTTAGCGACTAAACAACAACAACAATTTAAAGGAAAGTGTGTGTTAGTCGCTCAGTCATGTCTGACTCTTTGCAGTCCCATGGACTGTAGCCCACCAGGCTCCTCTGTCTGTGAAATTCTCCAGGCAAGAATACTGGAGTGGGTTGCTATTCCTTTCTCCAGGGGATTTTTCCAACCCAAGGATCGAACCTGGGTGTCCTGCATTGCAGGCAGATTCTTTACCATCTGAGCCACCAGAGAAGCAGAATTTAATGGAGGACATAGACTGAAAAACCTTGCCCTCATCTAGTGGACAGAGCTAAGCAGATGAATGAGTAAAACACATAATGTATTTCACCAACACATCACTTGGTGACATAGGAGGGAAATAAAGTGGGGAGGAGCAGAGGTGAGGGCAGGGTGAGGGTTTCCTCAGTATTCCACAGCCATACATAAGTCCTAAGAAGCCTGGGTAATTTTTGTGAATCAAGAAAATGGACATAATATCGTTGGTCTTGTGATCTCAAGGTAAATAAGAGATGTGAGGCTGTGAGTGTTGAGGAGGAATGGAGATGTGAGGAGGTTTAAGACTCCAAGGTCTTAATCAGATTTAGGGCATCTTCTGGACTTCTGCTATGGAGCCAGGAGGACCCTTGGGAGGACTGTTCTTATTATTTAAATCCCACTGAGGTCAGGGCCTCTCCCTTGATCAAGTTTAAAAAGTCTAGAAAATAAAAAAAACGGGAAGAAAAGATACTGCTAAAACTTGGCAAATGCTCATGATATTATTCAATTCCAAATTTTCAAACTTCAAAAAAAGGTCTTCCATTTCAAAAATGGTCTTTAATGGAGACAAAAGCTGAGTCACAGAAATAAGAAATCAACTTGGGGAGCAGAGCCTGGGAGCAGGCTATATTTCTTTTTCTGTGAGAGAAGTCTATTACTAAAGTTGTATCAACAAAACCCATAATGTATGCTTTTGATCTAGTCTCTGTACACTCTAAGCCCATAATTTTGGAAATAAACCTCAGGAATTAGGTAGAAAAAAGAAGAAATTATATTCTCTATCAAAGCTCACCTAGAGTCAACAGTTTAGGAAGTGAAATGAGACATGTAGCCAAATAACTAACAAGCGAGCTGTTGCCAGCGTCAGAATACCTTTTTGAACAGCTATAGCTCTTTGAGGCTCTTGAGAAACTTCAAGACAGTCAAATAGCAGTATAGTTTTCTTTAACTTGGGAGATTTTATCATTCTCATGAAGCTGTATGTGAAATGAAGCTGTCATTCATGAAGCTGACACAAGGAAGATAAAGCAGGCAACAACTCATGACTGCTCAACGATGTAGATTTTTGACCAAGATTTATGAAGTTCCAAGAAATCATTTTTCCTACTTTTGACAATCCTTTCCCACTTTCAGCTTCCATATCACACACCACTGTAATCCCTCCCATTGTCAGGAGAGACTGGGTGAAATTATGTACCACTGCAACATCAAAAGCCCTTGAGGAATGTTTGTTGTTGGCTCATGGCACCTGACCTCTGGCTGTCATCTATGAATCAGCACTGCAGCTTTCTTCACCTTTCTAGACATCTTGACACTCACATCTGTTCTGCATATACAGAATGAAATCAGAGATATCATACATATAAACTCAGAAAATGGTGAAAACCATTGTAAGCAGAAGGAAAGTAGGTTATCAGGAAAAGGCTTGTTTTATTATATAAGGAAGTACAGGCTAGACAGCTATGGTATTGCCTTATCCAAGACCAAATGACCTCACAGCTATGCTTAGTGAAGCATTCATACTTCTCTTCCTGTTAAGATTGAAATGAAACTAACACTAGTCAGTTTTGTCTCCTGTGAAATGAAAGATTCATGTCTCCTTTCCAGGGAGGATATAGCGGTGATAACCCCTTTGAGGAGATTTAGGCTTTTATCTGGCAGAAACAGGAGGGCCAGAGTGGAAGTAGGGGCAAGATTTGGAGTGCAGAGGTCATAAGGACGTGCCAGAAAGGAGTGTTCTGAACAGAGGTATAGTGTTGGAAATGTATAGATCGTGTCAGGAGACAGTAATTTGATCACTATGTCTAGAGTGAAAGTTTCAAACAAAGGAACAGTTAAACATAAAACTGGAAAAGTAAATGAGGGATAGATTGTATGAGTCTTTGAATGCCAGAGGTAGTAAACTAGATTTATGATTTTTCAGTTATAAGTGATCAATGACAGATCTGATTCTTGTGCCTTATCATTACACAGTGAATAGCACATTTTTCCCTAAGCAAAAGCTACCTCTAGAAATCACTTTGGATAGTAGAAAGCACTGATGTTAGAAAGTCCTAGGCCTTTTCTAATGTGTTTAAATACTTTCAGGTGTAGCATATATTGTCTATATTAACCAACTATGCTATATCTTTCTATGTGTCATTACTACTGGAGATTTCAGAATATTTTCCATCATTTGAATGTCCTCCTACTTCAAGCCTATAAGAATGTCCATCAAAACTACACCTATAGATGTATTAGAGTGAGACAACGAAAACTTATTTCAAATGAGTAACAAGGCCATTCCACCATTAATTCTTCCCCTGAAAACTGAAATAATTTACCTCTCAGCAGTGCCATTAATTGACAAGCACACAATGACAGAATGTATTATCTGCTCTTTGAGTTAATTTGTATTGATCCCCCCAAATGTCATTGGAAACTGCTGTTGCAACATCATCTCCCTCAAACTGCTGATGAATTTTCTATAAAGATATCTAAAGATGATAATCTGTAGAATGAAACATGAATTCTGGCAAATTTTACACAGAAAGTTTCTCTTGTGATACCTCATGGTTATCAGAATGGCTTTAAGTGATCCAAGAATGTATTCATACTTCATAAAGTTTAAGTCAGAGAAAGAGGAACTCTGATTTGTTTGTGTGTATTAGAGAAGGACTGTAACTGTTTTATATGAAAAATGATTCTAGGCTAGGATTTGAACTTCTAGGTTTTGCACAAGTGGCAAACTCCAAGGACATCTTCCCTATAAAAAAAAAAAAAATTGGGGATAATAATTGATAGTGGACATGTATATGTCACTAGCCACAAGACTTAAAAATAATATGTATATCATTATTTTGTAACTATTAAAGTGTTACATATATAACATTATTATTATGAATTGCCATATCCATAAATCTCTCCAAATTGCAATATATAATAATTAACTATGGAACTTACTTATTTTTTGATGAACAATGTTTATTGCTTGTCTCTTTTTCATGAATGTACATTAGGAGAGGGGTCTAAGTCTGTTTTTTAACTATATATCCTAAGTATCAAAAACATTTGCCTTTTACATTAAGTGCTCAAATAATAAATATTCATTGAACAAAATAAAACATTATAATTTAACATCTTGTGATGATATTCTTATACACCTACCTGATTTCTTAAACACAAGATGTATCATTTAGGGTTCCTTCCCTTTAAAAATCCTATTAATGCTTTTATATACATTTATCCTACTGTTGGTATTTATTGACTTATCTAGCCACATAACACATTGTGTCCTTCCTCAACCCTGTAAAAATTTTAACAACTTTCAAATACACAATATAGGATTATTAACTATAGTCACCATGCTGTACATTATATCCCATGGCTTATTAATTTTTGATCCCCTTTACCATTTTGCTTACTTCCTACCCCCACATCTGGCAATCACCAATTTGTGCTCTGTTTCTATAATCTCAGGTTTTTAGATTCCATATATAGGTAAGATTATAAAGTATTTGTCTTTGTCTGGCTTATTGCATTCAGAATAATTCCTTCAAGATCCATCCAGGTTGTCACAAATTGGCAGGATTTCTTTAGTTTTTATGACTACTATTCCATTAAGTTTATATACCATATTTTCTTTATCCTTTCATCCACTGATAGTTACTAGGGTTGAGCCCATGTCTTACCTGTTGTAAACAATGCTGCAATGAACATTGGAGTGCATATAATCTTTTCACTTTGTATTTTCATTTCCTTTGGATAAATATCAAAAGTAGAATTGCTGGATTATATGGCAGTTCTATTTTTAATTTTAAAATTTTTTTCCTTAGGGGCTGCATCAATTTACATTAAGAATGCACTCAAGTGTTCCCTTTTTTCCATATTGCTGCCAACACTTGTTATTTCTTATCTGTTTGTTAATAGCCATTGTGACAGGTATGAGATATATCACATTGTCCTTTTGATTTGCAAATCAGTGCTTCATTTTGGCTTCATTTATTCAGTTGGGCTTCCCTTGTAGCTCAGCTGGTAAATAATCTATCTGCCTGCAATGTGGGATACTTGGGTTCTATCCCTTGGTTGGGAAGATCCCCTGGAGATGGGAAAGGCTACCCACTCCAGTATTCTGGCCTGGAGAATTCCATAGACTGTATAGTCCATGGGATTGCAAAGAGTCGGACACAATTGTGTGACTTTCACTCACTCATTTTTTTAAATTACGAGATATTTCATACAAAGAAAGTTGAAAATACAAAAGATACTATAGGGTTAAAATAATAATAAAGAAAATGCTGCCATAGTCATCAATCTCTCTAAAAATCAATGATATTCTCTTATCAAGTTTATAATTATTAGTATTGAAACCCCACTGTGTTCCCCTCCACAATCACCACCCTCTGCCCTCACCCCTCTGTTAAGGTTAACCATTTTGCACTTCTCTTCAGCTTGCTTATTATATTTTGACTGTATATATATATATATATATATACACGCACACACACACATATGCATACATGTATGTATGTACATATATATGTGCATATATACATATATATACATATATATACACACATTCATTGCTAAAGCACTTTAATATAAATATTATACTATACTACATACATTCTCATGTTATGTTTTTATCTACTCATTCTGCTTGTGAAATATATACATGCATATAGATATATATGTATTTACTATCTATATAGCAATATTTGTCTATCTATTGATCTACAAACAGATGGATGGAATCTATATATGCCTGTAACTTCAGCGTTTTCATTTTTACTTTTTTTAAATATATATATTTTATTGAAGTATAGTTGACTTACAATGTTTCAGGTGCATGGCAAGGTGATCTAGTTATACATATACACATACATTATTTTTCAGATTATTTCCATTATAGGTTATTACAAGATATCCCTGTATGAAAACCTTTGCTGCTTGTTGCATGTCTTTTTTAAAAATTAGAAATCTAGAATTCTATTTATGCTAAGTAAATCAAGTGGAATCAAAATGTCATAAATTTTTTAATTCAGCAAAAATTCATGTTTTCTAAAATATATATATTATGCACACTATATATATATATGTAAAAGCTTTTTTACTACACTTGATAAAGGCTTGAAAAAATATCAGAAAAAAAGAAGAGGTGGAGAAATTGTAAAACATAAACTAAATGAAATGGGAGCACTGAGTATGAAATAGAAAAAGAGAAAAAACTAGTTGAAAGTAAAAGATCATTATATAGTCCAGTTATTTTTAAACATGGCTGCTTTTCACAAACATATCTGGAGCTTTGGAGGAAAAAAGCATTTGTATTTTTCAAAATATTCCAATATAATTCTAATATGCATCTGGAATATAAAAAATGATTAAGGTATAAAAAACAGAGAAATGTTGTGATATGCAATATGAATTCAGATAGTCAATTATTTACTACAAAATGAATTCCAGAGAGAATATGAAGGGAAACAAGGAGAGCAAAGAACACCTCACAAAGTTGAATAAAAATTCAAGTCTTCAGAATGAAATGGCCCATCGAGGGTCAAGTAGAATGAATAAAGACCCACATTTTAGTGAAACCTCTGAACTCAGAAGATTGAGAAAGTTCTGAAAGCTTCAAAAAACAAAAGTAACACTAAGTCTTTATAAAGGGACTAGAAATCAGATTGGTATCAGATACATTATTTGTTAGCATTTGGTCCTAGAGTAAAGTGCAGAAATACCTACAAAAGTCTGAACAAAATGACATTAAACCAAAATATATATCAAAGTACCATTCAAAAGCAAGTTTAAATAAAAATATCTTTGCACAAACAAGAATTTAAAATATCTACTAGCTACAGAGTCTCTCTGAAAGAATTAGTGCAGCAAAATAAAAAATATTTCCAAGAGGAATATGTGGGATATAAAAAAAAACAAAAAACAACTACCACTCAACAATAAGGAGAAACAAGTCACTAATATGCATTAATCTCAAATCATTATTCTAAATGAAAGAAGCTAGACCCAAAGGCTACATGTTGCATGGTTCCACTTGTATGACTTTATAAAAGGCACATACTATAGGTACAGAAAAGAAATCAGTGGTTTCCAATGACTGAAGTAGGGGAAAGGGTTAACGACACCAGGGGACAAGAGGAATATCTGGATAATGGAACTATTCTATATGTTGATTGTGGCACTGATTATACAATCATATTCTTTTGTCAAAATTCAAAGGACTGTACACCAAAAGGGGGAAAAATAGAGAGCTATGTAAATTATGCCTCATAAATAAATAAATACACCCATATAAAAATGATTATAGGCTTTCCTATTAAATGGTAGTTTTAGTGATTTAGAATTCCTATTATTTTTCTGTTGACCAATCATGATACAATGGTATTAAGTGAGTCACAATAATAAAAGATGTTTAACAGTTTTCACAATCAATAGCCAGACAACAAAATAAAAGACATTTACAATTGCAAGCCATGATGGGAACATGATTAATTTAAAAATATAAAATAATTACATACAGTTTGGGGGATTTAAGCAGAGTGATGCAGTAAGTGGAAGTGCATACATGCACCTGCTTTCATCTGCCCAGTCAGTCTGTGTCTTTTGGTTGGTGCATTTAATCCATTTACATTTAAGGTAATTATAGATATGTATGGTACTATTGGCATTTCTTAATTGTCTTGGGATTATCAGGAAGATCCCCTGGAGAAGGAAATGGTAACCCACTCCATTATCCTTGCCTAGAAAATCTCATGGACAGAGAAGCCTGGTAGGCTACAGTCCACGGGATCACAAAGAGTCGGACATGACTAAGCGATTTCACTTCACTATCTTCTGTAGGTCTTTTACTTCTCTTGTGTTTCCTGCTTTGAAAAGTTCCTTTAGCATTTGTTGTAAAGCCGTTTTGGTGATGCTGAATTCTCTTGACTTCTGTTTTTCTGAAAAGCTTTTGATTTCTCCATCAAATCTGAATGAGAGTTTATTCTTGGTTGTAGGTTCTTCTTTTTCATTACTTTAAATATATCGTGCCATTCCCTCCTGTCTTGCAGAGTTTCTGTTGAGAAATCAGCTGGTAATCGGATGGGAGTTCTCTTATATATATTTGTCATTTCCCCCTTGTTGCTTTTAATATTTTATTTTTGTTTTTATTTTTTGTCAATTTGATTACTATATGTTTTGTGTCCTGGTGTATTCCTCCTTGGCTTTATCCTGCCTGGGACTTTGTGCTTCCTGGACATGGTTGACTATTCCCTTTCCCATATTAGGGAAGTTTTCAGCTATTATCTCTTCAAATATTTTCTTAGGTCTTTTCTCTCTTTCTTCTCCTTCTGGGACCTCTATAATGAGAATGTTGGTGCATTTAATGTAGCCCCAGAGATCTCTTGGCTGTATCCATTTTTTTCATTCTTTCTTCTACATTAAGTTCTGTGGCAGTGATTTCCACCATTCTGTCATGCAGGTCATTTATCTGCTCTGCCTCAGTTATTCTAGCTCATTTGGTAAGGAATCCACTTACAATGCAAGAGATCCCAGTTTGATTCCTGGATCAGGAAGATTCACTAGAGAAAGGATTGGCTACCCACTCCAGTATTCTTGGGCTTCCCTTGTGGCTCACCTGGTAAAGAATCCGCCTACAATGCGAGAGACCTGGGTTCTATCCCTGGGTTGGGAAGATCCCCTGGAGAAGGGAAGGGCTACCCATTCCAGTATTCTGGACTAGATAATTCCTCGGACTGTATAGTCCATGGGGTCACAAAGAGTCAGAAATGGCTGAGAAACTTTCACTTTCGGCGTATTATTCATCTCTGCTTGTTTTTGAGTTTTTCTAGGTCTTTAGTCAGAGAAGGCTATGGCATCCCACTTCAGTATTCTTGCCTGGAAAATCCCATGGACAGAGGAGCCTGGTAGGCTGCCGTCCATGGGGTCGCTAGGAGTCGGACACAACTGAGCGACTCCACTTTCACTTTTCACTTTCATGAATTGGAGAAGGAACTGGCAACCCACTCCAATATTCTTGCCTGGAAAATCCCAGGGATGGGGGAGCCTGGTGGGCTGCCGTCTATGGGGTCGCACAGAGTCAGAAACAACTGAAGTGACTTATCAGCAGTAGCAGCAGGTCTTTGGTAAACATTTCTTGCATCTTCTCCATTGTTTTCCAGAGATCCTGGATCATCTTCACTATTATTAATCTGAATTCTTTTTCTGGAAGGTTGTATATCTGCACTTCATTTAGTTGTTTTTCTGGGGTTTTATCTTGTCCCTTCATCTGGGACATGACTTTCTGTTGTTTTTTTTTTTTTCCATCCTGATTACCTTTCTGTGATGTGGCTTTTGTTCTAGCTGTTGTGGGAATTGTAGTTTTCTTGCTTCTTCTCTTTGCCCTCTGATAAACAAGGCTAAGAGGCTTGTGTAATTTTCCTGATGGGAGGGACTGGCAGTGAGAAAAACCCTGTCTTGCTCTGGTGGGCAGGGTTTTGTTCAATAAAGCTTTAATCCAATTATCTACTTATGGGTGGGGTTGCACTCCCTTCATGTTAGTTGTTTGGCTTGAGGCAACCCAGCCCTGGGGTCTAAGGACTCTATGTTAGGATTAATGGCAACCTCCAAGAGGGTTTATGCCAAGCAAAACATTCCAAATCACTGCTGCCAGTGCTCCCATCCCTGTGGTGAGCCTTTGCTGACCCAGGCCTCCACAGGAGACCCTCCAACACCAGCAAGTCGTTTTGGTTCAGTCTCCTGTGGTGGTCACTGCTCCTTTCCTTTGGGTCTTGGTGCACACAAGATTTTGTTTACGTCCTCCAAAACTAGAGTCTCTGTTATCCCCAGTTCTGGGGAAGTCCTATACTCAAATTCCACTGGCCTTCAAGATCTTATTCCTTGGGGATTCCCAGTCCCTTTGTCAGATCCCCAGGCTGGGAAGCCTGACATGGGGTTCAGAATCTTCACAATGGTGGGAAATTCTTTTGTATTATTGTTGTCCAGTTTGTAGGTCACCCACCTGGAAGGTATGGGATTTGATTTTATCTGGATTGTGCCCCTCCTACCATCTCACTTCAGCTTCTTCTTTGTCTCTGGACATGGAACATTTTTTTTTGGTGGGTTCCAGATCCAACCCATCTATTCCAAAGGAAATCAGTCCTGAATTTTCACTGGAAAGACTAATGCTGAAGTTGAAGCTCCAATACTTTGGCCGCCTCATGGGAAGAACTGATTGATTAGAAAAGACCCTGATGCTGGAAAAGATTGAAGGCAGGAGGAGAACAGGAAAACAGAGGATGAGATGGTTGGATGGCAAAATCAATTAGATGGACATGAGTTTGAGCAAGCTCCAGGAGCTGATGATGGACAGGAAAGCCTGGCATGCTGCAGTCCATGGGATCCCAAAGAGTCGTACATGACTGAGTGACTGAACTGAACTGAACTGAGCTGATCATCCTCCTGTTAATGGTTGTTCAACATTCAGTTGTGATTTTGGTGCTCTCGCAGGAGGAGATGAATGCACATCCTTCTACTCTGCCTTATTTTTACTTTTATACAGAAATTCAGTGATGAAGATAGTTATTTCATTTTTTAAAAAGTAAATTGCCATTGCAAATGATGCTACTATAAACGTTATTCTCCATGTGCAATGGTATTTCTAATGTAGCATTTCTTAAATGGGGGTGATTTTTTCCTTAACAGTGCATTTCACTATATTTGAAGACCATGTTGGTTAACATGAGTGGAGGTGGGTTGCTACTATGCTGCTGGTATCTATTAAGCAGATATCCAGTGTATTCTATAATGCACAAGAGAGCCCACACAACATAGGCTTTTCTGCTCAAAAACGTCAGCAATACACAGGTTGAGAAACTCTGCTTTAGGTTAAATACCAGTGAGTGGAAATTTTTGGTTTTATGGTATATGTATATTAAACTTTACAATATTATGCCAAATTGTATCTTAAGTCAATTATCCCAATATGTACAATGTATAAGGGTTCATTCTAGGACAATTTTGCTTATAATTATTACAAAACTTTATTTGTATGGCAGTTGTAAAGTGGTATATCATTGTGATTTAAATTTACATTTCCTAATTACAGATGACATTGTTATAATTTTACATGCTTATTGGACATTTAGATTTTTTGTTTGTGCAATTCCTATTCCTTTTTAAACCATTTTCCACTACATATATGTATATTTTTTCTGATTAATATATAAGGAACTCAATGTATTATGTGTACTTATGTTCTAATGTCAATGAATTGTAATTTATCAATCTCTTTCATGGTTTGTCCTTTGGGTGCCCTGCTTAAGAAATCCTTGATATTATACTTGGTATTATGAAATTATTCTTCTATAATTTATTCTAGAACTATTAAAATTCCGCTTTTAATATGTAGCTCTTTAGTATGTCAAGAATTGATTTTTGAGTGTGGTGTTAAGAGAGATTCAATTTCAGCTATTTTTTGTAAGTGGTAGCCAATAGTCTGAGGATTATTTACTGAATAGTCAATGATTTTCCCATTGATCAACAATGCTAGTTCTATCATAAATCATATGCTTTTGTAAATGTGACCTGGTTTCTGGGCTCTTTATTTATCTTAGTCTGCTATCCATGCACCAAATTGCAAATGTCTTCATTACTCTACTGTATAATAATTTTTGATGTCAGATTGGGCAACCCTTCTCCCTTGCTGCTTCTTCTTTTTTTTTTTTTTAATGATCATCTCTGTTATTATGCTAATTTGTTCATCTATATGTACCTGAAATCCAGTTTGTCTAACTCTTTGAAAAACTTTGTTGGGATTTTGGTCAGCTTGAGAACTGAAGTCCTGAAAAAAAGTAATCTCCAGTAGACATATTAGCAATATATCAGCAGATAGATTATATATTTCTGTTTATCTAAGTCTTGTTTTGCATCTTTAATAAAAGTAATTTTTCCAACATATTTTACAAATCATTATTAAATTTATTTCTAAGAACTGTATGCTTGTTGGTATCTTAAATGGTAACTTACTTTGAAGTGAAAATTTCCATTGATGCTATAATATAGACACGTAATTGATTTTATGTTGATTGTATTCACATCAAGTTGTCACATTCTCTTATCAATTCTAGCAATTTCTTCTAACAATTTTCCTTTTGGGTTTTCTAGCTTCCCAGGTGGTGCCAGTGGTAAAGAACCCAGCTGTCACTGCAGATGTAAGAGACATGGGTTCATATAAATATAAAAAAAGTATTTATAAACTCTTTTAGTTTCTTTAATTATTTTGCTAAAATATTTTTTTAAGAAAATAGTTCATTTTATCTAATTGTTTAACTGTATCATTTCTCACGTCCCACCATTTTTGTTCTGTTGCAATATAGTTATGTCAAATTTGTGATTAGTAATATGTGATATCACTCATTTTTATCCTTACTAAATCTTACAAGAGATTTTTTCACTATATACTAAAATTATGGGGCTTATTGATTTTTCCTATTGTCCTGTTTTTCTCCTGCACTGATTTCTGCTGTAATCTTTATTCTTACTTTTTTCTTTACATTTATTTTGTTGTTATTTTTATAATGCCTTAAGAAATACATTTAGCTCATTGAATTTAGGGTTTCATCTTTTCTAATTTAAAGATAAAGATTTTTTTCCTTGTACATTTCATCAAATTTTTATTTGAAAAATGTTAATTAGTATCTAATATAATGTATTCTTTAATACATAAACTTGAAAAATTGTTCATTAATTTGAAAATACATTGGATTTTCAGACATGTTTTGTCATTAACTTATAGTGGTTGAATTTCAGAAAATTTTGTCTGTATAATACTGATTTTTTAAAAAAATTATTAGATTCACTTTATGGATTAGCATACATACAGCCTATTTTGGTAAAAACTGTATGTGTTTTCAAGAAAAATGTGTTTTCTTTCATTGCTAGGTGCAGAGTTCTATATACATTCAGAACTTCCTGTTTGCAAATTGTGCTGTTCACAAAATTCTAAGTATTCTAGCTAGTTTGTTCTTTTGTTTGTTTTCTGCTTAACATTTGAAATATTGAGGGAAATGCAGTAGAACTCCCAAAATCATGATGTGTTTTCCAATTTCTCCTTGGAATTATGTCAGTTTTTTCTTTATTTGGAATCTACATTTATCTCGCATTTACTTGCCTCTGATTTATGTCTTTTATATCTATGTAGTTAACACTTTTTGAGATCTTACCATATTCAGGACTCTATTCTAAAATATGTATACAGATTTAGTCTTTAAGACAGCCCCATGAAGCAAGTACTACTTGCACTGCAATTTTACTGAGGAAGAAATAATCAGAACAAGCAACTCGTCCACAGTCACAGAGCTGGTATGGGCCTGAACAGTATGATATAAACAGTCCATGTTCATAATAGTTTATATTTTCTCTGCTTATAATAATGCTTTATGCTTAATATTTGCCCTAAATTTCTATCAACAATAATATACTTATTTTAATTGTTTCTTAGTATATCCCTGATATATTTTTTTACTATCAATTTATCTGTTCTGTTATGCTTTCAGTATCTCTACTATAAACAACAGACTTATGTTTTGTTCCTCTACCAAATTAGATTATTTCTGCTTTACAGTGAGTAAATATAAGGGTTTCTCTGTGTATGTGTGTGTGTCAGTGTGAGTTTGTATGTGTTGTGTTGTGGGTGTGTGTATGAGTAAATGGAATATAGATGATGTAGGGACGAGGTAACAAAGAACTATTTTAATTTCTTGAAGTAGTGGCAAAGTAGGTTATGATATGGCATTTTGTGACATAGATTTATACAATTTATTTATTAAAAAATTCTTATCATGAGCTTACTATGTTCCAGGTGCTAACTTACAGGCCAGTGCTATGTAGATGAATTATGTAGTCTTGGAGCCCAAAGAGTCACTGTGTAAGGGAGAAATAGCTAAAGTGTTGGCCTCCAATGCACCAAGAGCTATAATAAAGTGATACTTGATTTAACATATTGAATCCTCACAACAACCACAAGGAGAAGGTGCAATTATTGCTCCTATTTTCCAGATGGGGAAACTGAGGGTCAGGAAAGCCGAGTAAATCTATCAAGCTCATAATGCTAGTAAGTCATAAAACCATGTTGTGAATATCAGTCTTTCTAACAGAAAAGTTTCAATTTCCTTTTTAAAATTATTATGCCTCAGTGTCATCTACTTTTGAGAAAAGTCAAGCCTTAAAATTTCATGTGGTCACATATTACTAGCACTAAAAGTATGGCTTAAGCCCCTGTATTTGTATCTTGGCTCTAGGTGCTTTGCCACAGTGATGAATAAAATGGATGTTTTTGTAGCTATAAGACCTCTCCTGTCTCATCTATTGGGGCAAAAGACCTGGAGTGTTTATGAAAACTGGGAGTGTCATATTTCATACTTTTCCTCACACATCACCAAAACTTGCTTAAAATGACCTATTCTTGATCCATACACAAAACCAAAAGAAAACACCTAGGTAGGTTATAACAGTTATGTCTGAGTGCAAAGCAAGCAAAGATTTATTATTCACTTTAGGGTTTCTGTTGCTTCTAGAATGAAATCCTAATTTCCTGTTTGATTTTTAAGGCTCATCATTTATGTGGTCCTTGACAGTCTCTCTGGTCTCAATTACCATCAGGCTCCTAGTTGTACTTCATTCTCTAATGTAACATTCACAAATCTACATGATTATATAGACATTATATATTTTCACATGTATGAAATTATGTACACTCCAGCACCCTGCCTGTATTACCTCCCTTGGCTCTGCCTGTGAAATTTCCTTTCTCAAGCTCAGCCTAAACAACATAGTGTCCTCAAGAAAAATGCAGTATACCTGTCTCTATGGTCCCACAACCCATGGTCCATTTCTTGAGGCACATTTTATTGCAAAGAAGGCAAGCTATGAAATTTGCAGAGCCAAGTGAAAAATGACACTATGTGGTCCTTTTTAAAAAAATTATTAAGGATTTGAAGACAGCAGCAGCAGAGCATTCAACTAAATGCAAGACCATTCAAAGCCTGAGCTCCAGGCCCATGATATTGACACTGATTGTAAATTGGTTTGTTTCTTTATTTTTCTATTAGATGTGTGGGGCTTAATACATTATTAATCCTTGCATTTCATCCCAAACATGTAGCAAGTTCTCAATAAATATTTGCTAAAACTAATGGAATAGGTTAAGTTTGGCTCTTTCAAATGGGTGAGCATTTACACTATTATGTTTTTAGCACATTTTCCTTGTGCTAGCATTTTTTTCTTAGATATACAAATTGGCATAATTTTAAGCATTTGGATAGGCTGCAGAGAAAAAATATAGTTTTCTCCTTTTGTTAAACAAAATATGGTGCTGTCGGAGCCTTTGTAGCCTCCAAGATAAAACACAAGCTTTTTGTTTTATTTTGATTTATTTTTTTTTCTTTCATCAATCTGTGTCCAGGAAACTCAGAGAGAGCAACCCTTTGCTATGTCATGATACCCAAGAAACTTGAATTTAATACCTTGGAATATGGAAAGCTAAAGTCATTGTTTATAAGGCCTATGAAGTACAGCAATAGCTATACAAAAACAACCCAACAAGAGAGAAATCATGAAGGTTATTGTAGTGGCTTAAGGATTTTAGAAACATGAAAAATATAATGGTATTAGAACAAAGCTTTAGCAACTGCTTTATTATGGTAAGGGCATCTAGAGAAAGTAGAGGAAAACACACTATTAACTGGGAAGGGATATAGAGATGTAACAGGAAGTGCTGGTCTTTACATGCCCAGTACATACTGATGGCTCATTGATGAGCTATATAGATGCAGAAAACAATGAGATTCATGATGAATTGATAGCTGAGGTTTATTTCAATTCTGCCATGCTATGAAAAGTTACCTCAGAGGCTTATATGGGAGAAGGATGCTCAAACATGGGAATTTTCTTCCATTATCAGAAACAAACTCTTCATTTCCTTTTATAAAATGTATCACAAAATGGGCACAATAAAAGCCAGAAATAGTAAAGACTTAAGACAAGAAGAAAAGATTAAGAAGAGGTGGCAATAATACACAGATGAACTTTAAAACATGGTTTAAATGACCGAGATAAACACTTTGGTATGGTCACTCACCTAGAGCCAGACATCCTGGAGAATGAAATCAAGTGGGCCTTAGGAAGTATTACTAGCCGTGTGGCAGAAGCGTGGCCGAGAGGAGCTACCCCACGTCCAAGGTCAGGGGCAGCGGCCAGGAGGAGCTACCCCACGTCCGAGATCAGGGGCGGCGGCCAGGAGGACCTACCCACCACCCAAGGCCAGGGGCAGCAGCGGAGAAGACCATCCCACATCCAAGGAGCGGTGGTTGCACCGGAACAGGAGGGCTGAGATGGGCTACTCCACATAATTGGTCAGGAGGGGCGGCTGTGAAGAGATACCACGCGTCCAAGGTAAGGAGCAGCGGCTGCACTTTGCTGGAGGAGCTGTGAAGAGATACCCCATGTTCAAGGTAAGAGAAAACCAAATAAGATGGTAGGTGTTGCAAGAGGGCATCAGAGGGCAGACACACTGAAATCATAATCACAGAAAACTAGTCAATCTAATCACACAGACCACAGTTCAGTTCAGTTCAGTCGCTCAGTCGTGTCCGACTTTTTGAGACCCCATGAACCGCAGCACGCCAGGCCTCCCTGTCCATCACTAACTCCCGGAGTTCACTCAGATTCACATCCATCAAGTCAGTGATGCCATCTAGCCATCTCATCCTCTGTTGTCCCCTTCTCCTGCTCCCAATCCCTCCCAGCATCAAAGATTTTCCAATGAGTCAACTCTTTGCATGAGGTGGCCAAAGTACTGGAGTTTCAGCTTTAGCATCATTCCTTCCAAAGAAATCCCAGGGCTGATCTCCTTCAGAATGGACTGGTTGGATGTCCTTGCAGTCCAAGGGACTCTCAAGAGTGTTCTCCAACACCACAGTTCAAAAGCATCAATTCTTCAGCACTCAGGTTTCTTCACAGTCCAACTCTCACATCCATACATGACTACTGGAAAAACTAGAGCCTTGACTAGACAGACCTTAGTCAGCAATGTACTGTCTCTGCTTTTTAATATGCTATCTGGGTTAATCATAACTTTTCTTCCAAGGAGTAAGTGTCTTTTAATTTCATGGCTGCAGTCACCATTTGCAGTGATTTTGGAGCCCCAAAAAATAAAGTCTGACACTGTTTCCACTATTTCCCAATCCATTTCCCGTGAAGTGATGGGACTGGATGCCATGATCTTTGTTTTCTGAATATTGAGCTTTAAGCAAACATTTTCACTCTCCTCTTTCATTTTCATCAAGAGGCTTTTTAGTTCCTCTTCACTTTCTGCTATAAGGATGGTATCATCTGCATATTTGAGGTTATTGATATTTCTCCCAGTAATCTTGATTTCAGCTTGTACTTATTCCAGCCCAGCATTTCTCATGATGTACTCTGTCGACAAGTTAAATAAGCAGGGTGACAATATAGAGCCTTGATGTACTCCTTTTCCTATTTGGAACCAGTCTGTTGTTCCATGTCCAGTTCTAACTGTTGCTTCCTGACCTGCATACAGATTTCTCAAGAGGCAGATCAGGTGGTCTGCTATTCCCATCTCTTTCAGAATTTTCCACAGTTTATTGCGATCCACACAGTCAAAGGCTTTTGCACTGTCAATAAAGCAGAAATAAATGTTTTTCTGGAACTCTCTTGCTTCTTCCATGATCCAGCGGATGTTGGCAATTTTATCTCTGGTTTCTCTGCCTTTTCTAAAACCAGCTTGAACATCAGGAAGTTCACGGTTCATGTATTGCTGAAGCCTGGCTTGCAGAATTTTGAGCATTACTTTACTAGCATGTGAGATGAGTGCAATTGTGCAGTAGTTTGAGCATTCTTTGGCATTTCCTTTCTTTGGGATTGGAATGAAAACTGACCTTTTCCTGTCCTGTGGCCACTGCTGAGTTTTCCAAATTTGCTGGCATATTGAGTGCAGCACTTTCACAGTATCATCATTCAGGATTTGAAATAGCTCTACTGGAATGCCATCACCTCCACTAGCTTTGTTCGTAGTGATGCTTCCTAAGGACCACTTGACTTCACATTCCAGGATGTCTGGCTCTAGATGAGTGATCACACCATCGTGATTATCTGGGTCATGAAGATATTTTTTGTACAATTCTTCTGTGTGTTCTTGTCATCTCTTCTTAATATCTTCTGCTTCTGTTGGGTCCATACCATTTCTGTCCTTTATCGAGCCCATCTTTGCATGAAATATTCCCTTGGTGTCTCTAATTTTCTTGAAGAGATCTCTAGTCATTCCCATTCTGTTCTTTTCCTCTATTTCTTTGCATTGATTGCTGAAGAATGTTTTCTTATCTCTTCTTGATATTCTTTGGAACTCTGCATTCAGATGCTTGTATCTTTCCTTTTCTCCTTTGCTTTTTGCTTCTCTTCTTTTCACAGCTATTTGTAAGGCCTCCCCAGACAGCCATTTTGCTTTTTTGCATTTCTTTTCCATGGGGATGGTCTTGATCCCTGTCTCCTGTACAATGTCACAAACCTCATTCCATAGTTCATCAGGCACTCTATCAGATCTAGCCCTTTAAATCTATTTATCACTTCCCCTGTATAGTCATAGGGGATTTGAAATAGGTCATACATGAATGGTCTAACGGCTTTCCCTACTTTCTTCAATTTCAGTCTGAATTTGGTAATAAGGAGTTCATGATCTGAGCCACAGTCAGCTCCTTGTCTTCTTTTTGCTGACTGTATAGAGCTGCTCCTTCTTTGGCTGCAAAGAATATAATCAATCTGATTTCGGTGTTGACCATCTGGTGATGTCCATGTGTAGAGTCTTCTCTTGTGTTGTTGGAAGAGGGTGTTTGCTATGACCAGTGCATTTTTTGGCAAAACTCTATTAGTCTTTGCCCTGCTTCATTCCACATTCAAAGGCCATATTTGCCTGTTACTCCAGGTGTTTCTTGACTTCCTACTTTTGCATTTCCGTCCCCTATAATGAAAAGGATATTTTTTTTAGGTGTTAGTTCTAAAAGGTCTTCTAGGTCTTCATAGAACCATTCAACTTCAGCTTCTTCAGCATTACTGGCTGGGGCATAGACTTGGATTACCGTGATATTGAATGGTTTGCCTTGGTGACGAACAGAGATCATTCTGTTGTTTTTGAGATTGCATCCAAGTACTCTGGACTCTTTTGTACATCCAAGTACATTTTGAACTCTTTTGTTGACCATGATGGCTACTCCATTTCTTCTGAGGGATTCCTGCCCACAGTAGTAGATATAATGGTCATCTGAGTTAAATTCACCCATTCCAGTCCATTTTAGTTTGCTGATTCCTAGAATGTCAACATTCACTCTTGCCATCTCTTGTTTGACCACTTCCAATTTGCCTTGATTCATGGACCTGACATTCCAGGTTCCTATGCAATACTGCTCTTTAGAGCATCAGACCTTGCTTCTTTTACCAGTCACATCCACAGCATTGTATTGTTTTTGCTTTGGCTCCATCCCTTCATTCTTTCTGGAGTTATTTACCACTGATCTCCAGTATCATATTGGGCACCTACTGACCTGTTCTTACTCAATGAAACTAAGCCATGCCATGTGGGGCCAGCCAAAACAGACGGGTAATGGTGGAAAGGTCTGACAGAATGTGGTCCACTGGAGAAGGGAATGGCAAACCACTTCAGTATTCTTGCCTTGAGAACCCCATGAAAACTATGAAAAGGCAAAATGATAGGATACTGAAAGAAGAACTCTTCAGGTTGGTAGGAGCCCAATATGCTACTGGAGATCAGTGGAGGAATAACTCTAGAAAGAATGAAGGGATGGAGCCAAAGCAAAAATAATACCCAGCTGTGGATGCGACTGCTGATAGAAGCAAGGTCCGACGCTGTAAGGAGCAATACTGCATAGGAACCTGGAATGTCTGGTCCAAACATCAAGGCAAATTGGAAATGGTCAAACAGGAGATGGCAAGAGTAAACATCAACATTCTAGGAATCAGTGAACTAAAATGGACTGGAATGGGTGAATTTAACTCAGATGACCATTATATCTACTACTGTGGGCAGGAATCCCTCAGAAGAAATGGAGTAGCCATCATGGTCAACAAAACAGTCTGAAATGCACTACTTGGATGCAATCTCAAAAATGACAGAATGATCTCTGTTCGTTTCCAAGGCAAACCATTTGTTATCACGGTAATCTAAGTCTATGCCCCAACCAGTAATGCTGAAGAAGCTGAAGTTGAACGGTTCTATGGAGACTTACAAGACCTTTTAGAACTAACATCCAAAAAATATGTCCTTTTCATTATAGGGGACTGGAATGCAAAAGTAGGAAGTCAAGAAATACCTGGAGGAACAGGCAAATTTGGCATTGGAGTACGGAATGAAGCAGGGCAAAGGATAATAGAGTTTTTCCAAGAGAACACACTGGTCATAACAAACACCCTCTTCCAACAACACAAGAGAAGACTCTACACATGGACATCACCAGATGGTCAACACCGAAATCAGATTGATTATATTCTTTGCAGCCAAAGATGGAGAAGCTCTTTACAGTCAACAAAAACAAGACCAGGAGCTGACTGTGGCTCAGATCATGAACTCCTTATTACCAAATTCAGACTTAAATTGAAGAAAGTGGGGAAAACCACTAGACCATTCATGTATGACCTAAATAAAATCCCTTATGATTATACAGTGGAAGTGAGAAATAGATTTAAGGGCCTAGATCTGATAGATTGAGTGCCTGATGAACTATGGAATGAGGTCTGTGACATTGTACAGGAGACAGGCATTAAGAACATCCCCATGGAAAAGAAATGAAAAAAGCAAAATGGCTGCCTGAGGAGGCTTTACAAATGGCTGTAAAAAGAAGAGAAGTGAAAAGCAAAGGAGAAAAGGAAAGATATACGCATCTGAATGCAGTGTTCCAAAGCAGTTCAAGGAGAGATAAGAAAGCCTTCCTCAGCAATCAATGTAAAGAAACAGAGGAAAACAACAGAATGGGAAAGACTGCAGATCCCTTAAAGAAAATTAGAGATACCAAGGGAACATTTCATGCAAAGATGGGCTCGATAAAGGACGGGAATGGTATGGACCTAACAGAAGCAAACAATATTAAGGAGAGATGACAAGAATACACAGGAGGCTTGTACAAAAAAGATCTTCATGACCAAGAGAATCATGATGGTGTGATCACTCACCTAGAGCCAGACATCCTGGAATGTGAAGTCAAGTGGGCCTTAGGAAGCAACACTGTGAACAAAGCTAGTGGAGGTGATGGAATTCCAGTAGAGCTATTTCCAATCCTGAATGATGATGCTGTGAAAGGGCTGCACTCAATATGCCAGCAAATTTGGAAAACTCAGCAGTGGCCACAGGACAGGAAAAGGTCAGTTTTCATTCCAATCCCAAAGAAAGGAAATGCCAAAGAATGCTCTAACTACCACAGAATTGCACTCATCTCACATGCTAGTAACGTAATGCTGAAAATTCTGCAAGCCAGGCTTCAGCAATACGTGAACCATGAACTTCCAGATATTCAAGCTGGTTTTAGAAAAGGCAGAGGAACCAGAGATCAAATGGCCAACATTCGCTGGATCATCCAAAAAGCAAGAGAGTTCCAGAAAAACATCTATTTCTGCTTTATTGACTATGCCAAAGCCTTTGACTGTGTGGATCACAATAAACTGTGGAAGATTCTGAAAGACATAGGAATACCGACCACCTGACCTGCCTCTTGAGAAATCTGTATGCAGGTCAGGAAGCAACAATTACAACTGGACATGGAACAACAGACTGGTTCCAAATAGAAAAAGGAGTACATCAAAGCTGTATACTGTCACCCTGCTTATTTAAGTTATATGCAGAGTACATCATGAGAAACGCTGGGCTGGAGGATGCACAAGCTGGAATCACGATTGCTGGGAGGAATATCAATAATCTCAGATATGCAGATGACACCACACTTGTGGCAGAAAGTGAAGAGGAACTAAAAAGCCTCTTGATGAAAGTGAAAGAGGAGAATGAAAAAGTTGGCTTAAAGCTCAACATTCAGAAAACTAAGAGCATGGCATCTAGTCCCATCACTTCATGGGATATAGATGGAGAAACAGTGGAAACATTGTCAGACTTCATTTTTGGGGGCTCCAAAATCACTGCAGATGGTGATTGCAGCCATGAAATTAAAAGAAAGTTACTCCTTGAATGGAAGTTTTGAGCAACCTAGATAGTATATTAAAAAGCAGAGACATTACTTTGCCAACAAGGTCCATCTAGTCAAGGCTGTGTTTTTTTCCAGTAGTCATGTATGGATGTGAGAGTTGGACTGCGAAGAAAGCTGAGCACCTACGATTTGATGCTTTTGAACTGTGGTGTTGGAGAACACTCTTGAGAGGCCCTTGGACTGCAAGGAGATCCAACCAGTCCATTCTGAAGGAGATCAGCCCTGGGATTTCTTTGAAAATAATGATGCTAAAGCTGAAACTCCAGTACTTTGGCCACCTCAGGCAAAGTGTTGACTCATTGGAAAAGACTCTGATGCTGGGAGGGATTGGGAGCAGTAGGAGAAGGGTACGACAGAAGATGAGATGGCTGGATGGCATCACTGACTTGACGAACGTGAGTTTGTGTGAACTCCAGGAATTGTTGATGGACAGGGAGGCCTGGTGTACTGCAATTCATGGTTTCACAAAGAGTTGGACACGACTGAGTGACTGTTCTGAACATCTGATCTGAACTAGGAACAAAACTAGTGGAGGTGATGGAATTCCACCTGAGCTATTTCAGATCCTAAAATATGATGCTGTTAAAGTGCTGGACTCAATATACCATTAAATTCGAAAAACTCAGCAATGGCCACAGGACAAGAAAAGGTCAGTTTTCATTTCAATCCGAAAGAAAGGCAATGCCAAGGAATTTTCAAACTAACTTACTATTGCACTTATTTCATATGCCAGTAAATTTATGCTCAAAATCCTTCAATTAGGCTTCAGGATTACATGAGCTAAGAAATTCCAGATGTACAAGCTGGATTTAGAAAAGGCAGAGGAACCAGAGGTCAAATTGCCAGCATCCACTGGATCATAGAAAAAGGAAGGGAATTCCAGAAATATATCTAGTTCTGCTTAACTGACGGTGGTAAAGCCTTTGACTGTGTGGATCACAACAAACTCTGGAAAATTCTTCAAGAGATGGGGATACCAGACCACCTGACCTGCCTCCTGAGAAACCACTGTGCAGGTCAAAATCAACAGTTAGAACTGAACATTGGACAATGGACTGGTTCAAAATTGGGAAAGGAGTATGTCAAGGCTGTATATTATCACCCTCCTTATTATCTTATATGCAGAGTACATCACGTGAAATGCCAGGCTAGATGAATCACAAGCTGGAATCAAGATTGGTGGGAGAAATAGCAAAAGTCTCAGGTATGCAGATGACACCACCCTCATGGCCAAAAGTGAAGAGGAACTAAAGAGCCTCTTGATGTTGGTGAAAGAGGAGAGTGAAAAACCTGGCTTAAAATTGAGCATTCAAAAATCTAAAATCATGGCAACTAGTCTCATCACTTCATGGCAAGTAGAAAGGGAATAAAGTGGAAACTTTGACAAGTTTTACTTTCTTGGGCTCCAAAATCGCTTCAGATGATGACTGCAGACATGAAATTAAAAGACGTTTGCTTCTTGGAAGAAAAGCTATGACAAAACTAGTCAGTGTACTAAAGAGTGAAGATATCACTTTGCTGATGAAGGTCCGTAGAGTCAACATTCCAGTAGTCATTCATGTACTATTGAATGTGAGAGTTGAACCAAAAAGAAGGCTGAGTGGTGAAAAATTGATGCTTTCAAATCATGGTGCTGGAGAAGACTCTTGAGAGTCCCTTCAACTGCAAGGAGATCAAAGCAGTCAATTTTAAAATAAATCAACCCTGAATATACATTGGAAGGACTAATGCTGAAGTTGAAGCTCCAATACTTTGGCCACCTGATGGTAAGTGCTGACTCATTGGAAAATACCTTGATGCTGTGAAAGATTGAAGGCAGGAGGAGAAGGGGACAACAGAGGATGAGATCATTGGATGGCATCACGAACTCAATAGACATGAGTTTGAGCAATCCCAGGAAATAGAGAAGGACAGGGAAGCCTGGCTTGCTGCACTTCATGGAGTCACAAAGAGTCAAATACTACTGAATGGCTGAAAAACAACAAAATATACTGAGGTAAAATTCGTATGACTGACATAAAGCTCAGACTTTTAACTGTTTTAAAGTGTAAAATTCATTGCACTCTGTACATTTACATGTTACACAACCATAGCAACTATCTAGTTCCAAAACAGTTTTGCCACCCCCAAATGGAACTCTTTACTCATGGAGCACTATTCTCTCATTCTCTTAGGCCATAGAAACCATCAATATTCTTTCTGTCTCTATAAATTTTCTTATTCAAAAATTTTTTAGTTTTCTTATTTTCAGAATTTATTTATTTATTTTGGCCACACTGCACAGCTTGTGGGACCTATGGATTTTCTTATTTTAAGTATTTTACATAAATGAAGTCAACCAGTGTGTCTTCTAATTTTGTTCTTTTTCCAGATCTGCCTTCTTGCCCTTTAGAATTTCATAAAAATATTCAGATCAACCTTTCAATTTCTGAACCAAAGATTGAAATATTGATAAGGATGGCATTGAATCTGTAGATCAATTTGGAGAGTATTACCATTTTAACACTGTTAAGTCTTCCAATCCCCATAAAAATCAATGTCTTTCTGTATATTTATTTTATTTAGTTCACCAATTGCAGTTTTCATTGTGTAAGTTTTGCACCTCTTAGATTATATATATTTTAAGTATATTATTCTTTTTGATGATACTGTAAATTAATTAATTTCTTAATTTCTTTTTTAGAGTGTTCATCTGCAATGTATAAAAATAAAACTAAATTTTGAATGCTGATTTATATCCTGCAACTTTGCTGATTTATTAGCTGTAATGTTTTTTTTTAATTTATGCATATATGTGAATTATTTACAGTGTTCTGCAAATAGAGATAGTTTTACTTCTTCCTCTCCAATTTGGATGATTTTTATTTATTTTTTCTTGTCTATATTCTTAGTGCAATATTAAATAACAGTGGTCAAAGCAGGCATCCATCCTGGTCTTTTTTCTAATCTTGAGCATTTTTATGAATACTTTTAGTCATACTGACAAAGTATTCCTATTTTATTGAATATTTTTATGATTAAAAGATTAAATTTTGTTCAATTCTTTTATGCATCAGTTGAAGTTATTTTCCTCTTAATTCCATTAATTTGATATGTTACATAGATTAATTTTTGTGTATGGAACTACCCTTGCATTCTTGAGATAAACTCCAATTGATTATGGTAGATAAACTTTTTAATATTTCACAAGTTTCTGTTTTCTAGTACTTTTATTGAGGATTTGCAAATGATATTCATGAGGGATATTGTTTTGTAGTTTACTCATTTTGTGATGTCTTTGGTTTTGATGTTAAACCTCATAGAATGAGTTAGGAATAAGTTCACTTCTAATATTTGGAAGAGCTTGAGAAGGATTTGTGCTAATTCTTCTTTAAATATTCAGTAGAATTCACCAGTGAGGCCATCTGGCCCTTGGACTTTTTTGGTAGGGAGTTTTTTTTATTACTGACTCAAATCTCTTTACTCATTGTTGATCTGTTCAAATTTTCTATTTCTTCATTAATCAGTTTTAGTAGTTTGTGTGATTCTAGAATTTTCTTGTATTTTATGTAAGTTATCTAATTTGTATACAGTTGTTTGTAGTATTCTTTCATGTTGCCCCATTGCTTCAGTTTTTATGTCTGATGTTCTGCAACCTCATGGGCAGTAGCCCACCAGATTTCTCTGTCCATGAGATTTTCCCAGCAAGAATACTGGAGTGGGTTGCTATGCCCTGCTCCAGGGATCTTCTCAACCCAGGGATTGAACCTGCATCTCTCGCATCACAGGCAGATTCTTTAACACTGAGCCACCAAGGAAGCCCAGTATTGTCTTATAATACCTATTGTTTTTGTTAGGTTGATAATAATCTCCCCATTTTCATTTCTGATTTTAATAATAATTTTAATCTTTTCTCCTTATAAGTCTAGGTAAATGTTAGTCAATTTTGATGATCATTAAAAGAACCAATTTCTGATTCTTTTGTGTAATTTTTAATCTCTCAAAGTTTTATTTTTCCCTACTTTTGCTAGCTTTAGGTTTAATTTGCTCTTATTTTTCTAGTTTCTTTAAGTGTAAAGTTGGACTATTAATTTGGAATTTTTCTTCTTTTTAATGTAGATGTTTATGGCTATAAATTTCTGACTGTTTTTTCTTTGTATCCTATAATTTTGTTATGTTATATTTTCATTTTCACTTGTCTCAAATTATTTTCTAAATTCTCCTGTAATTTCTTCTTTATTCCATTGATTGGTTAAGAATGTATTGTGTACTTATCCACATATTTGTGAAATTTCCAAATTTCCTTTCATTATTCACAAAACTCTGCCTTAGCCTTCACTTCTTGTTGCACAGAGCCTGAAGGTCAGCCGGTGGTGAGAACTTAGTGTCTGCTCAGGTCATTTTGTGGATATATTCTTCCCTTGTCATTTGTTCAGACTTCTAGAGTCTTAAGAATTTGTGGGAGATTTACAACGTCTTTATTCTCCAAGTATTTCCTTCCCAAGTCTCTTCTTTCCTAGGCTTTTTGTTATATTTCTTACCCCAACTAGCATTTTTTGTGCCAAGTAGAAACATCTAATATATTTGCTTAATTTTTTTTTTTTTTTTGACAGACAATGTCCTAGGAGCTACTGCAGTCCTAGGGAAGTTATAAGACAGGCAAAAAAAAGCAGACACTTAAGCCAATCCTTCAGGGAGCCATGCTGCTGCTGCTGCTAAGTCACTTCAGTTGTGTCCAACTCTGTGCGACCCCATAGATGGCAGCCCACCAGGCTCCCCCGTCCCTGGGATTCTCCAAGCAAGAACACTGGAGTGGGTTGCCATTTCCTTCTCCAATGCATGAAAGTGGAAAGTGAAAGTGAAGTCACTCAGTCTTGTCCGATTCTTCACGACCACATGGACTACAGCCTACCAGGCTCCTCTGCCCATGGGATTTTCCAGGCAAGAGTACTGGAGTGGGGTGCCATTTCCTTCTCCATCAGGGAGCCATAAGTAAGGTTAAAACATACAATGACAATCCTCTGAGAAGAAAATTCACATTGCTTCCTCTGGTATCAGCAAACCTGCACTTGGAAGTTGTCCAGCCGTTTAAAGCACAACCACCCTGGTGTGTGGAAGATGGTATCAGGGTAAATTAAAATGTCACAGAGCTCTTCCAACAAAATGCAGCAGTCTATTTTTTTCATTAGGCATTTCCTTGGTTATTGTAAGTTTAGATTACATTCCTGAGTTCCAGAAAAGTTGAATCTGACAGTTTTTGTCAGCTTTTCTATTGCTTTTGTGAAGGGTTGGCATTTTAGCCTTCCTTTCTTCAGACATCACTTTTATTACTTTCAATATTTGTCTCTGTACATTGAAAAACAACACAGACAGCTATGATCTGAAACTGTTTCAAATTCTGACTATTTACTGATTATCTTCTCTTCTGTGTTTCAGTCTCCGGTAAAAGGAATGGAGATACACTAATGAGGTTAGCCAGTCTTTATTGAGGGCTTACTACAGGTCAGGCATTGTTGTGTGTCTTCACCCAGTCAATATACACAACAATCCTGGAAAATGGCTGCTTTATGCAAATTTCACAGATTATAAAAATAAAGTGCAGTGGTGTTGAGTGATTTGCTGCTAGTAAAGATGTGGCATCAAGATATTAATTAAAAAACACTGGCTCCAGAGCTTGCACTCTGGACTACTACACTCTACTACCAAAGCTATAGAGAAATAGTTATCAGTGAAGAATAATAATAATGAGAGTAATAACAATGAGCAATTTATTTTCTGAGTCATAGATATACAGTAGAATAAAGAGTTCCAGTCTCAAGGAAGAAAATTTATTGATCTGAATCCTCCTTCTTTGTCAGTCTTTATATACTATCTTGGTGAAGTTTAATTACTTTTTGCTTTGTTTTTTCCCTTGTCAATACTTTTGTGATGTACCTAAGGCTAGCACATATTTTTATCTATATTAACTTATTTTGGTATATTTCCATTTGGTGGCCAATAATTGCTTTGTTTAGTTGGCCTTTTGAAATCACATTTCTTCCTAATTGACCCATAATTCTAGGTTGTGACATTTGTGAGTATTGATTTAGATTTTCTTTCCTTGTGCTAATGTCTGGGATAACTTTTACAAAATTAAATAATAATTCCCCAAATTAAAGTGAATTTGATGCCACTCTACTGCCATATATAAGTCTAGATTTGAAATTTCTTTGACAGCAGCTGAAATGAACCCTTAAACTCACCTGTATTAATGTCACAAGTCTGGAGAAGAACATTAAAACTGCTAAGTGGAAGATTAACTAAAGAATATAAGAAATGCCACAGAAAATGAAAGAGGATTTGTGGATTTGGAGAGTTTGATACCATAAGTATAACTTAAGAAAATGACATGGTGCTTGAATTGCAAGGCTCTGGGACACAACTGATTTTTTTTTTTCCTTTTTTTACTTCTTGAAATGAATTGAAGTTGATAGACAAGTTCATGAAAAAAATAACATTCATGAAATACACATGCCAAGTTTCTTTCTGAGATAATAGCACTGCCATGTTTTTTCCCTGATAAGCAATTTGCTACAGATCATTTGGACAAGCCTCTAAAATATTGTATAGTGTAAAACTTAATTGGGTAAGTCTGAAATATTGTTATTGTGTTTTTTTTTATTACAGCTATGTCTCCAAATTCCACTGAAAGAATGTTATGCTAGGTAAATGTTTAATTGCTAAACAAAATAAATATATGTTAAATTCCAACCAAAATAACTCTGCATTAAATTACAATAGAGGAAAGTCTAAACCCTGTTTTCTCAAGACCTGACATGATATAAGAGGAAGGTCATTAGCACCTGTAAGCCAAGAGTACATTTGTCTTAAACCATCTGGGCTACTGTAAAAAAAAAAAAAAAAAATTCCATAGACTGGATAATTTATAAACAAAATAACTTATTTCTCAGAGTTCTAGAGTCTGTGAAGTCCAAGATTCAGTTCAGTTCATTTCAGTTGCTCAGTCGTGTCCGACTCTTTGCGACTCCATGAATCGCAGCATGCCAGGCTTCCCTGTCCATCACAAACTCCCGGAGTACACTCAAACTCTTGTGCATCGAATCTGTGATGCCATCCAGCCATCTCATCCTCTGTTGTCCCCTTCTTCTCCTGCCTCCAATCCCTCCCAGCATCAGGGGCTTTTCCAATGAGTCAACTCGTTGCATGAGGTGGCTGAGGTATTGGAGTTTCAGCATTAGCATCAGTCCTTCCAATGACCACCCAGGACTGATGTCCTTTAGGATGGACTGGTTGGAGCTCCTTGCAGTCCAAGGGACTCTCAAGAGTCTTCTCCAACACCACAGTTCTGAAGCATCAATTCTTCAGTGCTCAGCTTCCTTCACAGTCCAACTCTCACATCCATACATGACTACTAGAAAAACCATAGCATTGACTAGAAGGACCTTTGTTGGCAAAGTAATGTCTCTGCTTTTGAATATGCTATCTAGGTTGGTTATAATTTTCCTTCCAAGGAGTAAGTGTCTTTTAATTTCATGGATGCAATCACCATCTGCGGTGATGTTGGAGCCCAAAAAAAAAAAAGTCTGACACTGTTTCCACTGTTTCCTCATGTTATTTCCCATATGGTGACGGGACCAGGTGCCATGATCTTCGTTTTCTGAATGTTGAGCTTTAAGCCAACATTTTCACTGTCCTCTTTCACTTCCATCAAGAGGCTTTTTAGTTACTCTTCACTTTCTGCCACAAGTGTGGTGTCATCTGCATATCTGAGATTATTGATATTTCTCCCAGCAATCTTGATTCCAGTTTGTGCTTCTTCCTGCCCAGCATTCCTCATGATATACTCTGTATATAAGTTAAATAAGCAGGGTGACAATATACAGCTTTGACATACTCCTTTTCCTATTTGAAACCATTCCATTGTTCCATGTCCAGTTGTAACTGTTGCTTCCTGACCTGCATATAGGTTTCTCAAGAGGCAGGTCAGGTGGTCTGGTATTCCTATGTCTTTCAGAATCTTCCACAGTTTATTGTGATCCACACAGTCAAAGGCTTTGGCATAGTCAATAAAGCAGAAATAAATGTTTTTCTGGAACTCTCTTGCTTTTTGGATGATCCAGCAGTTGTTGGCCATTTGATCTCTGGCTCCTCTGCCTTTTCTAAAACCAGCTTGAACATCAGGGAGTTCACGGTTCACGTATTGCTGAAGCCTGGCTTGCAGAATTTTGAGCATTATGTTACTAGCATGTGAGATGAGTGCAATTGTGTGGTAGTTTGAACATTCTTTGGCATTGCCTTTCTTTGGGATTGGAATGAAAACTGACCTTTTCCAGTCCTGTGGCCACTGCTGAGTTTTCCAAATTTACTGGCATATTGAGTGCAGCCCTTTCACAGCATCATCTTTCAGGATTGGAAATAGCTCCACTGGAATTCCATTACCTCCACTAGCTTTGTTCATAGTGATGCTTCCTAAGGCCCACTTGACTTCACATTCCATGTCTGGCTCTAGGTGAGTGATCACACCATCATGATTATCTGGGTCATGAAGATCTTTTTTGTACAGTTCTCCTGTGTATTCTTGCCACCTCTTCTTAAAATCATCTGCTTCTGTTAGGTCCATACCATTTCCGTCCTTTATCAAGCCCATCTTTGCATGAAATATTCCCTTGGTATATCTAATTTTCTTGCAGAGATCTCTAGTCTTTCCCATGTGTTGTTTTCCTCTATCTCTTTGCATTGATTGCTGAGGAAGGCTTTCTTATCTCTCCTTGCTATTCTTTGGAACTCTGCATTCAGATGCTTATATCTGTCCTTTTCTCCTTTGCGTTTTGCTTGCCTTCTTTTCACAGCTATCTGTAAGGCAATCTGGGAAGTCCAAAATTAGGATCTTGCAAATTTGTGTGGTGTCTGGTGAGGGCCACCTTCGTGATTCACAGCTGGTGCCTTCTTACAGTACACTCAGATGGTGAAAGAGACTGAGGAGCATTGGGAGATCTATTTTATAAGGCCATTAATTGTATTCATGAAGACATTCCCCACCATCTAATTACCCCCTAAAGGCCTCATCTCTTAGTACAACATCTTTGGGAGTTAGGGTTTCAACATGTGAAATTTCAGGAAACACGGACATCCAGAAATGGTAGTATCTATGAGGTCTTTTAAATTTTTATTCTCATCCCAGCTCTTCCTACAAAGCCCTATCCTAAGGCACAGTCATGGGAGCACTCAAACATATACATACATACTTCCCAAACCCATTTGCCCTCAAGGGGCTAACTGATAAAATCAGTCTGTGAGTTAGTAAGGGATTGTCAAGGCATTGGATATTAATTTAAAAGAATATATTCTCTGATTTTATGTTCCCAGAGTTAGAGTGCATTTTATTTGGATATGTCAAATAAACATCACATGTAGAATTAGGTAAGGAGATGCTTATTTAAAGAATAATTGTAATAAGGGAAGGTTTATTCTTGCAATAAGGGGAGGTGGGCTATTGCAAATTTCTCAGAGATCAGGCAGAAGTTTTCATTTATAGAGAGGGATAAACATGGTTAGACAAATATAGTATGGTGGAATGAGAGAAGAGAGTGGCATGGTAAGAGAGTTAAGCAGGAAATGTCTTTCTTTTGGTTTAAAGTTAACTTATGCTTGGGTAGGGCACATAAGGAAGGGTTGTCTTGAATTCCACTGCTGGTTGAGGGTAAATAAAAATTCATGGGCCTGGGAGAAATCTGATCTAGTCAAGTTAGCAGGTATTTTGTCCAAATTTGTCAGTGGCTGCAAAGAGTTCAGCTAATCATTTATAAGACAACAAATGGAAATTTGCTAGATCTGTGAATGGCCTGGCCCTATGTAAAACAAATGGGTCATCTGTGACTCTTATTAAGTCATGGAAGGGAAGCTGATTCTTTTCAGTAACTTCTGGGAACACAAAAGGATCACTGGATTTCTTAATCTTGATGTTTTCCAGGAGAAAAGTAAACTTTACTGGGCTCAGCTAGAGTTCAACATTGTCAGATATAAATGAAAAGATAACAAACCAAGCAGTGTGTTGGATAATCAGCCAGTGGGAATACCCCTTGTACCCTATGTACACAGATTCTATATCAAGACTTCTGATCCTACTACCACTTTCACAGTTTCCCCTTAAGTCATTTACTTCAGAGGTCACTGCCTTGGGACTTCCTATTTCACTAAAAGAAAGAAGTCGTGCTTATCTTGCCATTTCACTTTTCTACCACCGTAATAATCAAGATTGATACCTGGATCCAACTCATGTTTGATAAATAGCTTTCACATAGATTTCTCCTTAGAGACCTAATATTAAGGGAAGAGTGTGAAACCATTTGGTAAGACAATTCAGCAATCAGTAAAACTTAACAAAGTTTCATGCTGTGAAGAGCAAGTTATTAACTGAGACCATCTGGGGGTCAGATGTTCAGCCTTCAGTCAGGATTCAAAACTGACTAATTTATTTAGTGCCTTTGACCTCTCAGGCATTATCTGTATATTCTTTCAGCAATACCCCACAACTCCACTTCCCCCTTTTACATCAATTCTATTAAAATTAACCCCCAGTGATTCAAAGCCCCCCAGAACATATCTTCCGGAAATGTGTTGATAAAGTATATAAAATAACTGGCAGAGCTTAATATGTGAGCCTCCTGAGACAATTTTTTGTCTCCTGTTTTTGTTATTTTGTTTGTTGCCCACCTCTTCCCACTTCCAGGGACAGGATAAGAAGATGTTTTATGTTACTTAATGGACAAAATGTAAATCTTTAGCTGGTCTGACCATTTTTGGTGCTTCACACACTACTGAAAGACACCATGCTGATCAAGACCCATTCTGAAAACTTAAAGCGTTTATATCAAAGTAATTCTATGAACTTCTGTCCAGGCAAAAGTCCTCCAACTAGATTGGGCCAAGGTGTACAAGGGCAAAGTTTTCAGTAGGCTCTCTGTATTTGAGTTTGGTGGTTACCAGAAGTCAGTGCCCTGGAAAGTCCTGCCTTCCCACTTTCCCGCAGCTTCCTGTTATTCTGACTTCAATTTTTAGTGTTCTTTCACTCAGTAGACATGAGTTTGAGCAGACTCTGGGGGATAGCGAAGGACAGGAAAGCCTGCATGCTGCAGTCCATGGATTGCAAAATAGTCGGACACAACCTAGCAACTAAACAACAACAATACTCATACATTTCACTCTGCACCCTTGAGTATTCGAGGCATTCTCCTGTCATGGGGTCTTTTATTAGTGCTATCCTCTGCCTGGCATATTCCTTCATCAGATAGACACTCAACTATTCCATCATCTCCTTGATGCCTTTGTTCAAATGTCTTTTTCCTGGTTAAAACTACCCTGAACACTTTAATTAAAATTGCAAGCTGTATCTCTCTGCTCCTACTGCTACCTTCCCAATGTTATCCAAAAACTGGGTTTGCTTATTGGTGGGTGTTCAGCCAAAAGACCCAACCAAGCCAATGAGCTGGAGAAGGAAGGAGATATTGCTTGCAGCCAGTAAGGAGAACAAAGCAATGTTGCATCAACCAGACAGTAAAATGCAGTGCAGACATGTACGTGAAGGGGCTTGAGTAAAGAACTCAGCATAGAATTGGAGCAAAGGTTGACAGTCCAGGTTCCAATTGATTGAAGTCTTAAGGGTCAGAAAAGGTCAGAATAAACATTTCTTAGGTTCGAGTTAATCTGATGATTGAGTGATCGAGGAGTGTTGACTTTTTAAAGCACCTCAAGAACTTGCTTCAAGCTAATCTCTACCTTTGAAGTGGAACTGGGAGCCTTTGCAAATGATATATCATTTTAAATATGGTGAAGTTACCTCACTGGCTTGGTAATAGCTGTTTGTTTTTAATTTCTTTTGTTCCTTTAAACTCATAAACTGCCAAGACCTATTGTGAGCAGGATTAGATCACAAAATGGCCTAGGCCAAAAATGTATTATTTTTTCTCAAAAAAGCCATGCCTGGCTCTTTTTCAAGGGACCTCCTTACCCTGTATGCTTACACTCATCTTCCTTACCCTGTTCTACTTGCTGTTGCACAGCAGTTATCATATTCAAACATCCCATCCCAAATAAGCATCTTTATTAAGTTTGCTGTCTTCCTCCACTGGAAAAAGTAGGATTTTGACAATTTTTCTATTAGTATATCTTGGCATCTGAAATCTTGCTCAGCACATAGTAGGTAATCAATAATTGTGTGCTAAATTGGCTCTATATTAATTTAAAAAGATTTTTATCGGTAGATAATAAAATGGCATGTAATATAATTAAATACTCTTTTATGATATAAAACTATTTCTAATATATATATTAATCCTGAGTATGATCTATTTTCTCAAGAGGCAGGTCAGGTGGTCTGGTATTCCCATCTGTCTCAGAATTTTCCGCAGTTTATTGTGATCCACACAGTCAAAGGCTTTGGCATAGTCTATAAAGCAGAAATAGATGTTTTTCTGGAACTCTCTTGCTTTTTCCATGATCCAGCAGATGTTGGCAATTTGATCTCTGGTTCCTCTGCCTTTTCTGAAACCAGGTTGAACATCGGGAAGTTCACGGTTCACGTCTTGCTGAAGCCTGGCTTGGAGAATTTTCAGCATTACTTAACTAGCCTGTGAGATGAGTGCAATTGTGTGGTAGTTTGAGCATTCTTTGGCATTGCCTTTCTTTGGGATTGGAACTTCAGTACTTTGGCCACCTCATGCGAAGAGTTGACTCATTGGAAAAGACTTTGATGCTGGGAGGGATTGGGGGCAGGAGGAGAAGGGGACAACAGAGGATGAGATGGCTGGATGGCATTACTGACTCGATGGATGTGAATCTGAGTGAACTCCGGGAGTTGGTGATGGACAAGGAGGCCGGGTGTGCTGCGATTCATGGGGTCACAAAGAGTCGGACACGACTGAGAGACTGAACTGAACTGAATGATCTATTTTCAAATTAACAGCCAATATTACTGTTGTTCTTTTGGTATGAAATAATAATTGAATGTGGTCAGATGAAGAACCTTGCCGGGGGGCGGTCCTAAGATGGCGGAGGAATAGGATGGGAAGACCACTTTCTCCCTCACAAATTCCTCAAAAGAACATTTCAATGCTGAGCAAACTCCACAAAACAACTTCTGAATGCTGGCAGAGGACATCAGGCAACCAGAAAAACAGATCATTGTCTTCAAAAACAGGTAGGAAAAAACATAAAAGACGAAAAAAGAGACAAAGGAAGTGGGGAGGGAGCTCCGTCCCGGGAAGGGAAGCCTGTCCCGGGAAGGGAATTTTAAGAAGAGGGGTTTCCAAACACCAGGAAACACTCTCCCTGCCGAGTCTGTGGCGAGCCTTGGAAACACAGAGGGCAACATAACAGGAAGGAAAAATAAATAAATAATTAAAACCAACAGATTACAAGCCCAACAGTAACTCCCCCAGCGGAAAAGCAGCACAGACACCTGCATCCACCACTAGCAAGTGGGGGCAGGGCAGGGAAGGGCTGGAGGCACGGGCTGCAGTGCTTTGTAAGAATCGGGCAGGAATGCCCCACACATAACCAGAACGATCTAACTTGGGCTAGCAAACCAGACTGTGGGATAGCTACTACGAGAAAAGCTCGAACATAAGACACTGCCACGACTGTGCACAGAACAAAGGACAGAATGGAAATAGCCGGCTGCAGACCATCCCCCACCGGGGACAGGCAGCCAGAGCCGTAAGGGCTGGAAAGGGGCAATTGTAGCCCTGGAGAGACTTTACCTACCAAACTGCAAGCAGGCTTCTTTGCTAAGACTTCTGGGGGTGCTGGACAGTCACCATCTGCCTCACAAGGGGCACCAGCGGTACACCCAGAAAACTGAGCAGCAGAGACAAAAGGCAACAAGTCGCAGCGACCGCGGTCGCCAAACTCCTGAGCTACTCGGAACTGGGAAGGGCACAAAACGCAGTCCCAACCGAATCTGTGCCTCTGAGGGCTACCTGAGCTCTGAACCTGAGCAGCTTAGACCTGGGAGGTGCACGCAGCCTAGGGCCGGCCTCAGACAGTTCCCAGCTGAGCATCGTAGAACCAGAGCGGTTTGTGTGCCGCGAGAATGGAACAGGTCCAGCGGGGCTGAGACACTGTGTGCACACAACAGTGCTATTTATTTGAAGCATCCCCCCCTCCCCACAGCGTGACTGAACTAGTGAGCCTAAAAAACCAGCAAACAGAAGAAGTTAAACAGAGGGAACCGCCTTGGAAGTGACCCCACACTGCCCACAACATCAGAGAAGGGCCAGATATATCTTTACTATTTTTACAATCATTTCTTTTTTTTTTTCTCTCCTTTTTTTTTCTTGCTTTTTTTTCTAACATTTTTAATTGTTAAGTCTTCTATTTCTCCTCTACTTTTTATTTCTATAACCTACTATTACTTTTCAAAAAAAAAAGACTATTTTTTTAAGGCAAACACCATATATAGTCTTTATGTGGTTGTTGTTGGTGTTTTTTAATAATTCTTGTGGCTTTTTTTTCTTTTTTCTTTTTTCCTTCTGCTTCTTTTCTTTAACACTGTATTTTTTGAAAATTCAACCTCTACTCTAGATTTTTAATCTTCGCTTTTTGGTTTCTGTTGTCAGTTTTGGACATTTAAAAACCCAAACTTCACTACCCAATTTTACCTGAGAGCGAGATTACTGGCTTGACCACTCTCTCCTCCTTTGGACTCTCCTTTTTCTCCACCAGGTGGCCTCTGTCACTTTCCTCTCCCATCTCTTCTCTATCCAAGTCTGAATCTCTGTGTGTTCCAGATGGTGGAGAACACCTAAGGAACTGGTTACTGGCAGGATTTGTCTCTCTCCTTTTCATTACTCTCTCTTATCCTCCTGGCCACCTCTGTCTACTTCCTCCCTCTCCACTTCCCTGTATAACTCTGTAAATACCTCTGACCGGTCCAGACTATGGAGCGCACATAAGGAAGTGACTACTGGCTAGCTTGCTCTCTCCTTTTTGGATCTCACCACATCTCATTCCAGTCACCTCTAACTACGCTCTCCCTCTTCTCTTCTCCATGTAACTCAGTGAAACTCTCTGGGTGTCCCTCAATGTGGAGAAACTTTTCATCTTTAACCTAGATGTTTTACCATCGGTGCTGTATAGATGGAGAAATCTAGAGGCTACTGAAAAAATAAAACTGAAAACCAGAAGCAGGAGGCTTAAGTCCAAAGCCTGAGAACATCAGAGAACTCCTGAATTCAGGGAACATTAAGCAATAGGAGCTCATCAAACGCCTCCATACCTACACTGAAACCAAGCTCCACACAAGGGCCAACAAGTTCCAGAGCAAGACATACCACACAAATTCTCTAGCAACACAGGAACACACCCCTGAGCTTCAATATACAGGCGGCTCAAAGTTACTCCAAAACCTTTGATATCTCATAGCCCATTACTGGTCACTCCACTGCACTCCAGAGAGAAGAAACCCAGCTCCACCCACCAGAACTCTAACACAAGCCTCCCTAACCAGGAAACCTTGACAAGCCACTGATACAACCCCACCCACAGTGAGGAAGCTCCATAATAAAGAGAACTCCACAAATTACCAGAATATAAAAAGGCCACCCCAAACGCAGCAATATAACCAAGATGAAGAGACAGAGGATTACTCAGCAGGTAAAGGAACAGGAGAAATGCCCACCAAACCAAACAAAAGAGGAAGAGATGGGGAATCTACCTGAGAAAGAATTCCGAATATTGATAGTGAAAATGATCCAAAATCTTGAAATCAAAATGGAATCACAGATTAATAGCCTAGAGACAAGGATTGAGAAGATGCAAGAAAGGTTTAACAAGGACCTAGAAGAAATAAGAAAGAGTCAATATATAATGAATAATGCAATAAATGAGATCAGAAACACTCTGGAGGCAACAAATAGTAGAATAACGGAGGCAGAAGATAGGATTAGTGAAATAGAAGATAGAATGGTAGAAATAAATGAATCAGAGAGGAAACAAGAAAAATGAATTAAAAGAAATGAGGACAATCTCAGAGACCTCCAGGACAACATGAAACACTCCAACATTCGAATTATAGGAGTCCCAGAAGAAGAAGACAAAAAGAAAGACCATGAGAAAATCCTTGAGGAGATAATAGTTGAAAACTTCCCTAAAATGGGGAAGGAAATAATCACCCAAGTCCAAGAAACCCAGAGAGTTCCAAATAGGATAAACCCAAGGTGAAACACCCCAAGACACATATTAATCAAATTAACAAAGATCAAACACAAAGAACAAATATTTAAAGCAGCAAGGGTAAAACAACAAATAACACACAAGGGGATTCCCATAAGGATAACAGCTGATCTTTCAATAGAAACTCTTCAGGCCAGGAGGGAATGGCAGGACATACTTAAAGTGATGAAAGAAAATAACCTACAGCCCAGATTACTGTACCAAGCAAGGATCTCATTCAAATACGAAGGAGAAATCAAAAGCTTTTAAGACAAGCAAAAGCTGAGAGAATTCAGCACCACCAAACCAGCTCTCCAAAAAATGCTAAAGGATATTCTCTAGACAGGAAACACAAAAAGGATGTATAAACGAGAACCCAAAATAATAAAGTAAATGGTAATGGGATCATACTTATCAATAATTACCTTAAACATAAATGGGTTGAATGCCCCAACCAAAAGTCAAAGATTGGCCGAATGGATACAAAAACAAGACCCCTCTATATGCTGCTTACAAGAGACCCATCTCAAAACAAGGGACACACACAGACTGAAAGTGAAGGGCTGGAAAAAGATATTCCACGCAAATAGAGACCAAAAGAAAGCAGGAGTGGCAATACTCATATCTGATAAAATAGACTTTAAAACAAAGGCTGTGAAGAGACAAAGAAGGCCACTACATAATGATCAAAGGATCAATCCAAGAAGAAGATATAACAATTATAAATATATATGCACCCAATATAGGAGCACCACAATATGTAAGACAAATGCTAACAAGTATGAAAGGGGAAATTAACAATAACAAAATAATAGCAGGAGACTTTAATACCCCACTCACACCTATGGACAGATCAACTAAACAGAAAATTAACAAAGAAACACAAACTTTAAATGATACATTAGACCAGTTAGACCTAATTGATATCTATAGGACATTTCACCCCAAAACAATGAATTTCACCTTTTTTTCAAGTGCTCATGGAACCTTCTCCAGGATAGATTACATCCTGGGCCATAAATCTAACCTTGATAAATTAAAAAAAATCGAAATCATTCCAAGCATCTTTTCTGACCATAATGCATTAAGATTAGATCTCAATTACAGGAGAAAAACTATTAAAAATTCCAACATATGGAGATTGAATAACACACTTCTGAATAACCAACAAATCACAGAAGAATTCAAAAAAAGAAATCAAAATATGCATAGAAATGAATGAAAATGAAAACACAACAACCCAAAACCTGTGGGACACTATAAAAGCAGTGCTTAGGGGAAAGTTCATAGCAATACAGGCATACCTCAAGAAACAAGAAAAAAGTCAAATAAATAACCTAACACTACACCTAAAGCAACTAGAAAAGGAAGAAATGGAGAACCCCAGAGTTAGTAGAAGTAAAGAAATCTTAAAAATGAGGGCAGAAATAAATGCAAAAGAAACAAAAGAGACCATAGCAAAAATCAACAAAGCCAAAAGCTGGTTCTTTGAAAGGATAAACAAAATTGACAAACCATTAGCCAGACTCATCAAGAAGCAAAGAGAGAAAAATCAAATCAATAAAATTAGAAATGAAAATGGAGAGATCACAACAGACAACACAGAAATACAAAGGATCATAAGAGACTACTATCAGCAGTTATATGCCAATAAAATGGACAACGTGGAAGAAATGGACAAATTCTTAGAAAAGTACAACTTTCCAAAACTGAACCAGGAAGAAATAGAAAATCTTAACAGACCCATCACAAGCACGGAAATTGAAACTGTAATCAGAAATCTTCCAGCAAACAAAAGCCCAGGTCCAGACCACTTCACAGCTGAATTCTACCAAAAATTTAGAGAAGAGCTAACACCTATCCTACTCAAACTCTTCCAGAACATTGCAGAGGAAGGTAAACTTCCAAACTCATTCTATGAGGCCACCATCACCCTAATACCAAAACCTGACAAAGATACTACAAAAAAAGAAAACTACAGGCCAATATCACTGATGAACATAGATGCAAAAATCCTCAACAAAATTCTAGCAATCAGAATCCAACAACACATTAAAAAGATCATACACCATGACCAAGTGGGCTTTATCCCAGGGATGCAAGGATTCTTCAATATCCGCAAATCAATCAATGTAATTCACCACATTAACAAATTGAAAAATAAAAGCCATATGATTATCTCAATAGATGCAGAGAAGGCCTTTGACAAAATTCAACATCCATTTATGATAAAAACTCTCCAGAAAGCAGGAATAGAAGGAACATACCTCAACATAATAAAAGCTATATATGACAAACCCACAGCAAACTTTATCCTCAGTGTGAAAAATTGAAAGCATTTCCTCTAAAGTCAGGAACAAGACAAGGGTGCCCACTTTCACTGCTACTATTGAACATAGTTCTGAAAGTTTTGGCCACAGCAATCAGAGCAGAAAAAGAAATCAAAGGAATCCAAATTGGAAAAGAAGAAGTAAAACTCTCACTGTTTGCAGATGACATGATCCTCTACATAGAAAACCCTAAAGACTTCACCAGAAAATTACTAGAGCTAATCAATGAATATAGTAAAGTTGCAGGATATAAAATCAACACTCAGAAATCCCTTGCATTCCTATACACTAATAATGAGAAAGTAGAAAAAGAAATTGAGGAAACAATTCCATTCACCATTGCAATGAAAAGAATAAAATACTTAGGAATATATCTACCTAAAGAAACTAAAGACCTATATATAGAAAACTATAAAACACTGATGAAAGAAATCAAAGTGGACACTAATAGATGGAGAAATACACCATGTTCATGGATTGGAAGAATCAATATAGTGAAAATGAGTATACTACCCAAAGCAATTTACAAATTCAATGCAATCCCTATCAAACTACCAGCGATATTTTTCACAGAACTAGAACAAATCATTTCAAGATTTGTATGGAAATACAAAAAACCTCGAATAGCCAAAGCAATCTTGAGAAAGAAGAATGGAACTGGAGGAATCAACTTGCCTGACTTCAGGCTCTACTACAAAGCCACAGTCATCAAGACAGTATGGTACTGGCACAAAGACAGACATATAGACCAATGGGACAAAATAGAAAGCCCAGAGATAAATCCACACACGTATGGACACCTTATCTTTGACAAAGGAGGCAAGAATATACAATGGAGTAAAGACAGTCTCTTTAACAAGTGGTGCTGGGAAAACTGGTCAACCACTACTTGTAAAAGAATGAAACTAGATCACTTTCTAACACCGCACATGAAAATAAACTCAAAATGGATTAAAGATCTAAATGTAAGACCAGAAACTATAAAACTCCTAGAGGAGAACATAGGCAAAACACTCTCCGACATAAATCACAGCAGGATCCTCTATGATCCACCTCCCAGAATTCTGGAAATGAAAGCAAAAATAAACAAATGGGATCTAATTAAAGTTAAAAGCTTCTGCACAACAAAGGAAACTATAAGCAAAGTGAAAAGACAGCCTTCTGAATGGGAGAAAATAATAGCAAATGAAACAACTGACAAACAACTAATCTCAAAAATATACAAGCAACTTATGCAGCTCAACTCCAGAAAAATAAACGACCCAATCAAAAAATGGGCCAAAGAACTAAATAGACATTTCTCCAAAGAAGACATACGGATGGCTAACAAACACATGAAAAGATGCTCATTATCACTCATTATTAGAGAAATGCAAATCAAAACCACAATGAGGTACCATTTCACACCAGTCAGAATGGCTGCGATCCAAAAATCTGCAAGCAATAAATGCTGGAGAGGGTGTGGAGAAAAGGGAACCCTCCTACACTGTTGGTGGGAATGCAAACTAGTACAGCCACTATGGAGAACAGTGTGGAGATTCCTTAAAAAATTGCAAATAAAACTGCCATATGACCCAGCAATCCCACTGCTGGGCATACACACCGAGGAAACCAGAATTGAAAGAGACACATGTACCCCAATGTTCATCGCAGCCCTGTTTATAATTGCCAGGACATGGAAACAACCTAGATGTCCATCAGCAGATGAATGGATAAGAAAGCTGTGGTACATATACACAATGGAGTATTACTCAGCCGTTAAAAAGAATACATTTGAATCAGTTCTGATGAGATGGATGAAACTGGAGCTGATTATACAAAGTGAAGTAAGCCAGAAAGAAAAACACCAATATGGTATTCTAACACATATATATGGAATTTAGAAAGATGGCAATGATGACCCTGTATGCAAGATAGCAAAAGAGTCACAGATGTATATAGCGGACTTTTGGACTCAGAGGGAGAGGGAGAGGGTGGGATGATTTGGGAGAATGGCATTGAAACATGTATACTATCATGTAAGTATCGAGTCACCAGTCTATGTCAGATGCAGGATACAGCATGCTCGGGGCTGGTGCACGGGGATGATCCAGAGGGATGTTGTGGGGAGGGAGGTGGGAGGGGGGGTTCATGTTTGGAATCGCATGTACACCCGTGGTGGATTCATGTCAATGTATGGCAAAACCAATACAGTATTGTAAAGTAAAATAAAGTAAAAATAAAAATTAAAAAAAAAAATTTAGAGAAAAGTAAAAAAAAAAAAAAAGAAGAAGAAGAAGAACCTTGCCAGGATTTTGTTTATCCTGAAGGTGGAAACATTTCCTCATGTATTACAAATCATTATTCCATCATTACTAGTTGTCACAAATATTATGTAATTTTCTATTTTAGATGTCTTTCCTGATGATAGGAAAGGTTAAAACATAGATTTTAATAGAATCTCCAATATCCTTATAAACAAAAAAATGAAAAGTGTTTCCTCCCCTTCCACTAGTCAGATATACTTAGTCATGACTCTTATCCCATAAATATAATTTGCTCTTCTTGCTCTAGGCAGTCCTTTCTTATAATATCTTGCTATCATTGAAGACAGCTGACCTAAGTCAGAGGACAAACTGTGAAGGAGAGAAGACTTGCAACTGTAGAGTTAAGTGGCATGCAAACTCCCACTTTGTTTTCACTACCTTGTAGAGAAGACTGATTATATTTGAAGAAAGGTAGTAAATGATTGCCAGAAGGAAAAGGAAAAAAAAAATCAATTCCAACCATCTCGAAGGAGCTGAGTAAATCTGAAAAACAAATGTTCATTCAGGATTCCCATTCTCAAGAGAGCACATGAGGAGAGTCACAGTCTGTTAATCCCAGAGATACCAATCCTACAGAGTGAAAGATTCAGGAGAACTGTATTTTTAAGAACCTAAAGAAATAACATTCAGAGCAAACAGTAAAAATGGATGCTGGCTGTGAAATGTTCATTTGAAAGGAGACTTGGAATTGTAAATGCTACAAATCCAAGGAAGCTCAAAGATATGGCTAAAAGGAGCAGGGCCTGTACCCACACAGGATGATAGTAAGTACACTGTGTCCTTGCTCCCTCATTCCAAAGTCCCAACATAAAACAATAGAGAAGTCACCACGATGATTACAGAATTACTCAAAATGAAATGTAAGAGAGAAGAGTTAGTGGAGCTCATTCAGGCTGGAGGGGAAAATGGTCAGTTTTCCACAATGGATAGGAACTATTTAATGGACAATTAAAAGACAGGACCCAATCACAGACACACATAAGAAAATATATCATCAAACATTCATAAAGTGAATTGCAAGGTAAAATTTTCCATGTAATATCTGTTATATTAAAAAGTTATAGAAATGTAAAAATTGTTTCTCTTAAAGATCTTTATAGCTATTCATAGATATTTAGAGGTTTGACAGAACCATATCTTTTGTGTTTTAAAATTCACTCTTTAAAAATATACCATTATTTTCTCTAATAAAATTTGAACTCATTCTCATGGCACACTTTCAAAATGTTATAGAACCAGCAAAGGTACCTTGATATTAGACTGACTTTCATAAGTGTTTCTAAAAATAGTTTTAAGAGAAAGCTCAAGGAAGAGATGGATAATGTAAAATAGGTAAAATATTAACATTCAGATAACTTAATGAGTGTTATATTACTACATTTCAATATTAAAAAAAACTATTTATAAAATTTAATTTTATGTATGTATAGGCTTGAAATATATCAGTAAATCAGATTATGCAATTTTATTAATCACTTGATCTTGTTGCTAGATGTAGATCTCTTCCCTAATAAGAACTGAATTTATTTGTGTTTTATAATGTCTTTCAAAATCTGACTCTAAAGGTATAACTGTTCCTCGCTATTAATCGTAATTTATCTGTATAAATCTGTGTTATAGATCAGGTTTGTTAAAACAATGATGCTTATATTTAAATAACACATATAATAGGTATGAAAGGAAGTGAAGTTGCTCAGTCGTGTCCGACTCTTTGCGACCCCATGGACTGTAGCCTACCAGGCTTCTCCGTCCATGGATTTTCCAGGCAAGAATACTGGAGTGTACACAATGGAGTATTATTCAGCCATTAAAAAGAATACATTTGAATCAGTTCTAATGAGATGGATGAAACTGAAGCCGATTATACAGAGTGAAGTAAGCCAGAAAGAAAAACACCAATACAGTATACTGACACATATATATGGAATTTAGAAAGATGGTAATGATGACCCTGTATGTGAGACAGCAAAAGAGACACAGATGTATAGAACGGACTTTTGGACTCTGAGGGAGAGGGAGAGGGTGGGATGATTTGTGAGAATGTCATTGAAACATGTATACTATCATGTAAGAAATGAAGTGCCAGTCTACGTTCGATACAGGATACAGGATGCTTGGGGCTGGTGCATGGGGATGATCCAGAGAGATGATATGGGGTGGGAGGTGGGAGGGGGATTCAGGATTGGGAGCTTTTATACACCCGTGGTGGATTCATGTCAATGTATGGCAAAACCAATACAGTATTGTAAAGTAAAATAAAGTAAAAATTTAAAAAAATTTTTAAAAAAGAATACTTGAGTGGGTTACCATTTCCTTCTCCAGGGGATCTTCCCAACCCAGGGATCAAACCCGTGTCTCCCAAATTGGAGGCAGGCGCTTTAACCTCTGAGCCATAATAGGTATAGATACTGAAAATTTAGGAAATAGTAGAAAAAAATAAGACTATATCCTCTATTATTTTGATAACTAATGAGATCTAATATAGAATTGACTTGCATTATAAGAAACATCTTGAATACCTGAATTTCTTATGAAAAGATGAAATATAAGGATATAAGCCATGAGATCAGAAAAAAAAAGAAAGAAAGAAAGACGGTGACTTACTGTTCTTCACTGAACAGAAAGAGAAGTAAGCTGAAGGATAAAGTAGAAACATTAGCAAGAAGATATTTTGTTTTTTACAGATTAGTAAATCCTTAGGATTTCTGATTTAGCAACCATTGTGCACCTCTTTCCTTGGAAAGTAACTTGAACAGTTCCCCCAATATCCCTGGAGTTGAGTGTGAAACCATGAAGTTTAGTTCAGTCACTCAGTCGTGTCCGACTCTTTGCGATCCCATGAATCGCAGCACACCAGGCCTCCCTGTCCATCACAAACACCTGGAGTTCACTCAGACTCACATCCATCAAGTCAGTGATACCAACCAGCCATCTCATCCTAAGTCGTCCCCTTCTCCTCCTGCCCCCAATCCCTCCCAGCATCAAAGTCTTTTCCAATGAGTCAACTCTGCCCATGAGGTGGCCAAAGTACTGGAGTTTCAGCTTTAGCACCATTCCTTCCAAAGAAATCCCAGGGCTGATCTCCTTCAGAATGGACTGGTTGGATCTCCTTGCAGTCCAAGGGACTCTCAAGAGTCTTCTCCAACGCCACAGTTCAAAAGCATCAATTCTTCGGCACTCAGCCTTCTTCACAGTCCAACTCTCACATCCATACATGACTACTGGAAAAACCATAGCCTTGACTGGACGGACCTTAGTCGGCAAAGTAATGTCTCTGCTTTTGAATATACTATCTAGGTTGCTCATAACTTTTCTTCCAAGGAGTAAGCATCTTTTAATTTCATGGGTGCAATCACCATCTGCAGTGATTTTGGAGCGCCCCAAAATAAAAAGTCTGACACCATTTTCACTGTTTCCCCATCTATTTCCCATGAAGTGATGGGACTGGATGCCATGATCTTCGTTTTCTGAATGTTGAGCTTTAAGCCAACTTTTTCACTCTCCTCTTTCACTTTCATCAAGAGGCTTTTTAGTTCCTCTTCACTTTCTGCCACACGGGTCATGCCATCTGCATATCTGAGGCTATTGATATTTCTCCCGGCAATCTTGTTTCCAGCTTGTGTTTCTTCCAGTCCAGTGTTTCTCATGATGTACTCTGCATAGAACTTTAATAAGCAGGGTGATAATATACAGCCATGATGTACTCCCTATTTGGAACCAGTCTGTTGTTCCATGTCCAGTTCTAACTGTTGCTTCCTGACCTGCACACAGATTTCTCAAGAGGCAGGTCAGGTGATCTGGTATTCCCATCTCTTTCAGAATTTTCCACAGTTTATTGTGATCCACAGAGTCAAAGGCTTTGACATAGTCAATAAAGCAGAAATAGATGTTTTTCTGGAACTCTCTTGCTTTTTCCATGATCCAGCAGATGTTGGCAATTAGATCTCTGGTTCCTCTGCCTTTTCTAAAACCAGCTTGAACATCAGAAGTTCACGGTTCACGTATTGCTGAAGCCTGGCTTGGAGAATTTTGAGCATTACTTTATTAGCGTATGAGATGAGTGCAATTGTATAACAGACGCATTTGTGTTACACAGCACTCCCATCTCCTCCTGCTCTCTTTCTTTCATTGCTTCTAGTAAATGCTGCCGTCTGGCAGCAAGAAATTTCCTTCTACCCTTCTAGCTTTTTCTGGCCGGCCTAAAGAATTAAATTGGCATGAGACAGATTAATAGGAGAAAACCACACAAAAGTTTAGTAACATAAATACATGGGAGAGATCCAAGAGAACAGAGCAACTTGACAAAATGGTTGAAATACTCACCTTGAATACTAACTTCAGCTAAAGACGAAAGAAGGTATTGGGAGTATTAGTTTTGAAATCAATAAAGATCCTGTGGGGCCCTCTGGTATAGAAATTTTTTCCTGTTTGTAGAAAAAGCCTTCATTCAGCCTCCTTGATATTCCCTGAGTTCCAAAGGGCAGATTCAAATAATTGTTGATCAGAAAAATGACGGAATGCATAAGAAAAGGAAGGGCAATCAAGAAACAATAGGGCAATGTTAGGCCAGAGTCCTGGTTCCTCCTCAAGGGATATACAAAGCAATATCTTTGAGTTCTTCTGTAGGAACTAAGGCCTAGCTCCCCCTGTTACCTCACCACCAACCAATCAGAAAAAGTGTGCAGACAGTGGAAGATAACAATAATGGAGATTCTGACATCCTCCCCAAAAGATTAATTGTGATTACTTCCTCTTTTTCCCTTTAAAAAAGTTAATGGTCAGCAGAATCTTAAGAGTTTGTAGTTGGATATGAGTCCACCTTCTTGCTAATTTGCTGGCCTCATGAATAAAGCAATCTTACTTTTCAACCAACATTTTTCTCTCAGGAAATTGGCTTTTGAGTGGCAAGCAGCCAAACCTGATTGGAAGGCAATTCACATGTGAATGGAAAAGCAAAGGTTTGCTGGGCCAGGCATAACAGTGGAGCTCAGACTGGACTCTAATCTCTAAGACTTGTCCGAACCACACCTAGCCTGTATTCTTTGCCCATGTCTCTACTGATAGCTCTGTTCCTATAGTTCAGTTCAGTTCAGTTCAGTCGCTCAGTCGTGTCCGACTCTTTGCGACCCCATGAATCGCAGCACGCCAGGCCTCCCTGTTCATCACCATCTCCTGGAGTTCACTCAGACTCACATCCATCGAGTCCGTGATGCCATCCAGCCATCTCATCCTCAGTCCTCCCCTTCTCCTCCTGCCCCCAATCCCTCCCAGCATCAGAGTTTTTTCCAATGAGTCAACTCTTCTCATGAGGTGGCCAAAGTACTGGAGCTTCAGCTTTAGCATCATTCCTTCCAAAGAAATCCCAGGGTTGATCTCCTTCAGAATGGACTGGTTGGATCTCCTTGCAGTCCAAGGGACTCTCAAGAGTCTTCTCCAACACCACAGTTCAAAAGCATCAATAGTCCCTCTATCTAGATTCTTCAGGCAATTAGGTGGAAAGTCAAAACTTTTTTTCTGAATCTTTTGGGTCTTGATTCTCTTCAGCTAGAAATAATACACTTTCAAAGAGACATTTTGGGATGGCAAATTTTGTTCCCCTGCCTTGCTTTAATTTTTTAATTAATTATTTTTTCTTTTCTATGCTGGGTCTTCATTGCTGCATGTGAGATTTCTCTAGTTGTGGTGAGCAGTGTGTAGGCTTCTCATTGTGGTGGTTTCTTTTGTTGCAGAGCACAGGCTCTCAGGCATGTAGGTTTCTGTAGTTGTGGCACATGGGCTCAGTTGCCCCACAGCATATGGAATCCTCCTGGACCAGGGATGATCAAACCCATGTCCTCTGCATTGGTGGGAAGATTCCTATCTACTGGACACCAAGACAGTCCCAGCATTACTTTGTGATATGCTACTCTCTAGTTATTTTATTCTATTATTCAAAAAACTATTTCCTGAGTATGATTCATGTGCCTAGATGGATAGTGAATATATAGAAGTGACAATAAACTGTGGAAGATTCTGAATGAGATGGGAATACCAGAGCACCTGACCTGCCTCTTGAGAAACCTGTATGCAGGTCAGGAAGCAACAGTTAGAACTGGACATGGAACAACCGATTGGTTCCAAATAGGAAAAGGAGTACATCAAGGTTGTATATTGTCACCCTGCTTATTTAACTTATATGCAGAGTACATCACGAGAAACACTGGGCTGAAAGAAACACTGGGCTGGAAGAAACACAAGCTGGAATCAAGATTGCCGGGAGAAATATCAATAACCTCAGATATGCAGATGACACCACCCTTATGGCAGACAGTGAAGAGGAACTAAAAAGCCTCTTGATGAAAGTGAAAGAGGAGAGTGAAAAAGTTGGCCTAAAGCTCAACATTCAGAAAACGAAGATCATGGCATCCGGTCCCATCACTTCATGGGAAATAGATGGGGAAACAGTAGAAATAGTGTCAGACTTTTTTTGGGGGGCTCCAAAATCACTGCAGATGGTGATTGCACCCATGAAATTAAAAGATGCTTACTCCTTGGGAGAAAAGTTATGAGCAACCTAGATAGTACATTCAAAAGCAGAGACATTACTTTGCCGACTAAGGTCCGTCTAGTCAAGGCTATGGTTTTTCCAGTAGTCATGTATGGATGTGAGAGTTGGACTGTGGAGAAAGCTAAGCGCCGAAGAACTGATGCTTTTGAACTGTGGTGTTGGAGAAGACTCTTGAGAGTCCCTTGGACTGCAAGGAGATCCAACCAGTCCATTCTGAAGGAGATCAGCCCTGGGATTTCTTTGGAAGGAATGATACTAAAGCTGAAGCTCCAGTACTTTGGCCACCTCATGGGCAGAGTTAACTCATTGGAAAAGACTCTGATGCTGGGAGGGATTGGGGGCAGGAGGAGAAGGGGTCGACCGAGGATGAGATGGCTGGATGGCATCATGAATTCGATGGACGTGAATCTGAGTGAACTCCGGGAGTTTGTGATGGACAGGGAGGCCTGGCCTGCTGCGATTCATGGGATCGCGAAGAGTCGGACACGACTGAGCAACTGAACTGAACTGAGTAAAAAATAGACAGAACTCTGTCATCATGAGGTTTATACAAGGAGAAGAGGGAATAGAAAAGGAAATAAACATGATATCTTACAGTAAGCAGTGCTATGAAGAATACCAGGGTGCTGATTTAGCCAGTGATTGTGTGTGTGTGTGTGTGTGTGTGTGTGAAACAGGGACTTAGGAAAGGCCTCTCTGAGGAAGTCACTCGTGAGCTGAGACCTGAAGGACAGAACAAATAGGAAGAAGCTTTATAAAGATATAAAGGACAGAGGAAACTGCTTACTCAAAGGCCTGGATGTGACATATTGGCTTGCAATATTGGGCCTCTTCAACACCAGTGCCTGTTGGCTTACTCTTAGAAAAAAAAAAAAAAAAAACTACATGAATCTTCCAATAAAGAGCATATAAAGCTTTGACATTTTCCCAAATGGCAACCAGTCAGCCCAAAGAAAAGTTCAGATTAGGGGGTAGAAATAAATATTTTATCAAGTCAAACATTCAGAGGTCTTTGCTAATCATATCACACCTAGCCTCACTGGTAGGAAGTGCTAGGGCAGAGATTTGAAGATTTCACTTTTTCATTCTGATTTGAACATAGGATGATAGTTGAATACAATATGAGATATGTCTAACAGTGGTTAAGAGTCAGCAGTCTGGAGCCAGATTGCCTGAATTTGGATCCGGCTCTTTCAATTTACCATCTCTGAGACTCTGAGTGGATTACTTAAAACCACTCTGAGTTTTAGTCCCTTCATCTGTAAATCATAGATAACGAGTATTCACTTTGGATAATAGTTATAATGATTAATTGCATTCATATTTGTAAAGCACATAGAACAATATCTGACACCTTTTATTAAATAAATGTTGGCTAAATAAAATTAAATAATTGCTATGGATAACCTGAGCTAAATGTTGACTTAAACTGTAAGAATTTCTTCATAATACTTACTGAAGAAGAATCATTCTATACATTGTGGATATGCATCAATACAAATTTACAATTCCTTGTGAGTTGAATGAAATCCGTATGAGTTGAATGAAAATTTCCTTTTTGGATTATCCAAAAAGGGTGCATGCATGTTAAGTTGCTCAGTCGTGTCTGACTCTTTGGGACACTATAGGCTATAGCCCATCAGGCTTCGCTGTCCATGGAATTTTCCAGGCAAGAACACAGGAGTAGGTTGCCATTTCCTCCTCCAGGGAATCTTCCCAAACAATGGATTGAACCCAGGTCTCCTGCATCTACTACATTGAAGTGGGATTCTTTACCTGCTGAGCCATTGGGGAATCTCATCCAAGAAGGGTATGCTAAGAAAATTGTTAATATAAAGAACTTTGTCATGTGTGTTTAGGTTCCTTAAGGGATTACACTTCTTCTGCAAGCATTTTAGCAGTATCTCTTTGTAAATGAACATTTGAAGTACTAATTATTACTCTCAATTTTTCATTTAATAATTTCATTTAAATAATATAGAAAATGTTACTTTATAATAATTCATACCTGGAAGTATCATGCAAATATATGTAAAACATGGGAATACCAGACCACCTGACCTGCCTCTTGAGAAATCTGTATGCAGGTCAGGAAGCAACAGTTAGAACTGGACATGGAACAACAGATTGGTTCCAGATAGGAAAGGGGGTACATCACGGCTGTATATTGTCACCCTGCTTATTTAACTTATATGCAGAGTACATCATGAGAAACACTGGAATGGAAGAAACACAAGCTGGAATCAAGATTGCCAGGAGAAATATCAGTAACCTCAGATATGCAGATGACACCACCCTTAAGGCAGAAAGTGAAGAGGAGCTAAAAAGCCTCTTGATGAAAGTGAAAGAGGAGAGTGAAAAAGTTGGCTTAAAGCTCAACATTAAGAAAATGAAGATCATGGCATCTGGTCCCATCACTTCATGGGAAATAGATGGGAAAACGGTGGAAACAGTGTCAGACTTTACTTTTTGGGGCTCCAGAATCACTGCAGATGGTGATTGCACCCATGAAATTAAAAGATGCTTACTCCTTGGAAGAAAAGTTATGAGCAACCTAGATAGTATATTCAAAAGCAGAGACATTACTTTGCCGACTATGGTCCGTCTAGTTAAGGCTATGGTTTTTCCTGTGGTCATGTATGGATGTGAGAGTTGGACTGGGAAGAAGGCTGAGCGCCGAAGAATTGATGCTTTTGAACTGTGGTGTTGGAGAAGACTCTTGAGAGTCCCTTGGACTGCAAGGAGATCCAACCAGTCCATTCTGAAGGAGATCAACCCTGGGATATCTTTGGAAGGAATGATACTAAAGCTGAAGCTCCAGTACTTTGGCCACCTCATGGGAAGTGTTGACTCATTGGAAAAGACTCTGATGCTGGGAAGGATTGGGGGCAGGAGGAGAAGGGGACGACCGAGGATGAGATGGCTGGATGGCATCACGGACTCAATGGATGTGAGTCTGAGTGAACTCCAGGTGTTTGTGATGGACAGGGAGGCCTGGCGTGCTGCGATTCATGGGGTCACAAAGAGTCGGACACCACTGAGCGACTGAACTGAACTGAACTGAACTGAACTGGTAATTTAATAAGTCAATCTAACTTGATTTCCTCCAGTGTTTATTCCCTTCTCTTTTCTTGTCTTACGTGTAAGAAAATAATAGGCAAGATATACCTCAGGTAGGCAATTTCTGAAATGGTATGTTTGTTTTTTTTTTTTTTTGGTATGTTTTTTAAATAAAAATTAGACCTTCAAATTCTCTTCCTTCCAACCTAACCCTTCACACAACATAAGGATTATAGAATAACCAAGTAGTGAGAAGTACTGTACCTAACCTATGCTTCATGCAACTCTCGAACTTTGTGTTGTTGTCCAACATTCATGCTCTGGTATCAGTGCCATGTATCAGAGTACATCCAAATATCTTGCCATGTGTTGTATCCCATATCCCACCTAGTCACTTCAGTCATGTCGAACTCTTTGTGACCCCATAGACTGTAGCCTGCCAGGCTTCTATATCCATGGGATTCTCTAGGCAAGAATAATAGAATGCATTGCTATTTCCTTCTCCAGGCGATCTTCCCATCCCAGGGATGGAACCTGGGTCTCCTTGGTCTCCTGCATTTGTAGGTGGGTTCTTTACCACTAGTGCCACTTGGAAGTCCTTTTTTCCCTCCAGAAATAAGAAGCTGACACCTAGCAGCACTGGTATGCAGAGTGGCCACACTGTTCTTTGGGCTTCCCTAGTGGTTCAGATGGTAAAGAATCTGCGTGCAGAGCAGGAGACCTGGGTTCAATCCCTGTGTCGGGAAGATCCCTTGGAGAATGGATAGCTACCCACTCTAGTATGCTTGCCTGGAGAATCCCACAGACAGAGGAGCCTGATGAGGAGGGCCTACAGTCCATGGGGTTGCAAGAGTCGGACATGACTTAGTGACTAAACCACCACTACTCTGTTCTTTATCTAGTATCATTAACAATTGATTTGCAGATATTTGTACAATTACTTTTCTTTCTCTGTTTCTCAAATGATATCTCTACAAAGCAACACCATGGGAATTCAGCAGGTCTCAAATTATAATCCCTAATATTTGCTTTTGTAAGCAATCCATTGTATATCATTTACTATGAAGTCAGTACCAAACTGTGCCTGTAAATTTTGCTCATGTGCCCTATGTAGTAATGTGCTGACACTTCTGTTCCTGTTTATTCACTTTAATATGGTTGCAATCTATCCTACATCTTCTATCAAATCCCCCACCATGTGTGGGCCTCCAGGGTTGGTGACATGTGTCACCACTCAAGTGTTTGCAACTCCTCAAAGAAGTGTCTTCACACTGAGTCATCTGCCTACTTCAAACCCTCAAAATACATCCAGATTTCCATCCCCCAATTCTTGTTACATTAAAACAAAACAAAAAACTGCTTGTCAATCGGTTTTAACGGCATACACCTAAAGACAGTAAATGCAAAAGATACCTTGTGTTATATGGGAACCATGGATATAGACACTGTGATCTGAGTAATTTTTCATGCAAAATAATTTCCACTGGCATTATCTATAGGGAACTAATGCTTCAGCTCTTGACTCTCACTTACAAAGTTCCCTACACACCTCTTTTGGCTGGCAGACCTGGAACCAGATTGGTGCATAGCTGAAAAACCAGTCTAGTCCATGGTGTAATTTTTGCACAGTTTTGTTTTCAGTGCCAGTCAATTCGTACTAACATCATTTAACTTCAAACATATGTATTGGGTCTGTGTAACATTTCAAGCATTTAGCTGTGCATAATGATGAGCAAGTCATAGTACCTACATTCCACAGGTTACATGGATAGCAGAGGTGATAAGCAGGTAGTCATTTACAGTACAGAGCAGCATTTGTTAAGTTATGGAAGCTTAGAAAGCAAACAACTTCCTCAAGGCAAAGTCAGAGAGGGTGGGGGAGGAGATTGAAGGGGTCACAATGGCATTTCCTCAGAGCATGAGGCTAAATGAGCCTAAAAGTTTATTCCCAGTTCTGTTTCTGTGATGTTTCTCACTCCAAATGTGAACTGTAGTCACTGTTAACTTCCCAGTCAATAGTTTTCATATGTTAATACTGGAAGTCTAGTATTAAAGCCCTAGGAGAATAGTAGAGGTTACAGTTGCACTCATCTCACATGCAAGTAAAGTAATGCTCAAAATTCTCCAAGCCAGGCTTCAGCAATACGTGAAATGTGAACTCCCTGATGTTCAAGCTGGTTTTAGAAAAGGCAGAGGAACCAGAGATCAAATTGCAAACATCCGCTGGATCATGGAAAAAGCAAGAGAGTTTCAGAAAAACATCTATTTCTGCTTTACTGACTATGCCAAAGCCTTTGACTGTGTGGATCACAAAAAACTGTGGAAAATTCTGAAAGAGATGGGAATACCAGACCACCTGACCTGCCTCTTGAGAAATCAGTATACAGGTCAGGAAGCAACAGTTAGACCTGGACATGGAACAACAGACTGGTTCCAAACAGGAAAAGGAGTACGTCAAGGCTGTATATTGTCACCCTGCTTATTTAACTTCTATGCAGAGTCCATCATGAGAAACGCTGGACTGGAAGAAACATAAGCTGGAATCAAGATTGCCGGGAGAAATATCAATAATCTCAGATATGCAGATGACACAACCCTTATGGCAGAAAGTGAAGAGGAACTAAAAAGCCTCTTGATGAAAGTGAAAGAGGAGAGTGAAAAAGTTGGCCTAAAGCTCAACATTCAGAAAACGAAGATCATGGCATCTGGTCCCATCACTTCATGGGAAATAGAAGGGGAAACAGTGAAAACAGTGTCAGACTTTATTTTTTTGGGTTCCTGAATCACTGCAGATGGTGACTGCAGGCATGAAATTAAAAGACGCTTACTCCTTGGAAGAAAAGTTATGACCAACCTAGATAGCATATTCAAGAGCAGAGACATTACTTTGCCGACTAAGGTTCGTCTAGTCAAGGCTATGGTTTTTCCTGTGGTCATGTATGGATGTGAGAGTTGGACTGGGAAGAAGGCTGAGCGCCGAAGAATTGATGCGTTTGAAGTGTGGTGTTGTAGAAGACTCTTGAGAGTCCCTTGGACTGCAAGGAGATCCAACCAGTGCATTCTGAAGGAGATCAGCCCTTGGATTACTTTGGAAGGAATCATGCTAAAGCTGAAACTCCAGTACTTTGGCCACCTCATGAGAAGAGTTGACTCATTGGAAAAAACTCTGATGCTGGGAGGGATTGGGGAAGGAGGAAAAGAGGACGACTGAGGATGAGATGGCTGGATGGCATCACGGACTCAATGGACGTGAGTCTGGGTGAACTCCAGGAGATGGTGATGGACAGGGAGGCCTGGCGTGCTGCAATTCATGCGATCGCAAAGAGTCGGACACGACTGAGTGACTGAACTGAACTGAACTGAACAGTATTTGAGAAGTGGGATGAGTGTGATGACTTCAGAACAAGTGTTCAACACTTAGCCTCTGTCCCATTAAACCTCAGCTAGGTTGGAAAGAAGAGAAAGGTAATTAAGGAATTCCAGCTTGATAAGCTTTGGGGAGGTCAGAGTAGAGGAGATAATTTGGAAGCCAAAGAGGTATGAGATAATGAGATATAGATTAGAAGACTGTTGTGCTGTTCAGTAATGGAAGAATGACAAGGGAAGGGGAAAGGAATGCAGCATGAGGAATCATCATAACAAAGAGGAGACTGGAGCAATGCATCTCCAAAGCAGCTGATAAGCCACAATTTATGTGAATCTTTAGGAAGCACACTTACACTTCTGCCACATTATACTGAGGTTTCTAAAACAGACTCCATAATATTTTAAACATACCAGATGGCATGTATTTCAGCATCCCCAAATTACTGATAATTATAATCCACAGATGTGTTCTTATTAATATGATAAAACTCTTTCAATGTGATGAAAAAGAAAGTGTCCCTCAGTAATTTACTTCAGATGCAATACTTACTCATGCATAGGACTGAGGTATTCTGCTATCCCATATTAGTTCAGTTAGTCAGTTCAGTTGCTCAGTCATGTCCGACTCTTTGCGACCCCATGAATGGCAGCACACCAGGCCTCCCTGTTCATCACCATCTCCCGGAGTTCACTCAGACTCACGTGCATCGAGTCCGTGATACCATCCAGCCATCTCATCCTCTGTCGTCACCTTGTCCTCCTGACCCCAAATCCCTCCCAGGATCAGAGTCTTTTCCAATGAGTCAACTCATCGCATGAGGTGGACAAAGTACTGGAGCTTCAGCTTTAGCATGATTCCTTCCAAAGTAATCCCAGGGCTGATCTCCTTTAGAATGGACTGGTTGGATCTCCTTGCAGTCCAAGGGACTCTCAAGAGTCTTCTACAACACCACAGTTCAAAAGCATCAATCCTTCGGCGCTCAGCCTTCTTCCCAGTCCAACTCTCACATCCATACATGACCACAGGAAAAACCATAGCCTTAACTAGACGGACCATAGTCGACAAAGTAATGTCTCTGCTTTTGAATATACTATCTAGGTTGCTCATAACTTTTCTTCCAAGGAGTAAGCATCTTTTAATTTCATGGCTGCAATCACCATCTGCAGTGATTCTGGAGCCCCAAAAAATAAAGTCTGACACTGTTTCCACCGTTTCCCCATCTATTTCCCATGAATTGATGGGACCAGATGTCATGCTTTTCGTTTTCTGAATGTTGAGCTTTAAGCCAACTTTTTCACTCTCCTCTTTCACTTTCATCAAGAGGCTTTTTAGCTCCTCTTCACTTTCTGTCATAAGGGTGGTGTCATGTGCATATCTGGGATTATTGATATTTCTCTCGGCAATCTTGATTCCAGCTTATGTTTCTTCCAGTCCAGCGTTTCTCATGATGGACTCTGCATAGAAGTTAAATAAGCAGGGTGACAATATACAGCCTTGACGTACTCCTTTTCCTATTTGGAACCAATCTGTTGTTCCATGTCCAGGTCTAACTGTTGCTTCCTTATCTGTATACTGATTTCTCAAGAGGCAGGTCAGGTGGTCTGGTATTCCCATCTCTTTCAGAGTTTTCCACAGTTTATTGTGATCCACACAGTCAAAGGCTTTGGCATAGTCAATAAAGCAGAAATAGATGTTTTTCTGAAACTCTCTTGCTTTTTCCATGATCCAGCGGATGTTTGCAATTTGATCTCTGGTTCCTCTGCCTTTTCTAAAACCAGCTTGAACATCAGGAAGTTCACAGTTCATGTATTGCTGAAGCCTGGCTTGGAGAATTTTGAGCATTACTTTACTAACATGTGAGATGAGTGCAATTGTGTGGTAGTTTGTGCATTCTTTGGCATTGCCTTTCTTTGGAATTGGAATGAAAACTGACCTTTTCCAGTCCTGTGGCCACTGCTGAGTTTTCCAAATTTGCTGGCATATTGAGTGCAGCCCTTTCACAGCATCATCTTTCATGATTTGAAGCAGCTCAACTGGAATTCCATCACCTCCACTAGCTTTGTTCGTAGTGATGCTTTCTAAGGCCCACTGGACTTCACATTCCAAGATATCTGGCTCTAGGTTAGTGATTACATCATCATGATTATCTGGGTCGTGAAGATCTTTTTGTACAGTTCTTTCATGTATTCCTGCCACCTCTTCTGAGACATCCCCAATTAGGTGTTCCTTTCTGCCTCATAACTTTCCTCAGTCCTCTGGGCTTGCATTAACACCACCCTTCTGCTGTATTATGCAGTCCTAACTCATAGTCACTTCTTAGGTTCTGAATCGAATGCCACCTCCTCTGATAGGCCTTCTCTGGCCCTAAAATGTAGGTCAGACACTCGTCTAATAGGTTATCCTAACACTATAAATTTCTTTTATAACACTACAAGTGTAATTATAAAATCATTTGTTATTTTTAAATGTCTGTTCTTTCCACCCCTTTCCTAATTAGAAGGTAACATCTATAAAAGTGGGAGTCACCTTATTCCTAGGCATTGTCAGAAAATCTAACACATAGTATGTAGTTATTAAATCTTTGCTAAGTGAATAGGTATTCAATTTAAATGAAATGATTAGGCTGGGGGAAAGATGGGATATCTTGCATTTGGCATCTTGGGGACTGTGGACAGCCACGTGGGCTGAGACTTACAAACTTAGGAGGAGCGGGAAAGCCAGGAATCAGATTGTCTATGCTTCCACCGCGAGAAGGCATGATGCCTCTGAGAAGCAGTGTCTTGGGCCGGATTATGATCTACAAGACATTCTAGAACTAACACCTGAAAAAAGATGTCCTTTTTATCATAGGGAACTGGAATGCTAAAGTAGGAAGTCAAGAGATACCTGGAGTATCAGGCAAGTTTGGCCTTGGAGTACAAAATGAAGCAGGCAAAGGCTAATAGAGTTTTGCCAAGTGAATGAACTGGTCATAGAAAACATCTTCTTAGAACAACACAAGATAAGGCTCTACACATGGACATCACCAGATAGTCAGTACCAAAATCAGATTGATTATTTCCTTTGCAGCCAAGGATGGAAAAGTTCTATATAGCCAGCAAAAACAAGACCTGGAGCTGACTTTGGTGTAGATCATGAACTCCTTGTCGCCGACTTCAGACTTAAATTGAAGAAAGAAGGGAAAAACCACTAGACCATTCAGGTATGACCTAAATCAAACCCCTTATGATTATAAACAGGAAGTGACAAATTGATTCGTAGGATTAGATGTGATAGACAGAGTGTATGAAGAGCTATGGAAAAAGGTTCATAAAAATGTACAGGAAGCAGTGATCAAAATCATCCCCAAGAAAAAGAAATGCAAAAAGGCAAAATAGTTGCCTGAGGAGTCCTTACAAATAGCTTGGAAATGAAGAGAAGAAAAAGGAAAAGGAAAAAAGGAAAGATATATAAATCTGAATGCAGAGTTCCAAAGAATAGCAAGGAGAGGTAAGACAGCCTTCCTAAGTGATCAATGCGAAGAAATAGAGGAAAGCAATAGAATGGGAAAGACTAGAGGTCTCTTCAAGAAAATCAGAGATACCAAGGGAACATTTCATGCAAAGATGGGCACAATAAAGGACATAAACGGTTTGGACCTAACAAAAGCAGAAGATATTAAGAAGAGGTGACAAGAATACACAGAAGAAATGTACAAAAAAAAAAAAAAACTTAATGAAAACCATAATGGTGTGATCACTCTCCTAGAGCCAGACGTCCTGGAGTGTGAAGTCAAATGGGCCTCAGGAAACATCACTATGAACAAAGCTAGTGGAGGTGATAGAATTCCAGCTGAGATATTTCAAATCATAAAAATTGATGCTGTGAAAGTGCTGGACTCAAGATACCAGAAAATTTAGAAAACTCAGGAGTGGCCACAGGACTGGAAAAATTCAGATTTCATTCCAATCCCAAGGAAAGGTAATGTCAAAGAATGTTCAAATTACCACACAATTGCACTCATCTCACACGTTAGCAAAGTAGTGCTCAAAATTCTCCAAGCTATGCTTCAACAGTAGGTGAGCTAACAAATTCCAGATGTTCAAGCTGGATATAGTAAAGGAAGAGGAACCAGTGATCAAATTGCCAACATCTGTTGGATCATAGAAAAAGTAAGAGAATTCCAGAAAAACATTTGTTTTATTGACTACACTAAAACTTTTGACTCTGTGGATATCAACAAACTGTGGAAAATTCTTAAAGTGATATGAATATCAGACCACCTTACCTGCCTCCTGAGAAATCTGTATGCAGGTCAAGAAGCAATAGTTAGAACAGGACATGGAACAATGGAGTGGTTCCAAATTGAGAAAGGAGTGCATAAAAGTTGTATACTGTCATCCTGCTTATTTAACTTATATTCAGAGTACATTATGTGAAATGCCAGGCTGGATGAAGCACAAGATGGAATGAAGATTCCTGGGGAAAATATCAATAACCTCAGATATGCAGATGACACCCGCCCCTATAGAAGAACTTCATAAAAGTGAAAGATGATAGTGAAAAATCTGGCTTAAAGCTCAACATTCAAAAAACAAAGCTGATGGCTTCCAGTTCCATCACTTCATGGCAAATAGATGGGGAAACAATGGAAACAGTGACAGCCTTTATTTTCTTGGGCTCCAAAATCACTGCAGATGGTGACTGCAATCATGAAATTAGAAAACACTTGCTCCTTGGAAGAAAAGCTATGACAAACCTAGACAGCACATTAAAAAGCAGAGACATCACTTTGCTGACAAAGGTTTGTCTAGTCAAATTTATAGTTTTTCCAGTAGTTATGTATGGATGTGAGAGTTGGACTATAAAGAAAGCTGAACGCCGAAGAATTGATGCTTTTGAACTGGGGTGTTGGAGAAAACTCTTGAGAGGCCCTCTGACTGCGAGGAGATACAACCAGTCAATCCTAAAGGAAATTAGTCCCAAACACTAGTTGGAAGGACTGATGCTGAAGTTGAGGCTCCAATACTTTGGCCACCTCATGTGAAGAACTGACTTATTAGAAAAGACCCTGATGCTGGGAAAGATTGAAGGCAGGAGGAGAAGAGGACAACACAGGATGAGATGGTTGGATGGAAAAACTGACTAGATAGACATAAGTTTAAGCAAGCTCCAGGAGTTGACGATAGACAGGGAAAGCTGGTGTGCTGCAGTCTATTGTGTTGCAAAGAGTCATACATGACTGAGTGACTGAACTGAACTGATATATGGAGTTACTCAAAGATCTGGATATACAGCTGCTAGATGATACATGCTTTCATTTAGCTGTGAAAAGAAGAGAAGCGAAAAGCCAAGGAGAAAAGGAAAGATATAAGCATCTGAATGCAGAGTTCCAAAGAATAGCAAGAAGAGATAAGAAAGCCTTCTTCAGAGATCAATGAAAAGAAATAGAGGAAAACAGCAGAATGGGAAAGACTAGAGATCTCTTCAAGAAAATTAGAGATACCAAGGGAATATTTCATGCAAAGATGGGCTCAATAAAGGACAGAAATGGTCTGGACCTAACAGAAGCAGAAGATATTAAAAAGGGATGGCAAGAATACACAGAAGAACTGTTCAAAAAGGATCTTCACAACCCGGATAATCACGATGGTGTGATCACTCATCTAGAACCAGGCATCCTGGAATGTGAAGTCAAGTGGGCCTTAGAAAGCATCACTATGAACAAAGCTAGTGGAGGTGATGGAATTCCAGTTAAGCTATTTCAAATCCTGAAAGATGATGCTGTGAAAGTGCTGCACTCAATATGCCAGCAAATTTGGAAAACTCAGCAGTGGCCACAGGACTGGAAAAGGTCAGTTTTCATTCCAATTCCAAAGAAAGGCAATGCCAAAGAATTCTCAAACTACTGCACAATTGCACTCATCTCACACGCTACTAAAATAATGCTCAAAATTCTCCAAGCCAGGCTTCAGCAATACATGAACTGTGAACTTCCTGATGTTCAAGCTGGTTTTAGAAAAGGCAGAGGAACCAGAGATCAAATTGCAAACATCCGCTGGATCATGGAAAAAGCAAGAGAGTTCCAGAAAAACATCTATTTCTGCTTTATTGACTATGCCAAAGCCTTTGACTGTGTGGATCACAATAAACTGTGGAAAATTCTGAAAGAGATGGGAATACCAGACCACCTGACCTGCCTCTTGAGAAATCAGTATGCAGGTCAGGAAGCAACAGTTAGAACTGGACATGGAACAACAGATTGGTTCCAAATAGGAAAAGGAGTACGTCAAGGCTGTATATTGTCACCCTGCTTATTTAACTTCTATGCAGAGTACATCATGAGAAACGCTGGACTGGAAGAAACACAAGCTGGAATCAAGATTGCCGGGAGAAATATCAATAACCTCAGATATGCAGATGACACCACCCTTATGGCAGAAAGTGAAGAGGAGCTAAAAAGACTCTTGATGGAAGTGAAAGAGGAGAGTGAAAAAGTTGGCTTAAAGCTCAACATTCAGAAAACGAAGATCATGGCATCCCATCCCATCACTCCATGGGAAATAGATGGAGAAATGGTGGAAGCAGTGTAATACTTTATTTTTTGGGGCTCCAAAATCACTGCAGATGGTGATTGCAGCCATGAAATTAAAAGATGCTTACTCCTTGGAAGAAAAGTTGTGACCAACTTAGATAGCATATTCAAAAGCAGAGACATTACTTTGCCTACTAAGGTCCGTCTAGTCAAGGCAATGGTTTTTCCAGTAGTCATGTATGGATGTGAGAGTTGGACTGTGAAGAAGGCTGAGCACCGAAGAATTGATGCTTTTGAACTATGGTGTTGGAGAAGACTCTTGAGAGTCCCTTGGACTGCAAGGACATCCAAAAAGTCCTTTCTGAGATCAGCCCTGGGATTTCTTTGGAAGGAATGATACTAAAGCTGAAACTCCAGTACTTTGGCCACCTCATGAGAAGAGTTGACTCATTGGAAAAGACTTTGATGCTGCGAGGGATTGGGGGCAGGAGAAGAAGGGGACGACCGAGGATGAGATGGCTGAATGGCATCACTGACTCGATGCATGTGAGTTTGAGTGAACTCCTGGAGCTGGTGATGGACAGGGAGACCTGGTGTGCTATGATTCATGGGGTCGCAAAGAGTCAGACACGACTGAGCAACTGAACTGAACTGAACTGATGATACATGCTTTCGTTCAGGACAAACCCTTTTTTGATATTGCCAAGATTCACTTCTGATTATTTATTTGTTTATTCCACGCTGAAACCACTAGACCACTGGTCAAATGCCACTCTTACCAATACTTGACATTTCCCTTTTGCTTCAGTGAAGATGAAATCAAATTTCCTAATGCATTTTGTGCATATTTGTTGTAACTGACACTACTACATTGAACATAATATACATTGGCTCATTTAATTTTCTATCTACTAAGAGATTGAAAATTACTTTTGTCTCACTCCCTTTACATTTTTTTTAAAAACTTAGATCCCCAATTCAGACTGTAAATCAACATGGATTTCATATAAACTAAAAAGTTAAAGAAAAGAATAATTAATGGAATATACTAGTTAAAGATGACTTTCTAAGTATGAAACTTCATTATGCACAAAACATCATAACAGTATAAATTTAAATCATTTCAAAAGGAAGAATGTATTTCTATCAAAAGGAGATAAATAGTTACATATGATTGGAAATAGTTGATTTACTTATTATAGAAAAATTCTTAAAAACAATAATTAACACTAACATAAGAGGAAGAAGTGACAGACGATGGAATTAATTTATAATGAATTTAAATAAATGACTTGAACATGAAATCATGTGTAACTCACTTGAATGCATCATGTGTAATCAAATGAATGCAAATTAAGGCAACAGAGTAATATTTTTGCTGTAAAATTATTGTTAAAATAAATTATATTATCAACATCTACTATTTATGGGTGTTCTGGGAAACAATAATTCCATTACTTACTGATGTGGTAGATTCATATCAATACAACTCTTTTATTAAGAAAAATTAAGTATTCTATATAAGAACTATTAGACTAAAATGTCACATACTGCTGGTGGGAATGTAAAATGTGCAGTTACCTTGAAAAGCAGTATGGCAGTTCCTCAAAAGTTTAAATGTAAAATGTTACCATATAACCAGGTAAGTCCAATCCTAATTGTATACCTAAGAGAAATGGAAAAATCATGTCCATTCAAAATCTTGTTACATTAATGTGCATAGCAGTATTAGTCATAGTAACCAAAAAGTGGAAGCAACTTAAATGTCCATAAATTGATTAATGGATAAATAAGAAATGGTATATTCCTACAATGGAATTTATGTCTAATTGTGGCATATCACTGATCCAAGGTCAAGACTCTCAGTTTTTAACCTAAAAGGTTAATGCTATTTTAGCTTCTTAATGACTTTATAATAAAATATATCAATTAAAGCAAATGAAGTACTGAAACATACACAAGGATGATCCTTGAAACATGCTTAAGAAGCCAGTCACAAAAGACCATATATTGTATGACCATTTATATTAAATGTTCACTTTGTGTTTGTGCTCAGTTGCTTCAGTCTTTCTGACTCTTTGTGACCCCATGAACTGCAGCCCACCAGGCTCTTCTGTGCATGGAATTCTTCAAGCAAGAATACTGGAGTGAGTTGCCATGCCCTCCTCCAGGGGATCTTCCTGACCTGCCACTAGGGTTTGATCTCCTGCATCACAGGTGGATGCTTTTATCCACTGAGCCGCCTGGGAAGGCCTTTAGGCAAATGTATAGAGACACAAAATAGTGGCTACCCAGTACTGACCTAGGACTTCCCTGGTGGCTCAGTGGTAAAGAATCTGCCTGCCATTGCAGATGTGAGTTCAATCCGTGGGTCAGGAAGATCTGGAGTAGGATATGGCAACCCACTCCAGTATTCTTGCCTGGAGAATTCCATGAACAGAGGAGCCTGGTGGTCTAAAGTCCATGGGGTCGCAAAAGAGTCAGACACAACTTAGTGACTAAACAGCAACAACAGTATTGGGATGGTGGGTAGTGTTGAAAGGAATTGTGGGGAGGGTGAATATTAAAAGGTATGCACTTTATTTTGTGGATAATGGAAGTTTTCTAAAGTTGATTATGGTTTTGGATGCACAACTCTGAGTACTAAACTATTAAATTATATAATTTAAATGGTAGAGTTTTATTGTACTTTAGTTCAGTCACTCAGTCGTGTCTGAATTTTTGAAACTGCATAGATTGCAGCATGGCAGGCTTCCCTGTCCATCAGCTACCCTCAGAGCTTGCTCAAACTCATGTCCGTCAAGCAAGTGATGCAATCCAATCAACTCATCCTCTGCCGTCCCCTTCACCTCCCGCCTTCAGTCTTTCCCAGCATCAGGGTTTTTTCTAATGATTCAGTTCCTCATATAAGTTGGCAAAAGTATCAGAGCTTCAATTTCAACAACAGTCCTTCCAATGAATATTCCGGATTGATTTCCTTTAGGATTGACTGGTTGGATCTCTTTGTAGTCCAAGAGACTCTCAAGAGTCTTCTCCAACATCACAGTTCAAAAGCATCAATTCTTCGGTACTCAGCTTTATGGCCAGCTCTCACATCTATACATGACTACTGGAAAAGCCATAGCTTTGACTAGATGGACTTTTGTTGGAAAAATAATGTCTCTGCTTTTTTATATGCTGTCTAGGTTTATCATAGCTTTTCTTCCGAGGAGAAAGTGTCTTTTAATTTCATGTCTGCAGTCACCATCTGCAGTAATTTTGGAGCCCAAGAAAATAAAATCTGTCACTGTTTTCATTGTTTCCCCATCTATTTGCCATGAGGTGATGGGACTTGATGCCATGATCTTAGTTTTTTGAATGTTGAGTTTTAAGCCAACTTTTTCACTCTCCTCTTTCATTTTCATCAGTGAGGTTCTGCCATATGAGTGGGTGTCATCTACATATCTGAGGTTACTGATATTTCTCCTGGCAATCTTGATTCAAGCTTGTTCCTGGCATTTCACATGATGTAACAAAGGTCCATCTAGTCAAGACTGTGGTTTTTCCACCTGTCATGTATGGATGTGAGAGTTGGACTATAAAGAAAGCTGAGCACCAAAAAATTGATACTTTTGAACTGTGATGTTGGAGAAGACTTTTGAGAGTCCCTTGGACTGCAAAGAGATCCAACCAGTCCATCCTAAAGGAGATCAATCCTGAGTGTTCATTGGAAGGACTGATGTTGAAGCTGAAACTCCAATACTTTGGCCACCTGATGTGAAGAACTGACTCATTTGAAAAGACTCTGATGCTGGGAAAGACTGAAGGCCAGAGGAGAAGGGGACAACAGAAGATGAGATGGTTGCATGGCATCACCAACTCAATAGACATGAGTTTGTGTAAACTCCGGGATTTTGTGATGGATAGGGAGGCCTGGTGTGCTCCAGTCCATGGGATTGCAAAGAGTCAAACACAACTGAGTGACTGAACTGAATTCTACATATAAATCAAATAAGCAGGGTGAAAATATATATTGTATGTTAATCATATATAAATATATTATAAAATAATACAAAATTATAATGATAACTATAAATCCCCAAATTTAAAAAGCTAAACAAACCCCAAGCAGAATGAATATAAAAAAGAAAACACTCTAATTTACCTCATGATTAAATTCAATGCAAGAAACAGTAGGAGAAAAGGAAAAAAGGAAGAGATTCATGGATTGAATAATAAAACAAGATTCACCTATATGATATCTATAAGAAACTGAAGTTAAATAAAAGAAACAATATTATCTCCTCCCCCTAAAAATCAATAATCAAAATTAAAAAAAAAAAAAAAACTCTCCCAAAGCAGGAAGGAAAAAAGGCTGCTAGACCAAATGTCAGTTTGAATGAAGCTTAAAGCCAGTATATTTTATAATATAGAAATATTTGCTCATTCACTCAAAAAATATATGTTGAAGGGCTACACAGAGCCCATATTTTATCAAGGAAGCTAGACATATGTGTAAAAAGATTGAAGACTGTAAATGTGATATTTATTTATATAAAGTAAGCATGATATTATTTGAATATGATCATTTAATATTGGTGCTGGGCATATAACAGTGATCAAAATAAACAACCTATGCCATCATGAAATTACAGGCTAGTGGAAAAAAAGAATACAATAAATAAATTAGTAAAATGTATAGTATATGTCATTGCATACTTCTGTTTTGAAAAACAAAGTGGGATAAGAAATACTGATCTTTGTTTAAAATACAAAGATCAGAAGGGGGCTTTTTTGAGGTGCAAAACTTTAAGGAAAGTGAGGCAGCTAGCCGTGAAGATATCTAGTGACAACATTCCAGGTAGTATTCCAAAAGAAGAAAGTGCTAGTGCAAAGGTCCTGAGAAAGAAGTATGGCAGATCAATTAGGAAAATCCCAAGAAGGTCAGTGGAGCTGGACCAGAAAGTATGAAGGGGGGGGGGGGAGTTGTATTGGAATTTTGAGGTCAGAGAGCTAACAAGTAAAGAGGGAGCAGATTATGTAGTGTCTAGACTACTACAATAATTTAATTTTACTCTCATTGAGATGGGTGCCGGGAGCCAGCACGGGAGATCCCACCCATGACAAGGTCATGCAGAGAGGCCTGATCGGCAAGGTGAGTCAGGTTTCAAGGGATCCTCTGTCTGAGCATCTACCCCGAAACCAAAATCTGTCTGTTTACTGTCTGCTATACTATACTTTTCTGACATTACCACATTTTCTCTGGAAAGAGTTAATTCAGAGCTCCAGTTAACAGTCTCCTGCATATAAAAAGAATGTCTCAGTTTAAACCCCTTTGATGGCTTTCTAACTTATCTGACTGGTCTGCCCGAACTTTACAACTTATGGATGGTTTACAGCCCCCAACTGTGAGAGGCACGAAGCTCAAAACATCTTAAAGATATAGAGCCTTTTAGAGTTAAGAATTAGTTTGAGGAGTTTGTTGAGTTAATGTTTGCCACCAGGCCTCCATATCCTTTATCTTTTAGACACCTGGGAGGATATTAATCAATGTAAATGGGATGCAGAAATAAGAATATAGTAGTTTTGATGTTAGCAATACTAGACTTTTGAGTTAATTAATTTTATCCTTGTTATAAATCACTGTACTCCTTTTTCATTGTTATAAAATGTTATATCCTTGCTATGTAAAAATGTAACTTTATTTAGTGCTTTCTGAGAGTGACACCAGACTTTGGGAAGAACATCACTATTAAGACAAATAAGTCTTCTGGTTGACAAACCCTTATCAGAAAAGGGCCATAAAATGTTAATTGGCCTTATGGCCAAAATATGATGTAAATCACCTAAGACTTATGTATACAACTAGGTATACAGAGAGAAAGCCTGATTTCAATAAAAGTCAGGGCTGCTGACGCTACATAATTTTGTATTATCCATCGATCTCTATGTAAAATCAAAAATATATAAGGCCTTTCCAGACAACAGAAGATGGGCCAGTCACTGGATTGGTTTCCCCCGTGTCTTCTTTACTCTATTTTCTGGCTGAATTCCCATCTGGAGCAGGGAGGCTCACCATGTCTACTTACTTGCTCCGGCTTCTAAGATCCATGAGAGAGGGAGCCCAAGGTGGGGCACCCTCTGCTATTCAAATGGGCGTTGATGGGCTAACGTAGATGATGCAAATCTCTTGTCCTGAGGTTTTATTAGCTCTCCACGTAAACCAAGTTATTCAGCCTCTTTTCTCCACTAAATTTTCCTACTACACTATTTCTTCCTAATCTCTCTTTCATATTTCTAAATAAATAAGTTTTTCCTCGCCACACCATCTCCCCTTAGAATTACCCTGGATCCAACGGGGCTAGACCCCAACAGATGGGAAGCTATTGGATCACTGGATTGCTTTCAGCAGAAGGATATGAACTGTATTACGATAATTCTGGTTACCCTGTTGAGAACAGACTCTTTGGGGGAAGTGCAGGGAACAACAAGGAAGATCTGTTCGGAGACTGTTGCAGCAATCCAGTGGGCAGATGGTGGTGGCTTGTATCGTAGTAGCAATTCATGTGAATCAAGGATATAGTTTGAAGATGGAGCCAACATCATGTACTAGGTTGTGATTTTAAAAAAGGCAAGAATTAATCTAAGTTTGGGCTGAGGCAACTAGAATAATGAAGTTGAAAATTACTGATATAGAGAAATCTGTGGCAATCGTGTTTTATTGGAAACGTAGGAGTTTGATTTAGGACATGTTGATTTTCAACGGCTTGTGAGATTTATAAGTGATAAGGTGTAGCAGGAAGCAGTGAAGTATATAATTCTGGAGGACACTGGAAGTTCTGAGCTGAGTATATGTGTCTGGGAATTCAGTTCAGTTCAGTTCAGTTCAGTCACTCAGTCGTGTCCGACTCTGCGACCCCATGAATCGCAGCATGCCTGGCCTCCCTGTCCATCACCATCTCCCGGAGTTCACCCAGACTCACGTCCATCGAGTCAGTGATGCCATCCAGCCATCTCATCCTCGGTCGTCCCCTTCTCCTCCTGCCCCCAAATCCCTCCCAGCATCAGAGATTTTTCCAATGAGTCAACTCTTCACATGAGGTGGCCAGAGTACTGGAGTTTCAGCTTTAGCATCATTCCCTCCAAAGAAATCCCAGGGTTGATCTCCTTCAGAATGGACTGGTTGAATCTCCTTGCAGTCCAACGGACTCTCAAGAGTCTTCTCCAACACCACAGTTCAAAAGCATCAATTCTTCGGTGCTCAGCCTTCTTCCCAGTCCAACTCTCACATCCATACATGACCACAGGAAAAACCATAGCCTTGACTAGACGGACCATAGTCGGCAAAGTAATGTCTCTGCTTTTGAATATACTATCTAGGTTGGTCATAACTTTTCTTCCAAGGAGTAAGCGTCTTTTAATTTCATGCCTGCAATCACCATCTGTAGTGATTTTGGAGCCCAAAAAATAAAGTCTGACACTGTTTCCACTGTTTCCCCATAAATTTCCCATGAAGTGATGGGACCGGATGCCATGATCTTCGTTTTCTGAATGTTGAGCTTTAGGCCAACTTTTTCACTCTCCTCTTTCACTTTCATCAAGAGGCTTTTTTGTTCCTCTTCACTTTCTGCCATAAGGGTGGTGTCATCTGCATATCTGAGGTTATTGATATTTCTCCCGGCAATCTTGGTTCCAGCTTGTGTTTCTTCCAGTCCAGCGTTTCTCATGATGGACTCTGCAGAGAAGTTAAATAAGCAGGGTGACAATATACAGCCTTGACGTACTCCTTTTCCTATTTGGAACCAGTCTGTTGTTCCATGTCCAGTTCTAACTGTTGCTTCCTGACCTGCATACTGATTTCTCAAGAGGCAGGTCAGGTGGTCTGGTATTCCCATCTCTTTCAGAGTTTTCCACAGTTTATTGTGATCCACACAGTCAAAGGCTTTGTCATAGTCAATAAAGCAGAAATAGATGTTTTTCTGGGACTCTCTTGCTTTTTCCATGATCCATCGGATGTTGGCAATTTGATCTCTGGTTCCTCTGCCTTTTCTAAAACCAGCTGGAACATCTGGAAGTTTGCCGTTCACGTATTGCTGAAGCCTGGTTTTGAGAATTTTGAGCATTACTTTACTAGCATGTGAGATGAGTGCAATTGTGCAGTTGTTTGAGCATTCTTTGGCATTGCCTTGCTTTGGGATTGGAATGAAAACGGACTTTTTCCAGTCCTGTGGCCACTGCTGAGTTTTCCAAATTTGCTGGCATATTGAGTGCAGCACTTTCACAGCATCATCTTTCAGGATTTGAAACAGCTCAACTGGAATTCCATCACCTCCACTAGCTTTGTTCGTAGTGATGCTTTCTAAGGCCCACTTGACTTCACATTCCAAGATGTCTGGCTCTAGATTAGTGATCACATCATCATGACTATCTGGGTCTTGAAGATCTTTTTTGTACAGTTCTTCCGTGAATTCTTGCAACCTCTTCTTAATATCTTCTGCTCCTGTTAGGTCCATACCATTTCTGTCCTTTATCGAGCCCATCTTTGCATGAAATATTCCCTTGGTATCTCTAATTTTCTTGAAGAGATCTCTAGTCTTTCCCAATCTATTGTTTTCCTCTATTTCTTTTCAATGATCGCTGAAGAAGGCTTTCTTATCTTTTCTTGCTGTTCTTTGGAACTCTGCATTTAGATGCCTATATCTTTCCTTTTCTCCTTTGCTTTTCACTTCTCTTCTCTTCACAGCTATTTGTAAGGCCTCCCCAGACAGCCATTTTGCTTTTTTGCATTTCTTTTCCATGGGGATGGTCTTGATCTCTTTCTTCTGCACAATGTCCCGAACTTCATTCCATGCTTCATCAGGCACTCTATCTATCAGATCTAGGCCCTTAAATATATTTCTCACTTCTGCTGTATAATCATAAGTGATTTGATTTAGGTCATACCTGAATGGTCTAGTGGCTTTCCCTACTTTCTTCAATTTGAGTCTGAATTTGGCAATAAGGAGTTCATGATCTGAGCCACAGTCAGCTCCTGGTCTTGTTTTTGTTGACTGTAAAGAGCTTCTCCATCTTTGGCTGCATAGAGTAGAATCAATCTGATTTCGGTGTTGACCATCTGGTGATGTCCATGTGTAGAGTCTTCTCTTGTGTTGTTGGAAGAGGGTGTTTGCTATGTCCAGTGCATTTGCTTGGCAAAACTCTATTAGTCTTTGCCCTGCTTCATTCCTCATTCCAAGGCCAAATTTGCCTGTTCCTCCAGGTGTTTGTTGACTTCCTACTTTTGCATTCCAGTCCCCTATAATGAAAAGGACATCTTTTTTGGGTGTTAGCTCTAAAAGGTCTTTTAGGTCTTCATAAAACTGTTCAACTTCAGCTTCTTCAGTGTTACTGGTTGGGACATAGATTTGGATTACTGTGGTATTGAATGGTTTGCCTTGGAAACGAACAGAGATCATTCTGTCATTTTTGAGACTGCATCCAAGTACCACATTTTGGATTCTTTTGTTGACCATGATGGCTATTCCATTTCTTCTGAGGAATTCCTGCCCGCAGTAGTAGATATAATGGTCATCTGAGTTAAATTCACCCATTCCAGTCTAGTTCGCTGATTCCTAGAATGTCAACGTTCACCTTTGCCATCTCTTGTTTGACCACTTCCAATTTGCCTTGATTCATGGACCTGACATTCCAGGTTCCTATGCAATATTGCTCTTTACAGCATCGGATCTTGCTTCTATCAGCAGTCACATCCACAGCTGGGTATTGCTTTTGCTTTAGCTCCATCCCTTCATTCTTTCTGGAGTTATTTCTCCACTGATCTCCAGTAGCATATTGGGCACCTAATGACCTGGGGACTTCCTCTTTTGGTACCCTATCATATTGCCTTTTCATACTGTTCATGGGGTTCTCAAGGCAAGAATACTGAAGTGGTTTGCCATTCCCTTCTGCAGTGGACCACGTTCTGTCAGACCTCTCCACCATGACCCGCCTGTCTTGGGTTGCCCCGCAGGCATGGCTTGGTTTCATTGAGTTAGACAAGGCTGTGGTCCTAGTGTGATTAGATTGACTAGTTTTCTGTGAGTATGATTTCAGTGTGTCTGCCCTCTGGTGCCCTCTTGTAACACCTACCATCTTTCTTGGGTTTCTCTTACCTTGGACGTGGGGGTATCTCTTCACAGCTACTCCAGCAAAGCACAGCCGCTGCTCCTTACCTTGGATGAGTGGTATCTCCTTACCGCCACCGTTCCTGACCTTCAACGTGGAATATATCCTCTAGGCCCTCCTGTGCCTGCGCAGCCACTGCTCCTTGGGTTGCTCCTCCCGGCTGTGGGCCCTGGCCTCAGGCTCGGGGGTCTGGGAATTAACAGTGTATAAAGAGTGTATAATGCCCTGTGCTTAGTTGCTCAGTTATGTACGACTCTTTGTGACCCCATGGACTGCAGCCCACCAGGCTCCTTTGTCCCGGGGATTCTCCAGGCAAGAATACTGGAGTGGGTTGCCATGCTCTCCTCTGGGGGATCTTTCCAACCCAGGGATTGAACCCAGGTCTCCCACACTGCAGGCAGATTCTTTACTGTCTGAGCCACCAGGGAATCCCAAGAATACTGGAGTGGGTACAAATGATACTTAAATCCATATGATCCAATGATTTTTCAACAAGGGAAACAAAAAGTTTTGAGGACTATGATGCTTGGGTAACAGATTAGAAAAATAAGGAGGAACAGCTGAAGAAAATAAGAAAGAATCATAGAACATTCACAAGAGTGTTTGGACTAATTAGGGCAGATGTAATTATATCATTTAATTTATTTGCTTTGTTATAGTCAAGAAAACTTTGAAGCAATCAAGATATCCAACAACAGTAAATTCTGGTGGATTGATATACTAGAATACAATGCAATTATAAAATGCTAATGATGACATGTTTTACTAACATGTGTAAAGTCTTATTGCATACTATTTAAAGGGGAAAAAAGTATTTAGGGTAATTAGATTATGAGCTATGTGGAGTGATGTAGTTCTGAGGAAATGATCAACCATCTTGGATATTAGGTTGAGGAGTTTAGGAAAGATAACATTTAATACAACAGCCATTCAAGGTAAATACTACTATCATTTTTTATGATAACCCACTTGAGGTTTGGTGATCTCCTGAAGTATCTTCACTAATTCTTTAGCCTTGTTGACAAGGTCAGAGGTGTTCAGAGAGTTAAAAGTAAGAATGTGACCTCAGGTTGAACTTATGGCTGATAGAGGACCTCTCAAGCCAGATATCATAGTTCTTCGCAAATAGCACATACACAGATTATTTTATCACAGATCCCCATCCAAGTTAAGACTGCCACTACCAAGATAGGGTCAATCATTACACCACTTGACCCTGACTCAATTCTTGAGCTCTTGGAGAATAGTGAGTGGGAAGGAGTTTCATCGTTGGGGATTCTAGCTCATGTCAAGGTTCAGAAGAAGTAGCTGATGACTGAGGGAGCATGGAGAGAATTCTCATTTTCTCCTGGATAGCTCAGGGAGCTCTGAGATAACTGACACTGGACTGGTTTTACTGCTTTCCACCAGACCTAAAACAGAACAAAAGATCCCTACTAGAGTTCAAGCTCCATGATGGTGGTAAAATTTGTTATTTTGCTCATAATTCTATCCCCTTATCTAAAACAGTATATGTAACCCAGAAAATTTTTAGTAACTATTTGGTGAATGCATTTATATCTGTGGGAATCTGAAACAAAACCAAGGACTACATAGTGTTGGTTCTTCTAGGTCAGGGGTTCTCAGTTCTAGCTGAACAATAAAATCAGAGACCATTTTAAAAACACAACTGCCTTGGGAACACCCTCCAGAAATTCCAATGTAGTTACAAAAGGGTAGGCTCCATGCCTCAGGAAGACTTCAATATGTATTCAGAATTGAGAACAAATGCTTTAAGCAGCCACAGTGCACTCGGGTTGCTCAAAGGACTGAGATGCCAATTTTAGTCCTTAGGACATGGGTGGCCTTTTTATAGAATTGGGGTCTGTCACCTCCTCTTCAGGGTTCTGGTCTGGGGCAGCTGTTAGGGGTTTTGTCTCAGAATTCTAGGTAAGGCTCATCCCAAAGGGCTAGAAGAAAACAATAATTTCAGTTGGGAATTTAGGTATTTGAGCAGATTTGAGGGGCTTTGAGAGTACAGTGATGTGAACTTGAGACTGGCATCACCACGATAGGGTCAATCAAAACACCAGTTGACCCCAGCTCAGTGAAGACCAGCATGACAACGTGATCTGCCTCCCTCGTGGGGAGAGAAGGGATTCAGAAAAAGACAGGCAACAGGGTCTGATCTCTCTATTGTTTAAGCATTGACATTTCCTTTGCTGAAAATAGGAAAAGTATGCATTCTTTTCATACCACATAATTTATTATGATTACAGGTTCAGTAATAGTACATATAGTCACAAATCTCTTCTGATTTAAAAATGCTCCAGAATGTTACACACATAAATTATGTTACAATTTAAAGGGATGTAAGTCACATACCTACTTATACATTTCAGAGAAGATATATTATCTGACAAAATTAAGATCAATTCTGAAAGGAAATCTTGCAAAAATCATTGCTAATAATGACTGATTTTCCCCCTTTAATTCCTCAAAAAGAATATCATAAACTCAGTCGTCTACCCATAAACAATATAGCAGTTTATTTTGCTTTCTCCAACTTCAGGAATTAGAAAGAAAATGCCTCTGGGTTCTTTGATTATGGATTATTCCTTTAGAATGCCCTCTCTAGAAGTATTCATGACAAGAAGGTTACTGTGAAGTGACATTTTATGTCCTTTGAAGTAAGGCTATAACAATGAAGATAACTTATGAAACCTTATGGGAATCTTACTCATGGTGACAATAGATAAGTATATTCAGAGGTAGAAAAATCATTGAGCTATCCTTTTTAAACAAACAAACAAGATAAAACAAACTTCTATGCTGAGGTAAGACAGACATATGTTATTTGTTTGTTTTGCTCAATTGGGCATCTCTAACTACAGTTTTTAAAATTGAGATCTTCAGGCACTTCTGTGTATATGCAACTTGAAGTCCATTGGCCTGCTTTTTCTAAATACAATTTGAGACAGTTTTAGCCAATATCAGCTAGTTAAATTTGCCCAATAACATTGACCTGAAAGACTTCAGATTAAAGATGATTATTTAATCCAAAGATGCAGCAGGAAGATGCCATTTATTTGAATTTCATTTGTAGTCTGCAATACATTATATAAAAATGAGAACAACTATTCTTAATGATATTAATTAGGTCAGCAAATATCAAAATATTACTTGAATAAATATAGAAGAGAGCTATGCATCTGTCTCATGCTGTATCTGCATAAAAAATTACATAAGAAGTTGGGTAATTTGTATCAGAAAGTATTGGTGACTTTCACTCTTGGCTATTTAAGGAACTGGCAGATATCCTAGGAAAACGACACGCTGTTATTTTTAGGAAACTGTGACTTCCCAGCAGAGAAGGCAATGGCACCCCACTCCAGTACTCTTGCCTGGAAAATCCCATGGACGGAGGAGCCTAGTGGGCTGCCATCTATGGGGTCGCACAGAGTCGGACACGACTGAAGTGACTTAGCAGCAGCAGCAGCAGTGACTTCCCAGAGCATTAGTATGAGGCAAATTTAGAGCTTACATATGCCAAAAGAAAAAATTAGTCCCATGTAATAAAAACTGATCGGGTTCATATTATCATATGGAAAGATGTGATCTGTATTGATTTCAGTAGGGCTCTCAATTATATTTCACATAATATTGTAACTAAGAAAAATTATGGTAATGTTTATATTACTTTGAGTAAAAATAAGAAACATGTTATTGTGGATGTTGGATCCAATGCAGTATAGTAACCCCTGAAGAACGGTCTTGATAGCATTCAGCACCCTATTCACCCTTACAATAAATAACTTGAAGTTATATCCAGCAGACAAAAATAAGGTATTTATAATTTTCAGCATTCTAGAAGATATAAATGCAATTTTGAGTAATCATGATGAGTTGGAAAAAATAGGTCCAAATAAGAAAAAAAGTTTGGTTAAGATATGTACCAAATAGCCTACAACTGAGGTAGAAAGAGATTTCAAGCTTGAACTGAATGCCTCCAAACAAAATTTCTACTCTGAACCAAAAGTCATTGTGACACTGAGTATAGTGAAAGGCAAATACAATAAATGAGAAAGAATGTTCCGTTGTTGTTTAAAGAGTAGCAGAATATTAGATTAGTTTGAGCCTTGACCTTTGTACAGGAGATAGGATGTTAGAGTGGCTCCAGAGAAGAATGATAAGGTTGATTCAAAAATACGTAAACTAGGTCTGATGACTAATGGTAAAAGATGTGTGATTTTCAAGAAAAGTTTAAGGGAGGATTTAATGTTTTTTAATATATGAAAAAATATATTATGATACAGATAGTGATTACTCAATTTCCATGTTCTCTAAATTATTTTATATGATCTATGTTCAAACTTAGTCAATACCTATATTTTTATTTCTAGCATACATTGCTAGTTGATTGTTAATAATGCTAACAAGCTGTTATCTGTTTGATATTAAAAATAGAAAAGTGCACATTCTTATGCAAAATCAATGTCCACACCCCTTGACATTTCTCTTGTGCCCTCAAACTTATTTGGGGTTTCCTATCTTAAAAAAAAAAAAAAGAGAGAGAGAGAGAAAGAGAGAGAGAAGCTTTTACACAGTCCTCATTATTAATTATTTCCTTTTCAATTTCCTTTAGTGACAACTATCTAAATTTTAAATTAATACATTATATTTTGTTTTATTTTTCTGCCTGACATTGATAATTTAATGTTTTTTTTATATCACCTTGTACCAATATTGTTCACAAAAACTTTCTAATTTATTTACTTCTTCATTCGCCAAGATTTTATCCAGCCCTTATTATGTTCAGAGTACTGTGCTGGCACTGGGGATATGGACAAGAACAAGAAAGACACAGCCTCTATATAATCTTGGACAGAGAGACACAGACATTTACAGAGGAGTGGAGTAAATAGCCAATACTCAAAGGACATAAAACATATACAAATAGACAGATTCAAAGTATTATGAGATTCTGTTGTTGTTGTTTAGTCACTAAGTCCTGTCTGACTCTTTGCAAAACCATGAACTGCAGCATTCAGGGCTTCCCTGTCCTTCACTATCTCCTGGAATTTGCTAAAACTCATGTCCACTCAGTCAGTGATGCCATTCCAAACATTTCATCCTCTGTTGCCCTCTTCTCTTCTTGCCCTCAGTCTTCCCCAGGATCAGGATATTTTCTAATGAGCCAGCTCTTCATTTCAGGTTGTCAAAGTATAGGAGAGCTTCAGCTTCGGCATCAGTCCTTCCAATGAATATTCAGAGTTGATTTCATTTAGGATTGACTGGTTTGACCTCTTTGCAGTCCAAGGCACTCTCAAGACTCTTCTCCAGCACCAGAGTTTGAAAGCATAGGTTCTTCAGCGTTTAACTTTCTTTATAGTCCAACTCTCACATTCGTACATGACTACTGGAAAAACCATAGTTTTGAATATATGGACTTTTGTTGGCAAAATGATGTCTCTGCTTTTTAATACACTGTCTAGGTTTGTCATAGCTTTTCTTCCAAAGAGCAAGTGTCTTTTAATTTCATGGCTGTAGTCATTGTTTGCAGTTAATTTGGAGCCCAAGAAAGTATAATCTGTCATGGTTTCAACTTCCTTCCCATCTTTTTTTCCATGAAGTGATGGAACCAGATATCATGATCTTAGTTCTCTGAATGTCGAATTTTAAGCCAGGATTTTTGGTCTCCTCTTTCACATTCATCAAAAGGCTCTTTAGTTTCTCTTCACTTTCTGCCATAAGGGTGGTGTCATCTGCATATCTGAGGTTATTGATATTTTTCCTGGAATTCTTGATTCGAGTTTGTGCTTCATCTAGCACAGCATTTCACGTGATGTACACTGCATATAAGTTAAATAAGCAGGGTGGCAATATACAGCCTTGACATACTTCTTTCCCAATTCTGAACCAACCACTTGTTTTATGACTGGTTCTAACTGTTGCTTCTTGACCTGTATATACGTTTCTCAGGAGGCAGGTAAGGTGGTCTGGTATTCCCATTTCTATAAGAATTTAATGCAGTTTGTTGTGATCCACACAGTCAAATGCTTTACCATAGTCAATGAAGCAGAAGTAGATGTTTTTTCCTGGAATTTTCATGCTGTTTCTGTAATTCAATGGATGTTGGCAAATTGATGTCTGATTCCTCTGTCTTCCTAAATCGAACTTGTTCATCTGAAAGCTCCTGATTCAAGTACTTTTGAAGCCTAGCTTGAAGGATTTTGGGCACCTTGCTAGTGTGTGAAATGAGTGCAATTGTGCTGTAGTTTTGAACATTATTTCGCATTCCCTTTCTTTGAGATTGGAATGAAAACTGACCTTTTCCAGTCCTGTGACCACTGCTGAGTTTTCTAAATTTGCTGGAATATTGAGTGCAGCACTTTAACAGCATCATCATTTAGAATTTGAGGTAGCTCAGCTGAAATTTTGTCACATCCACTAACTTTGTTCATAGTGATGCTTCCTAAGGCCCACTCTATTCCAGGATGTCTGGCTCTAGGTCAGTGATCACACCATCGTGGTTATCTGGGTCATGAAGGTCATTTTTGTTCAGTTCTTCTGTGTATTCTTGCCACCTCTTCTTATTATCTTCTGCCTCTGCTAGGTCCATACCACTAATGTGCTTTATTGTGCCCATCTTTGCATGAAATGTTCCGTTGGTATCTCTAATTTTCTTGAAGAGATATCTAGTCTTTCCAATTATATTGTTTTCCTCTATTTATTTGCATTGTTCACTTAAGAAGGCTTTGTTATCTCTTCTTGCTATTCTTTGGAACTCTACATTCAGATAGACATGTCTTTTCTTTTCTCTTGCTCTTCCCCTTTTTTTCTTTTCACAGCTATTTGTAAGGCCTTCTCAGACAACCATTTTGCTTTGTTTCATTTCTTTTTCTTCGGGATGATTTTGGTCACTGCTTCCTATACAATGTTAGGAACTACTGTCTAAAGTTCTTCAGATCTAATCCCTTGAGTCTATTTGGCACTTTCACTGTATCAGTCAGTGATGCTATTCAATCATCTCATCTTCTGGCATCTCCTTCTCCTGCCTTCAATCTTTCTCAAAATCAGGATCATTTCCAGTGAGTCAGTTCTTTGCATGAGGTGGCCAAAGAATTGGCCAAAGAATTCAGCTTCAGCATTAGTCCTTCCAATGATTATTCAGGATTTATTTATTTTAGGATTGACAGGTTTGATCTCCTTGCAGTTCAAGGGACTCTCAAGAGTCTTCTCCAACACCACAGTTCAAAAGCATCAAATTATTCCCTGCTCAGCTTTCTTTATAGTCCAACTCTTATATTCATCCATACATAACTATTGGAAAAACCATAGCTTTGACTAGACGGGCTATTGTCGGCAAAGTAATGTCTCTGCTTTCTAATGTTCTCTCTGCAGTGGTCAAAATAATGTCTCTGCTTTCTAATGTTCTGTTTACATTGGTCATAGCTTTTCTTCCAAGGGGCAAGCGTCTTAGTTTCATGACTGCAGTCACCATCTGCAGTGATTTTGGAGCAGTATTTGCTTTAGGTCATACCTGAATAACCTAGTAGTTTTCCCTACTTTCTTCAATTTAAATCTGAATTTTGGAATAATCAGCTCATGATCTGAGCCACAGTCAGCTCCTGGTCTTACTTTTGCTGAGTGTATAGAGCTTCTCCATTTTCACCTGCAAAGAATATAATCAATCTGATTTCAGTATTGACTCTCTGGTGATGTCCACGTGGATAGACATCTCTTGTGTTGTTGGAAGAGGGTGTTTGGTATGACCAGTGCATCATCTTGGAAAAACTCTTTTAGTCTTTTCCCTGCTTCATTTTGTACTCCATGGGCAAAATTGTCTGTTACTTCATGCATCTCTTGACTTCCTACTTTAGCATTCCAGTCCCCTATGATGAAAATATCTCTCTTTTGGTGTTAGTTCTAGAAGATCTTGTAGGTCTTTATAGAGCCATTCAACTTCATCTGCTTCAGCATTAGTAGTTGGGGCATAGATTTGGATTACTATGATATTGAATGGTTTGCCTTGGAAACGAACAGAGATCATTCTGTTGTTTTTGAAATTGCACCCAAAAAATCACTGCAGATGGTGATTGCAGCCATGAAATTAAAAGACGCTTACTTCTTGGAAGAAAAGTTATGACCAACCTAGATAGCATATTCAAAAGCAGAGACATTACTTTGCCGACTAAGGTCCATCTAGTCAAGGCTGTGGTTTTTCCTGTGGTCATGTATGGATGTGAGAGTTGGACTGTGAAGAAGGCTGAGCACCAAAGAATTGATGTGTTTGAACTGTGGTATTGGAGAAGACTCTTGAGAGTCCCTTGGACTGCAAGGAGATCCAACCAGTTCATTCTGAAGGAGATCAACCCTGGGATTTCTTTGGAAGGAATGATGTTAAGGCTGAAATTCCAGTACTTTGGCCACCTCATGAGAAGAGTTGACTCATTGGAAAAGACTCTGATGCTGGGAGGGATTGGGGGCAGAAGGAGAAGGGGAGGACAGAGGATGAGATGGCTAGATGGCATCACTGACTTGATGGACGTGAGTCTGAGTGAACTCTGGGAGATGGTGATGGACAGGGAGGCCTGGCGTGCTTTGATTCATGGGGTCACAAAAAGTCAAACACGACTGAGCGACTGAACTGAACTGATTGCATTTTGGACTCTTCTGTTGACTATGAGGGCTACTTCATTCCTTCTAAGCGTTTCTTGACAACATAGTAGATATAATGATCAACTGAATTATATTTAAGGGCTTCCTTGATAGCTTAGTTGGTAAAGAGTCTGTCTGCAATGCAGGAGACCCCGTTTGATTGCTGAGTCAGGAAGAACCTCTGGAGAAGGGATAAGCTACCCACTCCAGTATGCTTGGATTTCCTTTGTGGCTCAGCTGGTTAAGAATCTCCCTGCAATGTGAGATACCTGGGTTTGATCCCTGGGTTGGGAAGATCCCCTGGATTAGGGAGAGGCTACCCACTCCAGTTTTCTGGTCCATGGGGTTTTTACAATCCATGGAGTTGCAAACAGTTAAATTTGCCCACTCCCATCCATTTTAGTTATCTGATTCCTAAAATGTTGATGTTCACTTTTGCCATCTCCTGTTTGACCACTTCTAATTTACCTTGATTCATGGACCCAACATTCCAGTTTCCTATGCAGTATTGTTCTTTACAGCATTGGACTTTGCTTTCACCACCACGGACATCCACAACTGGGCCTCCTTTCCACTGTGACCCAGCCTCTTCATTCTTTCTAGAGCTATTTCTCAGCTCTTCCCCAGTAGCATATAAGACACCTATCAACCTGGGGAGGTTCATTTTCTGGTGTCATATCTTTTTGCCTTTTCAGACTGTTCATGGGGTTTTCAAGGCAAGAATGATGAAGTGGTTTGTCATTCCCTTCTCCAGTGGACCACATTTTGTTAGAATGCTTCATGACATGTCTGTCTTGGGTGGTCCTACATAGTATTGCTCATAGTTTCATTGTGTTGCACATGGCTGTGATCCATGTGATCATTTAGTTAGCTTTCTGTGATTGTGGTTTCATTCTGGAGGCTGTGGGATTGTAGTTCTTGCTTCTTTTGTCTGCATTCTGGTGGATGAGGGATGGGAGGGACTGGCTGTGGGCAAACCTGGATCTTGCTCTGGTGTGCACAGCCATGCTCAGTAAATCTTTAATCCAAATTTTTGCTGATGCATGGGATTGTGCTCCCTACCTGAGATTCTGTAGACTTATCCAACTAATAATCTAATATTTTGAGAGGGTAAACAATATTTTCTGTATGTAGCAATTCTATATCAACTAGGTATATCTATTAGTTTGTAGGAGAAAAAAAAATCCAAGCTTGTTTTAATGAAGTTATATTAATAGTGAGCCCAGTTATGAATATATATTTATACAATAAATACTGATTTATAAAAGTAATCACATATTGGTCATGAGACATCAAAATAAAAATTACATGGGACATTCAGGTTCTGGTCCAGCAGGTAAGAAATTCTGAATTTGCCTCTCTATACTAAAATGTTAAATGCTGAGGGAACGGAAAAGTGAAAAATCCTTATTATTAACACATCCATATAAGAAACTTGCTGGCCCTCAAATTGGAGAGACTGCTAAGTAAAAACACAGAATTACAATTTACCACAGCAGAAACCAACAAGAAAAAAAAAAAAAAAACTCTGAGGAAATAATGCTAGAAATGTCAAATCCATTAAAAGGCAAAAGACATTTTGAAGAGAGACAGTAAGCATTAGAATCCTACTCAGATATGACAGATATGTTAGAATTTTCAGACAAGGAATATGAAACTATGATTATTATCTAAGGGCTTTAATGGGTAAATTTGACAGCATACAAAAACTGGGCAATGAAGCAAAGAGATGGAAATTCTAAGAAAGAGCTAAAGAGAAATGCTAGAAATCATCAACACTGTAAATGAAGGATAAATGTGATTGGCTTATTAGTAGATTGAACATGATTAAGGGAAAAAATATTTGAGCTTGAGGATATCTCAATAGAAACTTCAAAAAACTGAAAAGCAAGACAACAAAGACTGAAAAAAATGTCAAAAGTCATAGGACTACTACAAAATGTAACATGTGTAATGGGAATATCAGAAGAAAAAAGAGAATGGACAAAAAAAAAATTGAAACAATGTCAAATTAGTGTTTGACACTGAACCACAGATTCAGAAATATCAGACAAAAGGAAGCAGGCTAAATTCCCCAAAACCCTCAGACCCAGGCATATCATTTTTGAATTATCTAAAATTAAAGAAAAATTGTCCTGAAAGAAGTAAGAGAGGGTGAGGTGGGAAACCTTACCTACAGAGAAGTAATGTTAAAGAATGACATCCTATTTCTCCTCAGAAATCACATGAAATGAAGCAGGACACTGTGTGGCACTCCCAGGTACAAAAGCCTTTTTGAGTTCCTGTTTCCTCTTCATAGGAAAAAGGCTTCAGCCTCCTATACTTTCCCTGAGTTCCAAAGGGCAGATTCAAACAGTTGCTATGCCAGCAAATTTGGAAAACTTAGCAATGGCCACAGAATTGGAAAAATGTCAGTTTTTATTCCAATCCCAAAGAATGGCAATGTCAAAGAATGTTCGAATTGCCATACAATTGTACTGATTTCACATGCTAGCTAGGTAATGCTCAAAATCCTTCAAGCTAGGCTTCAGCAGTATGTGAACTGAGAACCTCCTGATGTATAACCTGGATTTAGAAAGGTAGAGGAACCAGATATCAAGTTGTCAATATCCTTTAGATAACAGAAAAAGTAAGGGAATTCCAGAAAACACATAGCTCTGCTTCACTGACTATGGTAAATCCTTTGACTGTGGATCACAACAAACTGTGGAAAATTCTTAAAGAGATGGTTATACCAGACCACCCTACTCACCTCTTGAGAAACCTGTATGGAGGTAAAGAAGCAACAGTTAGAACTGGACATGGAACAACAAACTGGTTCAAAATTGGGAAAGGAGTACATCAAGGCTGTATATCATCACCCTGCTTATTTAGCTTATATGCAGAGTACACCATGTGAAATGCTGGGCTAGATGAGTCACAAGCTGGAATCAAGATTTCTGGGACAAATATCAATAACTTCAGATATACAGATGATACCACCCTAGTAGCAGAAAGTGAAAAGGAACTAACGAGCTTCTTGTAAAGTTGAAATCGGAGAGTGAAAAAGCTATCTTAAAGCTCAACATTCAAAACACTAAGATCATGGCATCTGGTCCCATTACTTCATGGCAAATAGATGGGGAAAAAGAAGAAACAGTGGCAGATTTTATTTCCTTGGGCTCCAAAATCTCTGCAGATTGTGACTACAGTCATGAAATTAAAAGTTGCTTGCTCCTTGGAAGAAAAGCTCTGACAAACCTAGACAGTATATTAAAAAGGAGAGGCGTCACTTTTCCGACAAAGGTCTGTATAGTCAAAGCTATGTTTTTCCAGTAGTCATATATGGATGTAAGAGTTGGACTATAAAGAAGGCTGAGTGCTGAAGAATTGATGCTTTCAAACAGTGATGCTGGAAAAGACTCTTGAGAGTCCCCTGGACTGCAAGGAGAATCAAACCAGTGAATTTGAAAGGAAATCAACCCTGAATAGTCATTGGAAGGATTGACGCTGAAGCTGAAGCTCTGTTATACTATGGGCACCTGATGTGAATAGCCAACTCATTGGAAAAGACCCTGATTCTGGCAAAGACTGAGGGCAGGAGGAGAAGGGGAAGACAGAAGATGAGATGGTTGGATGGTATCACTGACTAAATGGACATGAGTTTGAACAAACTCTGGGAGATAGTGATGGACAGGGAGTGCTGCAGTCCATGGTTAGAACAAGGAGGCTGATGATTGAGATTCCTGGATGGCCACCTTGTTATCAATCCATCAACTAATCAGAGGAAAGTTACACACTCTGCAGACCTCCCCATGCAAATTTTTTTCTTTTTTTTATTTATTAATTTTTATTATTTTTTTTATTTTACTTTACAATACTGTATTGGTTTTGCCATACATTGACATGAATCCGCCATGGGTGTACATGAGTTCCCATGCAAATTTTGCCTCTAAAAATTCTTCCCCCCAAACCATTGGGGAATTCAGTTTTTTGTTTTTTGTTTTTTTTGTCCATGTTTCACTATTTTATTTTTTAATATAAATTTATTTATTTTAATTGGAGGTTAATTAAGAGGGATGGTACAGGGAGGGAGGAGGGAATTCAGTTTTTTAACATGGGCAAGCTCCTTGCATTACACTAGTAATAAAATTTTCTCTGCTCCTAAGAGTTCTTATCACAAAGAAAAATACTATTTTCTATTTCTTGTATCTATTTGCGGTGATGGATGTTAACAAAAACAATTGCAATAGTTTCATGATGTATGTGTGTCAAATCATTATATGCTACATCTTAATCTTATATAGTCCTGTATGCAAATTACATATCAATAAAACTCGAAGAAAATAATCCAAACTAAGTAGGAGAAAAAATATAATAAAAATTAGAGCAGAAATAAATGAAAATTAAAAATGGGAAATCAATGGAAATTGACATCAAAACCAAAGAATGATTGTTTAAAAAAATCTGTAAATTCAGTAAACCTCTAGTTACACTAAGAAATAAGGAGTTGTCCTTCAGTTGCTAAGCCGTGTCTGATTCTGCCAACCCATGAACTGCAGCACACCATATTTCCCTATCCTTCACTATCTCCTGGAGTTTGCTCAAACTCATGTCCATTGAGTCAGTGATCCCATTCAACCACCTCATCCTCTGTTGCTCCCTTCTCCTGTTGCCCTCCATCACTACCCTCATCAGGGTCTTTTCCAATAAGTCTGTTCTTCACATCAGGTGGCCAAATATAAGAGAGCTTCAGTTTCAGCATCAATCCTTCCAATGAATATTCAGGGTTGATTTACTTTAGGATTCACTGTTTTGATCTCCTTGCTGTCCAAAGGACTCTCAAGAGTGTTCTCCAGTACCACAGTTTGAAAGCATAAATCCTTCAGCATTCAGCCTTCTTTATGGTCCAGCTCTCACATCCATACATGACGACTGGGAAAACCATAGGTTTGGTTATATAGACCTTTGTCAGCAAAGTGATGTCTCTGCTTTTTAATATGCTGTCTAGGTTTGTGATAGTTTTTGTTCCAAGGAGCAAGTGCCATTTAATTTCATGGCTGCAGTCACTGCCCACTGTGATTTTGGAGCCCAGGAAAATAAAATCCATCACTGTTTCCACTTTTCTCCAATCTACTTGCCATGAAGTGATGCCATGAGGAAAAAAAGGAGAGGACATAAATTACTAATATGAGAAAGTAAAAACAACACTAAAGATCTAATGGACATTAATATAATATTCCAGGAATATTATGAACATTAATATTGATGCCTTCAAACTGTGATGCTAGAGAAGACTCCTGAGAGTCTCTTGGACAGCAAGGAGATCAAATCAGTCAGTCTTGAGGAAAATCAATCCTTAATACTCGCTGGAAGGACTGAAGCTGATGTGAAAGTGAAAGTCACTTAGTCGTGTCTGACTCTTTGTGACTATTCCATGGACTATACATTCCATGGAATTCTCCAGGTCAGAATACTGAAGCAGGTAGCTGTTCCCTTTCCCAGGGGATCTTTCCAACCCAGGGATAGAACCCAGGTCTCCCACACTGCAGGCTGATTCTTTACCAGCTGAGCCACCAGGAAAACCCAGTATTTTGGTCATTTGATGTGAACAGCTGACTCATTGGAAAGTCCCTGATGCTGGGAAAGATTGTGGGCAGAAGGAGAAGAGGGCATCAGAGAATGAGATGGACAGATCACTGATGCCATCTACATGAACTTGGGCAAACTTCAGGAGATGGTGAGAGACAGGGAGGTCTGGTGTGCTGCAGTCCATGGGGTCGCAAAGAGGCAGAATTTACTGGGCAACTGAACAACCATTTTATGAACAATACTACCACCAAATTTGATAACCTAGATGAAATTAATAAATTTCTTGAAAGATGCCTTATTTAAAACTCACAAAAGGAGAAATAGGCAATCTACATAGGCCTTTACCTAGTAAATAAATTAAATGAAGAATTTCATAGAAAGCATCAGGCCCAGATGGGATTACTAGTGAATTCTACCAAGCATGTAGAAAGAAATTATACTAATTATTGCAAAACTACTTTGTGTGTACTGCATGCTAAGTTGCTTCAGTCGTGTCTGACTCTGTACAACCCTAAGGACTGTAACCTGCCAGCCTTCTTGTCAATGGGATTTGCCAGGCAAGTACACCAGAGTGAGTTTTCATGCCCTCCTCCAAGGGATCTTCCCAATCCTGGGATGGAATCTGCTTCTCTCATATCTCCTGCATTGGCAGGCAGGTTCTTTACCACTAGTGCCACCTGGGAAGCCCCCTCAAAACTATATGATACTGTAAAGGAGGATATATGCCATTATACATTTGCTCAAACCTGTAGAATGGAAAACACCAAAACTGAATCCTTATGTAAACCGTGACCATTGAGTTGATAATAATGTGTCAATATATGTCCATCGATTCTAGCAAATTTACCACTCTGGTGGGGGATGCTGATAATGGTAGAGGTTATGCATGTAGTGGGATAGGAGGTACCTGGGAAATATCTGTACCTTCTGTTCAATTGCTGTGAACCTACAACTGCTCTATAAATAGTCTATAAAGAAACAAAAATGAAAATAATATATTTGTTAGATTCTTAATACCCATGGATACCACATTTATGATTTTGACTATGTATTAGCACCTTGTTAATCTTTGGGGTTTCATATTTACTGTGGGTAATGTATGCAAGAGCCAATCTCTTAATAAACCAGCTTAGTGGCCAATTAAGGTATATATTCCCAAGTAGTGATACTATTCTCTTCTCATTATCCATATGATGAATCATTCTCATCAAGTAGTCTAAAGTAAAACATACCATTATTTGTGTAAATCAAATGGCTGCCATACCTTTGGTAAGATCAATGTCCCATTAAATTTTCTCACAAATTCCTATGGCTGGTTCTAATTTCATAGTACTTTAACTGTGATTCCCTGCTTCTATGTGTGTGCTGTGTGTGCTTAGTTGCTCAGTCGTGTCCAATTCTTTGCAACCCCATGGACTGTAGCCTTCCAGGTTCCTCTGTCCAAGGCAATTCTCCAGCCAAGAATACTAGAGTGGGTTGCCATGCCCTCCTCTAGGGGATATTCCCAACCCAGGGATCAAACCCAAGTCTCCCACATGGCAGGCAGATTTTTTACCATCTGAGCCACCAGGGAAGCCCAAGAACACTGGAGTGGGTTGCCTATGCCTTCTCCAAGGATCTTCCATACCCAGGAATGGAACCGGAATCTCTTGCATTGCAGGCAGATTCTTTGACAGCTGAGCTACCAGGGAAGCCCTCCCTGCTTCTACCTATTTCTTATTTTCTTCACTGAATCTATCAGCCTTTATCTTCAAACTAGTATTAGGTCAAACATGAGTTTTAAGCTATTCTCTTTGCTCACCCCTTTCAAAGCAAGGGGCTTCCCTGGTAGCTCAGACAGAAGAATCTGCCTGCAATGTCGGACACACTGTTTTGATTCCTGGGTTGGGTAGATCCTCTGGAGAAGGAAATGGCAACACACTCCAGTATTCTTGACTGGAGAATTCCACGGTCAGAGGAGCCTGGTGGGCAAAGTCCATGGGGTTACAAAGAGTCAAACATGACTGAGAGACTAACACTTTAGCTTTTCACCTTTTTTTCAAGCAAACCTTAACATGAGATGCTTCTGTGTATAGAACAATTAATGACTATTCATATGTAATACATTGTTTGATCAAATTACAAACAACTTGATATTTCACATTAGCAATTATCATCAGACATTTAGCTATTGAGTATTCCTCACAGACCATACTACCTTCTGTGGTATTCTGACCTCTCACCAGTTTATTGATCCCACTCTGTATCTCTCATCCATTAATTCTCTTCTCTGCAAGGCTGGAGAATTATTTTCTCTTAATTCTAAAACCAAACTGTTCTTGGCTATATTCACATATAAAAATCTATCAATGTGCTTAGCTTAACAAAGGGCCATCCTTAGTTTAGAGACATTACTTTAACAAGAACTAGTGTCTTTAAAAAGTAGCTGTGATTTTTAAATAGTGAATTTTTCTCCTTTATATTTATGTGGAGGAGGGATTAAAGAGTTTTGAAGAGAAAGTCAAATATCAGTACTAGAGAATAAAGTAAAAGCTAGGCAAAGAGATCTCACATTATTGTGATTCTTAACCTGAACATAGAATAATTTAAATTAAGGAATAAAATGTCCACATTTTTAGTCATTGAGATCTGTCACATTGTGTCCATCATGCACACTAGACAGAATAAAGAAAAATGTTCATGAAACCATTACACTGAATGTTCAGTTCAGTGCAAAAACCGAATTTAGTCTTATAAATATTAAATCTTTCATGGTCTGAAGTGATCACATACAGTTTTCATTCACATTCTATCTCATTTTTACTGAATATTACATTATATTGGGATTTATAAGTTTTGTGATTCAAAAATATATATCCCTGAGGGGGTGGTCCTAAGATGGCAGAGGAATAGGACAGGGAGACCACTTTCTCCCCCACAAATTCATTGAAAGATCATTTGAACACTGAGCAAATTCCACAAAACAACTTCTGAACACTGGCAGAGGACACCAGGCATCCAGAAAGGCAGCCCATGTCATTAAAAGGAGGTAAGACAAAATAAAATAGATAAAAAGAGAGACAAAGAGTTAGGAATGGAGACCCTTCCACCGGGGAGGGAGTCCTGAAGGAGGAGAAGTTTGCAAACACCAGGAAACCCTCTCACTGGCGGGTCTGTGGGGAATTTTGGAATCTCAGAAGTCAACATAACAGGGAGGAAAAAACAAAAAAACACAGATTACATGCCTAACCACAACTCCCAGTGGAGAAGTAGCCCAGAGGCTCGCATCCCCCACCAGCAAGCAGAGGCTGAACAAGGAGACGCGGGCTGCATTACTTAGGGTAAGGACAGGGCCTGAATGCCCTGAGGATAATCTGAGGGAGTTAACATGACATAGCAACCCAAACTGTGGGATAGCCAGAGAGAGAGAGGGAAAAAAAGAGAAAGCGAGAGAGAAAAAACTTTCCCTTGAAAAGCACTAACCTAAGGAACTGCCAGACCCGCTCACAGAACAAAGGACAGAGCGAATACCAGAGAAAAGCTAGCCGGCTGCTGACCTGCCCATTCCCCGCCAGAGGCAGAGAGGCAGGCAGGCAACAGCCAGAGTCAGAAGGTGAGGGACAATCTCGGCCCCAGAGACTGCATCTTCTACCAAACTGTGAGCAGGCTCCCAGTTGCTAACAAAGTCTTCCTTGGATCCTGGACGGTTGACATCTGCCAGGAGGGTCGCAGCTAGACATCAGCACCCCAGAGGAGACACATGGCACACCTGAGACAGCGCTCCCGCTGCACACCTAGGAAACCAAGTGGCTTGGACTGGAGAGGAGATAAGATGCACTACACACCTGGGGACAGTGTGCTCACCAAGCACCTGGTCACCTGAGCTGCTCAGACCTGTGAAGGGCACAAACACAGGCCCAACTGAATCTGTGCCTTTGTGGATTACCTGAGAACCTGAACCTTAGTGGCTTAGACCTGGGAAGTGCACGCACCCCATGACCTGCTTTAGACAGTTCCCCTGCAGAGCAACCTGGAGCCTGAGCAGTGTAGACAGGGAAAGCACACATGCTGTGAGCGGGGGAAAACCCAGTGTGGTCCAGACACAGCGTGCACTCCCCACACACACCAGTGATATTTGTTTGCACTGTTCCTCCCTCCCCACAGCACAACTAAACAAGTGAGCCTAAATAAGAGACCACCTTTGCCCCCTTGTGTCAGGGTGGAAATTAGACACTGAAGAAACTTGCAAACAGAAGAAGTCAAAATAAACAGAGGGAACCACTTTGGAAGTGACAGGTGCAACAGATTAAAACCCTGTAGTTAGCACTGACTACATTGGAAGGGGGCTATAGACCTTGAGAAGAACTATAAGCTGGAACAAGGAACTGTCTGAAACTGAACTGACCCCACACCCCTACCTTGCCCACAACAGCTCCAGAGAAATTCGTAGATATATTTTACTATTATCATTTTTTTTAATTTTTAATTTTTTAATTTTTAAGTCCTTTACGACTCCTTTAATTTTCATTTTTATAACCTACTATTACCTTGCAAAAAACAAGACCCTATTTTTAAAGCAAATTTCATATATTTTTTATAAATTTTCTGATTTTTATTAATATTGTATTTTTGAGAGTCTAACATCTACTCTAGACTTTTAATCTTTGCTTTTTGGTATTTGTTATCAATTTTCTACCTTTAAGAATCCAATCTTCAGTACTCATTTTTACTTAGGAGTGTGATTACTGGCTTGATTGCTCTCTCCCCCTTTTGACTCTCCTTTTTCTCCACCAGGTCACCTCTACCTCCTCCCTCCCGCTTCTCTGCTCTACCCAACTCTGTGAATCTCTTTGGGTATTGCAGGCCATGGAGAACACTTAGGGAAATGATTACTGGCTAGATCAGTTATGATCCTTTTGATTCCCCCTCTTCTCCTCCTGGTCACCTCTATCTCCTTCCTCCCTCTTCTCTTCTCTATGTAACTCTGTGAACCTCTCTGGGTCAACCAATAATGGATAATGCAATAACTAAGGTCAAAAACACTCTGGAGAAAACCAACAGTAGAATAACTGAGGCAGAAGATAGGATAAGTGAGGTGGAAGATAGAATGGTGGAAATAAATTAATCAGAGAGGAAAAAAGAAAAAAAAAAGAATTAAAAGAAATGAGAACAACCTCAGAGACCTCTGGGACAATGTCAAACCTCCCAACAATTGAGTCATAGGAGTCCCAGAAGGAGAAGACAAAAAGAAAGACCATGAGAAGATACTTGAGGAGATAATAGTTGAAAACTTCCCTAAAAAGGGGAAGGAAATAGCTACCCAAGTCCAAGAAACCAAGAGTCCCAAACAGGATAAACCCAAGGTGAAACACCTCAAGACACATATTAATCAAATTAATGAAGATCAGATACAAAGAAAAAATATTAAAAGCAGCAAGGGAAAAATGACAAATAACACACAAGGGGATTTCCATAAGGACAACAGCTGATCTTTCAATAGAAACTCTTCAGGCCAGAAGGGAATGGCAGGACATACTTAAAGTGATGAAAGATAAAAACCTAAACCCAGATTACTGTGCACAGCAAGGATATCATTCAATATGATGGAGAAATCAAAAGCTTTACAGATAAGGAAAAGCTGAGATAATTCAGCACCACCAAACCAGCTCTTCAACATATGCTAAAGGCTCATCTCTAGACAGGAAATGGAAAAGGTGTATAAACTTGAACCCAAAGCAACAAAGTAAATGACAACAGGATCATACTTATCAATAATTACCTCAAATGTATTTGGGTTGAATGACCCAAGCAAAAGACAAAGACTGGCTGAATGGATATGAAAAAAAAAAAAAAAAAAAAGACCCGTATGTATGCTGTCTTCAAGAGAACACCTCAAAACAAGGGACATATACAGACTGAAGGTGAAGGGCTGGAAAAAGATATTTCATGCAAATGTAGACCAAAGCAGAAGTAGCAATACTCATATCAGATAAAAAAGACTTTGAAATAAAGGCTGTGAAGAGACAAAGAAGGACACTACATAATGACTGAAGGATCAATACAAGAAGAAGATATAACAATTTTAAATATATATGTACCAATATAGGAGCACTACAATATGTACGGTAAATGCTAACAAGTATGAAAGGGGACAATAACAGTAACACAATAATAGTAGGCAGTTTAAAACCTCATTCAAACCTATGGAGAGATCAACCAAACAAAAAATTAGCAAGGAAACACAAACTTTAAGTGATATAATGGACCAGTTAAACTTAATTGATATCTATAGGAATTTTACCTCCAAACAATGAATTTCACCTTTGTCTCAAGTGCACTCCGAACCTTCTCCAGGATAGATCATATCCTGAGCCATAAATCTAGCCTTGGTAAATTAAAAAAAAAAAAAAATTGAAATCATTCCAAGTATCTTTTCTCATCACAATATGGTAAGATTAGATGTCAAGTACAGGAAAAAAAAATATTAAAAATACAAACATATGGAGCCTAAACAACACACTTCTGAATAGCCAACAAATCATAGAAAAAATCAAAAAAGAAATCAAAATATGCATAGAAACGAATGACAATGAAAACACAACAAACCAATACCTATGGGATTCAATAAAACCAGTACTAAGGGAAAGGCTCATAGCAATACAAGCTTACCTCAAGAAACAAGAGAAAAATCAAATAAGTTACCTAAATCTACACCTAAAGCAACTAGAAAAAGAAGAAATGAAGAACCTCAGGGTTAATAGAAGGAAAGAAATCATAAAAATTAGGGCAGGAATAAATGAAAAATAAACAAAGGACACCATAGCAAAAATCAACAAAGCTAAAAGCTAGTTCTTTGAGAACATAAACAAAACAGACAAACCATTAGCCAGACTCATCAAGAAAAATAAGGGAGAAAAATGAAATCAACAAACTTAGAAATTAAAATGAAGATATCACAATAGACAACACAGAAATACAAAGGATCATGAGACTAATATCAGCAACTATATGCCAATAAAACAGACAATTTGGAAGAAGTAGACAAATTCTTAGAAAGGTATAACTTTCCAAAACTGAACCAGGAAGAAACAGACATATCACAAGCATGGTAATCAAAACTGTAATCAGAAATCTTCCTGCAAACAAAACTCCAGGACCAGACGGCTTCACAGCTGAATTCTAACAAAAATTTAGAGAAGAGCTAACATGTATTCTACTTAAACGCTTCCAGAAAATTACAGAGGAATGTAAACTTCCAAACTCATTCTGTGAGGTCATCATCACCCTAATATCAAAACCGGACAAAGATGCCACAAAAAGAGAAAACATACAGGCCAATAATAATGATGAACATAGATACAAAAATCCTTAACAAAATACTAGCAAACAAAATCCAACAACATATGAAAGAGATCATACATCATGACCAAGTGGGCTTTATCCCAAGGATGCAAGGACTCTTCAATATCCACAAATCAGTCAATGTGATACACCACATTAACAAATTGAAAGATAAAAAACATATGATTATCTCAATAGATGCAGAGAAAGCTTTTGACAAAATCCAACATACATTTATGATAAAAATCCTCCAGAAAGCAAGCATAGAAGGAACATACTTCAACATAATAAAAGCCATATAGGATAAACACACAGCAAATATTATCCTCAATAGTGAAGAATTGAAAGCATTTCCCCTGAAGTCAGGAACAAGACAAGGGTGCCCACTCTCTCCACTACTATTCAACATAGTTTTGGAAGTTTTGGCCACAGCAATCAGAGCAGAAAAAGGAATAAAAGGAGTCCAAATTAGAAAAGAAGAAGTAAAACTCTCACTGTTTGCAGATGATATGATCCTCTACACAGAAAACCCTAAAGACTTCACCAGATAATTACTAGAGCTAATCAATGAATATAGTAAAGTTGCAGGGTATACAATTAACACACAGAAATCCATTGCATTCCTATACACTAACAATGAGAAAACAGAAAGAGAAATTAAGGAAACAATTCCATTCACCATTGCAACAAAAATAATAAAATACTTAGGAATATATCTACCTAAAGAAACTAAAGACCTATATATAGAAAACTATAAAACACTGATGAAAGAAATCAAAGAGGGCACAAGTAGATGGAGAAATATACCATGTTCCTGGATTGGAAGAATCAATGTAGTGAACATGAGTATACTGCCCAAAGCAATCTATAGATTCAATGCAATCCCTATCAAGCTACCAGCGGTATTTTTCAGAGAACTAGAACAAATAATGTCACAATTTGTATGGAAATACAAAAAAACCTCGCATAGCCAAAGCAATCTTGAGAAAGAAGAATGGAACTGGAGGAATCAACCTGCCTGACTTCAGGCTCCACTACAAAGCCACAGTCATCAAGACAGCATGGTACTGGCACAAAGACAGAAATATAGATCAATGGAACAAAATAAAAAGTACAGAGAAAAATCCACACACCTATGGACACCTTATCTTTGACAAAGGAGGCAAGAATATACAATGGAGAAAAGACAATCTCTTTAACAAGTGGTGCTGGGAAAACTGGTCAACCACTTGTTAAAGAATTAAACTGGAACACTTTCTAACATCATACAGAAGAATAAACTCAAAATGAATTAAAGATCTAAATGCAAGGCCAGAAAGTATAAAACTCCTAGAGGAAAACATAGGCAAAACACTCTAACATAAATCACAGCAGGATCCTCTATGACCCACCTCCCAGAGTAATAGAGGTAAAAGCAAAAATAAACAAATGGGACCTAATTAAACTTAAAAGCTTTTGCACAATGAAGGAAACTATAAGCAAGGTGAAAAGACAGCCTTCAGAATGGGAGAAAATAACAGAAAACAAAGCAATTGACAAAGAATTAATCTCAAAAGTATACAAGCAACTCCTGCAGCTCATTTCCAGAAAAATAAACGACCCAATAAAAAAATGGGCTAAAGAACTAAATAGACATTTCTCCAAAGAAGACATACGGATGGCTAACAAACACATGAAAAGATGCTCAATATCACTCATTATCAAAGAAATGTAAATCAAAACAATAATGAGGTATCATCTCACGCAGGTCAGAATGGCTGCTATCAAAAGGTCTACAAATAATAAATGCTGGAGAGGATGTGGAGAAAAGGGAACCCTCTTACACTGTTGGTGGGAATGCAAACTAGTACAGCCACTATGGGGAACAGTATGGAGATGCCTTAAAAAAACTGGAACTGGAACTGCCATATGACCCAGCAATCCTGCTGCTGGGCATACACACCAAGGAAACCAGAATTGAAAGAGACACATGTACCCCAATGTTCATCGCAGCACTCTTTACAATAGCCAGGACATGTAAGCAACCTAGATGTCCATTGGCAGATGAATGGATAAGAAAACTGTGGGTCATATACACAATGGAATATTACTCATTTATTAAAAAGAATGCACTTGAATCAGTTCTCATGAGGTGGATGAAACTGGAGCGTATTATACAGAGTGATGAAAGTCAGAAAGAAAGAACCAATAGAGTATATTAATGCATATATATGGAATTTAGAAAGATGGTAATGATGACCCTATATGCAAGACAGCAAAAGAGACACAGATGTAAAGAACAGGCTGTTCGACTCTGTGGGAGAAGGTGAGGGTGGGATGATTTGAGAGAATAGCACTGAAACATGTGTATTATCATATGTGAAACAGATCACCAGCCCAGGTTCAATGCATGAGACAGGGTGTTCAGGACTGGTGCGCTGGGATGACCCTGAGGGATGGGATGGGGAGGGAGGTGGGAGGGGGGTTCAAGATGGGGAACACATGTACACCCACGGCTTATTCATGTCAATGTATGGCAAAAACCACTATAATATTGTAAAGTAATTTGCTTCCAATTAAAATTAAAAATATATTTTAAAAAAGCACACCAAAAATAAATATCCCTTATGTGTGCCAAGGGTTTATTGCAACATATTTTTTATCTTCAAACACCTGAGGTTTAATTCATTAAAAAACATTTATTGGATGTTTGCTATTTGCCAAGTACTTTGATACAGTTAACAGATTTTACTGGAATCAGAAAAATATGTGTTGTAGTCCTATATTACTAATTGCTTACTAGGCAGCCTTTATAGAATTATGTAATTCTTCTGGGTCCCAGTTTTCTCACTTCCAAAGCTTTAGTTGTTATGATCACTGTGCCTGATTTTAAAAAATAAATAATTTTACAAAAATAAAAGCAGAGTTAATTACCACCACTTATATAACTATACAAGCCAAAGGAATTTTGCTTGAATGGAAAAGAAAGAAGGAATAAGCCAAATATCATTATTTTTTACAAAATGTAGGTTTTATAATATAAGCTCTCTAAATGTTTAAGTCTTAATTAATTTTATTAGTGATATTTGAAAGCATCTGGAACTTCTAGTTCTAATTTATGAGCTTTAAGTGATAAACAGTATAATTTTTTTCTTTCAACTATTTGACCCCATTATATATATAGCAACATCATGTAGTGAAAAATACGTGAACTTTAGAGACTAAGAATCTTATAGGGGTCACCATTCAAATTTCTTAGCCAAGGATAAAAATGTAAACTTCCTTTTTTTTTTTTTTTTTAGTTCTTTCATCTGTGAAATGATGACAATGTCTATGTTACAGTGTTGCTAATATGATTAAGTTTATTTGTGTTGGTTGCATTCTAATCTGGCCCAATGTCAATTTTCTGGTTTCTATAAACGTAAAATGTGTAAACATTATGAGAAACTGCGTGAAGGGTATATGGGAACTCTGTACAACTATTTTCTGCCTAAAGGTATTTCAAAAGTTTAAAGGAAATGATAAGATATTTGGAGAGAAAATTAAGATATCAGAATATAGAATAGGTATTAAATGATATTAAGGAAGTAGCATTAATTTTTTTTTAGAAAATGTCATATTTTGTAATGTAGGAGTATATATTACATTTAGAATTTGTGTGTTGAAATAAGTAGGGCTTAAGTATCAAAAATAAATCTGAAATTCATTTTGATGCATCAGTAAAATATATAGTGCATGTGTGTACATGTAATATACACACATATAATGTTCAGCAAACTGACAATAATCATGGAATTTAAGTAATAGAAATATGAATACTCATTGTATAAATCTTATAACATTTTCATGTGTTTGAAAATTTTAAAAACTAAATGTTTAAATGTCTATGTGCTTCTCTGCAACACTAATTCTATATTTATTTAGATACTCATCTTACTGCCAGAATATCCAAGTCCTCTGGCTTGTCTACAATGACCAGAATATGATTGATTTCTTTATTTTACCCTTTATTCTGAATTTTGTCTGCCAGTTTGACTGATTCCTTGATGATCAACTTATCAGGACTTAATCAAGTCAACCATGTGGAATTGGCTCAGTTTAGAGCAATTCCATGACAGAGCATCTTGATTATTTCTATTATGCTCATATTCCCAGTTGGTAATTTTTCTTGGATTCTGGCTATGCATGGCTGAATTTAATCAGATTAATTACCTTGAGGAATTTCATAATGGAATTCCCTAGAAGATAGGTAGAAAAAATTTAAATAATTTTGAATTCATTGTTAAAAATAGTGAAGGAATCTCTCACGTCGAGTCTGTTCCATTCAGAAAGTTCATCATTCCTTTAAGTCTCTCTTATCTCTTCTCATTTTACCTTTGATGTAATAGGGGAAAAAAGATTTTTTTCTTCTTGATAATAATTCATAATATATGGTAGGACCATTATGAAATCTTCCCTTCTATTATCATTTTTGCTTAAGAATCCCACTTCTTTACATTTTGATGGAAGTTATTATTTTTCAGATCTTTAATACATTTTTTCATAAATCTTTCTACCTCCAGCATGCTTTTCTGCTAATTGCTGAATATATTAATAGACTTGATGTTTTTTGTATGTGTCAAAATCATTCTAAAATTTGATACTTTAGAGGAAAGCAGCATAAGTTGAAAAATGTGAATCAAACTCCAGGCCTTCAACACCTCCAACAATCAAATGCAGTTACTTGTGCTGAATTCATACAAAAGTCAGAGATTTGCTCTAAGTCTTCCACCTTGTTTCAATGTTCTCACTTCAAATTATGGCTAAATAATATAGTAAATAAAGAGCTACCTTAGAAATAAGAAAGCAGAGGGTTGAGCTATATCATTGAGTTTTATGCCCATTACCAAATGCAAATTTGTGCACCCAACACACAGTGAGACTAAACAAACTGAAACATTGGAGTTTGGAACAGATAAAAGTTTATTGTAGGGCTGTGCAAAGAGACAGGTGGCTTGTGCCCTAAAATCCCAAACTCCTTGAAAGGTTTCAGTAAAGCACCTTTAAAGACAAGGTGAGGGAAGGGGTGTGGTTAGTTTTTGCAGACTTCTTTATGTTAGACTCCTTTGTTCTTGTACCTGTCCACATAGGTCAGGTCATGATCTTCTTGTAAACCTTCAAAAAGACAAATGTTACTCTCTCTTCTGCAACTTCTTATATTTATATGAATGGACTTTTAAAGATCAGAGCTCTGAGAATATGCTATCGTGTATATTTCAGGCTATAGGCAATATTCTTTTACAAAAGGTACAGAACCACGATGACTCAGCACAGGAAAAGAAAGAGCTGATATGGAGTTAGATTTGTTTTCCCCTCTTACATGCCTAGAAATTGTAGCTTTTTGCCAAACTTCTCCACCTCAGTTTCTGCATTTGTGAAATAGGGTTCCTGACACTTTCTAAGCAAACCTCACAATATTATCCTGAGGATCAAATTCTAGGATCAATGAAATAGTGTTTTAAATTTAAATATGATTACTCTGTAACAAAACAATTAAACATGATTTATGAACATGTCTGCCTAATATATGGATTAACCTGCCTATTTACATTTTAATGCTTTATTGTGCAGTTAATTTGCTAGGTATTAAAGCTTCAATGGTCATATGCTTATTTCTCTTTAACTTTTGTAGTCTAATGGAAGTGATTTTTTGGGGAGGGTATTGTTGTGTTTTTTTTTTTTTTTTCTTTTGAAGGACGATGCTAATGACACGTTTATGGGATGAGAACAAAGTGATCAATGTCCAGTTCAGTTCAGTTCAGTCGCTCATTCATGTCCAACTCATTCGTGTCCATTGCCACACCATGAACTACTGCACGCCAGGCTTCCCTGTCCTTCACCAACTCCCAGAGCTTGCTCAAACTCATGTCCATCAAGTCGGTGATGCCATCTAACTCTTTCATCCCCTGTCTTCCCCTTCTCCTCCCACCTTCAATATTTCTCAGCATCAGAGTCTTTTCCAATGAGTCCATTCTTCACATCAGGTGGACAAAGTATTGGAGTTTCAGCTTCAGCATCAGTCCTTCCAATGAATATTCAGGACTTATTTCTTTTAGGATTGACTCGTTTGATCTCCTCGCAGTCCGACAGACCCTCAAGAGTCTTCCCCAACACCACTGTCCAAAAACATCAATTCTTCAGTGCTCAGCTTTCTTTATAGTCCAACTCTCATATCCACACATGACTACTGCAAAAACCATAGCTTTGACTAGACGGACCTCTGTTGGCAAAGTAATGTCTCTGCTTTTTAATATGCTGTCTAGGTTGGTCATAACTTTACTTCCAAGGAGTAACCATCTTTTAATTTCATGACTGCAGTCAGCATCTGCAGTGATCTAGGAACCCCTCCAAAATAAAATCTATCACTGTTTCCATTGTGTCTTCATCTATTTGCCATGAAGTGATGTGACTGGATGCCATGATCTTAGTTTTCTGAATGTTGAGTTTTAAGCCAACTTTTTCCCTCTCCTCTTTCAGTTTCATCAAGAGGCTCTTTAGTTCTTCACTTTATGCCATGAGGGTGGTGTCATCTGTGTATCTGAGGTTATTGGTATTTCTCCTGGCAATCTTGATTCCAGCTTGTGCTTCATCCAACCCGACATTTCCTTGATGTATTCTGCATATAAGTTAAATAAGCAGAGTGACAATATACAGCCTTGACGTACTCCTTTTCCTATTTGGAACCAGTCTGTTGTTCCATGTCCAGTTCTAACTGTTGCTTCTTGACCTGCATATAGATTTCACAGGAGGCAGGTAAGGTGGTCTGGTATTCCCATCGCTTTCAGAATTTTCCACAGTTTATTGTGATCCACACAGTCAAAGGCTTTGGCATAATCAGTAAAGCAGAAGTAGATGTTTTTCTGGAACTCTCTTGTTCTCTCAATGATCCAAGGGATGATTGGCAATTGGATCTCTGGTTCCTCTGCCTTTTCTAAATCCAACTTAAATATCTGGAAGTTCACTCATTCTCTTTACACCAGGTTCTTTGCCTTTTTAATTCACTGTTCATGTCTGTGTATGTGTAAACATAAACATGTTCAAATATTAACCTTGGCTATCTCTGAGAAGTAGTGCTGCAGGTAAATATTTCATGCTATGTTCTTTTAAATATTTTTCAATCATGGATGTCACCTTAAAAACTAATTTCTAAATAACCTGCCAGTTTGCCTGTGTTACTTTTAAAATAAGAGCAAAATACAAAAAGTATACTTTAAATAAAAGGAAGCTTATAGTGTAATTGAAAAAAAAAAAGACACGTAGACTACAATCATTTAAAAATTAAATATTAAGTCCCATCCTGTTGTTCACAAGGGATGAGCAAGAGACAGGTTGGGGAGAACTTTTCAGGGGAGATAATTGGTGAACTTACCTAAAAGAAAGTAGAGAAAATGATCAGCCACACTCCATGCATCGAGCATATCATGTACAATGCACAGAAATCTGAAATCATGTCATGAGGACTATGTGTAATTCGCTGGGACTAGAGGATATACTATGTGGTGGATAAAGAACACCATGGGAAATGCAGATGGGAAGATACGACCTCATGAAGTTTTACTTTACCCTGCAAAGAAATGGAAGCCACACAATATTCATAAGCAGGGACTCAAATGACCAGATCAGTGTTTGAAAACGGTAACTCTGACAGGAGTGTGGAGGTTGGCATGGCTCTAGAAGAGGAGAAAATTGCAGAACTGGTTACATGTTTCCTTGCCATCTGCTTCTGACTTCATCCTTTGACAGCCCATATTGCTATTGAGCTCAGGACCCCCCGGGAACCCCAGTCCTGGGAGTGCTTACTGGGCTGTGAACGTGCAGGTGTGCTCCGTGCCCGGAGCCAATCTCAGATAGGTGGAGCTTCTGTCACTCAGAGCCAGATATAATTGGCTCCTGTGGGACCTTGATGGCAGCCACTTGGGGGCAGATGTGGAAGGTGGGAAAACACTAAGAGTAGAAAGGGATGGATGATTACTTTACACATATTTATTCTACATGACAAAAGGAACATAGTTCACAAAGCAGCACAATGAACACACTTACTACAGTTCCTCATGTCTTTTGCTTCCTTCTATCAGGGAAAAACCCTGAATTATCTGTCAGGCCTCATAAGTGGGCCTTCATTTGGGAACCAAGTCGGTTTTTTTAGCACATAAACCACTGACAAACTTTCTTCTTCCTCCCCTGGGATAAGAATGACCAACTCAAAGAATGTATAGGTATATTTAATAAGATAACTGCTATTCAATTCCTAGGGCAATAATTAGGTCACAATAAATGGTACTGATAATAATGTGAATGCTAATAGTAATACTATCTCCTTAAACTAACTTGTATTGATACATATCTTCAGGCATTACAATAGCGGCTTTACATAAAATTATCCATTTACTATTCACATTTTGAAGGATAGAATTTGAACAGATTCATTTGCCTGAAGTCATAAATCTAAGCTCAGAGCCCTGAGCCCCAAATTATGTGGCGCCAGAGTCTGTAAGTTTAATCATTCTCTGAGACCGCCACAATAACAGACATGCACCTTTAAAAAGAATGTCATATTTTGCTTTTTTCTCTCTCCTCAGGAGATAGAAATGATGCTTACCATTTTGCAGCTTTGATTAGTGCTTTTACTAAAGCTTAGCTTCCTGGATTTATACAATCATAGATGTCACCTTAAAAATGAATTTCTAAATAACCTGCCAATATGCCTGTTTTGAAAAAGAAATAGATTACACTTACAGTCGCTGACAGAAATGAAAAGTTGCAGAAATATTTAACTTTCTATTACTCTCGAGCAGCAGTTACTAAAGCCTGATCACACTCTTTCATAACTAATATATTAATGGAAAGGGGGGGAAAGATGAAGTCTTTTTTTGCCAGTTGGAAAATAATTTTTATTTTAATACCACAGGTATTGTGCTATGGAAAAGAAGTGTTCTACTAGTTTTCTGAGATTTTCCTTTCTCGTTCTGACTCACTGCCTGTCAATCTCCTGCTCCGACACTTGAAGCACTGCTGGCCAAAACTATCCCTTGAGGGTTCTTTACCCAAGTGAGACTTTTATGATCCTAGGTTACTTTGAAAACCATTTATTGAAAATCCACTGAGTACCCAGTACTGTGTTATGTTGTTCTGATATCATATATATTAAACCATGTCAGAGACACTCCCAGCTCAGCTAGCTTGACTGCATGCAGATTCAAGGCAAAGTTTTGTAATGGAGAAAGCTTCTAATTTGGAGGTGAATGTAGAAGACACTTGCAGTCATTTCTCACTCAGCTTAGAAGCCTTTCTTTAATGCCAGGAGTTTATAACTTCCCTATCCCTTCTTAGGCTTCCCTGGTAGCTCAGCTGGTAAATAATCTTCTCTGAAATGCAGAAGACCTGGGTTCAATCCCTAGGTTGGGAAGATCCCCTAGAAGAGGGCATGGCAATCCACTCCAGTATTCTTGCCTGGAGAATTCCCATGGACAGAGGAGACTGGTGGGCTACAATCCATGGGGTCCCACAGAGTTGGACACGACTGAGAGACTCAGCATAAAACAGCATTTTCCTTCTCAACAGGAGAAAGGGTAGCTTCTTGTTAATGTGTCCATGTTAAAAGAAGACCAATGCTACTGCAGTTTCTGCCTTCCAAAAGTTTATTCAGCCCCAATTTGTCATATTATCTTTAATTTTTTAAACAAAGTTTTTAAGTTTGAGTGCTCCCATCAGAATGAAGGAAAACAAGTGACATAGATGTGACAGTAAAAGATGATCAGACATTATATGGCTAGTAAACAAAGTCCATTGTTCAGAGAGTACATTAATAATCCCTTCCATTGGCTTTTGGAAAGGTTTTAAAAATATCTTGCCCTTGCACTGCCCTGTGAGTTGTATAAGACAGTGCATTCCCATTGGACAGATGCAGAAATTGAAGCTTGCAGAGGTTGAGGAACTTGGGGAAGGTTACATAGCTAGTATTAGTGGAGTGGGGACTAATATCTGGGTCTTGATATGCATTGCCTTTGGTGGGGGAAGGTCCCTTCACCCAGTGATCCAACCTAGAACAATGGAAGTCATTCTCATCTCCATCTGTCCCTCCTATTCTTTCTGAACACCTCTGCCAGCTGTTTCCTTGGTTAATCCACTGCCAGCCTGGTCTAGATGATCCTAAATTCATAAAGCAGCTTCCAACTATTGGCCTTTCTGCTTCCAGTCTTCCTCGCTAATCTATTATTTGTAAACACTTAAATTAGACTTATCACTTATCTGTTTTAAACCCTTAAATGGCTCTTAACTTCTTGCCTTGGTGCCCAAGGCCCCTGGTAACCTCACTATATTCCATTTTACCCCTCCCTTGTAATTTGCTACCAATGCATCCACAAGATGAAACTAAATGCAGTACCTCTTTTATTTCTAGACCATTTTGTATGATGTCTACCTGGCTTTATAGAAATTATATTTTTTTTTCCTTCTACAGGCTAATTTCCATCTGGTTTGCATCTATTTGTTCTTTAGGTCTCTAAGCACATACTGTCTCTTCCTAGAAGACTTCCCTGATGCTCCAAGCTCGGCATCAGTTCAGTTCAGTCGCTCAGTCATTTCTGACTCTTTGCGACCCCATGAATTGCAGCACACCAGGCTTCCCTGTCCATCACCAACTCCCGGAGTTCACTCAGACTCACGTCCATTGAGTCCGTGATGCCATCCAGCCATCTCATCCTCTGTCATCCCCTTCTCCTCCTGCCCCCAATCCCTCCCAGCATCAGAGTCTTTTCCAATGAGTCAGCTCTTCACATGAGGTGGCCAAAGTACTGGAGTTTCAGCTTTAGCATCATTCCTTCCAAAGAAATCCCAGGGCTGATCTCCTTCAGAATGGATTGGTTAGATCTCCTTGCAGTCCAAGGGACTCTCAAGAGACTTCTCCAACACCACAGTTCAAAAGCATCAATTCTTCGGCGCTCAGCCTTCTTCACAGTCCAACTCTCACATCCATACCTGACCACTGGAAAAACCATAGCCTTGACTAGACGGACCTTAGTTGGCATAGTAATGTCTCTGCTTTTGAATAAATCATCTAGGTTGGTCATAACTTTTCTTCCAAGGAGTAAGTGTCTTTTAATTTCATGGCTGCAGTCACCATCTGCAGTGATTTTGGAGCCCCAAAAAAGTAAAGTCTGACACTGTTTCCACTGTTTCCCCATCTATTTCCCATGAAGTGATGAGACTGGATGCCATGATCTTCGTTTTCTGAATAGGTGTCCTTTGCAATAGCCTTTTATCCTCATTCTTCTAGCATTTATCACACAGCAGTGTGAGTATCATATTGTATTTCCTATTAGATTGTAACTGTATTCAGATCAGCAGGACGAGATGGCATGGTTCTTTTAGGCACCTTGGGAAACTGGAAAGTGTATGGCTAGAGCGCAGCTATGAGAGTTTTTGGAAAAACATTAGCATCTGGGCTGTTGAAGGATAAGCAATGCTATGGACCTGACCCCTAGTCCAAACCAGGACATTCTTGACTTACATCTGTAGTAAATGAAACTTTGACTCCTGAGTAACAGTGGGTGAGTAACAACAAGACAAGAACTCCTTCTTTAAACTGTTCACTCTAAATTGGAATAAAATTAACTAATAGAAAAAGAGGGCTGGCTTTATTTAACAAAAATTTCATCCTGTACCTTAACCATAACTTTTCTGAGATACTACATCAATTATATAAAGAATTTGCTATTTCAGTGTTTTTTTTCAGAATTAAGAATTACTTATAAACAAGCATGACCATTGAGACAGTACAGGTATGCAATTATTTGATACAATTTGTTAAACTTGCATCATGCTCTGTAGTTTTTAATGGGCATTGTAGGCTGCCTTTGGATAGGAACCACTATTTCATGCATGATATCTAGTGCTAAGTGTGACATACACCATTAGTCTAGTCAATCTTTAGATGTGTTAGGTAATGTTTATATATATATATATATATATATATATATATATATATATATATATATGTTGTTTGATTCTACGCACACCTCTGGGTGTCAGGATTGATATTTTCCAGATCCAATGCAGGAAAACAAACAAAAACGACAAACAAAAAACTCTCAACACTTATAGATGTCACAAAATGGATAAAATTTCACTTTTCAGAGCACCTTTCAGCAGTAATACTCTGTTTTGTACTCCCTGGGAATATGCTTCATTAAATAAATGCTAATCATCAAATATCCTTCAAAGGTTGGGTCTTATTATATTTAAGATTCTTGTTTGTTGGTATACAGATTTGAGCCCGCAGCTGAATTCCTCAGAAAGATAGTGAAGAGGAAGATGGTGGAGGGGTGCAGAGACAGAGTGCCACATAACGAAAAAGTAGAAGCAGTGCTCCCAGTTAGGCAAGATGAGTGCAGAGACTGTGGAGAAAGGAAGTCAAATAGCAACACACTCTTTTTCTCTCCTATGAATTCTTCAGTAAAATCTACATCTTTCCTCAATACTTTTATTATAAATTCATTCTTACTGTAGAATATGATGAAGTGCTGACTGTTTCAGACATTCAACCTGAATTTTCAGACACTTCCAGTACCTAGATATTAAGTAAAATTTTCAGTTATTTGGACAATGGGTGGTGTTGGAAATGAGTTTATTTATTATGTGATTATTTACTGAGTATCTTCTACATGGCAAGCACAAGGAATATAGCCATGAACCAGATTCTTAAGGACTCTTTACTTGTGGAACTCACCCTCTAGTAGGAGAGCCAAAAATTTTGGTACAGACACAATAAAGCCTCTGATAAGTACTTTGAAGGGAAAAATTTTATATGATATCAAAATACAGTTGGGGGGGACTTTCAATAAGACAGTTAAGGAAGATCTATCTGAGGGGTGATGTTGAAAGTGAGATCTTAAAAAGAGACCAACCTTGGTTAAAAGAAGGAGTAAGAGAATTCCAGGTCTACCAAAATATATTGAGGCAAGAAAGACACTTGTGTGTTCAAGAAATTGTCAGAGGACCACTGTGATTGGAAAAGTGGTAAGGTGGCAAGAGATGAGACAAAAATAATATTTAAAATAGATAAAATTCTTAGTTAAACATTTGTGTTATTCTGTTTGGGCTGCTATATAAAAATACTGAGTGGCTTGTAAATAACAGACATTTATTTCTCACAGTTCTGGAGGCTAGTAAGTCCAAAATCAAGGTGGTGGCAGATTCTATGTCAGGTGAGGTCCTGTTTCCTGGTTCATACATAGTTGTTTTCTCACTGTTGTCTTCACATGGCATAAAGTGGGAAGGAGCTCTCTGG